>NC_139223.1:77834322-79314322 GCF_055691185.1 Crinia signifera | reverse complement strand
TAAGTCACTGCCTTTGTAGGGCTATACCTGGTTATAATTATATAGAGGAGAATCCACTGTCATTTTTCACTTCTAAAAATAAACAGAAGACAGATCCAAAGAATTATGCTTAAGAATAAAATAAAATACAAAATAAACAAACTTTTTTTTTCTATTCATGACATCAATTTAATAGAAAACAATACAATAAACTAAAATATATGAATGCTCAAATAAAAATAAACAGGACTTGCACATAATTGATTAAGGACTTTAATGGATAAAATTCATAATCACTACTGAAAACACATAATTAATATGCATTACTGATAAATGATTCCAACCAAATACTATGCAATAAATGTACACTGGAAAAATAATAATGTCAAGAATTTTATTTTATGAAAAATCTAATTTTCAAATTACTCTCATGATCATAATTTAAACAAATGTGATGCCAATCTCTGAATATCTAATGTTAATTATATTAATTACCATAATATTAGATATAAAATACTACACGTTTTGAATTTTATTGTGAAAGATAAAGAAGGAATGTGCACAATTGATCAATTGTATAAAATGTGTGTCAATTAAATGATGTACATACTGCATGGAATATAAAATAATTGAATAAATAGCAATAAAATAAAAATTAATGTTTTAGATCTGTGATTTCCAAACTTTTGTGGGGTTGTTTTTCTCCTCTCATAAAGTCCATTCTTCAAAACAAATTATTCAAAAATTATATTCATATTCACTTATTTTCAATTTGGCTGTGTTGATGCCACATGCGGTACATCTCATGTGTAGTCTCGCCATGGTCTTTCAGTGAAAAGCGAATAGAAGAAATAAGGACCATCATAGGGGTGGAATAAAGAACTGGGGCTTGTTCCTTCTACAGCTTTTGGCTCTAGCACATTTATGGTAGTGCCAACTTTGACAAGTTTCACACGCTGTTAAGCAAATATATTGTGTAAACTGAAGTTGTAGCCTTGGCTGGTGGGCAATGAACACAGGGTGTGTGTGTGTGTGTGTGGGGGGGCGTGCCATGGTGCATTGCATTCAGGCTTGGCCTTCCTGTGATGTATTAGAGATAGACTTTGCGGCACAATCTATTTCTACTTGTGACAACAAGCGTGCAGAGCCCAGCAAAGGTATTGCAAGCACCTTTAGCACTGTGCGCTTTTGGCTAACTTTCCTTATGATTTTGACTATATGTAGGCAAAAATGTAGGACGTAGGGAAGGCCCGTTGCCACAATATTAGAACCAATTCACATTACACCACACACTGCACCAAGGAGCCCCTTAGACACACTGCACCAGGATTATGCACACCAAAATGCCTATTACACATTGTCACACATTGCAATGCCCATTACATATTATGCCCAGTGTTCTCCCCAGAATTTTTTTCCAGTCGTTTGGCACCAAGAAGTAGCCGGGTGGGGGTCTTCGCAATAATAAATAGTTTAAATCCTGACCTTTCAGTGTTTAAATCCTTTTAGGTGTCCAAATACTACACAATTATTTTGTCTCTGACACAATTACTGCCCTGCCAAAGAATGCTCCCACTAGTTGGCACCACAGAATGATAAGCAACACCTAGAATAAATTATGCCCGCACAAAATGCTCAGCAGCTCCCAGATGCTGCCCTAATATTCTGGCACCACACTGTTTATTTTAACAGCTCCCAGAGTATACAGAGAAAGAGACAGTAAAATTGTATTCCCTTCTGATCAGTCAGGCAACTATTCCCACCTGAACAACGTACCCTGGCTTTTATTGAGGGGGAAGGGTCACCGTTCTCTGACCTGATGCAACCCTGCACTGTGATAGGCCATGCACCCGCCCCCTGCCTCCCACCACACTGACCTTGTAGCCCGTAACCTGATACCCCGCACTGTCACCAATTAGACCACTGATGTCAGTTGTAACTCAGCCGTGTCTCAGTCACATGATCTTCCCATCGGGCAGTCCGTCGTGGAATCAGCGTCCGCCTGCAACAAGGTCTAATTTGTGAGTGCCGAATGCCATGGGACTACGGGTACATGGGAGCTGTGTGGTAGGGAATGCGTATTACATATTATGGAACATACAGTAATGCCTATTACAAATGATGCCACACACTGTAATGCCTATTACAAATAATACAACACACTGTAATACCTATTATATAGTATGTCACACACTGTATTGCCTATTACTTATTATGCCAGCCACCGTAATGCCTATTATGTATTATACCATACACTGTAATGCCTATTATATATTATACAACACACCATTATGCCTATTACATATTATGCCACATAACTGCCACTTACCTGCATGCTCATTGCCAGGAGTACCATGCTTGTTGCCAGGGGTTTCTTGCTTGATGCCAGGGGTTATATGCTCATTTCCAGTGATTACATCTCTTTGCCTGGGGGTTACATGCACCCTGCCAGGGGTTACATCTTTTCATGGGGGTTTCATGCTCATTGCCATGGGGGGGGGTCTTGCTGCCAGGGGGTTTCATGTTCATTGCCCAGGGGGAGTTACTTGCTCTTTGCCCAGGGGATTGACATGCTTATTGCCCAGTGGGAGTTACTTGCACGTTGCCTAGGGGAATTACATGCTTATTGCCCAGTGGGAGTTACTTGCTGGTTGGCTAGAGTGTGCACTGCCATAAACCCAGCACTGCCGGGATCTGCACTTCTGGGAAGCGCTGGGTGCTCTGCGCTCCCCTGTCATTCGCTAGAGTTGTAGAAACACCTTTAGTGTCTGTCTCCAAACCAGGTGACGGCCATCATTGGAGGGGCACAGGATCTTTATATGCGGACAGAGACTCTTAGTCCCTGAGGTGCTGCTCTCGCCACCCGCTTGTCCCGGCTCCTGACAGTTTTTAAAATTACTTAATAAAAGGCGCCGAATATGGGGATCCAATGGCCTCATGTTTGGGTGTCCTCCCTGTAATATTAATGGTCAATCCTCCACTGTCTACAAATATTCAGTTTCAGAGTCACTGAAGATAATGGGCGGTATTCAATTAGCCTGATTCGCCATGTTTTTATGGCGAATTTGTGCTGTTTGGCGAATTTTTGACAAAAACGGTGAATCACCCTATTCAATGACCACATGGCGAATACATTTGAAGGTTTTTTTCGCCATGATTCACCGAGTAGCAATCGCTATCTTTTTATGGAGAAGTGGAATGTGAACTTTTAAAATAAAGTGTTTTGTTTTTTACATTTGGTGTAAAAAAATCAGGAATTTGATTCTAAAGAGGGGCATGCTATTTTTATTCATGTGCTGTAAGCACATGAATATATATTTAATTTAAAAAAAAAAATTTTTTCTTTTTTTTACACAGCAGCCAGCAGAGGGCGCCGGAGCCGAGCCGCTCATTACATATTCATATATTTACTGCACCCGATCGTTACGATCGGATATAGTGAATATACGGTCCCCTGCTGGCACCCCCGGGGGGCAGCCTGTGCTGCCTGGCACCCGGGGAGCCCACCTCCCCCCCCACAAACGTTCTGGGGCAGGCAGAGAGACTTCCATCTCTCTGCCTGCCACCATCCTCAGGCTCCCTGCGGCATTCGCCGCAGGAGCTCATATTCACCAGTCAGGGGCAGCGAGCCCCTGACACGTTGAATACCGGAGCCAGCGAGGCTCCGGAACATGGCGAATGTGCAGCGAATCCTAAAAAGGATTCGCTTCACCTCGCAGGTATTCTTATTGAATACCGCCCAATGACTACACTGGAGACTCTAAGCATCCTGCAGTACAAAATAAACAGCTTAGCACTAACGGCTCATTAGCTGGGACTGATCATTTGTGAACTTGTTTGTCCTAAAAAAAAGGTACAAACCCAAGTTAGCTTGTGCAGGATCTGCAATTTAATGAACTGGGAATTCTGTGACGCCTGTAACAGAGACCATGGGGCATATATATTTATTATAAATATAATATGTATAGTATGGTATAATTATAATATATATGGTATACGTCATTGCAAAATATAATTGTTATCTGACTTGTTATACCTATTATCACTTCTCTGATTTTCATTCATCCCTTTTGGGTCATAGGGTGGACATGACTTAGGTCAACACATGAAATAGGTGCACCACGCTAAACGCCTGGGAGGTGCCATAAACAGGACAAAGAGAGGTACCCTGGCCAGACAATCTGAGAGACTTTTTTATAATTTTTCTTATTTAACACATTGACTGTTACGAACAATGACTGTCTTCTAATAACAAATAATTGGACAGTGATAAACGGATATAATATATTATACATCACCTCTTTGGCATCTAAGCACAGCAAGGCTTCTAATAAATACGACTAATTGCTATATATTAATTTGTCTGTCTTTTTTTTTCCTTATAAAAATTCATTGTCCAACGATTTATATAGAATAATAAATTCATTGCTATTATATTTGGTTCCCAGCACAGTTTTTATATGGTTTTTGTATTTTGTTGTTGCTATTGAGAATTGAGCATTTCCTTTTATAAAACAATGCAGGACACCACCACACATTTATTAAATTAATATGTTGCTTGCAGTTACTGGTTTTAGCCCTAGTATATTTTTGTTCTATTTTCATATTTTCTTAGACAAGTATAAACTATACCATTACTAGCTCCATAGATGTGGGCTCCTATGAAGCCCTGGTTGAAACATAGTAGCCATTTTGTTAATTTGGTGCTCGAGTTTGGCCTTCTACGTTCTTCGACCATACTGTATACTCGCTCACTTATCCCCATAGCCCATTATAAGTAGCATAATGAGATGCAGGTGAGAAAAATGTCGGTACTTGTTTCCTATCTGGGCGCCCATCGCGGGTACATCGCATGCCATTATAATGACATGCGATGCGACCGACGCGATTACCGCGATTTTACATAGGGACCAATGTTAAATGTCCCAATTGACCCGCGATGACCACGATTTACCATAGGAAACAATGTTAAATGGATCAATTTCCCCAAATTATCATAGGGAACAATGGGAAATGGGGCAAAAACACCCCTGAACATAGAAATGTCCCCCCAAAAGTAGTTGACGCCACCCCGCCATCAACGTGAACCCGAAGCGTGGCGAGCGCAGCGAGCCCGCGAGGGGCGGCGGTATGCGTCCTCCGACCTTTTCATGCCCTACTATCCACTAGGGCGTGGAGTGAGAATAGAATAGTGTGTCGAGCGCAGCGAGCCACCGAGCCCGAAGCGTGGCGAGCGCAGCGAGCCCCGCGAGGGGACGCGGATACCTTCACAGTTATACGCGTCCCCTCGCGGGCTTCCCAGGTGTCCATGGCGACGCGGACACCTGGGAAGCCCGCGAAGGGACGCGTTTACCTGTGAAGGTATCCGCGTCCCCACGCGGGGCTCGCTGCGCTCGCCACGCTTCGGGCTCGGTGGCACGCTGCGCTCGCCACACTATTCTATTCTCACTCCACGCCCTAGTGGATAGTAGGGCATGAAAATGTCGGAGGACGCGTACCGCTGCCCCTCGCGGGCTCGCTGCGCTCGCCACGCTTCGGGTTCACGTTGATGGCGGGGTGGCGTCAACTACTTTTGGGGGGACATTTCAATGTTCAGGGGTGTTTTTGGCCCATTTACTATTGTTCCTATGCTGATTTGGGTAAATTGATCCATTTAACATTGTTTCCTATGGTAAATCGTGGTCATCGCGGGTAAATTGAGGCATTTAACATTGTTCTCTATGGGAAAATCGCGGGCATCGCGTCTGGCCCATCGCACCCGATTTTTTATCGGCCGCGATGCCTGCGATGGCCCCGATTTTACCCCCGATGCCCGCGATTAAAATCGTGGGCGCCCAGATAGGAAACAAGTACCAAAATGTCTATTTAATATACTGTACAGTAAAGTAGTTCTTGCCATATAGTGCATTTCAATGGAGACTTCACGCACACGCAATGTTGATTCTTTCGCTATAGTATTGAACTAGACATCTGACACATATCGCAATCTCCGGTAACCCCATACGCCATGCTGTGAGAATGAGTGCACCACCATGCGCCCAGGAATGTGATGCATTTCCAGGACAAATGCCATAGGCAGCATAGATAAGCATGGCGCCATCTGTATTTGTAATAGGTATGAAGGGGGTCATTCTAGTCCCCTTGGAACTGTTCCAATTACAATGGTTGGGGCACTGCACATGGTATTTTATTTGCATGTGCAGGTCCCCTTTGCAAATGGCCGTTCGCAGGGAGTGTGGCGGAAGGGCGGGCTCTCTGTGAGCTGTGATGTTCCAGCTTACTAAGTTAACCAGAACCAGCCCCTAAGTAAGGTCTTGTAATGTAACAGTACAGCACCCGGGATCTGTCACTGAGGAGGAAGGCTGTCATTTTAGTGTCACCCTGAGAAGAGCAACAACCATGTGTGGCTCGCACCTACAGTACTCCCCACCTAGTGATGCCTCTGCTGTATCACTGCACTGGGGCCATTGGTTTGATTATGGCCATATAGGCCTGAGGCTTTAAATGTTCAGAGGCTTATACTAGGAATGAAAGGATGTGGTGACATTGGTGTGAGTGTGGGTATGGCCGAAGCCACTTTAGTTTGTACCTACACTGTCACCTTAAGTACATAAAATAGAAAAATTGCAACAGAAAACAAGAAATAAATGTTAATACTTCTGATTTATGGTGAATTGATTTATAATTATCCTGGTCCAATGAACATGACCATATTTTATGTTAACACCTGGAGTTGTAGCCCCATTGTTAATCTGGAGTATGTTTTGTCTCCCAGTGTTTATTTGGCTTTTTTTTTGGTATTCTGCCGCCACAATCAAAAGGGACCTGGTTAGCATACCGATGGATGAGATATCGGCAGTTGGAATACCGATGCCAGGACCCCAATAGTGGTCAGAAGACCGGCACTGGGATCCTGGAATCGCTCACAATGCTGTCCCCATGCTGTCAGCATCCCAATTGCAAGTATGTGAGGGAGACAAGGGGCACAAGCAAGGGTTCTTTTTTCCCCTTTTTTCTAAGCAATCTGTCTACACCCCATTGTGATGCGCATTCCCATGTGTCATTATCACCCACTCAGATCTTTAGCATATGCAGGAAGATCTAAATAGATCGCCCAGCATGGGCATGAAGAATACTGGTTAGCACAAATCACTTAGTGAACATTGCTGTGTGTACATGGGCGATCGCTTAGAATCCATCGCTAAGCACAAGTTGCCCCATGTGTATGGGGCTTCAGGCTGCAGAGAAGGGTGGGTGGTTAGAGGGTTAGGTTTATTCACTAGAGGGAGGGTTAGTCTGTGCCTACACATCGCGTTGTAGCAGGATGCAGTTGAACAGGATCCTGTTTAGTAGGATGCAGTTTCTTGTGTCTATACATTGTGCTTTATCAGGATTCAGCAGGCTTGTGTATATATCCTCTTGAGTAAGCATCCTGCTTAACAGCTCCTGTTCGATGTGTAGATTTATTTTTATTTATTTATAAATAGTTTCTTATAAAGCGCAGCATATTCCATTGCGCTTTACAATTGGAAACAACAGTGATTAAACAAACTGGGTAGAAACAAACCGACAGAGGAAGGAGGGCAAGCTTACAATCTATAGACAGATTTTTAGAAGAAGCTTACAATCTATAAATGCATCCATATATTTAAATGTGCAGGCTGCTTCCTGCCAAGCAGGTCCCCTTAAAAGGGAACTGTTAAATCGCAATGTGTAGACACATCCTTAGGCCGCAGGGGGTAGGGATATTAAGGTTAGGCTGCAGGGGGTCGGTAAGGCACTATGAAGGGAAGATAAAGTTTAGGCTGCAGGTTAGGGTAGTGTTTGGTACTTAAGGGTAGGGTAAAAGTTAGGCTGCAGTGGAGAAGAATTACGGCTAGACTCCAAATTGGGAGGTTTGGGGATAAGGGGTAGGGAACGTGGGTTTCGATACATGCCTAAAAAGTGTCAAGATACTGACCATGGTGATGCCGCTGTCAGTCTTCTGGATAATTGGCTTCTGACAAAAATAATCCTTGTGTGTATTTGTGTCCATATGTTAGGAAATATAGATGTAAACTCCACTGTGTAATATGTGTTAATGCTTTACAATAAATAACCCAACATGATGTGAGCACTTTCCATGTGCAGGTTTCTGGCAGGTATTATGGAAGGTATATAGCTGATATTTAGTTAAGAAACACATACCTCCCAACCATCCCGATAATCGCGGGAACGTCCCGGTTTTCGGGGACATTCCCGCATCCCTCCCGCCACCGGCAGTGTCCCACGGCAGGGGGGGTCAGGACAGTTGGGAGTCCCCCGTTAGTTGCTGGCGAGCGGACAATAGATGCATCCAGAGGGGCTCACAGAGCCTCAGGGCCAGGGCCGGCGCTACCCACTCAGCAGAGGATGCAAAGCAGGTAGGCGCCGGGCAGGAGAGGCGCCCTCCCTGCTGTACATCCTCTGCTGTCCTCCGTGCCTGTCGGCTGCTGCTGCGCCTGTCACACTTCATCACAGGCAGCAGCGCCGGAGGCACAGAGATCCCTCCTGGCTCATTATCAGCTGGTCATCGGCAGGGGCCGAAAGGGGGTGGAGCTACACGGACAGAGGGGGCGTGGCTACACGGACCAGAAGGAGCAGAGCTACAAGGGAGCAAGACTGCCTGAAGACAACAGGAAACAGGACAGGATGAGCTGCCACCATTGTAAAGTGTGAGTGTAATAATGTCGGCAACTGATGTGGGCACGTGTGTAGGCAGCGCTACTAATGTCGGCAACTGGTGTGGGCACATCTATATGCAGCGCTACTAATGTCAGCAACTGGTGTGGGCACATCTATATGCAGCGCTACTAATGTCGGCAACTGGTGTGGGCACGTGTGTAGGCAGCGGTACTACTGTCGGCAACTGGTGTGAGCACATGTGTAGGCAGCACTACTAATATCGGCAACTGGTGTGGGCACGTGTGTTGGCAGCACTACTAATGTCGGCAACTGGTGTGGGCACGTGTATAGACAGCACTACTGTCGGCAACTGGTGTGGGCACGTGTAGAGGCAGCACTACTAATGTCGGCAACTGGTGTGGGGGTACGCATATAGGCAACGCTACTAATGTCGGCAGCTGATTTGGGCACGTGTATAGGCAGCACTACTGACATCGGCAACTGGTGTGGGCACGTGTATAGGCAGCACTACTAATGTCGGCAACTGGTGTGGGCACGTGTATAGGCAGCGCTACTAATGTCGGCAACTGGTGTGGGCACATCTATATGCAGCGCTACTAATGTCGGCAACTGGTGTGGGCACATCTATATGCAGCGCTACTAATGTCGGCAACTGGTGTGGGCACATCTATATGCAGCGCTACTAATGTCAGCAACTGGTGTGGGCACATCTATATGCAGCGCTACTAATGTCGGCAACTGGTGTGGGCACGTGTGTAGGCAGCGGTACTACTGTCGGCAACTGGTGTGAGCACATGTGTAGGCAGCACTACTAATATCGGCAACTGGTGTGGGCACGTGTGTTGGCAGCACTACTAATGTCGGCAACTGGTGTGGGCACGTGTATAGACAGCACTACTGTCGGCAACTGGTGTGGGCACGTGTAGAGGCAGCACTACTAATGTCGGCAACTGGTGTGGGGGTACGCATATAGGCAACGCTACTAATGTCGGCAGCTGATTTGGGCACGTGTATAGGCAGCACTACTGACATCGGCAACTGGTGTGGGCACGTGTATAGGCAGCACTACTAATGTCGGCAACTGGTGTGGGCACGTGTATAGGCAGCGCTACTAATGTCGGCAACTGGTGTGGGCACATCTATATGCAGCGCTACTAATGTCGGCAACTGGTGTGGGCACATCTATATGCAGCGCTACTAATGTCGGCAACTGGTGTGGGCACATCTATATGCAGCGCTACTAATGTCGGCAACTGGTGTGGGCACGTGTGTAGGCAGCGGTACTACTGTCGGCAACTGGTGTGAGCACATGTGTAGGCAGCACTACTAATATCGGCAACTGGTGTGGACACGTGTGTAGGCAGCACTACTAATGTCGGCAACTGGTGTGGGCACGTGTATAGACAGCACTACTAATGTCGGCAACTGGTGTAGGCAAGTGTAGAGGCAGATTATGGATTTTTTTGGTTGGTAACCTGCGCTCTGAATCTCTTTGTATTAGGTTAGCAGCCGCACTAAACGGGTGACTGTCTCCGTTTCAATTCGTACAGGTTTCTAGATGGGTTGTGCTGCGCTCTACCTTAAATATGATTACCTCTGTACATGATTTACATATAATATGAGATGTACGTCTTAAGAAATTTCCAATTTATTCAGAACATAAATCATAAATTGTAAAAATCACAGTACTGTGTGTGTATATAACCCCACTGGGTACCACTCCTTTATAAGCATAAAAGGATTTAAATAAATGAATAATTCTAGGAAAAAATGAATTGATGAAAAAAGACAAAAAGTAAATGAAGAAAATAAATGAAAAAATATTGTGCACAAAATTGGTCTGTTCAGAATGAACAGAATTATGTCCTTCAGTCAATGGAAATAGCGGCGTCCCGCTGTTTAATAAACTGTAAATGTCTTTACTCTTGGATCAGCTTTCAGGTACCTCTTTATTTCTGGTTTTCCGGGTCTGGTACTCGTGAGTATTGGTGTGCACTGTGGGTCCCGGACTCTTGGGGCTGCGTGCGCCGTCTGTCTGCTCCGGGGAGCTGCGTGTATCACACCGCTCTCCGTGCAGGCAGGGATTGGCCGGACGCTGCACCTTGTCTGTGGCGGTTACTGAGACCACCGTTTCGGGTTTGTAAGTACCCGTCCCGGTGACTGTTCACCACTCTACAGGTCCCCTGGCTCACTCCCTCACTTTCCCTTCTCCGTACTCACCTCTTTCCGGGGCTTCCTCCTTGGCGATCTCCTTGCCGTCGTACAGTGTGTGCACACGCTGTTTGCCGCTGCCGTACCGTTCTCTCCGTCTGTCTCTAAAATGAGTTGGGTTGTAATGGGGGTACTCTCACCAACGCGTTTCGGCATAAGCCTTCTTCTAGGGAGCTGTATGCTGGTGTGTCTTGACTATGTTTAAATAGCCCTCCATCTTGTTGTCATACATTTCTCATTGGTTCCATTGAACCTCCTGTGATTGGTTCCTCAGGTTGTCTGTCAAAACGGCTGATTGCTAAAGTTCAGTTCATGCAGCCGTGGTTGTTTTCTTTTGTTGCAATTGTCCAATTATGTCATTATGTTTCCTACAGTAATGCACATGGTCTTAAGTATTACAAACATTTGTTACTGTATCTGTCTGGCTATTTATAACCCCCTTATACTACAAACATTTGTTATTCATGTTTTTTGCTAATCCTGTCCCGTAATAGACAGAAGGATGTGTCTGTATCTCAATTATCAGCACTGTTTCGTGCTAGTGTGCGTTCGCAGCAGATACGCTGCTTTGTTTATATGCGTTTGCAGCAGATATACTGCTTTGTTCATATGCGTTCGCAGCAGATACACTGCTCACAGTTTTTATACTGTTATATATTTGCTGCAGGTATGCCTCATTGTTTTTGTTAATATGCGTTCGCAGCAGATACGCTGCTCATAATTCTTTCCGTTGTTATATAATTGCTGTAGATATACTTTTTTAGTTTTTGTTGATATGCGTTCGTAGTAGATACGTTACTTATAGTTTTCTGTTGTTATATATTAGCTACAGATACGCTGTCATTTCTTTACTATAGCTTTCAGTAGATATGCTGCTCATAATTTTCTGCTATTATATATTCCTTGTAGGTATGCTATCATTTTTTTCCCCACTATTGCCTTCACCTCGTTGTCTAGATTTAGACCTCGAGGTTTTAATGTTTTTAATTTGTACATCCATCCTAACTCAAGTTTGTTTATCCTCAACATATGGTCACCCCCCCTCCAGTTGTGTAGAGGCAGCACTACTAATGTCGGCAACTGGTGTGAGCACATCTATATGCAGCGCTACTAATGTCGGCAACTGGTTTGGGCACGTGTAGAGGCAGCACTACTAATGTCGGCACGTGTAGAGGCAGCACTACTAATGTCGGCAACTGCTGTGGGCACTACTTGTAAGCAGAGCAACTACTTTTCGCAACTGCTGTGGGTGTTATGAATAAGCAATGCTACAAATGTGGGCATTTGCAGGAGTACTCGGGGCATTATGTGTAGCATAATGTGTGTCAATGTCATATGGGCATTATAGTGCATGGCATAATATGTAAGGGGAATTACAGTGTGTGGCATAATGTGTAATGGGCATTATGGTGTTCTGCATATTGTGCAATGGGCATCATGATGTGTGGCATTACAAATAATGTGCATTACTGTGTGTGGTTACTATAATGTGTTATGGGCTTTGAAGTGAGAAGCATAATGTGTTATGGGGATTATGGTGTTATTGGTACTTTTATGTGACCACGCCAATTCCCCATGAAGCCACGCTCCTACAATTTTGCGCGTGCCTTTGGCGCGCACTGTCCCTGTTTTTTCACACATCTCACCAAAATGGCTAGTTACGGCACTGGTGCTGTGTTAGGTGAATAAGATTGTGCTACTGTGTGGTGTCATTTGGAGTGGGAGCATTATTGTGTGGCCACGCCCGCCCCTTTGTAAAGTTTGGGTGGGCGCAAATTTATAGTTTGCAGGAGGGCACCAAACTAGCACCGGCCCTGCTCAGGGCCATGCCCCCACAGTGCAAAACGGGGGCATGGCCTCGCGGGACGGTGCGAATATAGACCACGCCCCCTCCCGCGGCAAGCCGTGCCCCCTAATTTCGGGCGTGCACCTTCGGCGCACGCAAGTGTCCCTCCTTGGGGAAGCTAAAAGTTGGGAGGTATGGAAACATATTATGAATACAACACAGCAGCAAACAAGACATGACATCAATTTTACTGGCAGTAAAATTCTTTTGTATTTCAGTGGAGAAGAATATTTATGCACGCAGCTTTGTCTTGTAACCACAGGAAGTAGCTCTAGATGCAATGCAGTACAGCTGCTCTGAATTTTATAGAACCCACAGTTTTTTACTGCTCTGTTCAGTGAGACCTGGAAATATAGCGTGACATCTAGGACCTGATTCAGACTATCTCGCTGGGCTGCGAGTGTTCAGAGCCCAGCAAGCAGGTAAACGCTGCGCCATCGAATGCACCCTCCCCCGCACCTGTGCATGGCTGCCAGGACTCAGTTGGCACTGTGAAGGCCAAGGGGATAGAGAGGCCGCTGATGATGACGTCAACTGCCCTCCCACTCAATGGCCGGGGAATGCCAGTGGCGGCATGCTGGTTATATGGCTCACGCTTGAGCACATGCTTGATTGTTCAATTATGGAGCACGTCTGAATCCAGCCTCTGGTCACTTTCTGTATGCAATCTTGATCATTTAGGCGCAAATTAAGCCTGTATATGGAGGAAGTAAAAATAACAGCTACATTAACCATTGTGCAAGGATGAAGCAGTCTCAGTGCACCTAGGCCATTATTCTGGTTCACTCGCAAACACAAATTCCTTCTCAAATGGACAAAACCATGCACACTGCAGGTGGAGCAGATGTAACATGCAGAGAGAGTTAGATTTGGGTGAGTTATTTTGTTTCTGTGCAGGGAAAATACTGACTGCTTTATTTTTACACTGCAATATAGAGCTCACTCTGAAGTAAAACACCACCCAAATCTAATTCTCTCTGCATACACTACATCTGCCCCATCTGCCCCATCTGCAGTGCACATGGTTTTGTCCATATGAGTAGGAATTTGCTTTTGCGAGTGGACCAGAATAAAGGCCCTGGTCCCTACTGTTACTTAATTATTTAGATCCTAGTGGTAAGAAATATGGAGCAGCATTCTCCTGATATCTGAGGACTGGTAACATAATCTGGAAGCAGATGGCAGTACAGGCTCACAAATCCAAAAGGTTTTGTAACAAAACCTTAGTGCTGCTCAGTAGTTCCAGAAACACATCCTCTGCTGTAATTCATTGTGGAGCCTGGAAATCGTCTTACTGATTACATTATTTGTGAGCCTTTTACAAGCATTATTAAAGACATTTCTTCTGGCTAGAAAAATATTTTCCTGTAGCTAAATAATACATGCACGTTATAGTATTTTGGCTTATGGTATCAGATGTGAACAGGATGTGAAATAAACATTTTATAAATAACTAATAGTCAGTCGTTTAATCCATGTGTAAAAATATGAACACAACTGGTAATCACAGTGTTCTATATATTCCGTTTCATGTTAATCTATATCTCTTTTCTGATAGTTACTTTATAGACACAGTTTATTCTATAAATATTTAGTACAAACCGGGCAGGGGGTGAACCCTAGCTGCTGATCTGCCCAGGGCAGGGGGTGAACCCTAGCTGCTGATCTGCCCAGGGCGGGGGGTGAACCCTAGCTGCTGATCTGCCCAGGGTGTGTGTGTGTGTGCAGAAACACAGCAGGTTTTGCTCCTTCATGACAGAAAGGAACCTGAAGCCTATGAGACCTAGCAAGAAGCTCCAGCCACTCTACACACACAAGCTGGTGCCCACCCCCCCCCCTACCCCTGTGGGATTTCCACTGGCATTTTGTGCCTGCATTTTCTGGGCATTCCCTGGCCATTGTGAGGGCTGCTGACATCATCAGCAGGCTTCTTCTCGCTACGGCCTTTGAAGCGCCCGAATGGTTTTCTCCTGTGCATGGCTGTGTACATGTACGCAGTCCTGCACATGTGCGGAGAAGTGTGGGGGTAGATGCATTTGGCAGGGCAGCAGCTACCTGCTCGCTGGGCTGTGAGCACTCACAGCCCAGCGAGCAGGTCTGAATCAGGCCCAATGGCCGATGGGTCAGGGTCAACCACACAAGATCCCGTTATCTGCAGCATGAATGAGCGATGGGTGCACCATTGCTTGCTGCAGCGCAGGCTGAGCGATACTATGCGGGAGCTGTCCTGTTCCCTATTGCAGGTGTTAGTGTAGTGATGCATCACTCAGCACTGGAGCAGCAGGGAGAGGAGCCGTGTCCCCAGCGGGAACCAGCTCCAGGCAGACCTGGGATCAAAGGTCTGATTCCAGCGCTGGAAGTGGGAGCGACATTTAGAAATTGGCTCCATTCTGGCTGCCAACAAGAAATGACACCCACTTCTGGGTTTTCCAAACCCAAACACAACTTCAATACAAAAATGAAGAACACAAGATGCTGTTTTTTAAAAGATTTAAGCAGACGAATCTTGGGTTTCCTATTAATATGATGAGGTCTGGCACCTCACCACTTGCTGATCACTTCAGCTTCCCAAGTCACCACACTGACCATTTTGGGGTGCCCTTTATTCACATCAAAGGTTTCTTTGACCAACAGATACACCTTCTCCCCTTCGCAAGGAAATTATTTTTAGATGGCACTTCTCCCTTTTATGTGTAGATATTGACCACTTACCAAGAGGAAAACACAGATGCGGTGAGTGCCTGGAAGTGGTAGGGCCAGCTGCACTGCTTCAGGATCCCGCGGCATATTATATTGCATACTGTAATTTGATCAAACTATCCTTGGTTTCCTTTGGCTAAAATATTTAAATAAAACAGAACAAAGACATTTAGTGCCAAATGTAATAGGGTGTAATCAGAAATATTTTGGGAGAGTTTTCCCATTTATTTAAAGTGGCAACCAATTATATGAGCTGTTTTTTTCAGTGTAAATGATTGCCTCTTTTGTGAGAGACAAAGGAGCCTGCATTAGGAGGAGATGCAGGTCTTTATATGACACATGGAGTATTAGGAGGTTGCTCCAAGGTGTGTAGCTCTTAGGCCCTTATTCTGGTTGGTGCGGTAATGTCCGCGTGCGGTCGGTCCGCCGATGTTTTGAGTCTGCGCATGTGCAGAGGCGTCTCTGCGCATGTGCGAACGGGACGCACGTCCAAATTCCGCATGAAATGTGTACACTACGAACAGGGGGTGGAGAGGGGCGTGGAGGGCTGTTTGGGCTCATTACCATATGTTTACACCCCGCGTTTCATGGGCGTTCCCATGAAAACGCTGGGCGTACGTATGGTAATGCGGTCGTGACGCACGTGTAGGGGGCGGACATATGGCATTGGCCCTTATTCTGATCGGTGCGGATATTCCCGCATTCTTACGGTGCGGTCCGCACGCCACGGTGTTTTGCCGCGTGCGGCCATCGTCCGTAGAAACGCCCACGTGTCCTCCGCATTCGGACGGACTCACTCTTTAAGAACAGGGCGTGTTTACGGACGACATACAAAGCATGCGTGTGCGGGAGAAACACTCCGATTCGGCACGGTATTACAGAGTATTACAGAGTATGCTCGGGAATACCGCATCCGAACGGGAGCCAAGCGGTGCTACCGCACGTAAGCGGAGTATTTACGCCAAACAACCCACTATGAAGTATCTTCTGCTATACATCACATGACCCACTTATTCAATTACCTATCCTCATAAAAAACTGCTTATTTGGAATTGGAATCAATTAGATTCCAATATATCCTTACAAGCATGCCTAACACATGCATTGCACACATTAACCCTTACAGCAATGTAAGTGCAATGGTTTGTATTAAAGCACTGACAAGCGTCCTATTAGTGAGTAATGAGTAAAGGAGTCGATTCTATTGGGTTCAGGTGTTAATGGTTGTAGTCATTAGGCGTACGTTCGCCTAGCGCATGAACGAGTGGTGTCCGCAAAGCAATAGTACACTTGTGGACACCGCACATTTCTGCCCTTTTTGATCGCGTGCATTCGGAGTGGTTTCCGAATGTACGCCCCCCAACATAAGTGTACTCCCCCGTGTCCGCCCATGTTTCCTCCCCGTTTTGCCCACTTTGAAACTACGCCCATGTGTCATTCCGCATGACGCCCATAATACGCCCCTATTTCCCGAATGATAGCGGTGAACAGTTCTGGACGGGATCTGGCCGAACTGGTACCGAGTCAAGGCGTGGCACATGCGCGTTGCGTTCTCCACGCATGCGCAGACGCCGTAAACACGCGATCCGAAAGTATGCGGTAAAGTCCGCGTCAATCAGAATAAGGGCCATTGTCGGATGTCAGCTGCCCGCCCAGATCCCTGCTTTTGCACGGAGAAATGCCCGTGTGGTCTGAGGTTGCAGGAGCTGCCTGACCACTCGGTCCTGCATTCGATGGTCTGCGACCATCGAGTGATGGGGGAGGTTCCCTGAGATGGAGGAGGTGTATTCATGAGAAATACACTTTCGGTCCGTTCGGACAGCTTCTTACCGCATTCGGAAGGAGTGAGCGATCCGTACGAAAGGCAGGGTTTAGGACGCACGGTCCTGGTCGCATATTTGGTTCCGTCCACACCGACCAGAATAAGGCCCTTAGTTTGGATATATTTAGTAAGCAGCTCCTTACTGGTTAATCATAGGCCCAATATATGGTATCGGTGGTGTGGGGTGTGGTGCCCTTGGACTGGTTAGGTTGGGTGGCTCTAATGTGGCACACCTTTACATTCTATTAACACTTAGCACTTTTTTAAATTTTTTCTCTAACGCTATTTCTTTCATATTTTAATTACATTTCCTTCTTTTTTTTTTTTTTTTCTCTTTCACTTTCTATATGTAGCTTCAGCTTCCTCTCACTAATTTCTATTAACACTTTAGTATTTTCATTTGTATGCAACTCTGGGATTTCTAGCTTATGCTGTTTTTTTGGGGTGCCGCACCCTGCAACTAGATATAGCGCTAGGGACCCCCAATATACAATGAAACCTTTTACGATGGCTTGGGGGCATACAGATTCTATTATCATGTAGTGTTCTAGACTGGTGATATGATTAGTATGTTCAAATACAGGATTGGGAATCATATGGAACTGGGAGATGATTTGTTCACTAACAGGCCTATGCTTAGGTGTCCTAAGCATAGGCCTGTTAGTGAACAAATCATCTCCCAGTTCCATATGATTCCCATATGTACTGAGGCTCAAAGAAAATAAATTCCTTACTGAATTAGAGCAGTATAATTCTTGAACTCATTGCTGGTGGGGATGATTACAGGAACTACTGTTAATTAATTTAAATCAAAACTGGATGTATTTTTGGCCACTAAGGGAATCCTATAGATATGATTTACTCAAGTCAGTAGTTACAATTCAAATAGTTTGAACTTGGTGGACAAACATATTTTTTCAGTCTTAATTACTATGTTACTATGTATATATAGCATCAGCTTCCTATAACTAATATTTATTAACACTATAGTGTTTTCACTGGTGTGTTGCTCTGGGTTTTCTGGCTTATGCTGAATTTTTGGGGTGCCGCAACCTGCACCTGGATATAGCGCTAGGGACCCCCAATATACAGAGAAGCCTTGACGATGGCTTGGTGGCTCAAATCATACATTTGCGCAAATATATGTAGCCAATATCTCTGAATTCTATAATCATGAAGTGTTCTAGACTGGTTACTAATACCATTCAGTGAGGTAAACAATTAGTTTTTTTATGTACTCAGTATTAACCCCTCCCTTCTTGCATCTGAATGGTATTACTAAACTAATTGAGCAACTATATATATATATATACGTATACGGATGGACCCCCACCTGCCGGGGGTCCCCGCCGCCTCCCCCGCCATCACCACCAGTCCCCCTCGCCACCGTGACCCCCCTGAACTGGGCAGCGTCTCCCTGAAGCGGAGATGGGCAGGGAGACTCTGCCCAACCGCCATGATACTGGAAAGCGCGTGCGCGTGAGACGCACGCGCGTCCCATTCCCTATCGCCGGCACTCGCCAGTGAAAGGGATCTGGCGGGTGCCGGACAAAGATGTAGCATGCTGCATCTGTATATATATATAAAGTATCTGTATATATATATAAAGTAGAGGTTGGTGGGTGGCATCCCAAGGCTACAAAGAAGCAGGTTTCACAACAACGTTTCAAACATTATGTTTTTCCTTAGGACATCCTGACGAAAAACATAAAGTTTGACCTGCTTATTTCTAGCCTTGGAGTGCCGCCCACCCACCTCTACTATTCTACCTCCCTGCTTGTACAGGGGACGTATTGGAAGGCACCAGGTGCCTGCCAACATACATGTGTGTATATATATATATATATATATATTAACGCAGGAAGGGGTCACCCCCATTTGTTATATATATCTATATATAGCTATATATATATATATATATATATATATATATATATATATATATATATATACACACATTTGTCGGTAATGGCACTCCAACCAGGCTTGTATGTATCAGCTTGCCCGGGTGCTGAGCTAGGAGAAGTCTCCCATATAGAACAGTGCGGCAGGGTGTCAGCCTTCACAGGTCTCTCATCAACAGAAAACACGATACACAGACACAGCGGCCTTTTAGTTAAGCTTAACTAAAAGACCGCCATGTCTGTGTATCGTATTTTCTGTTGATGAGAGACCTGTGAGTGCTGACACCCTGCCGCACTGTTCTATATCTATATATATATATATATATATATATATATATATATATATATATATATATACCAATGTCTTGGTCTCGGCACTCCAAACGATATTGTTGTAATCCAACTTGTGCGGTGCCCTCCTAGGACTCGGTGGTCCAAATATACACGTACGGGACGGCGGCACTCACATTCAACAAATAAACTGAGTCCACTCAGTGCTTGAATATTAACGTTTTCGGTTTACTTAACCGTCATCAGATATAAAGCAAAAATTGTGTTACTCACCAAATATATACAAGTGTCCTACCCCATTCACGTGTACTCCCCGTGTGCGCCGGGTTTCCTCCCTTCTCCTTCCTGACCGTCCGGTCCTAGGTGCAAGGGGGAATGGATTCCGGCTATGCTAGCAGTAACCTAGCAACCTGTAACCATGACATTGCTGCCATAAATTTGATAAGACGCACACAAGGAGAGTTCACGTTAGTGATGCGATAAGACTTACAAATGAATGCATGGCTATATAATAGTAATTACAGGAAACAATTTAACGGTAATTGTTCATTTAGTCCTGCGGTGTCACGCTAGGGGTACCTTGTGGATCTGTCTGAGGCCTGGAGGTTGGGTGTTTGCGGCTTGAAGGAGACTGGAGAATAGCAGGTTTGATATAACTCTTTATTGTAGCACCAACATAAGAAGGCAAGACCATAAATGAAACTGTAGATCAGAAAGCCCAGTGGAATACCTGGGTAACAACTGAGAGTACAGAATGATGGGATTGATCCCAGAGTCTCTGTTAGCTTACTGGGAAAACAATAACTGACTGTGGGAGCAGACGGCAATGGGCAGTAGGAGACGGAAGTCAGAGACCTCCGATGACTGGTAGTAGACGCGGGTGCCGACAGCCGGGTGGAACCGCATCAGCGGGCTGATGGACTGACAGCAGGTGCAGATGCAGACAGCAGGATGGAGAAGCGTCAGCGGGTACGGAGGGCTGGCAGTAAATGCGAAAGCATACAGCAGGCTGGTGAGGCGTCAGCAGGCACAGAAGACTGGCAGTAGGTGCGAATGCAGACAGCAAGATGGTGAGGCGTCATCAGGCACGGAAGACTGGCAGTAGGTGCGGAGGCAGACGGCAGGATGGTGAGACGTCAGCAGGCACGGAAGACTGGCAGTAGGTGCGGAGGCAGACAGCAGGATGGTGAGGCGTCCGCAGGCACGGAAGACTGGCAGTAGGTGCAACTGGACCACAGGCAGACGTGATGGTGTGTCAACGGACACGCAGGACTGACGACAGGTGCAGCGGACCGACAGCGGGAGTGGAGATGTGGCACGCAGGGCTGGCAGCAGGTGCAACTGGTTGACAGCAGGAGTGGAGATGCATCAACAGGCACGCAGGGCTGGCAGCAGGTGCAGCGGATCGACAGCAGGAGTGAGGATGTGTCAACAGACACGCAGGGCTGGCAGCAGGTGCAGCTGGTCGACAGCAGGAGTGGAAATGTGTCAACAGACACGCAGAGCTGGCAGCAGGTGCAGCTGGTCGACAGCAGGAGTGGAGATGTGTCAACAGACACGCAGAGCTGGCAGCAGGTGCAGCTGGTCGACAGCAGGAGTGGAGGTGTGTCAACAGACACGCAGAGCTGGCAGCAGGTGCAGCTGGTCGACAGCAGGAGTGGAGATGTGTCAACAGACACGCAGAGCTGGCAACAGGTGCAGCTGGTCGACAGCAGGAGTGGAGATGTGTCAACAGACATGCAGGGCTTGAGAGACTGTAGCAACCTGAAAGGGCTGGAGGCAGAATGCAATTTGCAAAGTCCAGGAAACAGGTGTGACGCTGTAAGGGCTGGGAGCAGAATGCAAATGCAGGTATCCAGGTATCAGGTGTTGAACTGCAGGAAACGAAGACAGGGATATCACAGGGCAAGGACAGGAGCACAGGCTGAAGCTTCCTCCACAGGGATAGACAACAAAGTACTGGCGCTTGTATGCCCCAGAGGGCTCTGCTTTATCCCCCAGGGTAGATCTTGATTGGAGGAGTTGAACTGGAGCTCTGAACCATTGGCTGGCTACAACAACATGGCGGCGCCCGGACTGGAGACAAACAACCTTGGCTGGCTGTCATGCTGGATGCGCGTGCTGCAGGCCCCAGGAAGATGGTCGCGGCCGGGAGACCTAGACGCCGCGCTCCCCGTCCTGCACCCAGACGGATGGCCCGCAGGCCCCGCCGCCGGAGATGAACAGGTGAGCGGCGCGTCCTAACAGCGGCCGTGACAGCACCCCCCCCCCTTTTGAAGTGGACTCTGGACACTTCCATGGTTTTCTTGGATATTGTTGATGAAACTTACGGACCAAAGTGGGAGCATCGACGCGAGCAGCATCCACCCAGGATCGTTCCTCTGGACCGAAGCCTTTCCAGTCTACCAGATATTGGACTTGCCCTGAACGAACTCTTGAGTCCACAATTTTTTTAATTTCAAAAGCAACATCATGATGAGCCTGAGGCTGAGGAGACTTGGGTACTTTATTCTGGAATCGGTTTAATATCAATGGTCTTAATAACGAGATGTGGAATGTATTTGAAATTTTCAAAGAACGAGGCAACTGTAGCTTATAAGCCAAAGGCGAGATCACAGTAGTTACTGTATATGGCCCAATGAATCGAGGTGCAAACTTCATAGACGGGACTTTGAGTCTAATATTTTTGGTGGAGAGCCAAACTCTGTCTCCTACCTTGAGTTTCGAAACTGCCCGTCTGTGCCGATCAGAGAATTTCTTGTAACGTTGGGAGGCTTTCTCTAACGAAGCATGAACATTCCTCCAGATGCTTGAGAAAAAACGGACAGACGAGTTAACTGCTGGTATGTCAAAAACAGGAAGATTTTGGAATTCTGGAACACGTGGGTTACGGCCATAGACAATGAAGAAGGGAGTCTTTTCGGTGGAGGAATGATAAGAGTTGTTATGTGCAAATTCGGCCCAAGGCAGAAGCTCCTTCCAATTGTCTTGCGAGGAGGACAGATACAGACGTAAAAAGGCCTCCAAATCTTGATTTACTCTTTCTGTTTGGCCATTGGATTGCGGATGATAAGATGAGGAAAAGTTCAGCTTTACCTGTAACGCACTACACAACGCTCTCCAAAACTTTGATACAAATTGTACCCCTCTGTCAGATACAATTTCTCTCGGAAGACCATGTAGACGGAATATTTCAGCTATAAATATTTGAGCCAATTTAGGAGCAGACGGAAGGCCCTTTAGTGGAACGAAATGTGCCATTTTGGAGAAACGGTCGATGACGACCCAGATCGTGTTGAACCCTTGTGACAGAGGCAGATCGGTGACAAAGTCCATCGATATGTGTGACCAGGGTGACTCAGGTATGGATAATGGTTGAAGAAGGCCAGCTGGTGCTTGACGAGAAGATTTGTGACGAGAACACTGGGTACAGGAAGCTATGAAGTCAGTGACATCTTTCCTCATGGACGGCCACCAGTATGCTCTTTTAATGAATTCTAAAGTTTTCTTTATACCGCAGTGGCCAGAAAAACGAGAGGAGTGTGCCCACTGTAGCAAAGATGATCTGAGTCCAGTATCCACAAAAGTCTTTCCTCTAGGAATGGATACCACAGTAGTCTTGGCAAACACTGTGGGGCTTAAAACTGGGCTTATGGTACGATCTTCTGCGGAGGACGTGAAAGATCTGGAGAGTGCGTCCGCTTTGCCATTTTGAGACCCAGGACGGAAAGATAACACAAACTCGAATCTCGTAAAGAATAAGGCCCATCGGGCTAATCTGGGGTTCAGACACTGGGCGTTCTGTAAATATAACAAATTTTTGTGGTCCGTGATAACGGATATAGGAAACTTAGCCCCCTCCAACAGGTACCGCCATTCTTCAAAGGCCAATTTAATGGCTAGCAATTCTTGTTCACCAATGGGGTAGTTCATCTCGGCTGGCAAAAACTTCCTGGAGAAGAACCCACATGGGTGTAGGTGGCCGTCCTCAGACTTCTGTGAAAGTACAGCTCCAACCCCAACAGAAGAGGCATCTACCTCCAGGATAAACGGGCGAGAACAATCAGGCTGCAGAAGAATTGGAGCTGAAGTAAATACACTTTTTAATTGTTGAAATGCTGCCACCGCTTCGGGAGACCACTTGGCAGGATTGGCTCCTTTGTGAGTCAACGCTGTGATGGGACAAATGATGGAAGAAAAATTTTTGATGAATTTCCTATAATAATTGGAAAAACCAATGAAGCGTTGAACCGCCTTTAGGGTATGAGGTTGTGGCCAATCAAGGACTGCTTGCACTTTAGAAGGATCCATGCTTAACCCGGTACCTGAAATGATGTAACCCAGAAAAGGAACTGAAGATTTCTCAAATTCACATTTCTCCAATTTACAGTATAGCTGGTTGGATCGTAGTCGCTGTAACACCTCCTTCACGTGCTGACGGTGTTCCGGAATATTCTGAGAAAAAATAAGAATGTCATCGAGATAAACAACCACGGAATAATACAGTAAATCACGGAATAATTCATTCATGAATTCTTGGAATACTGCTGGAGCATTGCTGAGACCAAACGGCATAACAAGGTACTCGTAGTGACCGTCTCTAGTATTAAAAGCTGTCTTCCACTCATCGCCTGCTCGGATACGGATAAGGTTATAGGCTCCTCTGAGATCCAATTTAGTGAAGACTTTAGCCCCTTTGATTCGGTCAAACAACTCAGTCACCAAAGGTAACGGGTACTTATTTTTGACTGTAATGTTATTCAGTCCCCTATAATCAATACAGGGCCTCAGACCTCCATCTTTCTTTTTAACGAAAAAGAATCCGGCTCCTGCTGGAGACGTGGAAGGCCGGATGAAGCCTTTTAATAAGTTCTCTTTAATATACTGGGACATGGCTTCCGTCTCTGGCAGAGAGAGTGGATAGGTTCGGCCCTTTGGAGGCATTTTACCTGGAATAAGGTCGATGGGACAGTCCCAGCGCTGATGCGGAGGTAATTTGTCGGCTGAACCTTTACAGAAGACGTCGGAGAAGGCTTGATAGGCTTGAGGAGGAAGATCAGGAGACGTGGGCGAGGTGGACTGGATGCGCACTAATTCGGGAAGGCAGGTATGACGACAGTTCGTACCCCAAGACAGGACCTCCATAGTACCCCAATTGATTTTTGGAGAATGCTGCTGGAGCCAAGGAAACCCCAACACTACAGGGTGGTTCGCTTTTGGAATAATGAAAAAAGATAATTCTTCCTGATGCAATGCTCCAACTTGAATCTTGATGGGCAGCGTCCGATGAGAAATGGAGGCTTGAGGAATAAGGCTCCCATCTACGGCAGATAACTGGAGTGGCTGCGAAAGTTTCTGAGAGTCCAGGCCATGATAGGACACAAACTGGGCTGAAATGAAATTGGCGGCTGCCCCAGAGTCCAGTAGAGCAGATACTGCGAGTGACCTGTTGGGTAACACCACCTGTATGGACAGCAAAGAGTCAGACATGATTGGAGAAGTTTCTACTCGTCCTAGGTTGGCCTCTCCGCAACCAACTAGGACCGGGAGTTTAACGGACGACGGGTACATTTGGCTAACAGATGACCAGATTCCCCACAATACAGGCATAAATTCTGTCGCCGTCTTCTTTGGCGTTCTTCGGGAGTTAGGCGAGTATGATTGATCTGCATAGGCTCATCAGAAGAATTTGGAGGAGGAGTAGACCCTAGGCGAGGAGAAACGGAAATAGACTTGCCTCGCTCTTGCCGGGATCTCTCTAGCTGACGCTCACGAAAACGAAGGTCCAACCTATTGCAGAGCGATATGACCTCACCCAGCGAGGTAGGAAGATCTCGGGTGGCTAACTCGTCTTTCATGCGTTCAGATAATCCTGCCAAGAAAGTGGAAATTAGAGCTTCCTCATTCCATTTCAGTTCAGATGCCACGGTTTGAAAGTGGATAACATATTGAGAAACGGAGCGGGAGCCTTGACGAATCCGCAGGATTTCTGAAGCGGCAGAGGATACTCGTCCCGGTTCGTCAAAAATTTTTCTGAATTGAGAAATAAAGTCGGAGTACTTGGAGAGCAGAGGATCATTTCTTTCCCAGAGTGGGGAGACCCAGTCCAATGCAGAATCTGATAATAAAGAGACAATGTAAGCCACTTTAACCCGATCAGAAGGAAAGTTCATTGGTTGCAGGGAAAAATGTACTTCACATTGATTGATAAACCCCCGGCAGGTACGAGGGGTACCATTATACTTAGAAGGGGTAGACAATCGTAAAGACGGGGAGACAGTCTGTGACGGGGGATTAGAGGCTTGCCTTTGAGATATGCCTTGGAGTGCTTGAGTCACTTGCTGCTGGGATTCCTCCAGTGCTCGCAGCCGAGCGACCACATTTTGAAAGAACTCCTGGCTGGCGGACGGATCCATTGGGCCAGTACTTACTGTCACGCTAGGGGTACCTTGTGGATCTGTCTGAGGCCTGGAGGTTGGGTGTTTGCGGCTTGAAGGAGACTGGAGAATAGCAGGTTTGATATAACTCTTTATTGTAGCACCAACATAAGAAGGCAAGACCATAAATGAAACTGTAGATCAGAAAGCCCAGTGGAATACCTGGGTAACAACTGAGAGTCCAGAATGATGGGATTGATCCCAGAGTCTCTGTTAGCTTACTGGGAAAACAATAACTGACTGTGGGAGCAGACGGCAATGGGCAGTAGGAGACGGAAGTCATAGACCTCCGATGACTGGTAGTAGACGCGGGTGCCGACAGCCGGGTGGAACCGCATCAGCGGGCTGAAGGACTGACAGCAGGTGCAGATGCAGACAGCAGGATGGAGAAGCGTCAGCGGGCACGGAGGGCTGGCAGTAGATGCGAAAGCATACAGCAGGCTGGTGAGGCGTCAGCAGGCACAGAAGACTGGCAGTAGGTGCGAATGCAGACAGCAAAATGGTGAGGCGTCATCAGGCAAGGAAGACTGGCAGTAGGTGCGGAGGCAGACGGCAGGATGGTGAGACGTCAGCAGGCACGGAAGACTGGCAGTAGGTGCGGAGGCAGACAGCAGGATGGTGAGGCGTCCGCAGGCACGGAAGACTGGCAGTAGGTGCAACTGGACCACAGGCAGACGTGATGGTGTGTCAACGGACACGCAGGACTGACGACAGGTGCAGCGGACCGACAGCGGGAGTGGAGATGTGTCAACAGACACGCAGAGCTGGCAACAGGTGCAGCTGGTCGACAGCAGGAGTGGAGATGTGTCAACAGACATGCAGGGCTTGAGAGACTGTAGCAACCTGAAAGGGCTGGAGGCAGAATGCAATTTGCAAAGTCCAGGAAACAGGTGTGACGCTGTAAGGGCTGGGAGCAGAATGCAAATGCAGGTATCCAGGTATCAGGTGTTGAACTGCAGGAAACGAAGACAGGGATATCACAGGGCAAGGACAGGAGCACAGGCTGAAGCTTCCTCCACAGGGATAGACAACAAAGTACTGGCGCTTGTATGCCCCAGAGGGCTCTGCTTTATCCCCCAGGGTAGATCTTGATTGGAGGAGTTGAACTGGAGCTCTGAACCATTGGCTGGCTACAACAACATGGCGGCGCCCGGACTCCAGACAAACAACCTTGGCTGGCTGTCATGCTGGATGCGCGTGCTGCAGGCCCCAGGAAGATGGTCGCGGCCGGGAGACCTAGACGCCGCGCTCCCCGTCCTGCACCCAGACGGATGGCCCGCAGGCCCCGCCGCCGGAGATGAACAGGTGAGCGGCGCGTCCTAACAGCGGCCGTGACATGCGGGTGCCACTGTATTCAGCTTATGTATCCAATATGTCTCGCGTCGCAATAATTTCAAGTTTCGATCTCCTCCTCTA
Source organism: Crinia signifera (assembly GCF_055691185.1). Taxonomy (NCBI): domain Eukaryota; kingdom Metazoa; phylum Chordata; class Amphibia; order Anura; family Myobatrachidae; genus Crinia; species Crinia signifera. The sequence continues at coordinate 79,287,052 of NC_139223.1, read as the reverse complement.
CGGTCCATTGGTATATGATCGATCATGAGGTATTTGAGACTTGATAAGTTGTGTTTGAATTTTTGAAAATGTTTAGCGACTGGCTGTTTCGCTGTTTTACCCTCTAGTGCAGCTTTTATTGCACTTTGATGCTGCGCCATGCGTGTTTTAAAACTGCAAATTGTTTTGCCTATGTAGTATTTACTACACGGGCATATGATACAGTATACCACAAAGCTACTATTACATCCCAACCTATGTTTAATGGGTATTTTGTTGCCATTGTGTGGATGCTTGATGTAGTCTGTGACTGTCAGATACGTGCATGTAATGCAGCCGGTGCACTTGAAGTTGCCCAATTTTCTTCTAAGGAAGTGTGTTTCCTCTGTTCTATCAAAATCTGAAATATCCGTCCTTACAACATGATCTTTGATATTTTTACCTCTCGTATAACAAGGTAATAGTTTTCTGTTTCTGAATCCTTTCAGGTCAGGGTCATTCTGTACAATCGGCCAGATTTGCTTGGCCAATCCTGTCACCGACTTAGATTCTGTGGTGTAGTTGTTCACCCAAACGATCATCTCTTTTTCATTTTTAATACTATCTGTGTTTGTGTTACTTTCATGTTGTAATGCTTTAGATTGTGCTTCTCTCACTTGTTTGCTGCTGTATCCTCTTTGTAGGAATTTGTTCCTCATTTTTTCCATTTCCACCATTTTTTGCTGTTGATTGCTGCAGATCCTTTGTACACGGAGAAATTGGGAGTATGGCAATCCTCTACGAAGGGGTACCGGGTGATGGCTAGAGGCCAGCAATATATTATTACAGTCCGTTGGCTTAGTATATATGCTGGTACTTATAATGTTGTTTGTCACCTGGAGTTTCACATCCAAGAAGTGTATTTCACTTTGTTGTATATTGTATGTAAATTTAATGTTGACATCTTGGGTATTAATCAGCTCCATAAACTGTTGGAATTTATCTCTTGAGCCTGACCAGATAATAAATACATCGTCGATGAATCTTGTGTACATTTTTATTTTTGTGGAATACTGCTGGTTATTGAAGAAGAGATTTTGTTCTGTTTTAAACATAAATGCGTTCGCATATGACGGCGATACGCATGCCCCCATCGCGCATCCCTGTGTCTGGAGGAATATTTCCTTGTTGAATAAGAAGAAGTTTCTTTCTAGTACTAATTGGAGTAGTTCAAGAAAAAAGTTTATTTGTGGTCCTTCATAATTAGGGTTGTTGGTGAGCAGTTCTTTAACAGCCTCGAGTCCCCTTACATGCGGGATGCTCGTATATAGGCTTATTAACGTCCGCAGTACAAAGCCAACTTCCTTCTGGAAGGTTTTCCACAGTCTTGATTTTATTAAGGAATGTATTTGTATCCTTGAGGTACGTATGCTGCTTTTGTATTACTGGTTGGAGATAGTAATCTAGGTATCTGGAGACATTGTAGTATAAAGAGTCCCTTGCGGACACTATAGGGCGCCCGGGAGGGTTGGTGCTATCTTTGTGCAATTTTGGCACGGTATAGAACACCGGTATTTTACTATTACTCGGTAATAATGCTTTTTTAGTGTCTTCTTTTATGATTCCCTCCATAATGGCTTTATTGAGTATTTCTTCCAGTTCTTTATGATACATTGGTTTAGGGTCTGTTTCCAATTTCTTATAGACCTCCCTGTCCATACAGATAGTGGTAGATGCTCAATTAGTTCAGTAGCATTTCCCAGGTGCATGAGGGAGGGGTTAAATACTGGGTAAGTAAAACAAGACATTTTTTCCCTCAACACACTGAGCAATGCTAGTAACCAATCTAGAACACTACATGATAATAGAATTCAGAGATATTGGTTACATATACCTGCGCAGGTGTATGCTATGCCCCCAAGCCGCGTCAAGGCTTCTCTGTATATTGGGGGTCCCTAGCGCTATATCTAGGTGCAGGGTGTGGCACCCCAAAAAACCATCATAAGCTGGGAAGCCCAGCGCGGCATGCCAGTGATATACTAAGTGTTAATAATTAGTGATAGGAAGCCGAAGCTATATAAAAGGAGAGAGATAAATGAATGCAATTAAAATAGGATAGAGATAGTGTTAGTGAGGGAAAAGTGTTAATAGAATGTAAGGGCATGCCGCACTAAAGCCACCCAGCCCATCAAGTCCAGGAGCACCGCACCCCACACCACCGTTACCCTAAATTGGGTCTACGATTAACCAGCAAGGAGCCACATGATAATGGCTCCTTACTTGATATATCCAAACTAAGAGCTACCTACCTTGGAGCAACCCCAAACTACTCCATGTAGCATATCAGGACCCACATCTCCTCCTAATATGGGCTCCCTTCTGCCTCTAACAACATACATACAGATAGTGGTAGATGCTCAATTAGTTCAGTAGCATTTCCCAGGTGCATGAGGGAGGGGTTAAATACTGGGTAAGTAAAACAAGACATTTTTTCCCTCAACACACTGAGCAATGCTAGTAACCAATCTAGAACACTACATGATAATAGAATTCAGAGATATTGGTTACATATACCTGCGCAGGTGTATGCTATGCCCCCAAGCCGCGTCAAGGCTTCTCTGTATATTGGGGGTCCCTAGCGCTATATCTAGGTGCAGGGTGTGGCACCCCAAAAAACCATCATAAGCTGGGAAGCCCAGCGCGGCATGCCAGTGATATACTAAGTGTTAATAATTAGTGATAGGAAGCCGAAGCTATATAAAAGGAGAGAGATAAATGAATGCAATTAAAATAGGATAGAGATAGTGTTAGTGAGGGAAAAGTGTTAATAGAATGTAAGGGCATGCCGCACTAAAGCCACCCAGCCCATCAAGTCCAGGAGCACCGCACCCCACACCACCGTTACCCTAAATTGGGTCTACGATTAACCAGCAAGGAGCCACATGATAATGGCTCCTTACTTGATATATCCAAACTAAGAGCTACCTACCTTGGAGCAACCCCAAACTACTCCATGTAGCATATCAGGACCCACATCTCCTCCTAATATGGGCTCCCTTCTGCCTCTAACAACATACATACAGATAGTGGTAGATGCTCAATTAGTTCAGTAGCATTTCCCAGGTACATGAGGGAGGGGTTAAATACTGGGTAAGTAAAACAAGACATTTTTTCCCTCAACACACTGAGCAATGCTAGTAACCAATCTAGAACACTACATGATAATAGAATTCAGAGATATTGGTTACATATACCTGCGCAGGTGTATGCTATGCCCCCAAGCCGCGTCAAGGCTTCTCTGTATATTGGGGGTCCCTAGCGCTATATATATATAGTTATTTAACAGCCTCGAGTCCCCTTACATGCGGGATGCTCGTATATAGGCTTATAACGTCCGCAGTACAAAGCCAACTTCCTTCTGGAAGGTTTTCCACAGTCTTGATTTTATTAAGGAATGTATTTGTATCCTTGAGGTACGTATGCTGCTTTTGTATTACTGGTTGGAGATAGTAATCTAGGTATCTGGAGACATTGTAGTATAAAGAGTCCCTTGCGGACACTATAGGGCGCCCGGGGGGGTTGGTGCTATCTTTGTGCAATTTTGGCACGGTATAGAACACCGGTATTTTACTATTACTCGGTAATAATGCTTTTTTAGTGTCTTCTTTTATGATTCCCTCCATAATGGCTTTATTGAGTATTTCTTCCAGTTCTTTATGATACATTGGTGTAGGGTCTGTTTCCAATTTCTTATAGACCTCCCTGTCCCCCAGTTGTCGGTAAATCTCTTGCTTATACTGTTGTATATCCTGTACAACCAGCGAGCATCCCGCATGTAAGGGGACTCGAGGCTGTTAAAGAACTGCTCACCAACAACCCTAATTATGAAGGACCACAAATAAACTTTTTTCTTGAACTACTCCAATTAGTACTAGAAAGAAACTTCTTCTTATTCAACAAGGAAATATTCCTCGACAGGAAACTCCGGATGCTGATGACATAATCAGACAGGGTCCTGCCCCACGCCGCTGACGGAGGTCTGCTCTCACTGGTGTTCTTCCCTTTATAAGGTAAGCTCATGTATTGTAAGATTATCCCTGACGAAAAATCGAGTAAACGATTTAAAACGTTGGCAACCTGATTGGCCGTGTGTGGTCTCTTTTGTCAAAACCTTGGAGTGCCGCCCTACAACAGAACTGTGATTCGGCGACTGCGGGAGCTGAGGGAAGGAAACCAGGTACTTACCTGGATATTCGGAGTGCCGGTCCTTTGGACAAATATATATAGATATATATATATATCTATATATATGAAAAAGAGAAAATGGTTCGCATGTCCTTATCTGTATTAATGAGGAACCCAGCTGGTCCCAAATGGTGATACATTCAATTTGCACTTGAAATCACAGTTCAGTGATCAGCTGCTCTCAAAGTTCACTTGGACATGTGAATTATAACTGAGAATCTAGAAAGAAAGGTAGTCCTCCATAGTACGTGCATCAATAAGAAAAGTTTCTTTATTCCAAAAAAAAAAACACTCGGAAAGGCAGGTAATAAATAACGTACCAATTCCTGAGGTTTAAGACAACCGCTTTGTTAACAGCATAGAACTCAGACGCAGCGGCATGGCTGGAGGGGCTGCACAGTCATATAAGATGGACGCTAGGCCACGCCCCTACGTGTTTCATCACAAAGACTTCGTCAGAGGGCTGTCCCAGCATTGGTCAGTTACCTCTAAATAGCCCGGCTGTCCTACTCCATCTGGAAAAGTTGGTACAGTATCCCTAAGTTCACCTTTGGCTATACAACATCAATACATTTATAAAAACCCATCTTTAGCAGGCTATGTTTTAAAAGACTGATATGTCTCATTCAAATCACATATGATAAAACATTTGTAACAGCACCAATTATTACATTTGCATGTACAAAGTTCATGAATAATAATTTCTTATTACAAAGATACATAGATACATAAATGAAAAATTAATATACAAAAAGATATATATGTCTCAGACATTCAATATATAAAAACATAAAAGTAACATAATAAAACAATACAACAATAAATGGTGGCAGATGGGTCCGATTTAGCGGTAAGGGTCAGATCTAGTAATTCAATTTGTGTGGGGTTGTAATTTAAAGTTAAACTTTAATTAAATGCTTCATTATGAATGGATACAATGAATTCTTTAATTTGTTCTTCCGTTCCCCTCCAAATTATTATCATATCATCTATATAGCGCTATATAGTTTAAATAGGGGTTATTATCACATATATATATATATATATATATATATATATATATATATATATATATATATATTGTTCCTCATTAATACAGATAAGGACTTGTGCACTATTTTCTCTTTTTCTTCTTAAATAATTGTTGGATATTTTGATATTTGCTGCATAACCTTGTAAAACATGTCTAAGTTTGCTGATTTGAGGAAAAAAGAGTCCAACATTTAAATTAAATTACTGTAACTGATATTAATAAATAGTGGAGATTTAGTTCATGAATTGATCAATGCATTTAAGCCTGCAGCCCCCACGGGACCCCACTTTTCTGCAGGTCCTAACATTATCACTGAAAATGGCTACAATACACATAGCTATCACATTAATGTTTGACTCCATGCACCCTGTTTTAACCTATATTTCATAGCTTATGTTAACCACTTCCCTAGATGATTAGTGACAGGTGTGTTGGTAACTGCTCACCTTTAAAAGTATAGTCTGTTGTGAGCTTTAGACCAGATAGCATGCCTTGAATCAAACATTAATGTCATAGCTATGTGTATTGTAGCCAGTTTGAGCAATAGTGTTAGGACCTGCAGAAAAGTGGGGTCCCGTGAAGAAAGCTGCAGGCTTAAATGCATTGATCAATTCATGAACCAAATCTCCACTATTTATTATCAGTTATTTTAGTGTGTGCAGAGCCCCTACAATGTCTGTTTGAACAATGTGGTCACAAGCCATAGGGCACCCAAAACTAGGAAAGGTGAGTGCCGATGTTTAGTGTGTATCTATCTATCTATCTATCTATCTATCTATCTATCTATATATATATATATATATATATATATATATATATATATATATAAAGAAATGCAAAATCTGTGCAAAATCACACTTAAATTATAATCAGCTGAAAGTCTGTCCGACCATTAATTGCGTAGTGCAGCTCACTTCAGATGGGGCTAATCAGGCCTCAGAAACAGTGAAAATGTAGAAAGAAAAAGAAGGAGCGCACAATAGAGCCAAGAGTTTAAGATTTTACTGAAAAAATCCGTATAAATGCTCATACAACACAGTATAAATAGCCAGCATGAGAAGCATAGTCACCGACAGTTAATGCACGCTGTAGGTACGGGATCTGGGGACTCCAGGTGTTCCGTCCAAGATGTATAGCGGCAGTGGCGTTCTCTGAGTTGAGAGATACGTATGGCACGGGATCTGGGGATTCCAGCAACCTCCGACCAGAATGATGACAGGCGGTGACAGCGTATACGACACACCAAGCTGAAGGTACGGGACCTGGGGACTCCAGTCTCTCCGACCAAGATGGATCAGCGACGGCGGCGGCGGCAGCGTTCTCAGCACGGCAGCGACGGACAGGTAAGAATCAGCACAGGAGTTCTGATACGTCAGGAGGACACGCCCCAACGCGTTTCGTCGTGGGACTTCGTATATATATATATATAGATGTCAGGTTGGGGACCGGCACTCGTAGGACTTGACAAAATAAACCAGGCAGACACGGAGGTCTTAAGCAACGTTTCGGTGTATTAAGACCGTTATCAAGCTCAAAGTTACAGTGATACAGTACATATATATATATATATATAGACTTACCAACACCACAGTGCAGGGCTCCCGCACCCCTCCGTCAGCCCGGATCACATGACGTCACCCTCGTGGGACGCGCACCGGCCGGTGCGTCCGGACCTCCGTTGGGGTTGCTAGCCGACCTGTAATCAACAAAAAAAGAGTGCATCAGTGAGAGAAGAAGATTAAAAATCCCGGCATATCCACAAATAATAGGTCATCACGATGTGACAACCCTTCAGTATGAATCATATATAATTAAGGGATTGGAACAGCAGGATACATAATATATCAATACAGCGAGAACATACGAAAAGGGGCTGAGCAGGGGTGATAAGCACAGCAGGGTATCAAAGCATACCCATACACACTGTGCGATAAGGTGAGGGTACAGCCAATGGGAGCGAAAGAGATCATAGGAAGCAGTGCAGACTGCAGGATTCATTAAGACCAAACGGGTGTACAGTATTTAATCTATAAATCCATTTGGCCTCCCTTTGGAGTAGTAATTGGTCACGGTCGCCATCTCTGAGGTTGGGAGGTATATGATCAATGATCTTGTACCTCAGGGTGGCAAGGCCATGTTTATGTTTCCTAAAGTGACGGGGAACTGGCTGTTAAGGGGGGGGGGTATCCTCCCTTCTAGGGAGGCTCTGATGCTTGATCTGCAGACCAGGCTGCAGGGGGCATCTGATGGTGTAGACCACATGTGTCGATGTACATGTCAACACATGTTTGATCTTGATTACCTCACCGGAGTGGGAGTGTTTGAAGGAATCGCCCATTTTTAAGGAAACTGCAGGTAGTGCAGTTAGTGCATCTATAGCACCCTGGTTTGCGTTGCAGAAAACCAGGTGTGACAGGAGCAGTGATATTGGATATATCGTTGTGAACTAAGTAATCCTTCAGATTACGATTCCTCTTGTAGGTGCGCAACAATTTGTGGTGGGCAAAAGGGGAGGCCAGAAGGGGAGGCCAGTGGCTCAGGGACCACAAGAAAGAGACGGGGGTACAACAAAAACAGGTAATCTTCAACCTTTCCAAAAGAGAAAATTCTACCGAGGAGATGACAATCCTGAGCAAGGGTCTGTCCTTCATCCCCTCACCTGGGTTTGAAGACTTTCAGTGGAAAATAGAATCGTATAAATTCCACCGCAAACTGAGGCTGAGAGAATTTTTCTCTAAAAATCCAGACACCCCTGCCCCTACGGAGGCAGATCTCAATGAGAAGCAATTCCAGCCCCGTTCTTCATTTGACCCCATCACTAACAGTCAAGCGCTCAAATCCTATAACAAAGCACTGGATCATCTAGCGCTCACAGAAGTACATCGCCCGATAAAAAATGCTTCCAATTTGTCCAAAAAAGAATTCCATTGTCTCAAAAATCTGGGCAAAGATCCAACCATTACCATACGCCCCGCCGACAAGGGCGGGGGTATAGTGGTACAGGACATTGATGCTTACCGCAACAAACTTCTACGACAACTAGCTGATGAAGATGTTTATTTGTCTCTTCCCCACAATCCCACATCGGAATACAATCAAGAACTCCGCATGATCCTGCAACAGGCTACCACAGACAAGATCATCACGGACAACATCGCCAAGGCCTTATTCCGGGAACACCCCATTGCCCCGATATTGTATTCACTGCCCAAACTGCACAAAGACGCTCTTAACCCCCCCCGGCCGTCCTATTATTGCGGCTCGTGACACTATATATTACGAAGTGGCTAAATTCCTGGACTACCACCTCCAACCATCCATGCAGGTACAACCGACCTACCTGAAGGACACTACGACCCTAATTAACAAATTGATTGATTTACCTGCATTGCCTGATAATTGTCTTTTATGCACGCTTGATGTTGTCAGCCTCTACACCAACATTCCGCATAGGGAAGGTGTAGAGGCTGTCAAACGGTTCCTTGAAAACAGTCCCTCTTACACAGGTCCCAGCATTGAATTTTTTGTCAAATTATTGGCTTTGACCCTGACAAGGAATTATTTCCTTTTTGATAAGAGATGGTATCTGCAACACAGGGGCTGCGCAATGGGATCTTGCGTAGCTCCTGCGTTCGCAAATTGCTATATGTTCCAAATGGAAAAGGAATTTTTCTTTAATGATACTGCCATCTCTGATAAGATCATACTATTTTTGCGTTACATTGATGACCTCCTGATCATTTGGTCTGGCACCAAGGAGGAACTTATCAGTCTCATCACTGACATCAATAAGCGCAATACCACCATCAAATTTACATACGATATCATTGATAGTTCAATACACTATCTGGATGTCCAAATCTCACTATGTGAAAATAAGGTCTCAACCAACCTCTATAAAAAACCCACCGACCGAAATACATTGCTTCATTGCTCCAGTGCCCACCCAGAGGCCACTAAGAGAGGCCTCCCTTTCTCCCAATTCCTTAGGGCACGCAGGATTTGTGATGATCCTAAGGATGCGGAGGCTGAAATTGATGAGATGATTGATAAGTTTTTGTGTAGGAGATACAGACTGCAGGATTTATTGAAAGCCAAACACAAAGCCCTTAACATCCCCAGAAAAGATACCCTGGTTGCCAAAGAAAAGAAAACCCTACGTGACAGCATTCCCTTTGTGCAATCATATAATAATTCCTCACAAGTCATTACCAAGGCGGCCAAACAGTTGTGGCCCATGGTAACCAACGATGCAGATCTGAAATGTTTTGCCCACCACAAATTGTTACCCAGCTACAAGAGGAATCGTAATCTGAAGGATTACTTAGTTCACGACGATATATCCAATATCACTGCTCCTGTCACACCTGGTTTTCTGCAACGCAAACCAGGGTGCTATAGATGCATTAACTGCACTACCTGCAGTTTCCTTGAAACAGGAGATTCCTTCAAACACCCCCACTCCAGTGAGGTAATCAAGATCAAACATGTGTTGACATGTACGTCGACAGATGTGGTCTACACCATCAGATGCCCCTGCAGCCTGGTCTATGTGGGCAAAACCACGTGCCAGTTTAAGACCAGGATGGCCGGCCACAGATCAAGCATCAGAGCCTCCCTAGAAGGGAGGATACCCCCACTGAACAGCCAGTTCAACGTCACTTTAGGAAACATAAACATGGCCTTGCCACCCTGAGGTACAAGATCATTGATCATATACCTCCCAACCTCAGAGGTGGCGACCGTGACCATTTACTACTCCAAAGGGAGGCCAAATGGATTTATAGATTAAATACTGTACACCCGTTTGGTCTTAATGAATCCTGCAGTCTGCACTGCTTCCTATGATCTCTTTCGCTCTCATTGGCTGTACCCTCACCTTATCGCACAGTGTGTATGGGTATGCTTTGATACCCTGCTGTGCTTATCACCCCTGCTCAGCCCCTTTTCATATGTTCTCGCTGTATTGATATATTATATATCCTGCTGTTCCAGTCCCTTGATTATATATGATTCATACTGAAGGGTTGTCACATCGTGATGACCTATTATTTGTGGATATGCCGGGATTTTTAATCTTCTTCTCTCACTGATGCACTCTTTTTTTGTTGATTACAGGTCGCCTAGCAAACCCAACGGAGGTCCGGACGCACCGGCCGGTGCGCGTCCCACGAGGGTGATGTCATGTGATCCGGGCTGACGGAGGGGTGCGGGCGTGGTGTTGGTAAGTCTATATATATATATGTTCTGTATCACTGTAACTTTGAGCTTGATAACGGTCTTAATACACCGAAATGTTGCTTAAGACTTCCGTGTCTGCCTGGTTTATTTTGTCAAGTCCTACGAGTGCCGGTCCCCAACCTGATGTCTAACTATTGTGTATATCACACAAAGACAAGGCACCAAGGTACATTTCAACGTACGCCTAGTCGGGAGTGCCGATCATCAACTCATATATATATATATAGATCTATATATACACATGCTGTATATATGTGTGTCCTATCAATCTCCAGCATTAAAAAAGCTACATTGCACACATTTATACCTAACTTTTGACCCTTTTCAATAATTATTTATTTATGGAATAAAATATCATGGATGAGGTTTTACAGAACCTTTTTAGATTAAACATTTGTTGTAGGCTTCCACATGCTTATGTTTTACTTTTCCTAGCACTTCAGACAACACTTGAATAGGTTGCCTTAAAATAGAAGCTATTAGCAATGCCTTGTTCTTTATAACTCTTGTGAGAAATGGTTATTGTAGCTATTCATCCATGGGCTCACTAATGGAGCACTGGTCTCTCTCTCAGGCGTAAAATACTAATCAAATTGTGTCAAGCATTTTTTTTGCATAGGCACTTTCCTGCAGGATTATGATTGGGCTGAAGTCTTCAATGTAACAATGTTAGCAGTCTGAAAATATCAGCACATTTGTGTCTGAAAAATTGCATAGTGTACTCTGGGACTGATTCAGTAGCGATCAGTCCCCAGTGTATTCACTCTGGGGATCGATGGTTTGGCTTGGAGCATGCATATGGTGAATATGTTCAGGGCCACCGTGCAAACGCATTAGGCATCTGTCACAGTCGCCAATATGTTCGCAGAGGGGGCGGGCAATGGGCAGACAGGGGGCTAGTGCATGGAGACACCCAGCATTTCCTGGGAGGGCCCATAAAAACAGTGGGTGCACCCAGAAAAATGCTGAGCATCCCCATGAGAACAGAGGAGGGTTGAAGCCTGCACAAGGTGGCCGGCTAACACCACATGAAGTCAGCTCCCGCCCCGTTCTCAGCCATAGCCGAAGCCAATAAAAGACAGTTCATACTGACTTATATTTGCGAATGGAGGAAAATTAAGTCGATGGCCGGCGACCATTGAATGATTTCCCCCCTCCCCCCGTATGCTCAGATGTGAATGGACGTGAATGGATGTGTGAGTGTACACATACATTAACATGCTGCCACATATATTGGCTGGGTGGCGGGGGTGGGCGGCATTAGCCTGCTCGCTAAGCAGTGAAAGACCGCTGCTTAGCAAACCAAGCTGTGTGCTGTGTGTACTGTGTGTGTGTGTGTAGCAGAGATGAGTAGCTACCAGTGTTTCCCATTCCTGCAGTATTTTCTGGATGCTTCTCGTTTCATACTGTATGTCTTGTCTAAATAACGTGAAATAATCCTCTAAAACTCTTGTGTAGCTGCGAAATATTGTTTTGGAAAACTATTTCTGTAAATTAGAAAAGAATGTGTCCCAAAACTAATTGAATTTTAAGAGACGTTAGTCCATCGAGTTCCCCCTATCTAACTTGTAACTATTGACTTGAATAAGTCATATCTATAGGATTCCCTTAGTGGCCAAAACTGCATCCAGTTCAAATTCAAATTCATTAACAGTAGTTGCTGTAACCACCCCCTCCGACAATGAGTTCCAGAATTTTACTGCTCTATTGGTGAAGAATCCTCTTCCTTATTCAATACAGAATTTATTTTCCTCGAACCTCAGTACATGCCTGCGTGTCCTAAGTATAGGCCTGTTAGTGAACAAATCATCTCCCAGTTTTATATGATTCCCAATCCTCCGTTCCAGTGAAAACATATTCAGCATGGTTAACCTATCTTTGAATTCTAGTGATTCAAGACCTCTTACTAGCTTAAAAGCGTGGAAAAACACCTGAAAAATAAAATCAATGTATACAGCTCTGTTGAGTATATTGAAACAGTCCGTGGGACTGCTGTGCTGACCCTACCTCTAAGTAACAGGGACAAAGTAGCTTTCCCTCCCTTCTATATCAAACATCACTACTAGGAATAGTGATGTTTGAGATAGAAGGGAAGGAAAGCTTCTTTGTCCTCTGAGCTGAAGCGGCACCCGCCGGTCATCACGGCAACTCGTGACATCACCCGACAGATGGAGCAGAGACAAGCGACTTCTGCTAACAACCACAGGACGCCGATCTCTGCCTTCAGCATCCCGCTCCCTGTTACTTAGAGGTAGGGTCAGCACAGCAGCCCCACGGACTGTTTGAATTCTCTTTATTAATTTGCCATATTCCTTATTCAGCTGCTGAAACTCTGTCTTAGCGCAGTGCCCACAATTTATTATTTTACTAGCTTAGTCGCCCTTCTCTGTACCTGTTCCAATTTATTTATGTCCTTTTTATGTTGTGGTGCCCAGAACTGAACACAATATTCCAAGTGTGGTCTCACCAATGCCTTATGAAGAGGCACTATCACATTGGCATCCCTTGAATCCATACACCTTTTAATGCATGCCAGTGTCCGATTTGATTTTGCTGCTGCACTTGAGCAGTGTGCACTATTACCCAATTTTTCATCTATGATAACCCCCAAGTCCTTCTCTACAGCAGGGATTCAGTACTGAATCCCGGCGGTCGGGATCCCGGCGTTCAGAATCCCGACGCCGGAATCCCGACAGCCGAAATGCCGACAAGGGGGGGACGTGGATCGCCCCCCCTTGCGGGCTCGCTGCGCTCGCCACGCAGCGGGCCCGGTGCCTCGCTACGCTCGGCACACTAATTTATTCTCCCTCCAGGGGTGTCGTGGACACCCACGGAGGGAGAATATGTCGGTATTTCGGCGGTCGGGATTCTGAACGCCGGGATATTAACTGCATCCCCTACAGCAGAATTTCCTATAATAACTCCATTTAGCCTTTAACCCCTTCCCGACATTTGACGTATATATACGTCATGGCCGGGATGTACTTCCCGACACATGACGTATATATACGTCATGACTTTAAACTGTCCCCGCGTCTATAGACGTGGGGACAGAGGGACGATGTCTGCTGTCCCTGACAGCAGACATGTCCCTGCATGCCCAGGGGGGGCTGCGATGCCGCCCCCCCGTCGGCGATCGCTGTGATTGGCTGTTCAGTGTGAACAGCCATTCACAGCGTTTTCCTGTGTTACCGGCGAATCAGACGCTCGGTAACACAGGTGTCAATCACCGCCGGGCGTCAGGGGGCATGAGGGGGTCATCGGTGACGACGACACCTCACCCCACCTGCCCCCAAGGCTGTGATTGGTCCGTGGGACCCACGGACCAATCACAGCCAAGGCGCGTGATTTAAACTAATGGTGACTGCACTGCAGACGCCATTCCGGTCTGGAATTGCGTGCAGAGCGGTCACCGTGCCAATCTGTCGTGATACATACCTGATCCTTGCCTGAAACTTACCTGATCACCGCTGATCACCGCTGGTAGCGTGCTGCCAGCAGCTGGATACTTCCTGGATCTTGTGACTTCTGTGTGTGCTGCTGCTGCAGTGTCATAGAGTCACAGATCGTGAGAGATAGGGACAGAGAGTGACAGAGAGTGACAGAGAGTGACAGAGAGTGATAGAGAGTGATAGAGAGTGATAGAGAGTGCTATATTTTGTGTCTGCTGCACCCCCTTTTGTGCTGATCACTATATCTGAGGTGATCAGCAACTTTTTGGGGGTGCAGAGTTTTTTTTTTAATATATATACCTGTCAGTTGCAGCAAAGGTTGTGCTGCCTGTGCAACTGACTGCTGCCCCCCCCTGCTGCCCCCCCTTTTGTGCTGATTGTGCTGATTAATTAACTGATCAGCAACTTTTTGGGGGTCCAGGGTTTTTTTTTTTATATATATATACCTGTCAGTTGCACCAAAGGTTGTGCTGCGTGTGCAACTGACTGCTGCCCCCCCTGCTGCCCCCCCTTTTGTGCTGGTCAGTTTAAATTAATTAATCAGCAACTTTTTGGGGGTCCAGGTTTTTTTTTTTATATATATACCCTGTCAGGTTGTGTGTCTGCTGCCCCTCACTGCTAATCAGTGGTGCATCACTGCATCACTGATCTGCAGTTTTTTTTTTTTTGGAGAGTGCAGTGGGGTTTTGTTTTTACACCCACGTTGCTTGTGTGGGTGTCCTGTGGCCGCTGAGTGCTGATCAGTGACGTACAATCACTGAACAGCATTTTTGGCACAGGGTTGATATTTTTTTTTCTGCAGTTTTTTAAAAAAAAATTTTTTTTTGGAGAGTGCTGTGGAAATTTTTTTTAAATTGTTTTTACACCCACGTTGCTTTTGTGGGTGTCCTGTGGCCGCTGATCAGTGACGTACAATCACTGAACAGCATTTTTGGCACAGGTTGATATCATTTTTTTTCTGCAGTTTTTTTTAAATTGTTTTTTTTTGTTTTTACACCCACGTTGTTTTTGTGGGTGTCCTGTTGCCTTTGAGCGCTGTTCAGTGACGGACGTTACTGACCAACATCTGTGCTCAATTTTTGGCGCA
Source organism: Crinia signifera (assembly GCF_055691185.1). NCBI lineage: Eukaryota > Metazoa > Chordata > Amphibia > Anura > Myobatrachidae > Crinia > Crinia signifera. Next base: position 79,272,036 of record NC_139223.1, on the reverse strand, counting down.
GGACCTTTTTTTTTTTTAACCCCTTCAATTTTTTTTTTTTTTATTGGGATCAAATTCCTGTATAAAGTATTTTTTTTTTTCTGCACTACATACACACTACACACTACATACCCCCCGTGTTGAAATAAAGTTTGTACCCCCCCTACACTATACACGTGTTGAAACATTACACTTACAGAAACACAAAAATAAAAATGGCATCCCAAATGTCATCCCAAATGTCATCCCAGTCATCCAGAAGAATGTATTCAGCGGAGGAGGCATATGCCATGCTTGCCTCTGACTCTGACTCTGACACAGCCAGTGATGCAAGCGGGGAATTTGAAGGATTCGCCTTAAGCTCCTCTTCCTTCTCTGCTGATGAGGGACCCCCTCAAAGACGCCCCCGTAGAGCAGCTGAGACCCCCCCCCAAATGATTGATCCCGTATGGACCCCACCACCAGACAATTTTGAGCCCCAGGTTCCTGAGTTTTTGGCCATCCCAGGAATCCAATTTGATTCAGCAGGTCTCAGAGAAATTGACTTTTTCAAATTATTTTTCTCTGATGATTTTATAAATTTAATGGTGGACCAAAGTAATTTATATGCCCAGCAGTTTATTGCTCAAAACCCCACGTCATCATTTGCTAGGTGGACCCCTGTAGATGCAGTAGAGATGATGACGTTTTGGGGTCTGGTGTTACATATGGGCATAGTAAAAAAGCCAGAAATTAGGCAATATTGGAGTACAGATGTTCTGTACAGCACCCCATTTTACCGTATGGCCATGACTCGGGCTCGTTTTGAGATAATCCTTACATTTTTACATTACACCGATAATACACTGTGCCCACCCAGAGATGATCCCACCTTTGACCGGCTATTCAAAGTCAGGCCGGTCATTGATCATTTCAGTGCCAAATTTGCAGAGATGTACATCCCTGAAAAATTTATTTGTATTGACGAGTCCCTTATACATTTTAAAGGAAGGGTTAAATTCCGCCAGTACCTTCCCAGTAAGAGGGCAAGGTATGGCATAAAAATGTATAAGCTGTGTGAAAGCACCTCAGGGTACACCCACAGGTTTAGGGTATATGAAGGGAAGGATTCAAGAATTGAACCGCCAGAATGCCCCCCCTCCCTCGTAGGTGTTAGTGGAAAAATTGTCTGGGATTTAGTGCACCCCTTCCTGGATAATGGTTATCACCTCTATGTGGATAACTTTTACACTAGCATCCCCCTGTTTAAGGCCCTTGGTTCAAGAGGTACAGCAGCTTGCGGTACTGTGCGTAAGAACCAAAGAGGCCTCCCAAAAACGCACATTGCTCAAGTAATGAGAAGGGGTGAAAGCAGGGGAATATGCACCGAAAATATGTTGTTGGTCAAATATAAGGACAAGAGGGATGTCCTTATACTGACAACAATTCATGGAGACAGTACCACCTCCATCCCTGTACGAGGTACCAGTACCCACACCTCAAAACCTAATTGTATCCTAGATTACAATAGGTACATGGGCGGAGTGGATCTTTCAGATCAGGTACTGAAGCCGTACAGTGCCCTGCGGAAAACAAAAATCTGGTACAAGAAGCTGGCCGTGTATATCATCCAGATGGCACTGTATAACGCTTACGTGCTATTCCGTTCTACCAGCCAGAGGGGGACATTTATGCACTTTCAAGAGGAAGTCATAAAGGGCCTAATATTTGGGAACCAGCAGGCAGAGGGCCCCAGTACTTCTAGTACTGGCCCCCGTATTGTACCAGGGCAGCATTTTCCTAACGAAATCCCCTCCACTGCAAGAAAGGGCAGGACACAAAAAAGGTGCAAAGTTTGCTATAAAAAGGGAATAAGAATGGAAACTATTTTCCACTGTGAAACTTGCCCCGACAAACCCGGCCTATGTATAAAGGAGTGTTTTAAAATATACCACACATCTATGGATTATTAGGTTCATCATTTCACCGTGCTTCGGGGGTCTTGCTAATGCCACATAGCACCCACCATTCATTCCACCAGAATCTGAGCTGCAAAATCCAAAAATCACTCCTTCCCTTCTGAGTCCTGCCATGCACCCAACTGGTATTTTTTGATCACATATGAGGCATTGCCATACTCGGGAGAAATTGGGGCACAGATTTTGGGGTGCTTTTTCTCCTTCATACCTTCTGAAAATGAAAAATTTTGAGCCAGAACTGCATTTTTGTGTAAAAAAATGTAATTTTTCATTTTCACTGCCCAGTTGTATCAAAATTGGTGAAACCCCTGGGGGTTTGAAATGTACACTATACCCCTAGATGAATTCCCTGAGGGGTGTAGTTTGCAAAATGGGGTCACTTGTGGGGGGGTTCCACTGTATTGGTGCTTTGGGGGTCTTGCTAATGCGACATAGCACCCACCAACATTCCACCAGAATCTGTGCTGCAAAATCCAAATATCACTCCTTCCCTTCTGAGTCCTGCCACTTTTTGTCACACATGAGGCATTGCCGTACTCGGGAGAAATTGGGGCACAGATTTTGGGGTGCTTTTTCTCCTTCATACCTTCTGAAAATAAAAAATTTTGAGCCAGAACTACATTTTTGTGTAAAAAAATGTAATTTTTCATTTTCACTGCCCAGTTGTATCAAAATTGGTGAAACCCCTGGGGGTTTGAAATGTACACTATACCCCTAGATGAATTCCCTGAGGGGTGTAGTTTGCAAAATGGGGTCACTTGTGGGGGGCTTCCACTGTATTGGTGCTTTGGGGGTCTTGCTAATGCGACATAGCACCCACCAACATTCCACCAGAATCTGTGCTGCAAAATCCAAAAATCACTCCTTCCCTTCTGAGTCCTGCCATGCACCCAAATGGTATTTTTTGGTCACATGTGAGGCATTGCCGTACTCGGGAGAAATTGGGGCACAGATTTTAGGGTGCTTTGTCTCCTTCATTCCTTGTGAAAATGAAAAATTTTGAGCCAGAACTGCATTTTTGTGTAAAAAATGTAATTTTTCATTTGCACAGCCCAGTTGTATCAAAATTGGTGAAACCCCTGGGGGTTTGAAATGTACACTATACCCCTAGATGAATTCCCTGAGGGGTGTAGTTTGCAAAATGGGGTCACTTGTGGGGGGGTTCCACTGTATTGGTGCTTGGGGGGTCTTGCTAATGCGACATAGCACCCACCAACATTCCACCAGAATCTGAGCTGCAAAATCCAAAAATCACTCCTTCCCTTCTGAGTCCTGCCATGCACCCAAATGGTATTTTTTGGTCACATGTGAGGCATTGCCGTACTCGGGAGAAATTGGGGCACAGATTTTGGGGTGCTTTTTCTCCTTCATACCTTCTGAAAATGAAAAATTTTGAGCCAGAACTGCATTTTTGTGTAAAAAAATGTAATTTTTCATTTTCACTGCCCAGTTGTATCAAAATTGGTGAAACCCCTGGGGGTTTGAAATGTACACTATACCCCTAGATGAATTCCCTGAGGGGTGTAGTTTGCAAAATGGGGTCACTTGTGGGGGGGTTCCACTGTATTGGTGCTTGGGGGGTCTTGCTAATGCGACATAGCACCCACCAACATTCCACTAGAATCTGAGCTGCAAAATCCAAAAATCACTCCTTCCCTTCTGAGTCCTGCCATGCACCCAAATGGTATTTTTTGGTCACATGTGAGGCATTGCCGTACTCGGGAGAAATTGGGGCACAGATTTTGGGGTGCTTTTTCTCCTTCATACCTTCTGAAAATGAAAAATGTTGAGCCAGAACTGCATTTTTGTGTAAAGAAATGTAATTTTTCATTTTCACTGCCCAGTTGTATCAAAATTGGTGAAACCCCTGGGGGTTTGAAATGTACACTATACCCCTAGATGAATTCCCTGAGGGGTGTAGTTTGCAAAATGGGGTCACTTATGGGGGGGTTCCACTGTATTGGTGCTTGGGGGGTCTTGCTAATGCGACATAGCACCCACCAACATTCCACCAGAATCTGAGCTGCAAAATCCAAAAATCACTCCTTCCCTTCTGAGTCCTGCCATGCACCCAAATGGTATTTTTTGGTCACATTTGAGGCATTGCCGTACTCGGGAGAAATTGGGGCACAGATTTTGGGGTGCTTTGTCTCCTTCATTCCTTGTGAAAATGAAAAATTTTGAGCCAGAACTGCATTTTTGTGTAAAAAATTTAATTTTTAATTTTCACTGCCCAGTTGTACCACAATTGGTGAAACCCCTGGGGGTTTGAAATGTACACTATACCCCTAGATGAATTCTCTGAGGGGTGTAGTTTGCAAAATGGGGTCACTTGTGGGGGGGTTCCTAAATTTTAGCATCTTATGGTGCCTAGAAACCTACATGGTGCCTAAAAAATAATCTCATAAAAAGGAGGCTCCAAAATCAAGTAGGTGCTCCTTCTATTATGAAGCCTGTGGTTTGGTCAACGTGCACACTAGGGCCACATATAGGATATTTATGAAAACAAAAGAATTGGGGGAATCAATTTTTAGTCACATTTCTCTAGTAAAATCTACTGTGTTCCTTAGAAAAATGTATTAAAATTGCAAATCTGCAAAAAAAATGAAATTTTGAAATTTCACCTACACTTTGTTTTAATTCCTGTGAAACACCTAAAGGGTTAACAAACTTCCAAAATGCTGTTTTGAATACTGTGAGGGGTGCAGTTTTTGAAATGGCATCATTTATGGGGGTGTCTCACATACAAGTCCCTCAAAGTCACATCAGAACTGAACTGGTCCCTAAAAAAATCAGTGTTTGAAATTTTCTTGAAAATTTGAGAATTTGCTATTGTAAGCCTCCTAGTGTCCAAAAAAATTAAAAGGAAGTTGAAATAATTATGGAAACATAAAGTAGACATATGGTCTATGTTAGTTATTAACTATTTTGAGTGGTATGATTATTTGTCTCACAAGCAGAAAATTTAACATTTTGCAAATTGCTAAATTTTCCATTTTTTTACGACATTTTGGTATTTTTCACAAAAAAACACAGACTGTATCGACCCAAATTTACCACTAATTTGAAGTACAATGTGTCACGAGAAAACAATCTCAAAATCACTGGGATAAGTAAAAGCAAAAAAAGTTATCCCCACTTAAGTGATACATGTCAGATTTGAAAAAAAGGGCTCTGTCAGGAAGGCAAAAACTGGCTGTGTCAGGAAGGGGTTAAGTAGCTTGTTCATTTTTGTTCCCATAATGAATTACTTTTCAACATTAAACCGCATTTTCCACCTTTCCGCCCATGTTTCCAGTTTATTTAAGTCACTTTGTAGTGTTTCCACATCTTCTCCTGAGTTAATTTCCTTACTCAATTTCATGTCATCTGCAAATATTGCCATTTTACTCACTATGTCACTTCCAATATCATTATTGAATATATTAAACAAGGTGGGTCCCAATATTGAACCTTGCGTGACTCCACTTTGGACCCTTCCCCAGCTGGAATGTATGCCATTTACCACCACTTTCTGTCCCCGATTGTGCAACCAGTTCTTAATTAAATTACAGATTTTATCTCCTAACCATAAATTACCTAGTTTCATTAATAACCTTTTATGGGGCACCGTGTCAAAAGCCTTAGCGAAATCAAGCAGTATTACTTCAACAGATTTCCCTAAATCCAGCCCCCTACTGACTTCCTCATAGAAGCTAATTAAATTAGTCTTACGTGATCTATTTTTGACGAACCCATGCTGAGCCTTATCACTTTTTTCTGTTCTAAGAAATATTGGATACTATCTCTTATTATTCCCTCTAATATTTTCCCACAATGGATGTAAGACTGACCGCCTATAATCTTCAGGGTTAGTTTTGCTATCTTTCTTCCATATTGGTACTACGTTAGCTATGCATCAGTCCATTGGTACCATCCCTGAGTTTATTAATTCCTCGAATATCAGATATAATGGTAGTGCTATGACAGAACTCAATTATTTTAGTATCCTAGGGTGTATTTCGTCCAGGCCAGGAGATTTGTTACTATTTAGGTTCTGTAATCTATATTTTTGACTATTTCCTCACTCAAACATACAGTTTGGGAGCAATCAAAAGGCGAGCATTTAATCTGTGGGAGATCTTCTGAATATTCTTCCCTTGTAAATACCGAAGCAAAAAATTAATTGAATTATTCCACTTTCTCTTTTCCATGCTACCCTGCTTATTTTCTAGTGGGCCAATATTTTCCGTCCTTAACCGTTTCCCATTTATATAACTGTAGAATTTATTGGGATTAGATTTGCTATCTGCCGCTATTTTACATTCAGTCTCTAATTTAGCCATCTTGATTGTATTTTTACATTTCTTATTACATTCTTTGTATGCGGCAAATTACTTGGGTGTCCCATCTTGTTTAAATGTTTTGAATGCCCTCCTTTTTTTTTAGCTATTTCAAATTTGACTTTGCGGTTAAGCCACATAGGTTTCCTTTTGACATTTGTTCTTTTATTTACCCTAAGCATAAATTTATTAGTGCCCTCCAGCAGTATTTTTTTAAAAGTTTGACCCTCTGGAGGCCTACTTGAAGTGATCTACACAAGAGGGGTAGTAAGTGTTAGTTTACAGGTACCCATTTAGATTTTCTACTGGAGAAGAAGACTGAAGCTACGGCATCAAAATGGGTAAGTATGGATGGAGTGTGAAATAAAGTTGTACTTTATTTTGTGTGTGGTTTATTTCTTTTGGTATTGGTTCCATTGAACTACAAGTCCCTGGGTGCCCATTGATGCCCCACATGTTAAAACTTGTGGTTCTCCAAATCCCGGCATGTGTGGAAGGCTTGATGTGCCTTGTATTTCTACTACAAAACGCAATATTTTTACATTTGTTCAACAAATCAGTTAAGGCCCATACACACTGGGCAATTTTAAGCTAAAAGCAGCTCAGTCTTGTCGTATGAGCTGCTTTCAGCTTAAAAGCCGCCCAGTGTGTATGGGCGAGCGGTAATCGCTAATGCGTTCTCCTGCATCATCGCCAGTGGCCATTGTTTGTCTCCTGGTTTTAGCAGCAGACTGAACGGCTTTCCATAGAATCCTGCTATGGTAAGCCGTTCACCCCTTGTGAAAATCGATGGCCATACATGCTGGGCAAAATCACGCAGTGTGTATGGACCTTTACCACAATAGTGGTCTGGTGTTTGAAGAAATCTACCCAAATGTGGTCTTTGCTTTACTTTTGACAAGTCTAATGTATGCAGACCAGAAATCACAAAACTCATTGTACAGCTGGTTCTTATTAATGTTAAGGTTTAATTTGCCTGTGTATTTCTACTGCAAAGATGTCCCTGTTGTTCTTTAAGTGACTGATTGGTAAAGAGATTGAGCACATTATTTTCAGAAAAGTCGTTGTTTTTGGACACATCACTGGGAAACAGTCAATCTGTTGCAAGGGATTTAAGAGTCAATTTTGATTCAATTTGTGCTCCTGATAATAAATATGCCATGCTTATTTTTTAATTGGCTCTACTTTTTTGAGATATACATATGTCTTTAATATTTGTAATAAATTAATTTAAACAATGTTAAAAAATAGTTAAAATATTTTTTTAATTCTGATTAAATTAAATTTATAAAATGTTATAAAAAGACACAGGGAATATTGCATAAATAAGTGTTTTTGTAGGATTTTCTTTTGTATTTGAACAGTAATCATGTGACAATACCACCTTTCTTGATATCTTTCTTCCATTACCTGAATATCCTGGTGGAACCGTTCACCCTGTTCTTTGCTTTAATCTTCTAGATTCGGAAATGATCTAAATGGCTGAGTAAAAAAAATGTACTTTAATACATGGTGGCACCTTCTTTGTCAAAGCATTTTAGCATGTTGTGCACTAATTCCTCATAGTGGTCAGCCTTGTGAATAAATATAATAAATGTTGAATGACAGACATATATACTCAGCCATGCTTCAAATTTGGTTTCAGTTATAGATGTGGTGAAATATGTATCTTTCCTGTTTTCATTTTTCAATACTAAAAGATGGAAGTGTTCAACAAATATAAATGAAACAATAGCCTGACACGCCCAATGCTTTTACCAACTGTTTCATTAACCCCTTCCCGACATTTGACGTACATTTACGTCATGGCCGGGATGTACTTCCCGACACATGGCGTAAATGTACGTCATGGCTTTAAACTGTCACCGCGTCTATAGACGCGGTGACAGTTTAAACATGTCTGCTGTCCCTGACAGCAGACATGTCCCTGCATGCCCAGGGGGGGCTGCGATGCCACCCCCCCGTCGGCGATCGCTGTGATTGGCTGTTCAGTGTGAACAGCCAATTACAGCGTTTTCTGTGTCACCGGCGAATAACGTTCGCCGGTGACACAGGGATCGGTGGTGATTGGTGCTGTAAAGTACAGCACCAATCACCACGGGGTGTAAGGGTGACACTGGTGTCACCCCACCTCACCCAACCCGCCCCCAAAGGCCGTGATTGGTTCGTCGGACCGACGAACCAATCACAGCCATGGAGGGTGATTTAAACTAACGGTGACTGCACTGCAGACGCCATTCCGGTCTGGAATTGCGTGCAGTGTGGTCACCGTGCCTATCTGCCGCGATATACTGACCTGATCCTTGCAAACACTTACCTGATCACTGCTTGTAGCGTTCCTGGATCTTGTTACTTCTTGTGACTTCCTGTGTTGTGCTGTGCTGTGTTGTGCTGCTGTGCTGCTGTGCTGCTGCAGTGTGTTCGAGTTATAGATAGAGAGAGATAGAGAGAGAGAGATAGAGAGAGATAGAGAGGGCTAGTGACAGAGAGTGCTATATTTTGTGCTGCTGCAGTGTGATAGAGTTATAGATAGAGAGATAGAGAGAGATAGAGAGAGATAGAGAGATAGTGACAGATTGTGCTATATATTTTTTATATATATACAGCTGTACTGCGTGTGCAACTGACTGCTGCCCCCCCCCCCTTTTGTGCTGATCAGTATAAATTAACTGATCAGCAACTTTTTGGGGGCGCAGGGTTTTTTATTTACATATATACCTGTCAGTGCTGCTGCTGCAGTGTCATAGAGTGATAGATAGTGAGAGATAGAGAGATAGAGAGAGATAGTGATAGAAAGTGCTATATTTTGTGTCTGCTGCCCCCCTTTTGTGCACCCCCAGCAACTTTTTGGGGGTGCAGGGGTTATTTTTTATATATATAACTGTCAGTGCTGCTGCTGCAGTGTCATAGAGTGATAGTTAGAGAGAGATAGAGAGAGATAGTGATAGAGAGTGCTATATTTTGTGTCGGCTGCCCCCCTTTTGTACACCCCCAGCAACTTTTTGGGGGTGCAGGGGTTATTTTTTATATATATAACTGTCAGTGCTGCTGCTGCAGTGTCATAGAGTGATAGATAGTGATAGATAGTGAGAGATAGAGAGAGATAGAGAGAGATAGAGAGAGATAGTGACAGAGAGTGATAGAGAGTGCTATATTTTGTGTCTGCTGCCCCCCCCTTTTGTGCTGATCACTATATCTGAGGTGATCAGCAACTTTTTGGGGGTGCAGAGGTTTTTTTTTTATATATACCTGCCAGTTGCACTGTCAGTTGCACCAAAGGTTGTGCACCTGCTGCCCCTCACTGGTAATCAGTGTCGCATCACTGATCACCTTTTTTTTTTTTTTTGAGGGTGCTGTGGGGTCTTTTTTAATTTTTTTGATAAAATTTTTTTGATCAAATTCCTGTTGCCTTTGAGCGCTGTTCAGTGACGGACGTTACTGACCAACATCTGTGCTCAATTTTTGGCGCAGGACCTTTTTTTTTTTTTTTCTGCACTACATACACACTACACACTACATACTACATTGAAATAAAGTTTGTACCCCCCCTACACTATACACGTGTTGAAACATTTCACTTCCAGAAACACAAAAATAAAAATGTCATCCCAAATGTCATCCCAAATGTCATCCCAAATGTCATCCCAGTCATCCAGAAGAATGTATTCAGCGGAGGAGGCATATGCCATGCTTGCCTCTGACTCTGACACAGCCAGTGAGGCAAGTGGGGAATTTGAAGGATTCATCTTAAGCTCCTCTTCCTCCTCTAGTGATGAGGGACCCCCTCAAAGACGCCCCCGCAGAGCAGCTGAGACCCCCCCCCCAATAATTGATCTCGTATGGACCCCACCACCAGACAATTTTGAGCCCCAGGTTCCTGAGTTTTTGGCCATCCCAGGAATCCAATTTGATTCCACAGGTCTCAGAGAAATTGACTTTTTCAAATTATTTTTCTCTGATGATTTTATAAATTTAATGGTGGACCAAACTAATTTATATGCCCAGCAGTTTATTGTTTAAAACCCCACGTCATCATTTGCTAGGTGGACCCCTGTAGATGCAGTAGAGATGATGACGTTTTGGGGTCTGGTGTTTCATATGGGCATAGTAAAAAAGCCAGAAATTAGGCAATATTGGAGTACAGATGTTCTGTACAGCACCCCACTTTACCGTATGGCCATGACCCGGACTCGTTTTGAGTTAATCCTTAAATTTTTGCATTACAACGATAATGCACAGTGCCCACCCAGAGATGATCCCACCTTTGACCGGCTATTCAAAGTCAGGCCGGTCATTGATCACTTCAGTGCCAAATTTGAAGAGATGTACATCCCAGATAAATTCATTTGCATAGACGAGTCCCTTATACATTTTAAAGGAAGGGTTAAATTCCGCCAGTACCTTCCCAGTAAGAGGGCAAGGTATGGCATAAAAATGTATAAGCTGTGTGAAAGCACCTCAGGGTACACCCACAGGTTTAGGGTATATGAAGGGAAGGATTCAAGAATTGAACCGCCAGAATGCCCCCCCTCCCTCGTAGGTGTTAGTGGAAAAATTGTCTGGGATTTAGTGCACCCCTTCCTGGATAAAGGTTATCACCTCTATGTGGATAACTTTTACACCAGCATCCCCCTGTTTAAGGCCCTTGGTTCAAGAGGTACAGCAGCTTGCGGTACTGTGCGCAAGAACCAAAGAGGCCTCCCAAAAACGCACATTGCCCAAGTAATGAGAAGGGGTGAAAGCAGGGGAATATGCACCGAAAATATGTTGTTGGTCAAATATAAGGACAAGAGGGATGTCCTTATACTGACAACAATTCACAAAGACAGTACCACCTCCGTCCCTGTACGAGGTACCAGTACCCACACCTCAAAACCTAATTGTATCCTGGATTACAATAGGTACATGGGCGGAGTGGATCTTTCAGATCAGGTACTGAAGCCGTACAGTGCCCTGCGGAAAACAAAAATCTGGTACAAGAAGCTGGCCGTGTATATCATCCAGATGGCACTGTATAACGCTTACGTGCTATTCCGTTCTACCAGCCAGAGGGGGACATTTATGCACTTTCAAGAGGAAGTCATAAAGGGCCTAATATTTGGGAACCAGCAGGCAGAGGGCCCCAGTACTTCTAGTACTGGCCCCCGTATTGTACCAGGGCAGCATTTTCCTGATGAAATCCCCTCCACTGGAAAAAAGGGCAGGACACAAAAAAGGTGCAAAGTTTGCTATAAAAAGGGAATAAGAAAGCAAATTATTTTTTCTAGTGTGACACTTGCCCCGACAAACCCGGCCTATGTATAAAGGAGTTTTTTAAAATATACCACACATCTATGGATTATTAGGTTCATAATTTCACCGTGCTTCGGGGGTCTTGCTAATGCCACATAGCACCCACCATTCATTCCACCAGAATCTGAGCCGCAAAATCCAAAAATCACTCCTTCCCTTCTGAGTCCTGCCATGCACCCAACTGGTATTTTTTGGTCACATGTGAGGCATTGCCGTACTCGGGAGAAATTGGGGCACAGAATTTGGGTGCTTTTTCTCCTTCATACCTTCTGAAAATGAAAAATTTTGAGCCAGAACTGCATTTTTTTTGTAAAAAAAATGTAATTTTTCATTTTCACTGCCCAGTTGTATCAAAATTGGTGAAACCCCTGGGGGTTTGAAATGTACACTATACCCCTAGATGAATTCCCTGAGGGGTGTAGTTTGCAAAATGGGGTCACTTGTGGGGGGCTTCCACTGTATTGGTGCTTTGGGGGTCTTGCTAATGCGACATAGCACCCACCAACATTCCACCAGAATCTGTGCTGCAAAATCCAAATATCACTCCTTCCCTTCTGAGTCCTGCCATTTTTTGGTCACACATGAGGCATTGCCGTACTCGGGAGAAATTGGGGCACAGATTTTGGGGTGCTTTGTCTCCTTCATTCCTTGTGAAAATGAAAAATTTTGAGCCAGAACTGCATTTTTGTGTAAAAAATTTAATTTTTCATTTTCACTGCCCAGTTGTACTACAATTGGTGAAACCCCTGGGGGTTTGAAATGTACACTATACCCCTAGTTGAATTCCCTGAGGGGTGTAGTTTGCAAAATGGGGTCACTTGTGGGGGGGTTCCACTGTATTGGTGCTTCGGGGGTCTTGCTAATGCGACATAGCACCCACCAACATTCCACCAGAATCTGAGCTGCAAAATCCAAATATCACTCCTTCCCTTCTGAGTCCTGCCATTTTTTGGTCACACATGAAGCATTGCCGTACTCGGGAGAAATTGGGGCACAGATTTTGGGGTGCTTTGTCTCCTTCATACCTTATGAAAATGAAAAATTTTGAGCCAGAACTGCATTTTTGTGTAAAAAAATGTAATTTTTCATTTTCACTGCCCAGTTGTATCAAAATTGGTGAAACCCCTGGGGGTTTGAAATGTACACTATACCCCTTGATGAATTCCCTGAGGGGTGTAGTTTGCAAAATGGGGTCACTTGTGGGGGGGTTCCACTGTATTGGTGCTTTGGGGGTCTTGCTAATGCGACATAGCACCCACCAAAATTCCACCAGAATCTGTGCTGCAAAATCCAAATATCACTCCTTCCCTTCTGAGTCCTGCCATGCACCCAACTGGTATTTTTTGGTCACATGTGAGGCATTGCCATACTCGGGAGAAATTGGGGCACAGATTTTGGGGTGCTTTGTCTCCTTCATACCTTATGAAAATGAAAAATTTTGAGCCAGAACTGCATTTTTGTGTAAAAAAATGTAATTTTTCATTTTCACTGCCCAGTTGTACCACAATTGGTGAAACCCCTGGGGGTTTGAAATGTACACTATACCCCTAGTTGAATTCCCTGAGGGGTGTAGTTTGCAAAATGGGGTCACTTGTGGGGGGGTTCCACTGTATTGGTGCTTCGGGGGTCTTGCTAATGCGACATAGCACCCACCAAAATTCCACCAGAATCTGAGCTGCAAAATCCAAAAATCACTCCTTCCCTTCTGAGTCCTGCCATGCACCCAACTGGTATTTTTTGGTCACATGTGAGGCATTGCGGTACTCGGGAAAAATTGGGGCACAGATTTTGGGGTGCTTTGTCTCCTTCATTCCTTGTGAAAATGAAAAATTTTGAGCCAGAACTGCATTTTTGTGTAAAAAATGTAATTTTTCATTTGCACAGCCCAGTTGTATAAAAATTGGTGAAACCCCGCGGGGTTTGAAATGTACACTATACCCCTAGATGAATTCCCTGAGGGGTGTAGTTTGCAAAATGGGGTCACTTGTGGGGGGGTTCCACTGTATTGGTGCTTCGGGGGTCTTGCTAATGCAACATAGCACCCACCAACATTCCACCAGAATCTGAGCTGCAAAATCCAAAAATCACTCCTTCCCTTCTGAGTCCTGCCATGCACCCAAATGGTATTTTTTGGTCACATGTGAGGCATTGCCGTACTCGGGAGAAATTGGGGCACAGATTTTGGGGTGCTTTGTCTCCTTCATTCCTTGTGAAAATGAAAAATTTGGAGCCAGAACTGCATTTTTGTGTAAAAAAATTAATTTTTCATTTTCACTGCCCAGTTGTACCACAATTGGTGAAACCCCTGGGGGTTTGAAATGTACACTATACCCCTAGATGAATTCCCTGAGGGGTGTAGTTTGCAAAATGGGGTCACTTGTGGGGGGGTTCCTAACTTTTAGCATCTTATGGTGCCTAGAAACCTACATGGTGCCTAAAAAATAATCTCATAAAAAGGAGGCTCCAAAATCAAGTAGGTGCTCCTTCTATTATGAAGCCTGTGGTTTGGTCAACGTGCACACTAGGGCCACATATAGGATATTTATGAAAACAAAAGTCTACTGTGTTCCTTAGAAAAATGTATTAAAATTGCAAATCTGCAAAAAAAATGAAATTTTGAAATTTCACCTACACTTTGTTTTAATTCCTGTGAAACACCTAAAGGGTTAACAAACTTCCAAAATGCTGTTTTGAATACTGTGAGGGGTGCAGTTTTTGAAATGGCATCATTTATGGGGGTGTCTCACATACAAGTCCCTCAAAGTCACATCAGAACTGAACTGGTCCCTAAAAAAATCAGTGTTTGAAATTTTCTTGAAAATTTGAAAATTTGCTATTCATATTGTAAGCCTCCTAGTGTCCAAAAAAATTAAAAGGAAGTTGAAATAATGATGGCAACATAAAGTAGACATATGGTCTTTGTTAGTTATTAACTATTTTGAGTGGTATGATTATTTGTCTCACAAGCAGAAAATTTAACATTTTGCAAATTGCTAAATTTTCCATTTTTTTACGACATTTTGGTATTTTTCACAAAAAAACACAGACTGTATCGACCCAAATTTACCACTAATTTGAAGTACAATGTGTCACGAGAAAACAATCTCAAAATCACTGGGATAAGTAAAAGCAAAAAAAAGTTATCCCCACTTAAGTGATACATGTCAGATTTGAAAAAAAGGGCTCTGTCAGGAAGGCAAAAACATGCTGTGTCAGGAAGGGGTTAAGTAGCTTGTTCATTTTTGTTCCCATAATGAATTACTTTTCAACATTAAACCGCATTTTCCACCTTTCCGCCCATGTTTCCAGTTTATTTAAGTCACTTTGTAGTGTTTCCACATCTTCTCCTGAGTTAATTTCCTTACTCAATTTCATGTCATCTGCAAATATTGCCATTTTACTCACTATGTCACTTCCAATATCATTATTGAATATATTAAACAAGGTGGGTCCCAATATTGAACCTTGCGTGACTCCACTTTGGACCCTTCCCCAGCTGGAATGTATGCCATTTACCACCACTTTCTGTCCCCGATTGTGCAACCAGTTCTTAATTAAATTACAGATTTTATCTCCTAACCATAAATTACCTAGTTTCATTAAAAACCTTTTATGGGGCACCGTGTCAAAAGCCTTAGCGAAATCAAGCAGTATTACTTCAACAGATTTCCCTAAATCCAGCCCCCTACTGACTTCCTCATAGAAGCTAATTAAATTAGTCTTACGTGATCTATTTTTGACGAACCCATGCTGAGCCTTATCACTTTTTTCTGTTCTAAGAAATATTGGATACTATCTCTTATTATTCCCTCTAATATTTTCCCACAATGGATGTAAGACTGACCGCCTATAATCTTCAGGGTTAGTTTTGCTATCTTTCTTCCATATTGGTACTACGTTAGCTATGCATCAGTCCATTGGTACCATCCCTGAGTTTATTAATTCCTCGAATATCAGATATAATGGTAGTGCTATGACAGAACTCAATTATTTTAGTATCCTAGGGTGTATTTCGTCCAGGCCAGGAGATTTGTTACTATTTAGGTTCTGTAATCTATATTTTTGACTATTTCCTCACTCAAACATACAGTTTGGGAGCAATCAAAAGGCGAGCATTTAATCTGTGGGAGATCTTCTGAATATTCTTCCCTTGTAAATACCGAAGCAAAAAATTAATTGAATTATTCCACTTTCTCTTTTCCATGCTACCCTGCTTATTTTCTAGTGGGCCAATATTTTCCGTCCTTAACCGTTTCCCATTTATATAACTGTAGAATTTATTGGGATTAGATTTGCTATCTGCCGCTATTTTACATTCAGTCTCTAATTTAGCCATCTTGATTGTATTTTTACATTTCTTATTACATTCTTTGTATGCGGCAAATTATTTGGGTGTCCCATCTTGTTTAAATGTTTTGAATGCCCTCCTTTTTTTTTAGCTATTTCAAATTTGACTTTGCGGTTAAGCCACATAGGTTTCCTTTTGACATTTGTTCTTTTATTTACCCTAAGCATAAATTTATTAGTGCCCTCCAGCAGTATTTTTTTAAAAGTTTGACCCTCTGGAGGCCTACTTGAAGTGATCTACACAAGAGGGGTAGTAAGTGTTATTTTACAGGTACCCATTTAGATTTTCTACTGGAGAAGAAGACTGAAGCTACGGCATCAAAATGGGTAAGTATGGATGGAGTGTGAAATAAAGTTGTACTTTATTTTGTGTTTGGTTTATTTCTTTTGGTATTGGTTCCATTGAACTACAAGTTCCTGGGTGCCCATTGATGCCCCACATGTTAAAACTTGTGGTTCTCCAAATCCCGGCATGTGTGGAAGGCTTGATGTGCCTTGTATTTCTACTACAAAACGCAATATTTTTACATTTGTTCAACAAATCAGTTAAGGCCCATACACACTGGGCAATTTTAAGCTAAAAGCAGCTCAGTCTTGTCGTATGAGCTGCTTTCAGCTTAAAAGCCGCCCAGTGTGTATGGGCGAGCGGTAATCGCTAATGCGTTCTCCTGCATCATCGCCAGTGGCCATTGTTTGTCTCCTGGTTTTAGCAGCAGACTGAACGGCTTTCCATAGAATCCTGCTATGGTAAGCCGTTCACCCCTTGTGAAAATCGATGGCCATACATGCTGGGCAAAATCACGCAGTGTGTATGGACCTTTACCACAATAGTGGTCTGGTGTTTGAAGAAATCTACCCAAATGTGGTCTTTGCTTTACTTTTGACAAGTCTAATGTATGCAGACCAGAAATCACAAAACTCATTGTACAGCTGGTTCTTATTAATGTTAAGGTTTAATTTGCCTGTGTATTTCTACTGCAAAGATGTCCCTGTTGTTCTTTAAGTGACTGATTGGTAAAGAGATTGAGCACATTATTTTCAGAAAAGTCGTTGTTTTTGGACACATCACTGGGAAACAGTCAATCTGTTGCAAGGGATTTAAGAGTCAATTTTGATTCAATTTGTGCTCCTGATAATAAATATGCCATGCTTATTTTTTAATTGGCTCTACTTTTTTGAGATATACATATGTCTTTAATATTTGTAATAAATTAATTTAAACAATGTTAAAAAATAGTTAAAATATTTTTTTAATTCTGATTAAATTAAATTTATAAAATGTTATAAAAAGACACAGGGAATATTGCATAAATAAGTGTTTTTGTAGGATTTTCTTTTGTATTTGAACAGTAATCATGTGACAATACCACCTTTCTTGATATCTTTCTTCCATTACCTGAATATCCTGGTGGAACCGTTCACCCTGTTCTTTGCTTTAATCTTCTAGATTCGGAAATGATCTAAATGGCTGAGTAAAAAAAATGTACTTTAATACATGGTGGCACCTTCTTTGTCAAAGCATTTTAGCATGTTGTGCACTAATTCCTCATAGTGGTCAGCCTATATTTATTCAAATATAATAAATGTTGAATGACAGACATATATACTCAGCCATGCTTCAAATTTGGTTTCAGTTATAGATGTGGTGAAATATGTATCTTTCCTGTTTTCATTTTTCAATACTAAAAGATGGAAGTGTTCAACAAATATAAATGATACAATAGCCTGACACGCCCAATGCTTTTACCAACTGTTTCATTAACCCCTTCCCGACATTTGACGTACATTTACGTCATGGCCGGGATGTACTTCCCGACACATGGCGTAAATGTACGTCATGGCTTTAAACTGTCACCGCGTCTATAGACGCGGTGACAGTTTAAACATGTCTGCTGTCCCTGACAGCAGACATGTCCCTGCATGCCCAGGGGGGGCTGCGATGCCACCCCCCGTCGGCGATCGCTGTGATTGGCTGTTCAGTGTGAACAGCCAATTACAGCGTTTTCTGTGTCACCGGCGAATAACGTTCGCCGGTGACACAGGGATCGGTGGTGATTGGTGCTGTAAAGTACAGCACCAATCACCACGGGGTGTAAGGGTGACACTGGTGTCACCCCACCTCACCCAACCCGCCCCCAAAGGCCGTGATTGGTTCGTCGGACCGACGAACCAATCACAGCCATGGAGGGTGATTTAAACTAACGGTGACTGCACTGCAGACGCCATTCCGGTCTGGAATTGCGTGCAGTGTGGTCACCGTGCCTATCTGCCGCGATATACTGACCTGATCCTTGCAAACACTTACCTGATCACTGCTTGTAGCGTTCCTGGATCTTGTTACTTCTTGTGACTTCCTGTGTTGTGCTGTGCTGTGTTGTGCTGCTGTGCTGCTGTGCTGCTGCAGTGTGTTCGAGTTATAGATAGAGAGAGAGAGATAGAGAGAGATAGAGAGGGCTAGTGACAGAGAGTGCTATATTTTGTGCTGCTGCAGTGTGATAGAGTTATAGATAGAGAGATAGAGAGAGATAGAGAGATAGTGACAGATTGTGCTATATATTTTTTATATATATACAGCTGTACTGCGTGTGCAACTGACTGCTGCCCCCCCCCCCCCTTTTGTGCTGATCAGTATAAATTAACTGATCAGCAACTTTTTGGGGGCGCAGGGTTTTTTATTTATATATATACCTGTCAGTGCTGCTGCTGCAGTGTCATAGAGTGATAGATAGTGAGAGATAGAGAGATAGAGAGAGATAGTGATAGAAAGTGCTATATTTTGTGTCTGCTGCCCCCCTTTTGTGCACCCCCAGCAACTTTTTGGGGGTGCAGGGGTTATTTTTTATATATATAACTGTCAGTGCTGCTGCTGCAGTGTCATAGAGTGATAGTTAGAGAGAGATAGAGAGAGATAGTGATAGAGAGTGCTATATTTTGTGTCGGCTGCCCCCCTTTTGTGCACCCCCAGCAACTTTTTGGGGGTGCAGGGGTTATTTTTTATATATATAACTGTCAGTGCTGCTGCTGCAGTGTCATAGAGTGATAGATAGTGAGAGATAGAGAGAGATAGAGAGAGATAGAGAGAGATAGTGACAGAGAGTGATAGAGAGTGCTATATTTTGTGTCTGCTGCCCCCCCCTTTTGTGCTGATCACTATATCTGAGGTGATCAGCAACTTTTTGGGGGTGCAGAGGTTTTTTTTTTATATATACCTGCCAGTTGCACTGTCAGTTGCACCAAAGGTTGTGCACCTGCTGGCCCTCACTGGTAATCAGTGTCGCATCACTGATCACCTTTTTTTTTTTTTTTTTGAGGGTGCTGTGGGGTCTTTTTTTAATTTTTTTGATAAAAAATTTTTGATCAAATTCCTGTTGCCTTTGAGCGCTGTTCAGTGACGGACGTTACTGACCAACATCTGTGCTCAATTTTTGGCGCAGGACCTTTTTTTTTTTTTTTCTGCACTACATACACACTACACACTACATACTACATTGAAATAAAGTTTGTACCCCCCCTACACTATACACGTGTTGAAACATTTCACTACCAGAAACACAAAAATAAAAATGTCATCCCAAATGTCATCCCAAATGTCATCCCAGTCATCCAGAAGAATGTATTCAGCGGAGGAGGCATATGCCATGCTTGCCTCTGACTCTGACACAGCCAGTGAGGCAAGTGGGGAATTTGAAGGATTCATCTTAAGCTCCTCTTCCTCCTCTAGTGATGAGGGACCCCCTCAAAGACGCCCCCGCAGAGCAGCTGAGACCCCCCCCCCAATAATTGATCTCGTATGGACCCCACCACCAGACAATTTTGAGCCCCAGGTTCCTGAGTTTTTGGCCATCCCAGGAATCCAATTTGATTCCACAGGTCTCAGAGAAATTGACTTTTTCAAATTATTTTTCTCTGATGATTTTATAAATTTAATGGTGGACCAAACTAATTTATATGCCCAGCAGTTTATTGCTCAAAACCCCACGTCATCATTTGCTAGGTGGACCCCTGTAGATGCAGTAGAGATGATGACGTTTTGGGGTCTGGTGTTTCATATGGGCATAGTAAAAAAGCCAGAAATTAGGCAATATTGGAGTACAGATGTTCTGTACAGCACCCCACTTTACCGTATGGCCATGACCCGGACTCGTTTTGAGTTAATCCTTAAATTTTTGCATTACAACGATAATGCACAGTGCCCACCCAGAGATGATCCCACCTTTGACCGGCTATTCAAAGTCAGGCCGGTCATTGATCACTTCAGTGCCAAATTTGAAGAGATGTACATCCCAGATAAATTCATTTGCATAGACGAGTCCCTTATACATTTTAAAGGAAGGGTTAAATTCCGCCAGTACCTTCCCAGTAAGAGGGCAAGGTATGGCATAAAAATGTATAAGCTGTGTGAAAGCACCTCAGGGTACACCCACAGGTTTAGGGTATATGAAGGGAAGGATTCAAGAATTGAACCGCCAGAATGCCCCCCCTCCCTCGTAGGTGTTAGTGGAAAAATTGTCTGGGATTTAGTGCACCCCTTCCTGGATAAAGGTTATCACCTCTATGTGGATAACTTTTACACCAGCATCCCCCTGTTTAAGGCCCTTGGTTCAAGAGGTACAGCAGCTTGCGGTACTGTGCGCAAGAACCAAAGAGGCCTCCCAAAAACGCACATTGCCCAAGTAATGAGAAGGGGTGAAAGCAGGGGAATATGCACCGAAAATATGTTGTTGGTCAAATATAAGGACAAGAGGGATGTCCTTATACTGACAACAATTCACAAAGACAGTACCACCTCCGTCCCTGTACGAGGTACCAGTACCCACACCTCAAAACCTAATTGTATCCTGGATTACAATAGGTACATGGGCGGAGTGGATCTTTCAGATCAGGTACTGAAGCCGTACAGTGCCCTGCGGAAAACAAAAATCTGGTACAAGAAGCTGGCCGTGTATATCATCCAGATGGCACTGTATAACGCTTACGTGCTATTCCGTTCTACCAGCCAGAGGGGGACATTTATGCACTTTCAAGAGGAAGTCATAAAGGGCCTAATATTTGGGAACCAGCAGGCAGAGGGCCCCAGTACTTCTAGTACTGGCCCCCGTATTGTACCAGGGCAGCATTTTCCTGATGAAATCCCCTCCACTGGAAAAAAGGGCAGGACACAAAAAAGGTGCAAAGTTTGCTATAAAAAGGGAATAAGAAAGCAAATTATTTTTTCTAGTGTGACACTTGCCCCGACAAACCCGGCCTATGTATAAAGGAGTTTTTTAAAATATACCACACATCTATGGATTATTAGGTTCATAATTTCACCGTGCTTCGGGGGTCTTGCTAATGCCACATAGCACCCACCATTCATTCCACCAGAATCTGAGCCGCAAAATCCAAAAATCACTCCTTCCCTTCTGAGTCCTGCCATGCACCCAACTGGTATTTTTTGGTCACATGTGAGGCATTGCCGTACTCGGGAGAAATTGGGGCACAGAATTTGGGGTGCTTTTTCTCCTTCATACCTTCTGAAAATGAAAAATTTTGAGCCAGAACTGCATTTTTTTTGTAAAAAAAATGTAATTTTTCATTTTCACTGCCCAGTTGTATCAAAATTGGTGAAACCCCTGGGGGTTTGAAATGTACACTATACCCCTAGATGAATTCCCTGAGGGGTGTAGTTTGCAAAATGGGGTCACTTGTGGGGGGCTTCCACTGTATTGGTGCTTTGGGGGTCTTGCTAATGCGACATAGCACCCACCAACATTCCACCAGAATCTGTGCTGCAAAATCCAAATATCACTCCTTCCCTTCTGAGTCCTGCCATTTTTTGGTCACACATGAGGCATTGCCGTACTCGGGAGAAATTGGGGCACAGATTTTGGGGTGCTTTGTCTCCTTCATTCCTTGTGAAAATGAAAAATTTTGAGCCAGAACTGCATTTTTGTGTAAAAAATTTAATTTTTCATTTTCACTGCCCAGTTGTACTACAATTGGTGAAACCCCTGGGGGTTTGAAATGTACACTATACCCCTAGTTGAATTCCCTGAGGGGTGTAGTTTGCAAAATGGGGTCACTTGTGGGGGGTTCCACTGTATTGGTGCTTCGGGGGTCTTGCTAATGCGACATAGCACCCACCAACATTCCACCAGAATCTGAGCTGCAAAATCCAAATATCACTCCTTCCCTTCTGAGTCCTGCCATTTTTTGGTCACACATGAAGCATTGCCGTACTCGGGAGAAATTGGGGCACAGATTTTGGGGTGCTTTGTCTCCTTCATACCTTATGAAAATGAAAAATTTTGAGCCAGAACTGCATTTTTGTGTAAAAAAATGTAATTTTTCATTTTCACTGCCCAGTTGTATCAAAATTGGTGAAACCCCTGGGGGTTTGAAATGTACACTATACCCCTTGATGAATTCCCTGAGGGGTGTAGTTTGCAAAATGGGGTCACTTGTGGGGGGTTCCACTGTATTGGTGCTTTGGGGGTCTTGCTAATGCGACATAGCACCCACCAAAATTCCACCAGAATCTGTGCTGCAAAATCCAAATATCACTCCTTCCCTTCTGAGTCCTGCCATGCACCCAACTGGTATTTTTTGGTCACATGTGAGGCATTGCCATACTCGGGAGAAATTGGGGCACAGATTTTGGGGTGCTTTGTCTCCTTCATACCTTATGAAAATGAAAAATTTTGAGCCAGAACTGCATTTTTGTGTAAAAAAATTTAATTTTTCATTTTCACTGCCCAGTTGTACCACAATTGGTGAAACCCCTGGGGGTTTGAAATGTACACTATACCCCTAGTTGAATTCCCTGAGGGGTGTAGTTTGCAAAATGGGGTCACTTGTGGGGGGGTTCCACTGTATTGGTGCTTCGGGGGTCTTGCTAATGCGACATAGCACCCACCAAAATTCCACCAGAATCTGAGCTGCAAAATCCAAAAATCACTCCTTCCCTTCTGAGTCCTGCCATGCACCCAACTGGTATTTTTTGGTCACATGTGAGGCATTGCGGTACTCGGGAAAAATTGGGGCACAGATTTTGGGGTGCTTTGTCTCCTTCATTCCTTGTGAAAACTTTATCATACTGTATCATGTATACTGTATCATACTGTATACATGTAAGTTTTATATATTGTCTTTGCAGGGGATGGCGATGGCGACGCCAGCCACCATCCCCCGCCACCCGCCATCTGTATCTGCGAAAGGAGAGACAATTTTGAGCCCCAGGTTCCTGAGTTTTTGGCCATCCCAGGAATCCAATTTGATTCCACAGGTCTCAGAGAAATTGACTTTTTCAAATTATTTTTCTCTGATGATTTTATAAATTTAATGGTGGACCAAACTAATTTATATGCCCAGCAGTTTATTGCTCAAAACCCCACGTCATCATTTGCTAGGTGGACCCCTGTAGATGCAGTAGAGATGATGACGTTTTGGGGTCTGGTGTTTCATATGGGCATAGTAAAAAAGCCAGAAATTAGGCAATATTGGAGTACAGATGTTCTGTACAGCACCCCACTTTACCGTATGGCCATGACCCGGACTCGTTTTGAGTTAATCCTTAAATTTTTGCATTACAACGATAATGCACAGTGCCCACCCAGAGATGATCCCACCTTTGACCGGCTATTCAAAGTCAGGCCGGTCATTGATCACTTCAGTGCCAAATTTGAAGAGATGTACATCCCAGATAAATTCATTTGCATAGACGAGTCCCTTATACATTTTAAAGGAAGGGTTAAATTCCGCCAGTACCTTCCCAGTAAGAGGGCAAGGTATGGCATAAAAATGTATAAGCTGTGTGAAAGCACCTCAGGGTACACCCACAGGTTTAGGGTATATGAAGGGAAGGATTCAAGAATTGAACCGCCAGAATGCCCCCCCTCCCTCGTAGGTGTTAGTGGAAAAATTGTCTGGGATTTAGTGCACCCCTTCCTGGATAAAGGTTATCACCTCTATGTGGATAACTTTTACACCAGCATCCCCCTGTTTAAGGCCCTTGGTTCAAGAGGTACAGCAGCTTGCGGTACTGTGCGCAAGAACCAAAGAGGCCTCCCAAAAACGCACATTGCCCAAGTAATGAGAAGGGGTGAAAGCAGGGGAATATGCACCGAAAATATGTTGTTGGTCAAATATAAGGACAAGAGGGATGTCCTTATACTGACAACAATTCACAAAGACAGTACCACCTCCGTCCCTGTACGAGGTACCAGTACCCACACCTCAAAACCTAATTGTATCCTGGATTACAATAGGTACATGGGCGGAGTGGATCTTTCAGATCAGGTACTGAAGCCGTACAGTGCCCTGCGGAAAACAAAAATCTGGTACAAGAAGCTGGCCGTGTATATCATCCAGATGGCACTGTATAACGCTTACGTGCTATTCCGTTCTACCAGCCAGAGGGGGACATTTATGCACTTTCAAGAGGAAGTCATAAAGGGCCTAATATTTGGGAACCAGCAGGCAGAGGGCCCCAGTACTTCTAGTACTGGCCCCCGTATTGTACCAGGGCAGCATTTTCCTGATGAAATCCCCTCCACTGGAAAAAAGGGCAGGACACAAAAAAGGTGCAAAGTTTGCTATAAAAAGGGAATAAGAAAGCAAATTATTTTTTCTAGTGTGACACTTGCCCCGACAAACCCGGCCTATGTATAAAGGAGTTTTTTAAAATATACCACACATCTATGGATTATTAGGTTCATAATTTCACCGTGCTTCGGGGGTCTTGCTAATGCCACATAGCACCCACCATTCATTCCACCAGAATCTGAGCCGCAAAATCCAAAAATCACTCCTTCCCTTCTGAGTCCTGCCATGCACCCAACTGGTATTTTTTGGTCACATGTGAGGCATTGCCGTACTCGGGAGAAATTGGGGCACAGAATTTGGGGTGCTTTTTCTCCTTCATACCTTCTGAAAATGAAAAATTTTGAGCCAGAACTGCATTTTTTTTGTAAAAAAAATGTAATTTTTCATTTTCACTGCCCAGTTGTATCAAAATTGGTGAAACCCCTGGGGGTTTGAAATGTACACTATACCCCTAGATGAATTCCCTGAGGGGTGTAGTTTGCAAAATGGGGTCACTTGTGGGGGGCTTCCACTGTATTGGTGCTTTGGGGGTCTTGCTAATGCGACATAGCACCCACCAACATTCCACCAGAATCTGTGCTGCAAAATCCAAATATCACTCCTTCCCTTCTGAGTCCTGCCATTTTTTGGTCACACATGAGGCATTGCCGTACTCGGGAGAAATTGGGGCACAGATTTTGGGGTGCTTTGTCTCCTTCATTCCTTGTGAAAATGAAAAATTTTGAGCCAGAACTGCATTTTTGTGTAAAAAATTTAATTTTTCATTTTCACTGCCCAGTTGTACTACAATTGGTGAAACCCCTGGGGGTTTGAAATGTACACTATACCCCTAGTTGAATTCCCTGAGGGGTGTAGTTTGCAAAATGGGGTCACTTGTGGGGGGTTCCACTGTATTGGTGCTTCGGGGGTCTTGCTAATGCGACATAGCACCCACCAACATTCCACCAGAATCTGAGCTGCAAAATCCAAATATCACTCCTTCCCTTCTGAGTCCTGCCATTTTTTGGTCACACATGAAGCATTGCCGTACTCGGGAGAAATTGGGGCACAGATTTTGGGGTGCTTTGTCTCCTTCATACCTTATGAAAATGAAAAATTTTGAGCCAGAACTGCATTTTTGTGTAAAAAAATGTAATTTTTCATTTTCACTGCCCAGTTGTATCAAAATTGGTGAAACCCCTGGGGGTTTGAAATGTACACTATACCCCTTGATGAATTCCCTGAGGGGTGTAGTTTGCAAAATGGGGTCACTTGTGGGGGGTTCCACTGTATTGGTGCTTTGGGGGTCTTGCTAATGCGACATAGCACCCACCAAAATTCCACCAGAATCTGTGCTGCAAAATCCAAATATCACTCCTTCCCTTCTGAGTCCTGCCATGCACCCAACTGGTATTTTTTGGTCACATGTGAGGCATTGCCATACTCGGGAGAAATTGGGGCACAGATTTTGGGGTGCTTTGTCTCCTTCATACCTTATGAAAATGAAAAATTTTGAGCCAGAACTGCATTTTTGTGTAAAAAAATTTAATTTTTCATTTTCACTGCCCAGTTGTACCACAATTGGTGAAACCCCTGGGGGTTTGAAATGTACACTATACCCCTAGTTGAATTCCCTGAGGGGTGTAGTTTGCAAAATGGGGTCACTTGTGGGGGGGTTCCACTGTATTGGTGCTTCGGGGGTCTTGCTAATGCGACATAGCACCCACCAAAATTCCACCAGAATCTGAGCTGCAAAATCCAAAAATCACTCCTTCCCTTCTGAGTCCTGCCATGCACCCAAATGGTATTTTTTGGTCACATGTGAGGCATTGCCGTACTCGGGAGAAATTGGGGCACAGATTTTGGGGTGCTTTGTCTCCTTCATTCCTTGTGAAAATGAAAAATTTGGAGCCAGAACTGCATTTTTGTGTAAAAAAATTAATTTTTCATTTTCACTGCCCAGTTGTACCACAATTGGTGAAACCCCTGGGGGTTTGAAATGTACACTATACCCCTAGATGAATTCCCTTAGGGGTGTAGTTTGCAAAATGGGGTCACTTGTGGGGGGGTTCCTAACTTTTAGCATCTTATGGTGCCTAGAAAACCTACATGGTGCCTAAAAAATAATCTCATAAAAAGGAGGCTCCAAAATCAAGTAGGTGCTCCTTCTATTATGAAGCCTGTGGTTTGGTCAACGTGCACACTAGGGCCACATATAGGATATTTATGAAAACAAAAGAATTGGGGGAATCAATTTTTAGTCACATTTCTCTAGTAAAATCTACTGTGTTCCTTAGAAAAATGTATTAAAATTGCAAATCTGCAAAAAAAATGAAATTTTGAAATTTCACCTACACTTTGTTTTAATTCCTGTGAAACACCTAAAGGGTTAACAAACTTCCAAAATGCTGTTTTGAATACTGTGAGGGGTGCAGTTTTTGAAATGGCATCATTTATGGGGGTGTCTCACATACAAGTCCCTCAAAGTCACATCAGAACTGAACTGGTCCCTAAAAAAATCAGTGTTTGAAATTTTCTTGAAAATTTGAAAATTTGCTATTCATATTGTAAGCCTCCTAGTGTCCAAAAAAATTAAAAGGAAGTTGAAATAATGATGGCAACATAAAGTAGACATATGGTCTTTGTTAGTTATTAACTATTTTGAGTGGTATGATTATTTGTCTCACAAGCAGAAAATTTAACATTTTGCAAATTGCTAAATTTTCCATTTTTTTACGACATTTTGGTATTTTTCACAAAAAAACACAGACTGTATCGACCCAAATTTACCACTAATTTGAAGTACAATGTGTCACGAGAAAACAATCTCAAAATCACTGGGATAAGTAAAAGCAAAAAAAAGTTATCCCCACTTAAGTGATACATGTCAGATTTGAAAAAAAGGGCTCTGTCAGGAAGGCAAAAACATGCTGTGTCAGGAAGGGGTTAAACCCAATTTGATATGGAGAGGAAGAAGTATGATTTTTTTCCTGTTAATTTAGGGTTAATGAATGATATTGGCTTCTTCTACACTTATAACTTCTCTTGGAGGCCATACAGTTTTCTGCCATTGCTTTTGTGTTGCACGACTGTCCCATAAGCATATGTGACAAGAATACTTAGTATATCCACTTTGCTGCCCAAGAAGAGAGGTTACCATTTTGAAATTGACACAAACAGACCACTGATACAGAGAATAAGCAATTTTTTTAAGACTAACTTTATATTTTCATACTGGGTTTTTTTGTAGTTTTGTTAAATGTACAATAGAAATCAATGCAAATTTTGTTCCCATTGTGCAAGAAGAGCCACCAGTCTTCTGCTCAAAATTGTGGTAAGCCCTTTGTCGAGAAGTTCAGAAATAATGTTGCAATACACAAGATTGTTATCTTGGCTAAAGTACAGCAGTATAGCTTGCTCTCTATTTCGATATGACAGCATAGTAACATCCTGCCCGAGACAGTGTTTTTCTTGGTCTGGATGTTAAAAGCTCAGCTCCTTTTTTTAAATAAATTCAAGTCACAAATTAAATCATTTAGTTATATTAGTTAGTTATTTTGAGAAAATTTGTTTGGAGTAGAGGAAGTTTCTTCAAACTCACTTTCATCTTGCACTGGATGAAAGAAACATTTCCACATCATCACATTCAACTTTGAACAAAGAACTTAATGGTAGAACAGGTAATTCTACGCTATGTGGTATGGGTTGTTTAAAATAATTCTTACATGGGTATTCCCATTTGCATTGCTTAAAATGATACCCTTGGTATATTGCCCATGCAAACATACATGGCGTGTGAAGGGGGGGGGGGGAGGGGCTTCTAATGGACTCGCAAGGTTTCAAATTTGCAGCTTTGCGAACCAGTCAAAATAATCCAATTTGTTCCAAAGCATGATGCATAAAATGTAGGTAGCACTTAGAAAGTGAGTGGTCATCGTACATCATACTCCACAGTTGGGACTGCAAAATGCCAGATTATTCTTGACCAGCCTTCTTCACCCTTCAAAAGAAATTACTTAATAGCAGACCAGCAGTGCACAATTCTCTCAATTGCATGAAACACAGATAGCCATCTTGTACAAACATGTCAGAGAATTTTATTAAACTGTATCTCAACTAAGCTAACAAATTATTTCAGTGACTCAACTTTTGATGCGGAAGAACCAAACTCACTATAAACCTTTAGGACTAAAGCTGCAGTATCATAATATAAGGTTTTAAGTCCATGTTTGATGGTGTTTCTGATGGTATCCAGACTGAGCATAGATTGACTCTAGGTCGACAATGATAAGGTTTACCACTATTGGTCGACAGTCAAAAGGTCGACATGGTCTAAAGGTCGACAATCAAAAGGATCCAAAGGTCTACCGTGAAAAGGTCAACAGGGTCCAATGGTTGACAACAGGACCTACATATACTCACCAGTGAACTGTTTGACACAATGCTCCGCTCAAGCTCCACTCCATCAACTAGCATTTTTAAAGGTTTTTATTGCTGTACCTTCTTTATCTACAATAAAACCAATACATTTGTTAAGTACCTACGCTCTTTGTAGTTGTAAAGCATTTGCAGGTGTGTACAGACCTCTGTTACATCCTCAAGCCTTCAGTATACACACATATTTCAGACAAAAATAAAGCACTTTTCAATAGTTGTCAGCAATCAAAAAGGCCCTCTCCCTTGCCTATTGTAGTCTGTTCTATTTTTCATAAATTTAAAAATCATTTTGCCACAAAATATCTGTTTTCAGAGGCTTATACAATATTTCACAAGAACTAAAACTGAATCTACATATCCATTCATTTTCTTTTTACCTCCCACACTTGATCCCAAAAAATATCTATTGAGTGGGAGATCTAAAGAGATTCTCCCACCAGTGTTCATTTGTCATAGTTTATATAATGTTTGAACACAATAGTGTGATAAAATAATTATAATACAAAATGCTATTTATAAAACCATCTAAAAAATAAGATCATCACTTTCTAAGACAAATCTATATTTTACAAGTATTTCAGTAATACATTAGGTGCCAGGTGTTGTGATGAGGTATGATTACAGAACACATGATTTTGTGATCTTTGAACCTCTATTTTCACAATAAAATGTTAGTTTAGAAAAGAGACAGAAAGTGTTCTAAGTTCTCTGCTCATAATATCCAAAGCTTTTCAACAACCTTACCTGTCTTCTTCTCTGCTCACCCCTTACCTCTCTGCTCACTACTTACCTCTCTCCTCTGCTCACCACTTACCTCTCTCCCTCTCTCCTCACCCCTTACCACTCTTTCTCTCTACTCACCCCTTACCTCCCTACTCACCACTTACCTCTCTACTCACCCCTTACCTCTCTCTCTCTCCTCACCCCTCACCTCTCTCCTTCTCTCCTCACCCCTTACCGCTCTCCCCCTCTGCTCACCCCTTACTTCTCTACTCACCACTTACCTCTCTCCTCTGCTCACCACTTACCTCTCTACCTCTCTCCCCACCCCTTACCACTCTTCCTCTCTACTCACCCCTTACCTCCCTACTCACCACTTACCTCTCTACTCACCCCTTACCGCTCTCCCTCTCTACTTGAGCATCTGCTGTATAACTGCTTAACTATTTTTTTTCCCACTCTTGTAAAACCTACTTGACCCTCTGCAATTCGGCTCTGTTCAGACCCCTTACTAATGTGACAAACTACATAATCACAGATACTGTACATTTAAGATTAAGATATCTGTCCTCAGTGATTTGTCTGCAGCTTGCAAAAAAATGACCACCCTTCACACTTGCAACATTGCTTTTTCCTTGTTATACTCCGACCTCTCCAAATGCTCCTTCATTGTTTCTACTTCTGGTGTGTGTATGTCCCTCTCCACAGTTTTATTATTTTGCTTCCATTAAGACTTTATTTTCTATTTTCATACATATTCTCTCAGTAAACTAATACACATAATTTGCTTCCAATGCCACCTTCTTCAGCTAACATTCATATCTAGCTCTATTCCATTTATCACATATTTAAAGTTCTTCTCCCCCATCCCCCTGTGTAGTTCAAGGAAACCTTATACATCCTCTTATTGCCTTGTCTTTTGCAATTTCCAGCTATATGTTCTTCTCAGGTATCTTTCCCGGCTACAATCCATCCTACAGCAACAGCAGGACATCTTCTCGCACTTCTTTCCTATTGTGGCACCACTCTGCAAATCCAATAGCACAGTTGTTTATTTAAAATATGTGCAAATATAATGCATGCATGGAGGGCAGTTTAACAGGGAATGACACACCCTAAGAAGATCTTACAAACTTTATCATACTGTATCATGTATACTGTATCATACTGTATACATGTAAGTTTTATATATTGTCTTTGCAGGGGATGGCGATGGCGACGCCAGCCACCATCCCCCGCCACCCGCCATCTGTATCTGCGAAAGGAGATGCACGCGCACGAGATGCGCGCGCGTCCCCTTTCGCACGGTTCCCCCGGGTCCCCGCCGGCTTGTCAGCGGTCACCCGGGGTCCCCACCGCCTAACCCTTTCCGTCTACCTGAAGCGGAGACGGACAGGGTCCCATCGCCCCGCCGCACGAAAAATGAGACGCGCGTGAGACGCACGCGCGTCTCAGTCAGTTGGAGAGCCTGGCTGCTGGCGGATCGCCAGCGGTGACAGTCTGGCAATTCGCCAGCAAGAGGGAGCCCGGCTCCATCTGTATCACCTAATTATATTTTCAAGTAAACAACAACATGGCGATTTGATTGTAGTTGTGGTTATCAAGATTTGTCAGTTTTTGGTGGTATTCAATCCCAGCTGAAATCTGCCATTTTCACCCATTTTTAGGCAAAAAAAATTTCCAGTATCGAAAACTGCATGGATCTGCGAAATTGCCGCAAATCTATGGGGTTTTGGTCGAATTCGCAGCTGTTTACACCCGTTTGTGCTGCAGTGTTCATCAATCCTGATTTACCCCCCCCCCCCCCCCCAAAAAAAAAAAAGTGAAATGGCATAGGTGCAAATGCACTAAAAATGGGCGATGGAATACTGTTCAGCGAATCATAGGCAATTTTTCACATTGCCAGGAAATTCAGGATTGAATACCCCTTTAGATATAGCTGTGTTCCTTGGAACATATTGCCACATCTTAGTTTTCTGCTATAAGCATATTTTCTAATAAACAGCTGCAGACTATTCCTAATGTATTTTGACTATTGTAAAACATCTTGATAAGCATTTAAAGAAATACACATCACTTCAAAGCCCTCACAAACTCCTACCTTCATGTATCTTGGACCTTGTAAAAATATATATGTAAATATATAAACTCCCTCTCATCTATTAGCTATGCTGCTGACCTAAGATGTTCCTTTCAGTAGCACAGGAAACAACTCCAAAATGTTTCCTATGCTACTCCTAAGTTATGGGACTTCCTTTCCTGCCTGAGTAGACTTTACCACAGCCTTCACTCTTTCAAGCCCTAAGTTCATATCCTAGTCTTGATTATTTTATAGCTTATACAGCCCACAACTCCAAAAGAAGTCCGCCTAGCCTAGATTTAAATCTCTAACTTCTGTACTATACCTGCGCTTACACACTGCCACAGCCCAGCACACTCTTACCATGATTGACTGCACTGGTCACATAGTAATTAAGCTTGAAAAAAGATGATAGTTCATTGAGTGCAACCTATTTGACTTGAAATTACTGACTTGAGTAAGTCATATTTATAATAATCCCTTAGTGGTCAAAAATGTATCCAGCAACCAGCCCCACCGGCAATGAGTTCCAGAATTTTACTGCTCTAATGGTGAAGAATCTAATTAGTGAGGAATTTCTGTTCCTCGAGCCTCAGTACATGCCCATGTGTCCTAAGTACAGTATAGCCCTGTTACTGAAAAAATCCTCTCTCAGTACCATATGCTTCCCAACTCTGTATTTGAACATGAAAATCACATCCCCTCTCGACCTCCATTTCTCCAGTGAAAACCTTTTCAGCCTGTTTAGCCTGTCTTTGTATTCTAGTGATGCAAGACCTCTTACTAGTTTAGTCGCCCTTCTCTGTACCTGTTCCAATAGGTTTATGTCCATTTTAAGGTGGGGTGCCCAGAACTGAACAGAGTATATCACAAATGCCTTGTACATGGGCAATATCCCATTGGCATCCTTTGAATACATTCTCTTTTTAATGCATGCCAGTGTCTTGTTTGCTTTTGCTGCTGCACTTGAGGAGTGCCGTCCACTCTCCACTGCCCACTCTCCATTGCCGTCTTCCCTCTGTCCGTGTTCTCTTCCCTCCTGCATACAGCTTTTATGGGAGCTTATAGAATCATGTGGCCACTGACCTCATTCTGAAGCCTCATTCAATTGCTGCATCCTTTTTAAACTCGTCTCACTGCTGGATAATTAGTATTCTCAAACTGATCTTCATCTTCTTTCCAAGCTCAGCTTATTGCCTGGTAGTTGTTCCTCGTTACTGACTTGTACCAATGATTTACACTTGCTCCCTTTGCACCTTTTTGAGATTTTTTGATTCTGAGGCCTGACCAGTCTGCATGTCACACTTGGTGGGTTTTGTGGAACTTGCAGGAGAGGGGGAGCTGAGGAAGTGGTGATGGGAGTGTGGTGGAAGATTGGTGGCCGTATGTAATGCCTTCTCATGCAGGGGCGGATTGGCCCACCGGGAAACCGGGCCGTTTCCCGGTGGGCCGGCACATTTTAAAGTTGTAGCGGCCGGCCACTCCTGGCTGGGCCGCAGCCCGCCGAACCGCCATATCCGCGGTTTAATTACCGGCCGCGGCCGCAGCAAAGTACTCTAATCAAAGATGGCCGCGGCCGGCCTCAGCTGTGACCAAACTAAAAATGGCCGCGGGAGGGCTGGTGCGCATGTGCGGCCGCACGCAGCACCTCCCGCGGTGCTTTCAGCCCGATTCACAGAGCTGACAGCTTCGGGCGGCTTCCTCCCCCTAGTGAGTTTTTTTTTACTGCTGTGCTGCTGGCTGACAGCAGGGGGAGCTAGCTGTGGATTCAGCGTGCAGCTCAGCTCCTCTCAGGCTGTACTCCATGTGGCCGGGGGATGCAGGAAGTTTCTTTAGAACCTCCTGAAGCAAGCAGGGAAGGGGTGAGTGTTAAATGCCTTTGTTATTGGCTTTGTTACTATGCTGGCATTTGCTCT
Source organism: Crinia signifera (assembly GCF_055691185.1). Taxonomy (NCBI): domain Eukaryota; kingdom Metazoa; phylum Chordata; class Amphibia; order Anura; family Myobatrachidae; genus Crinia; species Crinia signifera. The sequence continues at coordinate 79,238,423 of NC_139223.1, read as the reverse complement.
CCTGATATTGAGAGGGGAGTTTGTGTGTCTGTATGCTATATGTGTCAGTGTGTACATGATGTGTGCATATGTGTGTTTCTGTGTACATGCTGTATATGTGTGCTATGTTATGCTTTGTGTGTGTCAGTGTGTATATGCTGTGTCTATGCATGCCATGTGTATATGCTGTATGTATGTATGTATATGATATATGTAAGTAATGTGTATATGCTATGTGTGTTGATGATTGTATGTACTGTATGCTATGTATGCTTGGATGTATATGTTGCGTCATGTTTTTTATGCTAATGTGTGTGTGTTTAAAGTGTGTATATATGCACTCTCTGTGTCTGTAGTGTGTAGTATGTGTGATGTTTTTGTAAGTATGCCATGTATGTATGTATACAGTATGTCTGTGTACAAAAGTGTGTGTGTAATGATGTACAGTACATACAATACATGCACAGAACCCCCCCCCTTCCCCCACCCAACAAAATTCTGCATTTGCCCCAGTTCGGAGGTGGCATTGAATAGACAGGCTCGGGGCGGATTGGCCCAATGGCAGGGGCGGATTGGCCCAATGGAAAACTGGGCCATTTCCCACAACTCATTTGAAGGGGCACTTTGCCCAAATAAAAAATGGCCGCGGGAGGGCTGCTGCGCATGCGCGCGCTGCACCTCCCAGCGCCCGTTCCCCCTCCACCCGGCAGCTGAAGACTCGAGCAACAGCAGGTGAGCCGACTGTCAGCAGCAGCGTTAGAAGCAGGCAGACAGCAGCAGGTCTGAGGGCGGCCAAAGGAGGCAGGTAAATGGCAGCGGCACTGCCAGAAATATTAATTTTTGGTCTCAGGGAAGTGTATGTATATATATATATATATATATATATATATATATATATATATATGTGTATATATATTTGTGTGTGTGTGTGTGTGTGTATGTGTATACCAGGAACTTTCTTTCTTCTGATTTACTTATTTTTCTTTGCTCCCCTGTCTACTCAGTGCCGCGGCTCAGTGGAGCTGTCTGTTTCCGCCCATGGGAACTCCGTCGCTCCCGTCATCCCCCTTCCGGCTGACAGATGGGGGGGGGGGGGGGCAGTGTACTGCCGGGCAGACTGGGAGGGAAGTTATTGCGGTAGGAAGAGGCGGCGGGGCTTATTGCAGCATTATTGGGTCTCCGGAAGACAGCCGAGGTCGGACCCGGATACAGCGGCGGACCCGGAGCTTCCTGACCGTGCCAGGAATCTGCCTCTCGTGCACGCCGTCTCCTGTGGGTGCAGGAGGAAGCACCACTTCCTACATGTGTGCATAGTATGTATGTATTTATGTATGAATGAGGACGACAGTGTGTGTAGGATGTATGAATGAGGGTGGCAGTGTGTAGTATGTATGTATGACGGCGTCAGTGTGTGGAGTTTGTATAAATGTCGGCGGCAGTGTGTGTGTGTAGTATGAATGAGGGTGACAGTGTGTGTAGTATGTATGAATGAGGGCGGCAGTGTGTGGAGTATGTATAAATGATGGCAGCAGTGTGTGTAGTATGTATAAATGATGGCGGCAGTGTGTGTAGTATGTATGAATGAGAGCGTCAGTGTGTGTTGTATGTATGAATGAGAGCGGCAGTGTGTGTAGTATGTATGAATGAGAGCGTCAGTGTGTGTAGTATGTATGAATGAGAGCGGCAGTGTGTGTAGTATGTATGAATGAGAGCGTCAGTGTGTGTAGTATTTATGAATGAGAGCGTCAGTGTGTGTAGTATGAATGAATGAGAGCAGCAGTGTGTGTAGTATTTATGAATGAGAGCGTCAGTGTGTGTAGTATGCTAATATCTGGGTCCTGGGGGAGAGGGAATGTAAAATGAAGGTAGATTCTACCTCCATTTTACATTTTAATTTGATTTAATTTGATTGCTCTGCATCGGATTAAACATTCCAAAGTGCAGTAGTGGAGGGGGGCCTTTACACTTGAAAAGAGACCCCCTCCCACCTTATAACATTTTGCATCATTCAGTGAGGAGCATACAGCGAGGAGCCCTAGAAGACAGAAGGAGAAGAAAAAAGAAGAAAGACAGAAGGAGAAGAAAAGAGAAAGATAGAAAGAGAAGAAAAGAGAAGAAAGACAGAAGGAGAAGAAAGAAGACCAAGAACATGGTAAGTAAAAGAAAGATCATTATCTTGGCAGACAGTGGTTGTTTTAGTTGAGGGCAGTGCACCAACACCAACACATGCCCCCTGTCATAAAACACTAGTGAAAAACATAATAATGTGTATGGTGGAGGCAGAAGCAGGGACGTAACTATCTGTATGCCAGTTGTGCCTTGCCCACAGTGCATTTGCACTGTGGGCACACCATCTGGAAGCACCGTTTACCCACCACTGGCTGCTAGCAGCTGAGATGAGAGACAGGGAAAGGAGGAGAGCGTAGCGCTGAACGCACTTATGCTCCCCTCTCAGCTGACATTTCAATTATGTATAATGGGCATCACGGTGTATGGCATATATATAATGGGCATCACGGTGTGTGACCTATGTATAATGGACTCATTATACATAGGCCACACACCGTGATGCCCATTATACATTTGCCACACACAGTGATGCTTAATATACATATGTGGCTCTCTCTGTGTCCTCGCTGTCACTCTCTGTCTGCTGTCACTCTCTCTGTCCTTGCCGGGGCCATAGCCAGCAGCTCAGAGCCACTAGCCATGCCCCACAGCGTCAAAAATGGGGCGTTGCCTCATTGAAAAAGGCCACACCCCCATATTGCTAGGCCACGCCCCCAAAAATTTGGGTGCGCCTGCGGCGCGCAACATCCTGCCTCCCCGCCCTCCGGGGCTGCCTCAAGATATTTCCCGGGCTGGTTTTCATTCCCAATCCGCCCCTGTTCTCATGTAAGAGGAATTGGAGAATTCTGGATGAAGACTGAGGAGAGCTGAATAGGTTTTGAAGATGTAATGAAAGATTCTCACAATACAGTTCAACAATAATGATTGCAAACATAACATGAAAAGTATACAATTGACATCTCTAGTGCAATAGCAGAGGATTATGAACAAGGACAGTGACCAAATTAACCAGATATTGAAGGAAGGCAACTATGAATGAAAGACAGCACGGGGCCAGTTCTCAAGTCTGAACACTGGACACCCCACCAGGGGTTGGCAGGATGGACACTTCTTTAGCAGCTATAATACTAGATGCCCTTCTTTGGGCTGGAGTATTGGATTTCTCTTTAGAAGCTATGGAAAATGTATCGTCACAAGAAACAAAATGCTTTAATAGCTTCTGGTGGTGCCCAAATTGAATACTGGGACTCCTGGTTGCAGGACCCCAATTATGTCTCTGAGTCTCTTTATTAACAACACTCTTGACTCTCTTGTCCTGAAGAGAGACCTCAGAGGAAGATGAGGGTACTTTAGACTTGGCCCCTTTTTGATGATTGTGAAGTGAGCAGCTTTCAATCAGATGATCCGGGGGCTGAGTGGCTTCCCCTGATTGGCTGAAAGCGTCTCCATGGAGATGCATAGAGCACCCACAGCTGAGTGCTTGTATAGCGCTGTAACAGCGGGGATCTCACTGTCATTAATAAGGAGGAAGCCGGCTCATGCCTCAGTTAGTGGGAGGGGAGCAGGCTCACCCCGCAGTCAGTGTGAGGGGAGCTGGACTGCTGCAGAGACAGTCAGCGCTGGAGCCTGGATTGGTAAGTATAGTGGTGTAAAATTAGTGCATGTTTAATAAAGTTATACTTTTCTCTGTGTCTTTGTTTTTATTTAAACATTCTTTTTACAGGTGAACTACATGGGGGCCCATTAATGCCCCGCATGCTGGGACTTGTGGTTCACCAAGGGTGAGTAAAAAATTTTACACTAATCAGCCCGGCGTCGGACAGCCCTGGACTGCAGCCCTGGATGGGTGAAGCCTTGGGGGGGACCCCTTTATTGGGGGGGGGGGGGTTTCCACTCCCCCAGGTACCCTGTCCAGGGCTGACCAGCCATGGTGTGCATGGTACGGTTGGTGACCTTATGTAAAAAGAGTCCCCCGGCTTAGCAGGCTGCTGGAGCCCGGTGCTGGTTCCAAAATACGGGGGACCCTAGTCCCGCCCCCCCTGCATTTTTTAAACCAGGACTGGTCCAAGAGTCCGGGCCGGTTTTCAGAAATACAGGGGACCCCTATGCTTTTTGTCCCCTGTATTTTTGGAACCATATCCAGATCAATAAGCCGGGGCTGATTATGCTCATTAGGGGGGACCCCTCGCTGTTTTTTTTTTCATTCTTAATAAAATAAAACGCACATTACAATGTCTCAAAAATCGCACATGTCCTCAAATTCGCACATTTTCATAACTAAAATTTGGACATTTTCACGACTTAAAATCAAACCATATCGCATTTTTTTTACACAAATTCGCATTTCTTTAAATAGTCGAATTCTTTAAAAAAAATGCGATTTTGAAAATATATGGTGCGATTTTGGAACCTTACTAAAAATCACATCCCATTAAATCTCACCCAAGATCTGCAAGATGCATTTTGCATTCTAATTGTACAACAAGATTACATAACAGGTAAGACAAGACAATAAGCAATGTTACTGTTCAAAAATGTTTAGTATTTTTGTTTGTATCAACACAAGAAAGTCGTGGTGTAGCCTTAGCATCTACCCATGTGGGTGTTTGCAAGAGTTAAGCATGATTGTCACTGATAGATATGTTGTATCTTGAAAGGTTTTTTTTTATTTATTTTTATAAATTGTACTGGCATCAAAGGAAAGCATCAAAGGAAAGTTTAAATTTTTATATTTGACATTTTATTTAAAGGAGCATTGATTGTTCTTAAACGGATTTGAAATCAACTGTTTATTTGATTCTTCTTGATGAATAGCATTGAGTCATCTGTCATAGATGCTTAGTTTTTAAAAGCTCATGATTTTAATGACATGATTGCCTTTACTCCTTCCATTTTGTAGGTGCTCTTATATTGATGTGTATTTAATTTCCTCTATACAGATCAATTAGTAAGTCAGTGATGAAGAATGTGCAGTCTCCAATCTCTTTCTCTGTAATTTAGATTAAATGCTTCATCCTGGAAATGTAATTCCAACATGCCAAAGAAATAAATATGGTCGCTGTTACTTGGATTTGAATCAGCCGTATTGGCTTTTTTCTCCAAATATAACTCTTTAAGCTGAACATGGTTTAACACATAAAAGGCCATATAAATGTATGTTCCCTTCACTTACATTGATGCATGGAGTCACACACCCACCCCTCCTGCACTACTTGCTGCAGGAAGGTCAGTGGCGTAACTATATAATTTGCGCCCCCCCCCCGCACTTTTTTCGGCGCCCCCCTCCCCCTCTCCCTCCCCCTCTCCCTCCCCTCCCCTGCCCATACCTGACAGAGTGCCCGGCTGCATCTGCGGTCACTGTCGCGTCCAGTCTCTCCTGGCACCGGCTCCTGCTGATAATGAAAAGTGACTCTTAGAAAATGGCTGCCAAAACTGTCTGCAATTTGGGGGCAGCCATTTTCTAAGTGTCAGTTTTATTATCAGCAGGCGCCGGCACCGGGAGCGAGTGACGGGACAGTGACCGCAGATGCGGCCGAGCAGAGTAGACAGCAGCGCAGCAGGTAACTATAGCCCCGCAGCCCCCCCGGTGCCCATAGTTACTCTGCGCCTCCCCGCCACGGCGGGGGCTGCGGAGGCATAGTTACGCCACTGAGGAAGGTCACAGCAGTTTGCTTGATAACTGGGGTCTACACACAAGTACCATGAAGGCATAGGCGCTGATTCTGTGGGTGCTCAAGGGCCCCAGCACCCACAGGAATTAATGAGCACCCACGTGCCCGTAACTCCAGAGTCCCAATGCCGGGCCACTGTATTTGCTTGTTGAGCCTTTCAACAGGCTTGAGCACCCACCAGCAAAAACATAAATCGGCACCTCTGCGTAAAGGCTCACTTATTTTTAATTTTTTTTTTACAGGGACGTCTGATGCTTTTACTTCACATTCTTTCTGCTGTTTCTTTTTTAAATGCTAATTATTCATTTTTCAGGTGTCACACTAGCACCAGGGTTCTACTTTAACGATTGTTTTAAAATCTTCTGCCTGGCTCAAGTCATGATTCGCTCATAATCTTAAGATTATTTTACTCATAAGATTTTCGGAAACCAAGCCCACCCGAACTTCAGGGATCCAAGGGAATTTGAGCTCTGACTCAGATTTCCCTTCCTTGTTTGGATTCCAAATTGAGGAAAAAAGTCATCATCCCATCATTGAATTCTCACAGCTTTTGGTTTCAATATAGTCACATCCGCAGAGATTCAGCACCATTTCACACATTACCACTGGAGAGGTAAGTGCTTATGGTCTGTGCTGGTAAAATTGATTACTGCTGCAGTGCTAACTTATACAGCTGAAAGTGCTGACATATCTGTCACCTCAGGCTCTAATGTTAATATTGGCCAAGATAAATACAGGATAGATAGAAAAAGTATGTTACACTGGTGCTGCTAACCATTATCCCTTGGTGTTGAACACATTGTTGAACACATTGGTGTTTTCGTCTGTATACATACATTGCATTCCATGGAGGGAGACACTAATTGTTCAAGTGGGATCAAGTATGTGGTTGACCCCACTTGACTTCGCAGTCAGGATCAGTTAGCGGCTCCCCCCATAGGCGGCAATGTTAAAAATCTAACATTGCTGTCCATGGTGGGAACTGCTCATAGAAACCCAATCAGGTGCCTCCTGACTGGCGGAAACCCCTCTTTTTTTTTGGGGGGGGGGGGGGCATCAAGTGTAAATCCACTTGGTGCTCCTTGGTCTGTTGGTGCCAGGTATTCAGGTTATTTTTCCTCGCATGGACCCTACTTGAAATGAAGAGGACGTGATCCATGCCCAAGGAGCTGGTGACTTAATTTCCTTCCACAGGTCCCCCATGGATTTTCTACTGGATAAGGGGACCGATCCTTTGGGTCAAGGTAGGTGAGTATCATTATGACTGGGCTATGTATGTAATAAAGTTTTATTTTTCAGGTGTTTGTTTATATTTATTGGGCTATTGGTTCTGCTGTGGAAATAAGAGTCCCAATAGGTCCATTAATGCCCCGTATGCTGGGACTTGTGGTTCTCCAAGTCCCAATAAGTGGGGGGGGGGGGGGCTTTTCATAGTTCAACAGCAGCTATTTTTAAACTGGAATCAGCCCGGTGACTACCGCCCTGGGGACAGCCCCGGGCTTCAGGCCAGGCAGGGTTAACACTGGAGGGGGAATCCCTTTATTGGGAGGGTCCCCACTCCCCCAGGGTTGCTGCCTGGTCTGACCAGCCATAGGCAGAATGCTTTGGGGGGGGGGACCAATTTAGTTTCTCCCGGCTGTGGCATTACCCTGCTGGCTGCATGAGCCTGATGTTGGTTTTCAGAATACAGGGGACCCCCTACTCCTTTTGTCCCCCTTATTTTGGGAACAAGGCCAGGGGCAAGAGCCCGGTGCTGGTTTAAAAAAATCAGAGAAAGACCCAACTTCTCCCCTCCCCAGCTAAAATTTTGGCACCAGGACCGGCACTTTGAGCCCGGGGCTAGTAATTGTCAGGAAGGGGGACCGCACATTGGGTTTTTATTTATTTTATCTTTTTTATATTTTACACACTGAAGCCTGCATGGATCTGACTGAGCCCTGCAGACTTAACCCGAATATGCCTGGATGTGACAGAACATGACCATGCCAGAAATCCATGGCATATTTTTCTCCTACCTGTTTCTGCATTTCAGCAACAGAAAGAGAATTACAGAATTCCGGAGATAATAGGCACTTACAATGCACTGCCTTTATTTACATCTGAGCCATTGCTCGAAGTAGGCCGGTATACAAAGGTATGACATACCGGCTTTTCGAGCATTTAACTTTTTTTTTCTCTCCCCTCCCTGCAGCTGAGATGGATCATGGAGGAGATTCCATGGCCATTCAATGCAGCACACAGGAGACTGTGTAGCTGCTGGCACCCAGCTATAAGGAAAGGTGGGGAGATGACAGGCTGGGCCGGGGGTCATGGTGCATTGTGCCCCCTGCTGTCATTTATTTATTTAAACTCTGTTGCAGCCGCTTACCCACCCACCAAGAGAATGGCAGCAAGGTGACAGCTGGCAGAGAGTGTAGAGCGGTGAACTGCCCGTGCCCGGCTCAGTTTCAGCCTTACAGAGCATGGGACCTGCACATGCGCATAATTAGTTATGTGAATGTGCAGGCCTTCTTTGCGAGCACCCTTGCCGACCTGCACTGTTGGCGTAGCGTCCGGAATTCGGTCTCGACTGCGAGACCTTTACGAGCCCTAGAGAAATCATTCGATGGTCGGCGGCCATTTAATGATTTCACCGGCAGCGGGAATATGCAAGGGGATTTGTCTTCTTGACACATCCCCTCACATGATTGTGAGGGAAAACGGTGGCAATTCCGACAGGCGGGCCCTCTGGGACTCGGTAAGTGGCGAGCTTTGCAGCTTACATAGTCAACCAGAATGAGGGTCAAAGTGTGTTGTCATTTGTGAAAAAAAATGTTTTTGTATAACTTGTGCTGTGTGGTAGGTGCCATGCCACTGCATCAATAAATGTAAGCAATGAATCATATTGATGGTATTGATCATTCTACAGAAAAGCAGGAACTGCAACCAAGTACTAGTGCTATAGATGCTGCTATTCATGATAGGACTACAAAATCTACTAAAGGTGGTTTGGGGGGGGGGGGGGATAACATTTAGGAAAGGGCTTCTGAAATCTGAATCTTTCACAATGTTAAAAAAGGATTAGGGATGTCACATTAAAATGAACAAATCACAGCCGAAAAAAAGGACACTAAGGCTGAAAAACAAAATGTGTTCATAAATTTAAGGTGAGTCTAGGGGTGTCTTTACTGAGATGGACAACACAACTTCACTGCACACTTCAGTTGATGTGTTACCTTTATGTATTGCACAGCTTGTGGATCGTGTTCATGGTGCTCTGGGTTAGTCTTACTACAGATGATGCTATCACCTCTACAGCAGTCTCTGGTCACGTAACTGCTTACTCTGTACTACAATCGCTTATCACCGACAACAGCTGTTATCCTGAATAAAACTCCAAAGTGCTTAAGCATTACCTGTTTAGGCTCAACTCAATTTCACATTCTGCTGGTTCTACATCAGCCACCACCATTGAATACCCACACTTTCAATACTATGGTGTATATTTACTAAGGCATCTAAAAATGAAAAGAGGTGGAATTGCCCATATCATTTCTCTATTGCATCCTAGAATATGATAGACATAATCGGATTCTTTTCATTGTTAGAACCTTAAGTATATTTACCCTTGCACCTCTGTGCGTACACACTGTGGGGCACGTGTATATCTCCTAACATCTTGAAAGGCAGAGTAAGGACCTCAACCCTGCCAAAGGGATGTGGTCTCAGCAAAGGGGCATGACTTTGCAATGCCACAATCGTGAGCCACAACTAGAATACTGTCAGTGAGTGGGACTCTCAACTGCCCTCCTTATTGCAAAACACTGCTGTCTGTGGATGGGACAGCCCCCCCACCAAAAAAGGGACTGTCCCACAATATGCACAGTGGGACATATAGGGGCTTAGATGCATGAGTAGTTGAAAAGAATCAACCATTAGCCTGAATATTGGCATTGCATGTGATTCAGTCAGACCCTATGCCTTACTGGATATATGAGAATTAATAGTCATTTTTATTGTACAGTATGTAAGGTACAAATTAATAAGCACAATATATGAACACTATATAAATGTTAATCAGGATCTGCAGACTAAAATGTTTGAGACATATTAAAAAACAACCATGACTCTATAGCAGAGCAATATGGTCACATTCTTTTTTTTGCACTGCTTCCATTCTTTAGGGCATGTATAGAGGCTGAGTAGTTAAATTGACCAGCTTGCTTCACATGCATTTTAATGTGCATGCCCTGTGACCTACAGTCATATGAATTGTGGGTGCTCTCAGGCCTACATCTGTTTCTGTTGCAGGCAAGCATAATGCACAGCTGTATGCCAAGAGCAATGACTGATCATCAGCCGCAGTACGAAGTTTGGTAGTAGGCACACGGCTGTGCCTTTCATCTACATTACGGAGGAGAAATAAATCACATTCATGCAGCTGATCTAAATACATCTACAGATATCAACAATATACGATGAAAAGTTAAAAAAATAATTAATCCAATCTCATATCTACCATCCATAATATTTATAATTATGTGCTGATATATATATATATATATATATATATATATATATATATATATATATTTATTAGACCTCATGTTTGCACTCATTTTAGTTTCTCTAATTAGTGATTTCTATTCTTTGCTTTGCCAAAAAATCTAAATATCCTAATTCACAGATGAACCTAGATCAGTGGCGTAACTATGGAGGGTGCAGGGGGTGCAGCTGCTAGGGAGCCTGGGAGCTTGGGGGGGCCCAAGGCCCAGCAGGCTGTTCCCTTCACCCTTTTCAGTTTTTTTTTTATTTGTTCATTTAAACCTGAGCGGCAGGGATCGGAGGAACAGGAGAAATGGTGGAGAGCATAGGAGCTGGAGACCCGGTGATGTTGGGTGGAGATGCAGGAGACCGGGTGGCGGGTATATGGAGGAGGCAGAGTCTGGCTGGCAGTGGAGAGCAGAGAAGCAGGAGACCGGGGCCCCTGCGGCAGTGTGCAGGGGAGGAGGACAAACATCGGCAGTCTGCGGGGGATGGAGGTCCCAGGCGGCTACAGTGTGCACGTCAGTAGGAGGACACTCGGCGGCAGTCTGCGGGGGAGCCAGAGACCGGAGACCTGGGGCCCCACTGCCGGTACACAGGTAGTGCTGAAGGGTGAGGAGAGGGGGGAATTACATCCTGATGGCCCCACTCCCCTCTCCCCCCTTACTTCCCTCTCTCTCTATCTATCACATTCTCTCTCTCTCTATCTACCTGACACCCCCTTTCTATCCCTTTCTCTCTACCCAGCACTCTCACTCTGTCTTTCTTGCATCTTTCTCTCTCTTCCTCCCTAACATTCTTTCTCTCTCCTGTTCACAGCCTTCCCTTTCTCTCTTGCTTTCCCTTCTCTCTCCTTCACTCATTTTCTATAAAGAACTCTCTCTCACCTGACCACTCAACTCCACTCTTCCTTTCTTTCTTTCTTTCTTTCTTTCTTTCTTTCTTGCTCCTCTCTCTTTTTCTATCTCTTTCCCTGACACCCTCTTTGTTGCTCATTTTCTTTTAAGTTATGCTCCCCTAAGCAGCATTGTAGTGACAAGGTGCAGGGGGGCCTTTTAAATATTTTGCTATGGGGCCCTCAAAGTACTAGTTACTAGTTACGCCCCTGACCTAGATATTATATTTTTTTCACGTTGTAGAAAATGAACGTCAGAAAACAGGTTCAATTTCACCTTCTTTTCTTATATTTTCATGATAGTCTTTTAAATGCTGTTTCCTGATATTTAGTAATCTGCGGTTGTAAAGTGCATTGATCCAAATCTGTTCAACCTGGTCCTTGAACTGTAATGTTTAATTTTGAAAATGTGGGGAAATTGACACTATCCTTGCAAAAAAACATTCAAAGTATAAAGAGCTGCATCTGCACAATATAGAAATGATCTTTTTTCTAAGGTTTTAGTTAGACCTTCACTTTCCTTCATTTCTTATTCGCCTTTAACCCCTTACCGCCTCAGCCTGTTTTTGCCTTCCTGACAGAGCCCTTTTTTTCAAATCTGACATGTATCACTTTATGTGGGGATAACTTTTTTTTGCTTTTACTTATCCCAGTGATTTTGAGATTGTTTTCTCGTGACACATTGTACTTCAAGTTAGTGGTAAATTTTGGTCGATACAGTCTTTGTTTTTTTGTGAAAAATACCAAAATGTTGTAAAAAAATTGAAAATGTTGCAATTTTCAAAATGTTAAATTTTCTGCTTGTGAGACAAATAATCATACCACTCAAAATAGTTAATAACTAACAAAGACCATATGTCTACTTTATGTTGCCATCATTATTTCAACCTCCTTTTAATTTTTTTGGACACTAGGAGGCTTAAAATATGAATAGCAAATTCTCAAATTTTCAAGAAAATTTCAAACACTGAGTTTTTTAGGGACCAGTTCAATTCTGATGTGACTTTGAGGGACTTGTATGTGAGACACCCCCATAAATGATGCCATTTCAAAAACTGCAACCCTCACAGTATTCAAAACAGCATTTTGGAAGTTTGTTAACCCTTTAGGTGTTTCACAGGAATTAAAACAAAGTGTAGGTGAAATTTCAAAATTTCATTTTTTTTGCAGATTTTCAATTTTAATACATTTTTCTAAGGAACACAGTAGATTTTACTAGAGAAATGGGACTAAAAATTGATTCCCCCAATTCTTTTGTGTTCATAAATATCCTATATGTGGCCCTAGTGTGCACGTTGACCAAACCACAGGCTTCATAAAAGAAGGAGCACCTACTTGATTTTGGAGCCTCCTTTTTATGAGATTATTTTTTAGGCACCATGTAGGTTTCTAGGCACCATAAGATGCTAAAAGTTAGGAACCCCCCCACAAGTGACCACATATTGCAAACTACACCCCTCAGGGAATTCATCTAGGGGTATAGTGTACATTTCAAACCCCCAGGGGTTTCACCAATTTTGGTACAACTGGGCTGTGAAAATGAAAAATTACATTTTTTTACACAAAAATGCAGTTCTGGCTCAAAATTTTTCATTTTCACAAGGAATGAAGGAGACAAAGCACCCCAAAATCTGTGCCGCAATTTCTCCCGAGTACGGCAATGCCTCATATGTGACCAAAAAATACCATTTGGGTGCATGGCAGGACTCAGAAGGGAAGGAGTGATATTTGGATTTTGCAGCACAGATTCTGGTGGAATGAATGGTGGGTGCTATGTCGCATTAGCAAGACCCCCGAAGCACCAATACAGTGGAACCCCCCCACAAGTGACCCCATTTTGCAAACTACACCCCTCAGGGAATTCATCTAGGGGTATAGTGTACATTTCAAACCCCCAGGGGTTTCACCAATTGTGGTACAACTGGGCTGTGAAAATGAAAAGTTACATTTTTTTACACAAAAATGCAGTTCTGGCTCAAAATTTTTCATTTTCACAAGGAATGAAGGAGACAAAGCACCCCAAAATCTGTGCCGCAATTTCTCCCGAGTACGGCAATGCCTCATATGTGACCAAAAAATACCATTTGGGTGCATGGCAGGACTCAGAAGGGAAGGAGTGATATTTGGATTTTGCAGCACACATTCTGGTGGAATGAATGGTGGGTGCTATGTCGCATTAGCAAGACCCCCGAAGCACCAATACAGTGGAACCCCCCCGGCCCCCACAAGTGACCCCATTTTGCAAACTACACCCCTCAGGGAATTTATCTAGGGGTATAGTGTACATTTCAAACCCCCAGGGGTTTCACCAATTTTGGTACAACTGGGCTGTGAAAATGAAAAATTACATTTTTTTACACAAAAATGCAGTTCTGGCTCAAAATTTTTCATTTTCACAAGGAATGAAGGAGACAAAGCACCCCAAAATCTGTGCCGCAATTTCTCCCGAGTACGGCAATGCCTCATATGTGACCAAAAAATGGCAGGACTCAGAAGGGAAGGAGTGATATTTGGATTTTGCAGCACAGATTCTGGTGGAATGAATGGTGGGTGCTATGTCGCATTAGCAAGACCCCCGAAGCACCAATACAGTGGAACCCCCCCACAAGTGACCCCATTTTGCAAACTACACCCCTCAGGGAATTCATCTAGGGGTATAGTGTACATTTCAAACCCCCAGGGGTTTCACCAATTGTGGTACAACTGGGCTGTGAAAATGAAAAATTAAATTTTTTTACACAAAAATGCAGTTCTGGCTCAAAATTTTTCATTTTCACAAGGAATGAAGGAAACAAAGCACCCCAAAATCTGTGCCGCAATTTCTCCCAAGTACGGTAATGCCTCATATGTGACCAAAAAATACCATTTGGGTGCATGGCAGGACTCAGAAGGCAAGGAGTGATATTTGGATTTTGCAGCACAGATTCTGGTGGAATGAATGGTGGGTGCTATGTCGCATAAGCAAGACCCCCGAAGCACGGTGAAATGATGAACCTAATAATCCATAGATGTGTGGTATATTTTAAAGCACTCCTTCATACATAGGCCGGGTTTGTCGGGGCAAGTTTCACAGTGGAAAATAGTTTGCTTTCTTATTCCCTTTTTATAGCAAACTTTGCACCTTTTTTGTGTCCTGCCCTTTTTTCCAGTGGAGGGGATTTGGTTAGGGAAATGCTGCCCTGATACAATACGGGGGCCAGTACTAGAAGTACTGGGGCCAGTACTAGAAGTACTGGGGCCCTCTGCCTGCTGGTTCCCAAATATTAGGCCCTTTATGACTTCCTCTTGAAAGTGCATAAATGTCCCCGTCTGGCTGGTAGAACGGAATAGTAAATAAGCGTTATACAGTGCCATCTGGATGATATACACGGCCAGCTTCTTATACCATATTTTTGTTTTCCGCAGGGCACTGTACGGCTTCAGTACCTGATCTGAAAGATCCACTCCGCCCATGTACTTATTGTAATCTAGGATACAAATAGGTTTTGAGGTGTGGGTACTGGTACCTCGTACAGGGACGGAGGTGGTACTGTCTCCGTGAATTGTTGTCAGTATAAGGACATCCCTCTTGTCCTTATATTTGACCAACAACATATTTTCGGTGCATATTCCCCTGCTTTCACCCTTTCTCAGTAATTGGGCAACCTGCGTTTTTGGGAGGCCTCTTTGGTTCTTGCGCACTGTACCGCAAGCTGCTGTACCTCTTAAACCAAGGGCCTTAAACAGGGGGATGCTGGTGTAAAAGTTATCCACATAGAGGTAATAACCCTTATCCAGGAAGGGGTGCACTAAATCCCAGACAATCTTTCCACTAACACCTACGAGGGAGGGGGGGAATTCTGGCGGTTCAATTCTTGTGTCCTTCCCTTCATATACCCTAAACCTGTGGGTGTACCCTGAGGTACTTTCGCACAGCTTATAAATTTTTATACCATACCTTGCCCTCTTATTGGGAAGGTACTGGCGGAATTTAACCCTTCCTTTAAAATGTATAAGTGACTCGTCTACACAAATAAATTTTTCGGGGATGTACATCTCAGCAAATTTGGCGCTGAAATGATCAATGACCGGCCTGACTTTGAATAGCCGGTCAAAGGTGGGATCATCTCTGGGTGGGCACTGTGCATTATCGTTGTAATGCAAAAATTTAAGGATCGTCTCAAAACGAGTCCGGGTCATGGCCATACGATGAAGTGAGGTGCTGTACAGAACATCTGTACTCCAATATTGTCTAATTTCTGGCTTTTTAACTATGCCCATATGTAACACCAGACCCCAAAACGTCATCATCTCTACTGCATCTACAGGGGTCCACCTAGCAAATGATGACGTGGGGTTTTGAGCAATAAACTGATGGGCATATAAATTACTTTGATCCACCATTAAATTTATAAAATCATCAGAGAAAAAGACTTTGAAAAAGTCAATTTCTTTGAGGCCTGTAGTATCAAATTGGATTCCTGGGTTGGCCAAAAACTCAGGAACCTGGGGCTCAAAATTGTCTGGTGGTGGGGTCCATACGAGATCAATCATTGGGGGGGGGGGGTCTCAGCTGCTCTACGGGGGCGTCTTTGAGGGGGTCCCTCATCACTAGAGGAGGAAGAGGAGCTTAAGGCGAATGCAAATTCATCGCTTGCATTACTGGCTGTGTCAGTGTCAGAGGCAATAAGGGCATATGCCTCCTCCGCTGAAAACAGTCTTTGCGATGATTGGGACATTTTTATTATTTTTAAGTGTAGTGTTTCAACACGTGTAAAGTGTAGGGGGGGGGTACAAACTTTATTTCAACACGGGGGGTATGTAGTGTGTATGTAGTGCTTTAACACGTGTAAAAAAAAAGCTCCTGCGCCAAAAATTGAGCACAGATGTTGGTCAGTAACGTCCGTCACTGATCAGCGCTCAGTGGGCACAGGACACCCACAAAAGCACCGTGGGTGTAAAAAATTTTTTTTTAAAAAAACCCACAGCACCCTCCAAAAAAATAAAAATAAAAAAAACTGCTGATGAGTCAAACGCAACAGGAATTTGATCCAAAAAAAAAAATTAGATCAACCCTGTGCCAAAAATGCTGATCAGTGATGTACGTCACTGATCAGCGCTCAGCGGCCACAGGACACCCACAAAATCACCGTGGGTGTAAAATTTTTTTTAAAAAAACCCCCACAGCACCCTCAAAAAAAAAAAACTGCTGATCAGTGATGCAACACTGATTAGCAGTGAGGGGCAGCAGGCACACAACTTTTTGTGCAACCTGACAGGGTATATTTAAAAAAAAAACCCTGCACCCCCAAAAAACTTGCTGATCAGTTAATTTATACTGATCAGCACAAAAGGGGGGCAGCAGGGGGCAGCAGAGACAAAATTATATCACACAATATTATTCTCTGACACAATGACGCTGCAGCAGCAGCAGCAGCAGCAGCAGCTCAAGCACCAGGAAGTAACAGCAACCAGGAAGCAGCTGGCAGCACGGATGCCACCAACGCTGATCAGGTCAGTATAAGGGCACAGATGGGCACTGAGACCGCTCTGCACGCTGTTCCTGACCGGAATGGCGGCTGCAGGGCTGTCTCCGGTATTTTCTATGTGGTGTATTGGCTGTGATTGGTCCGTCGGTCCGACGGACCAATCACAGCCTTTGGGGGCAGGTGGGGTGAGGTGGGGTGACCACCAGTGACACCCTTACACCCGGTGGTGATTGGTGCTGTACTTAACAGCACCAATCACCACCGATCCCTGTGTCACCGAGCGACGTTATTCGCCGGTACACAGAAAACGCTGTAATTGGCTGTTCACATTTGAACAGCCAATCACAGCGATCGCCGATGGGGGGGGCATCGATGCCCCCCCTGGGCAATGAGGGAAGATGTCTGCTGTCAGGGACAGCAGACATCGTCCCTCTGTCACCGCGTCTATAGACGCGGTGACAGTTTAATGGCATGACGTACATTTATGCCATGTGTCGGGAAGTACATCCCGACCATGACGTAAATGTACGTCAAATGTCGGGAAGGGGTTAATACCTTTGTCTAAAATTAGATATTTTAGAAATATATAGTACTAGGCCAAGCAACTAAAAAGGGGAAGTGTTTTAGGATTGTTAAACTGTTATTTAAAAATTAATTTAATTTAAAAGCGTGACAAATAGAAAAATAACTGAATGCAAAATAATACAGATACAATGATTAAATAAATTAAAATAAACGAACAATCACATTCGATAGCAGATTGCAAATCACAGACTTTAATAAACAATAGATAAACTAACAAAGTAACTGACGACATATAAGACTAACAAATATGCACAACTTTGAGCAACGTAGACATTTATTTCTAGGTCATTTTTTTCTAGAAATATAATTCCTATGCCACTTTAACTCCTAAAGAAGCTAAAAAAAAATTAGAGGAATGTTTTGGTTCAGTGTACAGTACATGGTCATATCCTAAGTGAGAACAGAGGTTTGGAAGGAGCTCAACTAGGCTAATGAACATGTCAAGACATGGGTTAAGTAAAGCTTGCTGGAACACATAAGTCAGGCAGATAATACAATCAACCATTTGAGAAGAAAGGACATGATATTCTTTATATTCGTAATGGAGAACAGGTGTTGTTGAAATACTAAAGAATGTCATTACATAATCATAGCTTCTTTGCAATCATTTACACTATCCTGGTGCTTTGTCCTTGTAAAAGGTCAAAAAGGCTGATGGATCTAATAATGCATATTCCAGAGGCCTGTATGCCCATAAGTCAGTTAAAATGAGAAAAATAATGTTTTTGCATTAAATGCAAAAATAATAAATATTAAGGGTGTATTCAAACAAGTGTTTTGGTACCTTCATTTATGTTGTTTCAGGCAAGAACTTTTAGAACTTTTAAAGTTTTTAATAAGCCAGCCTCACCCTGGACATTGACATGGATGGAAGAACATGTGGAGATAACAGTTGCTGTTAGTGCATTGCATTTAACATTCTGGTAATGTTTCACTGCATAGAGCATGTCATGGCCCTTATTCTGGTTCACTTGAAAAGGCAAATTCCTTCTCAAATGGACAAAACCATGTGCACTGCAGGGGGGGGGGGGTAGATGTAACATGTGCAGATAGATTTAGATTTGGGTGGGTTATTTTGTTTCTGTGCAGGGAAAATACTGACTGCTTTATTTTTACACTGAAATATACTGTAGATCTGACTCTGAAGTAAAACCCAACCCAATTCTATCTGCTCAAGTTACATCTGCCCCACCTGCAGAGCACATGGTTTTGTCCATCTGAGAAGGAATCTGCCTTTGCGAGTGAACCAGAATAAGGGGCCCATGTCTGTGGTCAGAACCAGAAGCCCCCTTGATTTTTATGTGCCAGGCAGCTAGTTTAACTTTTGCAATAGGGACCTTATTCTGGTTGACTCGCAAGGCTGAGAATTTCCCAGCCTTGCGAGTCCCCCAGACGCCGCTATACCCCGCACAGCTGCGAATGGATGATTAGCAGCCTTGGGTGCGGGGGAGAATTCATTCGATGATCGCCGACCATCAAATGATTTCTCCAGCGCTCGCAGATCTAAGACACCTTTGTGGTGTCTCAGATCTCCAAGCGCCCTGTGCAGGAAGCTGATGTCAGCTGCCCGCCCCCACGCCATTGTCTGTACCGCTAGGTGTGAGCAGGATGGCGAACATGCAGTTCACGTGCCAACTTGCACAGGAGCAGAAATGCACCTGCACAGATGCTGAACATCGGTGACCCATGCCTCTCGAGTGATTAGAGGCACTGTTATTTGTTTGATGTCAACAAATAAGTGGGTGCAATTATGAAAGAGACAGTGCTCATCTTCCAAGTCCATAGGGTGAGAAGGGGGGGTTGAATATTGCTCTAACTCCCAGGGTATCAGATTATACTGCAGTTGATACAGCAAGCTGACAATTCACCTCCAGCTGTCCCTACTCTTTACAGTGCTGATGTCTCAGGATCTGTTGCACACTGCTGCTTCTATTGCTGAAAATCTGGGAGCGGGGTAACATCCAAGTGAATCCCTTCACAGACATTTATGGAGCATGTACAATCCGTGCTCTCCATGCTGACAGTTTGGCTCTATTGATCTATAATTAGTATTTGGCCATTTGGAAAACTAAATGTATTCCTCAGTGATGTAAAATGACTGGGAGAGCTGGAGTATTCACAAATTCTGCATCACTCTGTACAACTGTACATTTAAACTGGGTCACATGCACACAGAAAAGTCTTTAGCATGCACAAAGAATGAATGCATACTTTATAACTACTAGCTACTTTGATAGTATATCATCTTTACTAGTAATATTTTAATGGACAGAAAAAGCTGCTGTGAGATTTCTATGTGGCGTAATGTGAATAAGGACACTACTGTGTGGGGGTATTGTAAATAAGAAGCTCTATTTCCTGTGTATAATGAATTAGGTTGCACTACTGTGTGGTCATTACACTTTTTTTTAGTGCATAATGTCCCAACTTCAAATATTGATGAGGAGGGGTGCACCAATGTTCTTTCTGGCACAGTTCATCAAAATGTCTACTTACAGACAGCTCTGGACATTACCAACAGCACACTCCCATTATGATGCCGTCCTCTCTACCCCTATGTTTGCCAAGGTAGGCGATTAGGATAGTAGCGATGCAATGCCCTATAAGCCAGTTCAGCATTAATAGGAGAGCCACATATCTTTAAACCTACCTGCTCATATGGCATACCACATGGAGCATTGCAAGAGCAAGTTAAACCATTTATATAAATTAACCTGAACAGTGGGTAAACCTATATTAAAGCAAGATTTTGAGGTAAAGATACTGTAGTCTTTTCTTTTTTCATCAATAGTTTTTATTGAAAAACAAAGAATTTTGTGGTGGGGGGGAACAGAATAAAAAGAGTCGAGGGGAGGGGGGGTCTTATATACTAAATTACTTAAACAGTAAACATAAAACACAAAGGTGGCACAACAATTAATCAAGCTAATAGGAGCCATAGTATGAAAATACGTCAACTGGTATAGAGATAATGAAAATTTAAAGTGTAACAATGGGCATTAATGACAATAGCTAAAGAGGGAGTTTCATTCAGGCTAAATTGAAGTGGGTTAGAGCAGGATGGGTTTGAAAAGTATTGGGCTCCTTCACCTTCAGTGCCATAAATATGCCATGGAGACCAGCAAACAAAGCCGGAGGTGACATTATAAGAATATGGTATAAATTTGGTTTCCATAAGAAAATGGAAGTGGGTTTTATTTATAGCTTTCAATATTGTTGGGGGAGCAATTTATTTCCATTGTTGGGCTAAATTAGCATGAGCCGCAAAAAGAATATGGTCTAAAATATACTTTTGCGAGGGGGTAATGGGACTGTTCATAATATGCAGTAGCACCAGAGTGAGGTCAGGAGAGAGGGTCAAATACAAAACGTTATTAAAGCAAAAACGTCCTTCCAATAGCAAAAGTATCAGAGGACAAGACCAAAATATATGATAAATGTGGCCAATGTTATCACACTCTTTCCAGCAAAGTTTGGAGCACGAGGGCCAGAAGCTATAAATATGGTCTAGCGTAAGATATGGTCTGTGAAAGAGCTTGATGTGCATTTTGGAGTGATTGTGGCATCTAGACATAGAATATACTGGCCTTTATTCTGATCGGTGCGGCCGGAGCCGCATATGCGGCTCTGACCGCCCCAGGCGAATCCCCGCCTTCCATACGGATCGCCACGGCCGTCCGTACGCGGACATGTGGCGATCCGCATGAATGTGTACGGGGATACGCCTCCTCCATGGTGGGAGCAGCCCCTGCATTCGATGGTCGCCGAACATCGAATGCAGGGCCGCACGCTCCACCAGGTCCCGCAACACAAGACCACACGGACACTTGTCCGTGTGAAATCTTGTATGGGGGCGGGCAGCTGACATCCGGCGATGTCAGATGCCCGCCCTGTACCCACGCGTCACGGCCTCATTACCATGCATACGCCCCGCGTTTGCATGGGAACGCCCATGAAACGCGGGGCGTATGCATAGGGAAATGAGGCTTAGTAGCCCCTCACGCCCCTATCCACCCCCTTTGCGCCGGTCAAAAAAAATGTGCGGCGATTTCGCCTGCACATGCGCAGAGTGACCTCTGCACATGCGCAGAGCGACACCATCGGCGGAACGGCCGCAAGCGGCCGTTACCGCTTAGATCTGAATAAGGGCCAATGAGAGGAAAATGTGTCTCCATTTAGAGTTGGACAGAGTAAAGCCTAGATTCAACTCCCACTTCATTTGAGCGTCTGATTTCAGCACTTCAATTAAGTTAATCAGGTTTTTATACCAGAATGAGATATCACCCCTGGAGTCAATTTGAGTGACGTGGTTAAGTAAGGTTTGAGATATTTACCTGGGTGGAGTTGGCTGGGAGTGATTTCCACCAGTGTTCTATTTGGAAATAGTGAAGAAGTTCCGAATGTGGGAGGGAGAATTTTTGTTGTAAAAAGGGAAAAGGCAGGAAGAAATGTCCCTCAAGGATGTCACTTAAAATAACTATGCCTCAAGATTGCCATTTATTTAGGATTAAGTTGGGGATCAACTTCATAACAGTCATGATAGAAATCTGAGGTATATGGCAAGCAGGAGAGGGTATAGTGGATGATAGAGCAACCCAGACTTTAAGGGTAGATGGGAGTAGGCTAGGGGTAATTGGTCTGAGGAATTTCGGTATTATCAGCAGATCTGATATTGGTAATGAAGGACTAAAGGATTGTTCAATGTCCACCCAACCCATTGACATTTCAGAATTTGCGTAGTATTTAAGGGAGGCTAGGGGACATGCTTCATGATATAAGGTTAAATCCTTCCTCAGCTTTTGGTAGCCGCATTTTAGAGCGGGCTATATTGGCAGGTTTTGAAGACCAAACATATTTAGTTAAGATAGAGGTACAAGCATGTAGCACTTTCTTTGGAAAAGTAAATTGGATTGTACGGAATAAATACATAAGTTTAGGTAATATGGACATTTTGAATGCAGCCATTCGGCCCATCTATGATATATTATATGCGAGCCATGACCTAGAAAGGGATAATATAATCTTAAGAAGGGGTGAGATTAGTGTAAATAGCTTCAGAGGTATCAGAAGGAATATGAATACCTTGATATCGTACAGTATATCATGCTTCTTCCAGTTATATGGATAAGTAGTTTGTAGGAAGGGCAGTGAATCCGGGATGTTTATAAGGAGGGCGTCGGTGGTGAAGTGAATGATGATGGTGAAGTGTATCAATAGGTTTGGAACCAAAAAGGACATCATCCGCAAAGAGACTAAGGGTGACATTTAATAGGATGCGAATTTGGATTTTTTGTGAAAATTAGGCAACAAAATGGCATTATCGCATTTTGTTTCTGAAATCGCCAATTTAATAGGGTGCGCTAAGTCCCGTAAATCGCACTTTCTCACTTACCGGAAACAATTCGCATTTTTAACGCATCCAGATGTTTTCGCCTAGAAAAGTATACAAATCGCTTACTTAACGGCATGCGCAAATGGAAATCACACTTTTGAGGTGTCTAAAAATCGCACTTTTTCAGGCCAGGTTCTGATGGGCGAATTGGCCCAGAACCAACTTTGGTCAAGTGCACAAATGGTTAATTTGCTCACAGGTGTCCTCATTTTGAATCATAAACTCCCCTACATATACTCCAACATTTCAATCAAGTGTAACTTACTTTAAAGAAGTCGTGGCGCACATACATCAGATTCCCACGTTCTGAGTCCAAGTGGCAGGACCTTAACATTGGTTTCTATAGGCTCTCAGCATTTCCTAACTTGCTGGGAGCTATAGACTACACACACATTGGGCTTAAGGCACAGCACGTGAGGGAACACGTCTACATCAATAGGTGTGGGCAGCAATCCCTGAACGTACAAGTGGTATGTGATGCTACCCTGAAAATACTCAGGGGTTTATTCTAGTTCATTCTTTCTGACAAAATCCTTCTTAGATGGACAAATCCATGTGCTCTGCAGGGGGGCAAGATGTAACATGTGCAGATAGAATTAGATTTGGATGGGTTATTTTGTTTCTGTGCAGGGAAAATACTGACTGCTTTATTTTACACTGCAATATAGATCTCACTTTGAAGAAAAACCCCACCCAAATCTAATTCTCTCTGCACAAGTTACATCTGCCCCACCCGCAGTGCACATGGTTTTGTCCATCTAAGAAGGATTTTGTCAGAAAGAATGAACTAGAATAACCCCCTCAGTGTGGTTGCATTCTACCCAGGGAACTGCCATGTTGCCTATATTCTGCGGCACTCAGCCCTCTGGGACCGATTCCAGGACCAACAAATGCCAGAGGGCTGGCTACTTGGTAAGGACATTTTAAAATAAAAAAATGTTAGTGTTAAAATGTGTAACTTTAGAAACTAATACATTTTTTAACTCCTGTGGAGTGTCCCTATAGTCTGTGAAATATAGCCACAACTACATTAAGGAGGTTATTCTGATCGGTGCGGCCAAACGTGCGTACGTTCACTATTAACGTACGCTAGCCGTACGCGGCCGTTAGGGTTAGGTCCACCCACAAATCAGCCGCTTACGTACGGGCGGAAATACCGTAGAAGGGGAGTGGCGTACAAATGAGCGTACGGCAACGTACGCGGACGGGCCAGCCCTTGCACTCCGACAACAGGCGTACAACTGAGCGTACGGCGCCGTTTACGGACGTCTTTCGTCCGTCTTCCCACCGACTTCTTGCGGAGATCTGAGCGTACACCAGCTTGCACGGACGGGTCCCTATTGTTTTCAATGGAAAACACAGGTTATGTCACCGCTCGTGAGAGTGAGCGTACGTCCGTGTACGCTGCCATACCCTTTACATATATGGACCTGCAAATCTTGCCTCTCAACTACTAATCTGACAATTGATTAATTAATCTATTTGTTATTCAATTATTGTTTTCTATTAACTCAATTGTCTACCTTAATAAAGACCTAATAAAACTACATTTGAACCCTCATTACATGTATATTTGTTATGTTCTAATGTGGCATTTTAATCACTATCTTTGTGTCCCCATATTGCTGTTACTTTTACATCAAGTTATGTTGGTGTTTCTGTATATGTACTAAATTATGTCCATAATTACTTTGTCCACAATGTGTAACATGTATACCTACCCTGATGTTATGTGTGATGTTTTAATCGAACAACATTAAACATGCATGCATTTTCACTATGTGTTATTTTACTCAAAAACACACACATTCACACATCAATCATTACCCCTCACCTCAAATTACAAGTATAACGTACAGTACACATCTGTATGTACCTACCCTTACAAGCCCTCTAACATATTTATTAGTAAAAACACAGGCAATTTCGAACTGTACATAAACGTTTATTTTGGGCAAAAATAATAAGGGGGGGGGGAGATAAAAAAAAAATTAAATCCGGGCCTCCAACAGTCCAAACAGTATCTGGAGGTACAGGAGGGTCCGTACTATCTCCCTCATTAGGGCTGCCACCTCCTCCTGCTGCTGTTCAGTGTCTGTAGTGAAGGGATAAAAAAAAAAAAAATTAATATATAACATACACAAATGTTTGTTGTATTTGTACATAATAAAAAGTTCAGAGTTATGTGTGAAGGCCACATACATTTTTAAACTACATTGAAGATGGGTCTGCTGTAAACACAGTACTAAAAAATAATATGTTAACACACACATACTGTACATAGTAAATAACATTAATTCAATTACTCCTTCATGGATGAATGTATGCTGTATCCCAATTGGTACTTTGGTTTTGGGGGACTGTCCTCTAACCTCACAATTAGGCTGTGCTATTTAAGGGTTATGACATTGTTGTGGCTTAAGCACTCCTTACTATTTTAAATTTAGGACATTGCTGTACAAATTATAGGCCTACAGCTATGTTTGTAAAGCATGCATCCGCATGGCCTCACACACTATTAACAAAACAATCTCTACATTTATGTTGCACCAGTGCCAGATTAAGCCTTTGGGGGTCCCGGGGTACTTTAGAGCGGGGGGCCCCCTTGCACTTGTCATTACTGGCCGCACACTGCATGGGAGAATATTATACTGTCAAAACACAGAGTAAAGGCAGAATAAACTTGGTCAATGGTTAACTGCATGGGATATATATATATATATATATATATATATATATATATATATATACACACACACACACCACATGAAAAGCCTGTGTTTGTCCCTCTGCCCCTTACTCTGGAGGAGACCTCACAGTCCTAGTGCTGCCTCTGATTAAAAACCCTCCCATGACTAAGCTGCTGCTGCTGTTCTCCATGGACCTGAGAAGCATGTAATGAGCTCCACCAATCAGAGCTCAGCACAAACTTCTCAGCCTCTGTCCTCTGGTGCAAAGTGTCATGGGACTTAGTCAACTCCCAGAAATGCACTGCACACTTGTGCAATCAGTGTGCCTTGGCTCCCGATGCTCAGCACCATAAATCATTGTCACATTGGCAGATAGGTGAAGCTGCAGCACTACCCCACCCATGCACAAAACATTTAGCTAAAAAAAAAAAACATAACTTAAACATTTTTTTTTAAAAAAATACATGACAACCACAGGGGGCCCCTAGCTAGAGGGGTGGCCAGGGGCACTGACCCCTTGTGCCTCCATTATAATCCGGCCCTGTGTTGCACATCATGCTGGGAACTGGAGTTACCCAACAACTGGAGCCACATAACTACCACACCACTAATGTCGGATATCTCATTGGATGTACTGTTATGTCAATTATTCAAGGGGTGAGGCATGGCCACACTCAAAAAAACCACCAAGGGGACCCTTGTTCCTGGAGAAGGACAGGACACACCTCATGGTCGCCCTGCAGTGATATGTTGCAACTAATTTGATGTTGGATACACATATGTGGTTGTTGTGATTTTTGATGTGTAGAAATGTGTAGGTCAACATTATACACATTATTTACTTACGGCTACTTGAGCCATCCTGGTCCCTGCTGGTTGGCTGTGCGGTGTTTGGGGTGGTCATGAGCAAGGGGGAGGGGGTGGGGGTGGGGGTTGAGGAGGGGGTGGGGGTTGGGGAGGGGGTGGGGGTGGGGGTTGGGGAGGGGGTGGGGGTTGGGGAGGGGGTGGGGGTGGGGGTTGGGGAGGGGGAAGGGGATGGAGAAATGGTGTGGGCCCCAGCTACAGCCAGTGTCTCCAGTGTTGGGGAGGGGGAGGGGGTGGGGGTGGGGGTTGGGGAGGGGGTGGGGGTTGGGGAGGGGGAAGGGGATGGAGAAATGGTGTGGGCCCCAGCTACAGCCAGTGTCTCCTCTTCTTCCTCCTCCTCTTCTTCCTCCTCCTCTTCCTTCTCCTCTTCCTCCTCCTCTTCCTTCTCCTCTTCCTCCTCCTCTTCCTTCTCCTCTTCCTCCTCTTCTTCCTCCTCTTCTTCCTCCTCCTCTTCCTCCTCCTCTTCCGGCTGCTCCTGGGCTGCCTGGTCCCGGCGTGCCTGCTCCCGGGCTTCTCTGCGGGCTCTTGCCCGTGCTGAAATGTTCATGTTGATGGCATAGAAATCGAAGATTGGGTTTCATAAAAAAGGGGGAAAGAAAAATTCACATTAGTCATGCTCATAACCTTCAAAATTATCATTGCTGTGATATTTCAGACATTTATCATGCAAACTAATTGATATCCTACACCCAAAAACTGAGCAACTACTTAAACCCCCCCCTATACACCCCCTATACACCCATATACCCCCCATATCCCCCCCATATACCCCCATATACCCCCCATATACCCCCATATCCCCCCCATATCCCCCCATATACACCCCATATACACCCCATATACACCCCCATATACACCCCCATACTCAGGAACATATTTATAAAAAGTACACAAAACATTGCTAAAAAACGCTGACATACTAGTAATCAAAACTTACATCGGGCAATATGGCGGCGAAGGCTGCTGAGAAAAACTGGCTGCCGCGGGCGCAGGTCTGACCAGCGCCGCTCAACCTGCCCCAGGCTTCTGCGGACGCCGGTCGTCGAGAAGATCAGGCGGCGGGCAGCAGTATACGCCCGCCGCTTGTCCGCATTGCTAACATATGGGCCCCTGGGCCCCAAGTGACGGTCCATAACGTCGACCAGGGCCAACAGCTCAGGGGTGGAAAAGGGCCTAGCTCGATTACAAGTCATAGTGGCAATGGCGCAGTTATTAATTGCAGGTACATATATCACTTTTGGTGCTTGCTGATTGGTCGAAAAAATTGTTTGTTTGGTATTAACTTTATTAATCCCTCTTACATTAACAAACTGGATGCGAATAGAAACTTACGCGGACCGTTCCGATATACACACACCACAACCAACAGCATGCATTCAATGTAGAGATGAACTGTATATACAGTGTGCGGAAAATAATACACGCAACCATCAACTTATAACTACGCTGCTTAAAGGGGGCACGATACACCGATTTCCATGGAGAGGAGTACTGTATTTACAGTGTGCGGAAAATAATACACGCAACCCTCTACTTATAACTACGCTGCTTAAAGGGGGCACGATACACCGATTTCCATGGAGAGGAGTACTGTATTTACAGTGTGCGGAAAATAATACACGCAACCCTCTACTTATAACTACGCTGCTTAAAGGGGGCACGATACACCGATTTCCATGGAGAGGAGTACTGTATTTACAGTATGCGGAAAATAATACACGCAACCCTCTACTTATAACTACGCTGCTTAAAGGGCCACAATGCGACATGTTGCTGTATGACAATTTCATACACATTACATATGTAAGGAAAGCATTGTAACGTGATGTTTTGAAATGTGACTCACAAAGCATACACGAACTCCAACAGATACCAGCTGACAACACTCATCATTGGAATGACAGGTGCACACATTTCACGATGTAGCCCACAATGCTCCACAACCTGTGTATGTGCATATACAGGTGATTGATCAGGTGCGTTGAGACCTGCGTAATGTAAGCGGGAATTATCGGCGGGAAATATCGGCGTAAATTTGCATCTACATTGCGTGGAAAAATATACGCCCCCTTGTTCATGGCGGGAGATTAACATATAAATATTCAGTCAGATGCAGCCCACAATTGCTGCAAACATGTCTGACTCAGACGATTCCGCAGCTGAGGACGCTCTGCAGAGAGCTACAGCACAATCCCTGCTTGATGCACTGAACAAGAGGGAACAGGAGCGGAGAAGGAGGGCCCAAGAGAGGAGTAGCCTGCAAGATCAAGCGGGCCCCTCAGTAACAGGCCCTGTTGAACCTCCACCAGCTCCACAAGGGCCAAGCAACCAGCCAGAACAAGAGGTTGCATCTCTCCAAACAGGTGTGACCCAGCAGGTGCATGGTGAGAGAACTGGGGCCACCAGAAAACGTGCTGCAACATCTAGGGTGAGGACTGAGCAGGATACCACCACCAGAAAGAGAAACCCTGCATTTGTAGAGGCCGAAATGCGAATTCTAGTGCCCAGGGCACGCGAATGGATTGAATTGGCAACCAGGAAGCCTAGTGCCAGTGCAAGGAGAAACCTTTGGGAGAAGATCACAGAGGAAGTGAACCAGGTGGCACCAGTGGTCAGAAATTGGGACGCGGTGAAGAAAAGGTTAGTGTGTTTGTCAGGGCAATTTTTCAGCAGTCTCCAGCAGGAACTGAGGCCCTTATTCTAGTTCACTCTTTCTGCCCAAATATTTCTTAGATGGACAAAACCATGTGCACTGCAGGTGAGGCAGGTGTTACTTGTGCAGAGATAATCCGATTTGGGTGGGGTTTTACACCTGCCTCACCTGCAGTGCACATGGTTTTGTCCATCAAAGAAATATTTGGGCAGAAAGAGTGAACTAGAATAAGGGCCTCAGTTCCTGCTGGAGACTGCTGAAAAATTGCCCTGGTCTATGTCCCCCTGATGTCATATGTGTGTACATATGTTACATGTATGTTTTGAGACTAATAGAAAGGTGTGTTTGTAGATAGTGCTACACTTCAATGTCACATGTGAACACAACCATGTCTAATAACCCACATTGATATATGAAACATGCACCATTGGTGTGATGTGAGGTTATGGGCACAGTTCTGCTCATGTGAAGTATGTGATGGGACAAGAGAAAGTGTGTTTTTGAAAGAGTTGTTGTAACATGTTCCATATGATGCTACTGAAACAAGAATGACCAAACTGTGCACATGTAGCTGGTGAGAAACTACACATCCCAGTATGCCATTCCATAGTTAAATTACTCCATAATAACCACATTGTCAAGCTATGGTGAAATGTGTAGTTTCACACCAGGTGGAGGTGCCTAATTTGGCCATGGATGATGTCATTTCTGCATAGTGATGTATGTATGTGCATTTAGTGGCCTAATGAATGAGATGAGACACTGAAATGCCTCCTAATTTAGACATGAATGTGTGTGTGGGACACATATGGCAAAAAAACATAAGAGCACCCACACTAGGAAATGTCACGTAGCTAGGGGTACCACATAGTCCCTTTAATTCCGGACACATATTAATTACACAGGTTCTGTGGCTGGCTGACTTCAAGACTCCACTTCACCTAATTTTAAACTGCCACAGAACCTGTGTAATTAACATGTGTCTGGAATTTAAGGGACTAGGTGGTAACCCTACACGTAGCACAGTGGTGCACATATCTCATGGTGATATTTGTATTTTTAAACTTGTAGGTGGACTGACTTCAAAAGTACACTGAAGAGGAAGATGACTGACCGGTACAACCACAGCATGTCCACCGGGAGAGGTCCTATGCCTGACCTTTTGGAGTATACCCCCCTGGAGCAGGACTCCTTGGACGTGATTGATGTGGGGGAGATCAGGGGGATCTCCAATATGGACAGTGAGCTCCCGGCGGAGGTCTTTGATGCTGCTTTTGATGGTAAGTCACAGTAATGCATTGTATTTAGAAAGATATTTTTTATTGCGTATGTGATGGTGACATTGTTTTCAATTCTTATCCTAGCAGAAGCAGAAACCCAGGATGTACCGGCAGCATCTTCCTCTGCAGAGCCACAGGTGGAGCAAGTGGTCCAGCCTCCACCAAGACGTCGCCCCCAGCCCCAGCCACAGGAGACATGGGATGAGAGCCTGTTGGTGACGCTGGAGAGGATCGAGCAGCAAGGGGTGGATGCTGCGATCCGTCAGCAGCAGGTGGCGGATTTTCTGGCGGAGTGGAAGGCCACAAACAAGCTGCAGGTTGAGGCCTTGAACCGCATTAATGAAACTCTGGCGGCTGGCATAGTAAGCATTGGCCAACACCTCAGCCGCCAGAATGAACTTCTTGCGGAGCAGCTGTCCACCGCCAGGTCCCTAAGGGACAATCCCCCATCTGCTGCCCCACCCCAAGCTGCTCCCCAACCTTCCACCTCTGCTGACCCTCCTGTGTCGACTAGGGGAAGACGCCGAAAGCCAGCTGAGCCAAAGGCCCCTGTCCCCAAGGCCCCATCTAAAAGGGGCAAAAAAGGGCCCAAATGAGACCTGGTTCACTTCCTCTGTGG
The DNA here is from genome assembly GCF_055691185.1 of Crinia signifera. NCBI lineage: Eukaryota > Metazoa > Chordata > Amphibia > Anura > Myobatrachidae > Crinia > Crinia signifera. Next base: position 79,207,733 of record NC_139223.1, on the reverse strand, counting down.
TTGGAGCCCAAAGGTTTAAATTGCACTGGACATCCGCTTCCTGAGTTGGCCATCGATCCATTTGCGTGCCATGGGCATGAAAGTTCGTATTTTGACCTCTACAAATGCAGGATATTTGTTTTTGGTGGTGTGTATCTTGCTTAGTATTCACCCTGGTTGTTGCAGTACGTATTCTGGTGTCCCCATTTCTTTCACCATTGCATTTGCAGGGTAACACATGTTTGGAGATATGCAACCTCTTGTTCTGGCAGTTTTTTTATTTTTGTGTCTATTTTATTTGTTTATTTGATTTCTTACATTAAAGTGTGAAATAAGCTGTGATGCTGAAAAGCAAATAAATTTCTTTTCCCAATTAAATCAAAATTGTGGTCTGTGTAATTTCTTGTGTGAAACAAATACTAGATTTATGTGTACTTACTGACCAGGGTATTTTTGAACATTTGATGAAGTGTGGTAGAAGTTTCCCATGTGTAACCCTCTCCATGGCCATTACCATGTTCCTATCCAACTTTTCCCAGCTAATTAGTTTGTGTCAGCACATGTGCAGAGCAACTTCATAGGTGAGAAAGCAGTTTGTGTGCAGGTGAGGTAGCTCCTACAGTAGTAGGTAAAAGCAGGTCCAGAACAATGCTTTCCTCATGGAGTGGGTGAGGCAGACAAACAAGGGTGAAAAGGTACATTTGTGTAGGAATGCATATGTGTCCTCCCTAAAAAAAGATGTGTGAATGGGCCAAACATGATAAAATAGCTTGTGAACAAACATGCATAACTTTTTAAATATATATGATTTGACAGTGTCATAAGCAGATGTAGGAATCCTTTGTTAGAGAGATGTGAGTGCAATAATGTGATTGGTGGCATCTTACATCCAGAGTGTAGTCAAATCCAATTCATAGCAGATAAGATAGTGGTACAGTTCAGTATGTTGGGTACTATACAAAGATTGTGTGCAAAATAGTGGTCATGGCCTTCAAACATTGCTGAAACATCCTTTGTAAGTGTTAGATGTGGTTTATGTTATTGTATCCTAAATAGAAAACCTATGTTTGTATTAGAGTGAACACGTTGACACATGTCGACTTGTGTAGATTGAGTGTGCTACTGTGTAAAGTCTATGAAAGCACGTAGTGAATGTGTCTAACTGTTTAGCAAATCCCTACCTTAGCGTATATAAGCAGGTCTTAAAAAGATTCTTACCTTAAATTAAACAAACGTTTAAATGTGGAGTATAGAAAGAGAAGCTTCCAATGTGTTTGCGTGCTGTGTGTGTGGCTTGCAGGTAGTGAAATCATGCTTTGGACTTAATAGACTGCAGCATTGCTTATTACATTCAGGTGTATGTGTTTGAGTAGTAATCAGCGTTAATTAGCAATCCCAGGCGCACGCTGGCATGCGGTATCTGTAGGGGTGGTCTGAGCTGGCGGTTGCCGGGCGCCTGTCTGGTGTCCGAAATGAACGGTGCTTTAGGCGATCGTGCGGTAGTAGCACCGCTCATTTTTGGTGCACACCCCCGTGTACGCCCATATTTACGCCCATTTTCCCTCATTATTTCGGCCGCTCCCATCAACACGCCCCTTTGCCGCCCCCATTACCCGTACACTCGAGTACAGGTTTTTTCGCACGTTGAGACCCGGCCGTAAGCGTTGTGGAGTGTTCGCGCCGGCGCATTAGCGTATCTGCACATGCGCAGATCATGAAAAAAACCGGGACGTACGCGTACGGCCCGGCCGCTCCAACCAGAATAAGGCCCTAAATCCCCATTACCATTACAAAATGCATTAATTGTGGCTAAAATTTGCCTATGCCTATTGTTACAACTAGAGATGTGCGGCGGCCACTTTTTCGGGTTTTGGTTTTGGATCTGGATCTCCCTTCGTGTTTTGGATCTGGATTGGTTTTGGCAAAACCACCCTTGCGGGTTTTGGTTTTGGTTTTGGATCTGGATTTATTTGGAAAAATGCTAAAAATTGCTAAAATAATAGTTTTCGGGCCTGTTTTTGCCCCTAAAGTGTTATTAAGCTCAATAACATTAGTTTCCACTCATTTCTAGACAATTTTGATCACTTCACAGCTCACAAAATCGTTTTCATATACTGTAGTAGGGCCATAAGGTTATCCCGAGGTAGTTGGAGGACTAAGCTAGGCGACAGCAGTGGGCATCACATACATGTGGACCTTACACTTCCAACCTGGCACATGTTGGAAGCAGAGCAGCACTACAGGGGCAGACAGGGTGGCAGTTTAATAACACCCCCCCCCCCCCTTGTAGCTGCGCTCCTCTTTTAGAACCTCCACACCATTAGCAAGAGAAGAGAACATTTGATTAGTTTAATATCTAACAAGACCCCTATCTGGCATGAGGTCACGTGGTTTGTGAAGTTACCTCACAGGATATATGTCGTGATATAAGTTATATCACAGGATATATGTCGTCACACTGGACACAGGATATATGTCGTCACACTGGATATAGGATATATGTCGTCACACTGGATATATGTCGTCACACTGGACACAGGATATATGTCGTCACACTGGACAATGGATATATGTCACGCTGGACACAGGATATATGTCGTCACACTGGACACAGGATATATGTCGTCACACTGGACACAGGATATGTCGTCAGTCGTCACACAGGACAGGACACAGGATATATGTCGTGAGTGACTCGTGACACTGGACAATGGATAAGATATAGGCCGTCACACTGGACACAGCCCCTTAATGCTGCCCCTGTACACAGTGTACTACTCAGCAGCACTGCAGCCCCTGCGTGTGAGCACTGCAGCACTGAGTTAGTTAGTTAAATCACAAAAAAAAAACACAGGGTTCAGGGCTAAATAAAATTAATCACAACACAGGGCTTAGGGCTAAATAAATCACAACAGGGCACGGGCCACAGGACAGCCCCTGGACAGTGGACACCTTAGCCCCTGCGTGTGAGCACTGCAGCACCTAGTTAGTTAAATCACACTACAGGGCTCAGGCCACAAGTCTACAACACAGGGCAGTGAGGGCAGGTCACGGAGCACAGCACAGCACAGAGCACATGGCACGGAGCACAGCACAGGGCAGTGAGGGCAGGTCATGGAGCACATGGCACGGAGCACAGCACAGGGCAGTGAGGGCACAGGTCAGGTCACGGAGCACATGGCACAGAGCACAGCACGGAGCACACGGAGCTTCCCAACCACCCTCTTCCCTCTCCAAGATTGGAGTGAAGATGGCGGGGCGCGCGTGCGTCTTTTATAAGATCCCGCTCCCGCGAGAATCCGACAGCGCGATGATGACGTTCGGCCTCGTTATTGGTCCGGAATTCAGGCGGGAACTCCCGAGCCGGCTCGGATCTGGCCCGGATCCCCGATATTCGGATCTGTCGGATCTCGGGAATCCGGACCCGCTCATCTCTAGTTACAACCAGTCATTACCAACAGTAAGTGTTCCCTGGACTAATGTGCATGTTGTTTTACATCTAAAGTGGCACTGTAGTGTGTACTCCCCTCTGATATGTGCAGAATATAGGTGGAAGCAGTCCCTCTTCTTTAACAGTTTATAATGCATATTGCTGTTGTCCCACTTACTCGTGTTACCCCAATGCACATACGTTACCATATACTACACTGACCTCATCTTTTCTGTAAAGGTGATGCAGGATCTGGGTGTCTTCTGTGGCTCATGACACCTCTGCGATCCCCAGAAGGCCATGCACAGCACAGCTATAACAAATCACATGTTGCCACTCGCAATGTTGTGGAATGCACCTTTGGGTTGCTGAAAAGTAATTTCAGGTGTTTGGACAGGTCATCAGGCATACTGCTTTACCACCCAGCAAAAGTAGTGATGATTGTCCAGGCTTGCTGCATGTTACACAACATAGCCCTCTCCCAACCTTCTTATGTTAAGGATTACAATGCAGCAGTCGTGCAGGAAGCAGAAACTACCACACCTACAGTAATGAGAGGGGGTATCTGATGCGTAGTGAGATCATCAGGCGCTACTTCTCAGGTAATTACATGTGTACTTTATCCTAACATATACTGTACCTCGTGCTTGGCACTATTTTATTCTCCCACTACGCCCTAGTGGATGTTAGGGCATGAAATACCACCTGTCGGCACATGTTGGCTCAAAAAATAGTGAAAAACCCCATGTCGACATTTTCACTGTCGACCTAGCCCATGTCTACCTAATGCTTGTGTCGACCTAATGACATGTCGACCTTGACCCATGTCGACCTTGCTGCCTGTTGACCTAGTGGTGTCGACCCAATGCTTGTTGACCTAGTTGGTGTAGACCTAACGACCGTATCCCCTTTCAAGCTCCACATCCAGACCTGGATCAGCATGCACTTTAAATATTTATTTTTTTGGATGACCATTAGGTTTGTGATTTTCAAATAAAACATTTACAACTCTACATAAGCCCTGCTCTCTTTACAGGCATCTCTATTATACCAATTACTCATATATATATACCAGCCAGTGAAGGAGCTCCTGAAAATTGCTACATTGTGGAGATTTTTTGCGAAATCAAGTGTTTCCATCTATCTGATTTCCCACTGGTGTTGAAAAAATAATTCTACGTTGACACGATTGAGTTTTTATTTCTGACAATCGCTGTTTTTTATCCACATAAGGCTGGTGGAGCCTTTACCCATCTTACCCACCATATTGGAATGGAGAAATCCCACAATTGGGGGCCATACTCACTGATACTCGACCAAAAAGAACTCTGCACGTTAATGCACCTTATATTCGAATGATTTCCAAAACTACAAAAAGTTCTAAATCATCTACTAAATAGATCCTGTATATATATATAACAGAGTCACCTACTACTGGATCACTTCTAGTGCCTCCAGCATCTACAGACCTGATTTCTACTATCCATACGGAATCTGTTCCCCTTGAACCATCATAATAGGGACTTAAACATCCTTTATTATCCACGGATCTACATCCACATTTTGTCACTTAACCCGTTTTGGCCTAAACCCCACACATGGATTTTACCTTGTACGAGTACTAAAAGTTGATCAAACCACATACTTGAAAGACATTTTTGTTTTTACCCCTGATGAAGTCGTTCTGACGAAACACGTTGGGTTTCAATAAAGAACTTTTATACCTTGAACAGATTGGCACGTCTCATTCGGGAAAGGGACAAATATCAACTGTCACTACACAAATTGTATCAGTGTTATATATTGCATTGAAGTAACTAGGTGGTACACCATTCAGCGCTCTCCGATAACCCCCCCCCCCCTTCTTAATCTAATGTCCGACTCCCACTAACAGGGGAGTCTTATCGGAGTAGCAGCAGATTATTGTCAGCGCAATACGAGGTCCATACTGTATCTTTATATATATATATATATATATATATATATATATTGTATGTATATCCTTATGTCTCCATTTTCTGACAGAAGCATTTCTCTTTTCCTTAAATGTAAAATTAAATTAATATTTCTTTGCTGGTGCTTCTAATTATGCTAATTTCTGTCATTATTAGGTCAGGCCATTCAGCTACGGAGTTAATCCTTCTCAAAGTCTAAACTAAACTAAATAATCTTAACACATGGAACTCTTCAGATCTGTCAGATGTTATACTAATATTTACTTACTTCAATTATCGTTAATTCTGTTTCATATGATTGAACATTATTTGTTTGTGTTATGAACCAATCCATGTACAGCGCTGTGTAATATGTAAGCACAACTTCCAAAAACTCAATTATACCACTCATGCAACCATTTTCATATATAGACAATGGCAAATTAAGCATTTTTAGAAGATAAAGGAATAAAGTGAAACAAATTATCTCTGTAGTTTGGTTAACTTACACTATATAAAGAATTTCTGGATCCTATGATGTAAAGAAGCACATTTCTTCAATTTATTATTTTTTGTTGTTGCTTAATGCATGTCTACCAAATACTGAATAATTGTTTTTTTTTTTTTTACTCTTGGGCACTAATTGTTCATCTATACAAAGTTTTTTTTTTATAATAGCACATATACTGTATACTTCTATTAGGATAAATTAAAGTCCTCCACAAGGATTCAGTATGAGATCCCGGCGTTCAAAATCCCGACACCGAAATCCCGACAAGGGGGGGACGTGGATCGCCCCCCCTTGCGGGCTCGCTGCGTTCGCCACGCAGCGGGTCCGGTGCCTCGCTACGCTCGGCACGCTAATTTATTCTCCCTCCAGGGGTGTCGTGGACACCCACGGAGGGTGAGGGTGTCGGGATTTTGGCGGTTGGGATTTCAGCGTCGGGATTCTGAACGCCGGGATCCCGACCGCCGGGATTTAAACTGCATTCCCTCCACAAGGTATTTGTTCAAGTAATACATCCAACAAACATATATATATATATATATATATATATATATATATATATATATATATATATATATATATATATATATATATATATAGTGTGGTGTGCGGTCTGGCACTCTCCTTAATGCATAAGGTGACCCCGGTGCCTTCAGATGAGTATGGATAGTCTTGTAGAAAGGAAGAGGCACTCAGAGGAGCTTTTGAATAAACTCTGTATAGTGCAAAGTACCAACGTTTCGGGGCCTGGGCGCCCCTTTGTCAAGGTGCAAAGAAGGTGAATCAAACACATAAATCAAGTGACTAATCTTATAAAGGATTGGTTGTACACTCACCATTATCCACACAGCGCACGCTGGCCGGGACGCCATCTATCCGGGAACCGGAAGTGCCCACGGGCAGAAGTAGTCATGGGCTATGCTGGTCCCTGTTAGTGGAACGCATACCGGACGGTGGACCAGGAGACCAAGGTCCGCCTATACATGACGTTGGTCCCGAGATTTGTGTAATTGGCTGAGGGGATGGAAAGAGTTTACATTATAGTGAATAGGAAAACATTTGTGTACATTATTTAACAAATACATACAATGAGTTAATGCGAACAACAATGGTGGCAGTGGTAATAAAAATGAAGAGCCTATTGATGTGACACATTAAATTTGTGTCCACATGCTATATGTGTGCATTCGCAGCAGTGTTCAGTGGTACTGAAATGTGCTATCAGTCTAAAAAGATATTTAAAAGTTTCCTTCATCTGGACTACTCCAGTATGTGGATAACATTATATAGTGAGTGTCCCGTGAATGTTACCATAAAAAGACGAAATGTCATTTGTCATTTCGTCTTAAAACTAAACTATAAGTTTAGTCCTTTAATGTATGTGTTTGATTCACTTTCTTTGCACCTTGACAAAGGGGCGCCCAGGCCCCGAAACGTTGGTTATATATATATATATATATAAATATATACAGTTCCAGGGTAGGACCGCACTCACACTTTAGATATTCAACAGTTTTTACAGGCCAGGTTGTCAGAGCAACCCAAAGCAGTAGCGCACGCAGGGGGGGTTTCTGAGTACCCAGAAACCCCCCAGGAGTCTAAGGACCCTCAGCTGAAAGCTGAGGGTCCCCTCTTTTCATGAATATAAGAATTGTAAAAATCGGCCCTTGGGAACCGGAGATATCTGACTTCAAAGCAGTGGTCCCCATCCAAGCCTGTTAATTGTTATTCACAGTCAGATATTTCAGGTTCTGTTTGACTTAGCGTTTTTCTGAGGGTATATTCCAAAAGCTGGGACTCTCCCCCTTTGAGGGACACTGGCAGCTTGTCTCTACTGTTCCCAGAACCAGAGATATTAGCCGTCAAGCAGCTGATTACTGCTCCAGCTCCACACACCTGGTATGTAGTTTTATATACTCGTTGGCAGATTACTCTGCCTCCTGAACTCTGATCCCCTAGTCCCCAATACCATTTGGTAGGTGGGATTCTCTAGTTTTTCCATTCCAATCTAAGAAACCTATTTCTGGGAAAAGGAGATATCTGCAGTCAAGCAAGCTGTCCTCCCACCAGAAAATTATGAATAATGAGCCCACTCCACTAAACACCCCTCCTCTGCATATTAAACATCCTCTACCACCCTGGAAGTTATATATCAGAGCCCCTTCATTCAGCCCAATGCCCCCTTCTCCCACTCCCTCTCCCACCATCTGTGCAGTAAAGGGGTAATTAGTGTAAATTACTGATCCAGGCCCTACATGCAGAGCGGTTGATATAATACCCCCTACCACCCGCAGGACATCAAATCTTCCCCCACCCCTACCGCTGGAGGATCAGTAGGGGCCCCAATACATTGCTATGCCTAGGGGTCATACAATGCTGTTGACGCCCCTGTATGTGTATATATATATACTAGGTGATTCATCGCGCCCTACGGGCGCTCTTCACACCGGCGTAAGGGGCTACGCCCCTTAATTTGTGAACATTTGTATTGTGAGAAATATGGTTAGATTTGTATGAAAGATGCCCTGTATTGCAGCTTCTGGCAGTGGGTGAGGGTCCAGCGTGGCAGCACAGGAGTACCGGACGGTAGTGTCTCCTCCTACTGGGTGGGAGTTAGGGTGCATGAGAGCAGGAGGCTGGGATATGAGGCATGATAGGGGTATGTGGGCAACACAGCGTCAGCGATTACCCAGTGGTGGAAGTTACGGTTCAGGAGAGCAGGAAGCTGGGTAGTGATAGGGGTGTGTGGGCATACGGGGGACTAAAGAGGGTGGTGGACACTGTGCAGCTTCTGCCAGTGAATAAGGGTCCAGCGTGGCAGCACAGAAATACAGGAGTCAGTGTCTCCTCCGACTGGGTGGGAGTTAGGGTGCATGAGAGCAGGAGGCTGGGCGGTAAAGCATGATAGGGGAATGTGGGCAACACAGGGTGAGCGGGTCTCCACTGGCGGAAGTTACGGGGCAGGAGAACAGGAGGCAGGGCAGTGTCCTCCCACATTGATGGCAAAAGTATTCAGCATCGGCCATAAACCATCGATTATTTGAAAATCATTGATGGTCGATGGGCATCCCTAGAACTGGAGGAGGGTGGGGGACAGTATGCAGCTCCCGGCAGTGGGTGAGCGTCTCCTCCCACTGGGAGGGAGTGAGCGTGCATGAGAGCAGGAGGCTGTATATTAGTGGTATGTGGGCAAGACATTGATAAAAGTTGTGGCGCTGGTGCAGAGGGCAGTGGGGAAACCTGCAGTGCGGCAGCCAGGGCAGGATTTCCCACCTAGGGGCGGTACCTGCTTGTGGTGGTACAGGATCCCCCATTGTCACGGGGGTACGTGAAATGCGGGAGCGGGGGCCGCGGTGGTCCGCTGGGGGGTGGAATTGCCGGAAGGGGGTCTGGGGGGTCTGCAAATTGCGGGAGGGGGGGTGGTGTGTGGGGATCCGCGGTTAGCGGGAGGGGGCGGGGGTCCGCAAATCGTGGGCGGGGGCGCGGGGGGCTTGAATCGTGGGAAGGGGGGTTCGCAAATTGCGGGAGGGGGGTTGTCGGGGTTAGTGAATTGCGGGAGGGGGGGTTGTGGAGGTCCGTGAATTGCGGGAGGGGCACGTGGGGTGCCGTGAGTCAAGGGGGGGTGGTGCGGGGGTCCGTGAATCACGGGAGGGGTCATGAATCGCAGGAGGGGGGGGTCGTGGGGGGGCTGCGAATCGCAGGAGGGGGGGTGTGGGGGGTTGCCGTGAATTGCATGAGGGGGGCGTGAATCAAGGGAGGGTGGGCGCAGGGGGGTGGTGCGGGGGTCCGTGAATCGCGGGAGGGGGCATGAATCGCGGGAGGGGGGGCGTGGGGGGTTCCGAATCGCAGGAAGGGGGGTATGGGGGGTGCCGTGAATTGCGTGAGGGGGGCATGAATCGCGGGAGGGGGGGTCCCCGAATGTGTGAATTACGGGACGGTCGCAAATCGCGAGAGGTGCCGAGGGGGCCCGCAAATCGCGGGAGGGGGACGCTACGGGGGGTTTCGTTGACAGCTCAATAGGTCGACATGGTTTTAGGTCGACATACCATTAGGTCGACATGTCATTATGTCGACAGCTCATTAGGTCGACAGCTCATTAGGTCGACATGTTTTTAGGTTGACACTGCCATTAGGTCGACAGAGTCTATGTCGACAGTCAAAAGGTCGACATGGGTTTTTTCACTGTTTTTTGGGCCGAAATGTCGACATGGACACAGTTTGAAGTGTACCGCAGCCGCTCGCTATGCTTCGGGCACTATTTTATTTTCCCACCACGCCCTAGTGGATAGTAGGGCATGAAATACCGCCTGTCGGCACATGTCGGCTCAATAAACAGTGAAAAAACCCATGTCGACCTTTTGACTGTCGACATAGACACTGTCGACCTAATGGCAGTGTCGACCTAAAAACATGTCAACCTAATGAGCTGTCGACCTAATGAGCTGTCGACCTAATGAGCTGTCGACATAATGACATGTCGACCTAATGGTATGTCGACCTAAAACCATGTCGACCTATTGAGCTGTCGAACTAATGGTGTCGATGTAATGGCTGTCGATGTAAGTGCTGTCTAACAATAGTCCGGATACCGGGGTGGTCGCGGGGGTCCTGGCAGAGGGTAGGGATGTGCAGGAGTAATGGTGGATGGTGGCTGCGGAGTAATGGTGGATGGTGGGCGTGTACTGTAGCCCTGGCTGGGCAGGGAGAGGTGATGTCAAGGGGGTGGAACGTCAGACACATGAAAGTGAAACTGTTCTACACAGGAACGTTCTCCACAGGGGTTGAGTGACAGATCTGGCTAAATATATAAGAGATATATATATATATATATATATTTTATTATTATTATTTATATACATTTGGTCTATCTATAATACTTTAACTGACCCGGCATATACTGGGTCACCTAAGTGTCCATCTCCGTGCTTTGCTCCGCCCCTCTGGAAACCCCCTTCTGAAAATCCTGCGTTTGCCACTGCAAAGGCAGCATGACACAGGGGGGCGTGGCTCTAGCAAGGGAGAGGACGCCGTCCTGGATCACCATGACAACTGGGCGGGGCACACTCCCTGATGTCTGCAGCAGCACTCCCTTTATAATGCTCATTAAGAGAGCAGGGGGTTGCTGCTGAATTTGTATGCCAGAGCTCTGCTGTGTATTCTACCTGTTAGCCTGTGTTAGAATTGTATTGCCATTGCTACAATATAGGTGATTGAGTCAGTGACGGGTTTCCCCCACTGGATTGCAACACCTAGTAGCAATATTGTTCAATCTCTATTTATACCTAGCTTCTCTTTTCTGTGCTGGTTTTTCCATCTGGCCAGTACAGGAAAGTGGAGCAGGATTTGGAAAGGATTGTCATCTTCCTCCAGAGACTGAACTCTGTCACTTCTGTGTACTGGTTTCTGGTCGGGTTCTGGACACTGTTCTCTGCTATCTTCATCTACAGACCCAGTGTTTCAGCTCAGATTCCACATACAGAGGTTTAGCTCTAATACCATCTGAGAGCAGGTGTCTGGTTTGATCTTGGGCACTGGGCTCTGCTGTTCCCTCCTGCAGAGTAAGTGCTTCCAATCCAGACTCCATCCCGTGATTTACTTCCAGCCTGCCTGCAGTTCAAGTGTGTCAGTTTCATCTCACTTTTACACTTGAACGCAGAGGGAATTCTTCCTGGCTAGGAAGTTCATGGTTTTGTTATTAACTCCATCCAGTGAAAGCACATTATATCTTGCTAGTTCACTTTATCTGTGTGTCTGTTTGTTCCCCATTTGTCTGTCAGCGACACTCATAACAACAGTGTGGGGTGCCAGACAAGAAGTGCATGCTCCATACATGACTTCTATTATAGTCCAGGGTGTATCCACCACTATTTCAGTGGGGAATGTCAGGCACTCACCTTTTATAACATCCAATTTTCTGGCTTTATTATATCCAGTGTTTTTACTCAACATGAGGAATAGGTATAATTAGGTTTCCATATGTGCCCCGACTTTTCGGTCCATACATAGCGGCCCTTTATCAAGGAGCCTAGAAACACATGGAAATAGCATTCAGTAACCTACAAAAGGGTACCAGTGCAAACAAACAATAGCATATACAATGGTGCAAAAAAAGGTAAAGAAGTTTACATTACTTGTTCAAGTCAAGATAGCAGCAATCAGCGGTGTCAAAGGGAAAAACCCATGGTGAGGGGAGCAGCCTCTACCTGATACTGCCCGGGCCTGGCATTTATACCCTCCACACTAATGAGGAGCACATGTACACTGCCTCCTCCTCGAATAAGACGTGCTTCTGGCGTCACCGGAAGTTCGGGACCCGGAAGTGCCGGCTAGTGAGCCGCATGTATGGAACACATAACCTCCGGAGCGCATGGCTGCTGAGCCGCATACGTGGAGCGCATCACTTTCCTATAGATTGTAAGCTTGCGAGCAGGGCCCTCCTTCAGTTTGACTGTCTGTAAATACCCTGTTTTGTTGTATCACTGTCCCCTTTGTAAAGCGCAACGGAATATGCTGCGCTATATAAGAAACAGTTAATAAATAAATAATAAATAAATAATGTATGGAAGCCGGGTGCGTTTATCTGTGTGGTTCTACAATAATCAGCAATTAAGTGAATCATTTTGGTTTAAACAGATAGAGTAGCGCTGTATGGGCAAAGTATTTCTAAATGGTCAAATGCCAGCTAGTTATTATTTTATTTATTTCTAGTTAGCTTCTATAGATTAAGTGTGAGGGAGAGCCGGGGCTATTTGGTCCAGCCATTTTTTAAAAGGTATATTGTTAGAAAAACTTTAATTCAAAATGATTCTTATATTAATTCAATTATAATTACAATCATAGTTGGCTGGATAAGATGATCAGGAAATCGAACACATACTGATTAAAAAATAAAGATAGGTAAAGGCAGCGGCATAGCTACATTTTGGGCGCCCCCCCGCCGTTAGCGGGGGCGCCCCCCACCTCCCATGCAAACCCCCCCAATCCCCCGCAGCCTTACCTTTCACGCTGGTCCCGGCGGCTCCGTTCTTCTAATGAGGACCACCACAAAATGGCTGCCCCCATACAGCAGACAGTTTCTGTCTGCTGTATGGGGGCGGCCATTTTGTGGTGGTCCTCAGCAGAAGAACGGAGCCGCCGGGACCAGCAAAATAGGTAAGCCTGGGGGAGGTGTAACTATAGCACCGCAGCCCCCGGCGCCCCCATATGCACAGCGCCCCCCCCGCGGTGGCGGGGGCTGCGGTGCTATAGTTACGCCACTGGGTAAAGGGAAATATTATTTGAATCCTCTTATTCAATTACGTGAAATCCACAGGAAAATACATTAATGGTTATATAAAGAGTATTTTATTTCTAATTATTGTTTTGTGTATTTATTTATTATTTTTTTAATTTCCATATTTTAATGTTATATTTTATTTTGTATTTTTTATTTCTTTTGGGCCAATTTTTCAAAAAATATTTTTAAAGATGAGAGTCCAAAGTTGGATCTTCTCATGGTTTTACTTATGAAATTAGGTTGGGGGACAAGCTAAGATCTGCAAAAAATGTCAAATATTGTCAAAATATTTCATAATATTTCAGAAAGAATATTTTTAGACTGTTCAAAAAAAAACAAAGAAAGTGTTCGGAAAAAATTTCAGAAAAAAAATGTACATATATAGTAAGTCCAGTTTGGAGGTGATGAATGAAACTCACTTGAGAAAGATGTTCAGTGGGTTATTTTCATTAAGGCCTCTGGGTGCCAATGTCCCAAATTGATAAATCCATCGGCTTTCTCTTTTCTTCAGCAGAAGGCTGCGGTCACCCCCTCGAGATGGCGGTGGGATTCAGTCTATTAGCTGGCAACGTAAAGTGGAAATTTGATGACTAGCTTGTAAAAAGTGGCGTGGTATTGGTAGTTCGGCTTGGTCTCTAGGGCAGCACGTACGGTGATTTGCCATGCGTTTCCGTAATTTGCGGGTTGTCATTACCACGTAGGCGAGACTGCAAGGGCAATTTAATAAATAGACCACATGCTCCATTTGGCAGTGCAGTCGATGTTTGATTTTTATGGCCTTACCGGAATGGGGATGTGGAAAGGTGGCCCCCGGAATCTTTCTGTTACAAGTTGTGCATCCTGTACATCGGAAGCAACCTGGTCTCCTTGAATGTAACCAGGTGATGTTCTGCTCTACAGTCTGTGTGGCCATCGGTCTCATAAGGATTTCTTTCAGATTCTGACCTTTCCTGAACGCCATCATGGGTGGTCCGTATCTTTGTAATTTCAATGAGTTGTCAGTTGCCAATATTGGCCAATGCTTTTTTATACTCTTCTGAATATTTGATGAAGCGTGATCAAAGGTGTTCACATAGATCATTCTCTGCGGTGCTTTTGCTCGTACTGAAGTGTTAGGTTCGTGTTGTTCCTTAGCCATATTGCACCAAGCTTTTTGCAGACATCTATCCAGTGTTGCTCTCGAGTATCCTCGTTGGGTAAATCTCAGTGTCATCTCCACTAGTTGTTCTTCCATCAGGGTTGGTAAGGTGTTATTTCTGATGACCCGCATAAATTGCGATATAGGCAGGTTCTCTTTCAGACCTGGGGGTGCTGGCTTTCTACTAATAGCAGTGTTGCGGTCCGTAGGTTTTCGGAACACACATGTCTGTAGTACCCCATCTCTTAAGGTGACTGTAATGTCCAAAAAAATTGATTTCTCTTGGTTCAATTTGGTAAGTGAACCTAATCGGATGGTTCAGGGTATTGAGATCCAGCACCATCTTTTCAAACAATTCTTTTGAACCCGACCACAACAAGAAAATGTAGTCAATGAAACATTTATAGTAGCTGATATGTTCTTTATATTTGCTAATATATAAGTACTTTCATAGTCTACCATGTACAGTCCTGTGTAGGCCGGGGCTAAATTAGAGACTATAGCGGTGCCCGATATCTGGACATAGTATTTATTATCATATAAAAAATGATTGCAAGTTAGAATTAGTGTTGCCATATCTACCAGAAATTCTGTGGGGGGTTCCTGGTTTTGTCTTTCACTCAATTTTTTCTGTAGTACCTGTAGACCGTCTAGATGTGGAATGACGGTATACAGTGCACTTACGTCCATGGTGGCTAGATGTAGTTCACCGGAGATCTCAACCTGCTTAAGTTTTTTAATGAAGTCGGCCGTGTCGCGGATATAGGTCTCACTGTTTATAATTAAAGGCTGTTAATGGTGGTCGACGAATTTGGCAAGTGGCTGAAGAAGAAATGATCTAGCGGAAATGATTGGCCTGCCCAGGCGGTAGTGTGTGAGATTTATGGATCTTTGGCAAAGTATAAATGATTGGACAGACCGGGTATTGCACTGTTAGAAAATCAAAATTCTCTTTCGTAAGCCATTTTGTGGATAAACCATGTGATAATCGAGTAACCACTTGTTTTTTAAAATCCGGTATTGGATTATTTTTGACCCATTTGTATGTATTATTATTTCCAAGTTGACGAATGATTTCATCATGATACTGTTGCCAATCCTGTACAACAACAGCACCCCCTTTGTCTGCGGGTCTTATTACTATATCGGTGTTCTTTTTAAGCTCATTTAGAGCAGTTCGTTCATCAAGGGTTAGATTGTGGTACTTGGGTTTAATTAGGCATTTGTTGTGAGTCAAGTTCCATCAATCGAGGTGAATGTTTTTATACTTGGATTACTCAAGGTAGGGTCAAATGCTGAAGGTAATTGAAATTCAAATTTATTAGTCGGCATTGTTGAATCTCCGAACTGTTCACGCAACCTGAGCTTCCTACTGAATTTGAAAATATCTATGTTGGTCTCAAATTTATCATGTGTTGTAGTCAGGATGAAAGATAACCCCTTCGAGAGCACTGATAGCATTGCTGGCGTTAATGGAGTTTTAGATAGATTGTAAACTAAGTCCGAACAGGTTTTTGATTTCGTTTTCCCAACACCTCCGGGTGTGGTCTGCACCCCTTCCTCTTGGTCGTCGTGTTGTTGGTTTTCTGATGTTGCTGGTTCCTTTGTCTAAAAAATCGGATTGATGTCCAGAGATGTCAGTGTCGGAAGCTGAGGCTGAGGTTGATGAGCCTTTCTTGGCCTGGTATTAGTTTTTTTGACGTCTCGGTCTGTATGGACGTTGTGTGTGTCTGATGTTTCCAGTGGTACCACCAGCGAACCATCGATACACAGAGTGTGTTTGGTAATCTGAAGTGACAGCTGTTAATTTATTTCTTTTAAAAGAGATGAGCTCGTTCTTATAGGTGTCTAATTGTGCTCCAATTTTATCCATCAGATTACATGTTTTATCGTTTTTTATAGTTGCCAGGTGGGTGATGTTAAAATCATCAATGTCCTTTTTTATTTTCTTCAGCTCAGTCCCGACCTCCTCCACGACCAGTATCATCAGGTCGAAAGAACATTTATTCAAGACCCCGCACCAGCGGCTACAGAACGTGGGGTTATTTATCCCAATTGTTGGCACATTGGAGAACCCTGAAGCCCCTCGGTATATATTTTTTCTGATGGTATTCGGACAGAAAGTGTCCATGCATAGATAAATCAATTTCTCGCTTTCTAAGCTTGAGTAGCCTTTGGTACAAATCGGTTGCAGATTCAGTTGGTAGTGTTTCAAAGTCTGATTGGTCGAAGGGGACTTTATCCGCATCATCATCAGTAAGGGAAATGATCCCGTGTTCGGCCTGAAGGAGTAATTTATCGTTCAAGAAACCTAGGCCCCCAACTGCCATCTTTCCGGCTAGCTGATATTTTATGTTCCTGGATGCTATGTGCGCAGTGAGTTCCTTTAATAGATAAAAAAGTATATATAGAAAAAAGACAAAAAACAAAAACTTTGTATGTTTTTGTATTTAAAGCTAGGTATGTACCTAGGTGTCCGATGAGAGATCCTTGTGGCAGTACCAGACTAGGGCTGTTCAGCTACCATTTGTCTGGGTTTTTCATGTACGTGGGTAACCGGTCAAGAGGAGACAATGTATTACACTATCATCCCCAAATACAGTTCCAAGGTAGGACCGCACTCACACTTCAGATATTCAACAGTGTGGGGTGCCAGACAAGAAGTGCATGCTCAGTGCAATACTTCTATTATAGTCCAGGGTGTATCCACCACTATTTCAGTGGGGAATGTCAGGCACTCGCCTTTTATAACAGAAAAAACAGTCTTTGTTATAAAATCCAATTTTAGGACTTTATTATATCCAGTGTTTTTACTCAACATGAGGATTAGGTATAATTAGGTTTCCATATGTGCCCCGATGTTTCAGTCCATACATAGCGGACATTTATGAAGGAGCCAAGAAACACATGGAAATAGCATTCAGTAACCTACAAAAGGGTACCAGTGCAAACAAACAATAGCATATACAATGGTGCAAAAAAGGTAAAGAAGTTTACATTACTTGTTCAAGTCAAGATAGCAGCAATTAGCAGTGTCAAAGGGAAAAACCCATGGTGCCCGGGCCCGGCATTTATACCCTCCACACTAATGAGAAGCACATGGACGCTGCCTTCTCCTCGAATAAGCCGTGCTTCTGGTGTCACCGGAAGTTCGGGACCCAGAAGTGACGGCTAGTGAGCCGCATGTATGGAACGCATAACCACCGCATACGTGGAGCGCATCACTTCCTGTGATGTATGGAAGCCGGGTGCATTCATCTGTGTGGTTCTACAATATGGGCAACTAGGTGAATCATCAAAACTTGAAATATCTGCACACTTAAGAGGTTTGTTTGAGGGTGCCCGTCAGCTGAGAATCATAGAAAACTGTATATTCGAGGATATAAAGAAGGCAGCACTCCTTGTTAAATTTTTAAAGTCCAAGCAAAAAGACAATTTGTTCACTCCATAAACATGTGAGCATCAGACTTTTACTGCAGCTTAATCGGCATTCGCATGCCTTTTGTAATAGTGGGGGTCACAGACATAATCACCCATCCTTGTAGTGCAGGGGAACAACAGTCTAACCACAGTCTGACGAATTTGTTTCAGCTCAGAGGAGCCTTTCTCAAAGACTGACCACCTCCTTCTCCCTCCGTCCACATGCTGCACGCCGCACCTCACATCCGCCCCATCCTTTGCCTGCTCACACCAGGCTGATGACGTAGGCGGAAGCATCGCTGTCAGCTGAGCTGCTCCGTGCACTGGGGGGGACGGGATGCGGCATCTATGTGTTAGGAGTCCCTTAGGACAGCACGACAGATATAATTGCTGGAGGCACAGACAGACAGAGGCAGGCTGGATGGAACTCACTGCTTTATCGTAACTCAGGAACAGGTACACAGTACAGGATACACTTACATGAACAGATTCAAAAACACGATAACAGAACTCAGGAACTCAGGATACAAGGACTCAGGATACAAGGACATGGCATAAGAAAGCTCTCAGCAAACTAACATGAAGCTCACAAACCGAGAACTATCAAAGGCCCTGAGCTCAGGGCCAATGCCTCTTTTAAAAGCAGCTCAGACCAATAGCTGCAGCACATGGAGACAGGCCCACAATCAATCACATGTGCTGCAGCTGGGAATGGCACTCTGAGAACAGCCCAGCCCAGCTGATTACACCAGCTGGGACTGTCCTCAGAAACCACAACCCTGCATGCAGGGCCAAACAGCAGCACCTCTGGCCACACAGAGGTACTGCAGGATGCACAAACAGCAGCAGCACCTCTGAGTAACCAGAGGCACCGCACACAAGACCAAAATGGCAATGCTGCCATAACATAATGCCCCCCTTGAGAAGGCGGATTCCAGACGCCTTTAGGAAAGTTCACGATGCTGCCTCTTTTAATGATCTTGTTTAGTTCGAAAAAAATTTTTTCCGGAATGACGGCCACCGTGACGGCTCTCCAGAGAGACGGGATCTTATGCCCGTAGGCAAGAGCAGAAAGAACCCCTCCTGGGTCAATGATGCAAGGACCCCCTTCTGGGGCTGGATCATCACGGACCTCTGGCACTTCGGATGGACCCTCACGGACCTCTGGCACTTCGGGTGGACCCTCACGGACCTCTGGCACTTCGGGTGGACCCTCACGGACCTCTGGCACTTCGGGTGGACCCTCACGGACCTCTGGCACTTCGGGTGGACCCTCACGGACCTCTGGCACTTCGGATGGACCCTCACGGACCTCTGGCACTTCGGATGGACCCTCATGGACCTCTGGCATGGCAAGCGATAGTGTACTAAAAGAAAGGACATTGCGACTGACAGCCGACACGGCGGCTCTCAACTTATGCTCAATGACATGGGCATTAACGGACTCAGGCCCGGAGGCAACAGACTCAGGCCCGGAGGCCATGGAGGCAACAGACTCAGGCCTGGAGGCCACGGAGGCAACAGACTCAGGCCCGGAGGCCACGGAGGCAACAGACTCAGGCCCGGAGGCCACGGAGGCAACAGACTCAGGCCCGGAGGCCACGGAGGCAACAGACTCAGGCCCGGAGGCCACTGAGGCAACAGACTCAGGCCCGGAGGCCACGGAGGCAACAGACTCAGGCCCGGAGGCCACGGAGGCAACAGACTCAGGCCCGGAGGCCACGGAGGCAACAGACTCAGGCCCAGAGGCCACGGAGGCAACAGACTCAGGCCCGGAGGCCACGGAGGCAACAGACTCAGGCCCGGAGGCCACGGAGGCAATAGCGTCCTCAGGCCCGAAGGCCGGGGCAATAGCGTCCTCAGGCCCGGAGGCCAGGGCAATAGCGTCCTCAGGCCCGGAGGCCAGGGCAATAGCGTCCTCAGGCCCGGAGGCCAGGGCAATAGCGTCCTCCTCCTGGGGCTGGACAGAACCCCCTCCTGGGGCTGGACAGACAGGACCCCCTCCTGGGGCTGAACAGACAGGACCCCCTCCTGGGGCTGGACAGACAGGACCCCCTCCTGGTGCTGGACAGACAGGACCCCCTCCTGGGGCTGGACAGACAGGACCCCCTCCTGGGGCTGGACAGACGGAACCCCCTCCTGGGGCTGGACAGACGGAACCCCCTCCTGGGGCTGGACAGACGGAACCCCCTCCTGGGGCTGGACAGACGGAACCCCCTCCTGGGGCTGGACAGACGGAACCCCCTCCTGGGGCTAGACAGACGGAACCCCCTCCTGGGGCTAGACCATCAGGCTCCTTGGCGGGGACCGGATCATCGGGCTCCTTGGCGGGGACCGGATCATCGGGCTCCTTGGCGGGGACCGGATCATCGGGCTCCTTGGCGGGGACCGGATCATCGGGCTCCTTGGCGGGGACCGGGACATCGGACCCTCTGGCGGAGACCGGGACATCGGACCCTCTGGCGGAGACCGGGACATCGGACCCTCTGGCGGAGACCGGGACATCGGACCCTCTGGCGGAGACCGGGACATCGGACCCTCTGGCGGAGACCGGGACATCGGACCCTCTGGCGGAGACCGGGACATCGGACCCTCTGGCGGAGACCGGGACATCGGACCCTCTGGCGGAGACCGGGACATCGGACCCTCTGGCGGAGACCGGGACATCGGACCCTCTGGCGGAGACCGGGACATCGGACCCTCTGGCGGAGACCTGGACATCGGACTCACTGGCGGAGACCGGAACATCGGACTCACTGGCGGAGAGCGGAACATCGGACTCACTGGCGGAGAGCGGAACATCGGACTCACTGGCGGAGAGCGGAACATCGGACTCACTGGCGGAGAGCGGAACATCGGACTCACTGGCGGAGAGCGGAACATCGGACTCACTGGCGGAGAGCGGAACATCGGACTCACTGCGATACACGCCATCGGCTATGACATCGGCCACCTCTCCTGGGAACACACCATCAGCTACGGGATCGGCCACCTCTCCTGGGGGCACACCATCGGCTGAGGCATCGGATGCAGCTTTGGGGAGGTGCACATCGGACACTGCTCCGGGAGCCTGCACCTTCCGACACAAGCCTGCCAGAATACGGGCCAGGTCTCTGATCTGATCTTCCAGGCTTTGAGATGGTTTAGGCTCCATAGCAAGATAAAGTTACACTGTTCCCCCTCCAGCAATTCGGTATGGCCTTTGATAATGTTAGGAGTCCCTTAGGACAGCACAACAGATATAATTGCTGGAGGCACAGACAGACAGAGGCAGGCTGGATGGAACTCACTGCTTTATCGTAACTCAGGAACAGGTACACGGTACAGGATACACTTACATGAACAGATTCAAAAACACGATAACAGAACTCAGGAACTCAGGATACAAGGACTCAGGATACAAGGACATGGCATAAGAAAGCTCTCAGCAAACTAACATGAAGCTCACAAACCGAGAACTATCAAAGGCCCTGAGCTCAGGGCCAATGCCTCTTTTAAAAGCAGCTCAGACCAATAGCTGCAGCACATGGAGACAGGCCCACAATCAATCGCATGTGCTGCAGCTGGGAATGGCACTCTGAGAACAGCCCAGTCCAGCTGATTACACCAGCTGGGACTGTCCTCAGAAACCACAACGCTGCATGCAGGGCCAAACAGCAGCACCTCTGGCCACACAGAGGTACTGCAGGATGCACAAACAGCAGCAGCACCTCTGAGTAACCAGAGGCACAGCACACAAGACCAAAATGGCAATGCTGCCATAACACTATGTTGCTTAGGTGACAGAGATGTTACATAAACAAACAAGGAACGCAAAATATAAACAGTTTACTAAATGCTGAAAACCTAATGTAATACTGTGATCGTGTATGATGTGAGACCTCTCAATGATGTGTACACAAATAGCATGATCCCTCCGCGGGGAATGAGTTTTAAAGGCATCTGAAGAATGGTGAAAGGAAAAATAGATACATACTGTATATTGGAGAATGGCTTCTTTTTACTTCTAAGCATGCGTGAATAACACTGCATGTGTGAAAGAAATTAAATGAATGTACAGTCTGTAAAAAATATGTGGAAAAAATATGAGAAATTGGGGCAGTACGGATGGTGTAATGGTTAGCATTACTGCCTCACAGCACTGAGGTCATGGGTTCGATTCCCACCATGGCCCTAACTGTGCAGAGTTTGTATATTCTCCCCGTACTTGTGTGAGTTTCCTCCGGGTACTCCGGTTTCCTCCCACAATCCCAAAAAAATACTGGTAGGTTATTTGGCTCCTAACAAAATTAACCCTAGAATGTCTGTGTGTGTGTGTGTACATGGGGTAGGGAATATAGATTGTAAGCTCCTCTAGGGCAGGGACTGATGTGAATGTTCAACTATACTCTGTAAAGCGATGCGGAACATGTGTGCGCTATATAAGAAACTGTTAATAAATAAATAATAAAATAAATGAGAAATTTAAAAAATTTGAAAAATATAAACAAAGAGGGGCGATATGTGTTGAATTATACTAATGTGAGAACAGATTTTTAACCATGAAATCTAATATGTGTACAGTATGTGTCCATAGCAAGAAATATTTAATGGACGTTAAATATGAATAACAGGAATTAATAATCAACAAAAAGACTGATTATCTAATATGCATTGCTCCTATAAATGGAAGTGTATTGCATGAAGAAAAAAAAGTGTCATTATGCAGTCAGACAAATATCTAAGGCGTATGGCCAATTAGAACACATTATACATAATAATGTATTCTGCATGTTAACCGATAAGGGTACCAACATGTATGAAAAAATAGCACGATGTATAAATATATCTACACCATGCGTTGCTGCGCAAGAACATATTGACCAGGCACTGTGCCTGCTTAAAAAACATTCCAAATATTAATGCAATGGGTCTATATGTGCGCAGAGTTGAAAAGAACTATCGTGCAAAAGCATGTACAAATATTTCAAAGAAGACAGCCCAACCATTGGGATTCATTTAACCCCCTTGGTTGCACAGTGTCAAGGCAATGGATCCATTTTGCTTCAAGTTGCAGTAAAGCTTTTCCCACTGTTGCCCCCTCTGGTTGAGGGGAGGACCTGATCGATAATCTTGTGGCGCATAGTTGCCACCCCATGCTGTAACTGGGTGAAGTGGCGAGCAACTGGTTGCTCACTGGCCAATGCTGCACTTATGGCCGTGCGGTATTGGGCCATTCTTTCTTTAAATTGTTGCTCTGTCTTGTCCACGTAGCACAAGCCACATGGGCAAAACAGAGCATACATTAGATGTAAAGGTCAAGGCTTTAGCGATGTAGAATTTCTTCCCTGAATGAGGATGTGCGATGATATTTCCAGTAAGCATGAAACCACATGTCGTGCATCAAAAGCATTTATTGCAGCCTTTTTTATGAGACAAAAATTGTTCTTTCGCTGCAGGACCCATATTGGTGACATCCATTTTGACCAGCCAATCTTTAAGATTGCGGCTTCTCTTGAAGCGTGGCATCACACGATGGTCCTTGAGGGCTTTTAAATTACTGAAGTTACAATAGGCCAATATCTCTTGCCTTTCTGGACCAAAGCTTTACTTTGTGAGTTATATTGTTGGACCTAGGGTGTTACCTTCCCAAGCTCTTGTTTGAGTTTTTTTCGTAGTAATTCTTCCCTGGGTCTGTTAAAAGCCTTCAGTCTAGCCACATCAATTTCCTTTCTTGGATAACCCCTTTTAAGGAATTTAAGCACCATTATGTCCAGTTGTCTATTTCCTTCTACTAGATCACTTGTGCAGCTGCATGCCCTGATGAGTTGTGAATAGGGTAGCCCTTTGATAGTGGTGTCCGAGTGAAAGCTAGCATGGTGCAGCAAGGTGTTTCTATCTGTTTCTTTGGTATACAGAGTGGTGGTGATATGTTCTGCTTGTAGCATCATTTTAATGTCCAGGAAATTAATTTCTGATGGATGATGTGACATGGTAAGCTTCACAGGGCTGTCAGATGTATTCTGATTCTGTACAAGCTCAAGAAGGTTGTGGATGTCACCTGTCCACAGGAAAAGCAGATCGTCTATATATCTATAATACAGATATATCCTGGATGCCACTGTTTGATTGGCAAAGAACAGTTGTTTTTAAATGCTCCACATATATACGCGTTGGATAATGTCGGGGCGGCCGCCGACCCCATAGAACAATTTGTGTGTTGTCTATAAAATATACCATCATAATAAAAAAGTCATTATGTTTGAGGGTAAAGGTGAGTTACTTTAGAAAAAACTCAATGTCCGGCCAGCTGTGGCCAGTGACATATCAGTTGGAATCTCTGTGAGCGTGTCCAGTTTTCTTAATAATGTGGAAGAGTCCTTTAAATGTGTAAAGGTGTTTTGTATACATGGCTGTAGAAACAGATTAACGTATACTGCAATGGATTCGCACAATGCATAAAAATCTAAGGCAACCACCGGGCCGGCCAATCGTGTCCGCCAGAGGATCATTGTGTGAATCCATTGCAGTATACGTTGATCTGTTTCTACAGCCATGTATACAAAACACCTTTACACATTTAAAGGACTCCTCCACATTATTAATAAAACTGGACATGCTGGCAGAGATTCCAACTGATGTGTCACTGCGTTCCACGTTTGTTTATGTAACGTCTCTGTCACCTAGGCAACAGAGATGCCGCATTCCCCACGGCGCACGGAGCGGCTCAGCTGACAGCGAAGCTTCCGCCTATGTCATCAGCCTGGTGAGAGTTGGCGAAGGACGGGGCAGATGTGAGGAAACTGACACATGCAATCCTCAGGCCCAACAGCTGGGGGTGCATTTCTTAGGCTAAGATCCTGGGGGTACAGCCAAATATAGAAAGTGTCCAAGTAAGAGCACTCACCCGACTTGAAGAAGTAATGAAGTAAAAAGTTTAATACATCACCACTTGTTTACAGTACATTGTCAACGTTTCGAGCCATGCTGGGCCCTTTGTCAAGATCAAATTTCAGATGGTTAACAGCATCAGAAAATGTATCACTATAATCCTGCTGTACACCTTAAATACCATAGTGCCAGGAAGTGTCCATCTAGGTAACCAATTAATACCGGAAGTAACCATAAATGCAATTTCTTCCCATTGTACTTATAATATATACACCACCTCAGCTAATGTGCATAGCGTCTAGAAAGTACCCACCTATTGTAGCACTTTCACCGCTCAACTTGTATATCTAAATCAATGTGCCGCAGCGTGCATTCCACCTGGCTGAAATGCAACACCGGAACTCTACAACCAGATATCCGAATATAGATCTCAACTCCACTAGTGCACAGAGCACCTGGCTGGCCGGCCAGGACGGCAAAACAGGAAGTACGGCTAAAAAGGCTGTATGCATTCCATTGCCGCAATCTGTAATGCACAGCCATTTGTAAACAATATCTTCAGCTATAGTACGAATAATACAGTTAGGGCAATCGTGATATTAGATAGCCTCAAAAAATTAATAATCCACATTACGTACCATAGTAAATATCACAGTAAAGGAAATCCTATATTCAGTACTCGTGTTTTTTTTTTAAATATATATAATTGATGTGGCGTGTATCATAGACTATGCTAATTATATTATAAGAATTGCAATAAGTAAGGCAAAAATCAATTGGATGAAAAAAAAATATTTTTTTGAGTGTGGTCATTATACTATAGAAACTTTCAAATATATCAAGGGTTTTAACAAGGTACAGGTGAGAGACATTCTTCACAGGAAGAGGAGCAGCAGAACACGAGGACATGCACTGAAACTAGAGGGAGGAAGATTCAGGGGAAATTTGAGGAAGAATTACTTCACAGAAAGAGTAGTAGATAAGTGGAATAGCCTCCCATCAGAGGTGGTAGAGGCAAATACAGTAGTACAATTTAAACATGCTTGGGATAGGCATATTGATATCCTTACAAAAAAATAAGGATCAAATATGGTTTGAGGTAACATGTTTAAAAAAGGGGCAGACTAGATGGGCCAAGTGGTTCTTATCTGCCGTCAAATTCAAATTCTAGGGCTCACAATAGGTATTTAATATATTAAACATAAGACAGACAACACATAACACACTATTAAAAAAACAGACCGTCAGTCCATAGAAATACCTCAACCTGTAGGACTACTGGCCCGAGGGACCCTATGGACCATACGGCCACAAATTCAGAATATATGCATATTATAAAACATACATCTAATCATAACTAAAAACTATAAATAAATCAAAACCAATTTTCCAAATTCATATCATGGTTCCATGAGTCCATAATACATTTTACGGAAAATCCAGAAAGAGGTTCAGATGTATTATTATACCCTTCATTTGTTTGGATTGACTTATATTTGGTAATAAATAAAAAATTTATTTTCAGATACATTAATAGGGATAAGTTATAGGGAATTAGTACTAAATCCTGGCAGTCGGAATCCCGGCGTTCAAAATCCCGACGCCTGAATCTCTACCGCCGAAATCCCGACAGGGGGGGGGGGGTGGGGTCGTGGATCACTCCCCCTTGTGGGATCACTGCGCTCACCACGCAGCAGGCCCGGTGCGTCGCTACACTCGGCACACTAATTTATTCTCCCTCTATGGGTGTCGTGGACACCCATAGAGGGAGAAAGTGTCAGGATTTCGGCGGTCGGGATACCGGCATCGGGATTTTGAACGCCGGGATACCGACTGCCGGGATTCTAACTGCATCCCAGTTATAGGCCTCTATTTCTAGATTTTTCTATTATCTGTGTATTGTAGCCCTCCCCCCCAATACCCTTCCTGTCTAGTTTTAACTTTTTTCCTTGGTGCTCCGAGGAACAGGGTGCCATTTCTAGGAGAAAGCTGTTGCAGCCCTAATGTTTACATCATTTTTTCTTTTGTTTACTTTAGGCTGTCAGCGCCGCTACTTCAGTGCTGCAGCTGACATCCTCCATACCCGGCCGACGGACCTTATGGCCGCTCCAACCAGTCACCTCCCCGCACTTAAAAGGAGCTGGGGCCACGGGCAGAGGAACAGGTAAGCGATTCCCTGCTTGTGGGGAATCAAGATGTGGCTCACACCGCCAGAGGGGGGGGATGCGCCACCAACGTACCTGGCAGCGGTACTCAGCTCATGCTGAGACATCGCTAGAGCACCAGGGAATTACATGCTGCAAACAAGGCAACTTGCGCAGCAGCCCACTGTGGTTCCATAAGGTTTTGCTGTACTATAGACAGCAGTTATATTTCCTTTGTTATCTTCTTTAGTTTATTATTTTCATTGATGCAAGATTTTATATCTGCACATCACCCTGGTGGCTCACAGGACCAGTATATTGTCACTCATTTGTTTATTAGGGCCTATTGTACAGTACTTTCCTTATCTCCTCTCCACATACTAGCGTGTGCTGGTTTGTGTGGTATTTGCAGACAAAGCAGTGTTTATTATACACATCATCTGCTAAGGGTTCAGGAAAGGGCTCTCACAAAGAGGGTACAGCTCCAAAGCTGCATGCTTATACATGCATAAGGTTGCTGGATGACTGACCGGCAGTCGGGATTCCGACAGTCATTACACCAAATTTGGAATCCCGACTGTTAAAACCTAGACAGAAGGGCATGGGCTATTCTCCCTCCTGTGGGTACACAACCCCCATAGAGGGAGAGTAAAATAGGTGGCTAGCATAGTGAGCCACTGTGCCCACAGCGTTGCGAGCCCGCAAGGGGCTTCGTTGTCGGAATCTGGACTTTCGGTGTGTTATACAACACCCACCCACAACATTTAATCAAAAATATGTGCTGAGCAGAACATGTGAACGCTGCTTTGTGGCTGATACTAATTTGCAGGCCACTGAGGCAATTCCCTGCAAACCAGACTTGGCTATGACTCTTTCCTCAGAGATAGGGGAACTGCCTTCTCAGATAGCCACTTCACATCTATTACTCTGCCTTTCCCACAGGTCCATTTGCCACAGTGGAACCTGCATAGGTGAAAGGCCTGTCCAAATCTGTCCAGGGTTGGGTGCAAGTCTCCTCTTAACTGCAGCAAGCCTTAGGTGCTTCTAACTCTTGTACAGCGGTGCAGCATGACACTTCAAATGCCCTCACATCTAGGGGACTCTTCATTTAAGGTTTCCTCAGACGAGTATTCTAGTTCAGATGCCCAGTTGAGAAGGATTCCACGGCTAATGAAAATCATATGACTCAGGCCAGAGTGGATAGTTCAGTTAAGATCATTAGGCTGCTTACCCTGCAAATTAAGGATGCAGATCTCAGGTATTTAAAAACAAAAAGAAGCATCCAGCTTGTCTATTCAGGGCTTTGGCCTAGTGAATAGACAACCCGACTACAAAGGTTACTAAGCTGGATAGCCTTTTTCAGGATGCATAGAAAAATCCTAATAAAACGTTCATAATTTTCAAGCTTATATCTACTTTTTAACTTCTCTCTGAAGAGCAAGAAGAAAAGGATGTCCATAACACAAGAATGGTTATAGCTACTAACTTACTTATTCCTGATGTAATGTCTTCAAAAAGAAAAAACGTGGGACCATTCCATTCGCCCAGCTTATACAGCTGCTTGGACTTCCATGGCTTTAGTTCACTGGGCCGATGCTTTAGCAGAAGGTCTGCAGTTACTTGAAGAGCAGTCTTATTGCCCTAGTGGATAATATTAGGGAAGCATGCGCCTTGAAAGTGTTACACCTACTTATGTGAGGGTTTATTGGATGGAGTGTTTTTGCCTTTTAAATATTGGCAGTCACGGCAGCAACGAGACAAGCTCTTTGGCTCAAATCTTGGAAGGCAGATAATGATTCAAAAAAGGTTTTAGAAGCATTAACTTTCTATGCTTCCATTCTCTTCGGCTCTTCGGATATAGATATTGCCAAAGCTTTCAAGTCAGCCGATCTTCCCTCAGGAACTTCAAAACTGAGCAAACATTCTGTTGGTTATTTTGGCTCCAGAGTAAGGCCCACTCCAAGAGTTCAACCTCACCTGACAGGGCTGGGATGATCGGTGCCAAGCCCCCAAGCCAGCTGATAAGCCTGCAGCCAGATGCCAAAATTCAGCATTTGGCTGTATCAGGGCAGAGGGTCATCTTCAGTTGGCAGAGATTTGGCCAAACTCTATAGTACGTCAGACTCATGGGAGTGGGTCGTGTTATCTCATGGATATTCTCTCACCTTGGTCTAGGCCTCCTACAATTTTTCACAACTGGTCTCCCTATGGGCGCAGATAAGGCAGCCTCCCTCAAGATAGTCATTCTGACTCTTTTAGAGTCACATGTGTTCCTTCAACTCAAGAGGCACAGGTTTTTATGGTCAGCAAAGCAGGTGTCTCGTTTCATCCTATGCTCAACTAAAGAAACAAATTAATTTCATTCAAGTGCTAAAATTCAGGATGGAATCCCTATTATCTTAAAAGCCCTGGAACCAGGAGAACTTATGGAATCCTTAGCTATCCAAGACCCATATCTACACATACCCATGGGGTTGGAAAACCAGCATTTCTGTGGTTTACAGTACTGGAACGCCACAGTTTCAGGCGCTACCACTCGGCACTTCAGTGGTTCCTACATATCTTTACCACAGTCATGGAGCGACTGGTGGCTCATCTTCATTTGGACGTAGTTAGGATCCTTCTGTACCTCAACAGCCTTCTCATCATGGCTTCTGCTTGGGAAGTCCTTCAATTTCAATTACAGCTGATGACAGTCTAACTCCAGTCTCATGGTTAACTAATAAACTGGAGAAAATCTTGCCTGGTTCCTTTGCCCTACATAGTACACCTAGGTGCACTCAGGAACGTGGTTGCCCAATGGGACTATCTACCCCAGGACAACAGGATGGAATTACATGCTTTGATACGATTCTTTCTGAAACACCACAGAGTGTCAATCCACCTCTGCATGAAAGTAGTCAGGAAACTTGTGTCCATCTTCTCTATGGTGGAGTTTGGAAAATTCCATTCTTTTCTGGCACTGTCGGGTCGTTGGATTCGCTCACACAGTTTCTTCAGTTGTATAGAGACATTCGGATCTCTCTTCTGTGATGGCTCCAGTTATCCAATCTCACCAAGGGCCATTCAGTTGCCTACCACAATTTGGTCATAGTGACCACAGATGCCAGTCTACATGGCTGAAGTGCTGTGGTGGAGGATCACTCTTTTAGGGTTGCTAGTCACGACAGGAGGCCATCCTTCCAATAAATGTCTTGGAACTGCAGGCCATCTATGAAACCTTCTGCCACTCGACTATTCAACTTAATGGCAGGTCCATAAGAATCCACTCAAACAATGCAATGGCTGTTGCATTGTAAATCGCCAGGACTGATCACGTGGTCTCTCTTCTGTCAGATTATTGGGGTCTACACAGATGGACATAGGGGCCTCCCAACACAACATAACTTTCACTCCGTTTGAACCTCTGGAGTCAGTTGCACTCTCCTGGCTTACTTTAAAGACTCTTTACTGTTGGCATTCACTTCAGCTCGCAGGGCCTCTGACCTAGGTGCTCTCTTTTGTAGGTCTCTTTTCTTGATCTTCCATAAGAATAGAGCAGTACTCCATACCAGACTTGGCTATGTTCCGGAAGTGTTCTCTAGGTTCCATATTAGCCAAGAGCTTTGGGTCCTGGTTTGTTCTACATCTTTGGTGGTGGATGAGTCTTTGAATGTTGTTAGGGCCTTTTGCCTTTAAGTTTCAAGAACTGTGGCAATCAGAAAATCTGGTTCTTTTGGTCCTGTATGACGTTCAAAAACTCAGCATATAAACAGCCGTTAGCACGTTGATTACGGTCCACGATCTAACAGGCATATCTGTTGGCTGGTAGGCTGTTTCCTCTCTCACAGTAATTGCTGTAACCACTCCCACTGGCAATGAGTTACAGAATTTTACTGCTCTAATGGTGAACAATCCTCTTCTTAATTCAGTACGTAATATCTTTGCAACGAGCCTCAGTACATGCCCGCATGTCCTAAGTACAGTCCTGTTAGTGAACAAATCCTCCTCCCGGTTCCATATTATTCCCAATCCTGTATTTGAACATACTAATCATATAATGTCTCAACTGCCATTTCTGCAGTGAAAACATATTCAACCTATCTTTGTATTCTAGTGATTCGAGACCTTTTGCTAGCTTTATTCTACCAATTGAACACCTCAGCCAACTGAGCTTTTGGCAGGGATGTTCTAAGTGCAGCTCAGGAGCGTTTCTACCCTTAAGGGACACAGCTTTAGGATGTCCCACAAATCCCAGCATCCACTGCTGGCTTACAGAAAAAGGGAATTTTTGCCACATGTAGTATTATGGGGTTGCTCCAAGGTAGGTAGCTCTTAATTTAAATCAAGCAAGGAGCCATTATCATGTGGCTCCTTGCTGGTTAATCATAGACCAAATTTAGGGTAATGGTGGTGTGGGGTGCAGTGCCCCTGGACTGGTTGAGCTGGGTAGCACTAGTATGGCACACCCTTACATTATATTAACACTTAGCACTATTGGTACTTATGTATTATCTGGGCTCCCATGTTAAATGCACCCCATTTTTTTATTCCCCTACTATCCAACTACGCATGGAGTTGATGTTATATAGTGTGGCGAGCGTAGCGAGCCACCGTGCCCGAAGCGTGGCGCCCGAAGCGTGGCGAGGGGACACGGTCTCATAAGAAAAACGGGAGCCCAGATATTACATAAGTACCGCACTATTTTTTTCTTTTTCTAACTAACACTATTTCTTCAATATTTTAATTACATTTCATTTTTCTTTATCTCTCTCTCACTTTCTATATATAGCTTCTCCCCCTGCACCTACATATAGCGCTAGGGACCCCAATTTACAGAGAAGCCTTGACAATGGCTTGGAGGCATATCATACACCTGCGCAGGTATATGTTACCAATATCTCTGAATTCTATTATCATGTGGGGTTCAAGATTGGTTACTAATACCATTCAGTGAGATGGGGGAATTATGTCTTTTTTAACCCCTCCCTCTCATGCACCTGAGTAGTATTACTAAACTAATTGTGCATCTACCACTATCCATATGTCAATTTTTGGTTCTTACCTGTAAAATAATTTTTTCGTTGGCCAAGGGGGATGCTGGGCACCCGTCTTCAAGCTCCGGGTCATCAGTTAGGTTAATTATGTGTTGACAGTTGTTACACTGGCTTTAATGTTTCCTGTGTTCTGTTGAGTGGTTCTTCTTTCCTATCCCTATTCCTCGGCATGTTAAGTTAAGACTGGACACAAAGGGGTACTAGGGAGTAGAAGCTACGGGCTGCATCTTGAAGTTCATCTCCTTGGTGCCCGGTCCTCCGGCCCCTGAATACAAATCCCTGCATCCACCTTGGCCAACGAAATAAGGATTTTACAGGTAAGAACCAAAAAATCCCCTTATCCTGCATATATATTAAAAGGTTCAGGAAATAAACTTCACATTTATGTAGTTGGTGTTGAGATGGTTGCAAAAAGAAATTAATGAATCATGACCCCACTCCAAAGGCACAAAATGTCATCAATATACCATATATAGGACACCAGGCTGGCACTCCAAAGGGGTTGCCCGATATCGATTGATCTCCCCACCATGCCATATATAAATTGCCAGTCTGCAACCCATTGCAGTAACGGTTTATTGTAAATAGAAACATTAAACCAAAAAATATTTGTTAGTTAATATAAGGGAAATATTGGTACTTGTGTATTATCAGGGCGCCCGATGTAATGTAAATTGTATACGATATCGCATCCGATTCGATCTGCGATGCAATTTAGCGGCCGATTTTTTTTGAAGATTTTCGGCCAATTTTTTTGCAGATTTTCGGCCATTTCCTGCTGATTTGCATGCTATTCCATCCTTGCACACCCCCTGGTACTATGTGATGGTATGCGGTGATATGCGATGGTTTGCAGCCGATTTTTGGCCGATTTTCGCGGGCGCCCTGATAATACACAAGTACCGAAATATCTTCAAGGATGAAAGACTTTTCACCAGGAGAGATAGGGTGTGGTATAGGGGTCCGACAGTCAGGATCCTGACAGTCATTATCCCGACGTCAGGATCCCGACTGGCCGGACCCAGACAGCATGGCCAGCACACCAAAGCCCCTTGCAGGCTCACTGCACTCACCATGTAGCGAGCCACCTATTCTATTCTCCCTCTTTGGGGGTTGTGGATACACACAAGAGAAAATAGTAGTAGTAGTAGTAGTTGTAGTAGTAGGTTTATTTATAAGGCGCCACAAAGTGTCCACAGAGCCGTACATAGCAAACAAAAAACAAATGACAAGGTAACGTACAGGGTGTGTTGATAAAATACAGCATAAATAGGGGTATAGCTGGTAGAACTAAAATCAGCATCAGTTCTGAAGTAGGTGTCAAAATTGTCGAGGAGACTGAAGATGAAGTAGAGGAAGGGAAGAACCGGTCAGGAGCACTGGTGAGGTAAAGAAGTAGGTTGAGTACGTGAGGAAGGAGGGCCCTATTCATAAGAGTTAACAGACTAAAAGGAGGTGGGTGGACGAACGAAAAAGAATAGAATAAGTAGGAACGGATGGATGGGTAGGGTAGGCAGGATAGGAGGAGCAAAAGAGGTTAGAAGGAGGAGGCATAGGGTAATCGGTAGAAGTGGGTTTTGAGGGAGCGCTTGAAGGAGGTAAGGGATTCAGAATGCCTGATGGGTGACGGGAGGTTGTTCCAGTGCAGGGGGGCAGCACGAGAGAAGTCTTGGACACCGGAGTAGGAGGAGGTGATTAGGTGAGAGGTCAGTTGGCGGAGCAAAGAGGACAGGAGGGAGTGTGGATAGAGATCAGTGAAGAGAGGTAAGGCATGGTGGAGGAGAGAGCCTTGTAGGTGGTGGTGGTGAGGATTTTAAAGAGAACCCGGAAAGGAATGGGGAGCCAGTGAAGAGATAGACAGAGGGGGGAGGCAGAGGTAGAGTGACGGAAGAGGAAGATGAGCCTAGCAGCAGCGTTAAGAATGGATTGGAGAGGGGCGAGGTGGACGAGAGGTAGCCCAGAAAGAAGGATGTTGCAGTAGTCAAGGCGGGAGATAACAAGAGAGTGAATGAGAGTTTTAGCCATGTTTTGTTTCAGGAAGCATTGGGTCATCTAGGCTGTGATGGCCATGA
This sequence comes from Crinia signifera, assembly GCF_055691185.1. Classification (NCBI taxonomy): domain Eukaryota; kingdom Metazoa; phylum Chordata; class Amphibia; order Anura; family Myobatrachidae; genus Crinia; species Crinia signifera. The sequence continues at coordinate 79,173,926 of NC_139223.1, read as the reverse complement.
GGCATTTAGAGACCTTGGACAGGAGTGATGGGGATAGTTTGGGGGAAGAGAGATAGATTAGGGTATCATCAGCATAAAGGTGGTAATGGAAGCCATAGGAGCTGATGAGGGTGCCCAGAGAGGTGGTGTAGAGAAAGAAGTGGAGAGGGCCAAGGACTGACCCTCTGGGAACACCGACTGGCTGTGGGGTAGTAGGAGAGGAGGAGCTCGGAGTGGAGATGGAGAAGGAGCGATCGGGGAGGTATGAGGTGAACCATGAGAAGACCGTGCCAGTGATGCCAAAGGAGCGGAGGGTGTTGAGCAGGAGAGGGTGGTCAACAGTGTCAAAGGCAGCCGACAGATCAAGCTGGATGAGAATAGAGAAGAGGCCTTCGAATTTAGCCGATAGTAGATCGTTAGTGACTTTGGTCAGGGCAGTTTCAGTGGAATGTAAAGGGCGGAACCCGGATTGGAGGGGGTCTAGAATGGAGTTAGCAGTAAGGTGGCTTAGGAGACGATTACAGGCCAGACGTTCTAGGAGCTTGGAGGCAAAAGGGAGGAGGGAGATGGGCCTGTAGTTGGAGAGAGAGTTGGGGTCCAGATTTGATTTTTTGAGAATTGGGGAGACAAGAGCATGTTTGAAGGAGGAGGGGAAGATCCCAGAGGATAGGGAAAGATTAAAGAGGTGAGCCAGGTGAGAGCAGACCGACTGACTGAGAAGATGGATAATATAGGAGGGGATAGGATTGAGCGGGCAGGTGGAGGGAGAAGCGGATTGAGAATTGAATGGACTTCAGCAGCAGTGTTGGGGTAAAATGAGGACAGGGGTGGGAAGAAGTGGGAATGTAGGATGGGAGGTGGGAGAGGGTGAGGTCATAGCAGCAGTGATGGCAGTCCTGAGAGAGGAGATTTTGGTTGAAAAGTAGGTAGCGAAATCAGCGGCTACGATGGAGGATGGAAGAGCTGGAGGAGGGGGGAGAGCAAGAAGTTGAAGGTGGCGAAGAGCCTGCGGGGGTTGGATGATTGGGAAAGGATGAGGGACTTAAAGTAGGATTCGTTGGCCAGAGCAAGGGCAGAGCTGAAGGAGGAAAGAATGAATTTGAAATGGAGATAATTCGTGAGGGAGCGTGATTTCTTCCAGAAGCGCTCAGCAGTGCGAGAGCACTTTTTAAGGAATCGGTGGGGGTTGGAGCATCGAAGGGGGATAGAGGAGGGAGGGCAGGCAGAGTCCAATGCCGAAGATAGGGTGTCGTTATAGAGGGAGGCAGCGAGGTTCGGGCATGACATAGCGGCGATTGGGGCGAGAAGAGGACACAGCGTGTCTGAGAAGGAAGCAATATCAAGTGTGTTGACGTTATGCCGTGAGACAATGTGCTTTGGAGGGGGGGTGGGAGAGCGGGAAGCAGTGAGTGAGAAAAAGATGAGGTGATGATCAGAAAGAGGAAAAGCCGAGATAGTGTAGTCAGTAAGGGAACAAGAGCGGGAGAAGACGAGATTGAGGGAGTGTCCTTGGATGTGGGTGGGAGAAGTAGTCCAATGAGATAGGCCAAGAGAGGAGCAGAGAGAGAGAGGAGTTTGGAGGTACCAGGATCAGCGGGGTTATCCAAGGGGATATTAAAGTCACCAAGAATAACAGAAGGAAGGTCAGAGGAGAGGAAGTGTGGAAGCCAGGCGGCGAAGTTGTCAAGAAATTGGGAGATAGGGCCAGGGGGATGGTAGATTGCAGCGACACAGAGGTGGTAGGGGTAGTACAGACGGATGGAGTGAGACTCAAAGGAGGAGAAGAGGAGAGAGGGTTCAGGGTGAATGACACCGTAGGTGCAGGAGGCTGAGAGGAGAAAACCCACACCGCCACCTTGGCGACCGTCAGGCCTGGGGGTGTGAGAGAAAGAGAGGCCACCATGGAAGAGAGCAGCTGGAGAGACAGAAACAGAGGTGGAGAGCAAGGTCTCAGTGATAGCAAGAACTGAGAACCCGGCTGTTGGTATTTTGACAGTCGGGATCCCGATGTCGGGTAAATGCCTGTCGGGATCCCGACTGTCGGGACCTCGTCCGGCACCTGAGAGATAGATTCCTTATCTAAAAAATATGCAACAGTCTGAAGGCTCACAGGATGTTCAACAATTTTCAGCATGGGGAGGTGAGCTCTCCCCGTTAGCCTCTCCCCGGCCTTGTGACGCATCGTTCCCTCTCACAGGCTTCCTGCTATAGGCTTCCCCACTCTCACACAGACGTGGAGTGGCATTGTCACGTCTAGAGTTCTGCAGCGCTTCTGGAGAGTTGGGATTGCTGCCCCCATGTGCCTCTCCTCCATTAAGGTAAGGTCACACTGGTTCGCTCATACCAGCCTCTGCTGTAGTTATTTGAGCAGTTTGCCTGCATTTGCTTTGCGTTTGTGTACTGTATATTGCAGTGTATGACTATGTGTACTGTATATCAGGGTATGCTTCACTTTGCCTTTAACCCTTTATGTTAAACTGTTTGTGCTGTGGGAGAGGGAACTGAGAGAGACGCAGCTTTCCAACACCAGCTGCCGCCAGCCCTCAAACACCGCTCAGCATTCCAATAGAGGTAGGGACAGTGCTAGCACTCCACACGGACCTTGCAAATACTCCACAAAGGAGTGTAAACATTTTTAACCTTTTTTATCCTCACAGGTGCTTTTTGTTTCCTATTTGTTTTCCTTTTCCTCATTCTTCTTATTCTTTTCCTTGACTATACTTATATTAGCTCTCATTCTGTACTTCATCACTTATCCATTATTATTGAGCTGCTTCCCCATACTATTAGCGCAGTGAACAGAGGCGTAGCTAGGGTGGAGCCGGTGGAGCACCTGCTCCGGGCGCAGACATGTCACCTGGCGCCGGAGCTCTGCCGCCGGCTCCCCTGCCCTGCTCGCCCGCTGTCCCCGGCATCAGTCAGTGAGAGAGAGACAGTGAGACTTCCGGCTTGCGTCTGGGAGCAGTAGCGCACGCAGGGGGGGTTTCTGAGTACCCAGAAACCCCCCCAGGAGTCTAAGGGCCCTCAGCTGAAAGCTGAGGGTCCCCTCTTTCCATGGATACAAGAATTGTAAAAATCGGCCATTGGGAACCAGAGATATCTGACTTCAAAGCAGTGGTCCCCATCCAAGCATGTTAATTGTTATTCCCAGTCAGATATTTCAGGTTCTGTTTAACTTAGAGTTTTTCTGAGGGTATATTCCAAAAGCTGGGACTCTCCCCCTTTGAAGGGCCCTAGTAGCTTGTCTCTACTGTTCCCAGAACCAGAGATATCAGCCTTCCAGCAGCTGGTTACTGCTCCAGCTCCACACACCTGGTATGTAGTTTTATATACTCGTTGGCGGATTGCTCTGCCTCCTGAACTCTGATCCCCTAGCCCCCAATACCATTTGGTAGGTGGGATTCTCTAGTTTTTAATTCCATTAAAATTTTAGAAATCTTTTTCTGGGAACTGGAGATATCTGCAGTCAAGCAAGCTGTCCTCGCACCATAAAATTATGAATAATAAGCCCACTCCACTATACACCCCTCCTCTGCGTATTAAACATCCTCTACCACCCTGGAAGTTATGTATCAGGGCCCCTTTATTCAGCCCAATGCCCCCTTCTCCCACCCCATCTCCCACCATCTGTGCAGTAAAGGGGTAATTAGTGTAAATTACTGAGCCCTACATGCTGAGCGGTTTATATAACACCCCCTACCACCCGCGGGACATCAAAGCTTACCCCACCCCTACCGCTGGAGGATCGGTAGGGGCCCCAATACATTGCTATGCCCAGGGGTCTACACTGCTGTTGACGCCCCTGTATGTATGTATGTATGTATGTATATATATATATATATATATTTTTTTTTTTATTATTATTATTTATATACATTTGGTCTATCTATCACACTTTAACTGACCCGGCATATACTGGGTCACCTAAGTGTCCATCTCCGTGCTTTGCTCCGCCCCTCTGGAAACCCCCTTCTGAAAATCCTGCGTTTGCCACTGGGGAGACCAAAGAGCAGGAGCAGCGTGTACTACAGAAGGATGCACAGACTGGCGATAGCGAGACCAGCAGCCGGGAACATGATTTATGACAACTAGCATAAGCATTATCTTTTTTAAAATCTCTATACATTTTCACACAGCGCTGTTTTGAAATGTCATGTATGGATGGTCAGTTACATCCAGCGTTACTACTGATTTACTACTTGGAGAGAGCGCAGTGTGGGTGTTTGTAAGATTTTATGGCTGCAGGATCACATTTCAGAGACTATCTTCAAGGCTGATTTACTAACACACTGCTGCCTAATAATTAACCCATTCTCCACAAGCATAATTGTATTAAAACTTTAACCAAAAGTGCTTCTATTGCTGGAAAAGCACAAAGTTGCTGGGAAACTGTATGGATGTATTAACCCACTACTAACTGAATCAAATTTACTAACCAATATACTGTATGCGATCAGAATGGATTTATAATTCAGCATACTGTATTTCTTTTCTTATTTTGCTTTCATAACCATGCTACTGTACATGCCTGAGACTAATAGAGTTTGCGGTCCAGCAGCATTGGCTGCTGGACTGCGAGCGCCTATTGGTTAGCAGTCCAGCGGGAGACTTGAGCTCTGGCTCAGGTGGGCACAGTGGGGAGCTTGGCAACGAGCAAGGTCAGTCCTCTTAGCAACGAGCAAGGTCAGTCCCCCTTGGCAATGAGCATGAAGCCCCTGGCATAGAGCTTGAAGTTCCTAGCAAGGAGCATTTAGGGAAGTGGCATTTACTGTATGTGACAAATGTGTAATGGGCATTACGGTTTGCTATATAGTATGTAATGGGCATCATGTGTGACTTATGTGTAATTGGCATTACGGCATGTGGCTTTATGTGTAATGGGTATTACAAAGTTTGCTAAAAAGTGCAATGGGCATTACAGTGTGTGGTATAATGTCAGGCCGCGCCCCCTTTTTGCCGCGCAAGGGTCCCACCTACTACAAATCGGGGGGGGGGGGGAGGTGTATCATGCCCTTGCTCCGGGCACCGTGGAACCTAGCTACACCACTGGCAGTGAACCATCCCTATTATGTTAACGTAAGCTTGTTTTATTTGCTCTGTGCTGATTAAGTGGCTGTATCCCTATCTGCTACTTAATAACTTGTATGAGAGGAAAAACATGGGTGAAGCAATCGGCAGTTCCCTGCACTGTACCATTTGGCGCAAAATAATCGCTATAGTATGCATAGGTCCTGCATTGCGTTTTCCAGGGGTAAGCCCCAGAAGGAGAAAGGGGGTCCAGTATTACTGTCATGTACAGCCTGTGCTGCTGGTTTGTCCCCTCAAGATCACATAGAAACATAGAATTTGACGGCAGGTATGAACCATTTGGCCCATCTAGTCTGCCCCTTTTTTATCCTTCAGGTAATCTCAACCCTTTTTATTCCATTGTGACGAAGTGGGGCACATCAGTACCCATTGCACTACATGCAGGATGGCTTATGTGTAAGCTGTGTCAAAGCTCACGAACATCTCTCAGCCAATAGCCTCCTCTAACACAGGTGATGGCGCAGCTGGTAGATATCCTCTGCAACGCCCCAGCAGTCTGTGGTACCACCTGTGGCCCTGTTCAGTTGGACCCCCCCTTTGCTGGAAACCCTTTTGGTGGCTTCATTGTCTGCCTCTGTTCAGAGATACAGCACAATTTATGGATTAATCTGTAAAGTGGGGGGCAGTACATACGGGCTGTTCCTCCTCTGTCACTCTGACTCAGGGTCAGAGTCTGACTCAGAGGAAACTGGCTCAGTCTCTATTGATGTATAGGTTTTCACTACTCCAAAAGATACTCTCTTTAATATTATTATGGAGTCTCTGGTAAAGGCAGACAAGGAGGTTGTGTACTTGGAGGAGTTTAAGTAACCTCCTAGGTCACAGCAGCCTTGCTCCAGAGAAGATGAGGGCTAATACCTGTTTTCCTGGGTCTGGGTGTCTAAAGGACATGTTGCCAGACACTGGAAAGACTCCTAACTGCATATTTGCTTTACTAATACACCTTCTTACTCTGTACCCGCTCTCTTTAGAAAATGGGGCTAAGTGGTTTCACATGTGAACATACACTCTCCTAATTCCTTCACGGCCTTTCTTAGGGATACGGCTGCCAGGAAGATGGAAAATCTTTATTAAGCACATATTTCTTTATGGTCAATTGGGGAGCTATTGCAGTACTCAGCAGTAGTTGCTCGGGCCCTACATTAATAGGAGGATACAACTGCTAGTGGTTTCGGTCAGTACCACATGTGCAGAACTACTAAGGTGACTAATGTTACACTATGCATTTACATTTTTGGGTGAAGCAGCAGTTAATCTGACTCTCTGACTTCATAGATTACTACCTTTGCTGTGAAGGCCTGGCTCTGTGACTCTGGGCCTGAGAGGCAGACTCGAACTACTGTACATTTACTATCTTAATTCAGCTTTTGTCCTGAATTGGACAAAATGGTATGCTCTAGCGGAACTTCTTAGCTTTCAGCCCTCTATGGTTCCCATGGGCTTTGTTCCGCTACCTTTTGCCCCCCTTGGAATTTGAACAAGAACAGGGTTCAGAGTTTCTTAAAATCTCAAATGCAGTTCTCTGGACCCTCCAGGCTAGATAGCAAATGATCCTGGTCATCCAGGGAATCGCCAGAAGAAAGCCATTACTACGCAAATGCCACAAAGCATCCCACTTACAATACTCCAAACAGCACAGAGACAAGCCTCAAAACTCCTGGAACAAAGTCACTTAGAGTGATGAGACCAAAATTTAACTTTTTGGCCACAACCATAAACGTTACAGTTGGAGAGGCAAGGCTTACAAGGCAAGGCAACAAGGCTTATGATGAAAGGTACACCATTCCTACTGTGAAACACGGAGGTAGATCACTGATGTTTTGGGATGTGTGAGCCACAAAGGTACTGAAAACTTGGTAAAATATTGATGGCAAGATAAATGCAGAATGTTGTTAGAAAATACTGGAGGAAAATGTGCACTCATCAGCCTGGAAGCTGTGCATGGGACGTATTTGGATGTTCCAACATGATAATGATCCTAAACACAAGGCCAAGTCAACCTCTCATTGGTTGGCACAGAATAAAGTGAAGGTTCTGGAGTGGCCATCTCAGTCTCCTGACCTCAATATTATTGAGCCATTCTGGGGAGATCTCAAATGTGCGGTTCATGCAAGACAGCCCCAGAATTTACAGGAACAGGAGGCCTTTTGCAAAGAAGAATGGGCAGCTTTACCATCTGAGAAAAGAGAGAGCCTCATCCACAACTACCACAAAAGACTTCAAGTTGTCATTGATGTTAAAGAGGGCAATACATGGTATTAAGAACTGGGGTATGTAAACTTTTGATCAGGGTCATTTGTGTAGTTTCTGTTGTCATTATGATATAAATAGAGTAAACACAGTTGTTTGGCAATAAATGGCTCCACCCAACCACTATCCATGAGTGAAAGAAAAGTTTGGATGTTATCATTCGTATTCTCTGAGAAATGGCCAGAAAATCACAAATTCTGCTATGGTATGTAAACTTATAAGCACAACTGTATATGTGGATTGATATGCTACTGTATATGCTGTACCTAGGGTTTGGAAACTCAGTCACTCATTTATATATCTTGGCAATCATAAGGGCAGCTCTTAGTCGTCAGGAAATCAAAGAGTTAAGGGTTGCTGGATGACTTGCTGATTATGGTACGAATACCAAATTACCAAAGGGCACAGATCATCAATAGTGCAGCACAGACTGAGGGAACTTCCTGCTCTCCTGGGAGTTTCTTATCAGATGGCAGACGCAAAGCTCCCCAGTACTGCTTACAAAATTTCCCGTCCCACTTGCCAGAGTCTATGCATCTATGCATGTCTGTCAAAGAAACACCTGCTTTCAGATCAAACATGGCTAGATGGCTCAGAACCCTCTCCCCAAAGAGGAGGACAGTGGGTTATGAAAAAGGTCATTGCCTTGACCCTTGACATGCCATTGAGGGCGGGGTTCTACTCAGCTCACATGCAAGGGGTGATCCTGGACAAATGCACAAACTCTCTTGCCTGGCTTCCGTGTCCGTTAAGGTTTTGTCTCCATAGGATCGACTTTCTAGCTCATAATAGTGAAGTGCTGTCACCTTTAACCTGATATTCAGCGATATGAGGGTACTTGCGTAGTTTCACGGCGGCAGCTTGCATTACGTTTGAAGCTACATTACCAGCGTAGCCAGGACTGTCTTAACAGCAGTGTGGGCCTCTGGGCAAAGGCAGAGGGGAGGGTTGGATAATGGAGTGGGCTTAATATTCTGCATTTTCCGGTGGAAGGGCAGCTTGTTTGACTGAAGATATCGCCAGTATCTGGAAATAGATTTCTTAGCCTTCAATAGTATAAAAACCTAGAGTCCCTACTTTCAGGAGGTGCTGGGGATCAGAGATCAGGAGCCAAAGCAATCCATTGAAAAAAATATAAAACTGTACACCAGACGTTTGGAGCTGGAGCAGGGACCGGCTGCTGGAAGGCTGATATCTCTTGTTCTGGGCATGATAGAGACAAGCTGCTAGTGTCAGCAGAAAGGGGAGAGTCCCAACTTTTGTAATATACTCTCAGAAAAACTCTAAGTCAGGCTTGGGGCGCTGGGGCTGCGACATTAGGTCCATGGTGCAGTCCTCCCGCATAAGGTTGTTATACTGCACTGTGTTTTTGTTTTTCGAAATGTAGAGATGACGCTCACAAAAGGTGATGCTGGTTAGCTCCTCCACCCTACAAAAGAAGAAGCATATGAGCGTCATGAACGTGAGATGGCATTCACGAAACCACTGTGTGGCCCGGACGCTAGCCTTTTTGCCGCAGCTTCTTTTGTGGCAGCAGAAAATAGATGGTTGGGAGGCCAACCTATTAGGCGCCTATGGTGGGATGTTTGGTGTAGCTGCTACTAAGGAAGGGGTTGAGAGCCCCTGGAGAAAAAGCAAAAATACAAGAAAATAGTAGCGCTAGACAAAATCAGATAAAAAATATACAAAATTTAATAAACACAATAAAAAAGCACAAGACATGAATTAATTAATAATGCATATGCAATAAGCTTGGCACCTATTGTTATTTTTAGGGTATGTCCATTCCTAGTACACCGCCAAAAAAATGAATCCAATAGTGTCCAGAATGCAAAGTGGGTATAGTTACCGCAGGGAAGTGTCCGACAAGAAGATAATTAATCCTTGATGAGAAAAAGCAAATGCTGGGGTCTTCAGGTGGTCGGATGGAGTCCTGAATATTGATGCGGAAATTATTGTACCAAAGTAATCTGTTCTGCAGGCGGCTGGTCTGGACCAAATGGTAGCGATATTAGCTGGGAGAGGTGCCAAGGGGTCTGCTCCTGACGCGTTTCGCTGTATCAAGGTACAGCTTTATCAAAGGAATGATGTTGTGGCTGTGGTATGGGTTTATATACCCTGCCCCTAATGAGTAATCAATTACACTTGTGCTTGTCACTTTCATAAAATGTACATATAAAAACGATAGAGAGATGAACATGGAGGCAAAAAAACAAACATATAATCAGCATAATGTGCAAAAAATATTAAAATTATATGAATTAAACGTTTTACATACATAGGTCAGAGGACACTAGGATCTTATTGGTCCGTAAATTTATGACAGAACCTATCAATAACCATGGTTACGTAAACAACTCGTGTGTGGACCAATCATTATTACTCTAGATAGGTCACATGCTGTTAGTTAGTAGGAAGTAGGGCGGAAGTGCCATTGTTCGATCATATGATCGGGATTTGGGAGCGCACGCTATCTAGCGTGCGGCTCAAGCCTCGTTTTGATAACGAGGTCTGGCAGAGGATTAACCAATAGGCTATGAGCGGGGATGTTAGCGTAACGTGATTACATGTTAGAGATCCGCGCGGTGATCGTGCGGCTCAAGCCTCATTATCAAAATGAGGTCTGGGGGTTAAGACGCTCGCGAGGGTTCCTGCGAGTGATAATATTATGTAATTATGGGAAACAAATATATAGGGAAGTGCTTGTTCCGCTCCATGAATTCAAAATAAGAATAAACTAAGTCTGAACAACACAGTAGTGATGTAGTTCTTTGGTGAACAGAAACTTATTCTGATCACAAGTATGCAAGTATTTAATAAATGAACAACATATGCCACCTAGTGGACAAAAAATATATATATGTTTCACAATTATGATAATCATAAAGAAAATGGATATCAGACATTCAATTATAAAAAACACAAAAATAAGCAAAAACGTTGAAAAGTATATAAAATCGTATACATATTATTTTTTTTTTTAAATTTAAAGATATGCAAAAAATGGATATATGTATAGTATCCTAGAATTTCAGCTAGACGTATTATAATTTCAGATGTATATATGGATAGAAATATTGGAATTCCCATGCATATACATAATGTTTATGTTGACAAAAAATTGAAAATATTATAAGTGGGGTTAGTAGTATTCCATGGTTTACGTGATCAAATATGATGAATGAAAAAATGGAAAATAATAATAAAAAATAATAAAAATGAAAATGAAAAAAATGAAAAAAATGAAAAAAATGAAAAAAATGAGGAAAAGGAAAAGTAATAAAAGAATGTTAATAATAATGATGAATGGGAAGGTGGTGGGTGGTGGACAGGGTCTTAGATTACGCTATTAAGCTCCACTGCCTCATTGAGGCCATTAGGGAATATTGAGTCCATTTGGTACATCCAGAACACTTCCCTTTTGCAGAGTGTTCTGAATCTGTCGCCCCCCCTCACTGTTTTAGGTATGTGTTCTACGCCTATTAATTTGAGTTTGTTCGGATCACTATAGTGATTCTCAAAAAAATGTTTGGAGACACTGTGTGTATAGATTTTATTTATAATGTTCCGACGATGTTCTAAAAATCTCTGTTTGAGGGGGCGGGTTGTTCTGCCAACGTATTTAAGGCCACATTCGCAGATGAGAACATATACTACATAACTTGAATTGCAGTTTATGAAGCTTTTTATATCATACGTTTTATTTCCATCTATTATGATTTGGGGGGTTCTTCTGTCAGTATATTGGCATGTTAAACATCTATTTTGGCCACATTGGTAGAAGCCATTTGGTTTTTGGCCCAACCAAGAGGTATTTGTAGTATTAGGGGGTTTGATGGGTTTCAAGAAACTTGGGGCTAAGAGATTTTTAAGGGAGGCATTCTTTTTAAAAATAAAAATGGGTTCTTTCGGTAAATCATCTTCCAGCCACCGATCACCCTTCAAAATATTATGGTTTTTCTTTATAATAGTTTTGATTTTGTAGGATGAATCATTAAACTTGGAGATAAAGGCAATTTCTCTATTAGTTTCATCTACTTTTTTAATTTTATCAGATAGAAGATCCGATCTTCTTATTTGGGTAACGTCAGAGAAGGCTTTGTTAACGATATGTTCAGGGTATTGGCATTGTTTGAAAGCATCTTTTAGTATTTCCGATTGATTGTTAAAGGTGGTATCTTTGGAGCAGTTCCTCCGTAAACGAAGGAACTGTCCTTTCGGAATGTTCTTTTTCCATACAGGATAATGGGAACTTTTATAGTGGAGATATTGGTTTGTGCTAACTTCTTTAAAAAATGTACTGGTACTTATGGCATTCTCATAAATTTCCAGGGTGAGATCCAAATAATCAATGCGGTTCTTGTGATAAGTGTGAGTGAAAGTTAAATTGAAATTATTGGTGTTAAGGTGATCAACAAAAGATAGAGCCGAATCGTGATCCCCATCCCAAATGATAAAAAGATCGTCAATGTAACGGTTATAGAGGACCAGGTTCGCCCCAAAGGGCCCCCCCCAAATGAGGGAGTCCTCTACCTCCCCCATATAGAGGTTGGCGTAACTGGGGGCGAATCTGGTCCCCATGGCTGTTCCCATCACCTGAAGATAGAAAGTGTCATTAAATAAAAAATAGTTGTGCTGGAGAATAAATAAAATACAATCTGTGAGAAATTTTTGGTGTTCATCCCCCAGGTCCCCATCTTTGAATAATTTGTTGGAGATTGATTGAACGCCCAATAAATGGGGTATGTTCGTATAAAGACTCTGTACGTCTAATGTAAGGAAAGCAAAGCTGTCTTTCCACTGTATATTTAGTATTCTTTGTAAAAAATGAGTAGAGTCTTTGATGTGGGACCTGAGGGACGAGACCCGGGGTTGAAGAAAGGAATCCACGTAAAATGATAAATTAGAAGAAAGTGAATCAATACCCGAAATGATAGGGCGACCAGGGGGTGAAGAAAGTGATTTATGGATTTTAGGTAAGTGATAATAAATGGGGGTGAGGGGGTGTGAGTTATAGAGGAACCGGAATTCTTGTTTGGATATAATCCCATTGGTTAGGGCATTTTCAAGTAAACCTGAAAGTTCAACTTGAAAGGAGGTTGTGGGGTCTCGGCCAAGTTTCTGGTAAAAGTTGGTATCGTCTAATTGACGGTTGGCCTCGCGGACATAGTCAATGCGATCCTGAATAACGAGACCCCCCCCCTTATCTGCCTCTTTGATCACTATTGTGGTATCTTTTGTGAGTTTCTTGAGTGCTTTAAGTTCCCAAGTACTTAGGTTAGCAGTTCTTTTGGGGTTCTTTTCAGTCTCTTTACACAGTTCTTTAAAATCTCCTAAAGTTGTCCTGTAGAAACTTTCTATGCTACTACCCTTAGTTTTAATGGGGAAAAACTCTGATTGATTGAATTTTAAATGGTTTTTTGATGTCATAAATTTTCTGAGGGGAGTTGGATTCTCCCATAAGTTCAGTCAGGTCATCCAAAGCCTGCATGTCTTCGGAATCCAATAAAATAGGTGCTGATAATGGATCATTATTTTTCTTTAGTTTTTGTTGAGCGAAGTAGCGTTTCCTGCAGAGGGTTCTTATATATCTATTAAGCTCAATGAATAAATCAAAGATATTTGGACTTTTGGAGGGGGCGAATTTCAAGCCCTGTTTTAGGAGGGAAATTTCTGTTTCTAACATGTAATCACGTTACGCTAACATCCCCGCTCATAGCCTATTGGTTAATCCTCTGCCAGACCTCGTTATCAAAACGAGGCTTGAGCCGCACGCTAGATAGCGTGCGCTCCCAAATCCCGATCATATGATCGAACAATGGCACTTCCGCCCTACTTCCTACTAACTAACAGCATGTGACCTATCTAGAGTAATAATGATTGGTCCACACACGAGTTGTTTACGTAACCATGGTTATTGATAGGTTCTGTCATAAATTTACGGACCAATGAGATCCTAGTGTCCTCTGACCTATGTATGTAAAACGTTTAATTCATATAATTTTAATATTTTTTGCACATTATGCTGATTATATGTTTGTTTTTTTGCCTCCATGTTCATCTCTCTATCGTTTTTATATGTACATTTTATGAAAGTGACAAGCACAAGTGTAATTGATTACTCATTAGGGGCAGGGTATATAAACCCATACCACAGCCACAACATCATTCCTTTGATAAAGCTGTACCTTGATACAGCGAAACGCGTCAGGAGCAGACCCCTTGGCACCTCTCCCAGCTAATATCGCTACCATTTGGTCCAGACCAGCCGCCTCCAGAACAGATTACTTTGGTACAATAATTTCCGCATCAATATTCGGGACTCCATCCGACCACCTGAAGACCCCAGCATTTGCTTTTCCTCATCAAGGATTAATTATCTTCTTGTCGGACACTTCCCTGCGGTAACTATTCCCACTTTGCATTCTGGACACTATTGGATTCATTTTTTTGGCGGTGTACTAGGAATGGACATACCCTAAAAATAACAATAGGTGCCAAGCTTATTGCATATGCATTATTAATTAATTCATTTCTTGTGCTTTTTTATTGTGTTTATTAAATTTTGTATATTTTTTATCTGATTTTGTCTAGCGCTACTATTTTCTTTTGTGGCAGCTCCACATCCGCTCCTTCACATTGAGTCGCATTGGATGGCCATCTTGGTCTCAGGGAGAAAATGGTGAAGCTGCAAGAAATTCACCAACTCCTCCTCCATCTGCTGCAGGTTAAAAAATTGTTAATTTGTCAGCAGCCATAATTGATACAATCTACTGCGTACTGCTGACTGACTATGCTGGCTGCGGGAACAGTACGCTGGCTCTGACAAGGACGCTGGCTACGTTAAGCGGCCACGGGAACACTAAGCTACGCTGATTCTAACAGGGACGCTCGCGAAAACACTACGCTACTTTTAACTACGCTGGCCACGGGAACACTACACTCATTCTGACAGGGATGCTACACTGAATACATAACTGCTGCCATGAAACTACACATGTACCGACATTAGTCTCCAAAAGACTTCCACTTAGTTATCACCCGGTTGAAGTTGAGGGTGTGTCCAGGTTGGAGACTGGCATTCCAGCCTTATCAGACATCTTCCAAACAGGAGTCTTCAATTTGAAGGTGGATTTCCTAAGCTGTCATTCCTTTTACATATTCCAGAGGCTATGCCAGTACTAGTTTAGAGTATACAAGAAAAGGTTAGGTAATTTCTCCACAGTTACAGGGTTCCCTTGAGGGCCTGATCAGTCCGGGGAACCTCCCGCCTGATGTACAGGTTCCATTCATTCTCATATCAAAACCTGTTGTCCGTCTGCGGCTGGGGTGTGCTACATATTTTAGGCGAAGTACTTTTCCTGGGCTCCCCTGGAACTTTTAAATCCATGACTCCCCACCTTTTCTGGTTGTGGCTGTGCTTCAAAAGGGTTTGTGACTTTCTTTGCTGAAAGTCCCAGTTTTCTGCTTTGCTGATCCTTTTTTTTCACGAGGTTTGCCTTGATTAGCATCTGTAAGTAGGTAATTAGTACCCTAGGTAATTTAGTACCCTAGGTGGCCCCAGGGGGTCTTTCTTTGGGCTGTTGGAAGCTTCTGGTGTTCACTTTCTTTAACTCTTTTGTTCAGTGATTCTTCCTTGCTTAGGGGAAGACTATATTTCTATAGCCCAGTCTATGCTTTGTATGCTTTTTCCTGTTGCTCTTCCATCTGGGGTTCTTCACCTAGATAGATCGATCCTCAGAATCCGGTAGGGTTACCTTCCCTGTGGTATGGATTTCACATCAGCATAAGAGCTTGTTCCGACCTTCTCAGGGGTTTGGATCCTCTTCGAGAGTAGTCTTTCTGAGGCTTGTATAGTATAGATATATGTCAGGTGTACCAGGGCATTCCATAAGGTGGGTGACCTTTTTGTTCTGTGTGGTTTCCATAGGTATATATTGACCTATTGCTCACTGGCTTCACTCTGTAAGTTGGCAGGTTTGCAAGGACTTGTTTTTCTCCCAATTTCACCTGTGGTGAGAGCTTCTTTAACTCGGTCCATGGGTGTTTGATGAACTGTTTGGGGTGGTGCTACGGCAGAACAGATTTGCACAGCGGTAGCTTGGTAGTCCTCTCATAAGTGTTTGCGCATTTTACACTTTTGATTTCTCAAGACTCTGCCTTTGGGGAGGGAGTTATTATTCAGATCAGGCACGTCCCCACCCTTAGGGTGTTGCTTTGGATGTCTCACCGTCAACCCTGTGTCTCCTATGGAGCAAAGAATAAAAGGAGATTTATGTTTTTACCTGTTAAATCTCTTTCTTCGAGATTCATAGGAGACACAGGGATCCCTCCCTGATTCACCTGCTTAGATTGTCTATTTCTCAGTTGCATTGTCACGGTCCATCTACTGTGTGGACTGATGTGTGTGTCCCTTTGGGACTGGACTGTTGTGTATAACCTCTTCCTTCCTTCCTCCTGCCTTGGGCTTGCTAACTAACTGAAATCTGGCTGCCTTGGGTGGGGTGGAGGGGGGAAAAAGCCTGGGCTGCCTGAAGTCAAAATTTTAACTAGTTTGGTTCTAGGTCCTTCCTCCAATCCTACTACCCAGCATCAGCTGTGTGTCTCCTATGGTTCCTATGGATCTTGAAGAAAGAGATTAAACAGGTAAGATTATAAATCTCCTTTTTTTAAAAAGGTATATTGTCCCCATAACCCTAATTGTGTATGATTTAAGGCAATGGTTCACAAATAATTCACAAATATTTTAGCCTACTGTAGTAGTAGTGGAAACATTGTTGAATGGGTAAACTTACAGTAAAGCAGTTATAGTTTAGCTGACTGTAAATGACTGGCTGGCTGCAGATCATCCACTGCCTGTAGCTCTAGAATGTGTACTGGCCCTGTGAGTGAGTGGCCAGTGCATCCGAATTATAGCTTCATACCATCTTGTACTTACACACTTCAAGCACTGCTAATAGGGTTGTATTGTTACTCCAGAACTTTGTATAAATAAAATATTTGTGCCCAAGAGAATCAATTCACTGAATTACAGTCTGCCTATGAGAAATTTAAGGAATTTGCTCTTATTCTCAGATTGGCAGCACACACTATAATCATGCCTCTAAGCAGCAAAGAACATACCTTCCATTTGATAAAACATATGGACAGGATATGTGTGCTAAAGTACATAGAACATTAGTTATGTGGGTTTCGTACCATTGTCATCTTTCTTATTACAGGTTGAGTATACCTTATTAGAAATTGTCGGGAGCATGAGCATTATGGATAAGGGATTTTTACGGATTTTGGAATATTTTTCTCTTCATACTCACCTGGTCCTCTGGCGGTGCCCGATGGTCTCTTGATGTCCCCTGGCTTCCAAGGTGGCCTTTGGAATCCATTTCAGCGGCATCTCTGGTCCCATGGGTGCATTGCGCGAGTGACATCACCGGTGCTCCTGCGCAATGCATCATTGGGACCAGGGATGCAACTAAGGAGGATTCTGATGGCTGCAGTGGACACCGGGGGAGGAGATAAGTATGAAAAAAGAGGCGGGGACAAAACATAAAAAAATCCCGAAAAATTCTGAAAAACCACAGTTTTTGGAATATATTTAAGGTTTTCGAATAAACAGATAAGGGAGACTGAACCTGTATTATATTTTGTCGTATACTAGTTTAATGCAAGTCCATCAACCTTCTGCCAACCCCTTTATATATTGCTTTACGTAATCAAAACCTCTGCTTTAAGTACAACTAAAACAATACATTCATCCAGTAACACGCTTCAAACATGTATTATTTAGAACCTCTGTCTTTCAACTATGTGGACTCGTAAGAAAAGAACTAAGCTAGCAATGATGTAAAAAGAATCTGACATGAATTGGCATTGATTCAAGTGCACCTAATTAAAAGAGAGCAGGGAAACTTTTCCACAATTTCGTGACCTCTATTTCTACTTTTAAAATGCAAGTTCGTACATTTTCTACATTTTCTACAAACCAGTGGAAAAGAATGTTAATGAGAAGAAACTCACAAATAGTTTATAGAACCATTAGTGCTCATTGTAATATAAGCAGTAGCAGTAATAGTATATTTCGGGCAATCACTACTAATACATCCACATAAATTTTAAAACACAATAATGTGCCAGTAACAACAGCAATTTCCCTTAATATGCCACAGACAGTAACAATATAATAATATATATATATATATATATATATATATATATATATATATATATATATATATATGTTCAGTAATCGGCAATTATTAATAGTAATGTATATTAATAATCCAAAATTGACACCAATTCCTGATAAGTTGTCAGTGCACCATAGTCAGGGTCGAAACAAGGTTGCTTATCACATGGTACAATGCAGTTATTTGGCCAAAAAGGCAAACTCCCAGTGTATCTGCAGCAGCATGCCCCCTGGTCTGTCTACAGCAGTCTGTGCACACCCCATCCTTTATCACTACAGCAGCTTTTTTCTCTCTCCTATATCTCTGCAGCAGCCTGTGTTTGTGTAAGATCCTCCCCTACCACCACATACAGGCTTTTAACATACTGTTCTCCAATGCAAGTGATGTCATGACATCACACGCACAGCGCAGAAATCGCGTGTGTCGAGCAGAGCTGTATAGATCCTGGCCAGGCCCAGGTACTTTTCAGGTGGACTAAACAAAGAAAACCGATTGGGCGCTAATATTGACCAAATGATTATAAATGAGTTATAATTTAAAATCAAATATCAATTTATATTGATTGGATGAAAACTGATGGTGGCTACTCCCTATGGCAAACTGGAAGTTGCTCAGTAAACACTAAAAGGACAAGTTACATCTAGATACACAGAGATTTTACCTCTATGCATATACCTCAGAGCAGTGGCGTAACTATAGCCCCGCAGCCCCCGCTGTGGCGGGGAGGCGCTGAGGGACTGTGGGTGCCGATCTGCGGGGCTATAGTTACAACTTACTACTACCGTAGTATGAGTCTGTGGCCGGGAGCGGGGCATATCGGCAGCGCCACCCCCCACTCCCCCTAGCCCTCCCACCCAACTAAACTTACACACCCCCTTACCCCTCCGCATGCCGCCGCCGCATTCAGGGTCCCGGCCGCAGCGCAGATCTTGTCCTGGCCCCGTCTCCTCCTGCAGTTCTAATGAAACATAACTATCAGAAAATGGCTGCCCCCATACAGCAGACAGGTTTTTGGGATGCTAGAGGAGGCGCGGGCCTCTTCTAGCATCCTTAAAAACTGTCTGCTGTTAGGGGGCAGCCATTTTGTGATGTCATTATAGAACTGCAGGAGGAGACGGAGCCGGAGGAAGATCTGCGCTGCGGGACCCTGAGTTCGGCGGCATGCGGAGGGGTAAGGGGGTGTTTAACTTCACTTGGGAAGGTGGGTTGGAGGGCTAGGGGAAGGGGGAGTGGCGCTGCCGATATCGGCGGGGGGGGGGGGGCGCAAAAATTCTAGTTACGCCACTGCCTCAGAGAGCGTCACACAACTGTATTATTTATTAATTAGCTTGTATAAGCAATGTAAATTACATAAAAATAATCCACATACATTAAAATAAATGAAAATGTAAACATGCAAATTCATAAATGCCCCATGGTATAGAAATCTTGGTTATAACCTGGAGTCCTGGACAGAAATCCTATGATGTTAATTCTGTGCTGAGAGCCCCAGCTGTGCAAAAGGTGCAGATGGAAATGGAAACAGCTCCAACTTAATATTGCATTTAGCTCCATCTCCTTGAGGCGAACTGTAGTGGTAGAATTAAATAGGTTTAAATAAACCTGATGTTTGTGAAGAATTGTGTCTCTCTGCAAGAACCTTTACCTGCAGACAGCTCTAGCTACCCCGCTCAGCGGTAGCCACCTGTTGATGAACCGCCGATGTCAGAATGGGCAGGGAGTGAGCTGTCCGCCACAAGCCGTCAGCAGTGTTAACAATCTATGCAGACTTGTTCCAAGCCGTTAGCGTTGGGAAGACAGACACGATGAAGCTGTCTGTCACAGGTGGCCAATGCAGGTACTAGATACAAGCATGCAGCAGACAATGTAGGCCATCAGTGCGATTTCAGCCCAGCACAGCGGGTTTAATCAGTATTTTCCAAAGGAATTTAAAACCCATGGAGTACAGAAAAGCCTCAGTCCTTGATGCATTTCTCTGCTATTAAACCTTGCAGTGGTTTCATCAGAAGGAGGTTAATAGAGGAGAAATGCGTCAAGGACTAAGGCTTTTCTGCACCCCATGGGTTTTAAACTCCTTTCATCAATGCCTATATGTGGTAAGTCGAATGTAACCTTTTTTTCACAACCCTCTGTTGCACTGTCGTTGTTTTTATATTATAAATACATCAATGATACCATCATATTCTGGTCTGGCACAGGGGCATAATTTAAACAGGTGATAGAACTGCACAATGAGTCACTGAGTCCTATCAGGTTGACATACGTACAGGATGTATCCAACATGTTTCTTGAACATTCTCATACAGGTAATGGCCAAATTGTGACTAGTTTATATACAAACAGATCATAATCTGATACCTTGTCACGATAGCTTCCATCTCAAGCCATTGGTGAAAGGCTTACCATTTTTGTAGTTTCTGTGGGTATGCTGGATGACCAGTGACAGGGATGAGACTCCGGGAGAAATCTACTAAGGCAAATACGCCTAAAAAAATCATATCTGTATAGTAAAATATGATTTTTTTAGGCGTATTCTTATTTTTGGCATTTACCATGCCCAAAAAAAAAAAAACAGATTCGTATTTATGGCACATTCGTATTTGTATTTACAAATACGAATGTATAAGCTATCGGCCAATACGAATAGGAATCACCATTCAAAATTTAAATACGGCCGCTAATTAGCGGAAAATGGACGCTAATTGCTGACCAAATACGTGTTGGTTAAAAAAAAAAAAAAAAATGGCTTGGGGTCCCCCACCCCCATGGCCGTAACCAGCACCAGGCTCAAAGAGTCAGGGCTGGTTTTAAAAAATCAGGAAACATTTTTAAAACCAGCTCCAGGCTCCAGGGCCGGGGCTGGTTCCCAAAATACGGGAGACAAAATTAATAGGGGTCCCCTGTATTTTAAGCACCAGCCCCAAGCCCAACCAGCCAGCAGGGATATGTGACAGCCATAAGGTCCCACGACCAAAACATTAACCCTACCGACCAGTCAGCCTGGGCAGGGGTCCTGGAGGAGTGGGGACCCACTGAACGAAGGGGTCCCCCCTCCAGAACTTAACTGCCCAGGCTGAAGCCTGGTACTATCCCCGCTATCCCAGGGCTGTGGGTCTGGTACCCCTGGGCTGTGGGTACCGGGCTGATTAAATGTGTAAAAATAGAGAAATCCATTGGGTTTTGCTGTGGAACTTTGAGTCTCAGCAAGCCTGGAACGCACACTGGGACTTGGAGAACCAAAAGTCCCAGCATATTATTGGGCTTGTTGGGACTCTTAGTTCCACAGCAAAACCAATAGTTAAATATGACTACACCAGTCATATTCATTCGTATTAAGAATATGAATATGATTTTTCTTATTCTTAGTAAATTTCCCCCTCTGTGTCAACTGGATATCATGACCCAGAAGTTTCTTAACAGAGGGTACCCGAGTCATGAATTATAAGTGGCTAAAAGGAAAAACACTGGCTAAAAGTTGTGACACCATTTTAGCTCCAAAGGCCCACAGTAAAACTGATAACGAGATTTATGTCTTACCTGTTAAATCTCTTTCTTTGAGGACGTCAGGGGCCACAAGGCTAACGCTGGGTAGTTGGATTGGTGAGAGAGCATTCCACCACCAGAAAGGTTACATTTCTTGCTGCCTCTCAGATGTTAGGATGGCTCATTTCTGTCTTGTCAGTTCTG
Organism: Crinia signifera; assembly: GCF_055691185.1. Taxonomy (NCBI): domain Eukaryota; kingdom Metazoa; phylum Chordata; class Amphibia; order Anura; family Myobatrachidae; genus Crinia; species Crinia signifera. Next base: position 79,152,735 of record NC_139223.1, on the reverse strand, counting down.
TGGTTTTGCCTGGTATTTGACTCTCTGGTGGACTCCTGTGGTGGGTCTGTGCCATTGCAACTCAATCTCCTGTGAACTGATTTATGCACAAGCCTGGAAGTTAATGACCTCATTATCCCAGCTTGGTAGTTGGGCTGGGTCTGTCACAGGTAGCTTGATCACCGGAGCCCTTTTAAAGGCATTCTCCCCAGCACTGCTGGGCCGATTATTGTTCTGTCCTAGCTGCCTGTTAGCTGGCAGAGAGTTACTAGTGGAGTTCTGCTCAAGTCTTTTCTGAGTCTTGTCTGAGTCCTGTCATAGCCCTGATACAGTCCTATGTATTCCAGCAAGCATTCCTGTCGAGCGTCCTGAACCCCAAGCCTTGCTTGTTCTACAGTGTCCGTGTTCCTGGTCCCAGTCAGCAGTCCTGTCTGCCTGCGCTGCAGTCTCCAGATATCTGTCTGCTGTTATACCATCATTCCAGATAAGTCAGTGGCTTCTTTCTGCAGCTGCTTCTTTTATTATTATATAGTACTGTACCATCTCTGCATTGTTGAAGCAGCTCGCACTGAGGGTCAGGTTTGCCCTCTAGGGGTCATTCCTTCCCTGTGCAGTAGTCTGAAGTTGTATTTTTTATTTACCACCTTAGTGCATTTTTGCACCCGTGGGGAATATTCCCAGCATTTTGGTAGACTCTGGGGGTACCCCATCCTGGTTGTCTCTTTAGATAGTTTTTCTCTTTGGATCACTCCGCCTCTGTGGACATGTTGTCTCATGTAAGGCCTAGCGGCATCAGGGTTGGAGCCGGCAAAACCAGCTCCTCCGAATGCGGCTGTTAGGGGTGAAGCTTAGTACCTCACATGCCCGCCGACCACAGGGAGAGGCAATAGAGTTTAGGGGTCAGGATTGATGGTGCCTCCCAGAGTCCAAACACTAGACAGCCAGGCTCTTCCCCTCCTCAACCCTACCTTCAGGCCAGGAAGCTCAGTTTTTAACAAGCCAAGGCAGGAAAGAAGGAAGAGAAACACCCACATTCTGAACTTATGTGAGTTCACTCAATGCACCCTCAACTTTAATAAATGTGAATTCACTCAAAGCACATAGATGCACAAAGCATAGACCACATCTAGGGAAGACTGTTCAGGAGAGGCATCTCGTCACCGAAAAGCAGGGACCACAACTTCCTATTTGACCTGAAATTTAGAAACCACCTAGGGTATGTGTGAAGGAATGGTTCGAAGAACCACCCTGTCAGGATGGAAGATTAGGAAAGGTGCCTCACATGACAGGGCCGACAGGTCAGACATTCTTTGGGCTAAAGCAATTGCCAACAGGAAAACAGTTTTCCAGGTAAGCCAACAAAGGTCCACCGACCATAATGGTTCAAAGGGGGTTGCCTAAAGAGCATCGAGGACCAGGGAAAGATCCCATTGAGCAACCAGGGGAACAAAGGGAGGTTGGATATGCAGGACACAATGTGGACATCCTGCAATAATGCCAACCTCTTGCGGAAAAGGATGGATAGAGCCAAAACTTGTACTTTTAATGAAGACAAGGTCAATCCAACCTCCAAAGCCTTCTGCAAGAACAAAAGAATCCTGGTCAAATGGTAAGTCTTGGGATTGAAATGGTGAGTGCGACACCAGGAAAGGTAAGCCCGCCAGATGCGATGGTAAGCACCAGTCGAAGAAGGCCTGCAGGCTTTGAACATAGTTGAGATGACCCTTGAGTTAAAGCCTTTGGCTCTTAACAAGGAGGTCTCAACAGCCACTCCGTCAAAGCCAGATGCTGCAGGTTCGTGGATGTAGGTCTGGATGTAGAGGCAGACGGATCGGAGGAGCCACTGATAGCGACTGCAGTTTTGAGAACCAGATCCGCCTGGGCCAATGTGGAGCCACAAGGATCAATGTGTCCCCTTCTGCCTTCAACTTGCGGATTATTCTGTAATTGGTAATGCCGTTAAAGTCCAGTCCAGCGACACTTCAATCTTTCAACATAATTTTAAAACAACCTGAAGCTTACTAATTATACCTACAGTAAGTCTGTGTGAACACTTGTGTGTTATGAAATTTACACTGTGATCCCAGTCCATTGTTACTTCCGTTAAAGCCCAGTGATACTGTATAACTCCAGTCCAGTGATACTGCTGTATAACTCCAGTCCTTTGGTACTTCCATTAAAGTCCAGTGATACTGTTGTTAAAGGTCCAGTCCAGTGATACCACTGTATAATTCCAGTCCAATGATACTGCTGCATCACTTCAGTCCAGCGGTACTGGTAGGGTCTGACCTGGATTTCGCCATGTGAATGTGGTATAAGGTGCCTACGTGTTATCCCTTCATTTCTACAAAAGTAGGGGGAAATTATTATTTTCACTTACTTTTATATAAAGTACGTATTGTTGCCATTCAATAGAAAGGCAATGCAGGAAACATCTCAGATATCAGTCCTAGTCTTGCTCACTGTCTGCATACAATGGTATGTGGACCTAAATTCCTTAAGCTATGAAAATACTGCAAGGAAGAGGTTCTAAAGCAAACATACATATTTGATAATTATGCATGTATGCCAGGAAGATATTATCGCGCCTCTTTAACTGTTGTGGGTCAGCTGCTCCTGCCATTCCATCTTCCGTATATATGCTGTAGTAAAGATGACCTCACAGAAGCCCAGAGATGTAGTTTGCTTGGCTGTTGACATCACAATTCATTAGTGGAGAAGGCCCACCTGAATAAAAGAAGAAAGAGGCGCAATAATTTGTTCATGACATACATGCATATGTATCATTACTGGTTTTTATATCGTAACACACATGCATACAGAGCTGTACAGACAAAACAAGTCATCCATATCAGTCCCTGCCCCATAGGAGCTTACAGTCTAAATGTACAAACACAAAAAAATCTGAAACACACACACAGAAGCAAATACATGCAGTGTTGCAAAAATATCTCATGGCACGGGTCCTATTGCTGGGGTAATTAGTTTGCTCTAAAACAGCAGGATTTTTGAAAGTCTTCAACTATAGTAAAAGAAACAAAAGGCATATTCATAAAAAAAACTATTCTAACACCAATGTTTGCAATGCTACACAAAGAATATATGTCACTCATATTAGTCCCTGCCCCATAGGAGCTTACAGTCTAAAATTTATAACACACAGACTTACTGTAGGGAGAATTAGTATGCAGCAGGCTTTTTTTTTTCAATTGTGTTGAAAGATTTTTAAAGTCTACCCCTGCATTAAGCAATATATCGGAGAGATAGGATTAGTGTGCAAAAAAAGATAAAAGCAATAGTTAGGGGTGAGCAGGTTCGGATTTCAATAATCCGAATACCGCCAGACACCCCGGATCCAAGTAGAGACCTGAGCACTGTTTGGATATTGCCGCCAGGCTCGGGTCTCAGAGAAAAACGTCATCATCTTGCCGTCGGATCTCGCGAGATCCGGACTCCATATAAGTCATACGCTATCATAGGCTCAGCAAAATCAAAACAAATAAATCACCTGGGCCAGATGGGATTCATCCTAACTAATGCAAATAAGTGAGGAATTAGCTTACCCTCTACATTCTATCTTTGATAATTCACTATCATCAGGAAAGGTACCAAAAAACTGGAGAAAAGCAGTAGTGCCATTATTCAAAAAAGGAAAAAAGGAGGATCCCGCTAATTACAGACCTGTTAGTTTAACATCAATAGTGGGTAAACTATTTGAAGGATTTTTAAGAGATGGGATCAAGGAATATTTAGACCTTTATAGTTTACTCAGTAATAACCAGCATGGGTTTTGTGAAAAATCGTTTATGCCAAACTAATCTACCTGGTTTCTATGAAGAGGTTATCAAAAACCTAGATAATGGAAATGCTGTAGATGTGATTTTCCTAGCTTTTGCTAAAGCCTTCAACACAGTACCACACAAGAGGTTGATAAATAAAATGGAGGACCTGGGATTAGGGGCAAATATCTGTAGATGGCTGTGTAATAGAGAACAAAGAGTGGTCGTGAACAGTGCCATATTGTTAGGAGTGGTTACTTTAACCTACCTCCTGAGGTGGACTCTAACCTACCTCTGGATAGGGAGTTGGACTTTAACCAATCTTCCTTTATCCCTTCTTCCTCAATTTGGTGGCCCCCCTTAGAGCTCCGTGAGTGTTAACCCTGTATATGCTGATCAGAAAAGAAGACCATCATGTATGCAAGGTACAACACTGGTTTATTGTTTACACATACAGCATATTTATACAGTATAGCATGCATCAAATATGATACCAGTACCAGTGGAGAGCCTCAGGGTTCGGTTCTAGGGCCTATTTTATTTAACATTTTTATTAACGATATTGGGATGGGGGATTACTCAGCAATGTATCCATTTTTGCAGACGATACAAAACTGAGCAGAAGATGTCACCACTCTTCAAAATGATCTTGACAATCTAGATGAGTGTGCAAGAAAGTGGAAGATGAGGTTCAATGTGGACAAATGCAAGGTCATTCCCCTTGGGAGACATAACCAGTGTGCTAGTTATAACCTAAGTGGGGATGAATTGGGTAATTCAGTACTCGAAAAGACTGTAGGAGTCCAAATAGACAACAAACTTGGGTGTAGGGCTCAATGTTATATAGCAACAAAAAAAGCCAACAAAATTCTAGCATGTATTAAAAGGGGCATGGAAACTATACGGAGTACCTCATATATGGAGTACAATTCTGGGCCCCACACTATAAAAAGGACATCATAGAATTAGAAAAAATCCAAAGAAGAGCAACAAAGCTTATTAGGGGAATGGAGAATTCAAGCTACAAGGAAAGATTAAGCAATTTGGGACTATGTACGCTAGAGAAGAGACGTTTAAGGGGGGACATGTTCAATATGTATAAATATATAAGGGGCCAATATAAGGAACTGTCAAACACCCTTTTTTTCTGCTAGAAAGGAATCTAGGATGTGAGGGCACAAGTTTAGATGAGAAGAAAAAAGATTTTGTTCATCTAGAAGAAAAAAATTCTTTACAGTCAGAGTAGTCAAACTTTGGAACTCTCTTCCTGGAGAAGTGGTGTCGGCAGACACTATAAATATGTTTAAAATAAGATTGGATAAACATTTATTGGTTAAAAACATCCATGGGTATGAATAAGTAACATAATCTGTCTTTAAAATATCAGAACATACTATACAACAAGGGATAAACTATTATAAACATAGGTTGAACTAGATGTACGCAAGTCTTTGCTTATATGGCTTTGTGTGTATGTTGCACTGAGTATATGTGCATACATATTAGGATGGTTAACCACTAGTAGTAAGAAAGCAGGGGGGGGGGGGGTGGAGGGGTATCATCACACTTTCCCCTCCGAGCCTTTGTTATACACTTACACCACTGTAATTGCACAAACATGTTACTGAATGTACTGTTCTTTTATTAACCGTATTACAGACACTTGATATGCAGTTATATGTTGATAACTATTACATAGGCTATAGCTCATCCTTAAGGCCCCCATCTACTAGGGCACTGAGGGTCAGGTTTGCCCTCTAGGGGTCATTCCTTCCCTGTGCAGTAGTCTGAAGTTGTATTTTTTATTTACCACCTTAGTGCATTTTTGCACCCGTGGGGAATATTCCCAGCATTTTGGTAGACTCTGGGGGTACCCCATCCTGGTTGTCTCTTTAGTTAGTTTTTCTCTTTGGATCACTCCGCCTCTGTGGACATGTTGTCTCATGTAAGGCCTAGCGGCATCAGGGTTGGAGCCGGCAAAACCAGCTCCTCCGAATGCGGCTGTTAGGGGTGAAGCTTAGTACCTCACATGCCCGCCGACCACAGGGAGAGGCAATAGAGTTTAGGGGTCAGGATTGATGGTGCCTCCCAGAGTCCAAACACTAGACAGCCAGGCTCTTCCCCTCCTCAACCCTACCTTCAGGCCAGGAAGCTCAGTTTTTAACAAGCCAAGGCAGGAAAGAAGGAAGAGAAACACCCACATTCTGAACTTATGTGAGTTCACTCAATGCACCCTCAACTTTAATAAATGTGAATTCACTCAAAGCACATAGATGCACAAAGCATAGACCACATCTAGGGAAGACTGTTCAGGAGAGGCATCTCGTCACCGAAAAGCAGGGACCACAACTTCCTATTTGACCTGAAATTTAGAAACCACCTAGGGTATGTGTGAAGGAATGGTTCGAAGAACCACCCTGTCAGGATGGAAGATTAGGAAAGGTGCCTCACATGACAGGGCCGACAGGTCAGACATTCTTTGGGCTAAAGCAATTGCCAACAGGAAAACAGTTTTCCAGGTAAGCCAACAAAGGTCCACCGACCATAATGGTTCAAAGGGGGTTGCCTAAAGAGCATCGAGGACCAGGGAAAGATCCCATTGAGCAACCAGGGGAACAAAGGGAGGTTGGATATGCAGGACACAATGTGGACATCCTGCAATAATGCCAACCTCTTGCGGAAAAGGATGGATAGAGCCAAAACTTGTACTTTTAATGAAGACAAGGTCAATCCAACCTCCAAAGCCTTCTGCAAGAACAAAAGAATCCTGGTCAAATGGTAAGTCTTGGGATTGAAATGGTGAGTGCGACACCAGGAAAGGTAAGCCCGCCAGATGCGATGGTAAGCACCAGTCGAAGAAGGCCTGCAGGCTTTGAACATAGTTGAGATGACCCTTGAGTTAAAGCCTTTGGCTCTTAACAAGGAGGTCTCAACAGCCACTCCGTCAAAGCCAGATGCTGCAGGTTCGTGGATGTAGGTCTGGATGTAGAGGCAGACGGATCGGAGGAGCCACTGATAGCGACTGCAGTTTTGAGAACCAGATCCGCCTGGGCCAATGTGGAGCCACAAGGATCAATGTGTCCCCTTCTGCCTTCAACTTGCGGATTATTCTGTAATTGGTAATGCCGTTAAAGTCCAGTCCAGCGACACTTCAATCTTTCAACATAATTTTAAAACAACCTGAAGCTTACTAATTATACCTACAGTAAGTCTGTGTGAACACTTGTGTGTTATGAAATTTACACTGTGATCCCAGTCCATTGTTACTTCCGTTAAAGCCCAGTGATACTGTATAACTCCAGTCCAGTGATACTGCTGTATAACTCCAGTCCTTTGGTACTTCCATTAAAGTCCAGTGATACTGTTGTTAAAGGTCCAGTCCAGTGATACCACTGTATAATTCCAGTCCAATGATACTGCTGCATCACTTCAGTCCAGCGGTACTGGTAGGGTCTGACCTGGATTTCGCCATGTGAATGTGGTATAAGGTGCCTACGTGTTATCCCTTCATTTCTACAAAAGTAGGGGAAAATTATTATTTTCACTTACTTTTATATAAAGTACGTATTGTTGCCATTCAATAGAAAGGCAATGCAGGAAACATCTCAGATATCAGTCCTAGTCTTGCTCACTGTCTGCATACAATGGTATGTGGACCTAAATTCCTTAAGCTATGAAAATACTGCAAGGAAGAGGTTCTAAAGCAAACATACATATTTGATAATTATGCATGTATGCCAGGAAGATATTATCGCGCCTCTTTAACTGTTGTGGGTCAGCTGCTCCTGCCATTCCATCTTCCGTATATATGCTGTAGTAAAGATGACCTCACAGAAGCCCAGAGATGTAGTTTGCTTGGCTGTTGACATCACAATTCATTAGTGGAGAAGGCCCACCTGAATAAAAGAAGAAAGAGGCGCAATAATTTGTTCATGACATACATGCATATGTATCATTACTGGTTTTTATATCGTAACACACATGCATACAGAGCTGTACAGACAAAACAAGTCATCCATATCAGTCCCTGCCCCATAGGAGCTTACAGTCTAAATGTACAAACACAAAAAAATCTGAAACACACACACAGAAGCAAATACATGCAGTGTTGCAAAAATATCTCATGGCACGTGTCCTATTGCTGGGGTAATTAGTTTGCTCTAAAACAGCAGGATTTTTGAAAGTCTTCAACTATAGTAAAAGAAACAAAAGGCATATTCATAAAAAAAACTATTCTAACACCAATGTTTGCAATGCTACACAAAGAATATATGTCACTCATATTAGTCCCTGCCCCATAGGAGCTTACAGTCTAAAATTTATAACACACAGACTTACTGTAGGGAGAATTAGTATGCAGCAGGCTTTTTTTTTTCAATTGTGTTAAAAGATTTTTAAAGTCTACCCCTGCATTAAGCAATATATCGGAGAGATAGGATTAGTGTGCAAAAAAAGATAAAAGCAATAGTTAGGGGTGAGCAGGTTCGGATTTCAATAATCCGAATACCGCCAGACACCCCGGATCCAAGTAGAGACCTGAGCACTGTTTGGATATTGCCGCCAGGCTCGGGTCTCAGAGAAAAACGTCATCATCTTGCCGTCGGATCTCGCGAGATCCGGACTCCATATAAGTCATACGCTATCATAGGCTCAGCAAAATCAAAACAAATAAATCACCTGGGCCAGATGGGATTCATCCTAACTAATGCAAATAAGTGAGGAATTAGCTTACCCTCTACATTCTATCTTTGATAATTCACTATCATCAGGAAAGGTACCAAAAAACTGGAGAAAAGCAGTAGTGCCATTATTCAAAAAAGGAAAAAAAGGAGGATCCCGCTAATTACAGACCTGTTAGTTTAACATCAATAGTGGGTAAACTATTTGAAGGATTTTTAAGAGATGGGATCAAGGAATATTTAGACCTTTATAGTTTACTCAGTAATAACCAGCATGGGTTTTGTGAAAAATCGTTTATGCCAAACTAATCTACCTGGTTTCTATGAAGAGGTTATCAAAAACCTAGATAATGGAAATGCTGTAGATGTGATTTTCCTAGCTTTTGCTAAAGCCTTCAACACAGTACCACACAAGAGGTTGATAAATAAAATGGAGGACCTGGGATTAGGGGCAAATATCTGTAGATGGCTGTGTAATAGAGAACAAAGAGTGGTCGTGAACAGTGCCATATCAAATATGATACCAGTACCAGTGGAGAGCCTCAGGGTTCGGTTCTAGGGCCTATTTTATTTAACATTTTTATTAACGATATTGGGATGGGGGATTACTCAGCAATGTATCCATTTTTGCAGACGATACAAAACTGAGCAGAAGATGTCACCACTCTTCAAAATGATCTTGACAATCTAGATGAGTGTGCAAGAAAGTGGAAGATGAGGTTCAATGTGGACAAATGCAAGGTCATTCCCCTTGGGAGACATAACCAGTGTGCTAGTTATAACCTAAGTGGGGATGAATTGGGTAATTCAGTACTCGAAAAGACTGTAGGAGTCCAAATAGACAACAAACTTGGGTGTAGGGCTCAATGTTATATAGCAACAAAAAAAGCCAACAAAATTCTAGCATGTATTAAAAGGGGCATGGAAACTATACGGAGTACCTCATATATGGAGTACAATTCTGGGCCCCACACTATAAAAAGGACATCATAGAATTAGAAAAAATCCAAAGAAGAGCAACAAAGCTTATTAGGGGAATGGAGAATTTAAGCTACAAGGAAAGATTAAGCAATTTGGGACTATGTACGCTAGAGAAGAGACGTTAAAGGGGGGACATGTTCAATATGAATAAATATATAAGGGGCCAATATAAGGAACTGTCAAACACCCTTTTTTTCTGCTAGAAAGGAATCTAGGATGTGAGGGCACAAGTTTAGATGAGAAGAAAAAAGATTTTGTTCATCTAGAAGAAAAAAATTCTTTACAGTCAGAGTAGTCAAACTTTGGAACTCTCTTCCTGGAGAAGTGGTGTCGGCAGACACTATAAATATGTTTAAAATAAGATTGGATAAACATTTATTGGTTAAAAACATCCATGGGTATGAATAAGTAACATAATCTGTCTTTAAAATATCAGAACATACTATACAACAAGGGATAAACTATTATAAACATAGGTTGAACTAGATGTACGCAAGTCTTTGCTTATATGGCTTTGTGTGTATGTTGCACTGAGTATATGTGCATACATATTAGGATGGTTAACCACTAGTAGTAAGAAAGCAGGGGGGGGGGGGGTGGAGGGGTATCATCACACTTTCCCCTCCGAGCCTTTGTTATACACTTACACCACTGTAATTGCACAAACATGTTACTGAATGTACTGTTCTTTTATTAACCGTATTACAGACACTTGATATGCAGTTATATGTTGATAACTATTACATAGGCTATAGCTCATCCTTAAGGCCCTCATCTACTAGGGCAATATGGCCACTTTTCATCCGATTCCAAGCTTACGGAATGATGGATCGAATGTAATTTACCTCCCGCACCATTCCGAGGCGCGATCCCATGCTCCTTGTATAGGAGTCACAGATCATCATGATTTCTATGAATATTGATCAGATCCTGCAGCCATGAATAGGATCACATACAATACTTCATATGCAAAAGGACCACATACTACGTATTGTATGCGGTCCAGCCGCCTGAGAGCTACCGGATATTTTGTGTGGTATCGCGCGCAAGCTATCACATCCAAAAACTTGCACTAGTGAATGGGGGCCTTTGCACACCACTTTTTTCTTCCTCAAAGGAGTGGTAATATTGTAGGTATATTGTCTTCCCTACTAATGCCAGATATCGTCTCACACTAGTGTATACTGTGTGTATATATATATATATATATATATATATATATGACTTCATCAGCTCCTTCTACTCTGGTCACTGGTATCCTGGACGTGGTTCTCCTCCGCACACTTCCCTGCAAGCCAGCTCTGCAGCGTTTCTGAGTGTTACCAAGGTACAGTGTGAGCAGTTATGCCTTTGGTTTTAAAAACCCATGCCGTGTGGTACCCAGTCCACAGAGTTTTAACATATGGTACGAGTTCATGTTAACCTGTACCCTGGATTGCTATTTTTAAAATAAATTTCATATCTAAAATACTACACCATGAAGCGCCTTCTTTCTGCCCTTCTCTAGATCTTTTGCCCTGTGGATTCCAGGGACCTTCAAATAGAGAAAAAAGCAGCTGCAAGTCTTATTGGACTTTGGTGCCATTACCCCCTGCTTTGAGAAACAGTGGACTCTCCAACTGGTATTCTTTTGACTGACAGTTGGGCGCAGTTTTTCAATACTCTCTCAATATAGCTTTAAAAGATTTATTAGACAAGTAACAAATCCAGGCACAGGCAAATAGAGACTCGTACCGCAAGTAAAAGCACTGTGGACTGGGTACCACACGGTTTAAAACAATAGCCACAGGCTAAACTGCTCACACGTCTGCGCAGGACCAGGATCCACCGTAAACACCGCTATGCTGGCTTGCAGGGAGGTATGCAGGGGGTATCCACGGACCAAACAGCTGATGTGAGGAGAGAAGGAGCGTCGTAGGCTCGAATGGTTTAAATAGGGATGAAGTAATGAATCAATTAGCGGCATTGGATGCCGTTCTATGGTGGGCGTACACACGCTATGCGTGGTGTACGTCCCTCTAATGACGGAGAGCCAGATGGGAGTGAAACAAACGGGAAGCGTCATATGACGCGCCCGGCCGTAAATGGACGGCTATGGGGGGCCGCGGCTGACGTGCATGGCCGCGGCTGACGTGCATGTAACGCGTCAAATGACGCACGTTGCACGCGACCTCAGGGGCGGCGCACATGTGTAACGTCAGGTGATGCGCATCGCTTCAGATGACGTTGGAGACGTCAGGTGCCGCGTCAAAAGGGCGTATGGAGTATCAGCGTCATATGACGCGCTCGGTATTGAGTAGACGAATAGAAGGGGCCTGGACGGACATGCGTACAATGCGTCAGATGACGCGCACTGTATACTGCCGTCGGGGAGACCTAAGAATGTGGCGTCAAGTGACGCGCACCGCGTCAAATGACGTGGAAAACGTAAGGTGCATCCCGTATCCAAGGACGCCTATACACCTTAGTGACCAGGATAAGGAAAAAAATATTATTAAAAAAATATAAATCATAATGTGGCAGATGAACTGAAGAATGAAAAATGCGTGGCCCAAATATATATAGGCATATAAAAGCCTGTAAAGCACATAACCTAAAGGGGTAAAATTTATTTCTATGGAAAAATATTAAGAGAATTGATAACCTGCATATGGGACACATAAAAAAGAGTAAAAAATATGTATTAGGACATATAAGAGTGGAAATAATTTAAATTATTAGACCACCTAAAAATGTGGGTGGCTCAGAAACATTTTTTTATATTTTATATATAAGGCTAGCAAGCAGCCGACAGAGCCTGTATGGCCAAAAAAAGCGCTGCGTGTAAGCAATTTAGCCCAGACTTTACAAATAAAACATGAAAAATAACCATAATATAACATGCACGAAAGTACAACACTAACAAACTTGGAAAACACCTCATGGAATCAACCAGTCGGAATGCTCTGACAAGGGAGCAATAATCCTGGACGTAATTAAATCATATTTAACTAAATAAAAAGACAGTGACTGAGGGACACACAAAGGCCCATCATGTACATTATTACAAAGCAGTTGATTAATAAAATATGCTTACTTAGAAAAGAGACAATGATAAAATTACAAATAAGCAGTAGGACAAAGTATAACGCGTATAGGAAGTGACATAAAGGGTACGACCGACATAATATGCGGTTCTCTATTGGTTGATAAAGGGAATTATCTCGTAACCCTCGTTAAGACCCATCGGGGCCAAGGTGTTTAATTTGAGAATCCATGTGGTTTCACGTTTTAACAACAGTTTCTCATGATCACCTCCTCTCTTACTAGTATGAACCAATCCGATACCTTTAAACTTAAGAGACCTTGGATCACAGTTGTGGACTTCCTTAAAGTGCCTCGGGACGCTGTGATTAAGCACTCCGTGCTTGATATTACGGAGGTGCTCAAGAATTCTAATCTTTAGACACCTCTTGGTCTTACCCACATATTTTAAGCCGCAGCCACAAGTTAAAAGATAAATTACAGATGTTGAATTACAATTAATGAATTCATTAACTTTCAGGTCTGTGCCATCAATAAGGGGGCCCTTCTTCATCTATTGACAAACCTTACAATGTGCACATGGAAAGCAGCCCTTAATAATAAGGAATGTATCAGAAGGGACTCTTTCATCAATTTTCTCTAGCTGACTCTTAGAAACAAGTGTTTTGATGGTATTGGCTCTACGGAAGACCATCTTTGGTGCATCAGAGATGTGGCCTTTAAGGATGGGATCCAGTTGGAGTACACCCCAATGTTTCCTAAAAATTCCCCTGAGCTCTTTCTCATGGGTGTTAAATTTAGTGATGAACATAGCATCATTAGAGTTATTAGAAGAAGAAGCTGGTTCAACACTTTTTGGCTGGAAAAGCTGTTCTCTATTGAGGTTACGTGCCCTTTGAAGTGCACTATAGATAATCCTAAGAGGATACCCTTTCTCCGTGAACCTCTTTACGTAAATGAGTGCTTGTTCCTCAAAGACTGTGGCATTAGAACAATTCCTGCGCAACCGCAGGAATTGGGAGTAAGGAATATTATCCTTCCAGGCCCCCAAGTGGCAACTGGAATATTCCAGATAGCTGTTAACATCCACAGCTTTAAAAAATGTGGAGGTCTGAATCTTTTTCTCACGCGGGAAATCATTGACATCCAATATTAAATCCAAAAATTAAATTTTGGTTTTGTTAAAGGATGAAGTGAACTTAAGGTTGTAATTATTCACATTCAATTCAACAACAAATGTCTCAAACAGGGCCTGGTCACCATTCCAAATGATGACAATGTCATCAATATATCTTTTTATTAGGATGACATTGTCCATCAGGGTGCCTGTAAGGGTGTTGGTCTCCCATTCCGCCATGTAAAGATTGGCTAGGCTAGGCGCACATATAGTGCCCATAGCCGTGCCGCACGTCTGGAGGAACCAGTCCCCCAGGAATTCAAAATAATTAAATTGTAACACAAACCTTAGACATTCGCAAATTAAGTCCCTTCTAACTTCAGTAATATTTGGGTCGAGGCTTAAACGCTTCTCCACGGCTGCAATGCCCTTATCATGGGGGATGCTAGTGTAGAGGGCCTGCACATCGATAGTTGCTAGACCAAAACCCTTCTTCCATTCCACATTGTCAAGAAGTTGTAAAAGATGAGATGAGTCACGTACATAAGTACCTATACAGGGCACATATTTTTTGATAAAGGTATCAACGTATTCAGAGATACGACAAGTGAGTGAGCCCACCCCGGCGACAATAGGACGCCCAGGGGGGGGGGGTACCACCCCTTAGAGTATCTTTGGAAGGTGGTAAAACGTTGCCAGGTCAGGGGTGGTATTGAGCAGAAATTTAAATTCACTACTACAGATGACTTTTTCGTTCAATCCCTTTCTTAGGAGAACCTCCAATTTAGCCAGAAACTCTGCAGTAGGATCACCGGCCAGTTTTGTGTAAGATTCAACATCTACAAGTAATTTATAGGCCTCTACAATATATACATCTCTATCCAACAACACCACACCACCGCCTTTGTCGGCGTTCTTAATGACTATGGTTTTATCCATCTGTAAATTTTTTAAAGCAATACTTTCATTATGGCTCATGTTAGATTTCACAGCACCCTTTTCGTTTAATTTTGAAAAATCCTTTTTAACCAATTCTGTAAATAGGTCAATGTAGGGTCCCCGTGACTCCACTGGATAAAATGTACTTTTCAATTTAAGATTGGAGTTTAAGGGATTAGACTCTTGGGTGACTGTTAGGAGGTGATACTTTAACCTACCTCCTGAGGTGGACTCTAACCTACCTCTGGATAGGGAGTTGGACTTTAACCAATCTTCCTTTATCCCTTCTTCCTCAATTTGGTGGCCCCCCTTAGAGCTCCGTGAGTGTTAACCCTGTATATGCTGATCAGAAAAGAAGACCATCATGTATGCAAGGTACAACACTGGTTTATTGTTTACACATACAGCATATTTATACAGTATAGCATGCATGGGCTCGACAAGAGATGATTGGATGATACAGGGGTGTAGCAGGGAGGAGTTCCAGTTACTGTCTAGGGGATATATGTTATTATCATACAAGGACATGGGAGAACAGACAGTTTTTGTAGAAAACATATGAAATACATCTTACAGGAAATAACCTTGAGCAACGCAGCCTTGAGCAGCAGCAGACTGTCACAAAGCAGAATAGAAACTTGTAATTTTCCACTCACTATAAGGCATTTGAGACAAGATGGAGAACAGCATACAAAATGGTGCATAAATCCTTTCAATCCCCTCTTAGAATCATAATTTATTTAAATTATTTGATTCTCACGTGTGCTTTTCCTTTTAATACGCTGTTCCCTCACATATGTAGCATAGTCATCGGGTGTAGGGGTTTCAGAGGAAAGATCAATATACATAATAGCAACAGGTGTTGTGGTACCTAGATATTTGGAAACTATTCTCCTGCCTAGTGGAAAAATACAGTAAGCAACGATTATGATGAACAGAAGTACAGTAAGTGTAATGATACCTAGTTGAGTTAAGGCATGTTTCCAGTTGCTCATCCAGCCGAACCAAGCAGCCCAGGGGTCAGTGACACCTGAGTTTTCCTTGAGCTCTCGGGATAAGTCTTCTAATTTTTTAATGGCTAGTGTGACTTTGCCATTGGGACCTGTATTGTCAGGAATGAAGGTGCAACATCCTGCAACTGTGTTTATGTATACACATGTACCACCTTTCTCGGCCAAGATCATATCCAGGGCCATGCGATTCTGGAATGTCATCTGTGATGTGGCCTCCAGTTGTTCTGCAATACCTTTCAAGGCATCCTTTGTATCATTAACAAATCTCTGTTGATTATAATACATATAGTTTATCCATGCAACATTCTTATTGATTGTAACCTGGGGCAACAGAGATTCAAAGCCAGTAGCCACTTCATCTCGGGCCTTGAACTCGTCTGGGACACCCCGGGGTACACCAATAGTATCAATGTATACGTGTGGGTCAAAGCTTTCCAGTGGGGTACTTCTCTTTTGTCTAGGGTGTGGGTCAGGTAGGGGTGAAGGTGTTTCAATGGCTATTGGCAAAATATGGATAGGCATAATGATTTTTGAGAGAGCACATTCGCCTCTCCATACACTGTCAAGCTTTGCTCTAATTTTCATGTCCCCACAAATGAAATAAATGTCACCAAGGGATTTCTTCATGATGGGTAAGGTTACATACCTACGGATGGCACAGTAACCATCCGGGAATGTTTTCAGATCTACCCCCTTAGTGACATTAGAACAGTAACAAGTATAGTTGCCTGGATATATGGTGATTGTGTTACCTGGATTGGTGTTTTTTCCTAAGATGGGGTAGTTCTTCTTCCATAACTCACATTCATTATCTTTAGTTTTATTGCCAGTGTATAAGGTAAAAAAACATTCATCCTCTGATTCTGGTATGTTAAGGGGGACGGTACCAAGGTGGGGTCTGGACTTAGCACATACATAACAGTCAGTTCGGTTAGTCTGTCGTGCATTGTATTTCATCCATTCTAACCAAAAATTCACATCAGCTAAACCTGTCTCTATGGACATGGTGTCCTCATATGTGGGATTACTGATAGCAACCATATCTTTAAAGGTACTTATGTGTGGTTTGAATGGGGATAATGGCTGGGGCCTGGCGGGGGATGGTGGCTTACGGAGGGAAAGGTATTCCTGATTGTTAAACATATCTTTGAGATAGAATTGTTGTCTATCACTGGCATATCCACCTCCCCACCATACCCCTAGAACATACATTCCAGCATCACTGGGGCTGGGATTTTCAATATTTATAGTGCAATAATAGTCATATCTACCGTCATCCTTAGTGATAGTCATCCTAGAAAGTAATGGCTTACCATACTTGTCCTTTCGATCAATAGCCAAGGTGGGTTTGTATGCCCAGTCGATACCTGAATTCCACCCCACTGCTCCCCAATAATTGCAGTTATTTCCCCAATAATAATCATCTGTGACACAAATATATACATTTTTAGTCTGGCTGAGAGCTGATTTGGATGGCATGGACCACATGTTACTAGGTATGACCGTATCATAGTTTATTCGGTAAGTGGCCACGCGAGTGGTAGATGAATTGTACCAAAGGGTAAGCACATCATCCTGACTGGTAATATCCACTTCTGCGGTACAGAAATTATAAAGAACAAGAGCGAGTAAAGTCAGCAGAGCTAAGATAGGGGGAATCATTTCCTTCAAGGGTCCTCTCGGCCTCAGTAGGAATTCCGTTTTCCTCGATGTCTGGATCCCCTACCGGCAATTCTTCTCCTCGTAGGAGGTCAGAGTTATTAACTCCCGTTAGTACCTCACTGGTCCGGTCTGTGTCAATCTCAGGATCAGTGTCGACCTCTGTGTCGAAAGTAGTTGGAGTAGGGATTTTCTTCACTCTGGATGCGTGGATCCACGTTGGGTTGTCATCGGTGAGCACAGCAGTTCTTGTCACAGCGACCACCTCTGTCTCAGGACCGTAGGAGAAATCACCTGGATTCTTGTTGCGTGGAAGGACTTTAACCACAACTTTGTCTCCGACTTGGAATGGATGTGTAGGTTTCTGTGGATGACAAGGATTTTTAAGTACAACTCCATGTTCAATTTCGTCTAGTCTGTGTATTAAAGTCCTTACATATTCTTCTCTGATTACTTCTAAATCTCCTGCTTGTGTGACTAGTGGTTTCCTTGCCCAGGGGGTGGGGAAGGGGCGTCCCATTAGTATTTCAAAAGGGGAGTAACCTAGAGTCTTTTGTGGCGTCATTCTTATTTCAGCTAACACAATAGGAAGGACTTGCTTCCATTTTGTGAAGGTGCCCCCAGTAGCCTTTCTCAATTTATCCTTCAAAGTGCGGTTCATGCGTTCGACAATAGCTGAACTCTGTGGGTGGTACGGAATGTGGAATTTCCAATCTATTTGGAGGGCTTTAACTAGTTCCGCAGTGACTTTGGCAGTAAAAGCAGAACCTTTATCACTATTGATTTGTAGCGGGCATCCCCAGCGCGGAATGATCTCCTGCGTGAGAATGCGGGCTACAGTTTTTGCATCTTCGGACTTTGTTGGATATGCCTCCGGCCAGCGTGAGAACATATCAACTATGACCAAAGCGTATTCCTGTTTCCCTGTACCTGGTATATAGGTAAAATCAATCTGCAGGTGAGTAAACGGAGTGGTGGGGTATTCAAGATGTTGGTGTTTTGCTTTATTGGGATTGTTAGGGTTGTTTCTAAGACACACAATACATCTACTAACATATTGGGTGACAAGTTCTTTTGCATTTGTGATGTAAAAATCATTGGTGAGGAGCAGTGTTGTCGTGACTTTGCTGTGGTGACCTACTCCGTGATAGTGTGCTATGAACAGTGAGGCACTTGTTTGGGGGATACAGGGTTTCCCCTCTTTGTAGATTAATCCAGTCCGTGGATTCTTCTGCAGAATTGGGTATGTCCAATCTGATAAATCAGAGTTAGAGGCAGTTGCCTGTAATTCTGTAAGTAAGTATGTGTCTTCTAGTGACGGTGGTGACATTATGGTAAGTGTGAGGTTGTATGTGGATGTGGCAGCAGCTTGTTTTGCAGCAGTGTCAGCGAGGGCATTGCCCCGTGAGATATCATCTTTTCCACCAGTATGTGCTTTGCAATGGAGAATGTCAATGTGTGAGGGCAATGTGATTGCGTGCAATAAGTCAGCAATAAGTTGGGCATGTGAGATGCCTTTTCCATCAGCGCCTGTGAAACCTCGGCGCTGCCAAATCATGCCGTGGTCGTGAACAACGCCATAAGCAAATTTGGAGTCTGTGTAAATGTTGACAGGTTTTCCTGTGTACAAGTGACAAGCTCTGGTGAGAGCGATTAGCTCAGCAGCCTGTGCTGATTGCAGAGGAACTGCTTTTGCTTCAAGGACAGTTTGAGGAAGTTTAACTACTGCGTAGCCTGCCTGGTATGTTTTGTCATTTGGTCGACTGCAGGAGCCGTCGACAAAAATTATGTCGGCGTCGGGTATGGGTACAGCCGACATGTCACTTCTGGGTGAAGTTTCTGAGTCGATTGTCAGAGAACAGTCATGTGGGGGAGGTGCTTCGTCATCAGGTCCTTTTAAGCCTAAAAGGGCATTAAGTATGGGCACAGGTCCTTCTGTATTTGTAGCATATTTGATAACAAGTGATGGGTTACCTAGTAAGAGTACCTCGTAACCACTAAGTCTTTGGGCCGACATGTGTTGCGTATGTAAGCCTTTTAAGATGGACAGGACGTTGTGGGTAGTGTGAAGGATGGTGTTGTGTCCTAAAGTGAGTGTGGCAGCCATTTCAACAACCATTGCACAGGCAGCCAGCGCTCGAAGACAAGCAGGCATTCCTTGTACAGTGACCGGCATTACCTTTGAAAAGAATGCGACAGGGCGCATTTTGCCTCCATGACCTTGGGTGAGCACGCCCGCCACAGTTTTACAAGTGTCCCTTGCAAACAAATGAAATGGCAAAACATAGTTGGGGAGACCAAGCGCGGGACTTTTAACTAACATTGCTTTGAGCTTTTCATATGCAGAAAACATTTCATTTGACCATTGTATGACTTTGGGTTTGTCTTTGAGTGTGCACTGTCTCAAGATATTATCGTAATAGGAACAATCAGAAATCCACTGTCTGCAGTAGTTTACCATACCCAAGAAAGACAGCATATCCTTCTGGGTAGCTGGGGTGACCAGGCCCAGTACAGACTGTATGCGTTGTGGACTGATTTTCCTTTCTCCCTCAGAGAGCACAAAACCCAAGTAATTGACATGCTTTTGACACCATTGCATTTTTGTTCTGGACACTTTATGTCCACATTCACATAACCAGTTCAATAGTGATATACCATCTTCCCGGCTGGCCTCCTCCGTTGGACTACAGAGTAGCAGATCATCTGCATACTGTAGCAGGACTGAACCACAGGGGGGGTGCCAGGGTGCCAATGTGGCTTGGAGGACTATGCTATAGACCACTGGGGAGTCAATATAACCTTGTGGTAAACGACACCAAGTCATTTGTTTACCTTCAAAAGAGAAGGCAAAAAGTAATTGGGTCTCTGCATCTATTGGAATGCTGAAAAATGCATTTTTCAGATCTACAACTGTGAAAAATGCTGCGTCTGCAGGGATGGCTGAAATGAGTGTGTTAATGTCTGGCACTATTGGTGCAATTGGGACTATGAGGTCATTTACCTTCCTCAAGTCCTGTACAAATCTAATACTTCCATCAGCCTTAGCGACCGGGTTGATGGGTGTGCAGTATGGTGAGATCACATATCTCAGTATGCCTTCTTCTAAAAACTCCTGTATCATTGGTCTAAGACCGTCAATTTTCTCTGATGATAAAGGGTATTGTTTGCTGTACACGTGACTAGAGTCTGGCTTGAGTTTGGCTTTGTATGGTGTACAGGGTATGAGGCCTGTGTCATAGGGACCCTTGGCCCAAATTTCTGCATTGATTTTGTCAATTGAGGTATCAAGTGAATCTTGGGACATTAGGAAGTGTGGTGAAGTGACGTGAAGTCCACTTCCTTTGGGTGAGGGTGTAATGGAGATGTGGAATTTGTTGAAAAGATCCCTTCCCAACAAGTTGACAGGGCATTCTGAAATAACCCTGAACTGATGTTCTCCTAAGTAATGTCCGTTCATGGACTGTATGGTCAGTTCGTCAGTCAGATAAGTGTCAGTGGGTATCCCATTGATTCCCATTGAAGGAGTAGTCTTTTGCAATTCACCATCATAGTGTAATGAACACAGGACACTGGTTGTGGCACCGCTATCTACCAAAAAGGGTAGCTTCTTTCCATTAACATATAAAGTGATAAGGGGTGCGTCTTCCCAGTGTGTGGTGAATTGTACAAAAGATAGGACACCCTCCTTTGGGCCCCGTCACAAGGTGGGGTCGGACCAATCAACTCTAAAACGTACATGTTCTTGGACGGGTGTGGGGCCACGTGCTGCTCTGGGTGGCCCTTGTGTGAAAGATGGTTGCTGAGACCTGTGTGTGCCTGGTGGAGGTCGATATGGTTGTTGTGGTCTTTGGGGTGGGAATGGGCATTCCCTAGCCCAGTGTGTGTCTTGGCCACAATTGTAACATGTTGTGTCTTTTGCTATTGTGCCAGTGTTATTATCTCTGTTGTAAAGAGGGGCCCGATGGTGTTGGTGTGGTGGGCCTTGTGGTGGTCTGAAGGGTTTCCTTTGACCATATTGGGGTGCCCTACTCTGTCTATTTGATGGGCCCCTGTTGTCTTGTTGATAACTGTGTGTTGTGACAATTGTCTTTTTCATGTCAAAACATCCAGCTGCCTCCTTTTCATACAAATGGGTCTCAAATTCTTGGAGGGTGTCTGAAGTCCAGGAAGAGATACTTTGTTTAACTGGCGTGGAAATGGAGGGGTGTAGGTTATTGATAAAGGTGGAAATGAGTAAGGGGAATATTTCAAGAAATAGTCCCGCTTCCTCAGTCCAGCATCTTTTAAATCTCTTCCAAAATTCAGTGACTGATTCAGTGGGTTTTTGTTTACACGCCACTGCGACAGGCAATGAGGACCTCATTTTGAAGATCTTGGTCATCCCTGCTTCTATTTCTGTCCACATTGTGGCTATTGCGTCTGAATTATTTAAGGGGTAGTTTGCTGTTCCTACCGTGGTTGTAATGTTTTTGAAACTTTTGATCTTATCCCAATCCCACGCATGGTGATGGTCGATTACATTATCGACAATCAGTTTTATGTCATCATGGGTGTAATTTCTGCCTACACATGCTTTCTTCAGATAGGCAATGGTTCCTGCCGCGGTTACAGAGGGTTTTGGGCAGTGTTTAATGATCCTATTTAGGTCTTCTATGTCAATTGGTTTAACAAGTAATTGGTCACCAATTGTCATGAAGGGACAGTATTGAGTTGTTGTGCCATCATAGGTGGCACCAGATTTTGTTGTCTTCGGGCCAAGTTCTGTAGTAACTAATGATTTGTCTGCTGATACTCTGGTGCTTTTTGCTAAAGGTCCTTTCTCTTCTCCCTCTAACAAAGGCATATCCTCGGTATTAGTTTCCTTTTTATCATCTAATTTAAGATCTGGTTTGGGTGGAGGTGCGGTAGGATGTAGAACATGGTGACCCACGGCCATCAGTTCTGTATCCGTGAGGGAAGGGTATACTGGACTGTAAGGTGGAGGTGAAAGGACTTTAAGTTCCTTATTGATACGAGTCTCCTCTATTTTATGGAGTTTTGCAGTGACGTCTCTAATTTTCTTTTGTTTCTTTGTCAAATTGGTGTCATGCCAGAAAGGTGCAATAATAAGCCATTGTTCACCTCCTGCACGCATGTATTTCATATCCCAGGTGGGATCTCCTGTATACCAGGGGAAGGCTTCTTTGTCCCCAAGACAAAGACCTTTTATCATTTGCATAAAGAAAGGATAATTAGAGCCGTCTCTAGGGAAGGGGTTGGGACTACATTTTTCCGACCAACCTGCCAGGTTATCTACCCAGGGGTCAATTAGGAAATAGTCTGTAGAAGAATTACGGGCTACATATTCCTTACAAGTTTCATTGGGTAAGGGTGGTGGATAGGAAATTATTTTATTTTTACTAATTTTTGAACCCATGTTTAGTTTATGTCCTTTTATGTTTGTGTGAGAACTTTCTCCACCTTTTAATTTGTTCCTGATGTTCAGGGTTTTGACTAAAGTCAAGGAAATAGAGTAGTTGTCTACCTTCAGGTAACTTGTGGATCTGGTCTAAAGTTTCAGGACAGATAATAGGATATGTGAAAAGGTTAATTGGTATATCTGTTAAGAAAAATGGGTATGTCTGATCAATGTATTTTTCAATAAGTCCTGTATCCAAATGACAACCCAATATAATAACGGATTCTAAAACGGTGCCATTAGATGATGTCTTTGTTGTGAGTTTAAATCTTGTGGGTTCTCTAATGACAGATGTCAATTTGGGCCAATAATCGTCTCTGTCGGGGTTATGGTACCAGAGGACGATACTACATTTACAATTTAAACAAGTACCTATGTATGGATGTCTGGGGTGTGACATAGACGTAGATGAAGTATGAGAATGGATGAAATATGAGAGCGTGAAAAATTCTTAGTATCCAGACCAGGGGCGCCGTTTCAGTAAGGCAGGAGTGTACCTACAGCAGCAGACTGAAAGGGTTGGTCTTTATCTGAATACTGTGTGAATTATGTATTCACTTTATACATCTCATAAAAATTAATGTTTATGATTGGTTAGTTATAACCACAGACTGTCTACGTGACAGTGGATAGAGTCAAGTGGTTTTATCCTGAAAACTGCATATGAAGCCTCACGTTGCGTTACCCCAAAGAGAGGGGAGCATATAGTCCGCAAGTCTGTTGGCATACAGTAATCAATGAGACAAGAGAGAGAAAGAGTTAGTGTGCGTCAACTTACCAACCGCACAAGATGTACAAGTTAAATACATATATCGCATGTGTGTTCACTTACCAACCACACAAGGATATTACACGTAATACAACTTATACTGTAAAAAAAAAGGATAGTAAGAAATGGCCATATAGAAAAAAGGGCGATCAAATTGAGGTGACTAATGAGCGGACCCCTTAGGTCACTCTTTATATATAGTACCAGATCACTGATCTGCGTGTGCACACTATAAAACAACCAGCTGAAACTTTACTACTTTTGAAGTAAAGGTCTATACGGATTCAGGATTCGATATGTCCGTGATCCGAGAACAGGCAACAGACCACGTATGGGTGTCAACAGTTCAACGGGAACGAAGATCGAAATCCCGGGACGGGCCCCCAGCTGTTAGGAGGTGATACTTTAACCTACCTCCTGAGGTGGACTCTAACCTACCTCTGGATAGGGAGTTGGACTTTAACCAATCTTCCTTTATCCCTTCTTCCTCAATTTGGTGGCCCCCCTTAGAGCTCCGTGAGTGTTAACCCTGTATATGCTGATCAGAAAAGAAGACCATCATGTATGCAAGGTACAACACTGGTTTATTGTTTACACATACAGCATATTTATACAGTATAGCATGCATGGGCTCGACAAGAGATGATTGGATGATACAGGGGTGTAGCAGGGAGGAGTTCCAGTTACTGTCTAGGGGATATATGTTATTATCATACAAGGACATGGGAGAACAGACAGTTTTTGTAGAAAACATATGAAATACATCTTACAGGAAATAACCTTGAGCAACGCAGCCTTGAGCAGCAGCAGACTGTCACAAAGCAGAATAGAAACTTGTAATTTTCCACTCACTATAAGGCATTTGAGACAAGATGGAGAACAGCATACAAAATGGTGCATAAATCCTTTCAGTGACCCCTTGATCTACCACAGGTTTACGTAAAAAGTGACGTTTAAGAGTAAGTTTGCATGCAAACAAATTAAGGTCAATTTGAAGGTCGACTTTATTAGCGCCTCGCGTAGGTGCAAAAGATAGCCCTTTCTGTAACACAGCTATTTCATGTGTATTAAGGGACCGTTTGGAAAGATTGAATATACCCCTATTTTGAACTGGATGAGAGTCTAGGGAAGGTTCCTCATTATTTCTATTGTGGATGGTACCTATTGAACCATCCTCTATTTCGGCTCTCTTCTTGGATACTCCTTTTCCTCGGTGTCCACGAGTCGTCTTTTTACTTGGGCGTTCTGTTTGGAGTCGACATTATGAGATTGTCGCTCTGGCCTACCCCTAAAAAATCAACATTATTAGGACGGATGACATCAAATCTGTTTTTATGGGACCATCTGTCAGATTGATTGTTGGTAAACACAGGTTCACCCCAATGACGTTTAGGGTTATGGCTTCTGTAGTTAGATTTCCTATTTCTATAGGGCACCTGTTGCCACTCCTCATTGTTCCTTACATGTGATCTTAAACCACGTCTATCCTGGAACTGAGGTTGAGAGTGGATTACCGGCAGGGGCGGATTGGGAATTAAAAGCAGCCCGGGAAATATCCTGAAGCAGCCCCAAAATTTGCGCGGGGGTGGCCTAGCGATATGGGGGCGTGGCCTATTTCAACAAGGCCACGCCCCATTTTTCGCAGCTGTGGGGGCAGGTCTAGTGGCTCTCTGAGGATGGCACAGGAAGAAGAGTGTGAGGGGGCATGGTGGCACAGGATGCAGAGTAGGAGGGGGAACGCATGTATATAATATATATACACCTATATTGATATATATTTATATGTATATATAAATATACTGTATAGCTATAGACACACTATCTGTATAGATATAGACACACACAGCACAGCCTGGCTAAATACTGACTCACTGTACTGTTGTAACCCAGGCCAGGCTGCTGCTGCTCACTCTCCACCCGCCACCGCCCATCAGATGGATCCCCAGCCGCCAGTGGAGTGACTAGAAATTTTGTGCCCCCCCTGCCAAAAAATTTCTGGCGCCCACCCCCATACTTGAATTTATTTATATTTTTTTAAATACATGCTTGTTGCTGGGGGTTTCTATGCTTGTTGCCAGGGGTTGCAGGCACTTTACGACCTGAGCTCCCCTAACAGACACTAGAGGCCATTTTTGCAGGGACACTTTAGACGATAGGCAGACCACTTGGAATCTACCATGACCAGAGGTGGGCCAGCAGCTTCTATCCTGGGGGACAAGTGCAATCAAGTGGCCCTGGCATTTTCCTTTCTACCGCAAATCATCCCTCTGGCCTCTTCACTGTCCACCTCAAAGCAATCTTCCCCTGCATATACTGTATATACTGTGCTTGTGTTTATATATATATATATATATATATATATATGTATATATATATATATATATATATGCAATGTATACTGTATACACTGAATATATTTTTTCCCCATTTTAATGCTTGTTGCTGGGGGTTCTATGCTCGTTGCCAGGGGGTCACATTGAGAGGCCCCCCATTTTTACTACAATGCCCTTTAGAAGAGCATCAAAAAGAGTGAGGGGAGGGAGAGACAAAGAGGGTGTTAGGGGGAGGGAGAGAGGATTTCATGGAAAAAGACAGTTGAGAGAGAGGAGTGAGTGCGTGGATGTCAGAGTAAGGGATGAAAGGGGAAAGAGAGGGGGCATCAGGGAGAGAGATAGAGGAGGTCAGAGAGAAGGGAGGTGGGGGTGAAAGTGGAGTGACAGGCTTTTGGAGCAGCCAGTGACTAGGTGCAGGGGGAGCTGTGGGCCCTGGAGATACTTTTTTTCCCCATAGCAGCTGCACCCTCGGTTGTTATGCCAGTGAATAGAGTAGCCTAAGGATTATGTAAAAGAATAGGGGGAGACATAAGGAGTTGGGGGGGGGGGAGGGGATAGGGGGAGACAGAAGGAATAGGAGGAAGAATAGGGGGAGACAGAAGGAATAGGAGGAAGAATAGGGGGAGACAGAAGGAGTGGGGGGAAGAATAGGGGGAGACAGAAGGAATAGGAGGAAGAATAGGGGGAGACAGAAGGAGTGGGGGGAAGAATAGGGGGAGACAGAAGGAATAGGAGGAAGAATAGGGGGAGACAGAAGGAGTGGGAGGAAGAATAGGGGGAGACAGAAGGAAAAGGAGGAAGAATAGGGGGAGACAGAAGGAAAAGGAGGAAGAATAGGGGGAGACAGAAGGAATAGGAGGAAGAATAGGGGGAGACAGAAGGAGTGGGGGGAAGAATAGGGGGAGACAGAAGGAATAGGAGGAAGAATAGGGGGAGACAGAAGGAATAGGAGGAAGAATAGGGGGAGACAGAAGGAGTGGGAGGAAGAATAGGGGGAGACAGAAGGAAAAGGAGGAAGAATAGGGGGAGACAGAAGGAAAATGAGGAAGAATAGGGGGAGACAGAAGGAAAAGGAGGAAGAATAGGGGGAGACAGAAAGAATAGGAGGAAGAATAGGGGGAGACAGAAGGAATAGGAGGAAGAATAGGGGGAGACAGAAGGAATAGGAGGAAGAATAGGGGGAGACAGAAGGAATAGGAGGAAGAATAGGGGGATACAGAAGGAATAGGTAGAGGAATAGGGGGAGACAGAAGGAATAGGAGGAAGAATAGGGGGAGACAGAAGGAGTGGAAGGAAGAATAGGGGGAGACAGAAGGAAAAGGAGGAAGAATAGGGGGAGACAGAAGGAAAAGGAGGAAGAATAGAGGGAGACAGAAGGAATAGGAGGAAGAATAGGGGGAGACAGAAGGAGTGGGGGGAAGAATAGGGGGAGACAGAAGGAATAGGAGGAAGAATAGGGGGAGACAGAAGGAATAGGAGGAAGAATAGGGGGAGACAGAAGGAGTGGGAGGAAGAATATGGGGAGACAGAAGGAAAAGGAGGAAGAATAGGGGGAGACAGAAGGAAAATGAGGAAGAATAGGGGGAGACAGAAGGAAAAGGAGGAAGAATAGGGGGAGACAGAAAGAATAGGAGGAAGAATAGGGGGATACAGAAGGAATAGGAGGAAGAATAGGGGGAGACAGAAGGAATAGGAGGAAGAATAGAGGGAGACAGAAGGAAAAGGAGGAAGAATAGGGGGAGACAGAAAGAAAAGGAGGAAGAATAGGGGGAGACAGAAAGAATAGGAGGAAGAATAGGCGGAGACAGAAGGAATAGGAGGAAGAATAGGGGGAGACAGAAGGAATAGAAGGAAGAATAGGGGGAGACAGAAGGAAAAGGAGGAAGAATAGGGGGAGACAGAAAGAATAGGAGGAAGAATAGGGGGAGACAGAAGGAATAGGAGGAAGAATAGGGGGAGACAGAAAGAATAGGAGGAAGAATAGGGGGAGACAGAAGGAATAGGAGGAAGAATAGGGGGAGACAGAAGGAATAGGAGGAAGAATAGGGGGAGACAGAAGGAATAGGAGGAAGAATAGGGGGAGACAGAAGGAGTGGGAGGAAGAATAGGGGGAGACAGAAGGAAAAGGAGGAAGAATAGGGGGAGACAGAAGGAAAAGGAGGAAGAATAGAGGGAGACAGAAGGAATAGGAGGAAGAATAGGGGGAGACAGAAGGAGTGGGGGGAAGAATAGGGGGAGACAGAAGGAATAGGAGGAAGAATAGGGGGAGACAGAAGGAATAGGAGGAAGAATAGGGGGAGACAGAAGGAGTGGGAGGAAGAATATGGGGAGACAGAAGGAAAAGGAGGAAGAATAGGGGGAGACAGAAGGAAAATGAGGAAGAATAGGGGGAGACAGAAGGAAAAGGAGGAAGAATAGGGGGAGACAGAAAGAATAGGAGGAAGAATAGGGGGAGACAGAAGGAATAGGAGGAAGAATAGGGGGAGACAGAAGGAATAGGAGGAAGAATAGGGGGAGACAGAAGGAATAGGAGGAAGAATAGGGGGATACAGAAGGAATAGGAGGAAGAATAGGGGGAGACAGAAGGAATAGGAGGAAGAATAGAGGGAGACAGAAGGAAAAGGAGGAAGAATAGGGGGAGACAGAAGGAAAAGGAGGAAGAATAGGGGGAGACAGAAAGAATAGGAGGAAGAATAGGCGGAGACAGAAGGAATAGGAGGAAGAATAGGGGGAGACAGAAGGAATAGGAGGAAGAATAGGGGGAGACAGAAGGAAAAGGAGGAAGAATAGGGGGAGACAGAAAGAATAGGAGGAAGAATAGGGGGAGACAGAAGGAATAGGAGGAAGAATAGGGGGAGACAGAAAGAATAGGAGGAAGAATAGGGGAAGACAGAAGGAAAAGGAGGAAGAATAGGGGGAGACAGACGGAATAGGAGGAAGAATAGGGGGAGACAGAAAGAATAGGAGGAAGAATAGGGGAAGACAGAAGGAAAAGGAGGAAGAATAGGATGAGACAGAAGGAAAAGGAGGAAGAATAGGGGGAGACAGAAGGAAAAGGAGGAAGAATAGGGGAGACAGAAAGAATAGGTGGCGACAGAAGGAATAGGAGGAAGAATAGGGGGAGACAGAAGGAATAGGAGGAAGAATAGGTGGAGACAGAAGGAATAGGAGGAAGAATAGGGGGAGACAGAAGGAGTGGGAGGAAGAATAGGGGGAGACAGAAGGAATAGGAGGAAGAATAGGTGGAGACAGAAGGAATAGGAGGAAGAATAGGGGGAGACAGAAGGAGTGGGGGGAAGAATAGGGGGAGACAGAAGGAAAAGGAGGAAGAATAGGGGGAGACAGAAGGAAAAGGAGGAAGAATAGGGGGAGACAGAAGGAAAAGGAGGAAGAATAGGGGGAGACAGAAAGAATAGGGGGAATAGGGGGAGACAGAAGGAGTGGGGGGAAGAATAGGGGGAGACAGAAGGAAAAGGAGGAAGAATAGGGGGAGACAGAAGGAAAAGGAGGAAGAATAGGGGGAGACAGAAGGAAAAGGAGGAAGAATAGGGGGATACAGAAAGAATAGGAGGAAAAATAGGTGGAGACAGAAGGAATATGAGGAAGAATAGGGGGAGACAGAAGGAGTGGGGGGAAGAATAGGAGGAGACAGAAGGAATAGGAGGAAGAATAGGGGAGACAGAAAGAATAGGAGGAAGAATAGGTGGAGACAGAAGGAATATGAGGAAGAATAAGACGGAAGTAATGGGGGGGGGGGGGAGAATATGGAAATATGGAAAATTGAAAATAAAATGATCTCATCTGTTTTTTCTTACAGTGGTACAAATTCATTACATTTCAACATATCTTCTTTTTATATGGAATACTGAACGAGAAAATCCTATCTAAAAAAGGGAAAAAAAAGCTTTGGAGCCCTATCCCTATAAAAGAAACCTTGATGAGCGGACCATTAAACACACAAGTGTGAGTCGGGGTACGCCCATCAATTGTCTATTTTAAATAATTAAGGGTGAGGTGTACTTAAATTTGGTGTAATACTTCCCTCCTCATATCAAATTGACCATATCCCTGACACATGGCATATTGATTTATTTTTGAGAAACTTCTGAATGGTGACCTACAACAAACCTTGGGAAAATCAGGGACACTTTAAAGAAACCGTTATGAGTGGAACCTCTTAAAACACTCCGTGAGTAAGGGTACGCCCACAATTTAAAGATACCTTGATACGTTTTATTCACATATAATCTTGGTGAGTGAGGTATGCCATCACTTCTTCTGGCTCCTCACAAATCAAAATAATTCTTCCGTATACCATATGAATCTACACATATATTGTACTTCTTTCTTCCTTTGAGCACACCGGAGAATCACCCCCCTCCTCTACTAAAGAAGGGAAATATATCAGAGACACTGGAAAGAAACCTTTATAAGTGGAAACTCCCAAAACACTCTGTGAGTAAGGGTACGCCCACAATTTAAAGATACCTTGATGCGTTTAATCCACATATAACTTTGGTGAGTGAGGTACGCCATCATTTATTTGGGGCTCCTCACAGATCAAAAAAATCTTTCTGTACGAATCTACACATATATTGTACTTTCTCCTTTCTTTGAGCACACCGGAGAATCACCTCCTTCCCTCACTAAAAGAGGAAAAACACAATAGAAGCTATCATCACGTCGAAAGATACCTTTATAAATTTCGTACCAACCTGTTTAACGTGAGTTTGGTACGCACAGTACACTTTCACTTCATTCCAAGAGCACCTAATTGTCTTATCTTATAGACTCAAATCAAATAACCACGCACAGGTTGAAACTCATTATTATTCTTTCTTTATTTTTTGATCACGGACACTTACCTTGACGAAAAAACGGAGAATAAGACTAAAAGTCCTTGCCACCACAGAATAACCAACAAAGAAGAAGACCCAAGGAAGTCTTTAAGTATATTCTGCGCCTCACTGTTTAAAGTTCCAATTTTTGTGTTTTTCGTACTGTTGTAAAGTGTTGGTGACACTTTAGGAACTGTAACACCAGGGCTGCACTGCGCCATATAGAATCCTGTGACCTCCATTTGCATTAGTGGTACAAATTCCCCCACTGGAAACCCTTCTACAGTACCACATTTATAGTTCAATCTAGGCAGCAGCAGATGTGTCACTTTTGCACTCCCCAGTGACCAGTCAGCAGGGCCGCCGACAGGGCGGTGCTGTGGATACAGCTGTCCTGGGCCCCTGCCTCTGGAGGAGCCCGGGCAGCTGCCCACAGCGGCATGGTGCCACACCCCCCCCCCGCAGCCGCACACCTCCCCGATCCTGCGGTCCCCCAGCTCAGTGATAATGCTGAGTATACTGTGGGGCATGACGACGTGCAGTAGTTGCAATGTGTGCTGAGTGTAACAGGTCCGGGTGTCGGGATAGCAGTGGTTGTGTGCAGCTGTACATGCACCTGACGCTGCTGTTGTTGATGGCGCGAATTGAACTCCTCACTGACAGCTTCTACAAGGCAGGCACTCAGACGCTGCCCAGCTGTTCCTGACCCGGCGTGTGGCCGGGAGAGGTCAGGTGGCGAGTGGTCAGTATCCTGTCACTCACTGTCGGCATCACTGGGCGCTGTGACAGCGAGCAGATTCCGGCCTCTGACTGTTCTGACACTGGAGAGGTCAGGCGGTGAGTGGGTTCCAGCGCTGGAGATGCAGCTCTGCGGCCTGCGCAGCGTGACGTATGGGTCACGCTGCGCAGGCCTCAGCACTGCACCTCCGGCGCCTGAACCCGTTTGTGGCACCTGACACAGCAATCACCTCCATCCATTCCAGGGTCACAGCGGCCGCCTGCCACGCTCCACTGCAGTATGTCTCCACCAAAGTAAGGAGGACAAGGGCGGTTTTCTTTTGGGGATGCCAATCCCGGGATTGAGCATTTTTCAATCCTGATTCCCGGGATTGAAAAAATGCCCCGGGATTGGCATCCCTACTTGGCAGCTCCTCATTACTATGTCTATCCCTGGGCCAATGACACTGAAGGAATCAGGTGGCCCCGCCCCCTCCTAGTAGGACACTGCTGCCATCTTCCCTCTTTGTGATTATGCAGGACGGTCCCATGAAATGATCAGCTCCTGGGAGCATGGCCGAGAGGTATGACAGACCCAAGTAACATTTGGGGGCGCGTCCCGCGATTAGGCCACGCCCCCAAAATGTTACAAGGGGGTCAAATGTTAGGGGGGGCACCCTCTAAATAAGTTGAGGCCGGGGGGGAGTGTTATATATTGCAATAGCCCACCCAGCAATAGCAGCACACATATACAGCATTTGTGCACTGTGCTGTCAGCATGAGCTCTCACGCTGTCAGTGAGATGGTCATGCTGAGCCCAATGTCAGCAGCACAATGCACAAGCTATAGGTGTGTGTGTGATCCTACGGGGGGGAGGGGGGTGTCGGATCAGGGTCCCTTCTCGGCACCACTAGCAAGAAGCCCAGGGGAAGTACGACAGGCAGGAACATCATGTTTAAGCAGAGTCAGCAGATCTCTGTGCCTGCCGAGCCATATTTACGTCACTGCCAGCCGCCCAGTCCGACTCCGTCCAGAGTGCTGCGTGCTGCTTGCTCTGGGGGAGGATCACATGACCGGCGCAGCCACCAGCCGGCTTCATCCATCCTCCTACAAGTACCGCGGGAGACGCTGTGTGCAGCTGCGCATGCACACCAGCCCTCCCGCGGCCATTTTACCTTTGGGCGACCCGAGGCTGCCCGCGGCCATGTTAAATAAGGGCATAGTGCTGCGGCCGCGGCTGCTAACCGCGTAAATGGTGGTCCGCGGCCCAGCAGGGAGGATGAGCGGCCACAATTTAACCTAAATGAGCCGGCCCACCGGGAAAATGCCCGGTTTCCCGGCAGGCCAATCCGCCCCTGATTACCGGTGTTACCTCTCTTACAAAGCCATGACTCTGATTACGTCTTTGTTTTTTGTGAGAGTATTGAGGATCAGGCCTCCGAGGGGCCACTGGATCCCTCACTTGAGAAGTTTGCCAGGATCTGACTTTGTCATTTACATAGTCCATACGGTCACGAGCAAACTTTTTTTGTTTATTTTCAATAATTTTTGTTTCTATGGTGGACACTTTTTTATCAATCTCCAATTTTGCCGAAGCAAGGGCTTCTTTGGAGCAAGCAGACTCTAAAGTGGGAACTAATACAGAGATTTGTTGTTTAATCTCTTTGAGAGTTTTCTTTTTCTCCACAATGAGTAATCGTATAAGAGACAAGGAACATTGATCGAGAATGAGATTCCATTCTTTCATAAATGCTTCATTATCTTTACTCACAGTGGGATTTTTCAACAGCCTCAGACCCCTGGGTATTCTACCACATTTCTCATAACTGTCGAGGCTTTTAATGTCCCACCATGCTTTAGCCTCTTTTATGAGAAGGTGTTCGAGGTCATTCAAGCTTCCACCATTAGTATTAATAACAGTATTATTCTCAGATACAATTACATTGTCATCGAAAATCCTATTACACTCTTGTGAGTGTTTAAGATTGAGCTCACTGCCTCTAAACATTCTTATACAGAGTGCAGTAACAATACACTAGATGACAATAGGCTAGAGAGACACACAAGGCAGCAACAGGACACAATAGGATTCAAGAAGACACAACAAATTGTAAAGGGCATGGACCCATGCGCCAGGTGTAATCTCAGTATAGTCCACCAGTATGAAATACCCTTGTATGACAATGAAGGGAAGGGGCACCAAAGTCACTTATGGACCTGCGGCTGCTTCACTCTCAGGAAGGAACTCTGGAATCCACAGAGAAAGGCAAATCTAGAAGAGGGCAGAGAGAAGGCGCTTCATGGTGCAATATAGCTTTAAAAGATTTATTGGACAAGTAACAAATCCAGGCACAGGCAAATAGAGACTCGTACCGCAAGTAAAAGCACTGTGGACTGGGTACCACACGGTTTAAAACAATAGCCACAGGCTAAACTGCTCACACATCTGCGCAGGACCAGGATCCACCGTAAACACCGCTATGCTGGCTTGCAGGGAGGTATGCAGGGGGTATCCACAGACCAAACAGCTGATGTGAGGAGAGAAGGAGCGTCGTAGGCCACGCCCTGACGCGTTTCGTCACATAGACTTCGTCAGAGGGCGTGGCTACTACGAACGCTCGAATGGTTTAAATAGGGATGAAGTAATGAATCAATGAACCCATCCATTAGCGGCATTGGATGCCATTCTATGGTGGGCATACACACGCTATGCGTGGTGTACGTCCCTCCAATGACAGAGAGCCAGATGGGAGTGAAACAAACGGGAAGCGTCATATGACGCGCCCGGCCGTAAATGGACGGCTATGGGGGGCCGCGGCTGACGTGCATGTAATGCGACCTCAGGGACAGCGCACATGTGTAACGTCAGGTGACGCGCATCGCGTCAGATGACGTTGAAAACGTCAGGTGCCGCGTCAAAAGGGCGTATGGAGTATCAGCGTCATATGACGCGCTCGGTATTGAGTAGACGAATAGAAGGGGCCTGGACGGACATGCGTACAATGCGTCAGATGATGCGCACTGTATACTGCCGTCGGGGAGACTTAAGAATGTGGCGTCAAGTGACGCGCACCGCGTCAAATGACGTGGAAAACGTGAGGTGCATCCCGTATCCAAGGACGCCTATACACCTTAGTGACCAGGATAAGGAAAAAAATATTATTAAAAAAATATAAATCATAATGTGGCAGATGAACTGAAGAATGAAAAATGCGTGGCCCAAATATATATAGGCATATAAAAGCCTGTAAAGCACATAACCTAAAGGGGTAAAATTTATTTCTATGGAAATTCCTGGGGGACTGGTTCCTCCAGACGTGCGGCACGGCTATGGGCACTATATGTGCGCCTAGCCTAGCCAATCTTTACATGGCGGAATGGGAGACCAACACCCTTACAGGTACCCTGATGGACAATGTCATCCTAATAAAAAGATATATTGATGACATTTTCATCATTTGGAATGGTGACCAGGCCCTGTTTGAGACATTTGTTGCTGAATTGAATGTGAATAATTACAACCTTAAGTTCACTTCATCCTTTAACAAAACCAAAATTGAATTTTTGGATTTAATATTGGATGTCAATGATTTCCCGCGTGAGAAAAAGATTCAGACCTCCACATTTTTTAAAGCTGTGGATGCTAACAGCTATCTGGAATATTCCAGTTGCCACTTGGGGGCCTGGAAGGATAATATTCCTTACTCCCAATTCCTGCGGTTGCGCAGGAATTGTTCTAATGCCACAGTCTTTGAGGAACAAGCACTCATTTACGTAAAGAGGTTCACGGAGAAAGGGTATCCTCTTAGGATTATCTATAGTGCACTTCAAAGGGCACGTAACCTCAATAGAGAACAGCTTTTCCAGCCAAAAAGTGTTGAACCAGCTTCTTCTTCTAATAACTCTAATGATGCTATGTTCATCACTAAATTTAACACCCATGAGAAAGAACTTAGGGGAATTTTTAGGAAACATTGGGGTGTACTCCAACTGGATCCCATCCTTAAAGGCCACATCTCTGATGCACCAAAGATGGTCTTCCGTAGAGCCAATACCATCAAAACACTTGTTTCTAAGAGTCAGCTAGAGAAAATTGATGAAAGAGTCCCTTCTGATACATTCCTTACTATTAAGGGCTGCTTTCCATGTGCACATTGTAAGGTTTGTCAATATATGAAGAAGGGCCCCCTTATTGATGGCACAGACCTGAAAGTTAATGAATTCATTAATTGTAATTCAACATCTGTAATTTATCTTTTAACTTGTGGCTGCGGCTTAAAATATGTGGGTAAGACCAAGAGGTGTCTCAAGATTAGAATTCTTGAGCACCTCCGTAATATCAAGCACGGAGTGCCTAATCACAGCGTCCCGAGGCACTTTAAGGAAGTCCACAACTGTGATCCAAGGTCTCTTAAGTTTAAAGGTATCGAATTGGTTCATACTAGTAAGAGAGGAGGTGATCATGAGAAACTGTTGTTAAAACGTGAAACCACATGGATTCTCAAATTAAACACCTTGGCCCCCATGGGTCTTAACGAGGGTTACGAGATAATTCCCTTTATCAACCAATAGAGAACCGCATATTATGTCGGTCGTACCCTTAATGTCACTTTCTATACGCGTTATACTTTGTCCTACTGCTTATTTGTAATTTTATCATTGTCTCTTATCTAAGTAAGCATATTTTATTAATCAACTGCTTTGTAATAATGTACATGATGGGCCTTTGTGTGTCCCTCAGTCACTGTCTTTTGATTTAGTTAAATATGATTTAATTACGTCCAGGATTATTGCTCCCTTGTCAGAGCATTCCGACTGGTTGATTCCATGAGGTGTTTTCCAAGTTGGTTAGTGTTGTACTTTCGTGCATGTTTTATTATGGTTATTTTTCATGTTTTATTTGTAAAGTCTGGGCTAAATTGCTTACACGCAGCGCTTTTTTTGGCCATACAGGCTCTGTCGGCTGCTTGCTAGCCTTATATATAAAATATAAAAAAATGTTTCTGAGCCACCCACATTTTTAGGTGGTCTAATAATTTAAATTATTTCCACTCTTATATGTCCTAATACATATTTTTTACTCTTTTTTATGTGTCCCATATGCAGGTTATCAATACTCTTAATATTTTTCCATAGAAATAAATTTTACCCCTTTAGGTTATGTGCTTTACAGGCTTTTATATGCCTATATATATTTGGGCCACGCATTTTTCATTCTTCAGTTCATCTGCCACATTATGATTTATATTTTTTTAATAATATTTTTTTCCTTATCCTTGTCACTAAGGTGTATAGGCGTCCTTGGATACGGGATGCACCTTACGTTTTCCACGTCATTTGACGCGGTGTGCGTCACTTGACGCCACATTCTTAGGTCTCCCCGACTACAGTATACAGTGCGCGTCATCTGACGCATTGTACGCATGTCCGTACAGGCCCCTTCTATTCGTCTACTCAATACCGAGCGCGTCATATGACGCTGATACTCCATACGCCCTTTTGACGCGGCACCTGACGTCTCCAACGTCATCGGACGCGATGCGCGTCACCTGACGTTACACATGTGCGCCGTCCCTGAGGTCGCGTGCAACGCGCGTCAATTGACGCGTTACATGCACGTCAGCCGCGGCCCCCCATAGCCGTCCATTTACGGCCGGGCGCGTCATATGACGCTTCCCGTTTGTTTCACTCCCATCTGGCTCTCCGTCATTGGAGGGACGTACACCACGCATAGCGTGTGTACGCCCACCATAGAACGGCATCCAATGCCGCTAATGGATGGGTTCATTGATTCATTACTTCATCCCTATTTAAACCAATAAATCTTTTAAAGCTATATTGCACCATGAAGCGCCTTCTCTCTGCCCTCTTCTAGATTTGCCCTTCTCTGTGGATTCCAGAGTTCCTTCCTGAGAGTGAAGCAGCCGCAGGTCCATAAGTGACTTTGGTGCCCCTTCCCTTCGTTGTCATACAAGGGTATTTCATACTGGTGGACTATACTGAGATTACACCTGGCGCATGGGTCCATGCCCTTTACAATATATATATATATATATATATATATATATATATATATAGAGTATTTGGAGCTCCAACCGCGCACAGTCACTAAAGAGTGGATAAGTGCTTTCTCCTTTTTCAATTTGTATGCCTGCAGCCTTTTTCCTCAGGGAGCCAGACCACGGCTCTCAGATGTCCCAGTTGGATATGAAAAGAAGGAGGAAATGGCGCATTCACGTCAGTATAAAAAAAGGTTTTACTTGGCATAATAAATAGATCACATACATGATAAAAAGCAGCAAACAGCTTGCCCAATGAATAACGATCCTTCAGAGATGGCTTTGAACCAGCAGAAACCGGGACTCAGTTCCCCACCGTCAGCGTCTCTATTCTCGGACCAGGAGAGACCATGGAGGTCTGTGCACGATGATGCTGTGAAGTAAACCACGCCTCTACGCGTTTCGTCACTCGTCGGACTTCGTCAGGAGGTGTGGTTATCCTGGGTCCTAGTGTGTCTTATATCCCCTTCTCAATCAGCTGGTATTGATTGAGATTGGAGTCACCTGGATAGCAATCATTCATCTAGCCCTTATTTCAAAAGGTGTGCCTGCATGTGCACAGCGAATGCTTTACAAACAATATACATTTCTAAAAGATATACACATCTAACAAATACACAAATATAACATATATAATACAGAAATGCATTTTTACATGTTTTAAAACATTACAAGTTTCCAAAGAAAAAAAAGCATGTTTCAAATATACAAGGCGCCCGTGGTCGGCTCGTGGACTCGAGCTGCGGCCGTTGGCATCCTACATTGTACAAGAATACTATCCTTAGTATAAAATATATACCTAAATGAGACATATAACATATATAATAAAAAATATATAATATATATATATAATATGCTAAGAACCCAAATCCAGTTATCTCCCCTAGCAACCAAATCAAAGAAAAGAGGGGGAGAGAGAAAAAGACATGTGAATAGTCACGAAATATTACAGATTTCTAACATAAATGTTACAACATTTGCATCCCAGGCACATATATAACATAAATGTGATTATCAGACAAGAACGATATGACTGCGATAAAGCTCCACATTTAGACCGCACATCACGGAGCCCTTTAGGTTAAAGCACAGAGGTCCGCAGACCCAACAACTGTGCCTCACCAGTGCGCCGTTGATCATGCAGTCTGTCAGTGGAGAAAGGAAACAATATCGCAGCCCTCGTTCATGCCTACTGGTGCGAGGGTGCCCACAGTGAATATCCAGTAGGTTTCACGCCTACTTAATTTGTTTAGGATGTCTCCACCTCGCTCATCTAATGATATTTGTTCCAGTGCCTTAAATGAAAAATGTTTAAGGTCTCCGTTGTTGCATGCCAAAAAATGTCTCGACACACTATGTGTGTTGACTTTATTGCGGATGTTGCGTGTATGCTCCAAAATACGCAATTTTAATTGTCGCTTAGTTTTGCCTATATATCGTTTCCCGCAACTGCAGGTTAACATATATATGACAAATGTACTTAAGCACGTCATTTTACTCTTTATATTCCAAGATTTGGTACATCCACTGTTGGTATATTTAAACTTATCGCGATCAACATATTGGCACATCTTACATTTTGTGCAGGGGAAAAACCCTTTTGTTGTGCCTAACCAATTTGTACTTATAACAGATTTTAGATGGCTTGGAGCCAGATTGGTCTTAAGGGTGGCAGCTCTTTTAAATACTAATTGCGGACGATTGGGAATGATCGTTTTTAATAAGGGGTCCAATAAAAGGACATCCCAATGTTTATTGAGTATAGATTTAATTTTATTACTGTCCACATTATATTTAGTAATGAAGGGAATAAACGAAGCCTCGTTTTTTTTGTCTTTAGTTTTGTATACTAGTAAATCCTGTCTGTTTTTATCATTTGCTCTCTTTTTACATCTTTGTATTAACTGTTGTGGATAATTTTTTTCCTCAAATCGAGCACTGTAGATTTTAGTTTGTTCTTCAAATTTGTCTACTGTAGCACAATTTCTCTTTAATCTTATAAATTGAGAGTATGGGATATTGGATACCCATTTATTGAGATGACAACTTGAAAAATTAATATAACTGTTGCTGTCGACACATTTGATATGTGTATATGTGTCGATGATTTTAGTGGATTCCCAGTTAGAGGTGTCTAGAACCAAATCTAAGAATTCAATTTTAACCGCATTATATTTAGATGTAAATTTTAAATTCAGGTTATTTATATTGATTTTAGACATGAACTCTTCAAAGCTATTTTTGTTTCCCTGCCAGACAATAATAATGTCGTCTATAAAACGTTTATAACATTTTATTTGACGACTGTACTCTATATTAATTTCAATATTATTATTTTCCCATTTACCTAAATACAAATTGGCCAGGCTTGGGGCATACGGAGTCCCCATCGCAACTCCGCAGAGTTGCAGAAAAAATTGATTTTGAAAAAGAAAATAGTTATTTTCTAAGACCAGACGTATGCTGTCTAAAATAAAACAACGGAGATGTTCACTGATAGTATCATCCTTTATCAAAAAATCATTGACCGCCTCCAATCCACCCTTGTGGGGGATAGAGGTGTACAGAGCCTCCACATCTATTGTGCACCAGTTGTAATCATTTTGCCACTCAAATGTCTGTGACCATTGTAATATCTCTGTGGAGTCTTTTAAATAAGATTTCAAAGAGGTCACGTATTTTTGTAAATATATATCCACAAACTCTGAGAGGTGTGAAGTCGCTGAGCCGATTCCCGATATTAACGGGCGGCCAGGAGGTTTTTCTAACCGCTTGTGCAGTTTTGGAAGGTAATAAAATATTGCCACCATAGGATTTTCGATAACAATATATTTGGCTTCATTTTTGTTGATGCTTTTATTTACTAATCCATTTTCAACCAAGGTTTTGATTTTTTCAATTATATTTATTGTGGGGTCATTGTCCAATTTTAAATATGTGGTTTCATCACCTAGAAGCCTCTGGGCCTCATTCAAATAGTCTTCTTTATCAAGGACTACCAGTCCCCCCCCTTTATCTGCACATTTAAATATAATTTCATTATTTTCTTCTAGTTCTTTTAGAGCAAATCTCTCATTGTTGGTTAAGTTATCACTTTTCATTTTGTCATTGTTAGAACACAATTTCTCAAAGTCTTTTAAGATTAAATTTTGAAAGGTCTCTATATTGCTCCCACGAGACTCAATTGGAAAAAAACTGGATTTGGGTTTTAAAGATGTCCCTACAATAGGTTCATTCTGACTAGGTTCGATTATTTTTTGTTTTGCGAAGTGACGTTTCAATGTAAGATTACGTATAAATTTATTAGAATCTATAAACAATTCGAACGCATCAGGTTTGCATTTGGTGCGAAGGACAGACCTTTAGATAAAAGTTTAATCTCATTTTGTTTTAACTCATATTTGGATAGATTAAAAATACCATAATCTCTTAGTGATTTGGTCTTTTGACCCTGTACCCTCTTTCCTCCCCGGGTCCCTCGTCTCGTAGGTCTTGTTTCCTTTTTGTACCAGGACTCTCTTTTGCGTTCCTGTCTTGAGGTAACCTGTTCCTCCATTGAGGCCGTTCTAAAAAATGTTTTCCTTGTTTAGGAGTGGATGGATTAAGTACTTCATATCTATTACCCAGGGGAATATGATTACTATTATTCTGGGGATTTCTATGAGAGTATCTCCGTCTTGGTGGTACAGTTTGCCATTCACTGTTGGAATGTTGATGGCTCGGGTTAAAAATTTTTGGTTTGGGCCATGATCTAATGTTACCATTTTTATAGTCCATTAGATCTCGTTTATATTTTCTAACTTTAGTTTCTATCACCATATCCTCCATCTTTTTTATTCTAAGGTCACTCTGTCTCTGTTGCGGGAAACGATATATAGGCAAAACTAAGCGACAATTAAAATTGCGTATTTTGGAGCATACACGCAACATCCGCAATAAAGTCAACACACATAGTGTGTCGAGACATTTTTTGGCATGCAACAACGGAGACCTTAAACATTTTTCATTTAAGGCACTGGAACAAATATCATTAGATGAGCGAGGTGGAGACATCCTAAACAAATTAAGTAGGCGTGAAACCTACTGGATATTCACTGTGGGCACCCTCGCACCAGTAGGCATGAACGAGGGCTGCGATATTGTTTCCTTTCTCCACTGACAGACTGCATGATCAACGGCGCACTGGTGAGGCACAGTTGTTGGGTCTGCGGACCTCTGTGCTTTAACCTAAAGGGCTCCGTGATGTGCGGTCTAAATGTGGAGCTTTATCGCAGTCATATCGTTCTTGTCTGATAATCACATTTATGTTATATATGTGCCTGGGATGCAAATGTTGTAACATTTATGTTAGAAATCTGTAATATTTCGTGACTATTCACATGTCTTTTTCTCTCCCCCCCTCTTTTCTTTGATTTGGTTGCTAGGGGAGATAACTGGATTTGGGTTCTTAGCATATTATATATATATATTATATATTTTTTATTATATATGTTATATGTCTCATTTAGGTATATATTTTATACTAAGGATAGTATTCTTGTACAATGTAGGATGCCAACGGCCGCAGCTCGAGTCCACGAGCCGACCACGGGCGCCTTGTATATTTGAAACATGCTTTTTTTTCTTTGGAAACTTGTAATGTTTTAAAACATGTAAAAATGCATTTCTGTATTATATATGTTATATTTGTGTATTTGTTAGATGTGTATATCTTTTAGAAATGTATATTGTTTGTAAAGCATTCACTGTGCACATGCAGGCACACCTTTTGAAATAAGGGCTAGATGAATGATTGCTATCCAGGTGACTCCAATCTCAATCAATACCAGCTGATTGAGAAGGGGATATAAGACACACTAGGACCCAGGATAACCACACCTCCTGACGAAGTCCGACGAGTGACGAAACGCGTAGAGGCGTGGTTTACTTCACAGCATCATCGTGCACAGACCTCCATGGTCTCTCCTGGTCCGAGAATAGAGACGCTGACGGTGGGGAACTGAGTCCCGGTTTCTGCTGGTTCAAAGCCATCTCTGAAGGATCGTTATTCATTGGGCAAGCTGTTTGCTGCTTTTTATCATGTATGTGATCTATTTATTATGCCAAGTAAAACCTTTTTTATACTGACGTGAATGCGCCATTTCCTCCTTCTTTTCATATATATATATATATATATATATATATATATATATATATATATATATATATATATATTTTCAAAGTGTTTCTCTAGTGGAGTCATGGTTACATGGAGTGTAACTTCAAAACAAAAGAGTATCTTTACTGTAGCTGATAGCATTTTAAACTTTCTATATAACATGTATCAATTTACAGCATTTCTGCCATTCCAAACAACAGATGATTGTATCTACAGTATATAACTTAACATGAGCTGAGAAGATTATTGTTATTTGCTGTGTTGTTTTTAAGTTCAAACTTTTTAATGATACTGTATTTACGTTTTAAGAGTATGTATTTACTATTCTACTCTTTCCGTATGTTCATATTATTGTGTTGAGTAGCTTGATCAATTGCTATAATGGTGATCAATGTGAAGGAAATAACTACATCACATTTTATCATTTATTGTTCACAGATGAGTGGAATAGAGAGCATTTGCCACAATATGAATAAGACTCAACACTGAAGCAGTATGAAATCCCAAAATATTGGGGGAAATTTACTAAGATGTGTATTCTACTTCACATGTTATGTTGCTATGGGCAACCAATCAGATCCTACTATCCTCTAGAGGGTGCTAAATAAATAAGAAGTAGATTCTGATTGGTTGCCTATCACACATTGCAACATCACATGTGAAGTAGAATACACATCTTAGTAAATCTCCCCCATTGCCTTTTGCATATTTGAACGCTCAAATGATTTTTACATCATCCATAAAAAAGAGAGACGAGATGGAATCTATAAGAAATTAAACAGAAGTGTTTTCCATGGTGGCGGGTTTTTGTCTATTCTGATCTAATGAATGATGTAGATAAGGATTCATCACTGTCAGATGATTGCGCCTTTGGAGATAAGGGAGAATGCTGAGTTAATGTACACAACGCACTGTCTTTCAGATTTAAATTCTCTAAAGATTGCTTTGATGCAGAATGGATTACTTGGCCACATGAATGGCAAATTTTCTTGGGCTGGACAGTTCCCTCAATGTGAATAAGTGTGTAAGAGCATCTCCACTTTTTGTAATATAATCTAGATTACTCCACATACATTTATTTGACCTAAATGCTCATTGCCAGGGGTTTCATGCTCATTGACAGGCATCACATGTTCGTTGCCAGGAGTTTCATGCACATTACCATTGGTTACATGCACGTTGCTAGGGCACTATGCTCATTGCCTGGGGTAACATGCCCGTAGCTAGAGGTTTCTTATTCAGTGGCAGTGGTTTTTGGTTTGTTACCAGTGGATTATATGGTTGTTGGCAGGGAGTTACATGCCCATTGCCGGGGGTTACATGCTGGCTTCCAGAGGTTTACATTCCCATTGCCAGGGGCAATATATACTCCAGGGTGTGTGGGGGTATATCTATCAATCTATCTATCTACATATATATATATGTAGACAGGGCAACATAAAATAAGTTGACGTTTCGGTCCACACAGGGACCTTTGTCAAAACATATCCCCAGATATAAACAGCAACAGACAGGATCAATATATATACTGTATATACCCACACACAATATACACTACCCAGTAGGACCTCTAGCATCTATCCATCTGTCCAGTAGCATCTCTACCATCTGTCTCCACCAAGGTGGCGGCCATTTTTGGAGGGACATTTTCAGCAGATTCCTTATGAATGACCAGAACCATTGGAATCTGCAGAGAGCATGTGCCCCCATTCCGACGGCTATCCAAACAACCACTGGGCTTCATTGCCATTTTTACACCACTGTCCACATCGCCACCTGTGATGGCATGAGCATGTATTTTATTGCAAGATTGCACTTGGTATATGCTCTCCATGTCCTTAGTAGGTGTTTCTGAATGTTCAAGGCTTCTATCATATTGTTGTAACTCTCTCAGGAGTCTATTTATTATGCTATCAGGGGCCAGGCATTGATATCCATTGCTCTAGCAAGGACAGGTCTCAGCAAAACTTAGCACTGCTGAGCATGACTTAACCAAGCTACTGTACATGTGTGAACTTGGATTCACACATGGAGCCGTGCAGTGGCGAAGGTTCCGAAATAATCCATCTTCCCAATCAGGACTACTTCCAAATAGGTAAGCAGTAAGAGTGCCATCTGGAGATATTGAATGTTGCTGCAGTCAACATATGGAGCACATATGTTTATGGCACAAATATATAAAAAACAGGACTGTAACAAGAGG
This sequence comes from Crinia signifera, assembly GCF_055691185.1. NCBI lineage: Eukaryota > Metazoa > Chordata > Amphibia > Anura > Myobatrachidae > Crinia > Crinia signifera. The sequence continues at coordinate 79,108,027 of NC_139223.1, read as the reverse complement.
TGTGTAATAAGGTGAAAAAAAATGAATTTGAGAAATTCAAAATCGGCTAGTGTGGGAAAGTCGTGACTTGACCTTAATAAGAAATGTGCAAAAGTTTTTTGATCTGAGTCAACATCTTCTGTTCTGGCAAGAGGCCTGAAGTTTCACTTTTTTGGTGAAAATGACGAAAACTGTGAAGATGCTCCGATCTAGTTAAAATTATGTCATGATGTCTTAGAGTGGTTTATTAATATACTTTAGCTTAGTAAAAGAGAGTATGAGCTTGTGCTATTGCAAAGTGACCATTTTCATGGTTTCAAAAAAACAGGGTAAATCCCTTTTTTTTTGCCCCTTCAGTGCACCTATGTGTCTTCTAATGTCCAACAAACTCTTTACTGAATGCTTCAGTAAGTTCAGTAACAATGCATTACACTCTGTTCTTTAGGTGCAGGATTTAAAACACTTCTGTTTATTGTCTTTACTTGTGGCAGTTTATTTGTTTGAAAAACAGTCTGAAAAACAGTTTGCATCCCCTATGCTGGGAACATGAAAGGGCTGCATTACGGCATATAGTTATGCCAAAGATAAACCAATATATTAACAGTTAAATACGTTGAAGTGTATTATGATGTAATAAACAAATACATCTAATGTTTAGTGATATTTAAAATGATACATTAAACAGTTTACACTGTTACTTGTAATACTTATTGTAACAGTTACTGTTTTTCAATAACAGACTGCAACAGTTATTTCTTATTAGCAATAGCAGTACTTCTGTGCTAATGGAAATTTGGGGTTTCCCTTCTACCTGTTAGGTATATGAAGGGGAACCTTTAGGCGTGCAATGAACTAGAGTCGCTTTGCTCAGTAGCAGCTGCAAAATATCAGCTGTGTGAAAACTGAGGAAAAATACCAAACGTAGAGGGAAACAAAGTATGCAGCGCTTAGTAAAAAATTCTCAAACTTTAGTACAACTTAATAAGCCATTTGGCGCGACATATTGATACAGTATAAATAAAATTAAGAATAGGTTAGAATATGCCAGTAAAAGTAATTTTGGCAGGGTGTTAAGCTTTATAACTATTACATATATATATGGATATAAAAATATATTTATATCCATATATATATGTAATAATCTCTAAATTTAACATAGTCCAACCATACGGGCTAAATGAATACCTAACATTCAGTAGCTTCTATTAATTCCTTGTTATTTCCCAATTACCAATGAATCTGTCCAATTAACCTGCCAATTTAAATGCTTAGCAGTTGTAAATGTCATAAGCTTAATGCATATAATTGTTTATATGTTTATAATACATTGTTTCTATAAGTTGCTGACCTGCTAGAGATATTGACTGTTTGCTTATTTCACTGTATTTCTACAGCGCTAAGTAATTGACACGTAAAACACTATTTGTGTACATATAATTACCCACTTTGTAACCTTTGTCATAGATGCTAGCCGAGTCCATTGCCAATGATGTCACAGACCCACGGGGGCGGGTGTTTGCAGGAGTTTCTTTCACTGCTTTGTCTGCACCTATAAATGCAAGTCCTATTCTTTTATTTGTATTCCTGATGAAGGTTTGGGATCAAACCGAAACGTAGAATGTCATAAAAATAAAGAACCTTTTCTTTATTCACTTTATCCTTGAGTGCCGCTTCATCTATTCTACTCACGATATAAAAAAAAATATATATTTTTTATATCCATATACTGTATATATGTAATTATAAGTTCATTTATGTGCCTCCTCCTCATCAATATATATGATTGTTTTGAGAATTTTTACATGATTGAATTGACTAACAGTTTGCAGGTGTAAACAATTAATACCATTGGCAGAGGTATAAATATCAAGCCATGGGACAGTCCTCCACTATCCATGCTACCTTTGACAAATCTTTACAGCGAAATGCGTTAGTGGAACCTACTCTCCAGGAAAGGTGGACTAACAGTTGTAGAAGCACTCAGATTCCTATAATCTATTTTATTTATACTGTATCAATATGTCCAGCCCAAAGGCTTTTTAAATTTTAATTTGATTTTATTGTTATAAAATTGTGTAAAGTCAATCCAACAGTTTGAGAATTTTTTACTAAGCGCTGCGTACTTTGTTTCCCTGTACTTCTGTGCTATTCTCAGTTAGCAGTTGTTCTAGCAGTTGTTCTAGGGTTTGCAAACACTCTTTATCTGTTTTGTCTTTAATTCCTTAATACCACCCCCAGCATAACTTACACCCCACATTAACTAATAACACCCCATCACCAGTCTTTATTCATTATGAAAATCCCCATATTCAGAAATCCCCTAAACCTCCACTCCACTCACAAATCTTCACCCAGGACAGTAGAAGCGGAGGACATAGGAGGTGTGGAAGGTAGAGGTGGTAGAGACGGGGCATGCCTGTTGCTGTGTGCCCACTCACTGTGTATAGTGCATCGCAGCACATTTAGGTCCATGGCTTCTGGCAGCCACTCTGCCTTCTGCGCGCCATGCCCTGAATAAGACTGGGAAATCATTGCATCTTATTCCCAAACTGCAGTTGGCCAAGTGCATATAGTGCTGCCCATCGCAAGCCAGCTATTGATATGGATGGTACTTCGCATAGCAGGTGACTTGTACTTGCTAGACAACCCCTGAACATAACCAATGCCAAAGCTTCCTTGTGGCATGAGCCACATGACGGCACTGCACTGTCTGTCCCGCCGACCCAACCGGTACTGGTTACCCAATGCCACCGCAGGGGCTGCGGCACCATTGTTACGCCACTGGCTCCACTATGTCCGACATTGGCAGTGTAGGCAGTGTAGGCACCTCTCTTTCAGGCCTTTTGAGAAAAGTGCTATACTTCATAAATAACATTTTTATTATTAAGATTTTTCTAATTATTGTAGATCAAAAGAAGATGAAAGGGAAGCATTATATTGAATACATATATACCACAAGGAAAAAATGTAATGACAAATATAAAGGACACACTCATTATATTACTGAAATAAAAATGTTGCATTTAATAATATAAAAATATCTGGAGCACAGGTTATAGTTATTAAAAATAACAACACAAAATAAATTGTTAGTAAAAAAAATGTGGGACAGTTCACAGATTAACTTGCTCAGAAACATGATAAATGATGTCACTTGATAAATTTGTCTCTAGGCTATTTTGAATGTAAATAAATGCAAAAATGCCGTGTGTATAAAGTTTTAACTATCTGCCCTGAGAGATTAAAATAGACAATAACAAAACTATCGGTTTTGCTTCCCCTTTAAACACACTTCCAGTAATTCTATTATCTTGGCCTTCTCTATAAACACAGGTTAAGCTATTTAGACTCTTTCAGGTCAAAAATATAAGCGATGTCAAGTAGTCTATAGCCACGTCTTTGTAAGATCAATATTAATTAAAAATGCAACCAAAGGTCTTTACTCAGGGTTGCCGACACTCCCGGAATTTCCGGGAGTCTCCCGAAAATCGGGACCCCCTCCCGGCCCCCCCGGAAGGGTGGGCAACCCTCCCGGATTCAAGGGGGACCCCCACTGTCCCCCGGATCGCGGCATTAAAATGCCGCAATCCTCGGGTCTCAGAGGAGGGGGCGGAGCTAAAACGGCACAATCGCGTCATTTTAGCCCCGCCCCCTCCACGGAGATCCGTGAATTCCCTGCTTTACCAGCATGGGGGCGGGGCTTAGTGATGTCACTCGTAAGCCCCGCCCCCTGATAGGCTGCTGAAACTCTCCTCTCCGGGCTTCTCCCGGAGAGGAGAATCTCAAAGTCGGCAACCCTGTCTTTACTCAGCTGCATATTATACATTGCTGACCTGAAGTTGTTATGGAACTTGGGGAAAACTTTAACAGTGAAACTATATTTATTAAAAAAACTTATTAACCATTTGAGTGCCTAGTGAATTTGATAAAATAGGTGTGAAAAGTGCCAAGCAAACATTTTTATTTATAATGACCTGTTTACCTTATATACTGTAGGAAATATGATCTTTTTTTACACTGCATTTTGTATTTGAATTTATAAAACAAATGCGAGCGACACTGGAATTTTTAGCAGATATTTTGCACATCTCTCACAGAGATGTTGGCACTCAAAGAGTTAATCATTTTGATAAATGGTGATTTTATATAACTCTGAGGGGTAAATCATACTTGCCTCGGTCTCTTGGGAAGGTTGGCAAGACTCCTGGAATCCCTCAGTCTCCTGCAATCACCCCTTGGCGGCAGCAAATTGCGTCATCGTGGCCCCATCCATAAACATGTGTAATTTGGTTAGCCCAGGGCCGGCGCCACCACTAGGAAAATCTAGGCATTTGCCTAGGGCGCCGGCCACTGGAGGGCGGCATTTTGTGCCGCCCTGTTACCTGTCATACGGCGCTGTGTATTTAAATCTGGCGGCGGAGGCAGCGGGGGTTCCTGCAGTCCATTAGAAATCACTAGCGCTATCCGCCGGGCTATGCGGAAGCGCTTCTAGTGTGAAAACTCTGGCAGCACGGCGCAGGCTGATCTCAGCCAATCAGCGTGCTGCCAGTGTTTTCACACTAGAAGCGCTTCCGCATAGCCCGGCGGATAGCGCTCGTTATTTCTGATGGACTGCAGAGACACCCGCTGCCTCCGCCGCCAGATTTAAATACACAGCGCCGCAGGACAGGTACCCCCCCCCGCACCGGGGCGCCCCCACCCCGACTCACCTGGGGCGCTCCGGTGCCTTGCACCGGCCCTGGGTTAGCCCCATCCCTTTCTTGGCACAACCGCCAGCCCTGTCCCCTCCTTCTTCTAGCTTGCTGTCCTCTCTTAGAGAAGACAGCCCAAAAGACAAAAGGAGGCAACCCTGCATGGATTCCGAGGAGAAATGGGGCGGCCTCTCTGGAGATCAGTAAGCTGTGATCTCCGCAGCTTACCGAGCCAACCAGAATCAAGCCCTTAGTGCAGGGCTGGGCAACACGGGCCCTCCAGATGTTGATGAACTACACATCCCAGCATGCCTTGCATCAGTTTCAGCATGGCCACATAGCAAAACTAATGTAAAGCATGTGTATGGATGTGTAGTTGTTGGGATGTGTAGTTCATTAACATCTGGAGGGCCGGTGTTGCCCAGCCCTGCCTTAGTGTATATGAAAATGCACTATGGGTTTTTACCCCATTTTTACTTTAGAGCAGTGGTTATCAACCTCAGACCTCAAGACCCCCCACCCAGTTCACATTTCCCAGGTCACCCGGCAGGTGCACAGGTGCATGCATTACTCATTGACACATTTTTAAATATCCACAGGTGGATCTAATTATTTCACTTGTGATTCTGTGTGGAGACCTGGAAAACATGCATGGTGTTGGCGTCCTGAACACCAAAATTGAGCATCCTGCCCTCTGTTTTTTGAAAGTCTGTGGTAGATACATTTTTGTTTTGTGAAACTTCTACCATTTTCTCTCTCCACAGCTTGATACATTTGTATACATTTGATATGTTGTTTATTAGAATTTGTGTACCAACCTTTCCCATTCAGTATCTGTGTCTGCCTTCTTATAAGCTTGGACTCTTGCTGTTGTTCTTCTCACTTGCAGCACAAGTGGTTTCCAATACCATCTCATCTTCTTCACAGATGCAGCAATAAGGGGAGATGGGCTAGGGTTCACATTGATGCACAATTTTCAGACACCAATGACTTGTGTACATTGGAATGTACCATGCCACATCTAGAGGGATGTAAGAGGACAGAAGCACCATCTTCCCAGTTATGTGTCTCACTCTCTCCTGTCACCCTATTCCCCACTGCATCTACCTGTCACCCACTGCTTGCCCATCACCCATTCCCTGGCATCACCTTCTGCTTCTCCTTTGCCCACTATTGCAAGGCATTATATATTGTGTGGCATTATATTTAAAGGGCATTAAGCTAAATTATTTGGTGGATAGGTGGTAAAATAATAATAATAATAATAATTATAATAATTATAATAATAATAACACTTGATACTAAATATACCAACATGCGACCAATGCTGACTGATGTTGTCATTGGTGCTGGGTTGGGGGTGCTCCCAAAAAAGGTTCAGCAATAAAGCTGTATGGAAAGATGTGTCCAAAGAAAGGACCAAGGAAGAACAAAACTGTTTTTTGGGGCACTCTTATACAAAAAATGTGAAAAATGTAAAGTGATTGAGTTAATATATAACTTTTATTGGGGTTCACTTAAAATATATGTGCGTCTAAATGCGGCGTCAAAAAATAATAAATTAAAGTAATAAAGCAAAAATACGTTCAAATAAGAATAAATAAACAACAATAGTCTATCACAATGGATCACAATGGGTTGGCGAAAATGTTTTAACCTAGGGGACCACCCCCTGTGGATTGGTATATTATCAACATCCGGGTGTTATAGTAGTAACATGTGGTATGGAGTAATATAAGTAGAGTTCACAACAATTGCGGATACATGCTGTAAGACATGAAGGATAGAGGGGATCAGGAAAAAGAACAGAAAATGGTCTTTCCTGTGGTACCTGGTGTTGTGCGATCACCTGTTGTTGATACAGCACCAGATATTCCCTATCAGTCACCCGGTAGGTACTGATCTGGCCAATAACTGTTTAGCTACTGAGATCAGACGAGCTCAGGCGGCTCAGTAATGTATGGTCGTATACTCTATTGGGTGAAGCAACACAGGGAAAACATTTGGGACCAAGAGTCACTTCTGCTTTCCAGAGACAGAGGGAGACCACAGCCTGTTACACTGAGTATTGCAGGAAGGGTCCGATCTGATTGTGGATGAGAGAGCAATGAGTTATGAGGACAGGAAGCACTGTGATTATTGCAATAGCCAGACCCTTCTACTACCCTCCATCATATGGATATATTGGATGGAGGTTGAGAGTAATCTGGCAGTGCTCAACTCAAGAAATAGAGAACCGAGAGAGTAAAGAATGAAATTAATGAGAGGGCCCTTCTTAGAGGGATGAATGTGCCCCCTATTCGGTTGGTCTAACTGGTGACATGGCGGAATTACATGAACACCAGAGTAGATCTGGGGGTTGTGTGGTACAGTTCTGTGTAATGTCAATCACAGAGGGACAGTACAGATTGTTAGAGTCCCAGAGTAAATGCAATGGTAGTAAGAGGGTACAGAGGTTAGAAACAACAGATTTAGATTAAATACATAACCATTGCCATCCCATGCAGTTAAATCCCATAAGTTGGATGCCCAAACTAAGAACAGGCAGAGAGACTGCTGATGCGGTGGTAATGCAAAAACCAAATGGTGCTGACACTCAAATATTAACAGTTTTTGACATTGGATGTCCAAATTTACTGAAGATGGAATTTCTGGTGCCCTGAAGATACCTGCAGACTGAGACTACTTAGATTGTAGACAGATTATGCAACAGACAAATGGCTCAGAGATAACTGCAGTGTGTGTCCCTCTTAACATGTGCCACTTTCAAAGCCCAGTTGGCCAGAATAATAATAATGCACAGTACTGTTAAAGCATTCTTATAATGGCAGATAATATTGCATCAATCAGGAGAACAGCATTAAGGCCAGGTCAGTGCAATATGTGGCAATCATAGGCATGCGTTTCTCCACAAGTATCGGAAAATAACAACAAGTGGGGCCAACAAACAACGGGAGCACAAGGTAGGATGGAGGGGAATCCCACACTAGGTGGGGAAAGTGGGTACTGGAGCATGGGGTGTGCGTGTAGGTACCTGGCGGGTGAATACCCGCTGGCGGTCGTAGCTCAGCTCAAAGTTTCCATGTAAGGAAGGATTCACTCTGGGCAGGTCTTGCTAAGAAGGTAGACGTCTGTGCCATTCTGACGCTATGAGCTGTACAGCTGCTACCGGATGATCCGCTCACGGCGTCTGGCATGAAAGGAGTTCTGAATGAGGAATGACGTCAGGGGGTGGTCCCAAGGTTACGTCTGACACGTGTTTCGCTGGGAAGGCTTGATCACAGTGACGCACTGACCAGGGAATCCCCGGCACGTCTTATACGCGTGGCATTATGTGTAAGGAGCATAATGGTGTGTGGCATCAGGCCCGCCGACAGGGGGGTCTGTGGGGTCTGGAGTCCTGGGCCCTGACAGAGAAGAGGGCCCAGACCTGGTCCTACAACTATAAATATTAAATAGCTCCTTACCAGTTATCTATCTGCCTCAGATTTCTGTCCCTGTGGTGTGTCTGTCCATCAGCTCTGCTGCAGCCAGACTCTGCTCTGGTCTCGGACAGCAGGGGCTGCTGGGACATGTAGATTATTTTAAGTGTCCGGCTGCCAGGCACTTAAAACAAAACTACATGTCCCAGCATCCCCTGCTGTCCGGAACCAGAGCAGACCAGACTAATGGATGCCTGAAAGCAGTTTTCGGTAATAGGAGATCATGGTGCACTGCCTGTGCGGATGAGGGGAGGAGTACTTGTATTATGTATTCTTGTTCAGGCTGATCTCTCTGTTTCTTCTCTCTCTCTCTCTCTCTCAATTTCTCCTTTCTCTCTCTCTCTCTCTCTCTCTCAATTTCTCCTTTCTCTCTCTCTCTCTCTCTCTCTCTCTCAATTTCTCCTTTCTCTTTCTCTCTCTCTCTCTCAATTTCTCCTCTCTCTCTCTCTCTCTCTCTCTCTCTCTCTCTCTCAATTTCTCCTTTCCCTCTCTCTCTCTCTCAATTTCTCCTTTCCCCCTCTCTTTCTCAATATCTCCTTTCCCTCTCTCTTCTGTTTCTCACTCTGTAACACACTCACCAATTTCCGCATAATAATTCTCTCTTACCCTCCCTCTTCCATTTCCACCTATACCCTTCTCTAACTCTCTCTCTCACACACACACACACACACACACACACACACACATATATACATACATACATACACATATATACAGGGGGGCCCTGTCTTATTTGACAGTCCCGGGCCCCATCATTTCTGATGGCAGCCCTGTGTGGCATTATGTGTAATGGGCATTATGTTGTGCGGTATAATATGTAACGGGCAATACGGTGTGTTGCATCTGAGCAAATCAACCAGAGTAACCCTCATAGAGTATCTGCAGCAGTAGAATAATCAGCACCAATGCTACTGCCTTGTGTTGTTCAACAGGGTTTTGTGCTATATTCCATGTGATTAAAATAATATTTTTGCTATCAATGGGTGAAATAGAAATATTCAGGTGTAATGGCCGAGTCTACCGCTGCTATACAGATGAAACTCAACTGTTTTTGTCCTTTTGGTCCAAGTACTAAGAATGAAATGAGCTCAAGGAGGGATTGAATGGTAATAACTGATTCAGAAACTGATTGAGAGGTAGGTGAAATACCAATCGTATGCAGCCTATCTGCATACAAAGATGTACCATTGAGCACCCATAGACCTCAAAGTCTTCAGATCAGTTGCAGATCAGTGATCATGTCTGAATCAGGCCCAATGACCGCTGTTGCAAAATCACCACGGCACATGTGCAGTTAGTGTTCCCACTAAGCTTTAGGCAGGACACTGAAATTCTGGGCACTGTATCCCTAAGTATACACGGAATCGGTACATCTGTCAGAATGAACTTAGGTCTACAGTCATTAGGTCGACCCCACTAGGTCGACTGGCAGGAAGGTCGACCTGACTTAAGGTCGACATGGGCCAAGGTCGACATGACTTAAGGTCGAATTTGCATAAAGGTCGACATGAGGAAGGTCGACTGGTCATAAGGTCGACATGGGTTTTTCACTGTTTTTTGAGCCGGCATGTGCCGACAGGCGGTATTTCATGCCCTACCATCCATTAGGGCATGGTGGGAGAATAAAATAGTGTGCCGAGTGCAGCGAGGCACCGTGCCCGAAGCATTGCGAGCGAAGCGACATGGACACAGTTGGCAATGAGAATCGGACCCTCGAATCGCTCGCTTCGCTCGCAATGCTTCGGGCACGGTGCCTCGCTGCGCTCGGCACACTATTTTATTCTCCCACCACGCCCTAATGGATGGTAGGGCATGAAATACCGCCTGTCGGCACATGCCGGCTCAAAAAGCAGTGAAAAACCCCATGTCGACCTTATGACCAGTCGACCTTCCTCATGTCGACCTTTATGCAAATTCGACCTTAAGTCATGTCGACCTTGGCCCATGTTGACCTTAAGTCAGGTCGACCTTCCTGCCAGTCGACCTAGTGGGGTCGACCTAATGACTGTAGACCTAAGTTCATTCTAATAGATGACCGCTTCCCGTATACATTGGCATTGCCTCTTCCTTTGAATCAGAGTCCTGATAAAACAGAAGTTCTATTATAGGAGCTCACTATCAAGGAACAAGTTTGCAGCTTAGCCAAACAAGTAGACTTATATTTGGGGGTTCAGAAATACTAAACTTTGTGGGGGAGATGTACTAAGCCTTTGAAAGCAATAAATTAAGTCCCAGTCAATCAGCTCATGACAGAATTATTACAGGCCGTTTAAAAAATGTTAGTTAGGATGTGATTGGTAGTTTATCTCTCTCCAATTTATCACTCACCAAGGCTTAGTACAGATGGAGCCGCGATTATTGAACACCCCACACACCAGAGCGCTTCATCTTGGTGCGCCATTCACCAGGGTCCCGTGAGCATCTCACACGCACCTGCATCCCATTCTCGGCAAACAGCGCACCAAGACAGAATGCTCTAGCGTGCCAGGGGGGTCGAATAAGTGCGACTTCATCTGTACATCCCCATTTATGGATTGACACTTAAAATGTAGGTTTCAGACATGAAGAAAATCTTCATTAATTTATTTGAGGAACACTGCAAGAACCAAACAATTACTATGGCCCTCATTCTGGTTTAATCAGACGGGGCCAAATTTGGGCTCTGCGCATGGTATATTATGTATACCATGTGCGTCTGCAGTGGGGGCGGACGCGCGGATGGGCGCCATTGTCTCTGGTGTTTGCTCACCCCTATTTTCCTACACTCATACATGCATTTTTCACTCTGACTACTGCAATTCTCTCTACCTGGGTCTTCCCAGAAAAAGAATTGCACCACTTGAATCTGGTGAAATAACTTACATGCTTCATTTATTTACTGCACCCATCATTTAGCAAGCAAACCTAATTGAATGTAATACTTTAGTAAATGTGGTTTATTTTAATTCCTTGGTATTGGTTTAGCATACACAAAGTTTGCGATAGCCATAACTGAACATTACTGATTCTTATACACTGTTTTCTAACAGTTAAAGTTCAACATTTTAAAATCTTTCGGCCCAGTACAGACCTTATAAAAGTTGGGCAATTTAATTTATTATTCACTCTCAGTTGCAGTGGAATAAAATCATGGCATATATAACAAATGGCCCAATAAAGAGTCAGACTGAGACTATACTTCACAAGGGATTCAGTATACGCTTATGCGCTTTAATGTTTTTATTAAAGTGTATTTCATGGAGCTGCTCATCCCAAATGTCCAATCAGACCCAAACTTTGTAATGTTCCAATGCACATGATCTGACCTTTGTGAGATTTTCTAGATGTGCATTGTTGATATGGGAGATGCTATTTCTAGCAACAGTTTAATTTCCCAGCTAGAATTTATGTTTATTAAAGTTCTTCACTTGGTCTTGGGAAAGTTTAATCATTGTTATTGGGATTACATTGTGTATTGTGTACAAATTGCATACCACATTGCTAGGCTTAATATCATGCATACTACTAAAGGGTTTGCGGCAAGGATAAATGATCAGATTACTACAGAAGATTGTTGGTAAGAAATGTGCATTTTACATTCTTTTTTGTACATGAAGATCAAAAGTAATATTTAAATAAATGTAGCTGAGTGTAAAGGTTTAACTTAATGTACTGTAAGCTTCAACATCAGTGACCTTTACAGTTTATTTAGCTCAGAATGGCAGATATTTCTTTTAACAGGGGCAATAGCTACAGGTGTAAAGATGAGGTTATTTTAGTGCTTTTGTGGCAATAATAATTGTATTTATATAACACTCTTTGTGCCGAATTCAGCAATCTCTATTATGCAATCTGCACTTCTGCAAATTTGAGGTCCTAGAAACACGCATGCACAAATGCAAAAACTGTGGTCATATCCAACAATGATGGCCATGGTCTGAATGACGGTGGGGGGCGGCGCATGGGCCTTGTATGGGCATGGTCTGTCAAACACAGGCATGTCCAGAAAATGTTCTGGGTAGTTCACAGTATGCAGCAGATCATCACATGCCACTGCTGCAAGCTAGCAAATGGTGACCCTGCATCTGCCTGTAGGCAGTGGGCAATCATAGACGTGTGATTGTATCACAAATTTATACTTTTGCAATTATCAAACCAATCTCTCATCCTAACCCTCTGTTCCATGCATACTGTCTATCATATAGGTGGCACCCCTGTCTGTCTGCCAATCCCCATTAGAAGGTAATTTATCACAAGCAGAGTCCACTGTTCTTTTCCTTCTCATACTTAGATTATCTTCCACACCATAGCCACCTAGCCCTAAGTTTCCACCACCCTGAAGCCTATGTCATGTCTGTCTTTTGAGGCAGCAATGTTTATATAATATGTACTTGTCCTACAATTCAGTAATATCTTAACTTATGGGCTCAATGTGCAGCTGTCCAAGGGTCCCTGAATTCTAGTGGCCTTCGAGCTGGGGCACATTGGGTTGTGGGCATCTGCCTCTGAGCTTCTTGGGGGGCAGTAGAGACCAGGCAGCATTTTCTTCCTGTTTTTAAGCCTGTGGCCTGATTGCTGGATACATGGAGCTATCCTCCAATCAGAGTATTGACATCCATTCACTTATGGAAGCAAGTGGAGAGAAGGCACAGGACTACAGGAGGGGCATGCTATAATTTTTTTTACTTTTCCATTTTTCCCATGAATGGGTGTGAAGGGGCCCCAAATGCATTGCTTTGCTCTGGGCTACAATGATGTTAAAGTGGCCCTGCTACAATGTCATATTGTGTGTCAGTGTTTTTCTTGTTTTGTCCATTTGTTCATGTACTTTTTTAATGTGCTGTGAAACCATTGTCCGAAAAGGATAATAAATAATAAAACTACAGTATATAATTATGGTTCAAAACCTGAACATTGCTGTAAACGAAAGAGACCGGCAATTAGTAATGATTAATCTCCGGGCAATGAGTTTGTACTCCAACTACAGTATGTCTCAGCAGATGGCCATGCAAAGAGGAAACATTGGAAATAACCTGGTCTTTCCTTTGGCTTAATACCCAGACCCCTTTATTTCCACCATGTAAGCTTAATGCTTGTGGGTGTGTGCAATTAAAAGCAAAGGGCATAAGAGCACCTGTAATAAAGTACAATTAGGAGACATCCTCTCTACAGACGACTTCAGAGGTAGGGGTTGAGACTGTCCCCTTGTGGTGACCTAAGGAACAGAGGGGTGTGCTATCCCCCAGAGGCATACTTTAAACAGAGGAACCTGGATATGGACTGTATACAAGGCCAACACAAATTCCAAATTCCTGACCTCATAAACAGGGGTTGGCACACTACCTTCCCACACAAAGGTTTAATACAGGTCACATCTCAATTATATTTTTATACATTAGACAGTTAGGCCAGAATGGCGTGGTACAGTTACGCCCATTCTGGCATAAAAATGGCGGTCACTCATGACAGGATGTTGTCTAATCATGACACATTGCTTTTTACAGTTGAACAAGTCCCAGCAGGCCTCCCCAGCATGTATAGCTTTAATATACACATTCATTTTAAACCAGTATACATTACCAATCTGCAACAGCGGAAATCCCCTCTGTCATAGCGCTATAGAAGCACTCAGCCCCTAGCTGTAAGTGTCTCTCATTTTATACATATCAGCCCAGTGTCCACCGCCTAGGGATGCCAGTGACAGCCCATCTAGGGCTGACCAGCCACATTGCGCATGTTATGGTGGGGGGACCTTACGTAAAAAGTGTCACTCGGCTGTGGCATGACGCCGCAGTTGTTGGAGCCCGGTGCTGGTTCACAGTTTTTTTGTCCCCCATATTTTTGGAACCAGGACCAGTCCAAGAGTCCGGGGCTGGTTTCAGAAATACGGGGGACCCCTATGCTTTTTGTCCCCCGTATTTTTGGAACCAGGTCCAGCTCAATGAGCCTGGGTTTGGTTATGCTCAGTAGGGGAGACCCCATGACATTTTTTTTATTTGAACTTTTACACCTTTTTTAAGATAGAGGGGGTTATTCTGGTTCACTCTTTCTGTCAAATTCCTTCTCAAATGGAAAATACTGACTGCTTTATTTTTTTACACTGTAATATATATTTCACTTTGAAGTAAAAACCCCACCCAAATCTAACTCTCTCTGCACAAGTAACATCTACCCCACCTGCAGTGCACATGGTTTTGCCCATTTGTGAAGGAATTTGCCAGAAGGAGTGAACCAGAATAATCCCCTGAAACATGCACAGATCTGTTAAATTCAAAACCTTTTTTGCGAGTTTTGCCAACGTTTACCAAAAATCGCATCTCAAATTACATTTGAGAGCTTAATACTTTATAATGGGAAAACATTCCGATGCTATTTGAAGTGGGAGAAAAAAATCGATCAAAATATGCAACTTTTGCAGCAAAATATGAATTTTTACTACAATTTGCATCCTATCAAAATTTATGAATTCCGATGTTTTTTGCCGAAAAAATCGCAAAAGTCTAAAATTCACACTCTGGGGTAGATTTATTAAGCTTGTGAAGTGATAAAGTGTCTGGTTTTTATCACCGGCCAATCAGCTCCTACCTGTAATTTTTCAAACCAAGCTGCTGATGCTGGAACCAGGAACTAGTATAAACAAGTTGTAATGATAAACGTAGGAGGGAGGTTTTGGCAAGGTTTTTGGGTGCTGCTTTGGAGCTGTGCTGCCTCACTGTCACAATAGGGACTATTCCTTGTGGTCCCCACAAAATAGTGATTTGGAAAAAGGAGAATAGTGATTATGATGGCGCTGCACCAGCTTAAACACAAGATTTGTATACTTAGCTTCCAATCTTTTGCTTCTGTCGCTCTTATCTTTATTCTATATTCTTCCCGTGTTTTCTCATAGGATATGTGTAAAAGGAAGGTTTGCAGGGAAAAAAGATTAGATTTTGTTTTCCTATTGAGTAATTCCTATTCTTCCTGTGAGAAAACACGGGAAGAATATAGAATAAAGATAAGAGCAACAGAAGCAAAAGATTGGAAGTATACAAATATTGTGTTTAAACTGGTGCAGCGCCATCACAATCAATATTCTCCTTTTTCCAAAGTTGTAATGATGTTGAGCAGGGGCAACACAGAAGGTTAATTAGGCCTGTCTTGACTGGCATTGGATACACAGGTCATGTGGAAACCAACACTTATGTGATTGGCTGTAAACAGAGTCAGCTGATGGTAGCCCCTATGCAGCACCAGTCCACATTGGACATGGTGCGGGATCAGGGCGGAGGTAGTCAGGAGCCTGGTGGCTTTGATTGAGAGCCAGTTGACAGTAGTCGGGAGGAGGGCATCAGTGGAGGTGATGGTGAACCCGGCAGTGGTGATGAGATCAAATGCTGGGCAGTGGTCTGATGAGTGGGCACGAAGCAGCAGACAGTCTATGCAGCATGACCTCTGATATCAGGTCATGCTGCGTGCAGCTGCAGAGCAGCATGCTGGGGTATGGGAGCAGGTCTGAACTGGTCTCTCAGCACTGACCCTCTGATTGGAAGACCCAATCCCAGATTCAAATCCAGGCATTTTTAGGGCAAAACCCTGGGATCCCACTAATCCCAATCTCAGGATTGGCCACCGTAATCCCAAAAAGAAACAGAGGAGGCATGTACAGAACTTAATGATTCGGGCACGAGGTGTGCAGAGGTGGAAATCAGGACACAGGATGGGGAGCTCAAAAAGATACAAAAAAACGATTATTAGCATAAGAGCTAGAGGCCCTATCTAGGAAAGTTGAAAGACCACAAAGTTGTCTGACTCCTGAGGGGAGCAAGGTGCTTTCCCACTCATGAAGAAGCAAAGAGGGGGAAACAGGACTTTCAGTATTTCCCTGGTCACAGCTTCCATGTAGAAGGATAAAGAAAAGCCATCCAACTTCAGAGAAAGTGCTTTGTCGCCAGGTTAAAGAGCCTGGTTCAATACAAAGCCAGGGTAGGGTCTCTGAGGTGTGCTTGAAGGAGTGGAGGGTAGGCTCTCAAGCACACAGCTCTGGTCCAAAGTTTTTGGACCTTCACAGCCACAGGTGGGAAGTGGTCTGATTGCACAGCACGCTGAAGGCAAAAAGTGGCCAGTTGATAGGCCTAGTATTGTAGCGCCAGGGACTTGGACTGTCAGTGCACAGAGGCACTGAGACACTCACGGCTGCTAAAGATGAAGTCTAGCACTGCACTCGTCTGCTGACCATGGGAAGAGACAACAGAGCAGAGGTTCTGGTTTTGTGGTTACCTCCGAGAGTCATAACAGTTGACATTGTGAGTATTGAAATACCATCCATCTTAACATTCAGATTTTGACGATATTCTGATGGTGTCAAGCGCCTTGAGTCCTTTTGGAAAAAGTGTGCTATATAAATTTAATGCACTTATATTTTGAAATTTTAAATTTTGCAATAAATATAAATTATTCTAAAGTTCCTTCACGCATCGGAGAGATGTCATTGCCTGCAAGCTGCAGGCTTCTTCGAGATGTTAGCAGTGGTAATCTTAAAAGGGCAAAACCAACCTGAATTGCGGTTTTAAATATAGCATCTAAATATAGCATTTATATCACCATTGGCTTATTCCGGGGGAAGGCACCCGAGCAGGTGCCCCCCTGACAATTTGTAGCTGAGGACCGCCCTGAGCCCAGCCCTGTGTCTCTAGCCCCCTGGGAACCGGAGATATCGCCTGGCAAAGCTGTAACATTTTTCCCCCTAGGATAATATGGGACTCGTTAATTCCAACCCCCACCCAGTTCTGACGGCTGCCAGTTCCTCCCCTGGCATCACAGAAGCTTGTGGTTGATCTCATTCAATTTCAAATCGCTAGGCCTTCAATATGATATCAGGCTGGTCAATATTGGTTAATCGGTTCCAGAGATATTGCGGATAAACTGTTTTATTTTTTATTTTTCAGGGCAGATTACTCTGGAACCAAACATTCCAGTTTCACTGGACCAAAATAATTCAAAGCCCACTCAAAAGTTCTTCAATATGATACTTGTCTCATGTAAATGGGTCAGTTGGTTCCGAAGATATAACCGGTTAAATGAGATAACTGGTTAAAGGGGGGGAGGGGTGGTTTTCTCTTCCCCTCACACCAGAATATGCAGGGACTAGGCTGGTGTAAAAGGGGCCAACCTGAGAATGCATTTTCTGGTGTGAAAGGGGTATTATTTCAAATAGCCGGGACCTGAATACAGCCAGGCTCTGCCGCTGTCAGTGGCTATCACTTCTGCCTGGCGGCGGCTGTCCCCCATTTACCGCGAGCATGTATTCCCCCTTGGCAATGAGCATGAAATCCCACATGGCAACGAGCATGGAACCCTTGGCAATGAGCATGTAGATAAGCAGCACTTATGTAGCATAATTAATAGGCATTATGGTGTTTGGCATAATACATAATGGACATAATGGCGTGTAACTTAACGTGTAAATCAGGAGTTCTCAAAATGTGGGTCCTGACCCAAAAGTGGGTCCCGACCTTCTCAGCATGGGGTTGCGACTCCATGTCGCTGACCATCAAGCCGATGACTTTATTTAATCTCAGTCAGTGGGACTCCTCCCATCACTTTGTGTCTCCACAATGCTGCCATGTATGTGCTGTCTGCTGACTACACACGTGATGTGATGACCTTCTGCAGTCACTTGCTGGGGTCCTGTAATTATTTTTATTGTCTGATGGGGTCCCAGAGCAAAATAGTTTGAGGGCCCCTTGTGTAAATGTTTAATGCGCGCCTTTGGCAGACAATGTCCCTGTTTATGAAGCGTATTGTGAATTTTGGCGTAATCTGTGTGGCATTATGTGAATTCTGTCTCAATCCTAGTGGCATTATGTGAATTTTGTCTCAATCCGTGTGGCATTATGTGAATTTTGGCTCAATCCGTGTGGCATTATGTGAATTTTGGCTCAACCTGTGTTGCATTATGTGAATTTTGTCTCAATCCGTATGGCATTTTATGAATTTTGTCTCAATCCGTGTGGCATTATGTGAATTCTGGCTCAATCCGTGTGGCATTATGTGAATTTTGGCTCAATCCGAATGGCATTATGTGAATTTTGGCTCAATCCATATGGCATTTTATGAATTTTGTCTCAATCCATGTGGCATTATATGAATTTTGACACAATCCATGTGGCATTATGTGAATTTTGGCTCCATCCATTTGGCATTATGTGAATTTTGGCTCAATCCATGTGTTATTATGTGAATTTCGGCTCAATCCGTGTGGCAGTATGTGAATTTTGACACAATCATGTTGCATTGTTTGAATTTTGGCTCAATCCATGTGGCATCATGTGTGAGGGGCAAGTATAATGGGGTCTAGTATTTTGTTGCATAATGTGTAGAAGTTGTATATGGTGTGGTACACTACACTCAAGGACACGCCCCCTGTTGAGTGGCCACACCCCCTTTTCTGGAGTGCGCCTTCAGCGCGCGCACAACTACATCCTTTACTTTTGTCGCCATGGTGGGCCTGCATACTTTAAATGCCAGGGCCTATTTTTAATCCTATTCCCGCCCTCTCTCTGCCGCTGTCTTAGCATGTACCACTCCTAAACCCTCTTTTATCATGGTGACCCCCCTGTCATTTTATCCTGGATCCGCCCCTGTATATCACGAAAATCTCACAGGCTATTTCATATACCTTTAAAAATTTTACTTTAACATTTTTTTCTACTTTGTTTTTGAGCTTATGATGCTGCTTGGGTCTCTTGAGGAATTTTGACAATGCTGTAACTTTATACTTCCAACGTTGAGAATGCTTTTAACAAGCTGCATAAAGTTTTCTTTATTAATATTTTAATAAGAGAAAGCCTTGACGGTAGAGTCCATAGGGAGTAATATTTTCAACCAATGTACTTTTGCAAATTAGACAAATTCTTAGTTTTATGATATTCACTGTTATGACCTTTAAAATTAGCCTTTGCCTCTGACTTACTAAATGTAAGGTTATATACTGCGTAAACCAGTGGCGGAAGTTTGTCCCAGTCACCTGGAGGTAAGATAAATATTTGTGCCCCATGTAATGAGAAGTGCTACCTTGCTGAGATTTGTAGTTGCATGCAAAACAAAGGGGGTTTGCAGATACACTGGTAAATAAATGTATGTATGTGTACATACCCAGGATTAGAATCTGTGACTTTTCTCACTGGAGGCAGACACCTTACTAATAGAGCTGTTTACTCCAGCATTGTAATTATGCAGATTCTGACTTCATATAATTGTCAGTTTAAAACCATCTATTAGGCAGAGCTACCGGTATGAAGTGAAGTAACTTCACATAGCCAGAATTCACATGCATTCTATGCAGGAGCAAATAGCTCCATCAGTAAGGTATCTGCTTCTAGTGGACCAGGTCATGGGTTCTAATATAGGGTGTGATTATTGTGACACTTGCAAAATGTATTTAGAATAAATTGAGTGTGACATCTAATGCCCTACTAGAAGGGAGAGTCAGCCACAGAAGCGTCCCCTTCGGAGCAAGAGCCCATGGCAGATGACTCCAGAATTACTCAACTGGTGCGGGCCGGATTTAGGGGTCTTGACACACTTTTGGATGCCCCCCCCCCCATGAGTACCTGGCCAGCCCATCCCCAGAACTCAGTCCCGCAGCCTGCCATAGCACCTCCACCTGGTGGTTCAGCCTATCCACCTACTCATGCAGCTGCTGGTCCTCACCCTGCAGGTCTGTGATGGAGCTGGAGAGTGGCCCCTCCAGTGCATCCTCCAGCTGCCTCTCCATGCACCAGGAACTCCTCCATCTACTCCTGTAGCCCCTGCACCGTCCCACTGTCAACCCCCTGCCAGAGGCTCCTGCAGTTGATGGCCAGCCACACCGATACCTCCACGCCAGAGTCCATGTATCCGGGAGGGAGAGTGCACACCGGCATGGGGAGTGCCCATGGAGAGAACACTAGTGGTGGCTTCAGCACATGCCTGTAGTACAACCTCGCCCCAGCACAGATCACTAGCTCTGGGTCTCTATGGGCAGCTGTGCAAGGGGTGATATCAGTGCTCCTGCTGCCCACTTGGCCATCCGCTCGGCTGCTGCACGTAGAGACCCAGAGCTAGTTATATGTGCCCGGCGAGGCTCCTGGCTGCCTGCCGCCCATAATTTGTGCCACCTATAGGCCCCTTCTCTGGTGTATACTTATGTCGAGAATATATTGACATAGTATTATGTTAACTTTTAAACATTTTATGAACAAAAGCAACTTAACGATATTTGGAGGTAAAAACAACAGATGTTTCTCTATGTTAAAAGAAAACATACATTATAAATATCTAAAAAATTATAAATAGATGTGATAATACTATGCCTTGAGTGTGATAGGATTGACTCTTATAATCCACACTGTTTGCATGCATGTAAATGTTTCTAAAACCAGAAATAAAATGTGCTGCTCACGAAGTCTGCAGTCTGTGTACATAATTGTTTAACTGCACGTGTAAAAATATTTTATAAATATACATCATTGCTATAATTAAGTCAAAGCAAAACTCTTCAACTATTTAGAAATTAATTTAACCTGAGAAGAGAATTAATGGGATGGGGTATGTGGAGTATGGCATTTTAGATGAACTGTTATATCTCTACAGTCAGATCACTTTATGTAATTGCCTTCAGCTCTGCTCATCAGTCTGCTCAGCTGTCCAGAAATCCAATGTACTTTAATGTAGTCAGTCACACAGAATCTCTGCACAGAACCTATAATCACTGTGTTGGCATTCATTTTAGGCATCAGTAAAGTCTGTTAATCAGCATTGTAACTACATACCCATTTTGGTCAGGATTCCTTAAATATTTTATATTTACTCTCCATGTTGACTGTTCTCCTTAAAACCGAATCTTATGGTATTCTTCACTATATATTTATATATTGTATATACATATATATGTATTTAAATTATATTCAAACTGATGATACAATGATTTGTATATTGTTATTATTATTTTATTCAAAGCCTTCCAGTGGATATAGAATATACATTTAAATATTATATTTAATATAAATATTTTTTTTTATTAATACAATGTCAAATGAGTTGGAGAATAAAGTTTTAACTTTACACTTTCCCTTTTTATCTTGGTCTGGCAAATTTTTTAACTCTGATCTTTGATAACTGATCAACACTCATTTTATTACCAATCATAGCAGAATGATTTTGTTGTACTGTATTTTTGTGGTGCTGATTCTGAATATTACATAGTCTTTTTAGTACATTTACTCTTTCTACACTTTTTAATACACAGACAAGAAAAAAGATAATGAGTATGCAGGCGGCTGGGAATGGGGGGGATTAGGTTAGGGCACTTAGAAGGAGGGGTTAGGGTTAGGCACTAGCAGGTAGGGTTAGGATTTGGCTATTGGGAGGGAGGGTTAGGCTCCTGCACTGGAGTGTAGAAGAGATTACCAAGGGTTAAATCAGGTGCCTAAGAAGGGGCAGTGTTGTCAAGCAGCTACTCAAGGGAAGGTCAGTAATAGATACAACCAAATGAAAAAAAGGAGAGTAGCATTAAAAAACTATTTTAAACCAGTTGCATCAATTTACAATAAACTTTCTAGTTTAACCATATGAATTTCATAAATAATAAAAAAAGGGGATGCACAAAATACATAAAACAGGAGCACATATAGGGGATAATAATCCAAATCACGATCAGCCAATGTAATTCATTGAGAACCAACATATACACAGTTCTGTTCAACTATATTAGAACATCCACTTCATTGTGTACACATCACCACTTATGGACTTCTGTCCGGCTGGTTGGTATTTCCCACTGGAGGATTTAGCTCCGGGGGAGCAGATGGTAGCCGTATGATAATATGGAAGTATCCGGTGTGGTGAGGACAGTCTGTATGACTGGTTGGTATTTTCCACTGGAGGGTTTAGCTCTGGGTGTAGAAACATCACAAGTGGTGTCCCAAATGCCAAGCAAGGGCTGTGCAAAGTGTCCCAAAGTTGTTGATGAAACACGTCAGGTATACAGGAACCTATTCCCATGAGCATTGGAGGACCGCTTTACCTTGCTTGCCAGATTGAACCAAACCAGTAAACGACCTGCTCTCCCATCTAATTGGGACACTTTGCACAGGCCACTGCAGTGTGGACATGCCGGAAGCGGGTTTTGTTCCCCTGTTTCAGTACTGTCCCTTGTTGCGCCATCACGCCCACAGACCATGTAACATGTGATACCCATCACCATAGATACAGAATGCTGCACAATAATACAATACAAAGTATACAATCTCATATCGTAGAGAAAATAAATACAATTTAAAGAATGTCACATAAGACTATATATAGTAAAGGTAATGCAAATATTAGAAATGTGATGAGGCCAATGATTCCTTTAAACCACCGGCTGCCAAAGCACCTAGGTGAAACATCCATTTAGATTCACATTGCAATAAAAGCCTATTGCAATCCCCACTTTTTACAGGTATAGATTCCTGTTCAATCATATGGAAACGCAAGCTAGCTAAGCTGTTTACAGTATGACCCTCAAAATGTTAAAATGCTAGCGGTTGTAAACTTGTACCACTTATCAAGGCTGCTCTAATGCTTCTGTGGTGAGCAGCCATCCTTTCTTTGAATTTGCTTCAAATTCCGATTCAGAGATTGGGTCTTCACTACATAGGAAAGACCACATGGGCAAAGCATATGGTATACAACATACTATATGTACTCTTGCACGTCAAATGATGACCAATCTGAATCTGCTTGCCTGTATGCGGTGGCAATACATATCAATAAATAATAACATGTAGTATATGGACATCGAAAGCATCCATTCTTTTTAATTGTTAAAAAATTCTTAGGGGTTGTTTGCTGTCCAATGGTGATATCAGATTTATCCAACAAATCTCTGAGATTTTTATCTCTAGAATAACATGGCATCAATGAAAAAGATGTCAAAGGGAGAGTTTTGTCAGATTTAATAAATGGGCAATTGGATTTCACCAACTTCACAATATTGGTAGACTGGGCAGTATATTGATTAACCCAAGGTAGGTTTTCTTTCTGAGTTGATTTTATGTAATAAATAATATCTATTTAAGGCAATAATACGTGTTTTACAATCAAGCAAATTCAATGAGGAGTATCCACAGCATAAAATTTTCTTAATCAAATAATCTTTGGGGGAAAGGGTTCAGTGTGAAAACCTGGGTATAACCCGGGTTTGCAATATGAATGAGCTATAAAACTTCTAAATGGAGATGTTAAATTCAATAAAATACTATTTTAAATACATTGTATAAATATAAACAATTTAACAAATATAGCAACCAGACTGCACTAATAATGTATCAACAAAAGGAAAGAACAGGGTTTTGGTGAAAAGCCATTTATAATATATTAATAGTGTACTTGTAAGAGAAATTTACTCAATCCCAAGGGATAGATACAGTACTTTTCATGTTAATAATATTTGCATTTATTTGCTTAAAATTTAAACAATAATAAAGAACATTAGAATTCCTAACATATATATTAATACCCCAGATCTTTAAAAACTCAATCATGAGTTGGTGATGGACGACCATGCAAGATACAGAAGATGGTAATTGCCCTAATACAGTACAGTATTATATGATGGCTTTCAAACATACATGATAAGGAGGATAAAACTAATATGTATCTGTCGTGACATTGATGGAAACAATGCCAATGTGCCCTTATGAGATACGGGTAATAGTTGTCCTAGCAAGATGTAGAAGAACATGAATGTCCCAATAAAATATAGTAATATATTATATGCGGATTGTAAAAAAAAACCACAATAAAGTATGATAAAGAGGATGATACTACTTTGAAGTATCTGTAGATAAGATGTTTGAAATAAGTCCTGGGTGAGAAGCTAGTGATTGATGATCTTGCAAGATGCAGGAGAACATCAATGCCCAGTAAAGTACAGTAATAGTACATACTGCCTGTCAAACACACAATAAAGAATGAGAAGGAATATGAGTTGGAGATGGATGGCCTTACAAGATACAGAGGACCATCAATGTCCTACTAAAGTGCATTATTATATGCTGCCTTTTAAACACATGCAACGAAGGATAGAGATGATGGTGGTGATGAATAGTCTTGCAAAATACAGAAGAGAATACTGTATATGCTGTCTGTCAGACACACACACACACACAATAAAGGATGATAAAGAGTATGATACTACTCTTTATCTATGAACAAATGTGCCTACAGTATATGCAGGGCCGGTGTAAGGTTTCTCAGCACCCGAGGTAAAACTTCAACTTACTGCACCCGCCCACCCATATTGCCACCGATACCCACTTTCCAACCCCTTAAGGCATACTTGACTAACATTATGGAATGGCAGGGAGACTTCCAAAAATCAGGTGGTCCTCCCAGCCCCATCCCAGGAAAGTGGGCCAGTCCCCTGCCTTTCTGGAGGCTTCCCTTTGCCACCCACAACAAAGTACAAGGAGGAGGGGCAGCAAAGAATTCAAGTATGCCTCAAGGGAAAGTTTGGAGGTGAGGTATTAGAAGTTTTACAGCAGCCACCTGGAATAAGTACAACAAGGATCCTCATAGACATACTTGTTTTTTTGATAGGCAGACTTGGTGCTGCCCCACCAGAGCCTGGCGCCCTGCCTAAAGCTGCCTATATGCCTTTATAGGAAGCTGTTGATGGATGGCCTACAAGATACAGAAGATCATCAGCTACTCAGTAAAGAATGGTAATATTGTTTTCTGTCTGTCAAACACACAAAGGGGGTGATTCTGGTTGGTTTGCAAAATCAAACTCCTTCTTCAATGGACAAAACCATGTGCACGGCAGGTGGGGCAGATGTAACATGTGCAAAGAGAGTTACATTTTGGGGAGTTATTTTGTTTTTTACAGAGTAAATACCGTCTGCTTTATTTTTACACTGCAATTTAGATTTTAGTTTGAACACACCCCATCCAATTGTAACTCTCTGCACATCTCTTATATCAACCCCACCTGCAGTGCACATGGTTTTGTCCATTAAAGAAGGAGTTTGCTTTTGCAAACCAACCAGAATCACCCCCATAATTCTGGCAAAGCCCATAATGAAAGGTGGTGTATGATGGAATTGTCCTTGGACTATTTTGCACATTTTTGTATATTAAAAAGGACATGAATAGTTAAACAAAGCAAGCACTACAGTGGCAGGAGTGAAAGAGTCCTCCCAAATTTGTAAAAAGTCTGTACTAGTCCAGAATGTTTTTGATATAGCATGTCCTGTATACCAATTCAGCAAATTCTTGCTTAATAACAATCCAAATATGCCTTCTAACCCAACAGTATTCCACAGCAATACAGATGGAGCCTTTTTCAACTAGCCTTCTCTAGTGAACCATGGCTCACCAAGGCTTATTATCATCTATTGTTCTTAGCTGCAATACAATACATAGAACAATTTAGCAGGGGATTAAGTCCGACAGCCCTGGCTCACTTAATCTTATTAAAGGGATAGATGAGCATGGCACTATCTGTACTTCAGTTACTTTGATATACTGTACTCATGTCATTGGACCTTAATAAAATAATAATTATATACAAATCACAGTGCAACACTATAATTTATTTCATGTTAAAAACAGTAATTAAAAGTATTTCTATTTCATATAGTCATAATTAACAGAAATGATTAAAAATGGCTGTGTACCAACATGTGCCTTAATCAAGACACTGAGACAACATGTAAGTAAGAATCCCATGGTAAATCACCTCCATGCAGTAGATTATCAACATTCAAAATCAATCAAATCAAATCATCATTTATTGTCACTACAACATTAAAAATGCATAAGTGAAATTCCAATGAAGACAAAGAAGAGAGAGAAAAAAGTACTCAAAATTCAAATACTACAATTCAAACTTAAAGTAACAGATGGGAAAAAACTATTCCGCAACCAGAGGTCCTAAGAAAGATTGCAGCTTCTAAGTATTTATTTTTCTTGAAGCTCTAGGTGCGTGACTTCATCACGCAGTGAACGTGAACAAAGGGCCATGTTACACCCCAAAACATTATAGCCAAAAGTCCTACTGAGAAGTAAAAGGGTCTGTGGTTCCCTACTTACCAAAGCTTAGAGGAACACCATCCTCAAACTCCATAGGGGCAAAGGTTGTTAGACTTCCCTCTACTTTACAGTTCAGGTTCATCCAATTCTACCTAGGGATTAGTAAAGCTTCCCCTAGGGAGTGGAAAGTTCAGCTCTCCTGATAAGGTAAGAGCCTTGATGATGAGGGGAGAAGGCAGCTCATAAGGGTCATGCCCAGAAGCCCCCGAAATGCAAACAAAATGACAAAATGTGTGGTACAGTGCAAAAAAAGTGCAGACACACATAAAAAATAAATAAATTAGCCCCAGCCAGAAGGTCAATGGCAAATTATTTAAAGTTTGTCCTGAAATAATTGAAGTGCCATACTCATGCATGGTGGTGACCAATTACTAGTGCATTTTCAGGCACCCATGGCCTGGGCAAACTCAGGCGTACATAACACCTTGGGCTTCAGGCAGCTTGCCTTCCAGCAGAGGACCAAGTGGTTCTTTGTTATATATCTAGGTTCTGGTCCAACCCCCTGCATAGGAATGGATACTATACCAGGCTTTTTACTGCTCTCTATCTATTTTAATGCTCTCTATCACCCAATGCATGATTCCAAAGGGGCGTATGACTTGTTGGTTCTTTACAAAAGGAGAAGGGTCCCTTTACTCCCCTAACCCCTCAGTGCCATAAAGCCTACTAAGGGGAAAAAGGTTGATGGTTCCTCCTCGCCGAAGCCGGGAGAGGTCACAAGCCTTATGGCTTGTGGCCACCCCATATTCCCTGTATTAGCCAAAGCATCTCCCTGGGGATCTCTCCCCAAAGAAGGGAGCATCAGTACATGGGGAGCAGGGCAGCCAATAAAGGCCATGCCTACAGCTCAAAATGTGACACATAAAATTTAAAAAAAAGGTCAAACATAAATAAGTATAACACTTGATCTTAGCCAAAAGCCAAAAGGCAGATAGGATTGCAGCTTCTATACTCTACCAATGCCTTTTTCAATCTGTACTACATATACAGATAGAGACAGCCTCATCTAGCCCTTTTAATAGGAGGCATAGACCTTTTTCAAGATGAGCCTCAGGACCAAAATGAATCAAAGCGATGGACTTTCTTTTATGTATATAATTTTTAACTTGGTAATTTTTTATTTTTGTATTTTTTTGCGATCCCTGGAGAATTTCATAAAAAATTGTACAACGACTTAATTTGTGAACTCTGTGTTGCTGTATAGTTATCCATTATTTTTTTTTTACTATTTTACATTGGCTTACATTAAAGAGTTTTATGGATATAATTTTTGGAGCTTAACGACAGACCTCTAAAGAAACCGCTATACAGTATATGTGGAAATCCTACACCTTTTAGTGAGTAGGGTACACCTACTGATAATAAGATATATATTAAGGTAGTAGGAACTACACACGGTGGTCTAACTATCAAATGATACCTTTACAGGCCCTTTTCATATTCTACTAGTGGTGAGTTAGGTACGTTACCTTCTCACATCCTGTCCAGGTGTTTGGTATATCCAACTACTTCCACCCTTGCACAAATAAGGTGGGTGCTTTCATTTACTTTTCAAATATATAATCCCAACCTAAACAAACACTTTTACACATTGGATACTTTATTTATTTTATATACTCGTCACTACAGTCAATAATGATGGAAGAAGCGCCTAATAATCCCAAAAAGATTTGTATAAAAGAAAACGCTATATGAACATACCATCTTCACAGCCTGTAAGTCGGGGTATGCCCATCATTACTTCACTTTATTTTTAAAGATAACATGATGTGTTTCACACTAATGTTTATTTGGTGAGTGAGGTACGCTGTGGATTGCAGTATTCACCTACAAACCGCAGATCACAATTATCACTTTATGTGTTTTATTTTAAAACACACCTACACATTGTATTTTTATTGTCTTTTTTTTTACATTTCATAATTTCACATTAGAAGTTCCCTCTTCTTTGGCCAAATCCCATACTGGATGGTTGGACATGTCTCTTGGAACATAAAGAAACCATTACGAGCTTGAAAACCTCATAACCTACCATGAGTAGGGGTACGTCCACAAAGGGAACACTTGATAAAGAAAAATTTCCATCCATGCGCCTTTGAAAAGTATTCTCCTCTTTTTTATGTATATTAGTGTAGTGATTGGAATCATGACATCCTTGTGGGGGCTGGGGGGTACCAATGCGCTTTTCTGCACACGTACTAAAATGTCTAGTTACACCACTACACTACATTGGGGAATAGATGCATATGGTAATCCTCCCATTTTTTTATTCTCAGAAATTCATAATTGGTGATTAATATATATTGTCTTGGCAAGATTATACTGTAATTATGGTTTTTCAAATGCCCACTTAATTGCCTGTGCTTTTTGCAACAATAGCATAATTTTTCTCATGAACATTTATGAAAATGATACTAAAAATATGAATTATGGATGACTACATCAAGATAAGCATCAGCAGCATATACGGCCGCATGTAATAGGGGGTGAGTCCAGCAGCTGTGTTGGATGCCGGCCGAACTCGGAGCTGGTTTTGCCTTGTTAATGACTACCCTGTTTGCACAGCCACCAGACTGGCACCACATTTAGTTAATTGTCTTTGAGTCTTAAATTTATGTACATCATATTCTGAAATATGGTGTGTACCTATAAAACCCAAATACAACATGATTATTAGCTATTTCACGCAATATAAAGTACAGATATTCCTGCATTCATATTACCCATGATTGCGTTGCAGATACAAATATGCCACAATTATAACTATTCGTGGTAGGTTGCACCCTGTTTATGGGAGCAGACACACCATAATGATCCTGTAGATCCTGTAGATTAAGGTTATATGCACAATACCCATGCACATCCGTAGAAATGCTAATTGTGGCAAGTCACATTTTCTGCAATTAGAAAGTGATATGAGCAAGGTACCAAATTTAGACAATTCATTTAACCCCTTCCCGACATTTGACGTACATTTACGTCATGGCCGGGAGGTACTTCCCGACACATGGCATAAATGTACGTCATGAGTTTAAACTGTCACTGCGTCTCGAGACGCAGTGACAGTGGGACGATGTCTGCTGTCCCTGACAGCAGACATGTCCCTGCATGCCCAGGGGGGGCTGCGATGCCGCCCCCCCCGTCGGCGATCGCTGTGATTGGCTGTTCAGTGTGAACAGCCATTCACAGCGTTTTCCTGTGTTACCAGCGAATCAGACGCTCGGTAACACAGGTGTCATCCACCGCCGGGCGTCAGGGGGCATGAGGGGGTCATCGGTGACGATGACACCTCACCCCACCCTCACCCCACCTGCCCCCAAGGCTGTGATTGGTCCGTGGGACCCACGGACCAATCACAGCCAAGGCGCGACATTTAAACTGACGGTGACTGCGCTGCAGACGCCATTCCGGTCTGGAATAGCGTGCAGAACGGTCACCGTGCCTGCCTGCCGTGAATACCGACCTGATCCTTGCTAATACTTACCTGATCCTTGCAAATACCTTACCTGATCACCTACTCACTGCTTGTAGCGTGCTGGATGCTTCCTGGATCTGACTTCTTGTGACTTCCTGCTGCTGCTGCAGTGTGATAGAGAGATAGAGAGATAGAGAGAGAGATAGAGAGAGATAGAGAGAGATAGAGAGAGATAGTGACAGAGAGAGCTATATTTTGTGTCTGCTACCCCCCCTTTTTGGGGGTGCAGGGGTTTTCTATATATAAATAACTGTCAGTGCTGCTGCTGCAGTGTCATACAGTGATAGATAGTGATAGATAGTGATAGATAGTGAGAGGTAGAGAGATAGAGAGATTTGTGTCTGCTACCCCCCCTTTTTGGGGGTGCAGGGGTTTTATTTTGCTGCTGCTGCAGTGTCATAGAGTGATAGATAGTGATAGATAGTGAGAGATAGAGAGATAGAGAGAGATAGTGACAGAGAGTGATAGAGAGTGTATATTTTGTGTCTGCTACCCCCCCTTTTTGGGGGTGCAGTTTTTTTTATACATATAACTGTCAGTGCTGCTGCTGCAGTGTCCTAGAGTGATAGATAGTGAGAGATAGTGAGAGATAGAGAGATAGAGAGAGATAGTGACAGAGAGTGATAGAGAGTGTATATTTTGTGTCTGCTACCCCCCCTTTTGTGCTGATCAGTATATCTGTGCTGATCAGCAACTTTTTGGGGGCGCAGAGGTTTTTTTTTTATATATATACCTGTCAGTTGCTGCCAGTTGCACTGTCAGTTGCACCAAAGGTTGTGCACCTGCTGTCCCTCACTGGTAATCAGTGTCGCATCACTGATCACCTTTTTTTTTTTTTTGTGAGTGCTGTGGGGTCTTTTTTTAATTTTTTTTTTACACACACTGATTTTGTGGGTGTCCTGTGGCCACTGTGCGCCGATCAGTGACGTACATCACTGATCAGCTTTTTCGGCACAGGGTTGATCTATTTTTTTTTTTTTTTTATCAGATTCCTGTTGCCTTTGAGCGCTGTTCAGTGACAGACGTTACTGACCAACATCTGTGCTCAATTTTTGGCGCAGGACCTTTTTTTTTTTTTTTAACCCCTTCAATTTTTTATTTTTAACCCCTTCATTTTTTTTTTTTTTTTATTGGTATAAAGTATTTTTTTTTTCTGCACTACATACACACTACACACTACATACCCCCCGGGTTGAAATAAAGTTTGTACCCCCCCCTACACTATACACGTGTTGAAACATTTCACTACCAGTAACACAAAAATAAAAATGGCATCCCAAATGTCCTCCCAAATGTCCTCCCAAATGTCCTCCCAGTCATCCAGGAGAATGTATTCAGTGGAGGAGGCATATGCCATGCTAGCCTCTGACTCTGACACAGCCAGTGATGCAAGCGGGGAATTTGAAGGATTCGTCTTAAGCTCCTCTTCCTCCTCTGGTGATGAGGGACCCCCTCAAAGACGCCCCCGTAGATCAGCTGAGATTCCCCCCCCAATAATTGATCTAGTATGGACCCCACCACCAGACAATTTTGAGCCCCAGGTTCCTGAGTTTTTGGCCATGCCAGGAATCCAATTTGATTCCACAGGTCTCAGAGAAATTGACTTTTTCAAATTATTTTTCTCTGATGATTTTATAAATTTAATGGTGGACCAAACTAATTTATATGCCCAGCAGTTTATTGCTCAAAACCCCACATCATCATTTGCTAGGTGGACCCCTGTAGATGCAGTAGAGATGATGGCGTTTTGGGGTCTGGTGTTTCATATGGGCATAGTAAAAAAGCCAGAAATTAGGCAATATTGGAGTACAGATGTTCTGTACAGTACTCCATTTTACCGTATGGCCATGCCCCGGACTCGATTTGGGACAATTCTTAAATTTATACATTACACCGATAATGCACAGTGCCCACCCAGAGATGATCCCACCTTTGACCGGCTATTCAAAGTCAGGCCGGTCATTGATCATTTCAGTGCCAAATTTGAAGAGGTGTACATCCCTGAAAAATTTATTTGTATCGACGAGTCCCTTATACATTTTAAAGGAAGGGTTAAATTCCGCCAGTACCTTCCCAGTAAGAGGGCAAGGTATGGCATAAAAATGTATAAACTGTGTGAAAGCACCTCAGGGTACACCCACAGGTTTAGGGTTTATGAAGGGAAGGATTCAAGAATTCAACCGCCAGAATGCCCCCCCTCCCTCGTAGGTGTTAGTGGGAAAATTGTCTGGGATTTAGTGCACCCCTTCCTGGATAAAGGTTATCACCTCTATGTGGATAACTTTTACACTAGCATCCCCCTGTTTAAGGCCCTTGGTTCAAGAGGTACAGCAGCTTGCGGTACTGTGCGCAAGAACCAAAGAGGCCTCCCAAAAACGCACATTGCCCAAGTAATGAGAAGGGGTGAAAGCAGGGGAATATGCAACGAAAATATGTTGTTGGTCAAATATAAGGACAAGAGGGATGTCCTTATACTGACAACAATTCACGGAGACAGTACCACCTCCGTCCCTGTACGAGGTACCAGTACCCACACCTCCAAACCTAATTGTATCCTGGATTACAATAGGTACATGGGCGGAGTGGATCTTTCAGATCAGGTACTGAAGCCGTACAGTGCCCTGCGGAAAACAAAAATCTGGTACAAGAAGGTGGCCGTGTATATCATCCAGATGGCACTGTATAACGCTTACGTGCTATTCCGTTCTACCGGCCAGAGGGGGACATTTATGCACTTTCAAGAGGAAGTCATAAAGGGCCTAATATTTGGGAACCAGCAGGCAGAGGGCCCCAGTACTTCTAGTACTGGCCCCCGTATTGTACCAGGGCAGCATTTTCCTGATTAATCCCCTCCACTGGAAAAAAGGGCAGGACACAAAAAAGGTGCAAAGTTTGCTATAAAAAGGGAATAAGAAAGCAAACTATTTTCCAGTGTGACACTTGCCCCGACAAACCCGGCCTATGTATAAAGGAGTGTTTTAAATTATACCACACATCTATGGAATATTAGGTTCATAATTTCACCGTGCTTCGGGGGTCTTGCTAATGCCACATAGCACCCACCATTCATTCCACCAGAATCTGAGCCGCAAAATCCAAAAATCACTCCTTCCCTTCTGAGTCCTGCCATGCACCCAACTGGTATTTTTTGGTCACATGTGAGGCATTGCCGTACTTGGGAGAAATTGGGGCACAGATTTTGGGGTGCTTTTTCTCCTTCATTCCTTGTGAAATTGAAAAATTTTGAGCCAGAACTGCATTTTTGTGTAAAAAAATGTAATTTTTCATGTTCACTGCCCACTTGTATCAAAATTGGTGAAACCCCTGGGGGTTTGAAATGTACACTATACCCCTAGATGAATTCCCTGAGGGGTGTAGTTTGCAAAATGGGGTCACTTGTGGGGGGGTTCCACTGTATTGGTGCTTTGGGGGTCTTGCTAATGCGACATAGCACCCACCATCATTCCACCAGAATTTGTGCTGCAAAATCCAAATATCACTCCTTCCCTTCTGAGTCCTGCCACTTTTTGGTCACACATGAGGCATTGGCGTACTCGGGAGAAATTGGGGCACAGATTTTGGGGTGCTTTGTCTCCTTCATTCCTTCTGAAAATGAAAAATTTTGAGCCAGAACTGCATTTTTGTGTAAAAAAATGTAATTTTTCATGTTCACTGCCCACTTGTATCAAAATTGGTGAAACCCCTGGGGGTTTGAAATGTACACTATACCCCTAGATGAATTCCCTGAGGGGTGTAGTTTGCAAAATGGGGTGACTTGTGGGGGGGTTCCACTGTATTGGTGCTTGGGGGGTCTTGCTAATGCGACATAGCACCCACCAAAATTCCACCAGAATCTGAGCTGCAAAATCCAAAAAATCACTCCTTCCGTTCTGAGTCCTGCCATGCACCCAACTGGTATTTTTTGGTCACATGTGAGGCATTGCCGTACTCGGGAGAAATTGGGGCACAGATTTTGGGGTGCTTTTTCTCCTTCATACCTTCTGAAAATGAAAAATTTTGAGCCAGAACTGCATTTTTGTGTAAAAAAATGTAATTTTTCATGTTCACTGCCCACTTGTACCAAAATTGGTGAAACCCCTGGGGGTTTGAAATGTACACTATACCCCTAGATGAATTCCCTGAGGGGTGTAGTTTGCAAAATGGGGTGACTTGTGGGGGGGTTCCACTGTATTGGTGCTTGGGGGGTCTTGCTAATGCGACATAGCACCCACCAAAATTCCACCAGAATCTGAGCTGCAAAATCCAAAAATCACTCCTTCCCTTCTGAGTCCTGCCATGCACCCAACTGGTATTTTTTGGTCACATGTGAGGCATTGCCGTACTCGGGAGAAATTGGGGCACAGATTTTGGGGTGCTTTTTCTCCTTTATACCTTCTGAAAATTAAAAATTTTGAGCCAGAACTGCATTTTTGTGTAAAAAAATGTAATTTTTCATGTTCACTGCCCACTTGTATCAAAATTGGTGAAACCCCTGGGGGTTTGAAATGTACACTATACCCCTAGATGAATTCCCTGAGGGGTGTAGTTTGCAAAATGGGGTGACTTGTGGGGGGGTTCCACTGTATTGGTGCTTGGGGGGTCTTGCTAATGCGACATAGCACCCACCAAAATTCCACCAGAATCTGAGCTGCAAAATCCAAAAAATCACTCCTTCCGTTCTGAGTCCTGCCATGCACCCAACTGGTATTTTTTGGTCACATGTGAGGCATTGCCGTACTCGGGAGAAATTGGGGCACAGATTTTGGGGTGCTTTTTCTCCTTCATACCTTCTGAAAATGAAAAATTTTGAGCCAGAACTGCATTTTTGTGTAAAAAAATGTAATTTTTCATGTTCACTGCCCACTTGTATCAAAATTGGTGAAACCCCTGGGGGTTTGAAATGTACACTATACCCCTAGATGAATTCCCTGAGGGGTGTAGTTTGCAAAATGGGGTGACTTGTGGGGGGGTTCCACTGTATTGGTGCTTGGGGGGTCTTGCTAATGCGACATAGCACCCACCAAAATTCCACCAGAATCTGAGCTGCAAAATCCAAAAAATCACTCCTTCCGTTCTGAGTCCTGCCATGCACCCAACTGGTATTTTTTGGTCACATGTGAGGCATTGCCGTACTCGGGAGAAATTGGGGCACAGATTTTGGGGTGCTTTTTCTCCTTCATACCTTCTGAAAATGAAAAATTTTGAGCCAGAACTGCATTTTTGTGTAAAAAAATGTAATTTTTCATGTTCACTGCCCACTTGTATCAAAATTGGTGAAACCCCTGGGGGTTTGAAATGTACACTATACCCCTAGATGAATTCCCTGAGGGGTGTACTTTGCAAAATGGGGTGACTTGTGGGGGGGTTCCACTGTATTGGTGCAACATAGCACCCACCATTCATTCCACCAAAATCTGTGCTGCAAAATCCAAAAATCACTCCTTCCCTTCTGAGTCCTGCCATGCACCCAACTGGTATTTTTTGGTCACATGTGAGGCATTGCCGTACTCGGGAGAAATTGGGGCACAGATTTTGGGGTGCTTTTTCTCCTTCATACCTTCTGAAAATGAAAAATTTTGAGCCAGAACTGCATTTTTGTGTAAAAAAATGTAATTTTTTATTTTCACTGCCCACTTGTATCAAAATTGGTGAAACCCCTGGGGGTTTGAAATGTACACTATACCCCTAGATGAATTCCCTGAGGGGTGTAGTTTGCAAAATGGGGTGACTTGTGGGGGGGTTCCACTGTATTGGTGCTTGGGGGGTCTTGCTAATGCGACATAGCACCCACCAAAATTCCACCAGAATCTGAGCTGCAAAATCCAAAAATCACTCCTTCCCTTCTGAGTCCTGCCATGCACCCAACTGGTATTTTTTGGTCACATGTGAGGCATTGCCGTACTCGGGAGAAATTGGGGCACAGATTTTGGGGTGCTTTGTCTCCTTCATTCCTTCTGAAAATGAAAAATTTTGAGCCAGAACTGCATTTTTGTGTAAAAAATTTAATTTTTCATTTTCACTGCCCAGTTGTACCACAATTGGTGAAACCCCTGGGGGTTTGAAATGTACACTATACCCCTAGATGAATTCCCTGAGGGGTGTAGTTTGCAAAATGGGGTCACTTGTGGGGGGGTTCCTAAATTTTAGCATCTTATGGTGCCTAGAAACCTACATGGTGCCTAAAAAATAATCTCATAAAAAGGAGTCTCCAAAATCAAGTAGGTGCTCCTTCTATTATGAAGCCTGTGGTTTGGTCAACGTGCACACTAGGGCCACATATAGGATATTTATGAAAACAAAAGAATTGGGGGAATCAATTTTTAGTCACATTTCTCTAGTAAAATGTACTGTGTTCCTTAGAAAAATGTATTAAAATTGCAAATCTGCAAAAAAAATGAAATTTTGAAATTTCACCTACACTTTGTTTTAATTCCTGTGAAACACCTAAAGGGTTAACAAACTTCCAAAATGCTGTTTTGAATACTGTGAGGGGTGCAGTTTTTGAAATGGCATCATTTATGGGGGTGTCTCACATACAAGTCCCTCAAAGTCACATCAGAACTGAACTGGTCCCTAAAAAAATCAGTGTTTGAAATTTTCTTGAAAATTTGAGAATTTGCTATTCATATTGTAAGCCTCCTAGTGTCCAAAAAAATTAAAAGGAAGTTGAAATAATGATGGAAATATAAAGTAGACATATGGTCTATGTTAGTTATTAACTATTTTGAGTGGTATGATTATTTGTCTCACAAGCAGAAAATTTAACATTTTGCAAATCGCTAAATTTTCCATTTTTTCACGACATTTTGGTATTTTTCACAAAAAAACACAGACTGTATCGACCCAAATTTACCACTAATTTGAAGTACAATGTGTCACGAAAAAACAATCTCAAAATCACTGGGATAAGTAAAAGCAAAAAAAAGTTATCCCCACTTAAGTGAGACATGTCAGATTTGAAAAAAAAGGGCTCTGTCAGGAACGCAAAAACTGGCTCTGTCAGGAAGGGGTTAATATGCAGAAATCATTGCAAAAACATAAACTCCCATTTATTTTTGGGATTATTACAGTGGGTGTTGACCACTTACGATGTGACTCTTCAGTCCAACATATTTTTAGTTTCTTCAGTATGGGAAATAATGCATACAACAGATGAATGTTCTCTTGCAGAATCAACAGTTTATCTTTAAACAGAGTGAAAACAATGGAATAGAGGGAAAGAAATAGGTGAGAAGATGGATGGGATGAGAGAAAAAACTACATTTATGAACCACATGGAAAATAAAGTAGAAAATAATTAGATGTACAGTAGCTGTATATACTGTACAGTAGGTACAAGACATTAAAAGATTCACAAAGAAATATGGTAGATTAGTACAAAGATTCAGAGATCCAGAAGAAAAAGCGGATTTCTGTAAAAAGGATTATAAAGGATTATAGAAGGACCAGATTCAAAGAAGGACCAGGTTATAGAAGTACCAGATTTAACAGACATAAAAGAATATCTGTGCTTACTTATTTAAAAAAAGGTGTAATCATTTCTATGTTCTCCAGGTGCCTATTTACACAAATCAAATGAATTCGGGTTGTCTGCTTTCAAAACCATGCCAGTTTCCATTTAGTTGGATTTAGTATATGAAAACAGTACTTGTTTCCTAGCACGGCGCCTAGAATTACTACGTATGGAACCGTAGGGAAACTGCATCGCATCGCATGTGCCACTATAATGGCATGCGATGCAATGCAATGCGATTTTTTAATATGATTTTTTCTATGATCATTGTACCCCACTATATCGCATCGCATTGCATCAAATGTCCCGCAAAATCGCATGCGATCGTATGCGTATTTATAGGGTGTGCAATGGCATTACATTAGGTATACAATAATATGATTGTATGTCCCAAAAATAGGTGTAACGCACCCCCCACTATCCACACCAGCCCGAAGCATGGCGAGTGGCGGCGGAGCGCATCCCCCAACCTTTTCATTCCTCCACTATCCACGTCGGCGTGGAGTTGATTTTATCTAGTGTGGCAAGCGCAGCGAGCCACTGGGCCCGAAGCGTGGCAATCGCATGCGGATTCCGTCACATGTATTCCGCGGCTCCATCTCGGGGCTCACTGCGCTCGCCATGCTTCGGGCTTGGTGGCTCGCTGCGCTCGCCACACTATATAAAATCAACTCTGCGCCGACGTGGATAGTGGGGGAATGAAAAAGTCGGAGGACGCGTTCCGACGCTCCTCGCGGGGCTCGCTGCACTCGCCATGCTTCAGGGTGGCGTGGATAGTGGGGGGTGCGTTAAACCTATTTTGGGGACATACAATCATATTATTGTATACCTAATGTCATGGCATCGCACACCCTATAAAATCGCATGCGATTGCATG
Source organism: Crinia signifera (assembly GCF_055691185.1). NCBI lineage: Eukaryota > Metazoa > Chordata > Amphibia > Anura > Myobatrachidae > Crinia > Crinia signifera. Next base: position 79,069,932 of record NC_139223.1, on the reverse strand, counting down.
CGATTTTGCGGCAGAGGCGATGTGATGGCCCGGGGCAGAGAGAGCAGTGAATAAATTACATAGGAAAATCGCATCGTATCGCACATTGCATGACCCTAAAATGGCCCATGCGATGCGATGCAATTTTCTTATGCAGAATAGCCCACTAAGCAAATTGCTTAGTGGGTGCCGTTCTAGTAAACAAGTACCATGAAAACTTAAACTTTCTAAATGTATCTAGGTGGGGAATAGTAGTATTTGTACTATTTGGGAAATGATACCACTAAAACCTTCAGACTATATTGGCCCCACAAAGAGAGAGTACTTTTCCTGTCTCTTCTGTTTACCACTAAAACCTTATCAATCAAATATTTTACTTTTTTCCTGTATTCTTCTTACTGAATAAGAGTCGATTCATCGTCTTACAGGCAGCCAGTGGAGGGAGTAGAAAATGGGTGGTAAGTGGCTGGAATTGGGCTGGTTGATTAACAACCTGGCATTTGCATTTTATACCAGTTGTAAGTGGTTAAATTATTTTGCTGAGAGATCAAGGTAAAGGGCATTGCAGTAGTCTAACTGAGATAATACAAATACATGTATGACTTTTGAAGATCTTGAAAGGGAATTAACCCTTTGAGTCAGTGGCGTAACTCTAAATTTAGCTCCCCCCTGCCAAAAAGTTTGTGGTGTCCAACCCCCCCCCCCCCCCGGGTTCCTCTCCAGCATGTTTCTCCAGCGTGCAACGTCATGATATCACACGTATAATGGAGAAGCTGAAGCAGGATAGAGGAAGAGAGACCAGCAGACATTGCTGCTTCCCTTGTCTCCGACACATCCTAGACCGCTCTAGCACACCCATCCGCCCACCCATTCTGTACACAGTAGCCAATAGCTGGCTCTGTGTACAGTCAATTGAATCAGTGGTGGGATTTGTCGTCTCTGCCATGGCCACACCCGCAATGCTGCTGACTCGCCTCCGGTACTCAGCCAGTGGGCAGCAGCATGTCAGTGCATCGAGCGGGTGCTGGCGCCACATAGACCCCACTGCGGCTTGCTCCCCCAAGCGGAAGCTGGGACTGCCTTACAGTTGAATCGCCACTGCTTTGAGTGCCAAGTGAATTTGTCAAAATAGGTGTGAAAATTGACAAGCAAACATTTTTATTCATCATAATGACCTGTAATGTTTAGAAAAAGATTGTTTCACCTAGGTGAAAAACACAAGCACTTCGGGATGGGTTGTAGTGCTAGCTGCTCAAACCAGGGGAGAAAAAGGAATGGTGGTGGAGCGCTCAATTTTACTGCATTAGCAGTATAAAAGTTATATGATCAATTGGGTATCATAAAAAATGATTTATTTTAGTCTACCAAATATACATATAAAAATAGTAGTTTAAAAGCAAAATACAAAGAGATAAAGAATACAATAAAAATGCACTCAGTTGTATCATACCCCTTTCCCACTGCAGCTCTTAAACGGTAAATTGCCGTTTTTCCCCCACAATTTACCGTTTAAGGCTGCAGTGGGAAAGTGCCAGGGTTCAAATACCGGTTAAAGTTAACCGGTATTTCAACCCGTTTAAAAAGCAGAGTCCTACACGTTTAAATACCGTTTTTAAGGCAGTAGGAATGCCTCTTAAACAGTATTTAAAATACCACACTACTTCCCCCTCCCCTGGTACCTGCCCTGTGCCCACCCTCCCCTGATACTTACCTGCGTGGGGGATCCGTGCAGCGGGGTTCACGCACTTCTGGGGAGGCATCGGGTCTGGCATGGGCACAGTACTTCGGGTCCCTCAGGATGCTGGGCAGTGGGGACGCTCCGGGGTCCATCCCACATGGGCACTGTGCTGTGGATGCTGGTGGTGCAGCAGGGTCATTTCGGGGTCCATTCGGGGTCCATACGGCGTCGGGGCAGTCCCTGCAGCTGATGGGAACTAATAGTTCCCACTATGCGCATATCTAATGAGTGCTGTGCATATCAATGAGCTGCTAATTACATATGCGCATATGTAATGAGCGGCTCATTGATATGCACGGCGCTCAGTAGACATGCGCTTAGTGGGAACTATTCCCATCAGCTGCAGGGACTGCCCCGACGCCATATGGACCCCGAATGGACCCCAAAATTACCCTGCTGCACCACCAGCATCCACAGCACAGGGCCCATGTGGGATGGACCCCGGAGCGTCCCCACTGCCCAGCATCCAGAGGGACCCCAAGTACTGTGCCCATGCCAGACCCGATGCCTCCCCAGAAGTGCGTGAACCCCGCTGCACGGATCCCCAACGCAGGTAAGTATCAGGGGAGGGTGGGCACAGGGCAGGTACCAGGGGAGGGGGGTATATTACTGGTTAATTACCGTTTTGTAGCTTTCACAAGGGGTTCAATGTGAAAGGTACAAAAACAGTAATTAACCAGTAATATACCGTTTACTACATGCAGTGGGAAAGGGGTTAAACCTGCTTTGACCCGTTTTAAGAACCGTTTAAAAAAACGGGTCAAAGCAGGTTTGGCAGAGGGAAAGCATCATAATATTGTTGAAAAGAAGGTTATACTTATAGTGTGTCCCAGTTGTTCCTAGAATTACTCTCCTCTAGTTGTTAAATGTGCTCTCCACATTGATGTCCATAGTTAAACTGGTATGGCTGGATGCCTTATGTCTTGCTTCCACTCATGAGAAATGGGATGGTCTTATCTCACAGTCGGGATATGCTCCAAAATTAAGAAGGTGGTGGTGTCCCAATAAGCAGAGTAAAGTTGGTAAGTTTGCAACAAAATGTAGAGATCCAAGATGGATCCTATATTTGGAGCCTATTCCGACTGTGAGATAAGACCATCCCATTTCTCACGAGTGGAAGCAAGACATAAGGCATCCAGCCAGGTATATGGACACGCACCATACCGGTTTAACTATGGACATCAATGTGGAGAGCACGTTTAACATCTAGAGGAGAGTAATACTAGGAACAAGTGGGACACACTATAAGTATAACCTTCCATTGTCCTTTCAACAACATTATACAACTGAGTGCATTTTTTATTGTACTCTTTATTTCTTTGTATTTTGCTTTTAAACTGCTATTTTTATATGTATATTTGGTAGACTAATATAAATCATTTTATGTGATACCCAATTGATCATATGACTTTTATACTGCTAATGCAGTAAAATTGAGTGCTCCAACACCATTCCTTTTTCTATTGACCTGTAATGTTTACCATTATATAGAAAACAAACTTTTTTTAAACAACATTATTCATTTAAATGTATATAACAAATGTGAGTGATGCTGGCATTTGTAGTGATATTTTGAACATCTCTCACAGAGCTGTTGGCTGAGGGTTAAGTACTTGATTCTGGTGATATCCTCAAAGGAAAGAATAATCATATGATTATATTAAAACAACAATAAACACCACTGTGCACTCCATAATAGAAATCATCACAAATATGTCACCTATCACAATATCAATGAAAATGTATTCAAAAAATGGATAAAACCTTTAGGTGCTAATTTTTTTGGAGACCCTCTTACCAGATAAACAGAGAAAAATATATAAGAACAGATGAAATTAGCAAGTAACAAAAAGAAACGAATGAAATAAAACATACTGTTGACTACATGCAGTATGCATGATCTAGTGCCACTGAAATGTCCATGAATATAAAAGAGGGTCTTAAAAACAGTTAAGGTCCAAATAGAAAAAAAAAATAGTACCCATCTATTGGTAAGACCGTCTTGAACTAACCAAATTGGATTGTCTTGGATGCAAGAGCAGACGTTCCAGATGAATATATCACTGTGCTCACAAATATCTGTTAAACAGTATTATGCTTTGCATTTGTTTTTATAGTGATATTAAGAATAATTTTCTTTGCCACCAATTTCTATAAAAATATTGGACACAAAAATGAAGTTGGTAATCACAGATTGCTGTTAGGCAAAGTTTCAAATGTTTTACTTTTTCTGTGTAATCTTCCTTATCATGACATAAACGCACAAGGAAGATTTATGTGTTAATGTATTCTTGAACAAGTAAAGATAATCTTTTTAATTAAAATGTCAGTTTTTCTTAAAGCTGTTTATGCTGGCAGACATCATGGCTCAGAGTATAATGCATTAAACTTAGTGTTAGAACTAGCTAAATATCTCCTAACTGTATTCCTTGTTAATCACATAGAAATTATTTGATTTTAAATAATTAAATGTCTTATTTCATTACAAGGAAAATGAAACAATGGTTAAAAATGTTATATTTTTAGTTCTGGGAAAATAGGATCATGGTTCTACTATTGTTTTGACAAATATATTTTTTTAATCTTGACAAGCTGAGATCAATGAAGAAGTCATTGAATGGTGAGCAAACTTCATTTGTTGATTCATTGGTGTACAGTATAATATACAGTATGAGGAGCAGGGCCACCAATAGGGGGGTGCTGTGGGTACAGCTGTCCCGGAACCCAGTCTCTGGAAGCTCATTCTGCCAACCGCGAGCCCACTGACTGGCTCAGCTGAAGTGCGCTGAGCAAAGCAGGTCCCGAAGCTCAGGCTTATTCAATCCAGGATGCAGGCGGCCAAATAAAATGCCGCACCGGCTTTTGAGTCAATCAGAGCCTGTGGCTGCCGGTACATGGTACTGTATTTTAATTGGCTTCGGGACCTCCAGGCTGCAGCTCAACAGAAGAGGAGTTGGGGGGGGGGGGGGCAGGAGCCAGGTTATGGTAAGTCAAGTGAGGAGGGGGGGCCCGGGGCCTGGACTGCAAATGAGTCCCGGGCCCCATAATTCCTGATGGCAGCCCTGACAAGGAGTCTGTGAGTTGTTAAAATCACCTGAAAAATAACTTGTTTCTCCCCAACTAGAGACATTCTCTTTTTCAGGAACATTGTTCAAATAGATTTAAATGTTTTTTTTTTTTTTAAATAAAAAATACCCTACTCATTGTAGTTTATTTAGTTTTCTAGTTAATCACTCTGTTAGTGTATCTAATATTTCCCCATTGTCAAACTCTTCTGCTTTATAAGCAACTAAAAACACAGCCACTACCTCCTTATTTCTCCATCATCATGACCAGCACCTATATATCTTTCTGCACCAGGTATTTCAATGCCCTATAGAGGAATGATTCACATTAAAAGGTAGACCTTATGGACTATTTATAGGTTTTGGAAACTGAACACAGAATAAATTGATAGTCGAGCAGATTCAGAATCACTCTACTAGAGTCTTGCAAAATAAGCATCTAGCAAGATAGTTTATCAATAAAAACAAACTACTGAAAAAAAAGTTACCTGTGTTTCAAATGAGAACACAATCCTGGAATATGGAATGCTGCCATTTGTTCTGTCCTGATCCAAGGTACTTGCTGTAATGATGCCATATGAAATCTAATGGCTACTGTAGAGAGAGGCATCTATCAACATGATACTAATATAGGGTGGCGGAAAAGCCAATTCATGTGCACTTAAAATGCCTGATTTCTAAATAATATTATTATTATTAACATTTATTTTTTACAGTGACAGTATATTGTGGAGTGCATTATATCTGAAAATAAACATAAAGCAGGAGTGGGTTCTTACAGACATACAGCCAGGTAAGGTGACCCTTGATTGCTTACCTGAAGAGTTAAGTGCCTGCATGAAGAGTTAAGTGCCTGCCTGAAGAGTTAAGTGCCATCCTGTAGAGTAGAGAGCTTGACTGAAGAGGGAATGATTGCCTGAAGAGGTGAGTGCTTACCTGAATAGGGAATGCTTCCCTGAAGAGTTGAGTGCCTGCCTGAAGAGTCGAGTGCCTGCCTGAAGAGTTAAGTGTTTGCCTGCAGAGTATAGAGCTTGACTGAAGAAAAAATGCTTGCCTGAAGAGTGAAAATTTTACCGAAAATGGAGGACCTGGTGTGACGCATCGGACCTGGTGTGGCGCATAGTCGGAAAACCCCGAAGTGCAGGGAGGACGAGGAAGCCAGGTGCTGGGTGCACATGCAGGAGAAGCATGCAGGAGGGACCCGAGCCAGCCACCGGGGTACTGGGCACCAGGGCAGAACAGAGCTGGACAGAGCCATGCATTCACTTGAGCCGGGAAGAGTGAATGCCGGCCCAGGCATCCAGCGGAGGGGAGTGCAGAGCAGAGTGGGGCTGACTTGAGCTGGGCAGAGTGAACGCCAGCCAGGGCACCAGCGGAGCGGAGTACAGGCACCTAACAGGCAGTTGCCGGGTAAGTAACCATAAACTGTGAGCTACCTACAGCAGGGAGAGCGGGCGCAGGGCCAAGCTTGAGGGACAGAGGAGGAGCAAGAGCAGGAGCTAGAGGGTAATAGTTTTGGCAGGGGGGTTCTGAAAGTGTGAGGGGGGATAGGGAGTACTGCCACTGCCAGTGTGTGCTCAGAAGAGGTTAAATCATTGTGAAGCTGCAGCACCTATGATCTGACTGGTGCTGAATTAATAATGGAATAGTGTTAACTACACATAGAGGCCTTATTGTGATTGACTCAGACAGCTACACATTCGTTCGGATTGCGTATTCCTGGTGAGTGGGCGTGTGTACACTACGCATTGCGCATATGCAACGGCAACACTCCGCACTCGGATGGATCGCTACACAGAAAAAATGTCCACCGAACACTGACGGTTAATATGGGCGTAATGAAAGCTTATCTATGGGTGCGTTTTAAAAGTGGGCAAAACTGGGCGTAAATCGTGGCGTAAACACGGGTGTGCTCGATAAGTGGTAGGCGTGCACTCGGACCGCTCACCGAGCAGTCACCAAGCGGCCACGACCCAACACTCCCAAAATCTTCGGACCAAACAAGTAGATTTCATGTCTCGGAGGGCAGTAGCTCATGTGCACCGCGTTTGGTGGGGCAATCAGTATGCACTGCCCCAAAATTACTCTCAGCTGAACACAATACTAACCCAGTCCTCTGGTCAATTTACTTTAATTACCCCATTCCTCTACTGAGATTTCATGCATTAACCCATTCAGTCATTGCAGGCCACACATGGAGGCCAAACATTTGTTTGAAATGTTACATTAAATAAAGTAATATCTCTGATTCATGCCATGTGCGTTCTTTTGCCCCATTACTACATGTACACCCTTAAAACATCAGTGTGTTTATCCTGTTAACACAGTACTGGTCACATTTAACAGTAGTCAATATGTGTCAACTCTCATACCTGTATGCTAAAATAACCAACATGTCATTTTGCATCTATACGATCATGTACTCTAAGCTCACTGATGTGTTAACAAACATGATTGAAGCCCTGGATTTGATTAAATTATTTTTGGCCTGTCCTGGCCATTTTCCCATTAACATCTATCAATGCTCTTTAGGGGCATTGATTCAAAATTGTTAAGATGTGTCTTGTACTTCACATGTCATATTGCTAGGTCATAACAATCACACCCTCTCTACTATCTCATACAGGGTGCTCAATCAATAGCAAGAACACTCAGATTGATTGTCCATAGCAATCTCACATGTGAAATACAACTCCTATCTTACTCAATTTCCCCCAATGCACACATGTGTCCATTCCTGAAACAAAAACACTGTAATATGAGTTCATCACTCTCCAAACGCAACACAATTGGGAAATTTACTAAGATGTGTATTCTACTTCTTATTTATTTAGCATCCTCTAGAGCAGGCATTCCCAACCACGGTCCTCAAGGCACACCAACAGTGCAGGTTTTAGTGATATCCAGGTTTAAGCACAGGTGACTTAATTAGTACCTGAGTAATTCTGATTAAACCATCTTCGCTGAAGCCTGAATATCACTAAAACCTGCACTGTTGGTGTGCCTTGAGGACCGTAATTGGGAAAGCCTGCTCTAGAACATTGGTTCCCAACCCTGGTCCTCCAGTACCCCCAACAGTGCACGTTTTCCAGGTCTCCACACAGAATCACAAGTGACATAATTAGCTCCACCTGTGGATCTTTTAAAATGTGTCTGAATAATGAATGCACCTGCTAGGTGACCTGAAAACGTGCACTGTTGGGGGTACTTGAGGACAAGGGTTGGGAACCACTGCTCTAGAAGATAATAGACAGGATCTGATTGATTGCCCATAGCAACATCACATGTGAAGTAGAATAAACATCTTAGAAACATAGAAACATAGAATTTGACGGCAGATAAGAACCACTTGGCCCATCTAGTCTGCCCCTTTTTTTAAACATGTTACCTCAAACCATATTTGATCCTTATTTTTTTGTAAGGATATCAATATGCTTATCCCAAGCATGTTTAAATTGTACTACTGTATTTGCGTCTACCACCTCTGTTGGGAGGCTATTCCACTTATCTACTACTCTTTCTGTGAAAAAATTCTTCCTCGCATTTCCCCTGAATCTTCCTCCCTCTAGTTTCAGTGCATGTCCTCGTTTTCTGTTGCTCCTCTTCCTGTGAAGAATGTCTCCCACCTGTACCTTGTTAAAGCCCTTGATATATTTGAAAGTTTCTATCATGTCCCCCCTTTCCCTTCTCTGCTCTAAAGTATACATATTAAGATCTTTTAGTTTTTCCTGGTACGTTTTGTGATGTAGGCCATGCACCATTTTAGTTGCTCTTCTTTGTACAGTCTCTAATGTATTTATATCCTTCTGGAGATATGGCCTCCAGAACTGAACACAATACTCTAGGTGAGGTCGTACCAATGACCTATACAGTGGCATTATTACTTCTTTCTTTCTACTGCTGATACCTCTCCCTATGCAACCAAGCATCTGACTTGCCTTCTTCATTGCTTTGTTACATTGCCTACCTGCTTTTAAGTCCCCTGAAATAGTGACACCTAGATCCCTCTCTTCCTCAGTAGTTTCCATTATAGTGCCATTTATACTATATTGAGTCTTTGGATTTCTGAGACCCAAGTGCATGATTTTGCATTTTTTGGCATTAAACTGTAGTTGCCATTCTCTTGACCATTTCTCTAATCTGCCTAGATCCACAATCATTTGTTTTACCCCTCCTGGTGTGTCTACCCCCCCCCCCCCCCCCCCCAATTTCCCCCAATATGGGTGTGGGGACCCACATTGCACATAAATGTAGCTGCTAATCTGCAGATATATCAATTCACAAACAACACAAAGCTCACTTTAAATCTGGAATCATTTTTTTTCCTGTTCATTTTAACAGGATAACCATAATGGCAAAGAAAAACATAAGTGAAATAAAAACACAGGCAGGACAAAATATAGCATCAGGAGAATCATCTAACACACAACAGGTCTTTTTACAAGTGATACACCACACCAGCACTCAGTGTGCATCAGCCAACAATCCTGTCAGTCAGGATCAACAGGAAGAAACAAAGAAATAGCATTTCAAGAGAAGTTACCTGCAATTTCATTTCGATACCCTTTGCACGGAATTGGATAGAGTTTGCAAACAAGAAGCTGGGCCACACAACAAAGGACAAAAATAGGGACAAAATAACGGAGGAGATCAATAGGGATGGCACCGCATTATTTATTTTGGGCACTTTTGGCCTTGGTAGGCCCCTTTGCTGTGCCTACAGCGTTAAGCTGGGGGGTTTGGGGGGGGGGGTCAGCTGCTGCGGAAGGGGGTGATCTTGTTCCCCTTCACCCAGTGAAGTGGTGTGGAGGAATGGCGGCAGAAATGGCAGAGAGTAGGGCCTTATTGATGGTGATAAGCTCCACCACAAGATCATTGTGGCAGAGGAGGAGGTCATTTTGTTGGCTGAGGAGGTTATTTTGCCAGATGGCTTGCTCAGCAATGACCTGCTGACTGGCAGCCATAACCTTTATGACCTCCTCACTCCTATCCTGCCGCACTGCTGCTCTGCCGCTGCCACTCCCTACTATAAAATGGCCTTCCTTCCCAAAGATTTCCTTCGGCCTGCGTGGACCATGCTGGATATTGGGTGCTTGCGTGGGTGGAGATCCCTCAAGTGATGGAGGGGCTGGAGACGGTGGAGGTCCATCTTGGTCTAAAAATATAGGGGAAAAGAACAAATTTTAGACACATGCTATAATACAATGGATGAAAACAATACAACGCCACCTTTAACATTTACCTCCTAGTTCAGCAGCAAACACCTCCACCAGCAACTCGCTATCCATATTGGCTACTCCCCGGATCTCCTCCATTGAGACACGGGGGCAGATTTATTAAGCTTGGTGAAGAGATAAACTGGAGATAAAGCGGAGAAAAGGTAAAAGGAGATAAAGCACCAGCCAATCAACTCCCAACTGTCTTTTTCAAACACAGCTGATTGGCTGTGCTTTTTCTCCTTTTACCTTTTCTCCACTTTATCTCCAGTTTATCTCTTCTCCAAGCTTAATAAATCTGCCCCTTAATCTTGTGCCTGGAGATCCAGGGAGGTCAGCTCCAGATGTTTTGGAAGTCTGCCAGCCCTGGTGGTCTGGCTGTGCCTCCACCATCCTGCCAGCTTTTTCTTGAGGTTACTTTTGAAATCATGCCACCTAAAAAATACAAATGACCACTGAATACATAATATACCAATTGATATCATTTTGACAACATAATTTTCATTCAATGTAAACCATGCACATAGCATTTACTGCAATGTACCCATTTCATATGGTGTATTCATGGCATTTACTTATGGCATCCAATACAAGTACAAATTATTGTTTAACCTCTAAAAATCGATATGTTTCCTCCCATACTTAGAATCATAGGAGAGTAAGGTGTGATACAGGCCATGGCCTCTTATTTGGTAAGATGTAAAATACACTTAACAGGTCCTGCAGTGGCGTAACTAAGTTTTGGGCACCCCCCCGCCGTTAGGGGGGCGCCCCCCCCCCGCCGCCGCCCCGCCAAGCACCCCCAATCCCCCGTCGCCCATGCAAACCCCCCCCCAATCCCCTGCAGCCTTACCTATCGCGCTGGTCCCGGCGGCTCCGTTCTTCTTCTGCAGAGGACCACCACAAAATGGCCGCCCCCATACAGCAGACACTTTCAGAGAACTGTGTGCTATATGTGGGCGGCCATTTTGTGGTGGTCCTCAGCAGAAGAACGGAGCCGCTGGGACCAGCGAGATAGGTAAGTCTGCGGGGGATTGGGGGGGGGGTAACTATAGCACCGCAGCCCCCCGGTGCCCCCACCGCAGCCCCCGGCGCCCCCCGCGGTGGCGAGGGCTGCGGTGCTATAGTTACGCCGCTGAGGTCCTGTTGTATTGGGCAACCAATCACATCCTGGCTACTATCTTGTAGAGGGTGCTACATAAATAAGAAGGACACTCAGATTGGTTGCCCCAAGCAACATCACATGTGAAGTGTATTTTGCATCCAAGCCTATTTCAAACCATACTTTAGACACATATAACCATCATTGACCAACCTATTTGTGGGTGTTTAGTAAAAACAAGGGATGCTTCATTTATCCTGTATAGCTTACTAAACATCCCATATCCAGAATGTTATGATGGACACTACAATGCTCAGTACTGTAGCAACGTGCATGTGCAACATCACACTCCTTTTCTGTGTTGCACACAACTCAACATTTACCTACTCTATTCCACCAGATTGAGATTTCTTTTTTTTTTTATTAATCATCTTTATTACTTTTTTTATAGAGAAAAAAGACATTACAAGTAAAAAATACCGCCTCAAAATTACAAGTAAAAATGCAGCCGCCTCAAAATTAGCAGGACCTAATAAAAAAAAAATGAATCAGGGATAGAATCAACCATTATATATAAATCCCCCTTCGTAGTTGACACTCACAATCAACCTAAATGGAGATTCACCAGATATAATATCCTACTGTACAAATTATATAATTTCCTATGTCTAAAACCTAAAAAAAACTTTAGTACCCATTTTACCTCTATTGTAACAACCAAGCTAGCAATAGAGCTCAGCAGAATCTATAAATGAAATCAGGAGCGGGGCAGATCATAGAGGAAAAACAACTGTGATATATATTAACCACCACAAACCCCCCCCCCCCCCAAAAAAAGAAAATCTTTATACCTTATATTAAATGTGTTATTAGAAGGTTTTATATTACCTGTGTCAGGCAAGTTTAGTTTGTGATATATTCAAATCTTATGTTAATTATGCATTTTAAACACCTTATCAACTTATCATAAATCCAACAGAAAACAAAAATTATCCACCCTTATAATATCTAGAGTCAAACCACATCCCCCATATTTCATAAAACTTATCCACTTAGTTACCTAATATATATCCACTCCGCTCATGTTCCATTATATTATTCACCAAATTAATCCACTCTTGTATGCTTGGCCCGCTTTGTGCCATCCAAGATCTAGCTATCACTGTTTTGGCTATGGCACTTAAGTTAAGCGCGAGTCGTCCCAGCCTAGGAGACATACCACTGCTAGACCATACTCCCATAATAAGATTTAGAGGTCGAATCTCTTATACAGGAATGCCCACTCTACTCATTATTTCCCCAACCTCTTGCCAGTATCTTTGCAATTTAACGCACTCCCTCAATAGATGCCAAAAATTACACCCTGATATTTTACACTTAGGGCATCTGTTGCAGGAGTCCTCGGAGAATCTGCTCAATCTCTCAGGGGTAAAATAGGTTCGATGGAGGATATTAAGTTGTATCTGGTGTATTCTAATTGACCTAGTAGATAGTCCCAGCCGCCAAAGCCTGGCTCCAATTCTCCAAATTTAAGTCAATAATTTCCCCTGACCATTTCTGTCTCAATTTTACCAATTCATCCCTTTGCGTAATGGTGGTTAAGAACTTATAACACTTTGACAACCTCTTAACGCTACTCAGTTTAGAAACAATTATTTTCGCCGGATTTAAGGTGATATTAATAGGTTTATCTCGATGACCTTGAAGTACGGCACTTCTCAACTGAAGATACCTATAAAACATTGATTTAGGGAGAAGATATTAATTTTGTAGCTGTATAAAGGATTTTAACTCGTTGTTTAGGAAGATCTGGCCTATTGTAGTAATACCGTAGGCAGACCATAATCTGGCGAAGTTTTGTCGAATTAATTGACTAAACTGTGGTAAAGTAAATAAATACATATCAGAGTCGAGGTCATCATATTCCAATTTTTTACAGATCCACTTCCAGATGTTTCTAGCTTGTTTAAGAATCGAAGGGTAGGAAATCCTTCCTTGCTTCATCATAACTGCTTGTAAGGGTGAGTGGCCCGGAATCACTTTATTTATTAGTTGTGCTAGATCACCATAGGTCCTACCCTCTTTGACCCAATCCCCCATATGGGCCAATTGGGCGGCATGATAATACTGTTTAAAGTTTGGCATTGCCATCCCACCATTTTGGCGTGCTCCGCAGAGAACAGATAATTTAATTCTGGGGGTTTTATTTTTCCATATGAAGGAGGAGATTATGGAATTAATCTTCCTAAAAATATGCTCTCTAATATAAATGGGGGATTGGGTGAAAACATATAAAAGTTTTGGTAAAAGTGACATTTTTATCAAATTTACCCTGCCAAGAACAGTTAACGGGAGCCTCAACCAACTTTTGCATCTAGCTTTAAAACCCTCTAAAATTGGATCCAGATTGTCTTTCACAAAATCAGAGGATTTACTTGAGATCTTTATACCCAGGTATTTAAACCTGTCCACCCTGGAGATGCCATATAGACTTGTCACAGCCCTAGTCTCATCTAAGTTGGTCATTAGAAGATGTGATTTATTATAATTAATTGTTAGGCCCGAATATGACCCAAATTCCTGCAGCCTGTTTATAATACTTGGAAGTTGTTCCTCGTGATTAGCCAATCCTATTAAAAGATCGTCTGCATAAAGGAAAATGAAACTACCGTTCATTCCCACTTCCCCCAGCTCAACTCTTAGTTTACATGCGATCGGCTCAATGGCAAGAGCAAACAACAGAGGAGAGAGGGGGCATCCTTGCCGAGTACCTCGAAAAAGGGAGAAAGAATCAGACGTAAACCCATTTAGAGATACTCTTGCTTTTGGTGCCTGATACAGTAGAAAAACCCAGTTGATAAATCTGGGACCTATCCCAAATGCCTTCAGTACTTGTTTTAGATACAGCCATTCCACCGAATCAAAAGCTTTGTTTGCATCGAAGGATGCAACTGCTACTTCCTTCTTTGTTAGTTCTGCCATTTGGAGGTATGTATATACCCTTCGGATGTTAATAGCGGTTGATTTCCCTCGCATAAACCCATTCTGGTCACTATGAACCAACTTTCCTATCAACCTATCAAGTCTATTCGCCAAAACTTTGGCGAAGATTTTCGCATCGGTAGTGATCACAGAAATCGGTCGATACGAATCAACCGAGGTAGGATCTTTACCGTTCTTAAGGACCATATTAATAATAGCCTCAGACATTGAGTCCGCCAATTTGCCCTCCTCCATCATTTGCTGGAAAAAAAGTAATAATCTTGGTGCAAAGATCTCTACATATTGTTTATATATCTCGCCTGGAAGCCCATCTATTCCCGAGGCTTTGTTAGACGGGAGGGATTTAATTGCCACTTCCACCTCTGCCCTGGTAAAGGGGGAATCCAAGATTCCACAGTCCTCCCCAGCAAGGGATGGTAAGTTAATAGTGCTGAGGTATTCACCAATATGCTCACTACTCAGATTGAGTTTAGATTCATATACCTTACTAAGATGACTTTTAAATGCCTCTACAATTCCTGAAGGGGTGGTCAGCAACTCACCAGACTGCGTATAGATTTTTGTTACTATATTACAAGGAGAATCGACTTTAGACAAATAGGCCATATATTTACTCGCCTTATCAACATTCAAATAAAATTTATGCGAGTTACTAAGTATTCTTTGGTTAGCCATGGTCTGGAGATGTTCAACCCAGTTACGTTGTGTTAACAGCCATTCTGATCTTAATAATTCAGATTTTTCCTTCAAATATCTCTGCTCCATCTGAATCATACTAGTTTCCAATTCCAGAGCCTTTTTCCCAGTTTTCCTTTTTACAGTTGTTATTTCCTTTATCAAATACCCACAGAGAACTGCCTTAAAGGCCTCCCAGACAATAGTGGGGGCAGAGGAATCGATATTCTCGGAAATAATTTGCTCAATCTGTATTCCTAATTTGTCAGGGTCCCTAAATTGAGTAAGCCAGCTAGGGTGGAACCGCCAATATCTGAACCCCACATCCATCCTTAACTCGATCTGCATCAAAACAGGCGAGTGGTCCGAAATACCGCGGGGTTTATACTCTATTAATGAAACCTTCTGCAGTAAATTTTTAGAAGAGAAGATCATGTCAATTCTCGAAAATGTATTGTAGGTAGGGGAATAACATGAGAATTGACTAACGCTGGGATTTTTCTCTCTCCAGATATCAACCCAACCCACCGTGGTAATAAATTCTGCCAACCCAGTACTTCCGGCGTTATAGCCGCCTCTATTATTCCACTTATCTAACCCTGCGTTCATGACTGAATTGAAATCCCCCAGACATACTGTCAAATTATCTGGGCGTACTGCGGCAAAGTCTACGGCATGTCTCAACACCTCAAAATTAAATGGCGGGGGGAACATAAATAGCTAAAATACTATAACGTTTAGAATCAACAATCCCATCGAGAAACACATATCTACCCCTCGAATCCTTTTTTATAGATAGTAGTTCAAAACCAAGATTTTTCTTAATTATTATAGAGACCCCACGTGAAGAGGAAGGGAAATGAGAATGATACGATGCTCCTATCCATGGGCGGTTCAGCGCCTGGACTTTATTTTCGCTCAAATGCGTCTCCTGGAGACAAATTATTTCAGCGGAGAACAATTTACACTGCTTAAGTACCAAGGAGCGCTTGATCTTCTCATTTAACCCTCTCACGTTCCAAGTTAGAAACCCAACCATTTATTTAACTAACTAATTATACACAGTTTATCAACTTCCGACAGGGAGATTTGGTACACATCCCCTTTCTCAAGATAACCGGCTGCATCATAATATACTCTCCAAACCAACTTGTATATGTACACGTACAAAGACAATACATTTAACATATACCCTCTTGCCCACCCCCACCCTGTATTACCTTCCCGTTTAGGCATACCTAACCCTCCCAAACACTCACATCGTACCCCACCTCTCGTTGGGGGCATTTTACTGAAGACCACCCACCCTTTAGGCGAGGCTAGCCCTCCGGCAACTCCATGCAGATATCTATCCACCACTATTCAACTCCAGACTCCTATCACTGCGCCCCCCGCCCCCGTCTGCTCTAAACCTATCAAACCTTAAGTGGGCCACCCGCCGATTTAGAGATCCATGTGCCTACCCACAATATTAATGCAGAAGGATTATTATCACAATCAAAGAAGGAAATAGGCAAAGAGAAAAAAAAAAGAAAACACAAAAAGCACTGTAGAGACTAGACCCCCGGCCACTGCAAAGTTATTAAGCTGATCCAGCTCCTAAGATAGAAATTAACACAGAGCATTTAATTCAACCATCACTTTAGTGAGCCGCCAGTTGTTTAGTACTAGGATGATATTTATCCAGCCACTCGGCGGCTTCCATTGGAGTAAGGAAGAATTTGACCTCCCGATTGTCCACCACCCGCAATCTGGTGGGGTATAACATTGAATATTAAATATTCAGTTCCCGCAGCCGCCTTTTAACCCCTTCCCGACATTGCCTTTTTTGTTAATTTTTTTTTTTTTTCCTCCTTGCGTTCAAATAAGCGTAACTTTTTTAATTTTCCGGCTATATAGACACATGAGGGCTTTTTTTTTGCGGGACAAGTTGTACTTTGTAATGGTACCATTTACTATACCGTATTCTGGGGAATCAGGAAATAATTCAATGTGGGGTAAAAAAAAAAAAAAAACGCCATTCCACAATTTTGCGCTGGTTACGCTTTTTTTGGAGTTCATAGTTCGTTTAAAATGATGGGTTATCTTTATTCTATGGGTCGTTACGATTCTGGTGATACCAAACTTATATAGTTTTCGTTATGTTTTACCACTAAAAAAAAAAATTGCAACTTTTACGGTTTTTCTAATTTGCGTCGCGTCGCCATGTTCTGCGGCTTATAACTTTTTTATTTTTCCACCTACGGACCTGGGTGAGGGCTCATTTTTTGCGGGCTGAAGTGTACTTTTTAATTAATACCATTATGGGATATGGGCGACTTTCTGATCTCTTTTAGTTATTTTTTTTTGGGTACGCGATGCGACCAAAAAACGTAGTTTTGGCGTTTGGAATTATTTTCCGTTTACTCCTTTAACCGTGCGGGATAACTAATGTTATATTTTAATAGATCGGACTTTTAGGAACGCGGCGATACCAAATATGTTTATTTTTTTTATTTTTTATTTATTTTTATTTGTGAAATGGGGAAAGGGGGGTGATTTGAACTTTTAATATTTTTTGGGTGATTTGAACTTTTAATATTTTTTTATTTTTAAACTTATTTTTTTTTTTTTTTACTTTTACTACAAGGCCCCCTAGTGTACTTGACCACTAGGGGGCGCGATCGCCTGTACTAGGTTCAGCCATAGAGCTCTATGGCTGAACATAGTGATTTTCAGCACTTTCTATTACATCCTGCCTCAGGCAGGATGTAATAGGAATACTGACACGGCCAGCACAGGGGTCTACATTAGACCCCTGGCTACCATGGCAACCGATCGGCACCCTCCGATCTCGCCGCGGGGGGCCCCGATCGGCGCCGGAGGGGGGCGCCCCCCCTCCGATCAGCTATTTAAGCACTGCGGGCGCTTTGCCCGCGGTGCTTAAAGGGTTAAACGGCCACGATCGGCGAACTCGCCGCTCGTGGCCGTGAGAGCAGGTGCCTGGCTGTAATATACAGCCATTACCTGCTCTCTTTCAAGCCAGCTCACTCCGTGAGCTGGCTTGATTCCCCCGCAACCGACACATGACGTATATATACGTCATGTGTCGGGAAGGGGTTAACCTCCCAAAATTTGAGTCTCTGCTTTTGAATGTCAAATGGGAGATCAGGGAACAGCGCAATCTTCTTGCCATTATGAAAGAGGTCACCCTTGTTTCTTGCAGCTCTCATGATATTGTCCCGGTCCCTAAAGTGCAAGAGCTTAACAATTAAGGTACGCGGTGGACCTCCGGGGATCGGGGCTTTAAATGGTACCCTATGCGCCCGTTCGATTGAGAAATAGGGAGACAGTGCTTCCTTGCTCAAGTTCTGTAATAACCAATCTTCAATACATTTTTCTGGTGAGGCCGCTTCCACTCTTTCCTCAAAACCAACAAAACGGATATTATTCCATCTCAAACGGCCCTCCATATCAAGGATTTTGCGCTGCATCTCAGATAGTGAGCCTGCCATGATATTAATTTGTGACTGAATGGGGTTAATCACATCCTCAATATCTGAAATCCTTGTTTCAGCCTCCGTTAATCACGTATTTTCTGCGCATCATCCCGCAACAGGGTTATATCAGATTGAACTTTATTAATTTGCTCAGCTAGACGAACCTCGCTGGCATTTACCGCATCCAGCACATTTTGCAGAGTGATTTCTTTTATTGTTTGGGAAGGAGCACTGCCCCCTTTCGTGGGAGTATTCTGAGGGGTAGATTCTCAAGATCCACTCGCATTTTGTACTTGTGTACGTGCATACTTTTCTAGTCTGGCAGCAGCCGAATTTTGCCCTGTTTTCCCCATTATTTTGTTCAGAGGCCCAGTCGAACTGACCCAAGGGAAAGCTTCGCTATAATGTTGCTGCACTTCACCACACACACCGTTGATGAGGATAGTAAAGCCCCTATGTTTCACAATAAATACAACAGATAGATCACCTATTATTGTGGTTGGGCTTTCTAACACTGGCACGATTCTTCAGCACAGATCTCAATGTACTAGTTATGCCACAGTCCAGAAATGCAGAAACACAATGTCTTGCCCTCACTTCAATTCCTATGTCATACCAGGTATAAGCCCACAAAGCGTTTATACCACAGGTGTGTGTGGACTTACCCGCAGACTGATGGTAATATGTGACACAACAATCCCCTTGTTCCTGATGGAGGTCCTGGTCAGAATACCTTTATAAGCATGGATCAATAGGAAGCTGTGTCCACCAGAACTGTCCAGGCCTTGTTCATCTTCCTCCAGGCAAACATAAATCGCTGAGGGTTACTTGTGCAGGGATAGCTCACGCTGCTGTGCCTCTGCTGTCATGTAACGAGTCTCTGTGCCGCCACTGCACACCTCCTCCACAGTGTGGCGCCTCTGATGGTCAGCCCCGGATGGTCACCTCACGTCTGGCAGGACATGCTTCAGTTCCCTGCCGGAACGTAGCCTCTGGTTGCCACTGCCAAACAGGATCGGGGACGGGGATCAGCGGGCAATATTGTGCCATATGACGGGATCAGGGTGCCGGGCATTCAGAAATAGCAGACAGGGGAGCCAGCATGGAGCAGGATTACCCGCGAGTCATGGAGACGCCGGAGAACTCGCAGCTCCTCCCCCCTACACGCACGCCATGGTGGCCTCGCCCCCCAGCTCCAGATTGAGATTTCTCAGGTACACCTGACATCCTGCTGTGTTGATTTTTGACACAAAGAAATACATAATTGCAGACACACACTTGCTTTCGCTTCACCTGATCCAAATGTATTAAATGGAGTTATTTGTTGTAGTGATATATCTGACTTTGTTATTCTGTGAACTGTATATATTTGTTAGTGTTGATGCTATATTTCCGGACTATTTAGAAATTCCATGCCAGATTTTAAAACAAACAGCAGATCACCTCTAATTACCTGATGTCAGGAGAAACCCATGTAAGGGGCCTATATATATGGGATGGCTGCAATGTAGTTGTGTCCCAGTGTGTTCAGTGTGTTCAGTTGCAAGGTAAGTTTGGATATGATGTCTGTGTTAAAGTTTCCAAATGTTACTGCATGCTTCTGTATGTGTTTAAAAGGGGCTTTCAGACAATTCCAACATCCTTGTAACATACAGTATATTGTTTGGCTAAATAGTGAATGTTACCTGGGCACACTTTTGCCTCTTCAATGGTGTGTAGGATACAGTATCCCAGCCACATTTGTTTACAAATATGCTGGTACTGTCACATTTTAGCAAGCACTGGCGTAACTGGTGTTAATGTTGTCCATGGTTATTACATATATATGTTTAATAGTGGTGTGCAGCAACTAAAATGTTGTGTCTATTGTTTCAGAAAGCATTTGCCAACCCGCCAAAACAATGCAGAATACGGGCCGTCCCTCGCCTGTTTGCATGCTTACTGTATATTCAACTATATATTTTTTTGCCTTGTGTACATTACAAGTATATTGTATTAATTGTCACTATTTCCTGTTAATTTAGATAGAAGAAGCTGCAATGGTGTATGTTGTGTATGGAGAGGGGCAACTTGCGGCTCCACCCACTCGGCGCCAAAGGAGGCCAGGTCTTGTTAGAATCTTCCGCTCACTGGTGACCCTCTTTGGTATGCCCGATGATGAGGTACTTACTAGGTACAGGTTACCCCCACATCTTATTTTAGAGACTATGGCCCTTATTCTGGTTGGTGCGGTAATATCCGCGTGCGTTCGTGCCGCCAATGTTTTGTGTCTGCGCATGTGCAGAGGCGTCTCTGCGCATGTGCGAGCGGAACGCACGGCAACATTCCGCATGAAATGTGTACACTACGAACAGGGGGTGGAGAGGGGTGTGAAGGCCTGTTTGGGCTCATTACCATATGTTTACACCCCGCGTTTCATGGGCGTTCCCATGCAAACGCTGGGCGTACGTATGGTAATGCGGCTGTGACGCACGTGTGGGGGGCGGACATATGACATTGCCGGATGTCAGCTGCCCGCCCAGATCCATTCTTTTGCACGGAGAAATGCCTGTGTGGTCTGAGGTTGCGGGAGCTGCCTGGCCACTCGGTCCTGCGACCATCGAATGATGGGGGAGGTTCCCTGAGATGGAGGAGGTGTATTCATCAGAAATACACGTGCGGTCCGTTCGGACAGCTTCTTACCGCGTACGGACGGAGTTGGCGATCCGTATGGAAGGCGGGGTTTAGGATGCACGGTGCTGGCCGCATATTCGGATCCGGCCGCACCGATCAGAATAAGGGCCTATCTCTTTAATTGAGAGTGATCTGGAACCACATCATCGGCTCAAAACAGCAATACTGCCACTCACCCAGGTGTTGGGGGTGTTCCATTTCTGCGCCTCAGGTACGTTCCAGCAAGTAGTGGCAGTACTTGCTGGGATATACCAGCCTGCTTTTTGCAGAATCCTGAGGTGTGTGAGGTCTGCCATATTTAGGCGCAAGGGGCACTTCATGGCCATGTATTTTTCCCAAGATACCCTTGATAGGAGTAAGCTGGCATGTCAACACCTTGCTGGTTTCCCTAATGTGATAGGGGCTGTGGATGGGACCCATGTACCATTCGTGCCACCATCACGGAGCGAGTGGATCTACCGGAAAAGGAAGATGTTCCACTCGCTCAATGTGATGGTGGTATGTGGCCCATCCATGGAAATTCTTGCCTTTAATTCCAACTTTCCTGGAAGTTCCCATGACTCTCACGTTATCCGACAAACCGGGATCTGGCAAAGACTGGAAGGAAGTGATGCGTGGATTCTGGGTGACTCCGGTTATCTCTGCACACACTGGCTGCTTACTCCTTACAGTTCCCCAACACCGGGCCCACAGGAGTCATATAATGGGGCGCATGTCACCACCAGGCAAGTGGTGGAGCACACGATTGGCCTGTTAAAGGGCCGTTTTCGTGTGTTCCACTGCACTGGTGGCGACCTGCAATATTCACCAAAAATGGTGGCAAGGATTGTGGGGGTGTGTTGCTTTTTGCACAACATCGCTGTGAGGCGTTATGTTCCCTTTCCCGAGTCGGAAGTAGCAACATCTGAGCCGCAAGACATTGCCCTGCACCCATTCCGCACCCCTGAAAGCATCCAGGGATACCAACTGCGGGTCTTTGTGGTGGCACGCTACTTCAGGTATCTGTGTGAATGGACAACATACAATATAATCTATTAAACTAATTGATGAAGTTATAAATTCAGAAGCAATTCTAAATCTGTTAAAAAGGTGACATCACGGATTATTTGACATTGATGAACAATACACCTGTAGCCTACATAATGATTGTGGTGTAATGGTTTGGGGGCACAGTCATGTGAAAACTGGGTGATGTATTGCATGTTTGGGAAATGTCCTAACCTATTTATTTTATTGTTTATCTATATAGCTGATGATGGACGCCATGTCAGGTGAGATGATTTGTATGTGTATTCTACTGTAACAGTCATGTTGGTATGTGTTTTGTGTGTTTGTTGAAGGTACAGTAGGTATTATATGGTGGTTAAGATTGTTGAAATGTTCAAACTACTAGTTGAGTGGGTATACAGTCAGGCAGGTATGGTCAGCAGTCTAAACAATGAAATCATGTAGGCAGGAGACATGCACATACTGTATGTGTATGGGTATATTTATGTGAAAAGACGCATATACATACCTGTACATGCATAGAGTAAGTATTGCGATCCGTTCCGATCACCATGGCGAGAGAAATTTTGCATACTGTTAATTGAACTATTATCAATAAAGTTAATACCAAATAATAATGTTAACAATCACTCAGAGAACAGCATAATTAATATATTTCCCTGAATTTGTTTAGTGCGCCATTGCCAATATGTCTTCCCACAGGGCTGCACCCTTTACCCAGAGGGAGCTCCTGGCCCTTGTGGGAATAATGGAGCAGAGGCTGGGGCGTGCAGGGCCTACCTTGCAGCCCGACACAGTATTTTCGCCCGCACAGGCGTGTGCCATACCATCGCCCAATTGGAGCGGCGATGGTCCGACTTGTGGAGGCGCCAGCTGGACCTCCTCCAGCACCTGAGGCGCCGAATTTGACGCTGTGAGTATTTTTGCATTGAATACATATTTGCTGTTTATTGCTGGTTTTTGCATGCGTTTGTTCTTATTTGCCCATGTTAGGCCGAATGTTTGTATTAGTGTGAGATTGGTACAGTAAAAGTGAGTGTGTGTGAGTGAGAGTGTGTGAGTGTGTGTGTGTGTTTTTTGCTTTAAAATTTTTTAACATAACCTCTGTATGCTAGTTTTTTAAAAAAAAGCATTTATATTGGTTTATAACTTCTGCAGTGAAACTTTATTTTTTTTTTCCGAAAATCTCTATGGATTCCACCTACAACACCACATCTTCAATTGGATAAAATATACACAGCACGGGACCGGAGGCAGGCAGAGGAAGCAGGGGCCGACCAGGAGGCCCACTACCAATCCCCTACCCACTCCCAAATCCCTACCCACTCCCAAATCCCTACCCACTACCAATCCCCTACTCACTCCCAAACCCCTACCCACTCCCAAACCCCTACCCACTGCCTGCCTTCACCACCTACTTACCCTCCCTTAGCCAATCCCCTCTCCTATCATCTACCTACCTACCACCCAGCCCATCCCTTCTCCCACAACCTACCTACCCTCCCCCCAGCCAATCCCCTCTCCCAGTACCTACCTACCCTTCACCCAGCCCATCCCCTCTCCCACAACCTACCCACCCTCCCCCCACCACCCAGCCTGCAGGATTGGGAGCACAAAATGGGGGGAGTGGTAAGTACACAATATGCCTCATGTACTTGAAATCATGTATTTGTATGTAGTGTACATGACACATGTAAGCTACTATGGTGGCCAATGATCACACAATATTTGTGGCTAAAACCCATTAAACACCAGTTTTTGGTGTTCAGGCACAAATATTATGTGAGCCCATAATGTATCAATGTGGGTGCGCAGTATGAATCTCTGATCCCTGCTGCAATCCCCCTTCACCACCGGCACCAGCATCCCCCATAGGTCTCTATTGGGTTGGGAAACCTGGGCGATGAATCAACATTGAGGAGGCCAACTTCACATCCCTGGCTTAATGCCATTCTGAAATGGCCAACTTCACATCCCTGGCTTAATGCCATTCTGAAATGGCAACAAGCCAGGGATGTGAAGTTGGCCTCCCCAATGTTGGGGATGGCTACGGGATTGAACTGCCCATGGGCCAGTGGGGTCAGCAGGGATCAGTGCATAACCACACATGCACACCCCCCCCCCCCCCCCCAGGTCTGCGATTCGCAGGAACAGGTTATTTTTCCCACATATGGGATATGGAGTACAATTCTGGGCCCCACACTATAAAAAGGACATCATAGAACTGGAAAAAGTCCAAAGAAGAGCAACAAAACTAGTAGGGAATGGAGAATTTGAGCTATGAAGATAGATTGAACCATTTAGGATTGTTTACGCTAGAAAAGAGACATTTAAGGGGACATGCTTACCATGTTCAAATATATCAGGGGCCAATATAAGGAACTGTCTGACGCCCTTTTTACTGTAAGGAAGGACTTAAGAACACGAGGACATGAGATAGATTAGAGGAAAGAAGATTTTGTTCCCTTAGAAGAAAACATTTTTTTTTACAGTAAGGGCAGCCAAACTATGGAACTCTCTTCCTGGAGATGTGGTGTCAGCAGACACAATAAATACATTTAAAATAAGGTTGGACAAACATCTATTGGTTAAAAACATACAGGTATACAAGCAATAATCATGGTCTGTCCTTGAATATATCAGCACTATGTATAGCAAGGGAGGAAGCTAATACACCAAGGTTGAACTTGATGGACCTGAGTCTTTATTCAGCCTTAAATACTATGTAACTATGGGCCTTATTCTGGTCTGTGCGGCCGGAGCCGAATATGCGGCCAGGACCGTGCGTCCTAAACCACGCCTTCCGTAAGGATCGCTCACTCCGTCCGAATGCGGTAAGCCGCTGACCGCACGGAGCACGAGTGGATTTCTCATGTATACACCTCCTCCATCTCTAGGAACCTCCCCCATCATTTGATGGTCGCATACCATCGAATGCAGGACCGAGTGGTCAGGCAGCTCCCGCGAGCTCAGACCACTCTGGCATTTCTCCGTGCAAAAGCAGGGATCTGGTCGGGCAGCTGACATCCGGCAATGTCATTAGTCCGCCCCCTACACGTGTGTCATGGCCGCATTACCATACGTACGCCCAGCGTTTTCATGGGAACGCCCATGAAATGCGGGGCGTATGCATATGTTAATGAGGCCAAACAGCCCTTCACGCCCCTCTCCTCCCCCTGTTCGTTGTGTAAACAATTCATGCGGAATTTGGAAGTATGTCCCTTTCGCACATGCGCAGATATGCCTCTGCACATGCGCAAACACAAAACATCGGCGGAACGAACGCACGCGGACATATCCGCACCAACCAGAATAAGGGCCAATGTAACTATGGAGTGCGTGTTTGAAGAGTTGCATTCTTGCCTGATACGTGAAAACTTGCCTGAAGAGTGAATGCTTGCCTGAAGAGTGAATGCTTGCCTGAAGAGTGAATGCTTGCCTGAAGATTGGAGTGTCTGCATGATGAGGGGATATGTGCCTAAAGATGGAATGCTTGAGGGTTTGGAGGCTGGAGAAAAGTTGAGTAAGGGTTAGCATTCCATAGAGTATGTTGATGCTGATTTCTTCTCATATTGGAAATAATTTATACTAAAACAAGAGGCACGTAAATAAATGCACCATTACAATAGATTTAATGGTTACAAGTAGTTATGCATAAACCCATGTAATCTTTCTTTTGATAGCAAAATATGCATTATTGCAAATTATGAAATATCAGTCATTAGGTCGACTCCGTTGGGTCGACATACTGCAAGGTCGACAGGTATCTAGGTTGACATGGCACAAAGTCGACAGGTGTCAAGGTCGACATGGGACAAGGTCGACAGGTGTCTAGGTCGAAACATGCTTTAGGTCAACATGGGTTAGGTCGACAGTCAAAAGGTCAACATGGTTTTTTTCACAGTTTGTTTACCTTAATGTCGACACAGTTGACATGGACACTGTTTTAAGTGCACCGCATGCACTCGCCATGCTTCGGGTACACTGCCTCGCTGCGCTCGGCACACTATTTTGTTCTCCCGCCGCGACCTAGTGGATGGTAGGGCACGAAATACTGCCTGTCGGCACATGTCGGCTCTTAAAACAGTGAAAAACCAGATGTCCACATTTTGACTGTCGACCTAACCCATGTCGAACTAACGCATGTGCCGACCTATACACCTGTCAAACTTGTCTCATGTCGATCTAGACAACTGTCGACCTTGAGTTATGTCGATCTAGACACCTGTCGACCTTGAGTCATGTCGATCTAGACACCTGTTGACCTTGCAGTATGTCGACCCAATGGTGTTGACCTAATGACTGTCGACCATCATCAGGTCGACCAACCGACCGTATCCCCTTATACTGTAAATATCCAATTGAATATTTGTAACTTGGTATTAAATTACTTTGATGTAGAGTACACATAATCGTCATATAGCTGAAGATATATAAAGATATAAGACTCTTCATACAGAGGCGTAACTCTGGGAGGCAATGGAATCATCTTCTGCCAGGCTCCTGCTCCCAAGAGGGCACCTCTACTTCCCTGCAAGTTTGAATAAGTTACCGGTAATTGAAAACCATTGACATAGCTTCTTTTGCTGACTTCCCCTCCGACCAGGACCAGAGACATCATACTCACTTTATTTCAAACATAATATCCATAACATACATACAGCACACACACATGCTGTACATATATTTATATAAGGTTGTGTGTTTGTGGGGCACCAATATTTATCTTGCCCCCGGGCAACTGGGACAAACTTACGCCACTGTCTTCATATATCTAAGTTATGTAACAGGCAGAGTGTATTTAATTTTATATTCATTAAGGGCATGCAGTTTTTGAAAATGTTGTTTCATTATTTACCTTTCTAATTTTTTTCTTCACGTTCTCCTATATTTTATTATTTTGCTGACTACTTATATAGAGAGCAGTATTTTTAACAATTATAACAAAAGATTAATTTTAAAACAATGCATCTGTTATGGACAACTTATCTTCTTTTTCTTTGTGTGCAAGCACAGCAAGGACTGCAGAGTTTCTGTAGTTTTATGAAATTTCAGATCATGTGTACACATATATACAATCCATGTCTCTTTTAACCGTTTGGCCGACTGTCCTCCGGTCGGACTGTCCACAAACAACAGCCGATCACGTGCGTACACACCTGTACAATTTTACTTGCGACGTCCGATGTACTCCCGTCCAAACAGTCGCAAGAAAAAGATTGTACCACCGTACACACTCTCTCGATTTGGGCTTTGGACACGATATATATGAACAAAATTATCATAATGAGCTGGGTTAAGGGCATACCAAAACAAAGAGGCGTGAGTACAGAACCTAAACAAAAGTGACGGGGTACGTGTCTACTAAACTTCTGTATAGAAATGCCGGTCTGGTCCCGCAGTTAAATTTGAGAGGCACAAGCAGACAGACAATAGCCCTTAAAATGGCTAAGGATAATACAAGGCACAGTTGCTAATATTTCAATATGCATTACATAATGTGACACACACGGAGCACCAAACTTCTATAAAGCCGGGTATGCGACTAGTCAGTTTGCGGTAGTCACCCTGCCAAACTGCTATAAAGCCGGGTATGCGAGTATAGTCAGTTTGCAGTAGTCACCCTGTAGTCGCATACCCGGCTTTATAGCAGTTTGGCAGGGTGACTACCGCAAACTGACTAGTCGCATACCCGGCTTTATAGAAATAATGAACTACAATAGTTACACTATAATAAGTACATAGATTCCATTCATGAAGTTGTAATGGCTGGACGAACATGCATATTAGATGTAAATGTGTAGCAGCAAATGATATCAGAAATAAAAAGGGGAGATTTATGAGGTGAATATACTGAACACAGTTTATTAAATCAGTAATTGTGCAATGTTACAATGTTGTCAAAACAAGTCTAGATGGTAACAATTGGAAGCAACACATGTAACAATGTTAGATAAAAGGGTATGTGCACATATAATGTCTGAAAATGGTGAAGAGCAGCCAGATGTGGTGTGGAGCCCCTGGCCAGGGGTCTGTTGGCCGGCTGTTCGTAGGGGATGGACAGTAGTGGTAATTTAACCGCAGTTAAATTTGAGAGGCACAAGCAGACAGACAATACCCCTTAAAATAGCTAAGGATAATACAAGGCACAGTTGCTAATATTTCAATATGCATTACATAATGTGACACACACGGATCACCAAACTTCTATAAAGCCGGGTATGCGACTAGTCAGTTTGCAGTAGTCACCCTGCCAAACTGCTATAAAGCCGGGTATGCGAGTATAGTCAGTTTGCGGTAGTCGCATACCCGGCTTTAAAGCAGTTTGGTGATCCGTGTGTGTCACATTATGTAATGCATATTGTTTTGTAATAGCCACATTAACAGGAATTTAGATTAAGTTCCCCCAATAAACCCCCAGCAGCTGCTACATTGTCAGGAAAATTCACATTAA
Organism: Crinia signifera; assembly: GCF_055691185.1. Lineage (NCBI taxonomy): Eukaryota > Metazoa > Chordata > Amphibia > Anura > Myobatrachidae > Crinia > Crinia signifera. The sequence continues at coordinate 79,041,540 of NC_139223.1, read as the reverse complement.
CTGCGGTAGCTCTGTAAATATATATATATATATATATATATATATATATATATATATATATATATATATATATATGTCCAGGCTCCAGTTAGCAAGATATATATTTATTTAATCTAAATTCCTGTTTGCCGCAGTGCACCTCTGGCTCGAGCACTATGTGACGGAGGGGCCGCACACAGCGGGTATCGGGAGAAACCTCCATTTCCCCAGCACTCCACATATATTTTAATGGGGGATTGCGATGCTGGCCAATTTGCAAAGCATTCCCAATATTGCCCCCCGAACTTTGTGGGAATTCAGGTACCCCACCTGACTCCTCCCACACCACTACTGTCCATCCCCTACGATCAGCCGGCCAACAGACCCCTGGCCAGGGGCTCCACACCACATCTGGCTGCTCTTCACCATTTTCAGACATTATATGTGCACATACCCTTTTATCTAACATTGTTACATGTGTTGCTTTCAATTGTTACCATCTAGACTTGTTTTGACAACATTGTAACATTGCACTATTACTGATTAAATAAACTGTGTTCAGTATATTCACCTCATAAATCTCCCCTTCTTTTTATTTCTGATATCATTTGCTGCTACACATTTACATCTAATATGCATGTTCGTCCAGCCATTACAACTTCATGAATGGAATCTATGTACTTATTATAGTGTAACTATTGTAGTTCATTATTTCTATAAAGCCGGGTATGCGACTAGTCAGTTTGCGGTAGTCACCCTGCCAAACTGCTATAAAGCCGGGTATGCGACTACAGGGTGACTACCGCAAACTGACTATACTCGCATACCCGGCTTTATAGCAGTTTGGCAGGGTGACTACCGCAAACTGACTAGTCGCATACCCGACTTTATAGAAGTTTGGTGATCCGTGTGTGTCACATTATGTAATGCATATTGAAATATTAGCAACTGTGCCTTGTATTATCCTTCATTTTAAGGGCTATTGTCGGTCTGCTTGTGCCTCTCAAATTCCTTTCTGTTGTGACAGCCTGATATATCATGAGCAGCGGAGCCGCGGCTCTGTGAACTACATTAACCCTGTCACCTCCACACATGATTTATTCATGTGTGCGTTCTGAATGCAATGTACTTATTATATTGTAACTATATCTGTAGGAGAGATTATGTAGCTATGGAACGCCCACATGGGCGTTCCAGCTTTGGCAGTATAGTCGCAAGGACGGCAGCATATCGATCGAACGTGCGTACACACTGCACTTTTGTTCCGATATGAGGCCGTCCTGTCGGATGAAAATTAAACTGCAAAGAACCATCGACAGACCGAGTATGGACGGTCAAGACAGTTTTTTGCCGTTTATCGCTCGTACGGGACAGCGTACACACCTATACAATTGAACGGCTGTCCGACCCAGAACGGAAGAACGGCCCGACAATTGTATATATGTGTACCCAGCTTAAGAAGCCATTCAGAAGACATGTGACACCGTAAGATGTTTTTGGCTATACCTTGCAATATATATGTGTGTGTGTGTATGCACTTGTACCCCGTCCCACGCTCATTGTGGCTCCGATGTTGCTAACAAGCACTTTGGCGCACCTATTTGCATCCGCTTCTTACTGCAATTTTTCCATATAATGTAATCGTAATGGGCGCTGGTGCGACAAAGATGCATGTAAATGCCAGCATGCACATGCATTGCGAGAATACTAGCCTCATCTACACCTAGATGATATATCTGTATACAATACTTGTGTGTTTGTGTGTGTGTGTGTGTGTGTGTGTGTGAGGTACAGTGTTATGAGCTGCTGCCTAGTGGTCCTGCCTATTTTTTCAGTCTCTTGCCCCACAATTTCTTTTGGCAGGCCTGAATATGCCACTTGGGAGAACAGAGTTTTTATTACATTTTATGGTGGGATTATCTCTTAGCGTCTTGTTGAATAATAAATTTGACTGAAAATATTTTAAAAACAGAAACATTTAATTTCCGTATCCTTGTGCCATATAACAGAAATATTTGAAGACACTTTAAGATATATTTTGATTGTGAAACATTTCAATATTTTGTTTGAAGCCTTACAATGTTTCTACATTAATAATTTTCAAGATTATAAAAAGCATATTTTTGTCATCTTAATCTGTTTTGCATGTTATCACATTTCCAACAATCTCCGATAATTCTAGCGGCATATTATATTTTTCCTAGTTAATGTATTTTACAGAACCTGAATTAAATTTTCCTTCCTCTTTAATAACATAATCTACTTGGCTTTTGACTGAGCATAAGTAATATGTATGTTATTTTCAGACTCACTATTATTAAATCATATGTTTTCATTTCAGACTCAATCGTCTTTTAACTTAATAACATGAAATAAACCTTCACTACAGCTTCCTCCTCTATCCTAAGGTCAAACGCATATTTATTAAGACCAAGCAGATAGCTATCCATTTTCATGTCTGATTATAACAGCCTTTTTTTTTTTACCTGTTCCTTTGAGTGAATTCTGGGAAAGAGTCCATACTCTACTATTTAGAAGTGTCTTCAGGTTATTAATTTTATTCAATTAGATTATTCAAATTTTGGCTGAGATCATTGCTTAATAAATTTGGAAAGCAAAAATATTTAGTCCTTTTTGGCAATATTTTATGTATGCTCTAATGAGCAAGTTTTAGAAGAGATAGGTTTACAGTCGTAGATGGTTTTATACAGTATTGTTTCCATTTAACGGGGAATATTCAATTAGTCACAGGTTCTAATCCCGGGTATGGCTCAAAGCTATTTAGTTACAGACCTGGGATCAATCAGTGACTTACCTCCAAAGGGTGAAAGCAAAAAATCTGAGTGTTGCCTTGGGGTTAGTTTCTAGTTGATCATGGGTAACTGATTATATAGCCGCCATCATTTTACCAAAGAACAGAGGGCGCACGGTAAATCCATGGTTCAAATAATAAAAGATAAATTTAAAATATATTCTTGTGTTTACACTATGGGTATATTTAGAGTTGGGTGCATGTCAGTTTATTTTTTAAAAACATATACAAACATATAAACTGTGTTACATCCATACTGCGTATGTGCACCAGAAATCTGTAGGAATACATCCATATACAGTCAGGGCCGGAGCTACCACTAGGCAGCTGCCTAGGGTGCTGGCCACTAGAGGGCACCCCAGTACTGTGATCATGTAAATTTAGTATTTTACTGGACTTCCTGAGTTGTAGGGGAGCCTGACACTTTCCCCCAGCACATTTTGCACATGCTGTTACCCGGGCCTGGGAGCAGGTACTGTGGGTGATTGCTGGGCTCAGCTTCCAGCAGTAGTTATGAGGCTTGTGTCCTGCTTTTCTGCTTCATGCTGCTGCTCTGCACAAAGAGATCGTCTGGTAGCTCCGCCTCCTCCAGCACAAGAGCCGATTCCTAAGAGACCCTGCCAGCAGCCAGATCATCCAGACATACAGAACAGGGGGGAGATTCTCTAAGCTAAAAATGCGGTAAAAACCCTGTTATCAGGTTTTTACCGCATTTTAGGATGCTGTAAGCTTCCCCCGCCTGGTTACCGCGGCGGGGGGCATCGCCAGATGGGCTTCTACCGCATTCCACCGCCGCCCCGCACGGACCCCCGCCGCCCCGCATCGCCCCCTCACCTGTGTCCGGGCAGCACAGAGCTGTGCTGCCCGGACCTGTGACCTCCTCCCTGCACTGATCCTCTTCCGGGTGCAGGGAAGCAGCAGCGCCGGGTGTGGGAGGGAGGGGGGAGCCGCCGTGACCTGCTGGGACCCGGCAACTCTCACAGCAAAGGACAGCTCTTAACGCAAGAGCTGTCCTTTGCTATAATTATCGCATATGTTAGCACATATGCGATAATTATAAATGCGAAGAGAGGCGAAGGGGGGCGGAGATTCTTAGAGAATCTCCCCCCAGGTGACTGGCAGCACATACTATATGTATTTCAGGGAGGGGAGGTGCAGGGATGGTTTTTACATGTGTGTTGGGGGAAGTGCAGGGCTGGGGGCGTGTGTGTTGCAGGGCTGGGGAACATGTGTGTTGGGGAAGTGCAGGGCTAGGGGCATGTGTGTTGGGGGGAAGTGCAGGGCTGGGGAACACGTGTGTTGGGTAAAGTGCAGGGCTGGGGAACATGTGTGTTGGGAAAAGTGCAGGGCTGGGGAACATGTGTGTTGCAGGGCTGGGGAACATGTGTGTTAGAGGTGCAGGGCTGGGGAACATGTGTGTTGAAGGTCCAGGGCTGGGGAACGTGTGCTGGGGAGCATGTGTGTTGGAGGTGCAGGGCTGGTGAACGTGTGCTGGGTAACATGTGTTTTGGGGGAGGTGCAGAGCTGGGGAACATGTGTTTTGGGGAGGTGCAGGGATGGGGAACATGTGTGTTGGGTAAAGTACAGGGCTGGGGAACATGTGTTTTGGGGGAGGTGCAGGGCTGGGGAACATGTGTTTTGGGGGAGGTGCAGGGCTGTGGAAGGGATACTGGAGTTAAGGGTGTGAGGGATACAGGAGTACAGGTGTGTGAGGGATAATGGAGTACAGGTGTGGGAAGGAAATATATAGAATGTATTATAGTCCTGAGTGATCTGGCTCTTCCTTTAAAGTACATTTCTGCGCACCGGGTGCCTGCACAGAAACATATATATAATTTATTCCTAACGAATAACGAAACTGGGTAAAGGGGGGGGGGGCGCATTATTAGAAGTTTTGCCTAGGGTGCCAAACCACCTTGCAACGGCCCTGTATACAGTACATCTGTGTAACTGACTTTATTTAGGGCAAGCATAAGACAAGTACAATAAGGTGAGTCCAAGGGTAGAAATGGATGCAGACACAGATGGACCTGCCAGGAGGCATAGGTACTGTATATGCTCTATGAATGGTGCACCAATACACAACTATAATGATGACAATCAGCAGATCATTCAGGCTGCTGCAGCTAAAGTAGATAAAGTTGCAGTTGTCTATTTGCATTTTCAGTTGACATTTCCATTTGGATTACGGCAAGAAAGAAGATTACTATTTGATGGCTAAAGGGAAAAACAACAGATGCTTAAAGTCAATTTTTGTTATGTCTTTTTAAGAATTGAGTAACATTTGAATGAAGATGCATCATTTGCATTTATTAATAACTTAAGACAATACCTTCTTTGGTGCCTATGACACTTCATAATGTTGTTCTCTTCGAAAAACAAATCAATATTACTTATGACTAATAACTCAAATGCCATTGCTGCACTAGAGCTTTCTACTATAGATAGTAAATATACATTCTTGTACATCTGATGTTCATGCTGTATGTGCAAATTCTGTTTTCGGTCTGGACACAACATCAGATGCATCTGATTAACCTGCTGGTGACCTGCTATATATTTGCAATGTTAGAATGTTGCATTGTCAGAAAAATGTAAACACAAAGAAAAAGAAGATATCTTTTTTACTGCATGGTAATGGTAAAGGTGTGGTAATGGTAAATGCCTTTCATTTGTAAGCTTTTGTGCTTTTGTTTTTAGATTCTTAAATGATATACAGTAATTTGAGTATGATTTTATTATGCAGCAGTGTCACACTGCCTGGTGCTTCCAGTCCTTGGATTTAACATGTTCCTCTCTTGACAAAGGTCCCTGTTGAGGATCGAAACGTCAACTACATTTATGAAATAAATCTTTTCAACTATGATTTATCGCCTGTGGTGAGTGCCTGCTTCAACCAATCTTCTATATTTGGGACTTTGATTCCTTTAAAGTGGAGCACCGCTAAATTGCCCTGAGAGTGAATTGAGTGCGGTTCTCGAATACTAATATATATATATATATATATATATATATATATATATATATATATATATATATATATATATATATATATATTTATATTACACCACCCTTTTGCAGAACTCACTTTTAAGAAGCGGGCCTAATAATGACTTGTTAAGCAGGGGACTACATCTTTAAACATTTATAGTATATTTTGACAAATTATTTGCGTATGTGTATGTCTAAATTTTAAGCAATTATTTTTATGTACCATTGATAAAGAGTTATATTGTTTATTTAATCATATATGGAGTAGATGTTTTGTGTACCCACTGGCGAAACTTACACAGTAACAATAGAACTTGTACCGTCACAGCATAACATTTATCTGAAATGACTCAGAAAACAAAAAGACCATAGTACAGTAATGTCTGAATACTAGTGATGATTTCATTCATATAATACAATCACATATACAGTATGCAAGGTTAATGCGCATATCAGACACATTCTGGGCCAAATGTAATAGGGTGAGAGTTTCAGAAAGTGAGAGATTTTGGGAGAGTTTACCCATGTTTTTTAAAGCAGCAATCATTTACATGGCAAAATCAACCTGGTTTTGCAGTGTAATTGATTGCTGCTTTAAAAAACATGGGTAAACTCTCCCAAAATCTCTCACTTTCTGAAACTCTCACCCTATTACATTTGGTCTTTCTTTTTCCTCTTCTTTCATGTATAGGTCCTAAAAGAACTTGATAAAAAAGTGCAATATTGTCTAGTAAAGTAAAACTAAAACAATTTTAATAATGCACTCACATTTCTCATGTAAAAACAAACATAAAACCTAAATGGATAACGGATCCCTCAATTACTGGGCTGATCTGGAGTCACCTCTTGTAGGTATCAAGTTCTTTTAGGACCTATATATGAAAGAAGAGGAAAAAGAAAGACAGAGTGTGTCTGATATGCGCATTAACCTTGCATATATGCGAGTGTATTATATGAATTACATCATCACTAGTATTCAGACATTACTGTACTATGGTCTTTTTGTTTTCTGAGTCATTTCAGATTAACATTATGCTGTGACAGTACAAGTTCCATTGTTACTGTATAAGTTTCGCCAGTGGGTACACAAAACATCTACTCCATGTTCTTTGTTTGCTAAGCTTTTTTGGTGAAGGTTTTCTTTGTGTCACCCTGGGCAGAAATGTATTGCTCTGTGGATATCAGTAAAAACCTGTTTCCTTTCTATGTAATCATATGATAAAACAATTTAATATTTACCTAATTATGTGGCGCTCTCTGAGATATTTACAGGGGAATCAACCTCTGTACATATTTGTCTAGTTTTTCTTTAAGCAAAAGTCCCAGTTTGCTACTTGAGAGCAGCCAATTGGTACACATAATTGATGTTAAAAATTATTTTTTGTAAAGGTGATTATAATATTTGTGTCTGGTTGGCTTTTCTGGTTTAGGTTTGTCTAGAAAGCTTAAACAGAAAATACCTTACTTAATATAAAGAAGGCTCACAGAATAAAGCTCCGCAAAATGCCTTTCATTAACCCTTTTAGTGCCAAGTACATTTGTGAAAATAGTTGTGAATATTGCCAAGCAAACATATTTATTCATTATCATGACCTGCAATATTTACCTGTTTCCATGTTTATGTTTATAGGAAATACATACCATCATATTTTACACTTTTATTTTTGAAATTTTCATAACAAATGCAAGTGACACTGGCATTTTTAGCAGTTATGTTGGCACTCAAATGGTTAAGCAATTCAGTAGCAATCATAAAGTCATTGAATCTAATCAAGAAACATTTGAACTTTACTTCTTGACAATGTAATGAAAGACTGTGGGCTTAGGCTCAGACATAATCACTGGGCTGCTTATTTTTGGAACCCTGCAATCAGGTATATGACGCCCCACCAGAGTGAAATCCCTCCCCATGCAAGCCTACAAATTACTTAGCAGGGCTTGTGAAAATTTGCTGGATCAGCAATTAGCTGCAAATCCATTTGCGAACCATTCACAATCTAATACATTTTCTAGTGTGTGTAGTCTATGAGTAGCCCAGGACCTACTCAGTTTGTGTCACATTACATGCAACATGGAGTATGTAGTATATTTGTTAGAATGTTTGTGTGGCCTGAAATAATGTATATGGGCCAGACAAAAAGAAAATTGAGAACAAGATTATCAGAAAACTAGAAAATCAGAAAACTAGATTATCAGAAAACTATTGCACACATAGCCTTTCCAAACATTTCTCTGAAGTACATAAAAAAATCCAATGGGATCAAAGTTTATGGCACTCAAGAGAGTGAACCCAACTGGTATAGAAAAAAGCTTTGAAAAATATGAGTGGATTTTTCACCTTTAAACCATCTTACAATGTTGACTTCAAATTTAGGGGGTTATTCTGGTTCACTCGCAAAGGCAAATTTACTCTCTAATGGACAAAACCCTATGCACTGAAGAGAGAGTTAGATTTAGGTGGGGGGGTACGTCATGGATATCTATATTGCAGTGTAAAAATAAAGCAGCCAGTTTTTACCCTGCACAGAAACAAAATAACACCCAAATCTAACTCTCTCTGCCAGCGGCGGTTTTTACCCCCAGGTAAAATCCGCCACTGTAGTGAGACTGCACTGGCTTCACTGTGACTGGCAGTGACTTCCTATTGGAAGTCCAACCTGCCAGTCACCAAGGCAGTCCCATAGGGAGGTGTTCCCTCCCTCCGGGACGCCTTGCTGCGGGCTGCCATGCAAAAATGGCAAAAAAAATGCAGAGTGCGCATGCACAGTACCTATATCCGTACTACACACGCGCTGGTCCCGGTGCCTGTTATTTGTATAGTACAGGTGCCAGGACCATGATTACTTCTATGGGCTGTTGCTGAAGCAGCCCATAGAAACTGTCTGCATGCGCAGTACATATGATTGTACTGCGCATGCGCCAGTCCTGGCGCCTGTCATCAAAGCACCAGGGACCCAGGAGAGGAGGCGGCGGCGACAGGGGGTGCCTGAATCGCGGTACCCCCGCTGCGTCCAGAGGCAGCTCCGCTCCCCCTAATCAGGTACGAGCCACCATTGCTCTCTGCACATGTTACATCAGCCCCACCTGCAGTGAATATAGTTTTGTCCATTACAGAGTGAATTTGACTTTGTGTGTGAACCAGAATAATCCCCTTAGTGAATTTCTTTGTGAAAAAAAAAGAAAATATATACAACAATTTAACACAAAATAAAATAACTTTTTTTACATACAGTACACAATTATATAACATACACTACTGTAAATCTCACATGTATTATAGATTTTAACAAACATAAGGTTGCACTGAATAAATAGAGAAAAAAAAAAACAGAAGAGATACCATCAATTTGATGGATTCTTGGAATAACCAGCCTGCTCTGTTTTAAGATATTCCTGTTCCGGTTTCATCCATTTGACTCCATTTCAACTATCTAAGGAACAAATGAACAACCTGTGTTGGCCCAACACATCCCTGACAAAGAGCAGCAATGTATGAAATCCATCAGAGACCTGGTAAAGTGGCTGGTGAGACATTCTGCCCTGTCTATTCCCATGTTCTATCATCAACATTATCCAGTGGCAATCAGACATAGGCATCTAGGCAGGAACATGCAAGCAGCACTGGACACGAAAGGGCCCTGGCAATCTGCTACCCTGTCACTGGCATCGGAAGTAGGGAAAGCTAAGGCCAGTGTAAGTGCCTACTGCTGTAGTACTCGGACTGTACACAAAGCAGCATAAAGAATTTCACCTACTGCACCCACCTACTACATCCTTATAATAAACATGATTACGAATTAATTTTCCTTTTACAGGTCCAATACTAAATTGTTTCTTATTTATTTAATGTTACTACTCATTTATTTCATGAATGCTACTGTACATCAATGGGGCATACATTATGGGCCCATTGAACTCATTACAAATCTAAATCGATTTTTCACCCAGTGGGAAATTACCGTACTTTTAAGACTTATAAAAATCTATTAGAACAGGAAGTGAAACCACACCTGGATATTTGAAAACAGACTTATTCCTATATTATCCAATGAGAATGTAAATTGTAAGACTTAGAATGTTATAAGACAATCGGATAAAGAAGACTCTATTGTCATATAAAACCTCAATGAGTTGATTTATAGAACCTAGGATAATTTTCTGATGGACATACTTATAAGCTTTTTCTGCAGGATCCAACACCTACGGTATATTTAATAAAGGACTTGATAACATCATTGTACAAGCGGATAAGGATAATATAATTACAGAAGAAATATCTGGATGTTATATGTGGTTCAATATGGATCCATCATATGTTTTTTTTTTTTTTTTTGCGAATAAATTTTTATTGAGTTTTTTTGCATAAATTTGCACAGAATAAAGACTTTGTGTATACAATAGACAAAGACATGCATCAAAAACAAACTGGAACCTTTATCTAAATTTACGTAATATCAGTTGTTTGTATTAATGTAGTTTAAGTTACTCAGCACAAAAGTCCATCGGTAGACCAAGTCACATATTGAGTGTCGAAGAAGGAGAGGCTTAAGAGCCAGTGAGAAAAAAAAAGACAAAAAAGAAAACGAGAGAAAAGGGGGAAGATGTAGGTAGAAAGGGGCTGAAGAAAGGGGTTGGGGTATTGGATGTGGTCTCTCTGGTATCAAGTCTCTAAGAGTAGATGAAATGAAAGGGTGCTAGTAGTGGTCAAATTACATTATATTTGTATAGTGTTCCGACTCTTTAAAGGTCAGCCAGGGCAACCAGGTTGAATTGAATGATGCCCGTCTAGATTCTAATGAGGAAATAAGGTCCTCCATAGCCATGTAATGGTCTAAGCGACTGCACCATTCTTGCATGGTTGGGGGAGAGTTGGACTTCCAGTGGACCGGGATTACTGCTTTCGATGCGCTAAGTAGGTGTCGTAGTAAGGTGTTCTTTTGTGTTGAGTATGGCATATGGGTAAGATTGAGAAGCCAAAAAATGGGTGTGGAGGGAAGGTCTTCCTGCAGAATAATGTTGGCGGCGCGGATTACCGAGCCCCAGTAGGGTTTAATATTCTGACATTCCCACCAGATGTGGAGAAGAGTGCCTGGCTCAGATCCACATCGCCAACAAAGACTTGAGCCTCCTGGATAGATTTTTGCCAGTAAACTGGGGCACCGGTACCACCTTGTGAGCACTTTATAATGGGTCTCTGTCGTCAATACATTCAGAGAGGAAGAAAGGGTATTTCTAAAAACTCTTGACCAATCCTCCTCCCCAAAAACGGACTACAGATCCCTCTCCCAATCCAACACAAACTTAGGTTTATTTGGAAATGTTTCATCGATAATTAGTTTATAAATAGTAGAAAGAGAGTGGCGGGGGTAGGTTTCTGCTGTACATAATTTTTCGAATGGTGTAATAGCCCTGAGAGGACTTGATGCAGGGCAGGTGGATGCTATAAAGTGTTTAAGTTGGAGATATTTACAAATCTCTTTGTTCGGCAGATCACAACTCCCCTGAATGTCCGGGAAGCTGCGTATGCCCGAGGAATCCATTAGGTGAGACACCCGGTGGACACCCCTGTCACGCCAGCAGCGGAACGAGGGCTCGTGGCAACCTGGGGGGAACTCCGGGTTATTGAAAAGAGGCGTAAGTGGGGAGGGGGAGGGCGAAATAAGTGATTTCTGGCGTATACGTCTCCAGCAGGCAAATATTGGGCCCATGAGTGGATGAGAGGAGTGAATAGGTTTATTGCGCCATGGGAGGTCAGAAGAAAGAAATGGGGAGGAGTTCAGTTCTATGTCAACCCATTGTTTTCTGTGGGATGTGTTACACCATTCCATTAACCTAGTCAGGAGAATCGCGTTGTAGTATGTATGGAAGTGGGGAAGTTGAAGTCCCCCGGCCTGCTTTCTCTTGAACAGAATCTCATGCTTAAATCTGGGTCTGCGCCCAGCCCAAATGTAATCACGGATCTTACGTTGAAGGGTCACAAACCAGGTCTGTGGGATATTGATTGGGAGAGTTTGGAGGATATAGAGTATTCTAGGTAGTATATTCATTTTAATTACTCCTATCCGTCCCAACCACGAAATCTTCTTTGGCCCCCAGGAGGAGAGGTCTAGTTGCAGTTTGGAGAGCAGGGGGGGGGGGGGGAGTTATGTGTGTAGATTTGAGAGACCCTCTTTGTTAAATTTACTCCTAGGTATTTGAGGTGGGTGGGATGCCATGAAAAGGGAGAGGATGACTTTAAGGCTTGCATATTGGTTTCGTCTAATGTGAGGTTGAGGGCGATAGATTTAGACAAATTAACTTTGAAGTTTGAGAAAGCCCCAAAACGATGGAACTCCTTCAAGAGATTGGGAATGGATGTTAAGGGATTTGAAACCACGGCAAGGAGGTCATCGGCGAATAGGGCCAATTTATATTCACTATCTCCTACTATCATTCCCCCTATGTTATCATTTTTCCGAATGGCCCTCGCCAAGGCTTCCCACCTGGTCGGAATGGATGAGAGAGGGGAGAAACTGTTTGAGACGGTTGGCTATAAGTTTTGCATATAGCTTAAGATCTACATTCAAAAGAGAAATGGGCCTGTAGCTGGAGCACTGGGCTGGGTCCTTACCCTCCTTGGGAATAATGGAGATGTGAGCGAGAAGGGACTGGGGAGGGAAGGGACACTGGTCTGAAATTTGATTGAATGTGGCTAACATTAACGGGGATAGAGTGTCCTTAAAGGATTTATAATATTCTATGGGGTAGCCATCAGGGCCCGGGCTTTTGCCGTTGGGTGTATCTTTAATTGCAGCTTCCAACTCCTCGGCAGAGAAAGGTAGCTCAAGGGCCGCTATCTGTTCTAGTGAGAGTTTTGGAAAGCCAACCTCCTCAAGGTAAGCTTTTATACGGGGCACTTTAGTGGGGTCAGACGGGTCTCCCTGTGTTTTGTTTAGATTGTATAGTTGGGAGTAAAATGTTTTAAAAGCGGAAGCAATCTCTTCAGTAGAGGTATAGTTTTGGCCCTCTTGTGATTTTACATTGGAAATGAATGATTTAGCTCGTTGAGCCCTCAGAGCCCTGGCTAGAAGCTTACCCGGCTTATTTCCCCAGAGGAAGTATCGGCTGCTGCATTTGCGGGCCTCCATCTTTAACTTCTCTGACATGAAGTTGTTTAATTCTTTACGGGCCTCTAACAGTTCTTGGAGAGTGGAGGGGGAAGAAGTGGATTTATGTAAAGTTTCTAAGTGGTGTATTTTTTGAATCAAAGCTTCTCTTCTCTCTTTACGCTGTTTATTTAATCGAGCACCAATCTGGATAAGTTTCCCCCTAATTGCACATTTGTGTGCCTCCCATATTACCGCCTTCGGAGTTTCTGCATTATCGTTCAGTAGTATGTACTCAGTAAGGGCGTCTCTGATTTGTTGTTGACATATTGGGTCTTGTAGGAGTGAAGTATTCAACCTCCAGGAGTATTTTTTGGAATGTGGCGAGGGGAGGTTAAGGGTCAATGAGATAGGCGCGTGGTCGGACAAGGTGATATGCCCGATTTCAGAGTTGGTGATTAAGTTTAGGGATCTATGTGAGATGTATATGTAATCTATTCTCGAGTAGACTTTATGTGGGTGGGAGTAGAAAGTATAATCTTTGGCAGATGGATGTTGAATGCGCCAAGGGTCAATGAGTTGATGTTCATGCAAGGTTTTTCTCACCCTGCAGTGCAGTTTGTCAGTGTGTCGGCCCGTAGACTGGGAGGAGTCCAGTCTTGGATCCATTGACCAATTGAAGTCACCCCCACATATCACTGTACCTGTTAGGTAGGGGTGTGCTAGGTTTAAGACTTTATCAAAAAAGACTGGTTGGTGTGTGTTCGGGGCGTAAATATTCAATAGGGAGAAGTCACAGCCCGAAATCTTGCAATTTACTAGTAAAGCTCTCCCAGGGATAATTGGGCGACATATTGTTTCTGAAACGGCTATGTGACGTGCAATCAGGACCGCCACTCCCAATGTTTTCCCAAGAGGGTTATTAGAGAAGAAGCCAGTTGGGAAGTATTTGTCTCCTAGAGGGGGGGCCGCCCCCTCCCGGAAATGCGTCTTCTGGAGGAATGCGATACCGGCCTTTTCTAGGTGTAATTCTCTAAGTGAGCGAGATCTTCTTTCAGGAATATTTAACCCCTTAGCATTTACGGACACCACTTTGATACTAGCCATTAGGGAGCTGGAAGAGTATATCACTTAATGTGAGGGAGGGACCACAAAAAGGAGTGGGGTGGGAAAGAAAGGGAATGAACATAGAAAAGAGAAGACGTTTGCAGTACTGGCATGTAAAGAGATAAAGTAACAAAGTGTGTTGATTAATGAGGAACAAAAACACTGCTCCTAGTCCACTGGGTGGGGCTACGCCTAGAACCACCACTGGGGCTAGGGACATGTTGTGCAGTGCACAGGGAGCAACAGGGGGGGGTAACGGGGCCAAGCCCCGAAATTCACGGCCAGGATATGTGTACTAATCATTATAGTAGAATATATACTAAAGCGATAAAACTGCTGGATACAAACACAGCGCAACCTAGAAGAGGATATAAACAATGGAAATTTGCTACGTGAACATACGCTCTTGTTCTAATGTTAGCCTTTCACAGGAGAAAGACATTCAATTTTAGTTAAGAGGTACTGAAAGCCTGTCGGCAAATATCGTTTCTATCATAACATATATAAACTATATCAACTAATGTGAGATAAGACATTAACCAGAAAGAGTTATAATTAGCCTCAGCTGTCCACCGAGGGGGCTTGAATATACAAGAAGTAAGGAGCACAATGGAGGCCAACGCCTACAATTAAGCCGACTTTCATTAGACAAAGGTCTGTATGTTGCCGTCCAGCGACTCCACACTCAGGAGAGCCAAAGATTGATGGAATGTTCTTTCTCAGGTCTTCTCTCGTGAAGACGCTTCAGAGTATAGAGGAGTTGGAGTCTGAAGTCTCGCATCAGATCTGGAAGGACCCGCCACCCTTCGAAAGGGAGGGTTTGATGAGGGGGCTTGTGGAGGCATAATCTGTGTTTTGAAGGAACGCCATTCTGGAGTTTCCACGACAGAAATTCCCAGGGTAGTGCAGAAGGAAGGGACATCTTCTGGGTGATGTAATGAGGCTGTTTTCCCGCCGTGTGTCGCTGTGATCCCGAAGGGATATCCCCATCTATATCTGATGTTTAGTTTACGAAGAGCATCTGTTAGAGGTTTAACTTGACGGCGGGACTGAAGCGTCAGCCAGGAGAGGTCCTGGAAGATTTGGATAGGGTGACCATTAAACTCAAGGCCTTCTGAGTTCCGCAGCTTTCTTAAGATTTCATCCTTTTGGGAGAAGTAGTGAAGTCTGCAAATTATATCTCTCGGACGCTCTGACTGCAGGCCTCTAGGCCGCAGGGCCCTATGGGCTCTGTCAAGAGTGATAGAGGTATTGGGGTCATTTTCCAAAATTTCATTGAAAATTTTTGTCACTTCTTCTTTTAACCCAGTGATTTCAGTGTGCACCACTTCTCGTAATTTATTTTCCGGAGAGGCGAAGTCATCCTTAGTGGGGATGTCTGACTTGGTAGGGAGAGTTTGTAGAATTTTATATATTTGTTGTATGTCTAGTTTAGTTGGCTGTGTAGTTAGGTAGGAGGGTTCTTTCAGCTCCGAGGAGTCCTCTGAGGCAAGAGAGTGGGTTAGAGACAGGGAAGAGGGCTCCATAGCCATATCCAAGTTGGTTTGGATGCCCAGGAATTTACGAAGGTCGGAGCCTTTACTGGATTTAGTAGTGTTTGCTACACCTCTTCTGCCTCTGTTTTTCCTCTGACTCATGTATACTCTGTGGTGGGTACACAGGCAGAGGTTTAGTATGAGGGCCTCCCCAAGACGGAACTCTCTCACTTTATTTTTTTTTTCCTTTTTTATTTATTTATTTTTCATATTATTTTTATGTATTAATGTTATCCTTCCCTTTTTGGCAGCGTCTCCCGGGGTCTCAGTCGTCATGCAGGTGCGATTGTGTAGTAGCGTTCACATCCTATGTGAATAATGGGGTATTGCGAGTCAAGCAGTACATGCATCCAGCATAGCACACATCAGAACATAGTGGAGGGTGGCCGCCGAATCCCCCCTGAGAGGCCAGGGGAATCACATTAAGGAACCATGTGAGTTATCTCTGTGAGTCACCAATCAACTATTAAGAAGGGCATGTGAGCCCCTTGATGTTCTCTTACGAGACTTTTGATAGCAGGGAAAGATTTTGTAATTGTAGTTTTGTGTCTGTCCACAAGGTGGAGCACCAAGCCTAATGTCCAGCAGATTAGAGAACGGTGTAACAAGCAGATGCAGCAATGATATCGAGTCAGCCTTATTCACTCCAGGTACAGTACCACCAGTTACCCCCTGGTTTTCTCTGGGAGCAAATATGTTTGTTATAGAGGCAGGAAGCACTGTAGGAGTATACAAAAATGCACTATTCCAGGGGACAGAAATATAGGTACCAAGGTACAGGGTCCCAGCTCCAGAATCAAGCCTCTCAACTGCCCGTGTATTAACTGAAGAGGCTCACTTTGATGTCTGCGTGCCCCCAGGGCCCCCCACCTGGCTGTGGGGTGATCCAATCAATGAGGGAGTAGCTGTGCTCTTTCTCCCCCACAGCACTGGTATAACTATGTGCTGCCGGCCGTTTCCAAGATGGCCGCCGCGCCGAGGGGGAGAGAGGAGAGTCTGCAGCTCCTGGTCTCTCTCAGACCGCCGGGTGCATTGAGGCAGGTGAGACCTGCTAGTTCAAGTAGAGGGGGTCTCCGCTTACCTCCCAGAGCCGTTCAGTGCTCTCTACGAGTCCGATTTTCGCCACGGGCGGACCCTGGAGCTCAGCTGCTGGATAGAAGTTGAAATTGAGGCCGCGGCTGTACTCGAGGCCTCCGGCCGCAACCCGCAGGGCAGGATTTCTCCCACCCCCGGCTCCGCAGCGCCGAGAACCTCGGTTGGGGGGGTCTCCCTTGGGCAGGCAGGTATGTTGGAGTGCAATTGGGGCTCAGGATCGGGCACAGCTTGCTGTTTTATGGGGTGTTGAGCAGGAGCTCTACAGAGAAGCGTCTTCTTTTTCTCGCCGCTAGGCCACGCCCCCGGATCCATCATATGTTAATGCATTTATGTTTATGGGAGAATCTGATAGATTTTTTAACTAATTCAGAAGTATTAGGCAAAATAGTCTGGTTAGGCACGAAAGATGAGTTTACTATTTTAACTGAAAATCAAAATATCTGTTCTAGTCACATGAGCTTTACATATTAAGTTAATAAATATACAGTGAATTCTTTAGTCATTACTCTCTAACATTAATGGCACTTTGCACATGTCACTTAATACTAAGCCAACAAATAGAAATAACTTGTTATTGGCAAGTACTGGCAAGCACACCCTAAACCATTGAAAGATGCCTTTCCCTACAGACAATTCCTTAGGTTAATACGTATATGTAGTGATGACACAGAGGCAAACGGACAACTAGATATTATACAGATGTAGCCCTCTTCATCATTGCCGGGTGCCCGCCAGATCCCCTTCTCTGGCAAGTGCAGGCGATAGGGACTGGGATGCGCGTGCGTCTCACACTCACACGCGTCCCAGTCTGGCGACGGCGGTGCATCGGGTCCCTGCCCATCTCCACTTCAGGGAGGCGGGCAGGGTTAGGGGGCTGTTGGGGCGACGAGGGGGACCGGCGCGAGCGGCTCATGCTCGTGCGCCCCTGGCGGATGCCAGCTGCTGGTGGGGGCTGGCGATAGAATCGCCAGCCCCTGCAATGATGAAGAGGGCTACATCTGTATATACCAATTTTCTGGCCAGAGGTTATAGCCCCCCCCCCCCAAAAAATAAATAAATAAATAAAGCATTAGCTGTCCTCTGTGATAACATACTGGCATATACAGTAATTCACAAAAACTGTAAAAAGAAACACAATTGAATTTGTTTACACATTTAACAAACATTTAACAAACATGCAAACCCTGTAAAGTGTGATGCACGTTTATTTTTATTAATTAACATAAAACAAAGTGAATATACATGGTGAACCATCTACTCAGTGGCCGACCAAGGAAACTTAGTGTATTAAATTAAAGACACATCCTGCTTACTTTCCTTTGAAATCAGAAGTTGTCTAGCAGTGCCATCAGACCCCAAACACACAGCCAGAATTATTAAGAACTATCTTCAGCATAAAGAACAAGGAGTCCTTTAATTGCTGATATGGCTCCCACAGTGCCCTGATCTCACCATCATTAAGTCTTGGTATTACAGAAGGATCTGCTATGAAAGATCTGTGGTTAGTTCTCCAAGATGTTTGAAACAACTCATATACAGAGTTCCTTTAAAAACTATTTGCAAGTGTAACAAGAAGAATTGATGATGTTTTGAAGGCAAAGGGTGGTCACACCAAATGTTGATTGATTTATACTGTATATCTCTCCTGTTCATTTTTTAAAGTGCCTAAAAAATTATCACATTACGGTATTTGGCTTGGATTTTCTGGGTGCATATGAGCTACAGTATCATCAAGTTTACACCGTAAGGATGAAAATAAGTGCACTGTTAATTAAACCAGGGCTGTGGAGTCGGAGTTGGAGTCGGAGTCGAGGAGTCAGAGCAAATTTCGAGTACCTGGGGTCGGAGACGGCAAACAATGCACCGACTCCAACTCCGACTCAGAAAATTATAATTAATGACTTCTCTACTGTAAGAATAAAGACCAATGCATGCAGTGCCTCACGTAACCGCAAAACGGACACGTTAACTGACCATGAAAAAGCATGCTTTTCATGTGCTTCACTATATGGCACGCAACGCACAATTCGGAGCACCAATACTTATAAATGTATTCTCCCTTGTAGTTTACAACTTATTTCAAACGTTCAATAAGGTTTTCAATACCTCGAAAAATTCATTCAACCAAACTCTCCCACCATACGCACAACATCTTTTTACGCGGATGAAGATGTTGTTTCATGCGTGGGGTCGTTTGTTTACCTTGGCTAAGCCATTCCTTACGCTGGTTCATATTGATGTACAGGCACGATTCGGTAAAGAAATCATTCCTTGTGTCCGTGAATTGAACGGTGACGAGCAAGCAAACCAGCGGACAAACATTGTGTTTGTCCTTTGCTTAAACTGTTTAATACAGTAGACTGTTGGCTTCTAGCCTCTAGTTTCTGTAGTAATAATATGTATGTTGCCTTTCTTTCCTTCAAGTAATGTATCAAATACATTCACATATTAATACAAAGGAGTCGGAGTCAGAGTCGAGGAGTCGGGGTCAGCCATATGAGGAGTCGGAGTCGGGGTCGGAGTTGGGCCATTTATCTACCGATTCCACAGCCCTGAAGTAAACAATTTTAAATTGTACATAAATGAGTAACTTATGATGTTTTGGGTGTTCTTAAGGAAATTGTTGGCTATATAATCCTATTGCAGTCTGGTTCAGATAAGTGGGGATCATTAATTCCTAGTTAAGCACTTCTTGTGGCTCGCTGATGGTGACCAGAGCTTCATAAGGATGTGTGGTGCCATTCCAAGCACTCCGGAAGCCAAATGTTGGTACCATCAGTGAGCAATTGTGCCACCCCTTAGGTCGTACATGTCGACTCTATCTTCTCCACCCAAATACGGCCCCTAATATTAGCTTGCATGATGACCGTGTATGTGGAAAGTGAAAATGAGGAGTTCCCAAACAAAAACTCATGCACCGCTATTTGTTTTTATTAAATTATCAATGTTATATTCTTCTTTGACACTAATTAGTGTCGTATGGGGTCAAATCAGAGAAACATGCAAGTAGGACAGAAGGGCACTGATAATTCTTCTATGGAATTTAATAAGGAACTCATCAATACAACAAGTAGCACTCATGTACTGTATGTGACCACACCACTCCTAGCCATGCACTTGTTCAATCACATAGCTGTCATCATTATCAAGAAGCAGTTGCACAAGCCCCATACCCTAGCCCTATAAGCTATACTTGCCCCTTAATGTGTTGATGGCCCAATAGCCATTGCAAGCTATAGAATATATTTAGGCACAGTAATTGTTTGTGAAGTTGAAATACATGTGTCAAAATAATAACCATAAGGGTTTTAAGGGGTTATATGACTATTTTTTAATAGAATATAATAATAATAATAATAATAATCAATACTTTCAGATCATGGCAATTTACATAGTGATATGCAAATTAGGTTCAAATAAAAAAGACAAGTCATTAGCAAACAGCAGCATCAACCATGCAAACCATCCATTGTACTGTCATTTGTGATTATCCAGGAAATCCAATTAACTCGTTTATCTGTGTATCTGCAAGTAACAGTTCAAAGCAAGTCTCCAAGATGAAGTACTTTAGCTATAAAAAAAAAAAATCCTAAAGCACTGCAGTGATAGCAAACTCATTACCAATAGTATATTATGTGTGTTAATTCACAAGTTCAAATTATAGATTTATATTGTTTTTTTTTTTATCGTTTGCATGTTATTCTGCAAAGTGTACTGCATTTATTATTATTTTTTTTTGTAACAATTTCTTATAGAGATAATTTTGTTGAGCTTTACAATTGGAAAATACAGTGATAAAATAAAACTGGTAATAACAGATAATCATAGAGGTACGAAGACCCTGCTCGCAAGCTGACCAGTCAAGCTTACTGCCTCTAGAATAGAGCATGTGTGGTCATGTATCTGTGGTGAATGTCTTAGATACATTAATGATTTCAGTCTCACCTTTTAAGCCCGGATCAAGCATTTACATAAATATTATTTGGAGTCCTTTTTAACAGGTGTAAAATGAGATTAGTTGCGCACAAGAAAAATATATCTAGATAAGGTATGCACCATCTGACACATTTATCTGCTCCTATATGCCTGTGGGGAAAACTGGCAATGGTTTGAGGATGAAGTAACATTAAGGGGGGTATTCAATGTCTGTTGAGCTCCTTATTTTTGTCGAGCTTTGTTGTTTTCTCGACGAGAGGTTGGTTATTTATGAGGTTGCCTATTCATTGTCTAGTTTTCTCGACTTGTTGAGCAAAGCTCGCCTGATTTGGTTTTCGGGTTTGCTCGACTGTCGAGTTTAACATAACTCGACTTGTCGAGTTATTTTGGGTAAAATCTGTCGAGATAATTCCTGCAGCCTATTCAATGTCAAAGAATTCACCTGACCTCGACTGTTTGAAATCACTCTTCCCTCAAATTTAACTCGACAATTATTTCTGTCGTGACAAGGGAGTTTCTCTTGTTGCATGTTCATAAATTGTGTTAAATGTATATGCAGGATTGTACTAATGTTTGTAGTGCTTATCTTGACTTCTGTCTTTGTGATATTTTGCTAAATATTCCTCTTTTGATTAACTTTACATTTGCTGCATGTTTATATGGTATGCTTTAACCCATTATTCCATTGTCAGCATCAGTTTTCAGCTTGTATTATTACACATTTGTTTAAATTATTCCATTTGGCATATAAGAAGTATTGGGGGAAATTTACCAATATGAAAAACCTAGTTTTTCGTATTGTTTTTTTCCCTACGGTTGCATACGACTGTTTAAGTCGTATGCAAACTCGTGTTCCGGAGGGGGATTTACAAAGCAGTCAGATACGACTGCTTTGTAACCCTCCGATGGTGTAGCCATCCGTATTAGCAGCCGTATATACGGCTGCTAATACAAATTATTTGTAGGCAGTCTGCACGGATCAGTCAGATCCGTGCAGGCTGCAGTGTGTAAAAAAAAATAGAAAAATAAATAAATAAAAAAAAAAACGGCGTGGGGTCCCCCCCACAGCCGAAACCAGCACCAGGCTGAAGGAGCCGGGGCCGGTAATTAAAAATCAGGGAACCCGACAAATAGGGGCTCCCCGATTTTTAACAACCAGCCCCAGGCTCCAGGTCCGGGGCTGGTTCCCAAAATACGGGGGACAAAATGACTAGGGGTCCCCCGTATTTCAAGAACCAGTCCCAGGCACAACCAGCCGGCAGGGTAATGCCACAGCCGGGGGGAGACTTTTTATGCAAGTCCCCCCGGCCAAAGCATTAACCCTACCGACCAGTCAGCCTGGCCAGGGGCCCTGGGGGAGTGGGGACCCCCCCAATGAAGGGGTCCCCCCCCTCCAGGACTTACCTGACCAGGCTGAAGCCTGGTACTGTCCCTTATGCCCCTGGGCGGTGGGCATCGGGCTGATTATGGTGTAAAAATAAGGTTAAACTATTGTTTTTTACTGTGGCACTACAAGTGCCAGCAAGCCTCCCCAGCAAGCTGGGACTTGGAGAACCACAAGTCCCAGCCTGCTGGGCATTAAAGGGCCCGCTGGCACTTGTAGTTCTACAGTTAAAAAAATAGTGCACAAAACACACTGATACACTTTTAAAATAAAACTTTATTACATACAAAGCCCACACATACTAATACTTACCTATCTTCTTTCCGTAGGTAGCCCTGATGTCCTGTGTCGGCGTCTTCTGGTCCTGTGTCGTCTTCTTCCTCCATGTCGACCGTCGCTGTCGCCGTCCGGATCCGACGAAATCCATTTGGGAAGCTGTGGAAGGAAACCATACTCACCTGTCCCAGCGCGACGTAGTCCAGGTAAGGGTCTTGGCAAAAAAACAAACCGACACCCCGAAACCAAGCGGACACGGAGACGCACGGTGTTTGTTTACATTGTGCGGCTCCGCCTCCCGAATGCCGCTATTGGCCGCCTTGCGGCCTAGCGGCCAATCAGGAGCCGCTAGGCCGCAAGGCGGCCAATAGCGGCATTCGGGAGGCGGAGCCGCACGATGTACACACAGTACCGTGCGTCTCCGTGTCCGAGCTGGATTCGGGTGTCGGTTTGTTTTTTTGCCAAGACCCTTACCTGGACTACGTCGCGCTGGGACAGGTGAGTATGGTTTCCTTCCACAGCTTCCCAAATGGATTTCGTCGGATCCGGACGGCGACAGCGACGGTCGACATGGAGGAAGAAGACGACACAGGACCAGAAGACGCCAACACAGGACATCAGGGCTACCTACGGAAAGAAGATAGGTAAGTATTAGTATGTGTGGGCTTTGTATGTAATAAAGTTTTATTTTAAAAGTGTATCAGTGTGTTTTGTGCACTATTTTTTTACCTGTGGAACTACAAGTGCCAGCGGGCCCTTTAATGCCCAGCAGGCTGGGACTTGTGGTTCTCCAAGTCCCAGCTTGCTGGGGAGGCTTGCTGGCACTTGTAGTGCCACAGTAAAAAACAATAGTTTAACCTTATTTTTACACCATAATCAGCCCGATGCCTACCGCCCAGGGGCATCGGGGACAGTACCAGGCTTCAGCCTGGTCAGGTAAGTCCTGGAGGGGGGGGACCCCTTCATTGGGGGGGTCCCCACTCCCCCAGGGCCCCTGGCCAGGCTGACTGGTCGGTAGGGTTAATGCTTTGGCCGGGGGGACTTGCATAAAAAGTCTCTCCCCGGCTGTGGCATTACCCTGCTGGCTGGTTGTGCCTGGGACTGGTTCTTGAAATACGGGGGACCCCTAGTCATTTTGTCCCCCGTATTTTGGGAACCAGCCCCGGACCTGGAGCCTGGGGCTGGTTGTTAAAAATCGGGGAGCCCCTATTTGTCGGGTTCCCTGATTTTTTATTACCGGCCCCGGCTCCTTCAGCCTGGTGCTGGTTTCGGCTGTGGGGGGGACCCCACGCTGTTTTTTTATTTATTTATTTATTTTTCTATTTTTTTACACTGCAGCCTGCACGGATCTGACTGATCCGTGCAGGCTAAAACGCAAATAGAACAGGAAAATGGTGTTCTATTTTCCTGTCGTATTTCCGTGGGTGTTTTACACCACTAAGCAGCCGTATTATCAGTACGGCTGCTTAGTAAATCAGAAACCACCATTCTTTTGAATGGTGATTTCTGTCGTATCCTATCGATGGTGTAGGGCATTCGTATTTGTAACTACAAATACGAATGTTCCATCTTTAGGACTACGAATTGTTGTATTTTTGGGATTGTTAATCCCGAAAATACAAATTCGTAAAAAAAAGGTGTATTTCTCCCTACGAATACACCTTTTTTCTACGAATCCATTTTGGTAAATGTCCCCCATTATCTTTTTTTTCTGCTTACCCTTCATGTTCACTGTGCTGAATTTTGCCCATTGAAAGTCTTCTGTATACATGTCTATTTATGTCTACTTCTGGTTTGATCAAACACCTATGTTTAGGTCCCTTGTATCCATGCTGGGGCAGAATTACTCAGGATACAATGTTTGTTTGTTGCCATTCTTTTGTTTACTACTACAATGCAATGCATTGCAATTTACCTCAGAGCTCTCATTCCTGTACTGAGACTTCAGGGAGATACCAGCATTGTGCAGTCTGCTGATTTGGAAATGGTTTTTATAGGAGAATTTTCATTTTTAACAAGATATCTACTTTTATATAATTGACTATAAAAATGAAGCCTATCTCTGACAATTGCCACTTTCCTCTCTAGGGGAGAAGTCGACTTGTCGAGCAGGGAAGAACTCGACTTGTCGAGCAGATGAGAACTCGACTTGTCGAGCTAAATTTTCAGTTAGCAAAATGAGAAAAACAAATGCAAATGCTCGACAATTCTGACTGTTACTGGTGGGATTGAAATTACAGTTTGAATAGGCGAGAACTCGACTTGTCGAGCTAAATATTCATGTCGAGCAAAACGAGAAAAACAAATGCTCGACAATTCGGACTGTCACTGGTGGGATTGAATACCCCCCTAAGTGTCTGAGGAAACTGAGCAATTGTATCACTAATAAGCAGCTATATTTTTTAACCATTTTTCTAACCATATTTCACTTACGTATGACTAAAAAACAAAGTACATTATATGAATAATTACATTACAACAGTGGTGGCTCATACCTTTTGGCAAGAGGGGGGGGGGGTGCAGTTTGCCACTTTACAGGCAACCCCCCCTGCTGCTGCCTCTGCTGCTCCTCCTCCTCGTAGTCCCGGTCAAAGAGAGCCTTCCTGGTGCTTGGACTATGATGACAGGCGCCAGGACTGGAGCATGCACAGTACATACCTCTGTACTCCGCATACAGCCAGCTTCTATGGGCTGCTTTGGCAACAGCCCATAGAAGGGAAATCATGGTCCCGGTGCCTGTAAAATAAAGATGACAGGCACCGGGACCAGCGCATGCGCAGTACCAATGTAGGTACTACTCATGCGCAATCTCTGGAAGTCACTGCAAGTCATAATAATGCCAGTGCAGTCTCACAGACTGCATCTGGCTTGACTACAGTGGTAGATTTTACCTGGAGTAAAAACCGCCACTGTATTACAATATTGCAGATTGCAAGAATGCAGAATAAGCAAACAGTAGTTCTGTAACTCCTAACTTTAATCAGTTGCCTGATAACCTGGATATCCATACAGCTCTGAAAAAGAGCTTGAAACAGACTGTTGGTAAGATGGTACAGTCATTGGCGAATCTAGAATTATGGTAATGGTTGGTCCCAGATCTAGACATAATAGAAGGGAGACTTTGCGCGGCGAAGCTGCGCGTCAAAAAGGGGGAGTGGTCTCATGGGAAGGAGTCGTGGCATCACAAAAAGGGGTGTGGTATTACACTTTAGACCATACACAGTAATGCCCATTACACATTTTAGCAAACTCCGTAATACCCATTACACATAAAGCCACACGCCGTAATGCCAATTACACATAAGGCCACACAACATAATGCCCATTACACATTGTGCCACACATCATGATGCCCATTACATACTATATAACAAACCGTAATGCCCATTACATATTTGCCACATAAGTGCTGCTAACCTACGTGCTCATTGCTAGGGGGTTCTTGCTTGATGGCACCATAGTACCCATTACACATGATGCCGAACACCATAGTACCCATTACACATGATGCCGTTCACCATAGTACCCATTACACATGATGCTGCACACATAATGCCCCTTACACATGATGCTGCACACATAATGCCCCTTACACATGATGCTGCACACATAATGCCCCTTACACATGATGCTGCACACATAATGCCCCTTACACATGATGCTGCACACCGTAATGCCCCTTACACATTAAGCCACGCATTATGCGTAATGCCCCCACATACCGCCACTTGTAGTGTCCCTTAAGCAATGCCCTCTGACAGTTATGAGTGGCAACCCTTATGCAAACAGTGGAAGATAGTGAACTCGCTATGTTAATTCCCTTAGTAACGCCAGTTGCATGTAAAGATCCAGGGGGTTATTCTAGTTCACTCTTTCTGACAGATTCCTTCTTAGATGGCCAAAACCATGTGCACTGCAGGGGGGCAGATGTAACTTGTGCAGAGATAATTAGATATGGGTGAGTTATTTTGTTTCTGTGCAGGGTAAATACTGGCTGCTTTATTTTTACACTGCAATATAGCTCTCACTTTGAAGTAAAACCCCACCCAAATCTAATTCTCTCTGCACAAGTTACATCTGCCCCACCTGCAGTGCACATGGTTTTGTCCATCTAAGAAGGAATTTGTCAGAAAGAGTGAACTAGAATAACCCCCCAGTGAGGAAGATACAATGGTCAAAGCAAAATCCTTTCTGCAGCTCAGGAAAATATGGGTACTCTTTACTTAGAAGGGTGCCCATCATGGCCATCTCGGGCATTGAATGCACTAAAAAATCGGGTGCGATGCGACCGACGAGATGCCCGAGATTTCCCATAGGGAACAATGTTAAATGTCTCAATTGACCCGATTTTCCTGTTCAATGCCTCAATTGACCCAATTTTTCCATAGGAAACAATGTTAAATGGGCCACAGAGGCCAAATAGGCACCCTGAAGTGTATAATGGCCACCCGAATTGTTAACGCCACCCCACGATTAACGTCAACCCGAAGCGTGGCGAGCGCAGCGAGCCCGCGAGGGGCGGCGGTACGCGTCCTACGACCTTTTCATACCCCCACTATCCACGTTGGCGTGGAGTCGAGAATAGAAAGTGTGGCGAGCGCAGCGAGCCACCGAGCCCGAAGCGTGGCGAGCGCAGCGCGCCCCGCGAGGGGACGCGGATACCTTCACAGGTATCCGCGTCCCCTCGCGGGCTTCACAGCTGTCCGCGTCCCCTCGCCACGCTTCGGGCTCGGTGGCTCGCTGCGCTTGCCACACTTTCTATTCTCAACTCCACGCCGACGTGGATAGTGGGGGTATGAAAAGGTCGTAGGACGCGGCCGCCGCCCCTCGCGGGCTCGCTGCGCTCGCCACGCTTCGGGTTGACGTTGATCGTGGGGTGGCGTTAACAATTCGGGTGGCCATTATACACTTCAGGGTGCCTATTTGGCCTCTGTGGCCCATTTAACATTGTTTCCTATGGAAAAATCGGGTCAATTGAGGCATTGAACAGGAAAATTGGGTCAATTGAGACATTTAACATTGTTCCCTATGGGAAATCGCGGGCATCTCGTCGGTCGCATCGCACCCGATTTTTTAGTGCATTCAATGCCCGAGATGGCCGAGATTTTTACTAACGATGCCCACGATCAAAATCGTGGGCGCTGTTCTAAGTAAAGAGTACCAAAATATGTCTTCACCCATAGAGATACAGGAACTGGAAGTGATCTCACAGAAAAGGAGGAGTCACATGACACATACATATGGTAATTACATTAACTTACAGACGTTAATATAACAGTGTCCAGTAGATGGCAGCAAAGAATAACAAATTGAGAAGAACAATAAATCATATAACATCCATACAAAATGGTGGATTCAACTTGAGAACCATAACAAGGGCAGCACAATTGAAATATTAGGTCCAAATGTAGATGTTCTGTGTGCTTTGGCGTCGGTGACATACTCTATTTCAAAATCGTAAAGTGTCAATATTGAGACGACAGGTCATGTGGAAAAAATTAAATTTTTGGGAAATTAAGTACAGTGGAAGTGAGAACGGTGTACTAAGACTCACAAATAATGGTGGAGTGAAACTCCGGTACTTATGTATTATCTGGGCTCCCATGTTAAATGCACCCCACTTTTTCATACCCCTACTATCCAACTACGCATGGAGTTGATTTTATATAGTGTGGCAAGCGCAGCGAGCCACCGTGCCCGAAGCGTGGTGAGCGCAGCGAGCCCCGCGAGGGGATGCGGTCTCATAAGAAAAACGGGAGCCCAGATATTACATAAGTACCGAAACTCCTTTCTGGGTTTCTTTTTTAAGAGTAATTCCCCTATTTTCTTTCATCAAGTTGTGGTATTCTTTCTTTAAAATAAGAGGACAAGGCAATCTGGTTCAGCCTACCTCACTCACCACGTAAAGTGGTCTGGATGTACATACTGCATAAAGTTTCCTTTCTGTTATAGCTGTGGAATGTGTGTGAATAGCCGACATACCCTACCTACAGCTTCTAATGATGGTAAATCCATGTAAAGTTCTCTTTTGTGCAAAAAGTAAAATCCAATGTATTTAAAAAGGTTTACAGACAACTCTGTACCAACCAGGAGTTTTGTGACAAAGTTATAAACATACAATACCACCAAAACAATAGACGGCTCCCTGGGAGCTTGATTTCCTTTTTTTATTTCACATTTTTTTTCTCTGGATGTTGATACCCAAAAGAAAAAGAATACACACAATAGTGCAATATTATTGCTTTTATATAAAGTTATAGACATGATTTGTGAAGAAAGAATAAAAATACTGTATAATCATTAAAAATTAGTCAATCAAAAGCATCAGTTCGGTAATCGAATACACATACTGTACAATGCAGATAATGGAGAAATCTAAAGTTGGCTGCTTACACTCCTTGGTCAACGCGTTTCAGTCTTGAAGGACTGTGATCAATACATACTAGGCAGTGTCAACAGCCAACTTTTGTGTCTTCACTTCATTATTCATTATTCATGTATAATATGGGAAGTACTGAGGCTTGGATGTGCAGTTTAATTTTTTCTGCTGATACTTGATACACACATATAAAATATACAATATTATAAGAAACAGCATAGGAAGCATCAATAACGTTTTTGCACGCACATTTAGATATAAAATGGTATAGCTTATTTGCAAGGCTGCAGTCCATAAGCCAATAAGGAGCAGCCTTTGGTTGCTGGGCGGGACTAACCCCCTGCATGTGGGAGGAGCTGCGAATGTAAACAATCATTCAGGCTTCTATCACAGGTGTACTGCCAGGTGGAGAAGGCATCCATTGATCCAGGAGGCTTGTGGTCAGTGTTCCCTCTAAGCTGTGCGCATGTGCGCGCGCACACAACTCGCCAAGCCCGCGCACAGACATTACAACTGAGCGCACAAAGGTTAAAATCTTGTTTAGTGTGCCACGAGTTTAATAAGGTTGAAAATCACTGCTATAGCCTATATGTGTGGTGTGTGAAGTCTGTAAACATTTAAATTGCTTTATTAACTCAACAGAACTCGAAACCTAGGCCTTTACACGTTATGTGACGCACAAAAATTAAAATTTCCTTCAAAAGTTGCACAGCCAATATGTTTTGCCGCACACAGCCTTCGTAAAATTAGAGGGAACATTGCTTGTGGTGAGTTTACTTTCCCTCAACAGGTACTCAGTTAAATTCTACATGGAGAAGAGTCCATCCCTTTGTGGGA
Organism: Crinia signifera; assembly: GCF_055691185.1. Classification (NCBI taxonomy): domain Eukaryota; kingdom Metazoa; phylum Chordata; class Amphibia; order Anura; family Myobatrachidae; genus Crinia; species Crinia signifera. The sequence goes on along the minus strand of NC_139223.1, from coordinate 79,012,124 downwards.
ATCCATAGGTAATGTACTGTATGTGTGAATGAATGTAGTTTGTAATAAAGTTATACTGTTCGTGTGTCTGTGTTTTATTTCACTATGTTGTGGAACTACAAGACCTAGCGGGCCCTTTAATGTCAGCATGCTGGGACTTGTGGTTATCCAGGTCCCTGCATGCAGAGCAGGCTTGCTGGGACTTGTAGTTTCACAATATTACACAATAGTTTTATGTAATGTTAACCATTTATCAGCCTGGTGCTCAACCCCCAGGGGCACCAGGGACAGCCCCAGGCTTCAGCCTGGGCAAGGGTAACTCAGTAGGGGGGACTCCTTTATTGGGGGGGTCAAAACTCCTTCAGGGTCCCTTCCAGGGCTGACCAGCAATGGGATGAATGCTTTGGATGGGGGAACTTGCATAAATTTTTCCCCTGACTGTGGAATTACCCTGTTAGCTGTGTGGGACTGGTGCTTGACCCCCTACTCATTTTGTCTCCTGTATTTTGGGAATCAGGACTGGCCCTTGAGCCTGGTGCTGGTTTTATAAATCCTGAGTATCCCCTATGATTTTTGTCCCCTGAATTGCTAAAACCAGGACTGGTTCTTTGAGCCCGAGGCTGGTTATGCTCAGGAGGGGGTCCCCACACCGTTTTTTTTATGTTTTAATTTTACACATTTGTTTGGACAGAACCATGAACAGACCATGGTTCTATCAAACTCGACATGTTGAACTTGGTCTATTTGTTTTGTGATTTTTGGTAACGTTTTAGAAAAATTGCATCCTATTAAATTTGTGAGTTGTATACTTTTTAATGGGAAAACATCCAGATGCGAATTCAAGTGTGAGAAAAAATCGACAGGTCAGAATGTGCGATTTTTGCCGCAAAAACTGCGCTTTTTACGGCAAATTGGACCCTTTATTAATTGCTGATTTTGTAAAAACATGCGTATTTGAAATGTCTCCTAATTAAATTTCACCCAACATGCATTTTTAAACCTTTTAATACAGGTAATTGAACCACAAATCAAAGATTTGCATAATTAATTTTGGTAACAATCATGCTCATATACTGTACTATTCACATACGATTTATATAGAATTAACAACTATAGCTTGAAGGGCCCTTTACCATAATAATGAGTATCGTCATAGTATCGACAGCACTAAGGTCGACATGTAGCAACAACAACAACAACAGCAGCGCAATTCACTCCAACACCCCTCCTCCCTATTTTTCTATCTGCGTGAGTCGGGACAGACTCACAGGAGTGTATGCTGCAGCTGTACTAACCAGATTATATATTATCTATTAGAATTTTTCCTGTATTGCCTAGCGCCGGGAAGTGTGTTCTAGGGTGCTCCCATTTTTGGGTCTCCCTGTTACATACCCACCCTTCAGTTGTCAATTTTTTGTCTATCCTGAGCAGCTGGCAATTAAGGTAATCACCTATTAATTATAATACAATTTATTGACACACCCCTGGCTGTTATAAGATTAATGATTTTAAGAGTTACAATGAACGTAAAAACAGGCGAGACTGTTATCTATCGTCATTTAATGCCACTCAGAGGTGCGAGGAACCTACTTCCAATGCCCACTCTAATATGAATAAACTATTTTTTGACTTAGAAGACCTCTTAAAGGATGAAATGCGCAATTGGTGGGACAGTGTGTCCCTCCAGAAATATATTGACGCAAAAACAATTCCTAGAGGTCTAAGAATTTTTAAACATCTTTCAATCATTGATAGACCTGAACTTTCAAAAAAATGGAATGAGACATTGGATGGGTGTTCCTTTGCACTTATGAGATTATTGATACAATACCGTGAAGAAATGGTCGATCAAACTGTACTTAAGATAGATAAACTTAAAGACGAACTGCTGACTCATAAGGAAAATTCAACATTTAAGGATAAAGACGAACAAATTAATAGTAGAGTAGAGAGATTCGAGAGAGAACTTTTATCAAATAAAAAGAGAAAGTGGGAAAGAGATCAAAATGATTACAAAAAGGATATAGTGAGGACATACCACAAAATGAATCTAAATGAATCTAGTGCCGAGTCAAACTCATTTAATAGAGCTTGCCCACAATTGAGACAGAGGAAGCCCTCCTTTAGAAACAATCGAGATAGATCCTATCAGAATAGGAGAGATAGGAACAACTCATATAATTCAGATTATAAATATAATCATTATAACCAAAATAAATACAATACTAAAGAGAGAAGTACAATATATCCACCTACCCTACAGCCCACTTCTGTTGAGACCCGTAATACTGAAGTGCAAAATAGCCAGGTTTTTTGGTCCAGAACCTGGCAGGACCACAACCCATATACCAATCTGACCAATCATACACCAAAAAGACATCGAGACAGAGAGGGAGAAGAGGAGGGAGAAAGAGAGCAAAGAAAGCAGAGACTAAAATAGATACCACAGGTATATTCAATTTAACCTCACACCAACTTACGGACTCTCAGAAAACTCTTCTCTGTAAAGGACTAAACTTCGCTCCACAAAAAGACCCCAATATTTTTGAGTTATTTACCGATCTGAATAAGTTCACACGTGACTTATGTCGGAAACGGTTTTTCGCCTCTAAAGATCTAAGAAAAGCAAATATAGCTGGAGAGACGAACCCTGTAGTGTTAGATATCTCAGACAAACAAGGCCTTGAGACACTTCAATCACTATTGGAGGAGAACAATACAGAAGAAATTGAACTATTCAATATTAACATGTTGAGTACTTCCACTAGTCAACCACTCTTTAAGAAAAAATCAAATTTCTTCCCTCTTGAACATAAAAGCCCCGCCATCACCATCTTTTATAATAAAACTCTAGATGACTTTAAAAAACTCTGTACAAAAACAGCAAAGAAAAACATTACTAAAGATAATCTAACTAAACTAGAACGCACAGAACTTCGTATTTTAAAAAAGGACCTCGCAATCGTGGTCAAACAGGCGGATAAAGGGGGGGGGGTTGTCCTGATGGAAAGAGAAGCATACCTAAATGAAGCGTTTAAACAACTTAATGATGTCAACTATTACCTAAAACTTCCATCCAACCCTACCCCCTCTTTCCAAACACAATTCAAAAATGTATTAGATAAAGCAGTGCTGGAGGGTGCGATATCCAGGGAAAAATCACAGTTTTTATTCCCATATCACTCCATAACCCCCACATTTTATTTTTTACCCAAAATACACAAGCACCTCACTTCACCTCCTGGGAGACCCATTATTTCAGGTGTTGGTTCCCTCACTTCTAATTTGTCACATTTTGTAGATTCTCACCTCCAAAAATTTGTTTTATCACTTTCATCACACATTAAAGACACTACTCACATTTTGAACAAAACTCTTGATTTATCTTGGAATGAGGGCTGGGGTTTTTTAACCCTTGACGTACAAGCATTGTACACTAACATACCACATGATAAGGGTGTCACAGCAATCAGTCACTATTTGGATATGGATAAAGACATTTCACTCCCCCGCAAACAATTTATTTTAGATTCAATCACTCACATCCTCACTCACAATTATTTTATTTTTGAAGACCAATATTTTTTACAGCGCCTTGGAACGGCCATGGGGACCAGATTTGCACCAAGTTTTGCGAACCTCTATATGGGCCGCCTAGAAGAACAACTTATATGGGGCGGTCCACATAGAGAGAATCTGGTCCTCTATGGCCGTTTCATTGACGATTTATTTATTATTTGGCAAGGGGGACACGATTTGGCACTTGAATTTGTTACTTTTCTTAATTTAAACACATTCAACCTTAAATTCACTCACACTTTTAGTTACACTACTGTTAATTTCCTGGATATCGCATTCTCCATCCAGGACAATATCCTGATTACTACTAATTATGTAAAACCGGTGGGGACAAATAACTATCTTCATTTTCAAAGCGGACATTACAAGCCCTGGATAAACAATATCCCCAAAAATCAATTGTTGCGAATCCGCCGAAATTGTGCACTAGATTCGGAATACAATGCACAAGCAGAAGTAATGATTAATAACTTCAAGAGAAGAGGTTACCCTGATGCTATCCTCCAAGAAGCACTTAAACAGGTTAACACAATAAAAAGAGCAAGTCTTCTAGTTACTAAACAAAATAAGAACGAATTTATTACAACTAACACCATTACATTTATCTCAAAATTTAACAACAAGTCCCAGCAAATTAAAAAAATAATATTGGAAAATTTCAAACTATTGTCATATGACAAAATTTTACAAGAGACCCAAATTACCCCCAAAATTACCTTTAGAAGGAACAGGAATTTAAAGGATTTCATCTCCCCAAGTATGTTACCCTCATTGAAACCCAATCTGTTATCTACCTGGATTCCCCCTAAACCTACTGGTAATTTTAAATGCAATAGAAATATTTGCATTACTTGCAAATATATGTCCAATAAGAAAAAAGTAATTACATCGACTCATAATAAACAAGTATTCCCCATTAAACAATTTCTGAACTGTGAAACTACATACTGCGTCTACGTGCTGGAGTGCTCATGTAAACTCCAGTACGTAGGACGCACTACCAGGAGTTTAAAAAGTCGTTTCAGAGAACACAGAAATAACATCCTCAAGAAAATGCAAAATCATAGTGTCCCACGTCACTTTCTAGCAAAACATGAAGGTGACCCAAGTGGCATGTCTGTCACTGGAGTAGAACAAATTATTATGACCAAAAGAGGAGGTGACAGATTTAGAAAACTATGCCTTGCAGAATCAGCTTGGATCTTTAAACTTGATACCTTAAATCCACAGGGACTTAATGAGGCTCTTGATTTTACTTGTTTGGATTAATCATAAAAGTCCCCCCTATAATCATCTACAATATCTGTCTCTCATGGGATGGAGTGACAGGGATCTACCCGACATGCTCCCTCTGGGGTGACATGCCGGGTGTGCTGGACCCCACTTACCCCACCCCCTGAGAAACTACTAGCTTTCTTTGAATTAAAACCTGAATTGATATATCAATATAATACTAAACTGTACTATATGAAAATATAATAAAAAGAAGCATTTGTATCTTTTTGTGAAATATTAAAATTATAATTTTTTACTGTTCCTCAATTTATCGTCCTACCAAATTAGAATGTCTATCTCTAAAACACAGTAAAATGTTATTCTAAATAAATTTTTGTATATGTGAAGTAATCAGATGATTATTCCTCTCCTCAATAGATCTGAGGACTATCTCTCTCTCTGCAACAATATCTCTCAGCGTAATTATGCACTTATTGATTATTATAGAATTAAGGCTGTACCCTCTAACTATTTTATTATGTTTTAAAAAAAGTTTTTCTATATATATTCATAATTTTCCTCTCGAAATACATACCTACTATATATAATGATCTCTCCTCCATCTAGATTATTTATATTAATTCTTTCTCCAAAGATGATATTACTTTTTTTGTGTAAACTCTTTATAAGAATATATATTAGTAATATTGTGAGTACTCATCGATGTCTACTCAACGCTCCTTTGATTAAATAAATTTATTAAGCATAAGTCTATTTTACATATTTTGTCTGTATTTTCTTCATTGTGACAGAAAATCAGATATTTTTTTATTCATCTATATATATATATATGCTTTTTATTTAATTGAAGTTAGATATAGTACCTTACTATATATGAATGATGAATTTAAGATAAAGGACACACTGTTTATTGCTTTTATGTTATAAAGGGCTATGTTATTAAAACACGATCGCAACAATTACTATGTACAAACGGATATCCGATGAGGTGAAATACCACCTGTTCCGAGTGATTGCAATTTGCTAATTAAAGCCAATCACCTCCCTTTAAATAAAGCCTCCAAAGACACACACACCATCAGTCTTGAAAAAGTTCCCACTTGACTGAAGGGGACGAAACGCGTTGACGTCATACCCACTTGATCCACGCAAGCAGATACCTGTCAACCTACAACAGAAGCACAGCTTCCTACACGCTGCTGTTCTTTTGCCGCTACACGCTGATTTAAACATCTTTTTGGAGCCCGCTACTGCCGTATACTTCTATCATCTAGCCGGCAACAGTGCGGCGTCCCCGCTCACCACCGGACTCTGCCAACTACTACAACAGCACCCGCGCAGACTGTACACGCTACGGGCTGTCTGCAGCCATACGCCGGCTTTATCCCCAGCCGCAGGTACACGGCACTGACAAGCTGTTCCGTCACCAGCACAGGTAATACCTGCCGCCACACCATCGCTCCCCATTTCCATCTATCAGCTGAAGTGCAGCGGATCCCCCCACGCTGCCGGCCATCAGCTGTTCCGCCAAGCGCGCTCACTCTGCACCAGGTATTTTGGACATCCATACTATACAATATCTCCTTTCCGCCGTGGCAAGCGAGGGTAAATTCTATACCTAACCACTGGCTGGCTACACCGGCATATGCCGAGAGGAGCACCTAAAGCTTTACATCAGTGAAGACACCAGTGTTATAACACAATACCCGACAACTGAGCGCTGGAGAAATCCCAACTTTAATTCTCTACATCCACATATGTGAAATTACCTGTGTTCTCATTATCACTATTGTTACTGTCCATAATTAAGACTCTCAGTCCTGGACATTCTCTTCATTATAAAAAGTGAATATTCTACAAATTGATTGAACCATAAAGTGTCTGCTGCCAACGATCTTTTAATAATCTTTATTCAATCGGATACCACCATTAGGTGTATTGTTTATGCATATAACTGCACCCAATTATGAAATTGTTTTAATAATTTTATGTCTGTAAATGTTATGCTATTATTTTCTATTTTTCATATAAAATAATCTAAATATAAACAGTGTGTCCATCACTCATTCTTCTTATGCCACCCATCAGTGTGTCTATTGTTTCATTCAATTGTTTAAAAACAGCAGCGCAATTCACTCCAACGCCCCTCCTCCCTATTTTTCTATCTGCGTGAGTCGGGACAGACTCACAGGAGTGTATGCTGCAGCTGTACTAACCAGATTATATATTATCTATTAGAATTTTTCCTGTATTGCCTAGCGCCGGGAAGTGTGTTCTAGGGTGCTCCCATTTTTGGGTCTCCCTGTTACATACCCACCCTCCAGTTGTTTTAATTAAATTTCACCCAACATGCATTTTTAAACCTTTTAATACAGGTAATTGAACCACAAATCAAAGATTTGCATAATTAATTTTTGTAACAATCATGCTCATATACTGTACTATTCACATACGATTTATATAAAATTAACAACTATAGCTTGTAGGGCCCTTTACCATAATAATGAGTATCGTCATAGTATCGACAGCACTAAGGTCGACAGGTATTGGGTCGACCACTGAAGGTTGACTTGATCCAAGGTCGACACATGGGAAGATCGACATGGGCTTAGGTCGACATGTCATTAGGTTGACACACATAGTAATAATTTATTAATAATTTTATTTATATAACGCTTTTCTCCTATAGGACTCAAAGTCGCTTAAAATACATTAAGAACATGGTACAGTGAACAAAGGCATTAGAATTGCATGAAGGTGAAAAACAGAGATAGTTGATGAGTTAAAGTAGAGAACACAATAAGCATACTGCGGGGTTGGTGCAGACATTTTGGGTAATACCTTCTACAGGTTATATATTCCAACCATGAAAGGTACCAGGTGTGGCAAGCATCTTGGGCGCACAACGTAGGATTACCTTGGGAGGAATAGGTCATGCCCAAAAGAGATGATACAAAATGGGTAATTTCAGCGTCCTAGTGCTAGGGGTAGTGTCCCAGCATTAGGTCAACATGGGCTAGGTCAACAATCAAAAGGTCGACATTAGGTTTTTCACTTTTACCCAAATGTCGACACCATCGACATGGACACCATATCGGTGCACCGCATCTCCATGCATGGCTCGCTGTGCTCACCATGCTTCTGGGACACTATTTTATTCTCCCGCCATGCCCTAGTGGATGGTAGGGCATGAAATACCACCTGTCGGCACATGTCGGCTCAAAAAGAGTAAAGAGTCCTAGGCCATGTCGGCCGAATGCTTGTATGTCGACCTAATAACACATCGACCTAAGCCCCTGTTGACCTTCCCATGTGTCATCCTTCAGTGGTCGACCCAATTAATGCATGTCGACCTAATGACTGTATACCATAATAATGTGGTCTAAGCTTGGTGAGAATAGATATTAACTATAACTCTATGTTTACTGTAAAAAAAACTTACAAGTAATGTATTAGCAAAATGCTGATGTTTAAGGTTATTTCCTGATCATGTAACAGAATTTTGAATTTATCACATGACCAAGTTACATTGGTAAAGGTAACAAATGCCAATATTTAAAAACAAAAGTTTCCAGCAGAAAATTCTCTTTTTACTTTTTCCAATAGCTTATTACTTTTACTATATCTGATTGTTATTTGCAATGGAAAGAGGATACATATACATGATACTGGCCGTTATATAATCTCACATTGATGCAACTAATGTTAAAATTGATTTCTCTGGGAGGAGCCACGGTGGCGTGCGTGTGAGGTGAGGAGAGAGTCAGCTCCCCAGACATCCGACAGCGTCTCTACCCTTCCCGCCGACCTCCGTCTAAGTTTCCCCGCCAGCGGTACTAGCTGTTTGGTAGAGGAGGAATCGAGCCAGAGTTTGGCAAAGTATATCCGCTGAAGGAAGCGCAAAAAACCGGTGGACCTGGTGAGATTGCGGTGCACATACAGCTTACCCTTACCCTAATCCAGCTGAGGCCGGTCTGTGCCGTGTCGCGAGCGTCCAGGAGAGAGTGACGCGCTGGTCTCCTGCCAATCCCGCTGAGCCTCGTTGGTTGGTGGAGCGGCAACTGACGGGAGCAATCCCCGGGAGTAGTGCGGGTAGCAGCTGAGACACGCTGACCCGAGCGATCTGGGACGCGCTCTCGTGGATATGAGAGGCTGAGCGTGGACGTCCCTGCATCTGTTGATCCCCGCTGAGTGTGGCTGACGGCTGCCCCGTTGGGGGACAGAGTTCCTGCTTGATGGTCTTATGCCGGGGTATCTGTGACTAACGGTAGCGGAGGGATATCGCTGAAACCTGCACTGACTGGCGAATACAGGCAGGCAAGGATAAGCCTGCACTGTGAAACTTCTACTGTCGAATAAGACGATATTATACTGGCTGATTACAGCAACGGAGATAGGAAACCAGAGAACCCACACTGCAAAGATCCTTTCCCTCAGGAGTGAGGTTGTAGAGGCCTGGTTCCGTGAAAAAAAAAAAAAAAAAAGACTTATGCTGGACGTTTGAACTGCGATCCCAGACGGGTAAGAGTGTCTTTTAAGATACAATAATACTGAATTAAGGATAATATAACAAACTGTGGTGGAATTGCATCTGTGTGGTTTTTGAGAACGTTTATCCCCTGCACAAAATAACTGACAAACAATTATGGGGAAAACCTCAACTGCCGCTGCGCGGCTGGAAAAGTTCGCACGGGCCCAGTCCCAGACTCAGAACACAAACAATTCAACACCTAGCACCCCACAAACATCCCCTGTAAAAACTGATGGGGCACAGCCACAGAATGAAGTAACTCTTCAACAAGTATTAAATGCAGTCAGCATGTGTGAAACCCGTTTATCTGGACAAATTGATAAGTTACAATCTGATATCTCTCTGTTGAGGGATGATGCCCAGAAAATAAGGGATAGGGTATCGGAGGTGGAGACACGCGTATCTTCCTTGGAAGATAGTATGGTACCAGTACAAAAACAGCTAAAAGCCACAACTAGCAAAGTTAATGAGTTACAGAATAAAGTTACTGACATGGAGGGGAGACTACGTAGGAGTAACCTACGTGTCATAGGGCTGGAGGAACATGCTGAAGGGAAATCTCCCGAAAAATTTATGGAGGAATGGTTGGTGCAAGTATTCGGGAAGGACTCCTTAACTCCTTTCTTTGCGGTGGAGCGGGCACATCGTGTCCCCTCAAAACCTCCTATTCCAGGTGGTCCCCCACGTACTATGCTGTTAAAACTGTTACATTATCAAGACCGGGACAATTTGCTGAAAATGGCCAGATACAGCGAGAAGTTGTGCTTTAACGGACAGAAAATAGCATTATATCCTGATCTTCCATACATAATTCAGAAAGAGAGAGCGAGATTTAAGGAAGTCAAAAGTAGGCTCAGAGAGCTGAATTTACAATACTCAATGATTTACCCAGCTAAACTCCGTGTGGTGTATAATGATGTGTCCAGATTCTTTCTTTCACCTGAAGATGCTGCGGACTGGTTGAACAAGTCTCACCCGGGCCGTATACAGCTGTTGGCCAGTTGAAGCGAAAAAGTTAATTTGAATTGACTAGTGCAGTGTGGTGGCTTTGGGTGGGAGGTGGGGGGGCGGGGGGAGGGTGGGAATAATGTATGTAGAGGGTATGTAATTATAAATATATGGAATAGAGTGTTTGGGGGAACAAAGGGGAAAAAAAAAAAAAAAAAAAAAACAATATATAAATTTTTCTCTAGTTCTCGGAAAATAATAAATAAACATGTATACATACCCCTAAGATATGAATAGTCTGGGGAGCTGAGCATGCCTTAAAAAAGGTTAAACTTAGTGGCAGAGTGTAAATACCTCCAAAAGGGTCATTGTGTAATGGGGGGAAAAAGAGGTATGCCTAGAGGGATAGGTTATACAGGGATGGGGGAGGGGGGAGGGGTATATGTAAGTGTTATATGTTGTGTGAAATGTGTTATGTGTAAAACCTGCAATTCCTGGTCGATAGGAGAATTGGTTCCTGAGATTAAATACTGCTGTGTAAAGATGGAGAGGTGTGTGAAGACTGAGAATGGTTAGCATACTAACATGGAATGTCAGGGGGTTAAATGAAAAAATAAAGAGGTCGCTAGTGATGAAGCAATGTAGAACAATGGATGCCGACATTATATGTCTTCAAGAGACCCATTTATTTGGGGATAAAACTGTAGCGCTAAAAAGGCCATGGATTGAGCATTCCTACCACTCCCAGGTTTCACCCTCCTCTAGGGGGGTATCGGTGATAATAAAAAAGAATATTGGATTCGAATGTATAAAAAGTAAAATTGACCCGCAAGGGAGATATGTTTTTTTAGACGCCTACATAGCGACAGTTAGATTCTGTATAATTGCTGTATATATCCCCCCGCCATTCACGTATGAGGTACTTAGAAAAGCAGTTGATTTTATATCAGATAGACCTGCAGTACATATTATCTGTCTAGGGGATTTTAATGCGGTTATTAACCCAAAAATGGATAGACTGCAGATGAACACGGTAAAGGCGGTGAATAATAGGGGGATAGCCGATTTTTGTGTGCAGGTGGGGTGGCGGGATATTTGGAGAGAGAGACATCCCAATGTCCAGCAGTACTCCTGCTATTCAGCCCCACATAATTCCTTTTCACGGATCGATATGATTCTAGTATCAGCAGAATTAACAAATTATGTGGGACGGATAGAGTATAAAGGGCGAGGTATATCAGATCACTCGCCAGTAATAATGCAACTCGATTTAAATCTGGACAAGGGGTTTTCCTATTGGCGCTTTCACCCAAGTTGGTTGTCTAGATTTAAAAAGGACGGATTAATGCAACTAGAAATTGACGGGTTTTTCAAACAAAACACTGCCACCGCAAGTAATCCAATTGTATGGGAGACATTTAAGGCCTTCCTTAGAGGTATCCTCATGAAGGAAATTGCGAGGGAAAAAAGGGAAACTCGGGAAACAGCTAATATATTGGAGGCAGAGATGATTAGAACAGAAAAACAGTATTTAGGTGACAATAGTGAGACCTCTAAAAAAACGTGGTTAAAAGAACAGCAAAAATGGTTAGATCACCTCCAGGTAATGGCAAACTTCCGAATGTTAAAAAGCTCTCATCAACTTTATCTAAATAGCGATAAGGCAGGTAAATATTTATCTTATCTATCGAAAACAAATGCTCCCTCTACTAATATAAATAAGATTTGTACAGACGACGGAGAGATAGTAACGACTAACCCAGAAATAACGGAAGTATTCGTGCAACATTTTAAAGAGGTGTATAGGTCCAGACTTGAAATAGAGACGGTAGAATTAAAAAATTTCTTGGCTCAGCCCCAGCTCCCGCTTCTCCCGTTAGAAAGCAAAGAAATGTTGGAAAAACCTTTTTCCATTGAAGAAGTTGAAGATGCCCTTAGGACGATGCCCCAGGGAAAAGCCGTAGGGGTGGATGGCCTACCGAGCGAGGTATACAGTTTTTTTGGGAAAGATATGGCCAAGTATATGTGGCAGGCATTTATGGGAATGGAATTGGACGGCAGGCTAGCTCACTCAATGACCGAGGCCGTAATTAATGTTATTCCTAAAACAGGTAAAGACCCCCTAAAAGTTGACTCTTATAGGCCAATCTCTTTGATATCTGCAGATGCTAAGGTATATGCGAAGATTATGGCTGTAAGGTTGAGTAAAGTGATCCATTATATGGTGCATCCGGATCAAACCGGTTTTATCTGTGGTAAATCTACAGCCATTAACCTCCGCAAGGTGTTTTTGTATATGCAATGGGCCGGGGTCATGGATAAAAGTGTTGGAATAGCATCATTTGACGCTAATAAAGCTTTTGATTCTATAGAATGGCCTTTCTTGCGACAGGTCTTGAAAAGTTTTGGTTTCGGACCTCGGTTCATTGAGAGAGTATTCCTGCTATACCAATCGCCCACGGCAAGGATCCTGGTTAACGGATATGTATCAGAACCCTTGAATTTAAGCAGGGGAACCAGGCAGGGGTGCCCGTTGTCGCCGCAGTTATTTGCGTTGGCAATCGAGCCCCTTGCCTGTAAATTGAGGGTAGCTTTGGAGACCCGTGGGGGCCCAGATGCCTATAACATCATCTCACTATACGCTGACGACCTACTTGTGGGTTTATCTGACTATCAAAGAGATTTAGATGAAGTATTAAAAGTTATACAAAAATATGGGAGCTATTCTGGGTTAACAACTAATTTAAGTAAATCGCAGTTGCTCATTACAGGAGGGGATGGGAACCAGTTAAATCTCCCACTATGTTACCCGCCAAGGGTAAAACAGTTTAGATATCTGGGTATTATTGTGGCAGAAGATATGGGGAAATATGTAGTCAATAATCTAGACCCGATAATTACAGAAATGAAAGTAAAATTTAAAACATGGTTAAAACTTCCCCTTAATGTTCTAGGTCGTGTTAATTTGGTCAAGATGGTCATCCTGCCCAAAATACTATACGCTATACAGCATGCACCAATTTACATTCAAGATACTGTATTTAATAAGATTCAGGGAGCTATTTCCTCCTTTGTATGGAAAAATAAAAGACCTAGGGTTAGGTTGGCCATCTTGACTAGACCACGAAAAAAAGGGGGACTTGCATTACCCAATTTCAGGCTATATTATTATGCCTCACAAATGGCACAAATAAAGGGTTGGATGAATGGGCAGGAGCACCCTAAAGAGCTTCTTAGGTTGCTTGCTAGGGTGGCACCTGGCCACACTCCTCTACAGATATTATTGACAAAAGGGAAAATTAAAATCCAGGTCCCTATAATTAAGCAGGCCAAGAAAATATGGCGGTGGGTTTGCAAGATGCAGGGGGTAGAAGGTATAGACCCGGATACACTCCTGTTCTCTCTTAAAAATTTGGAAATAACAAAAGAGCATGAGGCGACACGTATATGGAGCCAATATGGTGTTAGATCAATGGGTCAAGTTTATGTAAATAACCAGCTGAAATCTTTTACTCAATTGCAGGAAGAATTTGGGATACCAGGGCGAATGTTTTTCAGATTTCTGCAATTGAGGAGTGCGCTCTTAGTGCAGGAGAGAGAAGTGGGATTTGGTATAATTGAATCTGCTGTTAAAAAGGTTATAAACAAGATGGGAGGGTCCAAATTGGTCTCCAAATGTTACCACTACCTACTTGAAATCACTCAGGCTGAAGACCTAGAAGGTCTAAGAGTTAAATGGGAAAAAGAGGTAGCAGGGCTAGACTCACAATCGTGGAAGATAGCTCTTAATTCGGCTACTGTCGCAACAAATTCTGCTAGAACACAACAAATTCAATTCAATGTCCTACATAGGACATATATGACCCCGGAAAAGATTAGTAAATACGCGCCTGATTATTGTAACAAATGCCCTAAATGTAGTGAGTTAGATTGTGGTTTTTTTCATTTAATCTGGGAGTGTAAAATAGTGAGGAAATACTGGGAAAAAATTGAATATATAATGATACAAAGTGGCATACCGGTTCATAATGCTACGCCCCTGGCATATATACTAGGAGTCTGGTACAGTGATCAAATGTCGGCTGCGCAAAGACAATTGGCTATATATTTGAGCTCTATGGCAAAAGTTATTATTTCACGTTCATGGATGGCTAAAACAGGGCCAGAGGAGGGAGCTTGGATTAACCTGGTGAACATCACCTGTGAACATGAAAGACATATTAGTCTCACACGTAACACCACAAAAAAATTTGTCGCAACTTGGGAGGGTTGGTTTGTCACTAAATATTATGGTAAATAGAGTTGAGGGAAAGAGGGAGGAAAGGAGAGGAAAGAGGTAGAAATGCTCGATTGAGCTCTTACACACTAATGCACGTAGATGGGTACTGTAAGGTAGGGTAGTTGGGGAAAGGGGGGGAGAGGGAGGAAAAGGGGGGATGGAGGGTAAAGGACGAGGAAAAGAAAAGGGGGAGGGATGGGAGGGATAAATGGTCAGGGTAAAGGCCTCTTAAGGAAAATACGAGGGAGGGGAGTGAAGGTGGTGGGTGCGGGGAAAATAGGGGAAAAGGGTAAAACATATAGAATATGCACTATACTTTGGTGGATGATTAAATAGGGAGGGAATAATGTAGTGGGACACTACCTCACTTTCACTTGTTGGGGGGGGGAATTTTTTTTTTTTTCTTTCTCTCTTATCCTTTCCTGGATCTCTCTTTTTTCCGCTAATGGTTATTTAGCCCTAGAATAATAGAAATCTTCAAACTAACCAGATAAAACAAAACAGGGGTAGTAAAATGGGCCCGAGTGGGTCCTACAGCGACAAGTATAGCCATCAAACACGGATGGTAGATGATTCTCTATAGTGTTAATGAAATATGAATAATTTGTAGAGACCGAGGAATGCAGGTAGTGGTTTTATGTTTGTATTGTGTAAAATGTATGTAAATGTATGATACTGAAATATTTGCTAAATGTAAAGTCCTTGTTGTGTATAATTCATTGTATGTATTAAGAAAAACAAATAAATATGAAATTAATAATAATAAAATTGATTTCTCTGTGCAATAAAACCAAACAGTTAAAATTAAATTATATAAAATGTGTTCTACTCATGCTGATTTCTTATTTGCATATTTCTTATTTGCATTTTTATATTTTATATTACAATGTATAAAAAGGGCAAATTGTCATTTGACATAAATCATGCAATATACAGTAAGTAAGAAAAAAGTTATGTGATTATACCACTCTATTTTAAGACTAACAAAAATGTCAACTCATTTTAGACACTGCAGGATATAAAATATGTGGCCTTATTATTCAGCTAACTATGGAAAATAAATAGTCTATCTCATATATAAAATATGTTCTAGGACAGATCTAACAAAAAACTAACATTTCGCAAAATATCTTTTGCTTAAAAAATATTAAAAGGACTAAACAAACTGTGAAATGTAACATACAGGTTGAGTATTCCTTATCCAAAATAGAGCATCATCAGTTAAAACCGTGATATTCCCCAAACTCTTTTACACAATTCAAATGCTCCCCATAGCTATCCAACGTAAAGACCTTAACAATATCACATCCGCAATATCTAAATTCCTATGGAAGGGACAAAGAGCTAGGATTTTATAATCAAAACTAATGCTGTGTACACACAGTCCGATTTCCTTTCCGATGTTGACGATATAGTCAACATCGGATCGGCATCGGATCAACATCGGATGCAGATCGCAAGGGTTTTAACCCTTGCGATCCCGATCCGATCCCGATGCGCGTTCATGTTTAGGAAGCCAGAAAGTCTTGGCTGCCTTGTCTATATAGTGCAGATCTGCACTATATAGTCAAGATTGGATGCAAATCGGATGTGCCTTAAGATCCTATCCACGATCCTATCTGATCAGATCGTGGATAGGATCTTAAGGCACATCTAACGTGTGTACACACCATAACTCTCCCCAAACCCCAAGGTGGCCTTAGCATACCAGATTTTAATCTATACTCTAAATACATATTTTTTAGATACGCAGGCGACTGGTTGGTGGAAAAATCTACATACACAGATGTTGTCTTGGACCAAGCGGTTTTTGACCCCTACTCCCCCTCTGCGCTATTACATATGAAACCCTCCACTATCCCGAGGGAGATATACTCTAATGTACTATTCAAAGACACTTACAATATCTGGGTGGGCTTGAATAAACTACTTAAAAGAGATTATCACTCCTCTCCATACATACCTCTATGGGGAAACCCAGACTTCAGCCCATCTTTAACTAACCCTACTTTCAAGATCTGGCAAATGGCTGGTATTGATAAGGCAAGCAAGGTTTTCGATCAAGGGGGACATATCCTACCATATGCTGATCTTCAAAGGAAATACAAACTTCCCAATAAAACATTCTACTTATATCTCCAGGTGAGACATTATGTCCACACTCTCAATGTGGATTCCCTGCTGGGCAAGGAGACACACATTATTCCTGCTCTCCTCCAATTACGAAGCTCCAAGGAATACAGATTGAAACATCTCTATCCCTTCCTAATGGAAGCAAATAATAACCCTCTTCCCCAACTACAGGATCTTTTTACAAAATGGAAGGTAGACATCCCTGAGTCGGCTAAACTCACTTTAACTACAATAGAACACTATGGTAAATATTTCCGATATTTGAACTCAGCCTACCTGCAGGAAAATCACCTAAGATCCCTACATAGATCTTATATTGCCCCAGCCCAACGTAAATACATGTCCACCGAAGACCCAGATCTAGGTAACTGTATCAAATGCAAAATGGTAAATGCTAAATATTTCCACTGCTTCTGGGAGTGTTCAAAAGTGCGGAGATTTTGGGCAAAGGTTATTAATTATGTTAACAAAGCACTAAGACTATCTGTACTACCCAACCCCAAGACATGTCTCCTTTGCGAATTTGATACCTGGAGCTTAACCCCCCACCCATCCAGATGTATCCCCTTTTTGATAATAGTACTGACCCTGGCGAAAAAATTTATTCTAGTTCATTGGACCAAGAAATCAGCCCCTACTATACAAGAACTGATAACGAAACTGCTGCAACTATTATACTTCGACGTAAAATCCCTGATGACAAATTATACAATATCAATAAAATTGTTTCATAACAAATGGGACGCCTTCATTCACTCCATGGATGAACACTCGCAGAATACCATCCAAGGCTTCTTTGGGAAAAAGGAGTGGCTTAGGGCATTCTCATATTTTGTCCTCTCATCCCCATTGCCCGACTAGGAAGATCTGCAGAAACTGAAGAGATATAGTCCAACCTCTTGCCCATCATAGTCTCACCCACCAAGCATCTAGATCTAGACCTCCTTCTTATTCAACTGTTTATTTTTGACTAATGCTGTATATCTCCCTTTTTTGCTGAAAATGTATCGTTCCTGGACATGTAATAATCTAAGTTGATATAAGAAACTATGCTCTATAACAGACCATCCCCCCCCCCTCTCCTCATGTGTGTGTCCATAGTCTGATTACCATTGTTATTGTATGCCACATATCATTCTAGGCTGACACCTGTTGCACAGCCACTACAATCTGTACTATGTAATATTCACAACAAATTACGATATTTCTTTATGTATGATTATTGTTTACTGAAAATCTTCAATAAAAAAGTAAAAAAATGCGCAAATGGGACATCATCTGGATTACTGTTAGTTATGCAAGAATATGGGACATCAAAAGGATTAAGGGTCCAACATGTCACTATAATTGTATAACATTTTTCATTGCCTGTTTCCACATGATTTAGACTCAATGATTTAAAATTGGGGCAATGTATTTGGCACTGTGGGGACATTTATGTATTTGGCACTCTGCTGCTGTAATTTGAATATTGGAGACTGCTGCGTAATATAAATTGGTATTATTTTGTGGTCACGCCCCTTCTCCATGAAGCCACTCCCCTATATTTGTGGCTTGAGCACCCACCAGCAAAAACATAAACATTTTTTTTATAATTTATCTATATTGAAACACTAAACACAATGCAATACAGGTAGAATTTTTTGATTACATGAATCCTTCCACCTATGAATATTCGTTTTTAAATTACATATTACAAAAGAGCACACACACTACCGGTATGTTAGATGGCTTTGTAGTCAGTTATCTATTAAATTACCAATAGAGATGATGAGTTTTGGTTGGAAATACTTGTTAAGAACTCATTCAGACATGGAGAAAAGAAAAAATACAGATAGGTTCTTTGAGTCAAACTCATTACCCCAGTGCTGCCACTTTGCCCACATACATGTGCTCTAAATATGACAGATTTTTGAGAAAGAATAAACAGCTTTATACTGAAGTTTGATCCAGTGTACATGGTGCAATGCAAATGGTGTACAGTGCAAATGATGTGTACGCTGACACATCCATTCACATGCAGGCATACAGGTGAAAATTAATTTGGTCAAGGACCATCAAATGATTTTTCGCCCGCATCATCATCATTCTAATCTGACTTTTGTATGTGCTGGAGATGGCCAAAGCCACTAGCTCTGTGCAGGCTTTGCCACACCTGCGTTCGCATGAGGATGTACAGCAGCATTTTTCTGGGTGCAACCACCAGTTTTGTGGCCTAGGTGTCCCCATTAGACAGCCCCCTGCCCACCCACTGTCTGTCCCACTGTGTGCAAATGCAATGTGACTGTAATAGTCGCTGAAGGCATTCGCACATCGGGTCTGCACATGCGGATATTTGGCGATATGCAAAACCAAAACAACAGTCCCCGCAACAAATTCTCAGGGGACTGAATTGACCAGAATCAGGCCCATAGTAAGCAGACACACATAACAGAATGAATGATGCATTAAAGGTGTAACATTTTTATTTTAGAAATCACATCAAGCACTTATAAATAGCATGCATACGTGGTGGAACTTGATGCTTTGCTGGAGAAATCCATTCTACGTGCCATTGCTGGTATGCTGCATCCTATGCAGTGTGCAAGCAGACTAACAGTTTCCATCTGTGAATGTGAATTGCAGTCTGCTAATGAACTAACAATCTATATTATTGGACTTGTAGTTCCACAAGGACATTCTGTAAAAAAAATGCACATGCGCTCAAGCATTTCTTTCTTTTATATATTGTGGCAAGGATCACATAGACCGGGTAAAATTTCAAACACCAGGGTGGTACTTATGTATTATCTGGGCTCCCATATTAAATGCACCCCATTTTTTCATACCCCTACTATCCAACTACGCATGGAGTTGATTTTATATAGTGTGGCGAGCGCAGCGAGCCACCGTGCCCGAAGCGTGGCGAGCGTAGCGCGCCCCGCGAGGGAACGCGGTCTCATAAGAAAAACGGGAGCCCAGATATTACATAAGTACCCATTGTTACATTCCATGATCTGGTTACATTTCAATGGCTCCTAATGTGACCACAGACCCCCAGTCTATTGACTGGCCAGCTTATCCAGCATCAGGTGCACTTCACCTGTCTACAGACACCATTCTTACAGACAGCTAACAGGTGCTAGTATTCAACTTGCTGCAGTTGATTCCCAACCTTAATCAAAAACTGGATTGGTTTTGTTTAACTGCTTTTATGTGCTTTAAACAGGGAAATTATATTATTAAAGTCAATCCTTTCCCCTTAGTTTAAGCCACATTGGCAAAGCTAAGAATTTTCAGACAAGTTATCTGCCTCGCCTACTTCTATTTGTGCCATCTGCCTGGGAATACACTCCTTCACCATCCTCCTGAGTTCCCTTTCTTCATCCTCTTCTTTCTCCTCCCCTAGCTTCACCACAGGGATTAGTGGAAGGTCAGAACCCACACATTTCCTGGAAAGGACATCTGCATTTTAGTGTTGCTTCCCAGGAGGATGCTGCACTTCAAACTTAAATGGCTGCAAACTAAGGGAAGGTGTCTGCGACACTAGGAATGCAGTGATGCAAAGTGTGACCTTGCAGCCACCACGCTGGAGGAATGCCAACCTCCACAAATGCAAGCAAAGGAAGATGAGGAGCATTCACTCAACCAATGTATAATAAAAATATATTTATTTAAAACTCACAAACATACACCACAATAAACCAATTAAGAATGAATCAATAAATCACAATGATATAATGATATAAACTTGATATACTCTTAAATGATGCCTCCAACTAAAAAATAAAAGTAGTGGAATAAAATATGAAAAACAGTTCAGCTTATGCTAGTTTTCAAAATGGGCAATAAATTGTAATAAGTTCTTAATATATAAGGCTGGGGCTTAGCTGTACTTCGTAGCGGTTTTCCTTTATGATAAAAATATATCTGGCAGGTATATAAATACCCAGTAGACATTGTAATTATCAAGGGTATATCCTCTCAATTAAAATGTCACATTGGTAAAATATATGTACCTCCAGTTGTGTTAGTTAGTTATTACCAGTTCTTAGCCTCGGTAGTAGCCTCAGGTGGTACTTTGGAGGGATGATAGCTCCTGCATGTACTGGGACTTTCACGGTCCCGCAGCAGCAGCGTTTAGATTATACAGGGATACGGCTGCTTGTCCTCTATGCCTGGCACTGCAATTCCTCCCGGCTGCTTGTCCTCTATGCCTGGCTTTAATTAAATTTGAGACAAAAGGTGTGCCCTGGTCCATTATGACCTCTTTTTTATTTCCAACCAGGTCCATAGAACTAACAATTATTGGGCAATACTAGACTTCTTATTACATAGTGTGTATGGCCTCCAGGTATCTGGTGGCATAGTCAACTACTATTAAATTTTAAAGATGCCCACAAGCAGATTTCTCCACTAGTCTTATCAAATCCATCCAGATACATATGAATCCACTCCACGGAGCTGCTCTCATTACCATATGCTTGTGTTCCCTGGGAAACAACAACGGTCTACCCTTTTATCCTGTAAATAAGCAACACAGTACAATAAATACTTTGTCAAAGTATGGTACACTTTCTGATGTTAAAGCAGTCATTACCTTACCATTTACCGCAACAACATTTTCAAAGGCATTTATCAAATTTTCATCATTCTGGTGGTCCCGCCCAAAGTCCTGTAAAGACACCCTTTCACAATAGAAATTGCATTTATTTATGCCTGTGTTTTCAATAAATGTAATACTTTTTATATAGTGTATGCTGGTTAATATTTAAATGCACTCCCTAAGGAGGAATATTAAACTATATTTCTTTAATATTCTTGCTTAAATTAATACAGAAAGGAAGGATAGCAGCTGAAACTGTTTTTGTTATGTGACTTATTTATTTTCACAAATGTTTATACCTAGTACGTGCTATTAAAAAACTCACAAATACATTTTATATTAAATAAATTAAAATAAGTGTCTGCTTTCCACAAAATGGTCCCTTGCCAGCAAGGGCCTACAGTATTGCCTACAGTTTAAAAAAAACAGCTTCATTTTTTAGATATATTTCTGTTTACCTCTTTAAACTAATTACTATTTTCTTTCTATTAAATTATGTATTGGATGATAAACTGTATTTACATCTGATGCTTTCAATAATACATATTTTGCATTATTAAACATATCAATAAAAATATTTAAAATAAGTACAATAAAGACTTTTTTCTTATACATCACATTTGTGATTAGTACATAATCATCCAAAATATTTAAAGTTTAGGTACTTGTGTAATATCTGGGAGCCCGATTGTTTCATTGTATTGCATCGCATCGCATCGCATGCAATAAAGTGGCATACAATTCATGCGATGCGATTTTTCATTGTAAAGACCCGATTTTTAATTGTATAGTCACCCATGGGTGATTTCATACCCCCACTATCCAACTACGCATGGAGTTGATTTTATATAGTGTGGTGAGCGCAGCGTGCCCCCCGCGGGGACACAGAATACATGAAAAGTAATCTGCGTCCGCTCGCCACGCTTCAGGCTCGCTGCGCTCTCCACACTATATAAAATCAACTCCATGCGTAGTTGGATAGTGGGGGTACGAAATCACCCATGGGTGACTACACAATTAAAAATCGGGTCTTTACAATGAAAAATCGCATGCCTTAAGTATTGGCATGCGATGAAAAAATCGGGCACCCAGATAATACACAACTACCAAAGTTTACAACTATGCAGTCATTTCAGGGTAATTTACAAGATCCAGGTAAATTTTACCATCCTGAGAAGCTTTTTAACTACACTGACAAAAAGTTATATTTTCATAGCTAGCGCATATAATACTAGAATACAGGGGACTGTGTTCCACTACAGTGCTATCACTTCACTTTGTGCAAGTTATTCTGTGTCTACAATTGAATGATGAATAAACCCCAAAGATTGCCTTCTAGAAGCCCATGCTTCTAATAACAATATTCATAATTGCAAAGGGAGAGTGTGATGCAAGAATGAACGATATTATATTGTGAATTACTTGTTGCTCAAGTTTTGTCAGATTGTTGTAACCATGGGATTAATTTAATTGATTTTGCTGCATATTCATTCTATGCTAACTAGGGTTCTTTATGCACATGCTAGGTGATCTACCTAGATTTTGTCTGCATGTGCTAAAGATCTGAGCCGGCAATGGCGACACGCATCGTCAACGCTGTGGTGTGTGCACACAGAACAATTTGTGCTTAATTTCTAATTAATCTTGACAGATCGCTTAGAAAAGAAGCAAAATAAGCCCATGTCTATGCCCCTTAACAGTGTCGTTTTGGTGTGTAAGAGACAAACACAAAACACAAACGTAAACACAAAAAAACAACAACTAAATATATAAGCTCGAAACAGACCATATCTCTGTCAGACATAAGGCTCACGAGCTCCTGACCTCAGAGCTGTGACTAAATAATACTAACCACTAAACCAGGGGTGTCCAAACTTTTTGCGACGAGGGCCAGTTTTGGTGAGGTGAAAAGGTGGGGGGCCGATCATTCAGCCGGACATTCTTTGAATCAATAATCACATCAGAATGGTCCCTTACTCTGCCCCATTCACTTTATGTCCCCCAGCCTGCCCCTTCACTGTATATTCCCTAGACTGCCCCCCCTTCTCTGTATTTCCTCCAGCCTGCCTAGGGCCGTCTTAACAATACAGTGGGCCCCTGGGAAAAATAATTTGAGGGCCCCCTCCTCCTCACAACCCCCCTCCTCCTCGCAACCCCCCCTCCACCCACCTGTGCTGCAGCAGCGGGGGGGCTTAAAGCTTGATATAGCGATGCGGGCAGCAGCGACTCAGAGACCTTGATGTAGCGCTATTTGCTGGAGGGTGGGAAGCGCTGCAGACTTTGAAAAGTGGCTGAGCTTCCGGCCAATCAGCGTCCAGCCAGTCTTTTCAAAATCAGCAGCGTTTCCCGCTTAGCAAATAGCGCTAGCGGCTACATCAAGGTCTGAGTCACCGCAGCCTGGAAGGACGTCGCTGACAGCCGCCACCCGGATGGCCTCCACACACCGCCCGGGATCTTCCTCTGCTGCCCGGGACCTGCCTCCACACCACACGCCACCCGGGATCTGCCTCCGCTGCCCAGGACCTGCCTCCACACCACACGCCTCCCGAGATCTGCCTCCACACCACACGCCGCCCGGGAACTGCCTCCACACCACTTGCCGCCCGGGACCTGCACCACATGCCACCCAGATTGCTACATCACTCCCAGGATTGGAGATTCCCAGTGTTTTGGGAGCCAAGTCCTGGGATCCCGCCGATCCCGGGATTGGCCACCCTAATTATGATTTTTCACCAAATAATATTCCTAGGGAACATTCTTAAAAATGTACCACAATTGTTAAAAAAAAATTGTAAAAGGCTGCCCATCACCAGAACTCTTGGAAGGGAAAAACCTTGTCTCAATGTGGTGCACCATTAGAAATAAGACACTATAAAATTTACCTTTTATTAATTATTATTAAGAAGACTGCAAAATATAAAAACAACAAAAAACATGTAACACAACCAAAGTGAATAGGTGTGTGTTAAAAAAGCACCCAAACAGTACAGATGTAACTTTAAACACATTTTATTATTAATATCTTCCCTGTTTGTAGGGTGTACTTGCAAATGGTTCACTGGGTTACTACCCTTGCTCCAGTGAATATAAGTACTGTCGTCCTGTACTGGTATTGTGCTGTGACAAGTGGTTCTAAACCTTTAGCACAAGGGAGAGTATTAGCTTAAATGCTGAATTTTTGTCACTTAATCAATGTACAGCACTGGAATAAATATGTAGAATGTTGCAATATGCTGTACCTTTATTAATCAGTTTATAATTATACGGACATGAATACCCAGATAAGTGGGATAAGTAACTGGGTCTGTTGGAGATACAGGTTGTAATTATGGTCACATATACACACATTGATGGTGCAGGCATTAGTTTACTGACGCACACATATTAGCAAGTGATATGAGGAGCAGACGATGATGCATACACACTCGGCTGTCCTGTATGGCAGTCAGGGTAACAATAAAATGCTAGTGCAGCTAGCTTTGTATCCGTACACAATCGTGAATAATTTAGAGCTGCAATGTTCACAAGCGGGTGCCCAGCTGCCTTAAACTAATACTGGGAGAAGATGGCATTGATACAAGTCTTAAAGGGTGGCCACACATCACAGTCTCATAAACATTAAATTCTAGAGCAGTCCTTTAAAGGACTCTTGTGACAACACAAACATGTAATACGCAGGGAGGCACATGGAAAGCATCCACACGGCTTGTAAAGCCGACGTACGCTTCGCAAGAACGAACTTCCTCAGGGCACCAGTCGGGGAACATTGCAGCTCTAAACAGTATTCACGATTGTGTATGGACACACAACTAGCTGCACTAGCATATCATTGTTACCCTGACTGCCATACAGGACAGCAGAGTGTGCATGCATCATCATCTGCACCTCATATCACTTGTTAATAAGTGCGTTATCAGTAAACTAATGCCTGCACCATCAATGTGTGTATATGTGACTATAAATTACAACATGTATCTCCATCGGACACCGTTACTCATCCCAGTGACGTGCATGAACTTGTATCACACAAGCACCCCAGCTTTAAACTATATGTGTGATTCACTATCTGGGTATTCAAGTATGTATAATTATAAACTGATTAATAAAGGTACAGCATATTGCAACTTACTACATATTTATTCCAGTGCTGTACATTGATTAAGTGACCAACATTCAGCATTTAAGCTAATACTCTCCCTTGTGCTAAAGGTTTAGAACCACTTGTCACAGCACAATACCAGTACAGGAACGACAGTACTTATATTCACTGGAGCAAGGGTAGTAACCCAGTGAACCGTTTGCAATTACACCCTACAAACAGGGAAGATATGAATAATAAAATGTGTTAAAAGTTACCTGTACTGTTTGGGGCTGAGACCTCCAGGACAGCAGACAGTTTATTGGCAACATTTTAACAGGCACATACCACATTGGCAACATATTAACCAATCTGGGAACAACTAAACATTTAATGGCGAAACCAACATACAGCAATACATTGAAATAAGGAATTCAAGTTTTTGACATACATAATGTATTCAATATTATTGACAACTGTCTGGGAACCTAGTATAGGTGTCCATTCCTCTGGATAGATCAGTGTGCCCCAGTGTCTCCCCTCTCATATAGAAGTGGCCAATTAAGTTACATTTATCAAAAGAGGACAAGTTACTTTAAAGGACAAACATCTATCTGCGACACACTTAAACTACTTAAAGAGGATTATATTAGTTGCATGGATAGTCCGCCTGTGCTTTTTTAACACACACCTATTCACTTTGTTTGTGTTACATGCTTTGTGTTGTTTTTATATTTTGCATTCTTCTTAATAATAATTACTAAAAGGTAAATTTTATATTGTCTTTTTTTATTGGTGCACCACATCGTGACAAACTTTTTGCCGTCCCCTTCCAATATTGTGCATCATTGTCCAGTGGTAGCACACCCCTGTATGGTATTGATTTAATAATCTACATTGCCAACAAACAGGGGGCCCTATCTCACTGTATATTTCTGATCTATATAAGTCTAGTGCAACTGACCCACTACCTCAATTTCATCACCAGAAACCTCAAATACTTCATTCTATGTGTCTCCTTACATCCAATGCCTTTTCTGAAGTCAGTAACCTCATTTAATAGATTTTTCTCTGTGTAGTCTACATTGTCACAAATAAATAGATGTTCCCTTTTGTGACTGAGTATCTATGACCATTGAGCTTCAGGCGCTATCTACAGCTTTTCAATCCTGTCAAACTACCATGTTATGTTGTCATAAAACTGGTTACAGAGGTTAACATAATAAAGGATTTCCTTTAGGAAAGAACATATATTATGTTCTTTGAAAAACATACTATGCTGGAGGGAATGGAGACAGCTGACTCAAGGATAATTGGTCTATAGTGAAGTAAGGCAATCTTGCTGGGGTTGCACTATAAGTCCCAGCATGCATTAACTGACAGGGGATGATGAAATTTATATATAGAACAACAGCTGATGACTTCTGTCAAACATTCAATTGAGCACCCAATATTATCCTCAACCATGAGACTTGTATAGACTTTTTACTCTGTCATCTTCCTGTTTTGCCATCGTAATGTGAACGATAAAGCGATTTCTTAGTTTTTTTTTTATTATATTATCACTTCAAGGTAATTCTAAGAATACAATACATTTCTTTAGCAAACATACATCACTGTAGCAGCTTGCTAATAGAAATGTTCTCTAGTGTCTGCTACCATGATAGATGAAGGAGGAAGAGCCAGTTGTAGTTCTAGGCTTAGATGATATATTGACCTGCTTACTAGATTAGGGCTCAAGTTATTAAAGAGATTTTAAGCATGTATATCTGTGCAATATGATATTTTTCTAATACTAAACTAATGGGACTCATATATATAGAAGCGTAGGTGGAAAAAAATATAATGGTTATAATATAAAGTTGGTATGTTATTTGTTTCTTTAATTTTATTGTATGGAAATAAAAATAAACATTGCATGTAGAGCATAAACATTGGTTATGAATAGTATAGAATATATTAATTTTTAGTTACAGTTGACTTACAGTATGTCTATTTTCTAAGAAATATAATGTAAGCAACTGAAATAATAAAGTATAATAATACCTAAAACAAAATTGTGTATCACATATGTTTAAATTACTCTTGAATTAATACATGTATTTGTGGTTGTACTTGCCAACATGTATTACATGTAAAGAAATGGCTGAGTTCTGAAATAATATATGTTTCAACTATTATTAACAATCAAAATAATACTACAGAGCCCTGAGCAAAACATGTATACAGTTAAACCCTTTCATCCACTGTACATACTGTATAATAAATTGTGTCGCACTATCATGCTAGAACTTAAATTCTAATTCACATATATTAGATTTCTCAGTGTATAATGGTCAAGAAAAAGCTTAGAAAGCAGTGCTCCACATATGCATTAATCCTGGAATGAGATGGATTCCGGGGCTTGGATGTGGTGGGCAACACCATCTTTAGATTGGTGTTTCCCTAAAGAAGCTGATGGGCTTCTATTGCACCTCACTGCTGTGGGGGGATCCTATATGAACTCTCCAGCACCCCCGCACTGCGTGTGCATTACTCAATCCATGCGCAGATAGGGTCCTAAACCAGGAAGTCCAAATCATCGCAAAGGACAAGTCTTACCGCCAGAGCTGTCCTTTGCTAAAATATTCATATTTATGGTGTTAGTAAATCAGAATATGTATGCAGAGAGTGTAGAGATGTATTGCAAGCAAATTGTGATGCTTGCTTTATCCCACCCATGATCATAAAACTTGATAAAATAAATAATCAAAACAATGTTCATAGCCAGTGTGTTAATCCTTTGAGTGCCAACATCTCTGTGAGTGATGTTTAAAGTATCCGCTAAAAATACCAGTGTCACTCACATTTGGTATTTAGATTCAAATGTGTAAACACTACAAAGTGACTTAAATAAACTGGAAAGGTGGGCGGAAAGGTGGAAAATGCAGTTTAACGTTGAAAAATGTAAAGTAATTAATTATGGAAACAAATATGAACAAGCTACTTATAGGCTAACTGGAGTTATTATAGGGAATTCTGCTGTAGAGAAGGACTTGGGGGTCATCATAGATGAAAAATTGAGTAATAGTGCACACTGCTCAAGTGCAGCAGCAAAAGCAAACCAGACACTGGTATGCATTAAAAGGGGTATGGATTCAAGGGATGCTAATGTGATAGTGCCTCTTTACAAGGCATTGGTGAGACCACACTTGGAATACTGTGTTCAGTTCTGGACACCACACCTTAAAAAGGACATAAATGAATTGGAACAGCTACAGAGAAGGGCAACTAAGCTAGTAAAAGGTCTTGAATCACTAGAATACAAAGATACAAGATAGGTTAATGTCATATGGAACTGGAACATGATTTGTTCACTAACAGTACTATACTTAGGACACGCAGGCATGTACTGAGGCTTGAGGAAAATAAATTCCATAATGAATTATGAAGAGGATTCTTTACCATTAGTGCAGTAAAATTCTGGAACTCATTGCCGGTGGGGCTGGTTACAGCAACTACTGTTAATGAATTTAAATAAAAACTAAGGGAATCCCTATGACTTACTAAAGTCAGTAGTTAGATAGGATGAACTCGATGGACTAACGTCTTTTTTCAGCCCTAATTACTATGTTACTGTGTTACTATGTAAGTAACAAATGTTGTGTAAAAATAGATTATATTCCCTATATAAGGTAAACATTACAGGTCATTATTATGAATAAAACGGTGTGCTTGGCAATTTTCACACCTATTTTGACAAATTTACTTGGCACTCAAAGGGTTAAAGACACACTCCCTATAAAATGAATGTGTATGTTGTCAGTGCTTCTCCATGTTCAATGTATTTATATCTTTAAAACATAAGCCATAACTTTATATGAAATTAAATTTTTCACAATGGCTGCAAAATTCTTCCTGGCAAAGGTACTTCTAGAACAGTGCCTATTAACTTTCCATCACACTCCATAGATGCATGTACAGTATACAGTATACAGTGATGGTAATGTACTGTATGCAGGTAATGTATGCAGCCTAACATCATGGTGCTCTAGTTGCACAATAACTGAATTCTGCACTATGTGTTTCGGTTAGCCCCTATCAATGTGCACATAATGCATCATACAATCCAGCTGCTGCATATGACCAGTAGTCTCACGATAGATTGTATGCACCTAAACTGCTTGAAAACTGCAACTCAAATGATGGTGGGCATATGAACCGTTGAACGACCTATTGCATGTGATTAAAAGCTCATTCATTCTGCTCCCAATCACAACTGATCAGACGTGCAGTACGTATGATTAGAGGACCAATCATTCGACCTTCGGGAATGTGCATTGCCTGATTGTGTGCATATGATATGCCCACAATGTGCATACAATCCGTTGTACAACTCCTCGAGATTTTACGCTTGGTACAATCTCGTTTTGGTGTATGGGGGCCTTAAGACTAATAACACACTGAACCCAATTTTAGTATTTATTTTGTATTTTTATTTACATTTAACACATTAATTATAATAGAAACAAATATTGTTCCAAAGTGTGTTAAAGGGAAGCTAAACTGCATTAATACCATACATGAACTCTTGCCCATGTGATTGCTACTTTTGTGAGAAATTGTTGTTTATTTTGTATTTTAGTGATAGAACTTCCCCTTAATCTGTCTATGAACATCCTTTCTGCAGAATCATAATCCCAACAGACAAGTTCTATGTGATGTATCTGATTTTCACTGCATGTTGGGATTTGGATAACACATTGCATTTCTCTGGCCCTATAATGTTATCAACAGGCTATCTCTTAAAAAAAATATGCTCAGAACAGATTAAGATGCATTATTCTATCACACTACTGATAGCTATTATAGTTACCAAGTCTCACTGGATTACAAAAGGGATGTCTCTTTATTTTATCTCTTGGCAGAATGATTTTCGAATTTAATTTTTTTTTTATAAACTTTGTTTACCACAGTCTCAACAATCTAACACATTTGTGGGCTGATGTAGTGTTATAGAGTTGTACGTAGTGTCGTAACTTGCCGTAACTTTTTGGTGCCCTGTACCAGTAAGGATATTGCTGCCCCCTAGAGCTCCTTAGACACACTGCACCAGTTATATGTAGCACCATTTATACACAAATATAGGTACTTGTTTGCTAGCACGACGCCCGTCGGGTCCCATAGGATACCTTAACTTAAGGTATCCAATGGTACCCGACCAACCCGATTTTCGGGCTTTAAATATGTTTTTAATACACTTTAAAAATCAGTTGCATTGCATGCCATTATAATGGCATGCGATGCGGCGCGACCGACCCGATTTTTACATTGGACCCAATGTAAAAATGTTCCCTGAGACCCGATTTTACATTAGACCCAATGTTAAATGCCCCCCAGACCCAATTTTTTATTGTAAACCCACCCTCATGGTTAATTATGTGAAATGCCCCCCCATTGTTAATGCAACGCCACGATCAACGTGAACCCGAAGCGTGGCGAGCGGCGGCGTTACGCGTCCTCCAACCTTTTCATACCCCCACTATCCACGTCGGCATGGAGCTGATTTTATATAGTGTGACGAGCGCAGCGAGCCACCGAGCCCGAAGCGTGGTGAGCGCAGCGAGCCCCACGAGGGGACGCGTAATACATCTGAAGTAATGCGCGTGCGCTCGCCACGCTTTGGGCACACTATATTAAATTAACTCCACGCCGACATGGATAGTGGGGGTATGAAAAGGTCGGAGGACGCGTACCGCCGCCCCTCACTGGCTCGCTGCACTCGCCACTCTTCGGGTTGACGTTGATCGTGGTGTGGCGTTAACAATGGGTGGCCATTTAACATTGGTTCCAATGTAATAATCGGGTCGGTTGCATCGCATGCGATTTGGTCGCATGCAATGCGATCGACCCGATTTTTGCGACCCAATTTCATACAATTGAAATCAGTGGCGCCCTGCTAGGAAACAAGTACCCAAATATAATATAACTATAGTAGCACCACATGCAGATAATAACCCACAGTAGTAGTGCTGCTTGCACACATAGCACTCTCAGTAGTAGTGCCACTTATGCATATAATTTCCACAAGAGTAGTGTCGCATATGCACTTAATGCCTTCAGGATTAGCTCAATTTACACACACCCAATGCCCACAGGAACAGCACTGCTTCTGCACCTAATACCCACAGCACTAACATAGCACCCATGGGAGTGGCAATGCTTACACACATAGCACCCACTGGAGTAGCGATGCTTACTCCCATAGCACCTGCAGTAGTGGCTCTGCTTATGCACATGGTACCCCAAGTAGTTGCAAAACTTATGCACATCATGCCCCCCCCCCATACACACACAGACTCTCTCGCTCAGGGAGTGGCCAAATCCAGAAAGCAAGAGGGTGTCCCAAACAAGATAAAAATAAGCCCTCTACTCAAAATTCATTGTCACAGATTTTGATTGATGTTTGTAGGTGCAGCGTACTACTGCCGCATTTTGCATTGTATGCTTCATCAGGGCCCTAACAATGTGCACACTGCTAAGCATGAAGCATGCATAGGCTTCTACGCTGTTTGTATCCTGAAAAATTTTCCTGGCAGTTGTGGCTGAAATTTGTGCTGGTCTACCTGAACATGATTTGATTTCCACAGAATCTCTCATTTTCCACATCTTATTTAAAGTTTGAACACAGCTGATTGGCATTCACAATTGCTTGGATATCTTTTTTTATACCCTTTCCTGTTTTATACAGTTCAATTACATTTCCCACAGATTCTTTGACAATTCTTTTGCTTTCCCCATGACCCAGAATCCAGGAGTGTCGCCATCTTTGAGCTTATTACATATCCCATTTGTGCAGGGAAGATTTATGGAAGGCACCTGGCAAGTAAATGAGAAGTCTCAGGGTGCCGGTATTTGGTGGATATTACTGTATATATATATATATATATATATATATATATATATATATATATATATATATATATATATATATATATATATATATATATATATATATATATATATATATATATATATTGATAAACCAGATATTTATCTGATAAGATTAGATATGATTAATAACCCAAACCAAATTTATTTACTTTATTTACCTTTAAATATAACGGCAACGCTCAAATGATTGCACACCCACACAACCGTTTTATAAAATGTATGGCAATGCTTTACTTAAAGAATAGCTTCATTACAGGATATTTGCAAATGCAGACTAACACAAGAAACATAAAATTGATTAGCTAATACTTAAACAGTAATTCTAAATCAAATCAAAATGGACACCTTTCAAGGACAGTGATCAGCCATGATTAAACCTCCTTCATAGTTACCTCCAGCCCCCTGTGCTTGCTGGTTCTTCCTCAACTGCCTTCCCCCTCCTTCTATCACTCTGATATTTAAACCTTTATCACATTAATTAATTAATTACTCATAAGCATTGAGTCTTATTGGAAAGCTCTGCTTTCAATCATGATGTCATAATTAACCCAACACCCAACTTCAGTGGCCTTGTGGGTCTACGCATGTGTGGCCTTGTTCCCATATAGTTCAGTTTGTGGAGTCTAGGTGTCTGTCCTTGTTCTGTGTTACATCAATAAGGCATTCTTAAACCCAGAAATCCAAAACAATATCTCATAAGAAATTACTTATTTCAGCAGTATTCTAACTCCACACGCCATCTTGTAACGAGATATGCAAGTCATGCCTAACAAAATGGCTGCTGCTTCTAACATATAATAACTGTTTAGCGCAAAGGGAAGGCCTCATACGCAATGAATAGTACATTGTGCAACAAGCTAAAGTCATCTGCAGCAATAATAACAATATTTGAGAAAACAGAGTATAACAAAAGTATATAATTATTGATGCGTTATTTCAGTTTTAACAGTCCATCCTCTGAACTTCTCCAAAGAAAGTTCATATCTCTTGCAAAACGCATCATTTGTTTCTCTCTTAATACATCGGAAAACCTTCTTGAAGCATTTCACTAGTATACAGAAAAATCAATAATATTATCTTGGCAAAAACATTAAACTTCTTAAAGCATATGTAACATTGACCTATGCGAACCAGTTATTGGGGTTCAACCAAATAAACCAACTGCAGGGAATCACATCACTCACACCTGTTCAATAAACTAATTTTTAACCCAAATAATTTCATTCAACTTTCCTTTTAATGTCACCATCTGTTTTGTACCATATTTTAATTATATTCACAAATTCAAATACAATTTTATAAACTTGGGATAATGTAAATAAGTGTGTTTCTTTAATATACCATGTGTTACTTTCAAGTCTTTATGTTGAATCACCACTGTATTAATTAGTAAAAGTAAATTTTATTACAATAGATCTTGTTTGTAACCATTTAGAAACCTTATAATCCTTGTGGTAATGTCCATGGCTTATGAGACAGTATGTTTGAGAAAACATCATAAGAAACAATTCAATGAGTACCCTTTTTTATTAAGATTTTCCACTAGCTCACCCAACTCTGTCACATAACTACATGTTTTGTTGTACTCCAAAATATCTCCTGTTATTACACTCTTTACCAATTTTAAACCTAGGGAGAGTCAGTAACCTCATAAGATTCACTTGTGTAAATCCTACATAGAAAATAAAGTGTTGTTTGATTTGACTGCAAATATAAGTAGCCATTAACCCAAGATTACCGGAGTGATACCGTAGATGACAATATAACCAACAATCAGTTTACCTTATTGTTATTTTTATCAGCTCATGATGAGCGTCTTAAAGAAGAAATGTCAGTTTGCATATAGATATTATGTTTGCACCATTGTTACCATCCTTACTCAGAATGCCTCTTCTTTACTGATACCTTACTATATGTATTCTATCAATGGTTCTGGTGTGGGCATTCTCAGTTACTTTTATGTTATTACTCATATATTTATTTTAAACCTTCTAATTAGTTTAACATATTGGCTATCAGTATTTTATTACCATCCTCTGATGCATACCGAAACCTGGGAGCATCAGTAGTATGATGTATATGTGTGTCTGTTATGATTATTACTATACTTGTGGGATTAAAATTAAAAGCAGAAGTAGAATACACCACCATGACTCTAGTAATACCTCTTTGATAACTATACACACTGTCCTTGCCAGCAACCAATCCCTGGTAACCCTCATTCACTATAAAAAAATGAAAACTTAAAAAAACAAAAAAATGACTTCTTCAGTTAGTTAGTGTATGGGAAACTTGGTCACTCATGGGGATCATTGTTTTACACCTTGTCCACAACCCGCAGGGACACCACTAAGGGTATCCCCCGATTCCGTGGACCTCTTCTTGCCCACAACCTGCAGGGACACCACTAAGGATGCTCCCCGATTCCGTGGACCTTGTCTTGGTCTGTGTGGGGGCCCTGGACAGGCCCATCATCAAATAAGTTTATTAAGTTAGAATCACAGTCACAATATTTATCTGCATCAGTTTCTATTTCTTTCAACTGATATCACCACCAGGTCGGAAACCTTCTTGCAGTGAGATGCATTAATTCAATTGGTTTGTTTCACAGGGATGGGTCTTGCCTTTGATCTACGAGACATTTAATTGTAAGAATTTTCTCACCATTGCATAGTCTCCAGGCTGGACCTTATAACAACATCCCTTCATAAGCTTGTTTGCTTTTCTGGTAAAGTATTTAGATGATGTGAGAATTAGAGTGACAAGTCTGCTGCTGGATGTTGAATAGGGTTTGCTGGTCTCCCAAAAAATAAAAAAATGTATATATAAATTAAAATAATGATCTTATAAGGGGACAGGTTCAGTGGCTGCTGAGGAGTAGTGTGAATGTCATACAAAACCGAAGACAAAACTTCAAGTCAACTCGTGGTAATTTCTACACCCACCCTAAATTATGTGTTCTCAATATGCATTTGTTAACATGTTCAATTTTGACTAAAACCTTTTAGTGAGTGGTGAGTGCAACCAACCTTCAATACCCATATATTGACTTATTCCTTAGAATACCTTTCCTGTCAAAATATGTACCTCTATGATTTTATTTTTACCATATACCTTATGGGATAACATATCTGAACACAAATTTCTCAATACATTTCTTTGCTGTAAAGGATGCTGTACATGGGACAGCAAGGATGTTCCTTCTAATCAAAATAACATATCAGATACCATTTAAATATAATGACAATTTTAAATGCATGTAAAATCCCAAAAAAATAATTTTAACCTTAGGAATGGACCAGTGGTAGGAGAAATGTTTGATGGTTCTATAGGAATAATTTTCCTGAGTTCATTCTTCTGCAGATGCGTTTGGGCCTCTGCATAAGATGAAATCAACATACATGCCCTCTCTCTCCCTACATGGGTCATCCCATGGGCAGCTTCCGCATATGCCAGGAGGAGGGGTTTAGGGAGCTACTGGTCTGCCCCCACCATCTTTACATAGGCCATTAGCCTTTTGACTGCATCCATTCATCATCCATTGGCACATTCCTTTTAAATACACAAAAAAACATTAAATTGTATAGTGGTGTGATTCACAACAGTGGTCATCCTGTTTTTGTTAC
Organism: Crinia signifera; assembly: GCF_055691185.1. Classification (NCBI taxonomy): domain Eukaryota; kingdom Metazoa; phylum Chordata; class Amphibia; order Anura; family Myobatrachidae; genus Crinia; species Crinia signifera. The sequence continues at coordinate 78,976,217 of NC_139223.1, read as the reverse complement.
CAAGTGCAACAAGATCACTTTGCTTGACACTTAACAACTTGACACTTAACAACTACTGCCTTTGCAGGGAGTTGCACAGCCTCAATGAGCTCCTTTACTTGCTGTGATATTAGCGTATTATATCATAGCAAAATCACGATGGAAAATGAGGATCTCTAAATCCAATACTACCGCATATCCCGTATATGGCCATCCTGAGTCTCCTTGTTGGTAACAACTACAATCTTTGTAGATGGCAGTGGCGTGTCAGAGATATCAGGTCTAATTGGAGAAATTTTGCTTTAAATATTCCTCACAATCATGTTCTAAATCCTGCCTCTCATCCATCCTCTGGGACTCCCGGGTCCCACCAGGTAGCAGAGTAGCAGGATTTAGCGTACCACACCTGACAATAGTCAGGTCATGTGGCGCTGGGAGCAAAAGTTCCCAATGAGAGAACCATGCACTGGAAATGTGTCTTGTCCGTGAAGAGTTCATTAGAAAAGATGTAGCATTAGAGACACATAGTGTGCGGTGTTCTGTAATTTCTATACAAAAGGCTGCAGCAGCCGCCACAGTCCTTAAACATGTTGGTAAAGCAGATGGATAAAGCAGATGCCACTCGGTCAAATGTGCAACTGTAGTACCTGATGGGTCTATGTGAACCCCCATGTATATGTGTTCAAACTCCCAAGGCCGCTGCTTGTTGTTCATTACAGTAAAGACAGGTATATGATAAATCTAATATATCCAGTGCTGTGGTTTCTGTCAGTTCGTGTATCAGAGCCTCAAATGAAGCAATTATGTCAGTATATTGTACTTTGTCAGCTCTGTGTCAGTTAGATTTAGTAGTAGTAATAGAAAAGGTGTCAGTAAGAGAATCCTGTAAAGAATTTAAACACATCATTAGATCATAAACATATTGAATCAGCATTGTGGTAGCAATCATGCAACTCATTGTGGGACATAGTGGGACTGTCCATAAAACTTTGGCTTAATTGAGTCCACGTATATTGGACTGTGCTGTAAATAAATGTAGTAAGTCCTGACTATCTGCTATTTGATAGTAAGAGATATGCAGATCATAAATCAATGATTAGATGACGGTAATACTTCCATAACTGTAAAGTGAATTGATTTACACTAAAAAAATAACAAGAATAATCACATTGGGCAGATAACCTGCAATAACGGTGTTGCAAATACTATGGGTATTAAATAGTATGCGTTGTTGTAAAATCTGGAAGAAAACTATTTCTTGTGGTCCATAGATGTTTAGAAACTTGTGACATGATTAGTAATGAAAAACTCATCAAAATCCTCTAACCCCGTGAGGGTCCTCATATCGGTTAGTGCCTTCTGACAGCAATGTCTCATGGATTCCTGTTAATAATACACAATTTCTTCCAAACCACTCTGAGAAAAAAATAATCATTAAAGCATTACAAATATTTGAGAGAATATCATGATTGGTTGTGCAGCAAATGCGATTACTAGTAGCAGTACCCAGTAGTGCTGCACCTAATTGTGACCTCCATTCCTTATTTGTGGGCTCATATGCATGACCAATGGATCTAGTAAAGTGGCAACATGCAATCAGATACATCAGTAAGCATAAAAATGCAACTCAATATGCATCTTATAATAATCACTATAAAATCTGTATTTTTCCAATAAGGGCTTTGATAAGGATTCTGCAGAGGTACCTGTAGACTCAATATTTTTTCTAAATAATTTCTAGTGGCTCAGTAATAATAATAATAATAATAATAATAATAATAATATTTTTTTTTAAAACACTTGCTTTTTCTGTGCAAAATGAAATGCATCAATTTGTAAATTAATCTTTTCTCTGGAATGGTCACACCTCTATTGGCTGGGATTTAATTTAAATAAAACAAGCAAAAGCAATAGCATTATTAAGCTCAGACATCATATTAGCATTTGTCATTTGTAAAAAAAAATGGCAGTTTTTAAACAGATGTTGACAAAACAACATTATCACATGAGGGAAGCAGAGGGGAGGGGGCTGGAGGTCATCCTTGGGTATGGCTGATCACTGTCCCATACAAACATTGTAATAACTTTAATCTATTCATTGTGCTTTTTCAAAAGGGTAAACAATATCTTCAATTCTAAGATCTTTCAACACAATTGTTTAAATGTCCTTGTTATGGAAAACAGTTCTGTAACACTCCTTGGATATTTCACATCATTTAGGAATACAACTTTACTCTCTTATCAATCTCATTAACCATTTCCTGCCTTTAATCTCCTACAGAGTTATTTCTGATGTTACTCTCACCTCATCACTGAAAAAACTTATTCCCTTCTGCTTTTTCAAAAATAAACAAAAAATTTTTTCCAAAAGTATTCTTTTTTTTCCCCATTTTTTTTTTTTCTCCCTAAGGCTCTAAAAAAGATATCACCTCTCCTCACTTCTCACTGAACAGAATTAACCCCTCAGTGGGACAGTACAATCTTTCCAAACATATGTGGGTTAGTGGGATATACTATCTCAATTCTTGAAGCTTTCACCACCTGTCACCAGACCATTGCGCGTTCACTCTCATCAAATAATCATTACCTCACAGGTGCATCACCATCGCCAATTCCAACTAACTATGACCAGCATAGTATTTTCTATACCTTCTCACTTGCTCACACTAGTCACATACTCAGAGTACTTTCTGTGATCCCATACAAATGCTTAAAACAGTGTTACCTCTTTCAAAGACAAAAATGTAAATAAAATAAATGAAAAATTTCCCAAAAAAACCTAACCTAGCGTTATATGTCACCCAAATGTTATCATACCTACGCTGCGTTATATGTCACCCAAATGTTATCATACCTACGCTTTCCACGCTGCGTTATGTGTCACCCAATGTTATCACACCTACGCTTCCACGTGTCCCACCCCCACCCTGTCTTCTTTTGTTATGTTTCCCCATATATTCTACCTTGTACGTAGGTGGCAGATACCCCCTGTGAATCTCGCTACCGGTCAGCACTGTTCACAGGAAAAAAATCAACTCATCAAATCAGAAAAAAAATATATGCAATATGTCATTCTTTGTTACCATATCTGCACATTGTCTAAGTGATCATTACACGATTAGATCACTATCTCCCCTGGTTATCTAGCTAACTGTGGCCACAGTATTAACCCCTTAAGATACTCTATAAATTTAGTACCCTCCCCCTTTCAAAACAAACAAAATTAAATTAACACAAATCAAAAACAAAACAAAAATTGGCTTAAAGAAAACCCCACACCCTTGAGTCAGTTATCACTGATTACCTTCCATTCATAAGAATAAAAATAAACCCAGGACTTATCTGCGCATTACTCAAGGTATATCTGATTCAATATATGTATCCAGATCAAACAAATAAGCAATAGAAATTGCCAACAGAAAACATGGTCTAATATATCAATATGAACCTTTAAGAATAGATGTTATATTGGACTTATATCTCATCGATATATATCACTTTTCTTATCCAAAATGTATTACTCATTAAATGAAAAAAAAACATTGAATTCACATGATCATTTCCTGTTTCTTCACCTAACATGGACAACTCCTTATCTCGCATTACATCAACTGAATCCATCACTTTAGAGTTTCCAACTCACAGCTGCTTTGTTTAATAAACCAAAAAAATTAAATCAAAAACCCATAGCAGAAAAACATCAGTCCTACATTACGGACTTCATCTCCGCAAGACAGGAGACCAAAAAAACTTTACAATGAGATAAACTCGATCTTACTTTCTTTGTTATAAACAATATTCCAATTAACTTTATTTATTTTGTTGGTAAAAATGAACTGTTACTTGGCTTACAATATTAGCATCTACTCCTTTAAACTCTGTATTTTAACTGACCTCTGTCTATGGATATAAAGAAATTAGCTCAAACTGTTATTGTAATCCGACTGCTTGCTAGCTCTAACAATGCAACGTATACTTAATTATTTATTAACATTTTCTTATATAAACCATATACAGTAGACAATCCGGGGGTTTCCAAACAATACAGATTATGGATAAATCATGCATTCCATTTCTTCCACATGTTGCTGGCCAGACAACCAGAAAGAAACGTAAATGCACAATCTCCTCTACCTATCTCTAATCACCAAATTATAAGCACGGGAAAACCTACAACAAATATATGCAACTTCTTTAAAATTTATAGATTGGACAAACAAAGAAACTCTAATTATCAAAACAACCGCTACAGATTAGTTACTTCAGCAATATTCTCAGCAGACAATATACACCAAACAATCCAACCGCGGTCAAAAAATAAAAACAAACAAAAAAATACTGTCATTTAAAGAATATTTTTTTTTTTTAAAGTAGAAAATTTATTGCCAGCATAACCTTTATACCAATATGCTTGCTATAGTCTGCATGCTTTGCAAATAAACTAAAGAAATACTCTTCCTGACCCAAGCAATGTTGTTTACAACTTCTTGCCAAGTTTCGCGCTGCTCTCCTTATCTATTCTCTGACACAGAGAAGAAATGGGCGATGCGGGGGGGTTTAGCAAGCTGACAGTCTGCAAAATGCAGCGTTGTCTTTCCATGCCTTAAATTACGATCTATTGGTTTTATAATTAAAGATCGAAGTTGTTTCAAGTGATATTGGATTAGCACACTTTAACAGATGTTGAGAAAGATAAGGGTACAAATAAATGCACCGACTTTACAATTTTTTCGACACATTTTTTTTTTTTTTTTTCCCAATAGCTAATTTTTTTTCAAACTTTGATCTTCTCAATAACTGACAAAATATGGACACCAACCATCATTGAATCTCGCTGGGGCCTCCAACTGATAAACCAGATATTTATCTGATAAGATTAGATATGATTAATAACCCAAACCAAATTTATTTACTTTATTTACCTTTAAATATAACGGCAACGCTGAAATGATTGCACACCCACACAACCGTTTTATAAAATGTATGGCAATGCTTTACTTAAAGAATAGCTTCATTACAGGATATTTGCAAATGCAGACTAACACAAGAAACATAAAATTGATTAGCTAATACTTAAACAGTAATTCTAAATCAAATCAAAATGGACACCTTTCAAGGACAGTGATCAGCCATGATTAAACCTCCTTCATAGTTACCTCCAGCCCCCTGTGCTTGCTGGTTCTTCCTCAACTGCCTTCCCCCTCCTTCTATCACTCTGATATTTAAACCTTTATCACATTAATTAATTAATTACTCATAAGCATTGAGTCTTATTGGAAAGCTCTGCTTTCAATCATGATGTCATAATTAACCCAACACCCAACTTCAGTGGCCTTGTGGGTCTACGCATGTGTGGCCTTGTTCCCATATAGTTCAGTTTGTGGAGTCTAGGTGTCTGTCCTTGTTCTGTGTTACATCAATAAGGCATTCTTAAACCCAGAAATCCAAAACAATATCTCATAAGAAATTACTTATTTCAGCAGTATTCTAACTCCACACGCCATCTTGTAACGAGATATGCAAGTCATGCCTAACAAAATGGCTGCTGCTTCTAACATATAATAACTGTTTAGCGCAAAGGGAAGGCCTCATACGCAATGAATAGTACATTGTGCAACAAGCTAAAGTCATCTGCAGCAATAATAACAATATTTGAGAAAACAGAGTATAACAAAAGTATATAATTATTGATGCGTTATTTCAGTTTTAACAGTATATATATATACACACACCTACATGCATGTAAGGAAATCCCCATTAAAATCCTGTGTTTGCCCTGTGGTCCCCGTATTTTATCTGCATCTTGATCTTTAGCTTGTTCTTTATGTTGTCTGCTTCTGGTTGAGTGTTTCCTAGCATATGATACTGCATCAACCCAGGCCCCCCCCATAGTAAGGAAGATATGTTATATGATTCCTCCTGTGCTTTTTTTGCAGCTTAATTAGCAAAAGTGTGGCCTCACCCCCAGCTATATGACTCATAGCTGCCATACCTTGGTCTATCCTTGACATTGCTTGTATTTTAAACAGGGCTGTAAATTTGCTAAGTTTTTACTAAATATGTTTAGAATAATATTAATATAACATTTATAAGTACTAACTGTCATCTTTGTATTTTCTAATCATTTTATTGTGATAACTATGTAGTATAATGGACTGTGGCCGGTGGTGCGCTGCATAAACTGACAGCACATGATGTTACTAATTGACCAATCAAATAAGCAAATTAATTACTATTTCAGTTGAATTCAAAACTGTTTGGATTTTGGAATATTTTGGATATTGGATTTTCGATATGAGAGATTCAACCTGTATCTATTATAATGTAAAAACCATTTATGTGTTACATGTTAGTTTAATATATGAAATAATTATTAGAGCAGCTAAAAAAAGTTGTTAAAGTAAAGATGAGGCTCATTAATTCTTAGCTATGTCCCTGAATGAAGGATGTGTTCATGTGTAATAAGACATGGCAAGTGAACTTAAAACATTTTTGGAATCTGAACATTCTGTACAGACACGAGATACACAAAATACAGTTCAGTGAATTTGCATGGCATTTGTTTGAAAAAATATTTTTTCTTACAGAAGCTCACTCCAGTAGGAATATCATTATTATTATTATTATTATTATTATTATTATTATTATTATTATTGATGATTTGTAAGGCATCACAATGCTCTTGTGTCTCACTGCATGGGAGTCACTCACTGCTGGAAAAGGCAACCTCTTTGGTGGTCTTGGGCGCTCTCTTTGATAGCTGCTCTTGCAGCTCTGGTTGGTTCCTGCTCCTGTGGCTTCCCACTGGGCCACACTATCTTCTTATCTTCTATTGGACCTCTAGTGGTCACTATCTTGCCAGAGACCATATAAGTAATCTTTGAGGATTCGCCAATCATGTTGCCTGTTCCAAAGGGCAGTCTTTTTATTAATTGGGTGCCATTTATGAACCCTCTCTCCCAAACCACAGTATTAGATCCTTTTATGCACTTGTGCCTGAAAGACTGGATAGTTTTCTCCCTTCTGTGGATAAACCGCTGGACATTAACCTGCTCTTGAGTGTTTCCTGTGGATACTCTGCTGGACCTTTTCCTGTTCTCCAGTGTCTCCTGTGGATATTCTCCTGGATATTCTCCAGTTTGCCAGTGCCTTTTATGTATACAGTATTACTGTATGCTGTAAATTCTCCGACCCTCCAGTGGTTACTCTGTTGGTAAATTATCTGCCTTCAGTGCATTCTGTATTGGTTCCAGTAGTCTCCAGTGAATTCCCTCCCATAATATTATTCCCTCTGCATGCTATTACTGACTTTGGATCACCATTTTCCAAGTTCTAGTTGCACCTGAGTTCCTAACAGGGGACATGACCCACTACAGTAAGTCCAAATTCCCTCTCAAGAATCTTGTGTTAAGTATAATACCCTTAAAGCCTTAAACATACTAGATGAAGGGATCTACTGCTGACATAGTTAATAATATATCATTGCAAAGCACAGGTTAGCAATATAGTGCATACACACTGAACAATATCATTAACAATATTGTTCAGTGATTTCACCTGACCCTCAGTACTAACATGGCGTGTTGATGATATAGTCAACATTGAGCATTCAGCCCAGATAAGGGGTGTGTGTGTTTAACAATGCACAGGAGTGTGCATCTATAACTATATTGGGCATACACACTGAACAATTTCATTCAGAAGCACCAAAATGACCAATATATTTTAAAAAAATATGGGGCTTTAGACTTCATACCCCTGGTTTGTGCCTCTAATTGACAATATTGAATTCCAAAAACACCTGTGAATTCTGAAAGGTCTGCAGCATGAATACAGTGTTGAAGACAATAAAGTACATACTGTATAAAACAATGCAAATAGAATGGAGATGGTCAGGTAGTTGCTCTGACATTAAGCCAATTATATAATCTCAAAGTTTCCAGGAAAAATTAATGTTAAGTAGATATTTATTCTCTTCCAACATTGCGTAGAACAGTGCTTCTCAAATACAGTGCTGCTGAAATACACTAACAATAATAGAATAATAATATAGATGTACATGCTGAAGCACAGGTGTAGTCATTACTCATTGTCACATTTTTAAAAACCCACAGGTGACACTAATTAGTTTACTTGTGATTCTCTAAAGATACATAAAAACATGACCTATTTGGGGTCCTGAGTACCAAGTTTGATAAACTATGCTATAGGGTGTATGCAGAGAAAGGCAGTCTCACTATGAGTAAAATATATGCAAGGGGATCACTATAGGGACTATAAAGACAAGGGTAAGATGTCACTACTGTTCTCAGTCTCAGTCCTCCGGACCCCAAATATTAAACATCCCATCATCTTATTCCTCATTCTTCAGCATGTTACAACCTTAAACACTTTATCTTATACTCTAAACCAGAAATAATGACTCGGAGACGTAGGTTTGGCAGAAATTGTTAACTGATTTATTTATCGGAAATTTTAGCCTAATTTTATTATTTAAATTAATTGATTAATTAATGGTGGCCAAGAAAGAACGGCTATTAACTAAGCTCCACCCAAACTTCAAACGGAACAGGCCTAACTCAAAACAAGCGGAATCCAACTCAACCTCACAGCATTAATCACCCACCCATCCGGGTGAGGTCACTGACCCCGACACGGGTGTACAGCAACAGGCCTAAGTCCCTGAGAGGTGAGTGCACCGAAAACAAGTCATATCCGCAAAATCAAAAACCTAATGCAAACTAATTTTTACTAAAACTGCCGTTCTTTCCCGCCTATCAGCTAACGCGATTAAAAACCACCCTCACTCATAAAAAGACCATCAAAGGGGAGGGAGGGCGGGAATTTCAGCAGGAAGAAGAGGAAGCCTCCTCCCCTTCCTGCTCCTAATATCCCAGTTAACCCAGCCAAACCCACCCATCCTATTGGATCCCCAAGTCACCTGTTGTCAGTGATGACGAACAGATGGGGGATGTTTAATCCACTACATGCCTATTATAGGCCCTGCGTTATTCGTAATGCTTTTCAGGCTACTTAGCAGGTGCCCAGGTGTAGTGATCCGCAGGTGGTTCGAAAAATATCACTAGAGATTCTGCGAGGAGACCTTGCAAACATGCGTTTTTATGTGTACTGGGGATGGGATTTGAGAAACACTGGTATAGACAATAACGCTAAGCAATGCTACAAGCCTATATTTAATAAATTGCATAGGCAATTGTTAAAAACAATGCATTCCCAAAGACCCGTGGTGGTTCAGGATTTCAGAATATTCATGCATGGCTACAGGTTCTTTAATTAGTATTTCAGACAATTTTATTAAACCATCTGTGCTGAGCCATGGATATACTTACTGCAAATGCTGGACTGTTAGGGTATCTTAATGATAAGGTTTGGGAAGCTCTGAAATATATAATAGCAATAATAATAAGCCATAGTAATGAATTAATGAATGCACCATGCAATGTCATGACTTAAATGCAGGGATCAGAACTTCCAACAATCGTCCACTTTGCAGGAGGGCACTACTGCTCTGTATTATAGGCATGATTTTAAATGCACTACCAGGGCCGTCTTTTCATATGGGCTTAATGGGCGCTTGCCCAGGGGCCCCAGGTGTATAAGGGCCCTATGCTGATAGCTGAGGATCCTCTTTTTCCAGAGATACCAGAATTTTGAAAATCGGCCCTGGGGAACTGGAGATATTCAACATCAAAGCAGCAGTCCCCATCCGACCTGTTAATTACAATTCGCAGTTATATTTCTCAGGTTTTCTCTGACATAGAGTTTTTCTGAGAGTATATTCCAAAACCTGTGACTCTCCCCTTTCTGACGACACTAGCAGCTTGTCTCTATCATGCCCAGAACCAGAGATATCAGCCTTCCAGTAGCCGGTCCCTGCTCCAGCTCCAAACGTCTGGTGTACAGTTTTATATTTCTGTCAATGGATTGCTCTGGCTCCTGATCTCTGATCCCCAAGTTCCCAGCACCTTCTGAAAGTTGGGACTCTAGGTTTTTATACTAGTGAAGGCTAAGAAATCTATTTCCATATAATGGCGATATCTGCAGTCAAACAAGCTGCCCTTCCACCGGAAAATGACGAATATTAAGCCCACTCCATTATCCAACCTTCCCCTGCGTATAAAACACCCCCTACCTCCCTGGAAGTCATTTACAAGGGACCCTTCATTCAGCTCAGTGCCCCTTCCACACGTTAGTGTTCACCCTCCCACCACCTGTGCAGTAAAGGAGTAATTAGCAGAAGTTACTGCTCCAGGTCCTACATGTTGAGTGGAAGATAGAGCACCCCCTGCCACCCGTGGGACATCAAAGCTGCTGCTGCTAGCACCCCTCACCCCTAGGAGGGGAGAATGGGTAAGGGCCCCAGTGCATTGCTTTGCCCAGGGGCCCACACTGTTGTTAAGACGGCCCTGCGCACTACCAGAATATAATGTAACAGCTTAGTAAATCACTTTTAGTAATTAATAATATAAAACTACTGCAATTTAAAATTCAGTTTGGACACTCCTCTTTTAAATCTAAATCTCTCTGCACTCAGAATCAGACCATATATGTTCAATATGTCTTAAATCTCTCACATAACAAGCCTTTGGCCTTGCCTCTTATCACACAATGGGGCAGATGTATAAAACCTGAGAAGTGATAAAGTGTTAAATAATAACGCACCAGCCACAATCAGCTCCTTTCTGTCAAATTACAGACTGGATTTAAATACAGTTAAGAGTTGACTGGCATGCTGCGTTATCACCTTCCACATTATCACTTCATTGCTATACTGTAGGCAAGGTTACTATTCCTAATGGATGTACATATTGATAGTAGTAGTAGCCTGAGGGGTCCTGTGTTCTGAACTTCAGCCAAGTTTTGATTTCTAAAATTGTAATTGTATCCACAGAGTAAGCAGTATAGGAATCTCAGCTATTTCGGTATGTTTTACGTGTTTTTGTAACAAAAGTATCTCTTTGACCATTTCAAAAACTCAATGTATGTATTTTCTTGGCCAATATTGTGAACAACCCCGTTTTAGTTGTTGTAGCAGTACTGAACTGCAGCAATATGATAATGTAGCTATATAGAGAAGACATAAAAAGATCATGGAGAAGACATAACAATACATTATTTCAAATGAGAACATTTGCTGTTATTCAGTCAGTGCACAAGATTAAGGCTGCAGGTTTAGATATCATAAATATACAGTACATAAGAAATGCCTTTTCTAAAACCTTATGACAGTGGTTCCCAAACTTTTTTGATTTACGGCACCCTAGAGTATCAGAATTATATTCACGCCACCCCTAGGCCAAACGTTTGTTACCTGGGTATATCAGGAAAAAATATTTAATGAAATAAGTTGGACTTACATGTTATCCTTAGGTCTGGTTATGTGATCAGGAACATGATTAACTTCTATTTATCCACATATTTTATAATTGGAAGCCAGAAGTACTAATTTTACTTATTACATTAACTACTGTATAAATAATTTCAATTGGTTCTGGACCACCAACCCAGGGCACCCCTGCAATTGCTTCGCGGCACCCCTGGGAGCCCCAGCACACAGGGGGTTATTTTGGTTAATTCTTTCTGAAAAATTCCTTCTTAGATGGACAAAACCATGTGCACTGCAGGGGGGCAGATGTAAAATGTGCAGAGAGAATTAGTTTGGGTGAGTTATTTTGCTTCTGTGCAGGGAAAATACGGACTGCTTTATTTTTACACTGCAATATAGATCTCACTTTGAGGTAACACCCCACCCAAATCTAACTCTCTCTACACAAGTACCATCTACCCCACCGCCAGAAAGAGTGAATCAAAATAACCCCCAGTTTGGGAACCACTGCCTTATGACAATGCATAACATGTGCACCAAACATATCCTGTACATAGCAGGAATAGGGAAGTGGCATAGAAACTTGAAGTTATGGGTGTTTGTATGTTTTATTATACATTGCACAAAATAAATGCCTGAATGTATAAGTAGACAAAATACACCAATGACACAAATTGCATTGCAAGAGCAGGATAACTCTAGAAAATTCCAGTGCACAGACGTGTCCACATTTAACTATCCTCTGTGCACCGTAAGTCCTGTTACACATTTATTATTGATGGAGTGTTTTCACTCCATTGTTGCATTTTGTTTAAAGCATAGACTTATATCCTTGTTTTTATTACATAATGCATGAGGTCCATGTGACACGGTAGTGCCTAGGGTCTTTGAGTGCAAAAATTTAAATTTAAATTTAAAATGCATCTTATTAGCAATGTTATGCAAATAGGAGGCACAAGCAGCTCCTGCTGATTAAAATGACATGCGTCATGCCTATATTCTTTGTGTGACTGCAGCTGTACCTACATATAAATTGCTACATTACAGTACATTGCTTTAATGGGGAAAGTCAGATACTAAGATGCTCAGCATCGTTTGACTAGAATGGCTGTTTAATGTTTAAGAGGACTAGATGTATGTGGATAAGAGGACTAGATGTATGTGGACACATTTGTATGAGCAGACAGTAGTCTAATGATCTGAGAAGTATGGAAAGCACAGATTGGACAAAGAATTAACAAATGTCTACCAAAAGGTGGGACAATCCATGGAATGAACTATATTTTTTCTCTAAAATTACATGTGTACTTTAAATGTACCATATGAGTCCTGAACATAATTAATAGTAGCTTGATTTGTGTGTCAACAGGATCTGGGACAATTATTCATGGATTCACTTAATATGCCTGCTCAACATAATGTGCTCAAATCCCTTTTATATTTTGCCATTTTGATCATCTGAATCTCCAGTCCCCCTTTTTTCTCTCGAAGTTTCAGTTGCCTATAACACTACTTGTGACTTTTTGACAACAGCTTCCTAGCTCCTGTACTTGCTTATGCGGTCTTCTCTTTACATTCACCAAGAAGACCATTCTCTCTTTACTGATGCAGTTCCTCTTCTGGCAATTTGAAAAGCAATTCATCTTACTAAGCTAGCAGTTTGACATATTTTATGAATGAAGCCGGTGACAACGCAAAATTTTGAGTATTTTCAATGTCTTGCCTGAAAGTTTTTACTGTGGTGATGTTACTTGCACCAGAGGAAGCTTACATATGTGTACACATTTTTTTATGCTGTTACCACATACCACTGCTTCTAGTACTGCTTTATTTCTAAAGATGCCCATACACGTTGCAATTTTAACATGCGTTTTGAACTTTTAAAGTTTAAAGCGCATCTCATCGGTTAAAATCGCACCTTGTACCTGTGGGGATGCGATGCGCGTCCCCGCTGGTACAATATTGTATAGCACAAAAAGTATCTGCAGGCAGTACTTTTTGTGCTGCATTGCATCGCATCAGTTTTGTAGTACATGAAGACTATCCAACTATTTATGTACACAGGTGTCCCTACCTCCTTACATGACCCTTTCCAGGAGGGACCAAATGCTCTAGTATTTAATGCTTATGAGTGCCCTCACCTGGGGGAACTTCAAACAGGTGTTTCAAAGGGGAGAGTCAAGAAATAGAGCATTTTGAAGCATGGAACACTGGGTGGAGAACTAACCTTTAGAAATGGAGCTGTCTGTTCCTGATCATTGATTTGCAGCTGCCTTCCAAGTACTACTGTATATTTTGGATAGCAGCAGCCAACCAGCTGGGCAAAGAAAAGGGAAAGGTCCTGTGACTAGAGCCTTATAAGACCCAGGAGCTGTTGTTATCAGCCACTGTAATAAAACCATTTGTGTAAATTTGAAAGCAATATATTCATATTGTAAACATTGATAAGTATTATATAGAGCAGGGGTCCTCAAACTATTTTGCTCTGGGACCCCATCAGACAATTAAAATAATTACAGGACCCCAGAAAGTTACTGCAGAAGATCACATAACATGTGTAGTCATCAGAGAGCACCTGCATGGCAGCATTGTGGAGGCATAAAATGATGGCAGGAGTCTAAAATAAACAATTCAACAGATTTTTAAATAGTTGCAACCCCATACTGAGAAGGTCGGGACCCACTTGGGGGTCAGGACCCACAGTTTGAGAACCGCTGATATAGAGCATTAAGATTGAATGTATGAAATGATAAATGTTATTAGAGGTTGAGTAGCCCTTATTCAAAATGCTCGGGACCAGAAGAATTTTGGATAACGGATTATTTCGTATTTCAGAATATTTTTATATTTCAATGCTGTATTGTGACGTATCTTGCATTTATGTTGTATAAAGACATTAAACACATGAAATACACACAAATATATTGTATTTGTGCATAAAACAAGGTTTAAAAACATGAAACAAAGTTTGTGTACTATCTCAGATACTGTATACACACAACAATTGATATACAACTGGAGCTTGTTGGTAGCAGCTAGGTTTATCCCACGGAGACCATCAATTCTCCAGATATTAAACGGTTAATAAATGAAGCAAAACAAGGATAACCAGCATGTAGAAAGAAACTTGCTTGTGAGCAGGAGATCAGGACACAGGTGATATACTCAGTGGGCTAATGAAACCTCACTTACTTTCAACTCCTATCTCGCGTTCACATAGCAGTTTCTATAACAGGTACTGTAGATATGGAATTTCCCCCATAGATCGACACTTACTGTACTTTAAATTCCTATCTCGAATACACTGAAAGGTATCTTTACAGTCTACCACTTCTATGGTGATCACCCAGGTACAGAGTGGATAAATAAGACTTAAACTTTCTGCCACGCGTTCCCGTAACAGTTTCTTTACACTTAGAATCCAGCAACAAAAGTTAAAAAACAGAATTTATTCAGACATCCAAAAACATGTAAGAACAGCAGACAAATAGTGCACGATATCTCATCTAGTGAGCAGATGTAACAGTCTCGTCCCCGGCTCTGCAGACGCTAGGATTGATAAGCTCACTCTCTGGAACCGACACACACACACAGGGACCACGGGTAGAAGATGCGCCAGCAGTAACAGCACTGATGTCAACGTGTTTCGGATTACTCCTTTCTCAAGACGTGCTGTTCTCACTCCCGGGTCTGGAATTTAAGCCTGGAGTTCTTTTTCACGTGATCAGGTTTTTGCCAATCACGTAAATATACCTAAAACCTGGCTCTTTCATTTACATATAATATGCTACAAACCTTTTAAGAATATATATGACAATATATGTTAAAACCCATTAGGGAATACACCTAAAATACATATCAATAAAATAAACACATACTGGTGGCACATGTGTAGACACCAATGATTAACAGTGTATAAAAAGCATATATTACATCAATTTATCATGTAGAGCTGGGTATAAAAACAGACAAACAAGATAAAAACAGAAATTAGTATCTTCATAATTATAACAATACCTAAAATAAATTATATTGGAGTTAGATGAATTTTAATGAACCATATATATTCAAACTCGACATTTAGTCCTTTCGGGACCAAAGTTTTTAGTTCAAATATTGTTTTCATCTCCAATGTAGCTAAATCTTGTTCCGTATTCTTGACCCTCCAATTTTTGTTGCATAGTTTGATACCACAAAAACTCTTTAAGTACTTCACATTACAGGAATGAGGTGCTCTTTTAGCATACACCCTGCTCTGCCCACATACTGGGCTCCACATACACATTTTAAAAGATATATGACATTCTTGGTGCCACAAGTAATGAAGTCTTTAATCGCATATGGGTTTTAACATACAGTATATTCAGAGGCGTAACTATAGCACCGCGGCCCCCGCCACCACGGGGGGGGGGGGCGCTGTGCATGTGGGGGCGCCGGGGGCTGCGGTGCTTTAGTTAAACCCCCCCTCAATCCCCCGCAGACTTACCTATAGCGCTGGTCCCGGCGGCTCCGTTCTTCTGCTGAGGACCACCAGAAAATGGCTGCCCCATATAGCACACAGTTCTCTGAAACTGTCTGCTGTATGGGGGCGGCCATTTTCTGGTGGTCCTCAGCAGAAGAACGGAGCCGCCGGGACCAGCGCTATAGGTAAGTCTGCGGGGGATTGAGGGGGGGTTTGCATGGGCGGCGGGCGGCGGGGTAGGGGTGCTCGGCGGGGCGGCGGGGTAGGGGTGCTCGGCGGGGCGGCGACGGGGGGCGCCCAAAACGTAGCTACGCCACTGAGTATATTGTCATATATATTCTTAAATGGTTTGTAAAATATTATATGTAAATGAAAGAGCCGGTTTTTAGGTATATTTACGTGATTACAAAACAAAACTTTTCTTTGCTCACCGATAAATGGTCATAGACCAGATCTCAGTTAGCAAGCTTCCCGGCGCTTGAATTAAATTAAATATGATATAGAAACACAATATGAAGGATTATATATACCAGCTGCCGCAGACAGCACCTGTTGGTCTGCCATTACCCACAAAAGAGTTTACAAAGAAAGGGGAAAAGAAATGGTGTGTATTGCGCTGCTGGATATATAGTAATTGGTACTCGGAATATACACCTTTTATGCAGAAATGAATGAACCAGGACACACTGCTTGAACAATATAAATTTTATATTTCAAGATATGTCATAAAAACACAATATACATACACTTACAGAATCACAAAAATACACATTCAATAAAATAAATAAAAATAAAAAATAATAGTAAATGTAGAAAACAAACATTTTATATATATATATATATATATATATATATATATATATAGACTGATTCTGAATAGAAATATAACTGGACGTTATTTTTGGGGAGCTCCGCTGTTAGTATAAAGATGGATTATATCCAATGTTATAGGCTGTTATAGGCTGGTGTATGTCAATTAGCGATGATATCCACTGTTAGTATCTCAAAGAGGTTGATCCACAGTATGATGTTTGTTAGTAGATGAAAGCAATAAATACAAAGACCGGCAGTCTATTAGCATGTGAGCAAACACGCCATTAGAAATGAATTCAGCCGAAGTCTAATGGTTAGTGCAGAGGTTAATTGCAGTGGTTTAAAGCGGGGTTATACAGTTATCACACCCCTTTAGATGGCGATCTGTATCGATGCTGGGTCTGCTAGTTGCTCCGTTCGGAGAGGGCGGCTGATGGTTGTCCTGTGTGGGGCACAGTGATTAGCGAAAAAACCTGATCACGTGACAAAGAACTCCAGGCTTAAAGTGAGAACAGCACGTCTTGAGAAAGGAGTAATCCAAAATGCCTTGACGTCAGTGCTGTTACTGCTGGTGCATCTTCTACCAGCGGTCCCTGTGTGTGTGCCGGTTCCAGAGAGTGAGCTTATCAATCCTAGCGTCTGCAGAGCCAGGGACGAGACTGTTACATCTGCTCACTAGATGAGATATCGTGCACTATTTGTCTGCTGTTCCTACATGTTTTTGGATGTCTGAATAAATTCTGTTTTTTAACTTTTGTTGCTGGATTCTAAGTGTAAAGAAACTGTTACGGGAACGCGTGGCTGAAAGTTTAAGTCTTATTTATCCACTCTGTACCTGGGTGATCACCATAGAAGTGGTAGACTGTAAAGATACGATATGGTTTTTGGACTAATTTGAATAACGGATATTTGGATAAGGGATATTTAACCTGTATATGTTTAGAACTGCTGTTTATTATTATATACCTAATATATAAAGGTGAGTCTTAGGATCCATAAAGCACAGATTAACTTTCATATCTTTCTAATTATTCATCCATACATTAATTAAGTCAAATAGCCTATCTATCTTCATTTGCTCCATGTTTTTAATGCTTGCATTAAATTCTATTTTAAGAAGTAAAAGCAAAGTGTACTATTAGCGGCAAATGGACTAAATTATTGCACATTATATGAAAACGTAATGGAGTCTGAGCTAATTTGGATGATCAGTTTCTAATGCCAATAATATTTTTTGCTACTTGTGGAATGAGTAGCGCTGCAATCTGTTGGCTCCGGTAATGAGAAATGTCAGACTCTCTCAGTACGAGTCAGGGGATATCTAAATGCCTTTGAGCAGTTGCATCCTACATGGTCCTATGATTTTAATGTTTTAGATATGCATTTATCAACTGAGACAGATTTCCAATCTGAAACGCCCCAGCTTTCTTTTCCTGATGAAGGATAAATTTAAGCCTTAAAGAATACGTATGTTTTTATTAAGAAATGCATTTATGAAATCTTCGGTCTTTTGTCACAGGCTTTCCCATTATAACAAAGATAATAGAAATAGGTTATGAAATATCTATTGCATTATGTTTGCATTTAATGTCACTGTTCCTGCCAAAGTTTAATATCACCAATGCAGCAGACCAACCATGATCAACTAACCATAACTCTTATGACTCTTTCACGTGCCATGTATTCCACAACAGTACAAATCATAATAAGGAAGAGAATCTGATTAACCTCTTCATCATTCTGCATTAGAATTCACATTTTTAAATGCTGTTCATTCCCTTTTTTTCAAAACAAGTAGATTTTTTTCCAAAACACTGACATCATCACTTGGATGAATGGAATTTACATTTTTTTTGTAAGTTTAACAAACTACAGGTTAGCTGGATAACCGGATAGACTGGTGAAATACAGTTGTGTGAAATGCAAAACTTTGTGCGGTCAGAGATTATGAGCAGTTGCATGGAATTGCTAAGTGTTACGTGCTACTCCCTTTAATAGGAAATCTTTAAATGGTTACTCCAGTGGTTCCCAAACTGTGTGCCGCGGCTCCCTGGGGTGCCTTGGGACACATGCAGGGGTGCCGCGGGTTAGTGGTCCAGGACCAACTCAAATTATTAATGGTTAATTATTTATGAGCAAAACCAGTGCTGGTGGCTGCCAATCATAGAATGTGTACAAACAGAAGCAAATCCTGCCCTTTACCACATAACTGCCGCTAAGAATCGCATATAAACCCAATCTACTTAAATTTTTTGGGACCTAGGGGTGCCGTGAAAAAAATTCTGATTCTCTAGGGTGCCGTGAATCAAAAAAGATTGGGAACCCCTGGGTTACTCTGTTTAAATTGCATTGGTGTGTGTGTGTATATATATATATATATATATATATATATATATACACAATGTAGCAGCGGCACTCAAAGTAGAATGAAAACTCACAGACGTCTTGTCATAGTCAACGTTTCGAGGCTTTTATTTGCGCCTCTTCATCAGGACATCATCATAACAAAAACCATTACAACAAGGTGTATAAATACATACCAAACACGCCCCTCGGTGTGGCGGGAGTCCCGTACGCTCAGCACAGTCAAATCGTCAGCATTTCCGGTCAGGTACAGACGTCAACGTCATGCGTCACACTTCCGTATCCCGAAAACCGGCTTGAACCGCACAATTGATAGCTTGCGTTCCATGATCACCCTGCCAACCGAACAAGCACCTAGAACAGACATACAAAGATCAAACAACCACGGAAAAAGTGTAAAAAGTACAAGTCATAGTGTAGCATAGCATAGCATACTATAAAGATTCATTAAGAAATAAAAAACATACATACACAAGGCAATACTAAATAGTAACAACAGCTCATAAAGCTGGTAACCGCTAATAAGTTGAATAACAAGTAAACGGCATATATAACAAGAGGATGACGTAAGTAGCTGAAACATATAAGGGTATCGTCCAAGAAACCCTAAATAAAACAATGCAGCCCAGCGGTCTCATTAAGCCCTTTCGGGGCAAGTGTCCCCAACTGGTGTATCCATTGTGCCTCACACCTCAGCAATTTAAGAGACCTATCACCTCGTCTGATATCTTGAGGGATATGGTCAATGATAACATACCTAAGAGTGGGAATGGTGTGCTTGGCTAATAAAAAATGGCGTGCTACCGGTTGGTCACTGTGACCCTTCTCAAATGCAGTTTTAATGGCATGTCTGTGTCCTGCCATTCTTTCCCTGAGTGTCTGTACCTGACCGGAAATGCTGACGATTTGACTGTGCTGAGCGTACGGGACTCCCGCCACACCGAGGGGCGTGTTTGGTATGTATTTATACACCTTGTTGTAATGGTTTTTGTTATGATGATGTCCTGATGAAGAGGCGCAAATAAAAGCCTCGAAACGTTGACTATGACAAGACGTCTGTGAGTTTTCATTCTACTTTGAGTGCCGCTGCTACATTGTGTATACTGCGACCCCTTCCCTGGGTTCGTCTTGGAAGGCACCTACACGCTGACTTGAAACCGAGGAGTGCTGCTTCAATCCTGTCTACTATATATATATATATATATATATATATATATATATATATGTAAATATATAAAAATATATATACAGGTGTCCCCTGGCATCCACGGCAGCCATAGGTGTCCTCTTCAGTGACATCCCCGGTTCCAAGTATGCATTGCATGGGTGCTTGAGTGTGGCGTCACTTGGGACCGGGGATGCCACTGAAGAGGATTCCAATGGCCGCCGTCGACACCGGGGACAAGGTAAGTATGAACAAAAGTATATTATTAATAATAAGGAAAACACTGTAAAGTATAGTATAACAGGAAGAAAGTTTAGTATAACAATAGCTTGTGTCATTAAATCTGTAAAGCATTCATAGACAATGACTCCAGAAAATATGTATGGCCAAGGAAAATCCAATTTTTTTAGCTGTGGGTGGGGCTATCAATTTAGGCCCAGACACAGGTCTGAGAGGTTTCTATATAATCTGAATCTGGATAACTGGTTACTGTGTGTGGCTGGTTGCTGTGTGTGGCTGTGTTGTGTGTAGTGTAAAGTGTGAGGAAATATTAATAAGAATATTGGAGATTTTTCGGAGATGTTAGGGTCAAGGGTGCAGGTGGAGGGGGGAGAGGAGGATAGGAGGAGGAGTGAGATGACTACTTGTCCATTCTCTCTACCTGCTGCCTCATGTCCTGACCATCCCTGCCATGCTCACTTCTTGCCTCGGGTCCCCTTACCTGCACCTCATGTCACCTGTCTGTCTACCCCTCCCTCTAGATTGTAAGCTCCTTAGAGCAGGGTCCTCTTCCCTCCTGTTCTCACAACACCCTTCTTGCATTTCAATTACAGCTCTCTTACATACAATCTATACCTGCATCTCTTCTCACTCACTTCCCTATATGCCAGCTGTATTGTGCTGCTAATTGTGCTCTGTTTTTGTTTTCTTGTCACTGTTATGTCTAGTTCTGTATACCCTGTACTGTTCCAATGTGTTCTACATGTACGGCGCTGCGTACCACTTGTGGCACCTTATAAATAAAAATACAATAATAATTGTCAAAAGCAAAATAGTGATTAAAACATTTATTGATTACATATGTGCCCCCCCCCCCACACACACACACACACACAGGTGAACACACAAAAATGAACAGCAATCTCATTTTAAACAATATCAACCTTTGTGCCTTATGTACTGTACATTATATTGCAGAATACATAAACCAACAGAAAATAATAAGAAGGGACTGTGTGGGCCAAGAGAAGGCTATAGGAAATCCCAACACTGGCCAGGTGAAAATTCAGACTTAAGAGTCATTGATTACAGGACGGTCATTAGAAATGATATATACACATGCCACGTAATGGTTTTATCTTAAACGTTTAATGTTTGTATGGACAATTTGAGAAACCCATTTTTCTTTATTTAATGTAGCATCCAATCGATTTCAAATTTGGAGGGATAACATGAATACATATCTACAGAATGTCTTTAAGTTTTGCAGTACTACTACACAATATTTAAAACCCTTAGTGATTATGGGGGTTATTTTGGTTCACTCCTTCTGACAAACTCCTTCTTAGATGGACAAAACCGTGTGCCATGCAGGGGGGGCAGATGTCAAATGTGCAGAGAATTAGATTTTGCTGAGTTATTTTGTTTCTGTGCAGGAAAAATACTGACTGCTTTATTTCTACACTGCAATATAGATCTCACTTTGAAGTAAAACCCCACCCAAATCTAACTCTCTCTGCACAAGTAACATGGTTTTGTCCATCTAAGAAGGAATTTGCCAGAAGGAGCGAACCAAAAAAAAACATGTGTCCATGTCTCATACCTGTATGAATTTCAAAATGATCAATGCCAACACACAAAATAGCACTGTCGGTTGAGACGTCTCTTCATGAGCAGTTTGTCTACTGAGTTCTGCCAATCTTGGTCTATGAGACATTTAATAGAAGCACTAATGTAATATTTGGCTTGAAGAAATGCTATGTGAAGATCTTGTAGACTGAGAAATGTGTCCACAGCATGTGCTAATGACATAAGTTTGTGAGCTGCTGTATCATTATCACATAAGGGAGTCAATCCGTAAATGGATAGCCTGCCTCTCCATGCTGAAACTCATTATTACCCAGTGATGGCAGAAACAATAAATTGAGGGATCAAAATCACTGGTGATATTTACAATTTGCAGCTAGCTTGGCCTTAATGCAAAATTCAGACTCAAAACAATTCCCACAATGGCTGCAAATCTTCTATGGTGGAATGTAAAAGAGAAACATTGAAGGCGGAATAAAAACACAAATCCATTAAATATCACATCAAATAAAGCAAAAAAAAAAAAAACGAATTGTTCCGTGTCTTAACTACAATACATTTACATCACTGTACTGTATGTAAAATTGCAGTTTCTCAATGAGAATACATGGCTGCGCTCTAAACAATATATACTCAATGATGTGTAAATTTGACAGCAACTTGTATAATATTCCTAATCGTATTCTCTACACATCAATAAGAAAATGATTTTTTCAGCATGGGTGGCTGCAGGGCACAGCCAGACTCAATGACACATTAATCACATGCCAGTGTCCATACAAAATGAGAATTCATTATGCTGATATTTTAACCCTTCAAAAGCCACATGTATAGTAGCAATCATATATTGTACACACCAGCATGTAAGTTAAATTTGTAATAGTTATACTTTTACCAAGCAGTGATTTGGTCAAACTGGATTGTTGGGATGGGGGTTCCAAACTGCTGCAGAACTGAGCTTTTAAAACTTTATACGTCATGCAACAAATCACATTCTTTATATTCTGGATACAACTGTTTATTAATATCCAACACTGTCAATGTTACAATAAATAGTGGGCTGCAGGCTATGCAGAGGCTAATTACTTTGCATGTGTTTATATAGTATGTCTTAACACCTTGTAGTAAATACAAATTACACAGACATGTATTACTTTATTTAATATAAATATGGTGATTCACCTGCTGCAGTACATCATCATCATCATCATCATCATCATCATCATCATCATCATCTTTCTAAGCTTGCTGAGTGCATATAGGTAGACTATGGGTTTCTAAAAACTCTTTGGATGTAAACATCAGGCAATATAGATGATGTTTATATTTGTGAATACATTTTTCACATGGGTAGTATCAAAGAAGTACAAGGCATCACTGGTGTAACTTCTATGGGCAATGGTGACACCTGCCTCCAGGCTCCAAGCCTTTAAGGGGCACCTGCATATACAGCAGTACCTGTGTGGTTACAGTGGTATCCTTGTGTGACTACTGTTCAGCCAATAGAGCTCTGGGGTGCATCCGATTCTGCAGCAAAGTGAATAAGCTCTGCTGCCGGAGCCCTGCTTATACCTGCACTAAGGGACAGGTGGCCCCTGCCTGGTACCGCTCAGCCTGTGCTGTAGCAAGCAATGGTGCAGGTTCCGGTTGTTAGGTAGACAGTGAAAAGATTGACAGTCAAAAGGTCGACCACTGTTGGTCAACAGGCGCCGGGTCAACATTGACAAAAAGTCCACACCAGCAAAAGGTTGACATATCAATGGTCGACACATGATAAGGTGGACATGAGGTTTTCTTTACATTTGTTTTCTTTTCTTTTTGGAGTTTTCCTGCTTTAAAATCCATGTAGACTACATGTTTTAAACAAGCAAAGTGATCCATGTGGGGGTACGCCTTATACTCCATGAGGGTCCATGTTGACAGAAGTCAATATTGACAGGAAAAAGCGAAAAACACATGTCGACTTTGCCCTGTCACATTGACCTATGTCTGAGTCAACTTTTTCCCATGTCAACCCTGTGACTGTTGACACTTTTGACCATTTGATCAGTACATTGATTGACAATCTGATGCTGTTTGGAGGGAATGGCAGTGATGGCTTCCATTTGTGAAAAATGGAGGCATGTAATCAGTGTTTAGGGGAGTGAAGAGGCCATGGATTGGATGCAGATTTCCTGGCTTCTGTGATGAGCGGCTTGCGCAACACCATGGTTTCCCCAAGATGCCCAATGGTGAGTGGGAGATCTGATGCTGAGTCCCAGGATGCAGCTCTGATGACTACTGCAGCAGGAGGCATCTTCTTACAAAATATATCTCTTGCTGCATTACCATATAGTGCTATCACTCCCTTTTCATAGGAATCAGAAGTGATAGGAACTCCATTTACATTTGAATTAGACCCATAGGGTGACATTCTATGCTATGCGCTAAATGCGCATGTTTAATTCGCACACCATATCGCCGCAAATCGCCTATTTTCAAATCGCATTTTTCAGCCTAAATGCGCATATTTAATGTGATGCGCATTGGAGGCTGAAAAGTGCGAATAGGGGCGATTTGCGGCGATGTGGTGCGCTGTTTTTAGTCCTGAAAATGTGCGATTTTCATGTGTGAAAATCGCACATTTGCAGGACAGCGCAAGGTGTAAAAAAAAGAACCGAGCGCGGGGTCCCCCGCCCGAGTGTAACCAGCCCCGGGCTCACTGAGCCGGTGCTGGTGACATAAAATCAGGGTCCCCGACAAATAGGGGTCCCCTTGATTTTATGAAACCAGCACCAGACTCAAGGTCCGGCGCTGGTTCCCAAAATACGGGGGACAAAGTGACTAGGGGTCCCCCGTATTTTATAACCCAGCACCGGACACAACCAGCCAGCAGGGTAATGCCACAGCCGGGGGGAGACTTTTTATACAAGTCCCCCCGGCCAAAGCATTAACCCCCTGGCTGGTCAGCATGGGCAGGGGTCCTGGGGAAGTGGGGACCCCCCCAATGAAGGGGTCCCCCCCCCTCCAGGACTTACCAGCCCATGCTGATAGTCCGGGGCTGTCCTCCATGCCCCTGGGCTGTGGGCATGGAGCTGATGCTTTGTGTAAAAAAAAGAATGTAAACTATTGTTTTACACTGGCGAACTATCAGTCCCAGCAAGCCTACCCCGCATGCTGGGACTTGGGGAACCACAAGTCCCAGCATGCGGGGCATTAAAGTGCCCGCTGGCACTTGTTGTTCTGTAGTGTAAAAAATAGTGCACAAAATCACACTGACACCCTGTGAAATAAAACTTTAATACACACAAAACACACTGATACTTACCTACCTTGAGCCCGTAGGTCGGTCCCTGGATCCTGGATTCGTCCTCCGGGGCTCCAGGGCAGAAGAGTCCGGTTCCGGGGCCTTGGTCCTGGTTCCGGGGCTGGTCCTGGGGTTCCGGGGCTCCTGGCGTGAAGAATCCGGGGTCCGGGATCCGTGGTAGTCCAGAGGGGTACCTAAGGAGGAAAATCCTACTCACCTGCTCCCCGGCGGCGACCTCCGGTGACTGCGCTGCTCCCGAATGGTACCCGGCTTCAAGGAGTTGGTCCGGCGCTGAGATGTTTCCTCTTCGCCGTCTCTGAACAGAATGATTTCTCGGCCAATTAGGAGCCGAGAAAGTCGGCTCCTGATTGGCCAGAAATCATTCTGAATATAGACGCCGACGGAGTAACATCTCAGCGCATCCAGAGCAGAGATGTTACTCCGTCGGCGTCTATATTCAGAATGATTTCTGGCCAATCAGGAGCCGACTTTCTCGGCTCCTGATTGGCCGAGAAATCATTCTGTTCAGAGACGGCGAAGAGGAAACATCTCAGCGCCGGACCAACTCCTTGAAGCGGGGTACCATTCGGGAGCAGCGCTGTCACCGGAGGTCGCCGCCCGGGAGCAGGTGAGTAGGATTTTCCTCCTTAGGTACCCCTCTGGACTACCACGGATCCGGACCCCGGATTCTTCACGCCAGGAGCCCCAGGACCAGCCCCGGAACCAGGACCAAGGCCCCGGAACCGGACTCTTCTGCCCTGGAGCCCCGGAGGACGAATCCAGGATCCAGGGACCGACCTACGGGCTCAAGGTAGGTAAGTATCAGTGTGTTTTGTGTGTATTAAAGTTTTATTTCACAGGGTGTCAGTGTGATTTTGTGCACTATTTTTTACACTGCAGAACTACAAGTGCCAGCGGGCACTTTAATGCCCCGCATGCTGGGACTTGTGGATCCCCAAGTCCCAGCATGCGGGGTAGGCTTGCTGGGACTGATAGTTCGCCAGTGTAAAACAATAGTTTACATTCTTTTTTTTACACAAAGCATCAGCTCCATGCCCACAGCCCAGGGGCATGGAGGACAGCCCCGGACTATCAGCATGGGCTGGTAAGTCCTGGAGGGGGGGGACCCCTTCATTGGGGGGATCCCCACTTCCCCAGGACCCCTGCCCATGCTGACCAGCCAGGGGGTTAATGCTTTGGCCGGGGGGACTTGTATAAAAAGTCTCCCCCCGGCTGTGGCATTACCCTGCTGGCTGGTTGTGTCCGGTGCTGGTTCTTAAAATACGGGGGACCCCTAGTCACTTTGTCCCCCGTATTTTGGGAACCAGCGCCGGACCTTGAGTCTGGTGCTGGTTTCATAAAATCAAGGGGACCCCTATTTGTCGGGGACCCTGATTTTATGTCACCAGCACCGGCTCAGTGAGCCCGAGGCTGGTTACACTCGGGCGGGGGACCCCGCGCTCGTTTTTTTTTTTATTTAACCATTTATTTTACTTTTTAAAGCAGAACCCTGCACAGAACATTGCGATCTGTGCAGGGTTCTGCCTAATTCGCCTAACAGACCCAGGTCTGAAATAAGTGCGATAATTAGTCACTTAAATAATGCGATGTGCAAATGCGCATAGAATTAAATAAGCGACTTGTATACTTTTCTGTGCGCAAACATCTGGATGCGATAAAAATGCGAATTAATCTCGCCAGACCTTTACGCACAAAAAATGCGATTTCAGCCCCTGTGCGCATCCCATTAAATCGGCGATTTAATGGGAAAATGCGATAGCGCCATTTTGTGGTCTAATTTCCGCAAAATCGCGCTAATCGCAGAGCATAGAATGTCACCTAATATGTCTAATATTGTCTAATAGCCTTGTACTTTGACTTAATCAACTATTTTTAGAATAAGCTCAAAGCAAAGTAGTTTAACAATATAGTACTGACTAATTATACATGAGTGATGATTATTAATTTGTAATATTTAAAGAAATGTATGAATTACAGTACAGATCCCAAATTGCACATCATTTTGTGGTCTGTATTTTAATGGCCCACAACTTCACTGAATGCTCAATATATTATATATCTGACAGAAATGTAGTTACCTTTATAGAAATTATTGAAATCTTACAGTAAGGGCACAAATAACAAGGTAGTGACACAACAAAGGGAAATCATGGACAAAAATATTTCTTTACTCAATGGAAAACAGAAAATTATCCCAACTTGATTATACACAAAATTCATCAGAAGAGACTTGTGCTTAGTTATTGAAATTTGAATTTAGCATGCTGCACATACAGTATGCCTTTGCAGAAGCTAAGACAGAGGTGAGAGGTAGACATTCTTATTAATTGCCTGGTACCTGTGAGAGTTTACCAAACATCCTGTTACACAAATTTCTACAGGATGCACCACAGTTAGGGATGACAAGCTGACATCTGCTTCTGATGCCTGGAAGGTCATTTACCTTTCTTCACGTATATTATGTAATTGATTCCCATACATTTATAATGTGTCCTCATGAATTATGTATTGTGTCCTTAGTTTCTTGTTTTGCCTTCCATGCACAAAGATAAATAACTCACACTCATTCCATCTTATTCTGTCTGGAACTGTTTATTTCAGTAACAAATAAAAAAAGTAGTTTCTCACTGTGAGCATGAAAAAGCTGCCTATGTACAATTACAGAAAGGCATACATACATATCTGCACACAATGGTAATAGAATTACATAAAAATCCCAATCATGTGCAATGCTAAGTAAACAGAAAAAAAAAAACATTGAAGTTTCCTTTCTGGGATTTCTTATATCCTCCCACTTGGTGTATTAACCTTAATTACAATGAATAAAATAGGTCATAATAAGAGACCATAGCGTTCTTTTGAATCAAAAAAATGTGAGTACACCCTGGACCGCCATCTTTTTGATGTTGTGATTTTCAGGCATATAGATCATATGCTTTAGATCAGTCATGTCCAACCTTGGCCCTCCAGCTGTTGTGAAACTACACATCCCAGCATGCCTTGATATAGTTTTAGAATTCCCTAAGAGCAAAACTGTGGCAAGGCATGATGGGACTTGTAGTTTCACAACAGCTGGAGGGCCAAGGTTGGACATGCCTGCTTTAGATCCTATCTCTGTATTCAATCCCCTCATTCACTCATGGATATTAGTGTTCCCAAAGGCAAGAAGAAATGTTCACGTAAAATATTTTATTACAGGCATTAAATGTATACATACTGTAGAGAACATAGAAGCACAAATCCACCAACCAAAGGATTAGACTCTTGCAGAAATAAGAGGACATCCAGCAATAAGCTATAAAACAGATCCTAACCACTGCAAACAGTTCCTTTAAAAAAAAAAAAGCCCCAGGTGCGGCAAAACACAATAGTGTCTTAGTTTGGAGTTACCACATAGCCCATTTTGAACTACCATCTCACCCATTCACCCTCAGTGACCATACCAGCCCCAAAAATGGTGACCTACTAAAGGGAGATAATCATATTTTATGCTCAGTAGCAACCACTTTACCTCGCTGACTTTCCCTTTGTGGAGGAATGCAACCTCTCTAACTACCGAGGACTGCAATACTACACTGACTCTACTCCTATGAGGTCCCTATACCGGATTCCACCTGTTGGGCATACAGTATATAGGAACGAACACACTGATTCCATTTAGGCAAAGGAACTATATGGATGAATAATTCTGTGAAAAATGTGTAACACCAAAATGTTATCAAATTCTGATATGCATACATTACTCTTATTTTTTATTATTATTATTATTATTATTTATTAAATAAAATGATATAATAAGTACAATATTGAATTACACTGTAGACCCTGGGCAGAATTGGATACTATTACAAGAACTATATACCATCCACCGCCAACAGGTCTAGCAAACTTTTTAAAAATCTATAAACACACTTTTCCTTCTTTAAAGTGCACTCGCACTTCACTTTACATGTGTGTAAATGTATGTCTTGATTTTTTAACCTAAAATTTCACAAACAGTAGAGAGAGGACAGGATCTGAGAACCCATATGCTAAAAGAACACAGATAATAGCATCCTCTTCTCTTTTTCTTTACATTCCTTTGGTGTGCATCCATAGTGCAAACTCTTTCTTCTTTCCTAATCAAACTGTACAT
Organism: Crinia signifera; assembly: GCF_055691185.1. Lineage (NCBI taxonomy): Eukaryota > Metazoa > Chordata > Amphibia > Anura > Myobatrachidae > Crinia > Crinia signifera. The sequence continues at coordinate 78,946,839 of NC_139223.1, read as the reverse complement.
TACTTTCGCGGGATAGCACCCGCTCCTAACCTCAATAATAAAAGGTGGCACTTCCAAAATATCCTCCCAAAATTAAAAGGGATAAAATTAATTGTGTGCGGATTTAAAACCCCCCTTCCCCTCTCTCATTCCTATAAATACCTACTGATAATCCAAATACTTTTTTCAAATTGTAAGTAAATTTTATTAGATGTTTCAACAAATGATTAATTTATATAGTACAGAAGGTTAGCCTGTCTGGCCTTTCTTTTACCTTTGGATACTGAATTTTGAATACCTCAACCTACTACAGTATGTGCATTTACTTCCCTTACTGAAAACATTCTAGATAAGCTCCAATAATTTTTATATAAATATACTTGTTGCATAAATAATTGTGGTTTTAAATAATTCCCTATAAGGTAATGTCTTGTTTTTTAAATATAAAATATAACTATAAAAGGTAGAATATAAAAAAAACCATAGGGACTATAAATACAGCACTGTACATTATTAATATATGCAAGTTATACACATTTAAATATTCTATATATACAATGATACAAATGTAGTGGATTAGTCATTATAATTTTACAATGAACATTTTGATAAATATTGACATATTTTTATAGTTTGATTTTTAAAACTTTCTAATATTTATTTTGCCAACTGAATAAAATATTCTTAACTTGCAACTTAATTTATTTTATTTTATTTATCTGCTACTGCTTGTGTATATAAATGTGTATCTTTTTATATTAGATATCACAAAATTTATTTTATTTATTTATTAACAGTTTCTTATATAGCGCACAGAAATTCCGCACCTCTTTAGAAGATAATATTCTAACATTCACATCAGTCCATGCCTCAGTGGAGCTTACAATCTATCCCTATCACATGTACACGCACCCACAGACATTCTAGGAGTTTTTTTTCTTGTTAGGAGCCAATTAACCTACCAGTATATTTTTGTGGGAGGAAACTGGAGTACTCGGATGAACCCATGCAAGTACGAGGAGAATATTCAAACGCCACACAATTAGGGCCATGGTGAAAATCAATCCCATGACCTCAGTGCTGTCAGGCAGTAATGTTAACCATTACACCATCTGTACTCCCCAAAATGAATTCAATTGCCACCTTCATGAAAATACATCAAGGTTTTATCCATAAGAATAACTGACTCTTAATACACATGATCATTAAAGGATTCCACAATGTCCCACATTATTGAACACAGGTCTAAGAGCTACCCGTTAGATTGTGCATTCAGTGTTTCTTGAAGTGGGGAATGTGCAAAAATCCACATGATCTGCACATCAGTCTGATTTTGGCTGTTAGAGAGCACCCAAGGGATTTATGTGTGTGTTTTCCAACACACACTGTACCAGTGGGAGGATGTATTAAGCCTGGTGAAGTGATAAAGTGGTGAAAATGATGACAAGGTGATATGTGAAAGGTGATGACACATCAATCAGCTTCTTATTGTCGGGTTACAGGCTGGGTTTGAAAAATGACAGTTGGTGCTGACTGGCTGTTGCATTATCACTGGCCACTTTATCACTTCACAGTGCTTAATACATCTGCCTATAGGTCCTCACTGATGCAATTACAAATTCACACTAACAGACTTTGGACCAAATGTAATGCCACCCAAGTTCAGCGGCTGTTTGTGATGCCGGCCAAACTCCAACTTTTTTTTTTAAGGGGCAATTGCTTACCAGGCAAATCCATGCCTGTTAAGTGATTGCCCCTTAAAAAAAACATCAAAGTTCGGCCGGTATCCTGCACAGCCACAAAACCCGTGCGGTACTACATTTGCCCCTTTGTTTCTAAAGATTTAATATGTTTTAGAAAACCTTGATAAACAATGGCACGATTAGGTAATCGAGGGTTTAGGAACAAAAATATATTTTGGATTTTCTAAGTCTCTTTCCTTCCTCCTCATTCCAATTGTTAACAATAACTTGGCAGAAGCCTTCATGTAATTATGAACCCCTTAATCTGTCACTGGGCCACCTATTGTTAACCCACTATAATATACTGGCTTTGGATATAGGTTAACATACAAAATTCTATGAGTGCTGCGTAAGCAATGCTGTTTGCTATATGTAAATTGTCAAACTGTTGGAGTTAATACTGTATAAAAATTCCAAAACAAGGGTAAGAACTTGCAGTTTAAGCCATAACCTTTGTATGCTGAAGACGAATATAGGCACTACTAGGAGCCAAGGAGAATGGTATTTTCAGCGCCTTTGGCGAGGGGTTTCTGCATCTAGTTATGAAATAGTTTTGTCCCTATAAATAATAACTGTATAATAAATGCTGAATTGTGCAAGCAGGCCTTGTACTATCATCATCTGGGCACGACACACATTCCTGCCACAGTTATATTATTTCATTTACATTATATAGAAATGTAAGGGTAAGGTAATGTATTTTATTTAAACTACTATCTATATAAATTATCAATGCTGAAGACTTCTTCCTCAAATATTTTACATATCTCTGGTGTACTGTAAATGAGAGATCACAGAATGTAGTATGACTCAAACGATTGTCATCAACTTTAATTATGTTTTACTCCTTATTCTATCTTAGCAATCAAAGAAGCTATTTAAGTTTTAATTGATAAATCTACCTTAGTTTTCTACTAATTGTTCTATACATATCATTTGTAGTTTGTTTCATTTAAGTTACTTGATTTGCATTTAATTTTGTGTGTCTTTCTTCATTTCTTTTACCACATATAGGTATATTCCATTAATATCAGATCCATTCTGACGTTCATTTGTGGGAAGGGATCTGACATGCCCTATTCAATTAGCGGCCAAATCCGAATGTTGGAGTTGGCCACTGCTGCTCACTCGGCCGGCACCTGGACCGGGTGAGTGACTGAGGAGGCAGTGGGTATATGGCTGGAGGAAAACAGAAATTGGGACGTGCCCTCTTCGCAAGTTAAGCTGCTGCTCCGGCTCCGGGTGAACTGCTGTTTTGATTACATTATCATAACCCTGAGTCCCTATTTCAGCAAATAATTCTTCCAGGAACATGGTGACATTACCTATTAATTTTTTAAGTCATTGAGTGGAGTGCATATAATTTTATGTGTGAATACTCTGTTGATACTTCCACCGCCCATCCAGAGGCACCAGACCCCCAGCGCAGCTGCTCTCTGACCTGCTCCCGGCCACGGGGCAGACAGTGTTGGTGGGGCGTGTTTTTTTTAGGGATGCCAGGATTGAAAAAATACCCTGGGATTGGCATCCCTACATACAACATTTTGATTATATGCCATATCTATGAACATACTATAACCTACTGAGGGCCAGATGTACTAAGAAAAGTATAATTTGAAAAGTGATAAAAAAAACACCAACCAATCAGCTGCTGTCAGATGACATAGATGGCTGAATTTGGGACGGGCTGACGTCATGTGACATCAGCCACCTTTCCCAAGCATTCATTGACATGCCTGTGTTCGTATGGGTACGCCCAGCATTTCTATGGGCACACTGACGTTATTGTAGCCCCGTTTGTGAAACGCTGGGCGGTCCCCTGCGTACTCCCCCTGCCCTTTCTCCCAGGAGCGAACGCCCTGGCGAGTGTTATACTCACCGAAGGCTTCCGCTACAGGGGTTTGCACATGCATATATTTGCAAATGCGCAAACCCCAAAAATTGGACAGGGGAGCGAAATCGGCCCGCAGCGAGTGGGTCTCAATTGCCCACTTGGTCTCTTCATTATTTCTGTGCACTTGAATATATATTAAAGTGCACGAGGTGAAAAAGATATGCCAGCCATATTTACACTTTTATTTCAAGTAAATCAATGAAAAATATTTACTGACAATTAAAATACACTAAAATATACATGAACAGAGCTACACATTTGTGATATTACACACAAGTTGGTCATGAGACACCGGGGAGAGACTTGACGAAAAGTTTTTTAAGCCTGGGAGGAGTATTAAGTGTGACAAGCTCAAACAACAGTGGTGGGATACCACTGAAAATGGTACTACTCTAAGGGGTTTATTCTAGTTCATTCTTTCTGACAAAATCCTTCTTAGATGGACAAAACCATGTGCACTGCAGGGGGGCAGATGTAACATGTGCAGAGAGAATTAGAGTTGGGTGAGTTTTTTTTTGCTTCTGTGCAGGGAAAATACTGACTGCATGATTTTACACTGCAATATAGATCTCACTTTGAAGAAAAACCCCACCCAAATCTAATTCTCTCTGCACAAGTTACATCTGCCCCCCCTGCAGTGCACATGGTTTTGTCCATCTAAGAAGGATTTTGTCACAAAGAATGAACTAGAATAACCCCCTAAGTGTGGGGTGCCGTTGTGTTCTTTCTGGTGGAGGGAGCCATCATTGAATTACTAAAAATATTGCACTAGGTGGCGCCCATCTCACCCTTTTTTCTAAAATATATATATATATATATATATCGCAAGCGGTCCGGCACTAGCAAGGAGAAACAGGCAGCTGCTCACGGTGCTCACTTATCCCAAATGTATGGGAAATATAGACGCAGTCAGGTAGCGGCACTCAAGAGACTGTAACAGCATGGATAAATAATGTACTGGACTCAGCAGAGTCCAGTACATTATTTATCCATGCTGTTACAGTCTCTTGAGTGCCGCTACCTGACTGCGTCTATATATATATATATATATATATATATATATATTAAAAACATTAAATCAATTGATAAATGGACCCAATACAAATAGTCACCAATTGTAAATATTAAAACCTGCACTGATCCAAGATGGTAAGTATGACAGAGTCCTTATTAGCCACTTTATGGTGTCCTGGTGATCTTATAATGGCCTCAAACCGATGGCAGGAGGTGTAATTAGCCAACTCGGGAGTCCTCACGATCAGATGAATAAGCAGGTAAAGAAGGTCTTTTGGTGCGATTGGAAGGATCTTTGTCCAAATTGGGTCCAGAGAGTATCAAGCACCAATGCATTTTGCAGTACTACTTGACTGCTTTATCAAGGTGCTTGATGCTCTCTGGACCCAATTTGGACAAAGATCCTACCAATCACAACAAAAGATCTTCTTTACCTGCTTATTCATCTGATCATATTCTCCTATCTTTTGGAAGTCACATGCCATATACATCATGGATACCTGATCACTCGCAGTAGTGTGTGAAATGGTGTAAGAACCACAAGGAAGGGATTTTTATTGATCCAAAGTACACAAGATCCGATGTTGGGAAGATTACATTTTACCCTATTTTGAAGACCGAGCATGGCAGGAAAACCTGAGACTGGGCTTGGAAGTATTTGATTTGCATATGCAAAATGAAGGTGGGTTTCAGAAAACCGAACCTGCACATCTCTAGTTAGAAGGGTAAATTGATAAAGTGTTGTTATGTCTCAGTTATAAATTGTAGAAAAGGTGAGATTGTTGGCAGTGAGTATGATAAGGGGAGGGAACATTAGTAGTGAGACATTCAAAGTTCTCAGTTTTAGACATCATTTGATGTTGCATTTATGTTAAGATTCTGCTCTGTTATCAGTGTCATTTACTGACTCACTATATTCTTAGAATTAGTGACCTGCAGCTTTTCTGAACAGTAAAAAAAATAAAAACAGACATTGAACAACATCATCAAACAGGTAATTTCAACTTTAGAATATGATTTTGTACTGTATGAACATGGCTAGGAATAACAGATGCACAGGCAAAATTTTTAAAACTATGTGTGCAAATGCTAGAAGCCTAGGAGACAAAATTCCTGATCTAATCGCAATAATGACAAGGGATGACCTAGACATTGTGGCTATCACAGAGACATGGTGGAATGAGAACCATGGCTGGGACGTAGCTATACCAGGATACAATTTATTTAGGAAGGACAGAATGGGAAGAATCGGAGGAGGGGTAGCAATGTATGTAAAGAAAAACATAAATGCTACTTTAATACAAAACATTGAAGAAAAAACTGAGGCCCTTTGGGTGACCATAGAAATGGGGGAGAAGGACATTATTCGTACTGGGGTCATCTATAGGCCACCAGGCCAGGGGCAGGATTTGGACAGGAGCCTATTGCTTGATGTCACTAAAATGGCTTTAAAGGGAGAAGTCATATTCATGGGAGACTTTAATCTACCTGATGTGAATTGGGAGGAGTCTTTTGCAAGATCATCTACAAGTGGCAAATTTCTAAATTCCCTACAGGGAGCCTCTCTCAAGCAATTGGTGAGGGAGCCTACTCGCAAAGACTCAATATTAGATTTAATACTCACAAATGGTGACAGGATATCAGACATATATGTGGGTGAGAACCTTGGATCCAGTGATCATCAAGCAGTATGGTTTAGTATCAAGGCAGGGTCCAACTCCAGTCACACAAAAACTAAGGTGTTGGATTTTAGGAAGGCTGACTTTGCAAAAATGGGGAGATGTTTAAGCGACTCATTAGCGGATTGGATGAACTTGAAAGGAGTGCAGGAGAGGTGGAGAAAATTAAAAAGTGCAATACTAAAGGCAACGGACCTTTGTATCAAAAGGGTTAAGAAAAGTAACAGGAAAAGGAAGCCAGTGTGGTTTACAAAAGAGGTATCAACTAGTGTAAAAGCAAAAAAGATGGCCTTTAGGACATACAAGCAGACTCAAAATAATAATGACAAAGAAGTGTATCTTGCCAGACGCAAAGAGGCTAAGAAAGTGATCAGGCGTGCCAAGGCACAAGCTGAGGAGAAAATGGCTCAGTCGGTAGATAAAGGAAACAAAACTTTTTTTAAGTATATAAGTGAAAGGAGAAAATCAAATGGAGGAATAATAAGACTGCGGACAGACACTGAGAATTTGGTGGAGGGAGACAAGGCAATTGCAGATCATCTAAATAATTACTTTTGCTCTGTATTCACTATAGAAGGAGAAGGGAAGGGACCACAGTTAAGTTGCAAGGACATTCATAAAAATAAGGTAGATGGGGGTACATTTACTAGGGAGAAAGTCCTAACAGAACTTTCAAGACTGAAAGTGGATAAATCAATGGGGCCAGACGGAGTGCATCCAAGGATACTAAAAGAACTAAAAGATGTGTTGGTAGCGCCATTAACAGATTTATTCAACCAGTCACTAGATACAGGTGCAGTTCCAGTGGACTGGAGAAAAGCAAATGTAGTTCCACTGCACAAAAGCGGAAGCAAAGAAGAAGCAAGTAACTACAGACCAGTGAGCCTTACATCAGTAGTCGGGAAAATAATGGAAACACTATTAAAAGAAAGAATAGTGGAATATCTTAAATTAAACAACTTACAGGATCCAAAACAGCATGGTTTTACTGCAGGGAGATCATGCCAAACAAGTCTCATTGACTTTTTTGACTCCGTGACCAAAATACTATATGAAGGGGGGGCTGTAGATGTGGCATATCTAGACTTTAGTAAGGCATTTGACACTGTCCCACATCGCAGGCTGCTAAATAAACTTGAAAGTGTGGGATTGGATTATAAAACAATTAAATGGATAAGAACCTGGTTGCAGGATAGGAAACAGACAGTTGTCGTAAATGGAGTGCATTCTATGGAGGGACATGTTACCAGTGGAGTACCCCAGGGATCTGTACTTGGACCAGTGCTCTTTAATATCTTTATTAGTGACATTGCAAATGGTATTGAAGGGAAAGTATGCTTTTTTGCAGATGATACAAAGATATGCAACAGAGTAGACACACCAGGAGGGGTAAATCAAATGACTGATGATCTAAGTAAACTTGAGAATTGGTCAAGAGAATGGCAACTACAGTTTAATGCTAAAAAATGCAAAATTATGCACTTGGGACTCAAAAACCCAAAGGCTCAATATAGTATCAAGGGTACTATAATGGAAACTACTGAGGAGGAAAGAGATCTAGGAGTCACTATTTCAAGTGACTTAAAGGCAGGGAGGCAATGTAACAAAGCAATGAGGAAGGCTAGTCAGATGCTTGGTTGCATAGGGAGAGGAATCAGTAACAGAAAAAAAGACGTAATAATGCCACTTTATAGGTCATTGGTACGACCTCATCTGGAATACTGTGTCCAGTTCTGGAGGCCATATCTTCAGAAGGATATAAATACATTGGAGAGTGTACAAAGAAGGGCAACTAAAATGGTTCATGGCCTACATCACAAAACTTACCTGGATAGACTAAAAGATCTTAACATGTATAGTTTGGAGCAGAGAATGGAAAGGGGGGACATGATAGAAATCTTCAAATATATCAAGGGTTTTAACATAGTACAGGTGGGAAATTTTCTTCAAAGGAAAACAAGTAATAAAACACGGGGACATGCACTGAAACTGGAGGGAGGTAGGTTCAGGGGAAATGTTAGAAAGAATTACTTCACAGAAAGGGTAGTGGATAAGTGGAATAGCCTCCCATCAGAGGTGGTAGAGGCTAAGACAGTAGAACAATTTAAACATGCTTGGGATAGGCATATGAATATCCTTACAAAGAAATAAGGATTAAAAAGGGTTGAGTTTACCTGAAGGGTAAAAAAGGGGCAGACTAGATGGGCCAAATGGTTCTTATCTGCCGTCAAATTCTATGTTTCTATGTTTCTACTGACTTAACATATACGGTGTAGGCCTGATTTTGGTTAACTATAGATATCAGTTTGAAGTACAAACCTGACCCAAATCTAACTCTCTGCACATATTACATCTGCCCCACCTGGTTTGTCCATTAAAGAGAGAATTTGCTTTTACGAGTGAATCAGAATCAGGGCCTATGTCATTTCAATCATTGTGAGCTTCAATGCAGTTATGCTGACTGAAAATGTGAGAATGTCAGTGGTTCCCAAACTCAGTCCTCAGGATCGCTGTTAGGGTTTTAATTATATCTATGTTTGGCCACAGGTGACTTAATTAGTACATCAGTCAATATGCTTTAACTTCGCTTTGCAGGCGCGCCGACATCTCTGCCGGGCCCCAGTAAAGGTTTGGGAAGGGGTTTTGGGCATGGCCAAACCCATCATTATAAAATGTACACTTGAAATGCAGCTATGAATCAAGGGGGGCAGTGTTTTTTCAGGTGGGTGGGGGCGGCAGCAATCTAGGAGAGAGTTGCCTGTTTTTTTCAGCTCAGCACAGTGCAGTGTGTTCTGGGAGAGAGTCTGCTACAGCAGCATTCTGTGGAGCGCTGGGTTTAAAGATTGGATGTGGTCAATTGGGTATCACAAATGAAATACATTTATTAGCACGTATAAAAAACCCCTGTACCCCCTGTACCCATCTTATTGCACCCCCTCATTGGAAATATCCTGTTTGGGACACCATCACCAGCCATATTTGGGAAGCCGATCAACACTCTGTGCATCCGTCATTTCATCTAACGGACAGTAAGCTCTGAGACACAGCGGCCAAAATCCATCCCTGCATGGTTCATGGACACCCATACATCTGGATCCCCAACCAACTAAAGGGGCTACCAAGGGGCACCTTGAGATCTGGACTATTGGCAAGCGGGAAAACGCATAAGTATTAGCTCGGTCCTATTTTACTATTTCATTTCAATTATGTTTTTATGGTTATTCCAAACCACTGTTCTTAAAAATTATTGTATGATCATAATCGATTAATGCCTTTTTTTTATACGTGCTAATAAATGTATTTCATTTGTGATACTCAATTGACCACATCCAATCTTTAAACCCAGCGCTCCACTTCTTGTTTTTCTTTCTACCATTGTACCCTTTCAAGGAATTGACCCTCCTTGGTGTGAGCTGCTCAGGTCACATACACCCCTTCCTTGGCGCCCCTCTCTTACCCCTGGTAAGAAACCCACTTTTTTTCCTACAGCAGCATTCTGCCTTCTCTTTCCCTGCACTGTAGCTCCGTGCAAAGGATAAAGGAGGCCAGCAGAACCAGGGTAAAGATTACCTGCTCCTCCCTCTCTTGAATATCTTTAAAATCTGGACTTTGGTGCTCCTGGTGTTCTATGGTATTAGCCTGCTTGTGAGATAGTTTGTTTAATTAAACTGAGCTGCTATGCAAGTGTAGTATGTACATAGTTGTGCTGATTGGGTCTGTGTCTGGTGCCTAAGCTCTGTACTGACACTCCACCTCTGCACCTCCGTGGGAGTTCTGCACCTGAAAGGCTCTGCGTGGCTCCATAGTAGCTCATGTTCTGAATTTTACATGGGCTTCTGATATGGGAACTCAGGCTGACTGCAAGGTGACCTCATTGAGGGCACTTGCGGTTAGCCTGAATTGCCTGTTCCCACCATGGAAGCCTATGTTAAATTTATAACATGGGCTTCTATGGAGCTGTGTAGAGCCTATCAGGCGTGTAGCTCCCCCGGAGCCTGCTCCTGATTGGCTAAGGGAAGATCCAGTGAAGGACATCACTGGGAATTCCCGGATTCTTGGGGAGGGGCTGAAACTGTCAACACACTTGCAGCTCCCTCAATCCGCTGGTGTCAGGATTCTTTTTTTTTGTCACAGCCGTGGATGCTTCTTGGACCAAAGAGGACGTGATCTTCAACGGAGGGATGGTGAGAATATATTTTTTTCACAGGTACTCTATGGATTATATACTCAAGGAAGGGGGCTCTATAGGTGAGTATGAATGTATTTGGGGTGTAAAAATGTTTTGTTTTTATTTAATCTGTATGTGTATGTTCTTGGGGTATTGGTTCTGTAGTAGGAATACAAGTGGTTCTGTGATTCTCCAAGTCCCATCATGCAGGGGAGGCTTGCTGGGCCTTGTAGTTCTACTTCAGAACCCAATATCAATTTTATACACTGAGTTAAAATCTTTTTTTTACACCATCAGGTTGGCATCCACAACCCAGGGATGCCGGTGACAACCCTGGGATTAATCCTGGGCATGGGGTCCCTGGCGGGGGTACCTTTTATTTGGGTGGTCCCAACTCCTGGCCTGGGCTTATTAGCCAGGGTGTCATGTTTTGGTCAAGGGAATTAATATAAAAAGTTTCTATTGGCTGTGGCATGGTACTGCTGACTGTTACAGCCCATTGCTGGTTTGTGAAATACTGGTGACCTCTACATCTTTGTCCCCTGTATTTGGGAACAAGGACCAGGTCAGGATCCTGGTGCTGATTATAGAAATACAGGGGGACCCCCTTTGATACCCCCCCCCCCCCCGGGGCTGGTTATGCTCATATGGGAGAAACCCCATGTTGTGTTTTTAATTTTTAATTTATTTTTCTATTTTTTTACGCAGAGAAGCCTGTATGATCTGACTGATAGGGGCAGGCTTCAGCCAAAAATGCCTGAAAAGTTTAGTCTCTTTTCCATTCGTATTCACTGCTGAATTCATAGAGAAATATAGCAGTGTGAATAATTGCCAATTAGCTGATCAGATAGAACTTGATGTCCATTTATGGCTGAGTTCTAGCAATGGTGTAATCAGTTGTATAGCCGAATTCAGCTGAAGTTGCCGTCCTGGCCGTATTTCACATAGAATGGGTGCATTCGTACCCATTCGATCTATGTAAATTTTCCCCACTGAGAGTCTCTGTATCCATCTTAGTCAATTTTCTTATTCAACACTTTGTTTGCGCATTCTATTGTTTTAAAAAAGACCAATCTGTCTGTTTCATGTGCCTGCTTTATATACTACAATTGTGCAAATAATAAATGATCACATCTATAGTCTTGAACTGAACTTTTATTGCAAAACATATTTTGATATTGAGTAGATCATATTCTGACAGGGTTTTTTTGTATTCAGCTTCCATTATTGTTTGAAGATTGAACAATAGAGGGAATTGTTCCTTCAGGAATTCTGGGCTGTGTATAGTTTCAGCACCATTAGTCTTTAGATTTTGCTGCCGAACACTTGATTTATTATGACTAAACTGTTCCTTACATCATTGATTGCTGCAGAGCATTGAACTAATATATTCAGTGAGCTATTCATGACTTTGGGACTTTTTCTACAATATAGTTACAAAGTCAAAAACCTTAATTTTCTACAGTATGTAAGCCTTACTTATGTTACATTGTAATATTGAAAAACCATTTTCAATTTAGCTTTCATGCCTACTGGTTCTGAGGGATTGTTTTTCCATTTCTCTCTAATACACTTTTTATGAGTCTAAGAACAATTCTTTAGCTAAAAATGACATGTTTTTAATACTGTATTACACATCAGCAATATTACTCAACAGCATAGAATTACAAACCCGATCCTCAGGACAACAAACAGTTCATGTTTTTCAGGGCTATTCACAGAATTGCAAGTGATATAATTAGCTCCACCTGTGGATCTTCTAAAATGTCAGTGAGTAATGACTACAGCTGTGCATCTGCTAGGTGACCTGGAAAATGGGATCTGTTTGGGGTCCTGAGGATTGAGTCTGAGAACCACTGCACGCCAGTATGGTAATATTAAAGAGACACATTAAACATACCATGAATAACAATATATCATTATATATATTTTGCAATATCTTTGTTTTACTGATTTCGAATATGACATCAGTTTTGCTAAATTAACTCTAATTTTTGAGATACATGTATGAGAAACAATTAACAATGCGAACTGCTCAACTGCTAAGTAAAAGTGGCCATTCACTTATATAGAGGGGGATATTCTAAAATGATTGTGGCGTCAACACTTAGGGGTTATTTTCGTTGATTTGCAAGGCTGCGAATTCACAGCCTTGCAAGTCCACCAAACACAGCCTTGTGAATGGTGGCTGGCTGCCACGCATTTGCAAGGCAAATTTGCACACAGGGAATGCGAATGGATGTTGCACAGTAACATCGATTTGCAGCCTGGTTGGATCTGCCCCATCCCATGGTTGCCGACCATGGCGAAAGATGGTGAAGACTCATGCATATGTAAGGTTGCCTCAGAGCAACCTTACAGATGCGTGTCTGCTCGTCATGACTCATTAGCATGAGAACACCCAGCATTTTCATGGGAACGCCCACGAAATGCTGGGCATTCCTATATGTTAATGGGGCAGCCCGCTGCCCCCGCCCCTCTGCGCCTCCTGTCCACAAGGTTGCTTGCATGCACCCAAGCATGCAATCTATTCACTGTGGCTGCACGTAACAAGTGCATGCACATGCGCAGAAATGCAAATGTGCATAGAAGAAATGTCGGTCCCTGTGCGAATGAGCCCCTTGTGTGAACAGACCTGAATAAGGGCCTTAGAAAATTTGTGTGTATCACCTTGAGGATGTTGAGGTAGATTTCCATATGCACGCATTATGGCTAAGTTCCCTATTCAATGAGGCTATCCATTATCTCAAAGACTAAAGCCAATTTGGAAAAACTACTTATTTTTTTATAATTCGGCAATTTAAAAAACACCCTAAATTAATTTAAATATCATTTTCAACCAAACCTTTCTTTTTGTATAGAGGATGCTATGTTATTTGAATTTATGAACAAGACATCCAAAAAGTTTTGTGTTCAAAATCAACTGCAAAGTGTGTTGAGGAATAGAGTAATGTTAAGGGTTTCATATAAACTTGAATTATATTATCAATATTGTTAGTTATACTGTATGCCAATATATTTTGCATTTGTGTACAATGAGGAATCAAGTTAAATACAAATGATGACATGATACAGAAGGTATCAAAATGACTCTAATATTGCAGACGTTGGGCAGCATGGACGGTGTAATGGTTAGCATTACTTCCTCACAGTGCTGAGGTCATGGGTTGGATTTAACTGTGCAGAGTTTGTATATTCTCCGTGTGCTTTTGTCAGTTTGCTCTGGGTAATCTAGTTTCCTCCCACAATCAAAATATACTGGTAGGTTATCTGGCTCCCAACAAAATTAACCCTAGAATGAATGCATGTGCCTGTACATGTGGTAGGGAATATAGATTGTAAGCTCCACTGGGGCAGGGACTGATGTGAATGTTCAAATACTCTCTGTAAAGCGCTGCGGAATATGTGTGTGCTATGTAAATAACTGTTATTAAATAAATAATAAATATTTCAAAAAGAATATAGCGGATAACAGAGTATGATTTAGTAGAGGAAGCAGTGTCAGTGGTGCATGTACAGTAGCAGTGGATCTGAAGTTACATTAATGCAGTAGAAAGCATATTTTTGCTTAGAACATGACTAACATTTGCTTAGACTGCATGGGTGACATTCTATGGAGTGAGATAATCTGACTTTGGGCAGTGGGCATCGGGCTGATGCAAAGTGTAAAAAATAGAACAAAAACTATTGTTTTCTACTGTAGAACTATGAGTCCCAGCAAGCCTACCCCGCATGCTGGGACTTGGAGAACCACAAGACTGGTAAGTCCTGGAGGGGGGGGGACCCCTTCATTGGGGGGGTCCCCACTTCCCCAGGACCCCTGCCCATGCTGACCAGCCAGGGGGATAATGCTTTGGCCGCGGGACCTTATATAATAAGTGTCCCCCGGCTGTGGCATTACCCTGCTGGCTGGTTGGGTCTGGTGCTGGTTCTTAAAATACGGGGGACCCCTAGTCATTTTGTCCCCCGTATTTCGGGAACCAGCGCCGGACCTTGAGCCTGGTGCTGGTTTCATTAAATCAAGGGGACCCCTATTTGTCGGGGACCCTGATTTTATGTCACCAGCACCGGCTCAATGAGCCCGGGGCTGGTTATGCTCTGGCGGGGGACCCCGCGCTGGTTTTTTTTTTTTTTAAATTGCGATTTCCTGCAAACGTGCGATTTTCAGACCTGAAAATCGCACATTTTCAGGACTAAAGAAATCGCACCAAATCGCACCTATTCGCACTATTTGGCCCATTTTTCGCATCTCATTAAATATGCGAAAAAGGGCCAATCTTGCGATTTTCAAAAGTGCGATGTGGTGCGATATAAAAACATGCACATTTATCTCAATCCATAGAATGTCACCCCATGTGTCTGAACATGAAGCATCGGATTACCATTACATCAGCAACATAAATTGCCAATTGGGTATCTAAACAACCCTAAGATTGCTAAGAATGCCCTCCGCAGCTCAGCTGCTAAAGACAAAGACACTTTTCTTTCTCTCCCCTCTGTGCCTCCAAACAGCAGCAGACTGCCAATTAAGCAGTGCTTGCTACCCCAATGCTTCTGTCTATCAAGGATCAAATCCGCACATGCGCTGACTAAGAACCAAAACCATCAGTTAATTGGGGCAGATGTACAGTAATAAGCCTGGTAATGAAATAAAGTGGTGATAACCCGGAAGGTGATAACACACCAGTCAATCAACTCCTAATTGTCGTGTGATAATGCACAAGCTTGATTGGCATTATCACTTTTTACTTTATTACCACTTTATCACTTTTCCAGGATTAATACATAGCGGTGGGTGTCTATTCAATGCTGTCAATTGCTCGACAGCATTGAAGAGGCAGATCGACAGAACGGTCCGATTTTAAAGCTGTCGGGCCCGTTTTGACGATAACGGCAATGAATTGTTGTGAACTTGGCTGAATCTCGACAATCCACGGCCATTTATCTGGATACGCTCCCTTTTCGCCGATCACTAGGCGGGATATTGAATCCCATAGATGGAGGGGCCCTAAACTGCACACCCTGGACATATGAGGTGCTACCTGCTGAGAATCCCGCCTGTCAACATGCTGTTGAGCAAAACGAAAATGGGCCAGGGTTACGACTGTCCGGATGGATCGACAGTCATGACCCGGGATTGAACACCCCCTTAGTCACCACAATGTCCATGTTGGATCAGGCCCAGGGAAGTAACAGAAATAATTATGCACAATTAATACAGAACATATAAAATACAAAAACAAATGACTTAGCCTAACAAGAACCCTATGGATCTGTTTCTGACTGACCATGGAATGATTTTTTTTATCCCCATTTGTAAATAAAAGACAGACTGACTTTTATTTCCCTCAGAAATGTCTGAGAATGGGACAGGTGATGAATGGGATGCCCAGCATGTTTCTGGGCACACCCATCATTTTTGTGGGCATCCCAAAAAATGCTTGGCGCCCCCATGCTACAGCCCCCTGCCCGCCTTTTACCCACCCCACAGTATGCTTATGCCTCGGGGACTGTAGTAATAGTACTATTACTATTAATAATCATTTCTACATCATCTTGTGGGGACTGGGGCTGTTTGGGTGGATCCTTCTATCATGGTATAGCAGCTGTGATAATAATATTATACAGTAATAACTTTTTAGCAAAATAGGTAATACAGCTATATTTGTTAGTCAACTGTCTGGAACTAAGGGCATAAATCAGACCTTTTCGCAAGGCTGCTCTTTTTTTTGCAAATACACAAAACCATGCTGCATTGCAGGTGGGGCAGATGTAACATGTGCAGAGAGAGTTAGAGTTGGGTGAGTTATTTTGTTTCTGTGCCGTGTTAACACTAGCTGTTCTATTATGACACAGCAATTCAGACTTCAGTTTCAACACACCCCACCAAAATCTAATTCTCTCTGCACATGTTACATCTGCCCCACCTGCAATATGGTTTTGTCCATATTCTAAAAAATAAGCAGCCTTGTGATCAGGTCTGAATTAGTCCCAAAAAGAGTGGTTTAACAGTGTCCACAAGGTCATGGAGGATCTCTGGTTAGATGATCAGACAGCAGTCCTTTTATAAGCAGAAATATTTTCTGGTTTCTTGAGTCTGTACTTAAAATATTAATAATACATTTCTATTTATATGGCCCACTGAGTTCCTAAAGTCACACATGGATTTCCACAACACATCCGCTACCCAGAAATTCTCTAACTCATTCCATCTACCAGTACCAGGTCTGCATGTAAACTAGTAAGCAAGAAAAACAGGGTTGAGCAGGATAGTTGGCTTTCCGGTCCTACACTGACTACAGTGCACATGGGAGCTTTCCACGCTTTCCCCTTCTTCAAATGAAGATGGCTTGTGCTTGTGATGGATATGTGGAGTTCCTCAACAACATGCCACCTCCTTCTGCACTTTGAGCATTCACTTATCTTGCTCCGTACTGGGCTATGCCATTGTTCCTGCCTATGTTTTGACTACATGTGGGAACGCATCTTCCCAACTTAATTCCACTGAGTCGCTTATTTCATCCAAATTACTATGCATACTCGCTCTTTCCAACTCTCATTTCTGAGCATGTGCAGGATTATAATAATCTCTCTTCTAGCCAAGTGATTACAGTATTTGTAATGGGCTAATATTTATACATACTGTACTTGCCAATTTTTAATAATCATCTATAAAAAGCTTAGAGAGCAAGTACAGGTATGAGGTGCTGGAGTTAGATGGTTCAGTGTTTTGCATCATTACTTACCTTTACTCTGGTCAATACCATGATTTTCAGGAGTGGAGGAAGGGCCACAATGACACTATTCACCACAAATCACTGAAACTTCTCTGGGATAATGGGTGGATTCAGAAGGGTGGTCTACTTCCCAAGGAGTCCAACAAAACTGTCCAATATTCATTTGTCTCCTGGTGATTCTATGATAAGTACTGTAATTGTATGTTCTATTATAAGCAGTAGATAAACTGGATTAATAATGATTATCAAATACCTCTTACACATCATTATTTCATCATCTATTGACAGCAAAACAATCTCCTTTAGCCTACAATTGCACTGTTTTGGAATTATTCTTTACTCGTTCCACTCCTGAAAACTGTACATTCCTTAGCTTTCGCACTGATGCCAAATCATCTTAAAAAATATCTCCAGGATCAGACTCTTTCTCACTATTTAGGCAAAAAACACTCACTGGTCATCTCTAGACTGCAGTACTGTAACCTTCTCTTGTCTTCTACCTCTCCACTCCTATCTGTGCTCAATACTGCTGTACAGCAAATATTTTTTTCCAAACATTTTACACCTGCCTGCCTTTTCCTGCAAAACCTGCACTGGCTCCCATTCCCCTTCAGAACCCAGTTAAATCTTCTCACATTCCCTTACAAACCCTCACCAAGAGTGATTTCCGCTACTGGCCCTCATGTCCACCTCAGCAGGGCTACATTGACCCATGATGGGCCCCAAGTTTTCAGGCATTTCTGGTGCTTCAATCTTTCACACTATTACACCCTACATGTATGCTTTTAGTATTCGCACAGAGCCTATTACCCAGTTAAAATTAAATCTGGTGACATATTTGTCATGCCACTATATTTCTTCCTTTTCATTTGAAATAGCGCTATTGATCCACTATTATCCCAGTGTCAGTTCCTCAACTAGATGATTTTGTGAATAGCTCTAGGCGAATAACATTCACATTGTAGAGATCCTTTATTTGCTTAAAGAGGCAGCACTGTCATTTTCTGTAAACTTATTCACATGGAATATTGAACATAAAGAAGCTGTGAGATTGTGAGGTGATATACAATTGTTATACCTATTTGCACAGATTACGCGCAATATGAGCAGGTTTAGCCATGCATTCGTGCATTTCAGCTCACTACACTTGGGGATAGGGAGGTGAAATGCTGGGGGGAAAACAATTGAATACCACCCCTTGTGTCAGAGGAATTTACATCTGCATTTGCCTTATATCCTGGCCCCTCTGGTGTGTGTATATGTGAGACTATGGGACAGATGTATTAACCCTCCACTTAGCGCTTGTAAAATAACAGGTCCCGCTTCTCCTGCATAATGAGGCGAAGCGGACACCCGTAGCGGCTGAATGTATTAATATCCCCCCAGCCGATAAGGAGAGCCATTATACCCAGCATTGACGGCTCTCCATATTGGTGCCACCGAAGTCCCTGCACATGCACGAACCTGGTCGGCTGTAATGGGCATGCGCGAGATCTGACTATTACCGCGATCTCCAGCGCAGCCCGGAGCCACAGCAGGGCTAGCATTGTCCCCACAGTGGGGATAGGATAATGCTAGCCCTGAGCTGGCGTTGCGGCTGGGGCGATTTAATGCCTAGACGGCTGTTAATACATTGTGGGTGTGTTGTTTTGGCAAGGTTCTGGGCGCTGCTCTTGATGCTGTGCTGCCTCACTATCACAAAGAGGGACTATTCCTTAAAGTCCCAAAAATGAAGTGCAAATTAGGAAAGGGTAAGTGAATGTGATGGCGCTGTTAATACATCGCCCCAGCCGCTAAATAATGAGGAGGATTACAGGGGACTGCCCCCCTAGCGCACATTAGGTGCGCTGTTCATACACTAGGAAAAATGTAATCCCACAGTTGACCAGCATTAAGTGCAGAAAAGCACTTAATGCTGTTTAATACATCTGCCCCTATGTTTTTAAGGTTTAATGTTGTTAATGTTTTTTTTTTGCAACTGAAACCTATATTTACTGTCCTTTGCAGGCATTGGAATCATTCTAATACGGCATTTTATTCTGTTAAGTGTGTTGCTTTTCCCCTTCTGTCCACCTCGTGTTTCCAGTATTGCGTTCCCCATGTCTTAAATTATGTGTTCAGTTGTCTTAAAGATGATGGAAAGGAAGATTTCTTTAATGCTACAAATGTGTATACTCCTTTTTCTATTGTTTATGTACACACCTGTTAAAACAGGCAGGTGCTAAGCTGCCAGATGACAGCAAAATATGTTAGGAAGCTCCTGCCTGTTTTATTTGCTATTGAGACCTACTAAGGACATTGGATCCCCCACACAATTGGTTCTATTTGCACAAACCCTGGAATCAAGTCCGGGAAATTACAACATTTCAATCGGGATACCACCACCTGCAAAATCCAGGAATGAACCATCACACAATTCAGAGGATACCCCTATTATTTGAGGATTACCAACAGCCTCCAGCGACAAAAGTTTATCTTGCAAGGTACAAGGACTCCCTTTAATTCTCATATAACAAAGTACGGACAGAACCAGGAGATCTGATTCACTTTCAGAAAATTATAAGAACCCACGGGGCTCCCTCACATAAGTATATAATTCCAATTGTGCTTTTTACTGATTACAAAATGATATGGCCAATTTTTACTTTGTACATTTGCTGCTAAAGATTGCTATATACAATTTTTTTAATTACGGTATGTCCTGATTCGATAAAGTGTTTTGAAAAAAAAAAAGAAAGATCACCCTATCCTATCTTCCTCTCCTCTCCGCTACTTCCAATGGGGTGCCTCCTCCCAAACCCAATTCCAAGGTTTTTGTCCATTCTGCTCTTAACCATTGGATCTCTGTCACTATCAGACTGTACAACTCTCTACAAATCGTGAAATAAGCTCTTAAGACTCACATCTTTATTAAAGCTTTAGAGCTGTAATCCTAACGCACTGCTCCTTGCTCACTCTCTGTCTCTTCTTACCCTTTAGACTGCAAGCTCTCATGAGTGGGGCCTTCTTTTCTCATTAAATTTTCTTTCCCTATAACTATGGGGCAGATTCGATGTGCTATATGGTTCTTATTTCCCGTTAAATTCTATGTTTATGTCATAATAATAATAATAATAATAATAATAATAATAATAATAATAATAAAAGTAAGATTGTGGAACATTCAACAATTGCAAGCCACTCTATAGATAACCAGTTGATTTGTTTCTCAGCAATCCTTTGCTATACGGTATCATTTAGCATCCTCTGCAGTATGAACTTACTGCATAACTTTTTATTATCCTCACGCTGTAGAGTGGCCGGCAAACATGGAGAGCAGATCTTTCTGAATTGACTGAGCTGCGGATTCTATTTATAAATTCATTATAAATTTAAGTTCTAAAGAAAGTCTCAGTGTGGGATATAAATTGTTCATTGTGAACTGAGATGATATAAAAAGAAACTCAGCATTTTAATTTAAAGAGAACAGTGGATTCACACATTCATAATGTACAACTTCAGTGTAATAGAGTAAGATTTACTGACTGTTGAATACTAAGGGTAATAATGCCCACAAAACCATGAAATGTTTAATTATACCACCAAAATTGTAATTGATTAAACATCTACTCTATCATTGCATACAAACTTTTATTGTAGAGCAGTCAGAAAAGTTTTTGTACATTCTCTTTCTGACACTTAATCAATAGTTTCATTATGTTTTTTAGGAAAGTGATCCTAAAGTTAACCATGCCTTTTCTATTATGCCCGATCTCCTGTATTTTGACAATAATACATGACTGGATATTCATTAAATAATGTACTGATCTATAATCTCAGTAAAATTCATTGTATTCTCAGTATAGTTGCTTTGTTACGTATCTATAAAACATTTTTCACAGAAGGTAGAAAGATACATTCAATAATTTCACAGGTAACACCTTTGGGTATGATTTATAATAATGCATATTCAAGCCCAGGCCTTGCAAACTATACATTTGTACCCTCCCATAATATACAAAGGGACATCATGCACCACAAAAAGGGTGTGGTCTCACATGGAAAGGGCATAGTCATTCAATAATACTAAATTTTAAATTTTTACACAGTAGCATAATCTTAATTATAGTGACCCTGATTCATATTACACCACACAGTAGTGTCCCTTTCTCACATTATGATGCAGAGTAGTGCCCCTTATTTACATTATGCTATATAGTAGTACCCCTTTTATATATATATTTATATATATATATATATATATATATATATATATATATATATATATATATATATATATATATATATATGTTATGCCACAATATCAGTAGCAAGTGAAGTTAAACTTTGGGGGTGATTCAGACTCACTCAGAGTGGGACAAATTTGGTCCCTCAGCCGACTGTGGGGGTCTGCGCATTATGTGCTCGTGCAAACCTTCTGTGTGAATGCCTTCAGCGAGTATTACACACACCGAGGCGTTCATTCTGTAAGGAGAGGGCAGTGGGCTGGAGCAGGGGAATGCCCAGTGTTTTAAGGCCGTTCCCCTTTGAATGCAGGCATGTTGAGGCCTGCTCACGGCAGGTGCTTGATGTCACATGACGTCAGCACCTACCCCAAATTCGGTCCTCTCCAGCCAAGATAAAAGTCAGTGTAGACTGACTTTTATCAATGAATGGGAAAAGAATATTCGACAGTCAGCAACTATCGAATGATTTTTTTGCCCATGCGGATGAATGCAATGGGATGTGTAAAGGTGGCCATACATCAGAAAGATATTGTACACAATCATACAATCTCTATTGATTGTAAAATGGATTGTATGCAGATTGTGTGCACATCTTGTGTACACAATCATACAATCAATCAGCAGATGGATTGTATGACTGATTGTATGATGGATTGTATGCAGATTGTGTGCACATTTTGTGTACACAATCATGCAGCAGATGGATTCTATGACTGATTGTATGATGGATTATGAGTAGATTGTGTGTCCAAAAACCACCAAGGACTGCCGGGGATTTCAAGGGAAATTGTACACAATCATGAGTGCAATCGATCTTAAGATCAATCTTTCTGATGTATGGCCAGCTTAAGTGTACAAATTCCATGTGGTTAGTGGCGTTTACCTGTTTACTAGGCTGCAAACATACACATCCTAGTGAACAGGTCTTTGTTCCACATGTAAATGTTGCTAATCTTTCAAATTCATCTGCCACTACATTTGGATTTATACTCTTTTTTCATTTTTTTTAAATCCCATTGGACCTTTTATGCTGTACTCTTATAAAAATATATCTATATTTCTTACACATTTTAAAGATCTGTAACAAAAAAACGAATATATGCAAACATTAGAAATATTGGGCCTTATTTTGGTTCATTCTTTCTGACAAAATCATTCTTAGATGGGCAAAACCATGTGCACTGCAGGTGGGGCAGATGTAACATGTGCAGAGAGAATTAGATTTGGGTGGGGTTTTACTTCAAAGTGAGATCTATATTGCAGTGTAAAAATAAAGCAGTCAGTATTTTCCCTGCACAGAAACAAAATTACTCACCCAAATCTAATTCTCTCTGCACATGTTACATCTGCCCCCCCTGCAGTGCACATGGTTTTGTCCATCTAAGAAGGATTTTGTCAGAAAGAATGAACCAAAATAAGGCCCATTGTGAAGAGTGTCTGCTGTCTATGCCTATTAAAACCATCACACAGTGCTCATAAGGATAACTTGTTAGTACTGCCCTTAGAATTTACTATTTATAGGTTACCTAAATTGTTATCAGTGGCTGAACATGTGAGTGGTGGGCCTAGGTACAAACAGGGGCTGGCTGGCAACTTTTAGCCTGGGGGGCAAGTCCAGAGCCCCGGCCCATAAGTAACAGCGTATCGTTAAATGGAGGTTTTTCGTATATGTATTAATAAAAAAAATAATAATAATAGGACACCACAGGCTGCTCCCCTGTATAATATCAGGAGCCCCACAGGATGCTCCCCCTGGCTAGTTATGCCAGAACCAGTGGCATTACTAGCCACTTTGGTACCCTGTGGCAGAAAGGAAATTGGTGCTTGCCCCACCACCACACTAAAAATAGGAGAGTGCGCGCCTTCGGCGCGCAGCAAAATGTAGGAGCGATACTTCATGGGGAAGAGGCGTGGCCCTATAAAAGTACTAATAACATCGTAATGCCCATAACACATTATACCACACACAGTAATGCCCATTATGTATTATACCACACAGCGTAATGCCCCTTACACAATATGCCGCACACCATAATGCCCATATGATATTATGACACACATTATGCTCCACGCAATGCCCCGAGTACACCTGCATATGACTAGATAATGGCCCAGGGTTACCGACAGTAGTAGCGCTGTATATATATATATATATATATATATATATATATATATATATATATCGCACACAGTTACCGACAGTAGCAGCGCAACTTATATTGTACATAACGTCCACATCAGTTGCCGACAGTAGTAGTATCACAACTTATACATAATGCCCACACCAGTTGCTGACAGTAGTAGCGCTGCTTATACGTAACACCCACACCAGTTGCCGACAATAGTAGCATTGCCTATACATAACAACCGCACCAGTTTCTGACAGTAGTAGTGCTGCTTATACGTAACACCCACACCGACACCAGATGCAACAGCAGTAGTGCTGCCTATACATATGCCCCCACCAGTTCCCGACGCTAGTAGCGCTGCCTATACATATGTCCACACCAGTTGCCGACACTAGTAGCGCTGATTATACATATGTCCACACCAAATGCCGACACTAGTAGCGCTGCCTGTACATATGCCCACACCAGTTGCCGACACTAGTAGCGCTGATTATACATATGCCCACACCAGTTGCCGACACTAGTAGCGCTGCCTGAACATATGTCCACACCAGTTGCTGACACTAGTAGCGCTGCATGTACACATGCCCACACCAGTTGCCGACACTAGTAGCGCTGATTATACATATGCCCACAGCAGTTGCCGACACTAGTAGCGCTGCTTGTACATATGCCTACACCAGTTGCCGACACTAGTAGCGCTGCTTGTACATATGTCGACACCAGTTGCCGACACTAGTAACGCTGCCTGTACATATGTCCACACCATTCGCCGACACTAGTAAAGCTGCTTGTACATATGTCCACACCAGTTGCCGACACTAGAAACACTGCCTGTACAAATGCCCACACCAGTTGCCGACACTAGTTGCACTGCTTGCACAAATGCACACACCAGTTGCCGACACTAGTAACGCTGCCTGTACATATGCCCACACCAGTTGCCGACACTAGTAGCGCTGATTATACATATGACACACCAGTTGCCGACGCTAGTAGCGCTGCATGTACACATGCCCACACCAGTTGCAGACACTAGTAATGCTGCCTGTACATATGTCCACACCAATTGCCGACACTAGTAGCGCTGATTTTACATATGCTCACACCAGTTGCCGACACTAGTAACGCGCCTGTACATATGTCCACACCAGTTGCCGACACTAGTATCGCTGCTTGTACACATGCCCACACCACTTGCCGACACTAGTAGCGCTGCTTGTACACATGCCCACACCACTTGCCGACACTAGTAGCGCTGCATGTACATATGCCCAC
The DNA here is from genome assembly GCF_055691185.1 of Crinia signifera. Classification (NCBI taxonomy): domain Eukaryota; kingdom Metazoa; phylum Chordata; class Amphibia; order Anura; family Myobatrachidae; genus Crinia; species Crinia signifera. The sequence continues at coordinate 78,921,993 of NC_139223.1, read as the reverse complement.
ACCAGTTGCCGACACTAGTAGCGCTGCATGTACATATGCCCACACCAGTTGCCGACACTAGTAGCGCTGCTTGTACACATGCTGACACCAGTTGCCGACACTCATAGCGCTGCTTGTACACATGCTGACACCAGTTGCCGACACTAGTAGCGCTGCTTGTACACATGCCCACACCAGTTAAAGTACACTCACATTTTACATACCTGTTCAGGGCACTTCAGGCTGGCAGCTCATCATCTCCTTCACAGTCGTGTAGCTCCGCCCCCTCCGGACGTTAGCCCCACCCCCTTTTCGATCCCTACAGGGACGCTGCCCAGGAGCAGGGAGGGATCCTCTGTGCTGTCCGCACTGCTGCCTGTAATGCAGTGTGATACAGGCGCAGCAGCTGCTGGCAGCCACAGAGGTCTGAGCTCCTCAGAGACTCCACAGCCACTCTCTGTAGCGGCCTCCTGCACTAGACGTCCTCAGTGCAGGAGGCCGGCGGCCATGTTTCCGAAGACCAGTCGGAGACTGGTTAGTTAGCCGTGGCTGCAGCAGCAGCCTCAGAAACAAACAGGCGGCCCGCACATATTAGATTGAGCGGCCCGGGGGGCACATGGCACCCTGCCCCCCGGCCCAGCCCGCCCCTGGGTACAAACCAAGTACCCAATATGCCACACAGCAGTGGATGACAGCAGTGGGCCCCATTGAAAATGCACCTGCTGCACGTAGTAGTTCCACCTCTGATTCTCATATAATAATGCCTGGTCATAAGTTACTTATTTATAGACACGGACATCTTTTGATTATTTCACTGTGCTGGTTAATTGTTAGTATCTCTTTGGTTCGGATAAATGTATACAATCTTGGAAGTAAAAGAATATTGCTGCGCTCAGGGTTTAGCTGCTTGAAGGCCTAAATGGTAAAATTTAGAAAATATCAAGCGCTTGGGATTGGAGTATAAGGTTCTGAATATATTGGTAAATTATTAGATGTTTATGATATGCATGCCAAACCAAAATAAAAAAAAATCTAAAATAAATTAAGGGTAATTAAAATAATTAAAACAGTGAAAATTCACAATTTTATGTTTACAACTCCTTTGTGGAGTAAGTGAGATTTTCTCTGATGGGGACCATGCTTGAGGCGCACCTTGTGGCCGGTTGATGGAGGTCGCTGTTAGGTTAGTACTGCAGGTTTCAGGAGGGTATGGGTCTTAGATAGCTGTCCCTACCCTTACCTTAGAGGTTAGTATTCCTGACAAGTTGTACAGAAAAAAAATCACGGCATTGCCTTAATAAAATTACAATTAAAAGCATGGAGTGACATCAAAGTACTAACTCTCCCTCTGTGACAAGAGCTGGGTGCTACTCTGTAACATTGCATGCAGTATTTGTCTCATCTCCAGGGTCAGAACAGCATCTTCGGGAACCCCGTAGCAACAAAAAAATGTGGCTTGAGCTGTAAGACCCCAACCCTTACCGCAAGGCCATGCTCCTTCACATGAGGCCACATCCCTTTTTTTTTGCGGTGCATGTTGAATGTATTTGTAGGGGTTGTTCACCCACACTGGGTGTTACCACACTTGGTGATGTTCCTGATCTTAGCTACTGTACTTTTCAAGCATTCCGACATATCATACAGTTTTTCCCTAAAACCTTTTTGATAATAGGACAAGACGCTGTTCAGGTGCACTACATGCACGTCATCGGATATAACATGCCCCATTTCTGATGGTTCCACACACAATTTCTGAAACTAATGACTTCATAATTTGAAATATCTCTTTCATCATATGATGCTAAAGTGTTCTTATCCAGCAAGTTGTGTAAAGTAAAAGTTACAGTAGAATGGAACCTTTTTAAAGTCTATTAATATGTTGGCATCATCATCATCATCATCATCATCATCATCATCAGAAAGTAGGTTTATAGCCCCTGTCTTATCTACTGAGAAATTGAAGCAAAATTTTATTCCCATTACCAAGGAGATTAAATCATATGTAAAGAATTGACTCACTATAATGTTAGATCTTTTCTATACCATCTCTTTCCAGATTATACAATAACCATTTGAAAGAATTACAATTCCTCCTACAGGTATATAGCTTTATGTGAGAGAAGAAGCCTAAAGTTTCTTTGGTACGGTTACAAAATTTAGATTTTTGTGGATGTAGATCTTACTTCCAATGGCACATCATTAGAAATGCTTTCTAGTTGCATAGCTACTGTACATTTATTATGGCTCTCAAAAAATTTAAAAACAATTATTTCCACTGCCAGATATCACACCTGTTCCTATACTATATCTAAGCTGAGGATTCATCCTCTCAGCCTCCTCACACCAGTGTTACTTTCCATTACCACCTCTGCTCTCATTTACCCCACCAGCCTTCACTGCGGCCTTGTCACCTTTGGGAGCATTTATAAATACAAATAAAGACAAGTTCAATGTATATATTATGTTTACTATGCATTATAAAATAGGGAATTCTGAAACAAGATTGTTCCAGAACTCTTACACACTTGTCCTATAAGAGGAACAAAATGGCAGAAGCCTCATGACTCAGGAAGAGTCATCCATCAGCACTCAGGAGAGGAAAAAACTCCTGTAGGGAAAACCCATGGCTGAAGAACTACCCAACCATCTAGGCATTAAGAGACTTAAAAACCCAAACCACCCACCCACTAACATTGTATAATGCAGTCATGCCTTCTGTCATCCCAAATATGTATTTTGATCTTTCATCCTGTGAAGAATGCAACTGTTGGCACCTGATGGGCATGCACATGTCCACAGAGAGAGACAAAAAATGAGAGAGAGAGATGGGGAAGTGGGTAGAGGAGAAAGACAAGATAGGAAGAGAGAGAGGGGGAAGTGGGTAGGAGAGAGACAGAAATTGAGAGCAAGAGATGGGGAAAGTGGGTAGAGTAGAAAGATAGAGTGGTAGGAGAAAAGAGAACCCTCGCACTTTGTATTTGGACTCCATTTAAGAAACAGCCATAACCCCTTTAGGACTCATATCTGGTGCTGTAAGGGGTTAGGGCTGCAATGATATATATAGCAAACAGTACCAATGCGAGTACCAACCAGTTGTTTATCAAGGTTGTTCATTAACTATACAGGCAGCTCAATTTGGATATCTTTCAAAAAAAGACTATAGCTAGATTGTTTGTTGTTCGGCCAGGACACTGGGAAAGTTCAAGGGAAATTGGTTATCATTGTCTTTCAGTGCATACATTGTCTAGTGTGTAAGCACCTTAAGGTGGACTTGGGGAGGGAAGGCTGCAGACTATCCATCCACCATCATCCACATTTTGTTGAGGACCCATAGCTCCTGCTTCATTCCTTGCTCTCTCTCCAGCTTCACCCCCCCCCCCCCCCCCCGTGCCTGGCCACATGTTCACAGCTAAGATGTTTAAAGCTCAGCTGGCCAGGTTACTTTTATACTCCCTCAGCTCAGTCACATGATTCCTCTTTGGTGGGGTGATCAAAGTCTTCTCCCACTAACTTCCCCTTTCTGCATGGGGATTGGCAGCTAATAAAAAGGGAGGGATCTTCCAGAAATTTCTGTATTGGCCACCAATGTTTACATTAATGAATATAACATTTATTACATTTTAACATGTATATAAATAAAAGTCAATAAAAATACCCATGGCTGGTGTACAAATATGACTTTTCTCCTCCAACATTGCCTTCCTTACATTATAATAAGTAGAACAATATAATATGTAATTATAAGAATTTCTGACAGACTTTTACCTCAAAATGTTAATATATAAATAAATTAATTTATTGTATATACTGTACGTAGAAATGTATAAATAAATCTATATGAATTAAACCTATGTTCTACCTCGCACTATTCTCATATCTACCAACATACAGATGGGGCAGGTCCCATCTTGGCAGGGGATGGTGATGGCGACGCTAGCAGCCATCCCCCGCCAGCGTCATCTGCATAGCGGAGAAGGGGACACGCGCGCATGAGAGGCGCGCATGTCCCCTTCCGACGGCGCTTCCAGCCACTCCCCCGGGTCACCGCCGGCTTGTCGGCGGTAACCCGGGGTCCCCGACGCCTGCCCGCACCCCCCCCCTAACCCTGTCCATCTCCCTGAGGTGGAGACAGGGTTCCCGTGACCGGCCGATGGAGATTGATGCGCGCGTGCGTCTCAGTCAGATGGTGAGGCAGGCTGCTGGCGGATCGCCAGCGCTGACGTTCTGGCGATTCGCCAGCAAGGAAGAGGCCTGCCCCATCTGTATATAGTTCTATCAAAGTCTCCTTACATACTTCAATTTAATCCTGTATCAGGGTTGCATTACTTTTTGCATTCTACCATCTACTGTATATTCACCTATATTATACAATGTATATCTGGATTATGAATCTGTAATCTGAAATGTATTATACAATAATAGTTTCTGAATATGTTACCTTTTTAAATAGAAAGTGTACTGCACTTCTCAGTCACCACTTCTTGGAATACAGTATGCTTAACCTAATGAAGTCTGCTGGGTCTGACTCCTGCTTACTCCCTCTCTGCAAGCTATGATTGTTTGAGTTCATAGTAGATCAATACAACTTGCTTCATTTGCACAAACATTTGCAAAAAGCTTTTCCTTGTTTGAGAACACACAAAGTACTTGTAACAGTATGGCAACAAAAACTTATTGATGGTTAATGTAATTATAAGCAATGAATCGGACACAAATCTGGTCTAACAAACAATACAAATAGAACTACAGGTAAAGTTCAATACTAATGCTGTAATTGGAATATGTGGGAAATGATGTAAGAAACTCTGGGCCTTCTTCTAGTTCACTCTTTCTGATAAAATCTGGGCCTTATTCTAGTTCACTCTTTCTGACAAAATCCTTCTTAGATGGACAAAACCATGTGCACTGCAGGTAAGGCAGATGTTTCTTGTGCAGAGAGAATTTGATTTGCGTGGGGTTTTGCTTCAAAGTGAGATCTATATTGCAGTGTAAAAATAAAGCAGCCAGTATTTACCCTGCACAGAAACAAAATTTACCCACCCAAATCTAATTATCTCTGCACATTTTACATCTGCCCCCCTGCAGTGCACATGGTTTTGTCCATCTAAGAAGGAATTTGTTAGAGGGCCTTATTCTAGTTCACTCTTTCTATCACAAGGTTCCACCGCATACAGATAAAAAATAATGATGATAATACTATTCATGCAGTACAGTATATAGCAACCAACCTCTGGTACTGTTAAAAGATATTAACAAGTGTTAAATACGTGTAAAATAATAGTGATAAATATAATTTTATTTTAAATCCTGAAGCAGGATTCACAAATCCACAAAGCTCTGACAATATAGGAGACAAATCAAGTATATGTAGAAGTAAAAGAACAGGAATCACTACAATCAGTCAGGGGCACAGATATAAATTTCTGAGCAACTATCACCTGCACTGGTGTAATATTAGAGTCAGTCTAGAAAAAAACAATGTCATACTAGGAATCAAAACCAGAAGCTTACCTCAAATCTCTTTAGTATGGTGGTCAATTAATGGGAAATGAAGACCTATGATATAAATCCAATATATCTTATGGCAGCAGAGACAGCGGGGCTTTGAATAGCTTAAATTACCTAGTATGTGAGCAGTTAGGTCAATGTACAGTATAGGAAATAACTTATAAGTGAGCTACTCTGCACATTTTTCAAGCAATTATAACGCTGTACTTGAGGCATGATAAGTAACAACAACATGGAGCAGAGAGAATAGAAGGAGGAATACACCAAAGGAAGTGAAGTAAAGGTGCTGTGTTGTTGATGAGGTGCTGTGTTGTTGATGAGGCATCATGATAAGTTGTAACATGGGCAGAGTAGTATGGTGTCATTACTTTATCTGTCTCAGGGTCTGGCTGAGGGAAAGCCCCCAATTGGTGGAATCTGCACTTTATATATAGTGTTAGACTCTTAGCGGAGGAAAGCTTGTTTTATGTAATGGTAAGGAAGCTTAGTGATATTGAAAGGAGTAGAGTTATAGGTTATGGTGGATGAAAGTTTGTTGCAACCAGATCTTGTGTTTTAAAGAGCACAGGAAAAGAAAAGGCATAGAGAAGGCATTGTTTTTCAAGCTATACATATTTTACTTACAATTTTATGTACTTATACAGTACCTACAGTTTAAAGACAGAAACATATGCACATGTTTTAATTTAAAAAAGCACAACCTAAAGTCAACCAGCCTTCAATGTGTAGAGACTGATCTCGTTGCATCCAATGAAAATCACAATATTTTATACAATAATGGCACTGAGGGGGGGAATTTACTAAGCATAAATGGCTGAAAATGCACCTAATGCATATGCCATTGAAAGAATACGAATCACCATACGGTCGAATGGTGATTCCTAATTTATTAACTGTCCGCATTTAAAATACGGCTGGTATAGGACCCAAAAATATGCCTTGAAAATACTCCTCAAATACTTCTCATTCGTATTTGGGTGAAGCCTGCATGGATCAGTCAGATCCGCGCAGGCTTCAGTGTGTAAAAGAAGAATAATTAAATAAATTATTAAAAAAATGGTGTAGGGCCCCCACACAGCTATAACCAACCCCAGGATCAAAGAGCTGGTTTTAGAAATTCATGTTTCAAACTGAATAGGGGATCCCCGTAATTTCCAAAACCAGTACCAGGCTCAAGGGCAGGTCCTTGTTACCAAAATATGGAGGGACAAAATGACTTGGGGTCCCCTGTATTTTGAGAGCCAGCACCAGGCCCAAACAGCAAGCAGGGTAATGCCACAGCCGAAATAAACTATTTATATTAGTTCCCCAGCCCAAAGCATTATACCCCCTTACTGTTCAGCCCTGGCAGGCACCCTGGGGGAGTGAGGAGCCCCCAATAAAAGGGTCCCCATTCCAAAATTAACCCTGCCTGGCCTGGAGTCCGAGGATGTCCTCTGTGCCCTAAGGGCAGTGGGCATCGGGCTGATGCTTTAAGAGTAAAAATTAGAATGAAACTTTTGTGCAATGTTGTGGAACTACAAGTCCCAGCAAGCCTGCACCACATACAGGGACTTGGTGAACCACAAGTCCCAGCAGGTGAGTCATTAAAGGGCCAGCAGGGTCTTGTTGTTCTGCAACTTCTGGTCTGGCATGGTACAAACACCGACCATCAGGGATGGGGACGAATTCTCCCGCTATGAGTTGGTATGAATCAGCCCCTGTTTTGTACCACAGATGCTCGATCATATTGAGATTTGAGATTTGGAGATTTAATTTGTTTAATATGACTGGTCTCAAACTAAGGGGGAAATTTACTAAAGGAAATAGCACATCAATACGACTACGAATTGCCGTATTTTCGGGATAGTAAATGTCAAAAATAAGTGTATTTCTGCATACAAATACACCTATTTTTTTTACAAATTTCCTTTAGTAAATTTCCCCCTAAATCTCAAAATGCACAATGACACAAGGCAGTGTCATCTTAAAAAAAAATGAATTCGCCTTCTAGAAACATCTCTTTAGCTTAAAGAACTTTTATGACACTAAGAACTTCACAATAATTTGGGGTATTTATCATTATGAAGACATGAAGCCATAAACCATAATCTTCACGAGATCTTGCACAGTCAGATTGAAGCACTCCCACCAATTTTCATATACAGTAGGTGCTGCCTTGGACTATAAACAAACAAACAAACCTTTGATAAATTGCTCCTGATAAACATACTTTTTTTGTCAAGAACTGTCTATTCCAGTGGTTCCCAAACTTTCTAAAATTACGGCACCCTAGAGTGTCAGAATATTTCCGCGGCACCTCTATGCCTTAAGTTTCTTATTTAAAAATGTACAAATAATAATATGAAATTAAGTAAATTATGTTTTTACGTCATCCTTATGTTCAATTATGTGGTGAGGGATACGATTTGCTTCAATTTGTCAATATATTTTATTATTGGCAGCAACCGGCACTAGTTTTGTCTGCTGCTTGGACCATAAATAATTAGTCCTGGAAAACCAATCCAAGGCACCCCTGCAAGTGACCCAAGGCACCCCAGGGTGCCATGGCACGCAGTTTGGGAACCACTGGTCTATTGTCTGGATTTACAGACTCTCAGACTGACTTCTTGCAAAAAGCTATGGACAGTTCACAAGCTTACATTAATATTTGCCTTTACTGTACATTGTAAAAAATTTAAAAGTATAATCTGCGCTCAAAGAAGCTGCTTCTTATTGGTAGATACAGGTTTTTAAATAAAAGAAAAAAGCGCTTGGGGATGTATAGGTGGGTATATAAAAATAAATGAATAAGTGCAAGTGCTTAGCCGCTGAAAAGATAAAAGGTAAAGTAAAAGCAAGGAGTAAAAACAATGTTTACAGCCCTCTCCTGGTATTTGAGGATGCTTGTATGAGGTTGCCGGTCCGTGCTGAGGCAGTGTAAGATCGGCACTATTTAACGGAGACCTGGTAGCCCTAGCTGTCCCTAAGCTTACCTAGGTCTTCTTGGCCTTCTGTCTTCTTCCACGCCGTGCTCCGGACCTCCGCGAGTGTGCCGCGCTCTGCCGGAAGTTCGGATCTGTTTACTTCCGGTATCGGCGGCGGTGTCCGTACTCGCTTCTTCCCCAGGCTTCCAACGCGTTTCGAGAGATACACTCTCTTTGACAAAGAGAGTGTATCTCTCGAAACGCGTTGGAAGCCTGGGGAAGAAGCGAGTACGGACACCGCCGCCGATACCGGAAGTAAACAGATCCGAACTTCCGGCAGAGCGCGGCACACTCGCGGAGGTCCGGAGCACGGCGTGGAAGAAGACAGAAGGCCAAGAAGACCTAGGTAAGCTTAGGGACAGCTAGGGCTACCAGGTCTCCGTTATATAGTGCCGATCTTACACTGCCTCAGCACGGACCGGCAACCTCATACAAGCATCCTCAAATACCAGGAGAGGGCTGTAAACATTGTTTTTACTCCTTGCTTTTACTTTACCTTTTATCTTTTCAGCGGCTAAGCACTTGCACTTATTCATTTATTTTTATATACCCACCTATACATCCCCAAGCGCTTTTTTCTTTTATTTAAAAAAAAAAAAAAAAAAAAAATTACTGTACATTGTGACAGTAGTTCAGGCAATGTGTGGTCTATGAGACTGAAGCACCAAGGAATTCAAACTTGATGTTATATTTTCTTCCTTGCGAGCCCTGAGCATAAAAAAGCATATGTAGAAAGTGTCTTTCAGTTTTTGCAAATTGTTGACATTGCAGATTGATCACAGATCATTTTCTTCACACTATTCCTGTGAGACATTCCTCGTTCACTAGAAAAATGATTTCAATGATATTTTCCTTGTCAGGTTTGAGAGATGGCTTCATTTTTGAGGCGCAAGTGATAAAAAATGCAGAACAGCAAGCTCAAACTATTTATATCACACACTGAATGTTAATTAGACAACAAACAGCAACATTCTCAAACATGCTCAAATTGCATTGACATTGTGCTTCTGCGGCTTCTGCCAGTAAAGTTCTTGACTTCTTGTCATTATTAGTAGCATAAAACCATTGTTAACAAAATTGATTTCAAATAGAAACATGTTTTTTTTTACTGAGGATGATTGGAATTTGGTATTTTGGCTCTGTTTCCATTTACTAAAGTGTATATCCCATGCTGAACAGTTATTTATAACCTCCAACACAGACTATGGGGGTTATTCTTATTCACATGGAAAGGTACAATCACTCTCTAATGGACAAAACCATGTGCACTGCAGGTGGAGCTGAAGTAACATGGGCAGAGAGAGTTAGATTTGGGTGTTTTATTGTTTCTATGCAGGGTAAATACTGGCTGCTTTATTTTTACACTGCAATATACTGTAGATACCAGTTTGAAGTACACCGCCCACCCAAATCTAACTCTCTCTGCACATGTTACATCAGCCCCACCTGCAGTGCATAGGGTTTTGTCCATTAGAGAGTGATTGTACCTTTCCGAGTGAATCAGAATAACCCACTATATCTGACTGTTGTCATAAAACTGGAGTTACAGTATGTGGATCCAGCAAAGGTTATTAGGCTTGTGCAGAGGTTAATAAGAAAAAAAACTAACTAGTGATAAAGCTTGATGTGACCCAGAGGGGGGCGCGAGTGTAACACCACGTTTTTTCCCAGGAACACCTGAAAGGAGGTATGGACTTCTGCAGCACCCAACATGCAGGTTGTGGCCCTCTGCCTGGGTCCTCTTTGCTAGCTTAGGTTCTCAGAGTTGAACACTGGACCAGAACCCAGAGTGGACTGAAGACTAAAAAGATGAGAACCGAAGAATACTTGGAATTGGAGGATTACCAGGCAGACTGGACTGGATGACTGAAAAATTGAAGAATACTTGAAACTGGAAAATTACCAGATAGACAGGACTGGATGACAGAAGAACTGAAGAATACTCAGAACCGGAGAATAACCAGATGCACTGGACCGGATGACAGGAGAACTGAAGAATGCTCGGAACCCAAGATTTACCAGACAGGCTGGACTGGATGAATGATGAACTGAAGAATGTTTGAAACCAGAGAATTAATAGACTGACTGGACCAGATGACAGAATAACTTTCACGACTTTAGGGCAACATGGACAGTGTAATGGTTAGCATTACTGCCTCACAGCACTGAGGTCATGGGTTCGATTCCCGCCATGGCCCTAACTGTGTGGAATTTGTATATTCTCCTCCTGTTTGCGTGGGTTTCCTCTGGGTACTTTGGTTTCCTCCCACAATCCAAAACTTTACTGGTAGGTTAATTGGCTTTCAACAAAATTAACCCGAGTGAATGTGTGTGCATGTACATGTGGTAGGGAATATAGATTGTAAGCTCCACTGATGTGAATGTTAAGTGCTGCGGATTATGTGTGCGCTATATAAGAAAATGTTCATGAATAAATAATAATAATAACCTAAAAGAATATATCCAAATGCTGGGATCGCATTAAAGTGAGCTTAGAACACTTGCATTGCTCTGGCATCTTTGCATGTTGGGAGGAATCCTTATAAAGCCTAATAGGAATACTGATTGGCTAAGTCACTTGACCTCAGTACAGTGACAGAACCCATGGCACACTTACAGTGACAGCCACCAATCAGTGTGAGTCATGGGACACTGATTGTGAGACATTGCCTGACCATCTGGAAGGGAAAGCACCACGGACCCTCCCTTTCTAACGAATACTGAACATGTAGGAAATTTATTTTTATAAGGGCCCAGGTGGATGCAAGGAAAAATGGGTATTACAGGTCTGGGAGGACTGGGCACCAAGGAGTATTATGTCTTTAAGGCAGTGCAGCCCATTGCTCCTCCCCCCTAATACCCCTTCCTGTCCTCAGAGACCAGTTTTTTCCTTGGTGCTCTGAGGAACAGGGCCCTATTTTTCAAGGAGAGGGCTGTTATGGCCTAAAAAGTTTATTTTGTCGTTTATTTTTCTTTATTTTTACACAGGGTGTCAGCGCAGCAGCAGCTGACACCCACAGCACTTCTTCCTGGTGACTGGAGACCAGACCTATTGGCCGGAGCACACCAGTTAGCTCCCTGCACTAGGAGGGAGCCGCGGCCAGGTCAGAAGCATGCAGGTATGCGGCTTCCCGTTCGCGTGGAGTCACGCGAACGGGAAGCCGCATTGGGGGGTGAGTGCTACTGACGGTCCTGGCAGCGGTACCTGGCACATGCCGTGGGCACCGCTAGACCACCAGGGAAGACTTTTTTCACTTAATGGGGAGTGTATGCTCTGGGGATCCAGGATGGGATGGAGATTACTTCATTACTCGGCCCCCGCCCTCTCGGCCATGCCTCGACCTGAGTTCCTGCCGAGGGAGCTCCTCCTGATACCAGGATTTTTGCAACACAGTGCCTAAATAAAATCATCTCATGGCACCTCTCTCCACACCATAAGAACCAGTGTTTAGCAGTGAATTCAGTATGAAATCCCGGCGGACGGGATCCCGGCGTTCAAAATCCCGACGCCGGAATCCCGACCGCCGAAATCCCGACAAGGGGGGGACGTGGATCGCCCCCCCTTGCAGGCTTGCTGTGCTCGCCACGCAGCGGGCCGGTGCCTTGCTACGCTCAGCACACTAATTTATTCCCCGTCCATGGGTGTCGTGGACACCCACGGAGGGAGAAAGTGTCGAGATTTCGGCGGTCGGGATTCCGGCGTCGGGATTCTGAACGCCGGGATCCCGACCGCCGGGATTTTAACTGCATCCCTTAGCAGTGAGTATGGCTGTACCTGATATCTATTTATAAGGCAATATGACTTTTAGTGATCTGCTGGCATATGACTATATAACTCTACAAGCTCAACACTTGCACACACACACATCTCTTCCAATATAAATTAATGACCATTTTCTGTCCTGCTGTTCTGTATCCCTTTTCTAAAATTCAACAAATTGAAACAAATTGAAAGCAAAACTATTGCTAGATGCTCTAACACACAAGTCATTCACACAATTATGTGCATGGAAGTAAATGAAAATATTTGCCTATATTTACAGTTATCTACCATCATCCTTATCAGCATTCTATTGTGAATGCAAGAGATCTGTTTAAACCAGATCAGCATCTCAGCTGAAAAACAAGTCAGCATGAATAAAAAATATGCTTTATCCGATTTGGTGGTATGCCCGAAGCGGTTAAAGCTGCTGAAGTGAGCTGTCCCAGAATAATTCTAGGCATGCCATGATATGTAGGTGCACAATAGTGGTGCCTCCAGCGGTGCACGGACTGGGTGGACAGATTATTGGGAGGGGCTGGGAAGACCCAGCTGTCTTGGTGCATGTTGGCACAAATGACAAAGTCAGTGGTAGTTGGGATGTCCTCAAAAAATACTTTAGGGATCTAGGGAATAACCCTATGGAGAGGACATCTAAGGTAATAATTTCTGAAAAATGCCATGAGCTAGCCCAGGGAGACAAAGGGAGATTAGGGAGGTTAACGTGTGGCTCAAAGACTGGTGCAGGAGGGAGGGGTTTGAGTTCCTAGAAAACTGGGTGGACTTCTCGGTCAGGCGCCATCTCTATTGCCCCAATGGATTGCACCTTTAACAAGGAGGGGTGCTCGGGGGTTGATTGGTGGGAAGGCTTGAGGAGATTTTAAACTAGGAGGGTGGGGGGAGGGTATAGTAAGAAACCTTAAATCAATAAATGAGTGTAGAATAGAGGGCAAATATAGCTACAGTACATTGTGAAGGAAGCAAGGGGAAGGGAGGAAAAAGGGAACAAAGTATACAAAAAGTGTATGAGAGACACACAGTCAAGTACAAATATTGTCCATGATACATATTTATCGTTTCAGGAACCTTCTACAATTGTAACAGGTAACATGACAAGGGCAAAGGAAAAACTAGTTCTTAGATGCCTTTATCTAAAAGCTAAGAGTTTAACTGGTAAAATGGGGGAACTAGAGACCTTAGTTTTGGAGGAAGATTTTGATCTCATAGTTATTACTGAAACTTGGTGGGATGGATCACATGAGTGGGAGGCTAAAATAGAAGGTTATAGTCTGTTTAGAAAAAAACAGATTAGGTAGAAGAGGAGGTGGGGTTTGTTTATATGTTAAACCATCCTTAAATCCATACATAAGGGAAGACATAAACGAGAGCACAATGGAGTTGGTAGAATCGGTATGGGTAGAAATCACAGGTAATATCAAGGGGCTAAAAAATTAATAGTAGGAACATGTTATAAACCACTCAACATAAATAAGGAGGAGGAAAAAATACCTCTTGCTACAGGTGGGAAAAGCGGCCTACATTCCAGCTGGGGTAAGGTCCAAAGTGGAGTCCTGCAATTGGGACCCACCTTGTTTGATATATTCATTAATGATATTGAAAGTGACATAGTGAGTAAAATTGCATTATTTGTGGATGACATGAAATTGAGTAAGGAAATTAACTCAGGAGAGGATGTGGAAACACTACAAAATGACTTAAATAAACTGGAAAGGTGGTGGGAAAGGTGGGAAATGCAGTTTATTGAACAAACTGAACAAACAACTTATAGGCTTAATAGAATTATTATAAGAAATTCTGCTGTAGAGAAGGATTTGGGGGTCATCATAGATGGAAAATTGGGTAATAGTGCACACTGCTCAAGTGCAGCAGCAAAAGCAAACCAGAGTCTGGCATGCATTAAAAGGGGTATAGATTCAAGGGTTGCCAATTTGATAGTGCCTTTTTACAAGGCATTGGTGAGACCACACTTGGAATATTGTGTTCAGTTCTGGGCACCGCACCTTAAAAAGGACATAAATGAATTGGAACAGGTACAGAGAAGGGTGACTAAGCTAGTAAAAGGTCTTGAATCACTAGAATACAAAGATAGGTTAACCAGGCTGAGTATGTTTTCACTGGAGAAACGGAGGTTGAGAGGTGATATGATTAGTATGTTCAAATACAGGATTGGGAATCATATGGAACTGGGAGAGTATTTGTTCACTAAAGGCCTAAACTTATGACATGGGGGCATGTTCTGAGGCTTGAGGAAAAAAAATTCCGTACTGAATTAAGAAGAGATTCTTCACCATTAGAGCAGTAAAATTCTAGAACTCATTGCCGGTGGGAGTGGCAACTAAGGGAATCCTATAGATATGACTTACTCAAGTCAGTAGTTACAAGTTAGATAGGTTGAACTCAATGGATTAACATATTTTTCAGCATTAATTACTATGTTACTATGTTACCACCATCTAGCAGCAACCCCCACCCCCCGTCGCTCATCTGTCCCCCTCGGTAGTTATACGCTAGGAACTCCCCGCTGCCAATCACTCCCCTCTGCAGCCTTCAGCCACCGCCGAGCACTCCCCTGTCTCTGTACCCGCTTATGCAGACAGGATGGCAGTTTGAAAAACTAGGCCCCAAAGAGCACACAATGCCAAAAAGAGGTGTAAGATGGAATTGTCCTTGGGCCCTCAAACCCACCCTTATGTTGTGTAAATAGGACATGCACACTGTCTAACAACCAATCATTTCAGTGACAGGGTCTGCCACATGCTGGTGGCTGAACTGCTTGCTTTGTTAGGGCTCCCACAAAAAAAGAAGCAATTCATCTCTTCTTGTACAAATCGGCTCTACAGAGCAAAGATGTCATCCTCATCCTCCAATTCTTAACCCTCTTCAGTGTGTACATCCTCACAGATTATCATGTCATCCTCACTGGACTCCACAATAACAGGTCCCCCTGTAGTCCCTGGAGTCAATTGCTGGTCTTCATTGAAGAATTGCTAATTCAACTTCTCCACATTTAGTGGAAACAACCTCCCACATCACTCACTGACCAAGTTCCCAGCTGCACTAAAAACTCTTTAGGAGTACACAATGGAAGGGGAACAACTCAGGTAAAATAGGGCCAGTTTGTACAGGTCTGACATGCCTACTTGGATGCTGTAACCATTGTAAACCTCCACCATTTTTTTAATGGTGACAGCATCCATGTGAGCAATTTTTGGCATGTATTTTAGTCAAGACCAGTTTTCCAAACTTGCTCCTGCCTGCTCTGAATCACCGCCAGCAAGTCAGTTAGGAAATCTTAGTTATTTCCTTGCAGCCACAGGAATGAAGAAGGAGATGTTGCCATGTCATGGTCCGCTTTAGATGACAACCAGAAGGTCTTTGCACCAATGTAGATTTGTGTCTGCTGTGTCTCAGAAACAGAGAAACAGCAGATGCTTTAAACTGAGGATCGAGGATTGGCCAAATGTATTCCTCTGACTTTAATAGACTGACCACCCTTGTATCCTGGCAAAGCATATGAAGGGTTTCATCCACAACACCTACATACTTTGTGGAATGGTCATGCTTTAGCTCCTCCTTCACTTTCTCCAGCTGCTTCTGCAACAGCCTGATCAGGGGAATGACCTGACTCAAGCTGGCAGTGTCGGAACTGGCTTCACGTGTGGCAATTTGAAATGGCTGCATAACCTTGCACAACACGGAAATCAGTCTCCACTGTGCTTGAGTCAAAAGCATCCCCCTCCTTTGACTATGTCATAAGTGGCTGTGTAGGCTTGAATGTCCTTTTGCTGCTCTTCCATCCTCTGTAGCATATAGAGTTCCAGTGCATCACACCTTTTGTTTAAGGTGATGGCAGTGCAGGGTCAGGCACTGAAGTCTTTGGAAGACAGTGAGAGAATGCTGAAAGTGTCCCGCAATTTTGCAGGCCACCGCAAGCATATCCTGCATGCCCCTATCACTTTTTAGGAAATGGTGCACCACCAAATTTATTGTGTGGGCAAAACATGACAAATGTTGGAATTTGCCCATATGCAATGCCCGCACAATGTTACTGGCATTGTCCGATACCACAAATCCTGTGGAGAGTCTAAGTTTGAACCATTGTGTAATGATTTCCTTCAGTTTTTCTAAGAGGTTGTCAATATTGTGCCTCTTAGTGAAACAGGTTATACACAGCAAAACCTGCCTTGGAATGAGCTGGCGTTTCGGAGATGATGCTGTTGTTGCTGCGGAAGGTGATGCATCTACCCCGTGGGCTGTCACAGTCATATAGTCCTTAGTTTGCCATGTACCACTTATCCACATATCCATGGTTAAGTGGACAGTGGGTACAACAGTGTTTTTAAGGAAGCTGAGGACATTTTTTGGGACATCTCTGTACATCCTGGGTATGACCTGCCTAGTGAAGTGGACTCTAGATGGGATTTGGTACAAGGGACACAATACCTCTGTCATTCGCCTAAATCCTACTCCACTAATGGTGGACAATTGATGCACATCTAACACAAATATAGCTGTCAAGGCTGCAGTTATCCATTTTGCCATAGGATCAGCGCTGTCGTACTTTGTCCTCATCGAACGACTGTTGGACGGTCAATTGCTTAGTGAAAGAGCAATGAAAGATTGCAGTGTTCCAACTTCCCCTCTGGGATGATGAATGACTTCCAGAAGCAACAGCAGCAGCAGTAGCACTGAAGGATCCTCCGGAGGAATGCCGGACAGAAGAGGAGTCAGGTATGCTGGTGACATGGTCTGCAGGACGACCTCCGATCCAGATCGAGGAGGAAATTGACAAGGAGTGACTTCCTGGTATGGTTTTCAGCCGCGTGGATACAACAGTAGCAAGAGATTTAGGTGTCACTGGACTACTTATGGTCATAGCCTCATTTTGTGTACTAAACAGGGACTTATGAACGAGCCTCAGGTGACGCATAAGGGAGGATGTCCCTAGGTGGCTAATGGCCTTACCCCTTTTTATTGCAGCATATTACATAAGCTACATATGGCAAGACAAGTGTTGACCGGATCTATGTAGATAAAAGTAAATCCAGAACAAAGAGGTGGATTTTTTGGTCTTCTGCCCAGGCATACCAACGGACTTTTTAATCCCACAGACACCTGTCTCACCCTGTGCCTCTTTTAAGCAAACCACATCCCCATCAACATCCTCCTTGTCCTCTTCCTCCTCAGCGCCACCTACATCAATATACTACTCCTCCTGGTGTACTTCAACATTGACACCTTAAATATCAAATTCAGGAACTGGACCATAGGTGATCCTTCCAGCATATGCAGAGTGCTTGCAAATGGAGGAAGGAGCCACCTTCTTGATGGGAAGGTCAGGCATCGCAACCACCAACACACTTGGATACCGTGTTTTTAGAAGTCACAGTGCTTTGGTTGCCAATCATAGATGTGTGGTCAAACACAAGCAATTTCTGTTCCTCACCACATAACTTTGATATATAATCACAATGCTCTTAATTAAAAAAATTCCTCCTAAATTTCTCAGTAAGAAACATTTGGCCTAGGGCTGGTTTAAAAACATTTTGATGATCTAGGGTGCCGTGATTTGTTGCCCTAAACATTTCTTTACAAATTGTTTTATAGTTAAACCATGAATGAGCCCAAACAACAGGACAACTAAAGCACACAGACACACTGTCCCTTCCTTATTCATATCATTTTCATGTTCCTGACTTCCTAGGTGTCTAAATTAAAACTGACTGAAACAACAGTGCAATTCCTTAGTGCAGAGAAACTCAGTGGGAGAAGTATCTCATCTCTGTTCCTATTTTCTCAAAAGCGTAAAATGACTTGACGAAAGTGTTTATTGTAGTATAAATGCATTAAGCCCAAGAACTCCAGGATGCACATTTCTTGAAGATGAGTTTTATTGAATTTATCCAACAGGTTCTAACACGATTAATTAGAAAATGTAACCATCAAAACATGAGCCCAGAGGATATGCTGATAACTACTACACCAGCTGCTGCATCCAGCTGCTACCTGTCCCAAAACACATAAGAACAATCTGTGCTGGGGTCAGAAGCAAACTAGATTAAAGAATAATCCTGTAATATAGACTTTCTCAATACATAGTTTTAATTGAGTGATGCATGACCTGAGCTATTATGATACACATTATTACAGAGTACAGACTATCACTCGGGTGTTTGTTACTGCTACAGGCGATTCAAGTAAAAGACAATTGTGCTAAACTGGGGGCTCACAAATAAACTTACTGATACAGTAGCAAGGGCAGCATGGATTGTGTAATGATTGGCCTTAATGCCTCAGCACAGAGGTCATGTGTTCGATTACCAACAAGGTCCTAGCTGTGCAGAGTTTGTATTTTCTCCCTGTGTTTGCGTGGGTTTCCTCCGGGTATTTTGGTTTCCTCCCACAATCCAAAAATATACTAGTAACTAACCCTAGAATAAATGTGTGTGCATTTACATTCATGTATTACATACATGTGCATGTTCAAAAATTCTCTGTAAAGTGTGGAATATATTTAAATAACTTTTCATGGTTACAGTTAGTTTAGGGTAGGTCTAGAATTAAAATGTACTATTAAATCTAGTATTTATTTTTTTAACATGAGACTTTTAGGTTTACATTTCTCTTATTAACAGTGAGTTCAGGGCCAGTGCAAGGTCCCTCAGTGCCCTAGGCAAACTGTTTGTCTACTCCACCCCCTCCCACTAAAACATACGCAACAATAACCACACTGTATATATAGAAGTGGGTTAGGGTTGCGGGGGAGAAGGTTATGGTTAGGCTACGGGGCGTGTCTGTGTACAGTTAGGGTTATAGGCTGCAGGGTGTGTATAGTTAGGGTTATAGGCTGCGGGGTGTGTGTTTGATTAGTGTTATAGGCTGCGGGGGAGGAGTTTAGGATATGGGGGGGGGGGTAAGATTAGGCCATGGGGTATATGATTCACCTTGCTGCAGCTTTTCATTTATCTATGCACCTTCCTGAGCTCCCCACTCATCTGCTGATGGGACTGGCTTCTCCCTTCTACTGCTCCCTCCAGCAGCCTGACTCCTGATATACAGGCATGGCCCGGAAGCAGCACAGAGTAGACATGTGCGCAGGGCCATCTTTTCATATGGGCTTAATGGGCACTTGCCCAGGGGCCCCAGGTGTATAAGGGCCCTTGCTGAGAGCTGAGGATCCCCTTTTTCCAGGGATACCAGAATTTTGAAAATCGGCCCTGGGGAACTGGAGATATCCAACTTCAAAACAACAGTCCACATCCGACCTGTTAATTGCAATTCCCAGTCATATTTCTCAGGTTCTCTTTGACTTAGTGTTTCTAAAAGTATATTCCAAAATCTGGGACTCTCCCCTGTCTGTCGATTTTAGTGGCTTGTCTCTATCATGCTCAGAACCAGAGATATCAGCCTTCCAGCAACCGGTCCCTGCTCCAGCTCCAAACGTCTGGTGTACAGTTTTATATTTTTGTCAATGGATTGCTCTGGCTCCTGATCTCTGATCCCCAAGTCCCCAGCACCTCCTGAAACTTGGGACTCTAGGTTTTTATACTATTGAAGGCTAAGAAATCTATTTCCAGATAATGGTGATATCTGCAGTCAAACAAGCTGCCCTTCCACCGGAAAATGACGAATATTAAGCCCACTCCATTATCCTGCAAATAAAACACCCCTTACCTCCCTGGAAGTCATTTACAAGGGACCCTTCGTTCAGCTCAGTGCCCCCTTCCACACGCTAGTGTTCTCCCTCCCACCACCTGTGCAGTAAAGGAGTAATTAGCAGAAGTTACTGCTCCAGGTCCTACATGTTGAATGGAAGAGAGAGCACCCCCTGCCACCCGTGGGACATCAAAGCTGCTGCTGATAGCCCCCCCCCCCACCCCTAGGAGGGTAGAATGGGTAAGGGCCCCAGTGCATTGCTTTGCCCAGGGGCCCACACTGCTGTTAAGATGGCCCTGCATGTGCGCTGTGCAGGCTGAGGGAATCCCATGACCGCCCTGCAGTGTCCAAGCAGGGAGTTGTCTGCGTACCTCCCCGCTGTGGCATCCTGTCAGGTCTGCGTACTTCCCGCACACCCACGCTATCGCTGTGCCCCCTTAAGATAAAAAATTAAATAAAACAAGGAAACAGCGGTGGTATGCAGTACTGACGGGTGGCGGGTTGACCCCATGATCTTCTTGGGCCCCGATGCACGGTGTCACCGATAGTTCGGCCCCTGAATACAGCACAAAGCTGCTGTCAGTGGGCAGCCCCAGAGTCCCTGCTCTTGCCTGGTGACCACAGTGGCAGTCAGCTCCCTTGTTTCTCCCCTCCGGCTGTGTTGCAGTCACCGCTTTATGGATCTTTTTTTTTCCAATTATAAAGTGTTGTGCATTAAATATATATACATATATATATATATATATATATATATATACACGAATCTGTATTAGGCGGCACTCTGACGAATCAATAAGTCAACGGGTCAGGTTTCTTTTTGCGACGTTTCAAAGCTTTTTATTTGCGCTTCTTCATCAGGTCATATAAAAGATTACAGACATACAAAGCATTTATATACATACCCAACCCAGCGTGATACCACGGTTCCCGCGTCTCCAGCCGGTCACAGTGGGATGACGTAATAGACACGCGTCAGTACGTCCCTCCGCACTGCCGTGGATACGCCGTTGCCATGGAAACATATATACAGATAATGCTGTCACTGACAGCCATATACAATAACATTTGAAAAATCACCAAAATCCACACATCTATCTAAGAAAAAGAATAACAATGTAAAGTAACTTTCAGGAGAAAAAAATGACAATCTCGTAAATGCTATCTCAAGTTGCCGTACACAGTAGTATGCAATAGAATTCATGATAAACTGGTATGGCTCCATCAGAAAAATAGGAGCTCTACAGCATGATTAAAGCTCCCTGAGTCTGACCACATAAAGATATCAATATTTTCTACTTGCCAAACATACTATTCCTATGTTGCGTTATGTCATCATAGACCACATACCCAATGATATCAGAAGAGGTAATCGTCCTCTGGCACTCCTGAGGTGTGAAATGGAGTGGATACAGAGATTGGGCACATTATCACCGCGTGGTCTTAATGAGTCTGCGGGTTTACATGTGTTTTTATGAATATTCTCTATCATATATATTTTTTACTTTTCGATATTGATATCTTTATGTGGTCAGACTCAGGGAGCTTTAATCATGCTGTAGAGCTCCTATTTTTCTGATGGAGCCATACCAGTTTATCATGAATTCTATTGCATACTACTGTGTACGGCAACTTGAGATAGCATTTACGAGATTGTCATTTTTTTCTCCTGAAAGTTACTTTACATTGTTATTCTTTTTCTTAGATAGATGTGTGGATTTTGTTGATTTTTCAAATGTTATTGTATATGGCTGTCAGTGACAGCATTATCTGTATATATGTTTCCATGGCAACGGCGTATCCCCGGCAGTGTGGAGGGACGTACTGACGCGTGTCTATTACGTCATCCCACTGTGACCGGCTGGAGACGCGGGAACCGTGATATCACGCTGGGTTGGGTATGTATATAAATGCTTTGTATGTCTGTAATCTTTTATATGACCTGATGAAGAAGCGCAAATAAAAAGCTTCGAAACGTTGCAAAAAGAAACCTGACCCGTTGACTTATTGATTCGTCAGAGTGCCGCCTAATACAGATCCGTATGTTGGACCCCAGTTCTGGGTTTTCCGTGGAGGGCACCTACTATTCGTTTGTATCGAGGAGTGCTGTTCTGATAGACTGTGTATATATATATATATATATATAGGTCAGGTAGGATACTCTGCATCTTGCAAGACCTATAATCTTGCTCCACAAATTAAAAAAGCTATAAAACTACACACATACTAATTTGCAGAAGGGGCAACATATTTGCATCTTGCTTGTATTGTTCTTTTGGGCTTTTTTGTTGTAAGTTTTCTATTTTGTTATACAAAAAGGATCTGGTTCCTTCTAAGGTGATATTTGCCCTGGGCCCAGTATTGTCTTAAAGTGGTTCTATTTTGCTTTAAACTTTGGACTAGTGGCTCCTAAAAATGGTTCTCAAGGCTACCTACAAGATCATATTTTAAAGTTATCACATGGCAGAGATCAGTGGTCGAAGTGGAAATTTTAAAGTGGGGGTATGGAAAAGTGAAAGGGAAAGGGAGCATGGCCACTTCTAGGGGACGTGTACTTGAATGTGGTGTACCATTCAATATACCTCTTATACACATTATGCAACACTAAAGTAGACCCCCTTATACTTGCACCATAAACATTATTATATATAATGGCTACCCCAGGTCTAAGTATAATGAAAGTACTGTATTAATGGAGGCAATAAATGGAACACATTCTGGGCAAGATTGGAATTGCATCCCGGCTGATTAGTATCCTGACAACACGGCTGAGAAGACATAAGGATTAAGGACCTTTGTGGATGACTCCCACCAGCAGGAGGACTAATACATCAGGCTAAAAATACAGTGGTTGGATACCACTGCCCACGGTACTCCTTAAATTTTGGGGGTGCTATTTATCTCTCAGGTGGAGGGTTACTTCACAGAAATATATCTATATACTGCACTAGGAGGCGCCCTTCTCACTCTCTTTTTCAGATTATTATATATTTTATATATAATATTATATAATGTCAATATAAATTGACATAAAATTTAATTATGCAAATATAATATGGATATTGAGAATTCTCATAACAAAAAACAATATTAAAATAATATTAAATAAATAAAAAAATATGTATAAAAGTATTCTGTTAGAGGCTTAAATTTTGCTAGTAGATTGTCTCCATGAAATAGTAAAAGAGCAGTTCACTGCATACTGTAGTTACCAGAATGTAAACAAGGTGGTTATATGGGTCTCCTTGCAGTAGCAGCTGTATACGTTTATTGTAAAGTTCCGGTTAAATGTCCAGTAGATCCAGGTTACTCAAAACAGCATGGTTCTAAGCAGTCCTTTTGGTATATAAATACCTTGCATGACACTGCAGGAATTGCTGAGATTTAGAGAATTCTGAGATGAAAAGTGGATAAAAACTGGACCGGAATAAAGTGCAAACTGGTTTGTGCAATGGTGCAGTTCGAGGATAAGCAAGAAAAGTGCTCAACGCATTTCAACGTTATCTCACGTGTTCATCAGGAGCTGAATATCCCTTAAACCTGGATTATGAGGGTACCTTGAGAAGCAAGTTTGGAAACCACTGCTATAGACCAAAGAATACATTCTGCTGAATTTAGCTAAATATAATCACACTTTAGGTATTATGGATGGTATAAAGAAGTGAGTAATAAGACAAAATATTTATATTGAAAAAAATATAATATGGCACACCATCAAAGTGCCATTGGAGTGCGATTAGGTTGGCACCAGTTTTGTTTTAAGTGTTATAGTAGTAAGTGAGTGGTTAGAGTGATTGCCAGGATCATTTGCAATGTATTTTTCAATGTACACTAAATGCACACACTTAAACAAATAGCCTACTGTACTGTGGGGCAGATGTATTAAGCCTGGTGAGGTGATAGAGTGGAGAGTGATAATGCAACAGCAAATCAGCTCCTCATTGTCAAGTTACAGGCTGGGTATGAAACAGTTAGGAGATATATTGATGGTGTGTTATCACTGGCCACTTTATCACTTCACCAGTCTTTATAAATCTGTCCCTGTATCTGGTGCTGCAGAAAGTAAAATAGGGTCCTGTCTGCTTGTTAAAGTGAACCTGCACTGACATTAATTCCTGCTGGCGATAGCTGAAAAGGGGGCAGGTGCTGACTTCGTCTGATGTCAGCCCCCCCCCCCCCCCCCTCAAAAAAGGCATCGGTCCAACGTCGCCTTCCCTCCCTTGACCATGCAAATGTCTAGGCAAGTGTAATACACAGGGGGTCTGCGCATGTGCATGCAAATGTGCAGACCCCCAAATTAGAAACGGGGCCGAATTCGACCGTGACCATTCAGTTTTAATTAGGGCCATTTTGATATCTGGTCAGGCTTAAAAGAATTGGCCACAATAATTGACACCTCTATTGTGACTTAATCTGATACAGTAATCATTATTAAAATAGTGTAGGGTTATGACAATGTACAAATTAGCATGTCACACACAGAAAGGCCGTCCCTTACTAGCTTCATCATTCTTATCATATTGTCTTATGTATGCTTGAAAGGCAGTACATGATAAATTATAATAATATTAATATTATACTATATTTTACAGTATATCATATATTTTATATTTTTTATTTCTGTCTCTCGCAAGGACATTCAAATCTGTTGTACAGTCCTGACTCATGAGGTCTCTGATTTGCTGCATGGACCATTTGTATTTGGATGTTTGTTTTTCTTTTTTTATTTACAACAATTTTGTATTGAATGAACAATTGGTGAAAAAAATTATAACAAAAACAGTGAAATCACATATGATTTGAACTAATTTGCAAACATTGTATATTGTATGCAAAATAAAATTATATACACATATATTTATATATAAACTGTTGTCTGCTAACATGTTTATATAATTAATATTCTTAAACCAATTATAATAACAAGCATGGGAAGATAAAGAATAGAGAAGAAACTAGCACAATTGAAATTAAAATGAAGAATAACTTTCTATAAGTACTTTATGGAAGCTGGGGTGTGAGGATTATCACTGGGATGGGGGGAACGAAGGTCTGGTATAGCGAGCCAGAGAGATCAGAGCATCAATGGAGACAAATTGATCTTTGGAATTAATTAATATTTTTTTTTTAAATTCATTAATCTTTATTTTAATTCCATTTCATACAAAAGACAATTACTTTTCACAAACATAATACACTTAAAACAATTACAATTACAATACAATTACAATTACAGGTCACCATTTTATATAATGTTCACTCTTATACTTTATATCGATTCTAATTCGACTATGTAGTAGCATATCCTTTTCAGAACAGTGCAGTCGGCCCGAGTCCATTCCAACACTTGCAAAATGATATATATTTATAGTGATTAAATTCATACTATAATGATATTATTTATATATTTACAAATTATATCCATTAGTGGATATCTATGTCACAATTCAATCCTCCATTATTATATGTGTTTTTAGTGAAAAAGAAACACCAAAATGCCCCCCCCCCCCCTTTCTACCCCCCCTCCCCCCCTCCCCTTCTTGAATTGGATCCAGTTATTAAGGTGTCTTATTTAATGTTACATAGTGTGTTTGTATATCTTAAAATGTGTATATATTTATATTAATTTTGTTATACTTTATTCGTCCTTTGTGATGTTTTTAATTATCCATATCAACTAATTGTGTTTATGTATATTAGTGCTCTGTGTTTCTCATCATAACCATTGTATTACTTAAGGCCTATCATATATCATTTTCCATTATTTTTATATATCTACCCGACTGCACTGGTCCGGGCCTAGATCTTCTTCTATTTCACTTGTTCTATACATGCTGGAGTCACACCATCTATCCCATTTACTATGGAATTTAGCCATTGCGTTTCTTGTATCGAACATGTGTTTCTCATGTTTAATCACATCTTTTACTAGGGCTCTCCATTTCGCTATTTCTGGTTGCGCTGTTGAGAACCAGGTGCGTGCTATCATCACTTTTGCTAAGGTGATCAAGCTTATAATATATGAGTATAGCTGTGGTGAATTGCCTCCCTCCATTCCTAATCCAAATAGACATATCCTGGGGCCCAGCCGGGCAATATTGGGCACTGTGGCCCTAACATCGCTCCATACCTCCTCCCAGAATAACCGAATCTTAGAGCATCCCCATATTAAATGCCAGAAGTCTGCCCCTTCTTCTGCACACTTAGGGTATCTTGTATTATCCCTTAAGCCTGCTCTATGTAGCATCATCGGAGTACGATATACTCTATGCAGAGTAAAGAAGTGTACCTGTTGGTATCTAACACATGATGTAGCATTTCTTAATAGCCCCATTACTCTTTTCCAATTTTCTGCTGTTAAAGGACCTATATCATTTTCCCATTTAGTTTTTAGTTGGTCTAATAATTGAGGATTTTGATTTGCATTAATATTCGCATATAATTGTGCTACCTGCCCTTTCTTACTCATTTTACGCAACAGCATTTTAACAGGTGATGTGGAAATTTCTAGAGTTTGCCCTCCAAACTGCCTCTCTATGGCATGCCTTAATTGCAAATATCTAAAAAAATTGCTATTTGATATTTTAAATTAATTCTGCAATTGATTAAATGATTTAAATTGGCCGTTATTGTATAGGTGTCCTATCTCTATTACGCCTTTTTTTTTGCCAAATATTATTCATAGATAGCTTGTCTAATTCTGGATATTTTTTGTTAAACCATATGGGGGACTCTAACTCTAATCCTGTTTACTCAGACAGTGTATGCACATATCTCCATACCAATGCCAATTGCCGAAATATTGGAGCGATTCCTCTTAGAGAGTGACCCGACAATAAAAAGTGTATTGGAAATTTCCATATTCCCAGCTGTTCCCCTGCAAGAGCTCTTATTGTTGGTTCCAGTTCGTTAGTCACCCAGGCTTTCATAGCCGCCATTTGTGACGCTACATAATAATTCCTCAGGTTCGGAAGAGCTAGCCCTCCCTTTTCCTTTGGTTTATATAGGGTTTTAATTGCCACTCGGGCCTGCTTATCCTTCCAGATAAATGATGATAGTATTCTTTCTATAGCTGTAAATATTGACTTAGGGATATATACAGGTGAATTCTGCTATACGTATAAGTATTTTGGTTGCATAATCATTTTAAACATGTTTATGCGTCCAGTTACAGTTATTGGCAGTTTCCTCCATGTATGAATCCTTTCCTTAAAACTAGCTGTAATTGGGTCGACATTCAATTCTATATATTTCTGGACATCTGGAGTTATCCATATTCCCAGGTATTTGAATTTGAGTGTCCACCTCAATGGGTATAGATCTCGATGTTCTTCTGGTATTCTACCTGATACTGGAAGTATTCTTGACTTTTCCCAGTTAATTCGCAGTCCTGAGACTGCGCCAAAACTGTTCACCAAGTCAAGCATAGCCTGTATGTTATTTTCTGGCTCTTGTAAAAATACCAGCATATCGTCAGCATATAATGCTATGACATCTACAATTTCTCCAATCCTTATTCCCTTTATTTGTGGGTCTAGACGGATTCTGCAGGCTAATGGCTCTATTGCCATAGCAAATAATGCTGGTGACAGAGGGCATCCCTGTCGGGTTCCTGTCGGTCCAACGTCGCCTTCCCTCCCTTGACCATGCAAATGTCTAGGCAAGTGTAATACACAGGGGGTCTGCGCATGTGCATGCACATGCGCAGACCCCCAACCTTAGAAACGGGGCCGAATTCGACCGTGACCATTCAGTTATAATTAGGGCCATTATGATATCTGGTCAGGCTTAAAAGAATTGGCCACAATAATTGACACCTCTATTGTGACTTAATCTGATACAGTAATCATTATTAAAATAGTGTAGGGTTATGACAATGTACAAATTAGCATGTCACACACAGCAAGGCCGTCCCTTACTAGCTTCATGATTCTTATCATATTGTCTTATATATGCTTGAAAGGCAGTACATGATAAATTATAATAATATTAATATTATACTATATTTTATATCCTATATTTTATATTTTTTATATCTGTCTCTCGCAAGGACATTCAAATCTGTTGTATAGCCCTGACCCATGAGGTCTCTGATTTGCTGCATGGACCATTTGTATTTGGATGTTTGTTTTTCTTTTCTTATTTACAACAATTTTGTATTGAATGAACAATTGGTGAAAAAATTATAACAAAAACAGTGAAATCACATATGATTTGAACTAATTTGCAAACATTGTATATTGTATGCAAAATAAAATTATATACATATATATTTTTATATAAACTGTTGTCTGCTAACATGTTTATATAATTAATATTCTTAAACCAATTATAATAACAAGCATGGGAAGATAAAGAATAGAGAAGAAACTAGCACAATTGAAATTAAAATGAAGAAGAATATCTTTCTATAAGTACTTTATGGAAGCTGGGGTGTAAGGATTATCACTGGGATGGGGGAACGAAGGTCTGGTATAGCGAGCCAGAGAGATCAGAGCATCAATGGAGACAAATTGATCTTTGGGAGTAATGAATATTACTTAAGGCCAGGGAGGGGGTATTGTGATGAGAGTACCACGGGATCCAGGTAAAATGGAATTGTGTTCTTCTGGAGGTAATATACATTTTTGTCATGAACCATATCCTGTTCAGAAATTCTTGTCAATTTGGGCCTGTGGGAACTTTCCAATTATGGGCAATTTGATATTTAGCTGAGCATGAAATGTGAAGGAGTTTGTTGATTTCCTTAGGCGTGTTGATCTAAATGGGCACACAAGAGGAGGTTAGCTAGTGTAGGGGTTGTAGGGAGAGTTATGATTTGCAGTGCACCATGATCCAAAAAGATTGGAGTATAGGACAGGTCCACCATATGTAATGTAATGTAAAATGTAATGTAAAATGTACCTTTCTGATCACAGCTTCTCCAATACAGATCGGAGGAGCCGTGATACATACTGTGGAGGCGGTTTGGTACTAGATACCATCTGATGAAAATTTTATAGGAGTTTTCTCATAAGACTATGTTTGTATAGAATTTCAATATAGCAGATCGAATTATGTCCCATTCTACATTGCCAAAATGTCCCAGATCTTGTTCCCATGCTTGTTCATGGGGTTCAATGACTGATGTCAACATCAAATTTTATAGTTGGAAGATGGTGCTTGTGTCAGTGGGTTGGTACATACAGTATCTATCTATTGGAGAGGGGATCTGGAGTGGACTGGAAGTGCTTTGAGAGGTGGCTAAGTGATGTAGTTGAAGGTATTGATATTATAGGGAGTTGGATATACCACATTTTTCCTGTAACTAACATTTTTGGTGCTAGGTTGTCTGATATGTGGTGGAGTCTAGTTATGCCCGAGGATATCCAAGGGGAACCCATTGAAGGGTAGAGGCCAGGAATAAAAGCTGGATATTCAATAAAGTAGTGAGTGGACATTGATGTGTAGATAGTTTGAGTTTTCTGTTAATGGTCTCCCAAACTCGAAGAGCTAAATTAACAGTGGGGGAAGTATTTAAAAAATGTGGATAATATTTATGAGGAAGGAAGGGTAAAAGCTTGAGGATATAGCGACTATGTAATTTTCTAGATCCACCCAACATCTAGTGTTGCTTGGGGAGTGCCATGCTGTCAGCTGACTTAGGCATTTAAGTAATGCTGGAGGACTGGCAGTCCAATGCTGTAATAGGATTTAATTATTTGAACCCCAAGATGTTTCAAAGAATCCCTTTTCCATGTTAAATTGAATTTGGATTTGAGTAATGATTTGGTATGACTCGGCAGGTGGAATGGTAGAGCTTTAGATTTATTGTACTTGATTTTATGTAAATCCTTATATGTTCCTGTAGTTAGTAAATTCAAGGAATAAATTGGGTAGTGAAATTAGTGGATTAGTTAGGGAGAGAAGGATATCATCAGCAAATAAATGATATGGTATAATGGGAGTGATTAACTTGGATTTCTGTGATATCTGGGTTAATATGTATATGTTGAGCTAGGGATTCGATCATATGGGCAACAATGAGTGGTGACCAGGGGCAGCCTTGTCTGGTGCCATTAGTGATTTGGAAAAAGGTTCGGATAATAAACCCCTTGCTTGCACTGTGGCTGAAGGATTGTGGAAAAGTGCCTGTATGGCTTGGAGAAATTTGCCCTGAAAACCAAATTGTCGGAGATTTTTCTTCATGAAAGCCCAGGAGACCCTATTAAAGGCTTTCTCTGCATCCAGAGCAAGCGCCAACAAAGGAAGTTTATTGGTGTTGATGTACTGAATAACATCTATAGTACATCAAGTGTTATCTAATGCCTGTCTGGTTTGGACAAACGGGTCAGCGCAGTCACCGCTACCGTGCTCTGTGTGACACACAGCAAGTCCACCTCTGCCCGCACATGAAGGTGCACTTCATCGGGACTTCTGTCTAAGGGTGAGCAATTAACCCCTGCATTTTCAGCTTGTACCAACACGCAAGCATAGCAGTGAAATCTACTTTTTCCCATTGCCGGTATTGAATTACTTGCATGTTAGCCCAGTTACTAATCAAGGCTCACGTTTGGCTTTACTAACAACCTGCTTATTCCAAGCTATTAACTGCTCATTTTACCAAGCGGCTTATGCTATGTGGATTGCATTTCCATTTACCCTCAAATTATATATATTCCAGCTGGGACGCCAGCACAAAACAAATCAGGAACCAAGTCAAGCCTTTTACATTTTTTTTATATATTGTCTGTTTTAATATTGTATATGTTTGTTTGTCTATTACATTCCAATTCCAGTTTTTGTACCCCCCTATACTGTTTTTACTTTTTGTGTTTATATATATATATATATATATATATATATATATATATATATATATAAAATATTTTGCTATATTTGCTATATTCCAGCGCGTCCTATATCATTGTGTTCAGCGTGAGATTATCATTTCTTTCACCAAATTTACCACCTTGGTTATAGCGCGGTGTGTACCCCAAACAACACCTGCCCCCAGCAAACCTTCCTAGAGTCTAGCAAACTCTCCACACCAGCAGCAGTTATCCAATAGTACAATCTGATCTTTGAACTACACATTATTTGTATATATTCTTTTTACTAGTGCCGGGGCTCTTGAGAGAAAGGTTCTCCTTCTCTCAAGAGAAAAATATTTTGGTTGTTTACGCTATACCATAGAGAAGGATTTCAAGGATTTCATTGATACCTCTTCAGATTATATAAAAGGAATCTACACATTATTGTTCTTATTTACTTTTCATACCACATAGCACATTTTTAAAGACCAACCTCAAGGGCTTCCGAAGGTGACGAATAACAGATCATCAGAAGGAAGAAACTGCTACAGGTTTGAAAATACACACCTTCAGAGTGAGTTGGGTAATTTCTGGTAAGGGTGAGAGTAACCAGGGAAAGGAGTGCTACAATGAGATCATGTCTGCTGGTTTGAAAACAGTTTGTGTTGGTGTCTAGTGTTGCTTCCCACTGTGAGCCACAGGGGCTCTCAGCAGCCAACCCCTCTGATAACCGAAGTGCATATGTGTGAGCAATTATCATGGGGGTCAGGTTCACCAATTACCTTCTATCTGCTCCTGCAGGGCTGTGTTATTGGTTGGTATACAACTGTGGGGGCTGCTTACAAGGCATATTCCTAGTGAAGGGGAGTGAGAAGAAATGGGACCCATGCACCTCAATCTGTGGTACCCCCCGCGGTCAGTTGTCCAAACAAACATAAATATATTCTGCCAGCTAATGGGGACTTAAGGAGTTCAGGTATGCATTATACAGCTCCACTGAAGAAACATTAAGTGGGAGTCAAGATGGCCACCGGCAGACAGGGCTCACCTTCCCCAAGTCCTTGGTCCACTTGCAAGGCTGTTGTACGCTGAGGTGCATATCAGTGCTCCTGGGTGCTGGGTGTCTGCTGTAATTCAGTCCCTGGCTTCTATGTCCTGGGTCGGCCGCAACCTGCAGGAGCACCTAGAGCATTACCTGGCTACGCAGCACTACTGTGGTCACAGCATCCAATCCTAGGTTGATGTGGGGAGTTAGGATATGTTGTGGTTCATGAGCAGGGAGAAGATTACGGGTTTAATCCACCACCAGAGCAGGAGCTCAGCTAATATACGGCCGCTCTTCTCTGCATCCAGAGCACTCCATGGATGCTTGTTTTTTAACAATTTATTCCATGTCTCCAGTTTAATTTTTGTTTAAAGTTATGCTAGTTAATAATCAATCAATCAATGCTTTACCTGGCTTACACTACAGTGCATAAATATTATTACTCTAACTCCCTTTCCATGTTCTGATCGTGTGCCTCTGATCTAGTTCTTGATTCATTTTAATAATCCTAGGGACATATCGTTTATTAAACTGCCATCCTGTCTGCCACTGCTGTGCCGCAATGTTTCATAAAGGTGATATATCCTTTTAAGCTGCCATAAATTTGTGCCACTGTTCTGCAGCTTAGTTTAGCCAACCAGTTTGCTGCAATCCTTTAGCCAATATTGCTCAAAACAATATTGTCACAATTAACTGTAAATACTGAAAATGAATGTTATTATTGTTAACAATACTGTAGGAACAAAACAGTTACAAATGGCACGATTGGAAAACAGGGGTGAGCAGCACATGGGTTCTTTGAAAATTATTGAAAAGATTGGATGATCTTTTTCATGATAATTTTAATGCACCAGGAGAAATACTGCCGCTTCCACCCTCCCAGCGATACAGCACTGAACAGCCAGAGAATAGAGTGACGTCACCTGCCGCACGAGACTACAGGCACCGCCCGTCACTGCGGCTTGGAGATCCTCTGCAACAGGACTCCAGGTAGTTTTAATATGGAAAGTTAATGAGCCCCTCGATACTCGATACTGGACTGTGCCTTCTCTCTCAACCACTCTCCAAGAGGGTTGTAAACAGAAGTTGCACCATTTTTATTTTATTTTACTTATTCTATTTATTTTTATTGTATTTTTATTGTCATTTAATTTTTAATTGTATTTATTATTTTTTATTTTTGTTTTGTTTTTCTCTCTTTACTTATGTCATTCAATTTGGGTTACTTTTTCATCTTTAATCTATCCTAGTACTGTTCCCCTCCCTTTCACTCTCATTTCAAGCACTTGGGGATTTATTCTGATTGGTACGGTGGGACCGTATACGGGCGGATCAGTTTTTTTTCCATCTGCACATGCGTAGCTTTCGTAATGCGCATGTGCGGTGACCTCACACCGCTCACAGATGGGTCTCTCTGTGCGAAAAAACCTGTCCGCAAGAACACGGTCATTGTGGGCGGCATGTGGGCGTTTTTACGGGAGCGGCTGGAATAATGAGGTAAACTGGGTGTAAACATGGGCGTACACGGGAGTGTGCACACAAAATGCACGGTGCCACAACTGCCTCGATTGGCGAACGCACAGTGCATTTTGGACCAAAAACAGGCGGACGCCAAAGATAGCTCCAGACCACCCCCTCATATGAGAGCGGACGCCTGGGTCTGCTAATTAACGCTGATTACTACACCTGAATGTAATAAGCAATGCTGCAGGCTATTAAGTGAAAACCATTATTTCACTACCTGCAAGCCACACACAGCCCTCAAACACATTGGAACCTTATCTTTCTACACTTCTCAACATGTAAAGGTTGGTTTAATTTTAGGTAATATTCATTCTAAGACTTGCTTATATATGTGAAGGTAGTTATTTTATAACCATCTACACCCAATCAGAAAGTGTTTTTGTATACTTTAGAAAGCAGGACACTCAATTCACAGAAGTCGACATGTGTCAACTTTTTCACTGTAACACAAACATACCAGTTTTTTATTATGAAAAAGACACATAAACCACGTCTAAAAGCAACAAAGATGTTTTTGGACTCAAATTCTACTTGCAATGTGGCTTACACTTAGATATATGGAAGGTGTCGGTGGGAAAACGGACGAGATCCGTCAGTGCACTTTGGCGTATGCTCTGATGTACGCCAGGTATCGGTGGCTAAGAGGGAGATCTGTCCGTACATGGTGGCGTACGCTCAAGTGTACGCCACTCCCCATTGTCGGTGTTTGTGACCGTCCTTGTGCGGCTGTTCTGTGGGCGGACTTACGCTCACCGTGAGCGTATGGAAAACGTACGGTGTGACGGACCGTACGTACGTTTTACCGTACCAAACAGAATAACGGTGTAACTGCTTCTTGCAAATTTTCTAAAACTATTAATATTTTCACCGAGCTGCTCATACAATAAAGCGCAAATTTGATTTTTGGGATAACCTTCCATTAATTTTGTGAGTAAGTACCCCATCTTTTAGTGGCTGCATTAGAATACACTCATACATAGCGCTCCAAGTTCTGCCCCATTTTAGGGCCAGTAATATATTTTTCCTCCAAATTACATGATTAGCTTTTTTTTTTCCTATCAATTTTAAAGAAATCCAAAACCAAAGCCAAAACAGGAGCAAAACACCTAAGTGCAATTTTTCGCAATGCAGGGTCTGCTTACATTTATATTTAAAAGGCAAAATTAACCTGATTTTGACATTAAAATGATTGCCAATTATAAATTATTTGCCAAACTTGCCACTAGCTACATATTTCATACTGCTACATTTATTTTTAATTTTACAAATTTCAATGAAAAATATTGTACAGTAAATGCATAATTTAAAATATAATTTTAAATAGAAAAAAAAATGATGGGTACTTGTGTATTAGCACGGCGCCTACTATGCTATTTGCTTAGTGGGCTATTCTGTGTAGTGAAATCGCATCACATGGCACGTTTTTGTGCCGTGCGATTAATGTGATGCGATGCGATCTCACTAGTTAAAATATTCACTGCACCCTGACCGCCGATCGCATCGCATGGCACGTTTACATGCCGTTAGTTAATATATTCACTGCACCCTGACCACCGATCACATCGCATACACCGCAAAATCGAATGCGATCACATCGCATCCCCCACAAAATCGAATGCGATCCCATCGCATTCCCCACAAAATCGAATGTGATCGAATGTGATCGCATGTGATTTTGTGTGCATTGCAATTTTGTACAACACCCCCAGTGTACATGTGTATGTGATGCAATGGGATTTAGCTCACCCCCACTGTCCACGTCACCCCGAAGCGTGGCAAATACATGTATGCTATTTGGGCGTCGTGCTAATGCACAAGTACCTAAATATCTCCCTTTCAGAGTGTACAATTATACAATTCCCCCCCCCCTCACATCAAAACCCCTGCGTATTTTCACCCCCAGCACATGATCAACCCCCCCCCGCACATGATCAACCCCCCCGCACATGAACACCCCCCAACTTACAGAACAGTAGGGACCCGCTGCTCCTGCTCTCTTGTCTGCCCATTTCTTGTTATGTGCTTCCATTTGGCACCTCTGGAATTGAGATTGACAGGGGGACGTGCATGTAGGCATCACAACGCACTGTACTACAAAAATACATATATACTGAACAGCACTATGTATACCACAATATATACAATACAGCCCTGGATACACTACAATATCTACAGGACACGACAGGATATACCACAATATATACTGAACAGCACTTTATATACCACAATATATACAGTACAGCATCGGATATACTATTTTTATCATGTGCAATGCCATGCAATGGGATTTAGCTCACCCCCACTATCCATGCCAGCCCAAAGCGTGGAGAGTGCAACGAGCCCTGTGAGGGGATGCAGAACGCGTCCTCACAACCTTTTCAAACCCCCAATATCCACGTGGAGTTGATTTTATAAAGTGTGGTGAGCGTAGCGAGCCACCAAGCAGGAAGCAAAGCCTGAAGCATGGCGAGCGCAGCTAGCCCCGCGAGGGGACGCGGATTACTTTACATGTATTCCGCTGCCCCTCGCCACACTTTATAAGATCAACTCCACGCCGATGTGGATAGTGGGGGTGTTTAAAGGTCGGGAGGACGCATTCCGCATCGACTGGCCATGCTTCAGGCTGGCATGGATAGTGGGGGTGTTTTAGGAACACATTCATACCTGCCATATCATACATCTGAGACAGTAATGACGACATGTGTTAACTGTTAACTTGAATTTACTTAATAATTAAGAATAAAATATCACGTTAACTAACTAGAATAACAATTAATCAAGAAAATACACATTAATAAAAGAGTCATTGTTCACAGTCTGCATTTGCCTTTGGAAGCAGCGAAAGTGCATAAATAATCCGTGAAAAGCATTTTCAGCACCCACAGTCTTCCGCCAGATAAATTCCTGCAGGTGGGAGTGCTGGTGCGCGGTGCCTCTTTGACGCTTGTTGCACCATTTACATGACCCCTAAAGGCGCTCAATGTTCTCTGTATGAACACCAGTCTCCGGGTCGACAAAATGAAAATGGTATCCTGCCTGTTCTAGCTGCTCGGAATTATAGGCACACCAGCAATCTGAGTAGATCATTGTCCCCGGTTCAATAAATTGATTGATGGCGGCCATCAGAGTACTGGCGTCATGTTTTTGGACATGTATAACAAAGCACGAAATGCCTCCGAATATCCACTGTAGAGGCAGCATCCGGCCCACGTGGCTTTTCCTCTGGACAAAGAGGCTCTCGTTTTATTTCGACAATTTTACCTGGATCACCAATACGTTGTTTGGGCTTTGCCATTAGGTCCACGGTGCAGGCCTACCGCATCAAACTATTATACAGGACCGCGGTTTTATTTGACAACTGAAGTTGTCGCTGACAGTAACTGATAGTTGTCAGCTCCTCTGCCCAGGAATAAATAGTGTTAGAAACTGTAAACAGCACCCCGGGAACCAATGTGCCGCTCTGAGGCTCACCTTCTTCCGACACGATTTTATATGGCAGCGCCACATGCACTCTTTGATACACAAGCCCATTGTGTGCCCGTTAACACAATTTTGTGTTACTAGCAGCAAATTGTGCTGCTGGAAGAAAACAACTGTGTGTGGCAAGGTGAACATTGTGACAGGTTCTGCAGCCATTACTGTCACTCCTCCTTCAGCTCTCACTGATGCAGCCATTACTGTCACTTCTTCACCTCTGACTGAATCTGACAGGGAGCGGGAACACTCTGACTGACTATGCTATTTACGCTGCCTACACTGATTCTGACAGTACAGCTATGCTAACTGCATAACGGGCACCGTGTTAATACACAACAACCATATTAACGAGTGAGATCACATCGCATGGCACAAAAACGGGACATGCGATGTGATGCGATTTCACTACGCCAGCGTACCTATGCTAATTGGGCGCCGTGCTAATACACAAGTACCAAATGATGCAATAGGCATACAGTTAATGTTTTCATGGTCTGAATATTTCTATCTGGAATGGCAAAACCACAAATTCTAACTGTTCCAGGAGGCACCCATGCTTAATATTATAAAGTAGGCATTCCAAATTACACTGGGAAATATGGACAGTAGCATTTCAAGCAAGACATATATTCAATAAACACATTAGATTTAAGACTCACAAAATAGATGTGAAAAGGTTTCAGAGTTAAAAGAAATGGAGATCAATAACGAGTGCTCTTCCTTTGAAACCCATCCAAAGCAACAAGGATCACAGCTCTATAAATATACTTGCCCTTGAAAAATTACTGTACTGTATGTATGTGGATATCATCAAATGGAAAATGCAGTAAAATTGATTGGTGTCAAAATTAACAGGATCATTTATTTTGGTGTATATGCCATATCCATGGCATATATCATTTTTCCATTTGGCTGCAGACATAGAAAGTATCTTACCGATGAAGCAGGGAGACTCAGGAGGAAATTTACTAAAGCTTTTAAAAGAAAAAAAAGATCTAATGTAATATTTCTCTATTTCATTCTAGTTCATGGGTAACATCACCTCTTTTTATTTATAGATGTTTTACTAAATTTACCCCTAATGGGTTTATTCAAGTCGGTTGTTTAGAAATGGAAATGTTGCCTACAGCAGATTTTATCGCTCGTACACACTGGACGATTGCACCTAAATATTGTTAACATTATCATTATTGTGCATATTGTATGCCTTTTTCGTATAGTGTGTACAAGGCTTGACGTGTTGGAAGCGGTAAACTGAAATTTTGACTAGGGTGCCAAAAATCTTTGCACTGCCCCTGGGTACATCACCATACATAGTTTTATATAATACTACTTAAAGATTGGAGATTTCAGGCATTTATCTTTATTATTATCTTTATTTATATGGCGCCACAAGGGTTCCGCAGCGCATGGTCAGGTTTTTCACATTCTCCACTTAGATTAGCCCTATAATAAAATCATCTGCACCAAATCATTTGGGATAACACCCTTAATATTATTCCATTATAAACAGGGCTTACAAAATTCTTGAGCTATAGAGAACACTCCCCTCAATTAGGTTAGCATTATTTTTGGGTGTAAAAAGATAAGAATATAATTGAATGTATATTGTGACACAAGTTTTTAGTCATGAGTGTCATTCTTTTTTTCACTCTATTTAAGCGTTTTTTTATTTCACAAACCAGATGTTCTTAACGGTGTCAATTAAAAGTTAGATTTTAATAAATTCTATTTCTACAGTGCTCCTAAGTGCTGTTGTCTGAAAACCCAGAGATCCCTACTTTACAAAATAGAACACACAGATCAATTAGTAATATTTTAGCACTTTCAATAAAACATATTTTATACTAGTTTAGTTGACTGGGTTACTATCTTTAAAAAGAATCTGCCAGACTCTTGTAAATAGACTGATCTTTGCTAGGACTCAAGGTGCTGACATTGGCCCTTATTTAGTTTGGATCCTTACCAATGAAAATGCAGGAGGAGGTGCATACCACCTCCTTCCAGCATTTGTGATTGTTAAAACTGTCATGTGATCTGGATGAACATTGCGACCCACTGCAAGCCTGAGTTACTTTGACCTTACACAGGCTTGCAGTTTCATGGGGCATTAAAGATACTGTGGATTGCTAGAATATGCCATATACTGTTAATTGCCAAAGTAGAGGGTGATATTACAGACCATGTGGATGTGTAGTTGCACTGAGCCAATGCAATCCCATACCCTCCAACATCTGGAGGGAAGAAATTGCTGCACATTCGGAAAGGGGTGTGGCCAAATGGGCATGGTCAGAGGGAAAAGGGTGTGTGACCAAATCCCCTTTTTGAATATGTATTGGCGTCCCGTCCCCCGCTGATGCTCCCCCCCGTACCTGCTGATGTAACCAGTGTCCTGTCCTCAGTGCTGGAGATGTCTCCAGTCACAGACTCTTCCGTCAGCTGCTGCTATAGTGCTGCTAGGATATGGGCAGCAGGCAGCCCTCCACTTGTTTCACGCCCCCTCTCCCCGCCACAACCACCATTCCAGCATTTTGCAGCCCCCCTCCTGCGATTCACTGCCCCCCGCTATTCGTGTACCCCATGCGACCCCCTTACTGTGATGCCCAGACCCTCCTCCCATGATTTGCGGACCACCCGCGACCCCCCCCAGTGATTCGCAAACCTCCGTGAGGAGGGGGGATTGCCGTGCCGCCACCAGCAGGTGCCGCCCATAGAAAGCCGTCCCTGGTTCCGGGGAAAAATCCCTAAGCAAGGAGAGGACTGCTGTCCTGCTGAGTCCCCCTGCAGTGCAACTTGGGAAATGTAGTCTAGGCCACTCATACTACACATAGAGCAGTTGGCAGTGTAACAGATGAAGACTACAATTCCCAGAGTCGCAGGAGCCACCTCAAAAATTGGTATATTCAGTACAATTAGATTTAGCCGGTACAGACCATTAAAAAAACGGTACTGTATCGGCTAAATCGGTACAGTTGGAGGGTATGCAATTCGTCTGTCGCAAAAGACCACAAATCTCTGTGCAGCCATGGAGATCCCTGGCAGGACAACATGCCTTCTTTTTCACTGAGGCTGTGAACCATTCCCTTCCCGCCACTGAGACGCATCAGACTGTCAATCAACGATTTTTTTAAATGTGAGGAGCCATGCCAGGGATCCAGTGGCCTCAGTGGTGACCTGCCTCCTGGGGAACTTACTGGTGATTTCAATGGCCAATCCGCCACTGAGCACAATCCATCAAAAGGGAGTTAAACCAACTACCTGTGAGTCAGTTTGCAATGGCAGTTGGTTTGTCTCTCCTATTTGAATTTTGGACTGTGCTGCAGCCCCACCTCTGCAGCCTCCATTGATCATCATCATCATTATAATCCCTATTTTTTTTTATTAAGTTAAGTTTTGAGGCAGAAAATATAGAACATAATAGAGAAGTCATTGATATTCATGGCGCAATGGAAATTTGTAATACAGAAGTGGAAGATGGACCTAAGCATGGTGATACCTCTTCTAGTTTTCCTTGCTCCGGTCTGTCATCTGTAAGCAACCATGAGCATTACATTGACATCTATACATAAATGTGAAGAAGAAGATCTCCATACTGAATGGCTTTTCTCTGGTTTTCTGACAGCATTAGAAAGAGGACCAAAGACACAAAATAACAATCTAGTAGACAAATACAATGAAAATGAAGCTATCGGTGACCATGCTATGACATTTCTTATATTACCATCCCATAATTGCTGTTTCTTTCCAAAACAAGCACTCAGATATCTATAAGTAGCAGGACATGGTGGCCTGTACCTGAGCCTGTCAGTTCTTGTCTCTATGGCCTTATACTACTGTACATTGTACATTGTGTGGCAACATGATGGGGTTACTAGCACTGCTTCCCAGGAGCTCTTATTAGTCACAGCTTTCCCAAAGGGAATTTTGTGTCTCACTACTAGTTAGGGCTACAGTGATGAGAAATGGACATGATCTCTGGTATGTGTGTTTAATGTTATATACTGTAGCCTCTTTGGAAAAGCATCACTTTAGAAAGATAGGTCATTGAATTTTATTTAGAGTGCAACGCCCAGAATCATATCATTATTATCATGTTTTACCTTTGCTCCTTTTTATCTAATTATAGAACAAATACACAACATGCACAAAAAAAACAAAACAAAAAACAAAGGTTGGGCTTTCGTATGTGTAAGCACTGTGCTAATCGCTCTTAGCTACTAACATCTCCATCTACAGTTGTCTAATATATTGTTCCGCAATAATTTGCTTGTTTTCATCCTCACAGATAATGATGTCATATCAGATACAACATAAGAGAGTTACATCTGGCACGTGGATGAAGTAAGCTGATTGGAAACACTTCAGGCAGAAAGAAGGCTCTTGTGAGTGCAGACTAGACAGATGTGAACTGATGTATCAGGCACTTTCCAGACCCATGCATTCTGATAATGAGAATGTGTGTCTTCTGAAATCATATGTTATGTATGCACATTTTGCCAATGCCAAATATATATATGTATGTATATGTATATATATGCTTGGTCTCAGTACAACAAGGCTAAATGTGTGTGTTTTTTTTTTTTACTGAGTATAGTGCTCTTTGCCCTCCCTTTCCCTTCTCCCTTTACATTTAACCCTAACCATCAATCTGTTTATCCCTTTGAGTGCCAACATTGCTGTGAACGAACCTCAATATATACACCAAAAGTGCCAGCATCGCTCAGAAAATTATTATACTTTTTTTGTATTACTCATTTTTATTGTAATTGTCATTTCAAAAATAAAAAAAAACGTAAAAATATAAAAAAATGTACATAGACATAAACAAATTCCTTGGTACCTTTACAGCTCATGCGTCATTCCTCCTGAAAGTGCTGAAATTAAAAGCTATTATCTCATGTGTGCCTACTTGCATTTGCCATTTCATAGAACAATACACACATACACATTTTATTGTACACAGTACCGGCTGTTTAAAGATGCCTGTTGTAAAGATGCACAGGAAGTTCATCTAACAAGAGATCATTTCAGGTCCAACGCTCAACTTATGTATTGCTCTACTTTCCCCTCTCTTACTTCCTACATTTGGACACCCAGTTGCATTATTCTCTAACTTACTATGAGCATTGCATTGTACATGGCATATGGCATAAAGATGCATGCTTAACATGACATACCCACCAGTCATGCTATGGATGGTTTGTGTGGCCCGAGTCAGTAAGGTGAATGTCTTACATAGCCAGCGCCTTAAACTCGAAGCTCAGGAAGGGACAAGGGTCATTGTATGGTTTAAAGAGGTGCTCAAAATGGCAGTGAAGATGAAACTCTACTATGAGGGGCTTCTGTCGCATCAAAATAGCTCTTCTAGTTGTGCCATGCCATTAAGCAACTTGGTAGTGATGTGAGGCCACACAAGCAACTTATGCTGATTAAAATGATTATTCAGTACAACAGTAGCTGTATGAAACCACTGTAATGTACAGTAATATTTCCTATGTATATATACAGCCACAGTCACACAGAATATACAGAGTCATTCTGCATCTTCTTTTAGTCAAAATAATTTGCTTGTGCATCATATTCAAATAACGCTGCAAATAAGATGCATTTGCAGAAAAACAGATGTCCAATGTGAGCAGAGCTACCTGGAATCTACCAGCTCACTAATGCCAGACATCTTGCATGGCGTTTTAAAATAAGATGAGCTAGGACTGGGGTAGCCAACCCTAGTCCTCGAGAGCTACCAACAGTGCATGTTTTGCAGGTCTCCTCACAGAACCACAAGTGAAGTAATTAGCTCCACCTGTGTATCTTTTAAAATGTGTCAGTGATTAATGAGTGCAGCTGTGCAGCAGCTAGGTTGTCTGGAAAATGTGAACTGTTGGTAGCTCTCGAGGGCTAGGGTTGGCTACCACTGAGCTAGGACATAGCAGAATATGAATGCCCACCATGAAATGTGGATCAAATACAGCTGTAGCTAGACAATTTGCTCCCTCCAAAGAAGCACACGCAGAGAAATAGAATCACCCCAGAAAAAGTAAGTACTACACTAAGGGCCATAACTATATGTGAGTGAGCAGTGTGCCACACAAAGCGCATAGGCTCTGTGGGTGCACTGTCACCCGTG
Organism: Crinia signifera; assembly: GCF_055691185.1. NCBI lineage: Eukaryota > Metazoa > Chordata > Amphibia > Anura > Myobatrachidae > Crinia > Crinia signifera. The sequence goes on along the minus strand of NC_139223.1, from coordinate 78,879,140 downwards.
CTTCTGGCTTGTAGGGTGCATGAAATGACACTCTGTAGCCATTAGCAAAGCAGTAGTGCCTCCAATCTGTGAAAAGTCCTGATATGTCCAGGGTGCTATGTAATTCACTTTTTACCCTTTAAGCACCTTAGAAGTTCATATAGTCCATTTCTTCCTATTTCCTCTGGATTAAACGGGACCAATTCAGGTTTTTAAAGTGCCGATGCTTGAGAGACATATTCTTCCATTGCACTTAATAGTCCCGATTAGTGTCCATAGCAGCAATATCATAGTTCAGTAGTGATCTTGGCAGCCATTTTGGGATAAGGCATGGGGCGTCTCTTTACATATGGAAAAGTGTAGAAAGAGAACCTTCCTATGTATTTCTGGCCTGTTAGTGATGTCTATATCTATATAGTATGCTTTCATTAGGCAAGCCACACACAGGCCAGAAATTAGTACTGTTATGGGCATTAATGGGCAGTACTATTACTGTATTTTTTCTTTTGCTGTATAATAAATTTTGTTTTCTTTTACATACAGGTACATAAAGGAAGATGCAGAGCTGGGAGAGCGCCTCTCCTGCCCTTCGCTTCTACGCTCTACAGAAAGGTGTGTTCCAGCGGTGCCGCACCACTGGAACACACACACGGACCGTATCAGATGTCATACAAATATGACTTAGGCCTATTTCACCCGATTTCTTGGCCCGATCTGCCAGAATCAGGTAAAATTGGACCCAAATCGTATAGTGTATGGGGGCCTTTAAAATCTGTATACACCAAGTTTTTAGAAGTGGTGGTGTTGCCCATAGTAACTAATCAGATTCTAGCTACAGATGGAGATGCTCTCGTTAGAGCAACTCCCGGCACAATGTCCACCAATTGCTGCCCTGAGCCATGTGCCAAAATGGAGCGCGCACGCACAAGACGCTCACATGCCCCATTTTCAGCAATGGGGCGCATGAGATGCTCGCTTGCCCCGTTCTCAACAATGGGGCGCGCGAGCGAGAGAGACGCATCCTGTACGCCGGCCCGCTCTCCGCCATCACTCACCAGCTAGTGAAATCTGGCGATTGCTGGGGATGAATGAGAGCGGCTCTATCTGTATCACCTTCTAGAAGGTACTAGATAAATAAGTAGAATCTGGTTGGTTGCTATGTGAAACATCTACACTACAGCATTAGGTGGTGGAGTGATATATTTAACATTTCATCAGATCCCGATATGATAAATTAAAAATAAAAACATGTTGTTCAATATACCCAGAGTAAATACTTTGATGGCTTGAATACATTTCCAGATGAAAATATAGGATGTTAAGGTTCTCACTAGCGTGAATGACAGGTCCACCATGAAGGTTCAGCTTACAGACACATTTCTAGACAGGTTGCATCAAAGTTCCAAATTTCCAATGTGTGTAAATTCCGCTCATGATTAGCAGCATATTTGCATTTCATTATGCTAACTTTCTTATACTGAAATGTTTCAATGCAGTGTTAATATTATGTAAATGCTTTTATGTAATATGTTTAACTTGTTATCGCTACCTCGTTGAATAGTAAACAAAAGAAAAATACAGCCACCTGTGCTGCCTCAGTAGAAATCCTTAGTATGATTAGGCTTTGTGCTGAAACTATGAATTCTTTATTACTTTCCATTCATCATCTTGGTAATGCACTGTAGGTGATTACAATGATAAAAGAAAATGTTACTGACTGGAAAATTACATTTACAGCAGCTATATACAAAATACTCAGCGACAGTAAATCTTGAATGTGCCTAGAATCTTAAAAGTTAGCTTCTGCTCTTGTACTAACATATTGCAGAAATACGTTCTTATGCATTTATATTATATTGGGATACCGAATTTTGCCTTGGCAAATGTGCCACTTCTATTATCTTATCAGTGCTAATACATTGGATATAAAAATGTATTATAATTATAGATTGTGCATTATATTGAAGGCTTGTGGATTGTGATGAATGATTGTGTGAATGATATGTAAATGGTGGTGTTACATTTTGGGTTGTCTCAAATACATTGTTCTAGGGCAGGGGTGGCCAACCCGCGGCTCTCGAGCCACATGCGGATCTTCCCTCTCTCATGTGCGGCTCCCTCCCTTTCATGTGCCTCTCAGCGGCGCCGGCTAGACAGCTGTCCCTCCCTTTGATGTGAGCCACCTGCGTGTACAGCGCGACGGGCTGCGGTGACCCAGCGCAGTTGCACTAGGAATCAGCATCCCGGCCGGCATCATTTTAGACACTGCAGAGTGCATAGCCGTATGCCGTTTTGAGCTCTCCTGCTCTTTCTCCGCCTCCTGCTCCGCCTGCCATCCTGAGCCTTCCTGGGCTAAATTAAACACGTATGTACTGTTATCTATAAAATGCCAATATATAGATATTTATACAGTTTGAGTGCCGCACCCTGGGTTACTTTTTAGATATCACATTTGCTGCGAAGGCACGAAGTGAAGATTTCTGCAGTTACCTGCAGTGGTTGGGGGTTCCAGAGCCTTGCCATATATAAATATTATACATCAATATTGTGTGTTTGCATTATAAGCATCACATATGTTTCATTTAGCCCAGGGGGGCTCAGGATGGCAGCATATGAAGTTATCTGCAGTGCAAAGTGTGTGTGTGTGTGTGTGTGTGTGTGTGTGTCTGTGTTTGTGTATGTATGTATACATGTATAATATATATATATATATATATATATATATATTACACACACACACTTGATGTACAATATTTATATGCACTGCAGATAACTTCATTTGGTGCCATCCTGAGCCCCCCAGGGCTAAATTAACAGTATGTGATATCTCTATCTCGCCACAACCCATTTAAAAATGGGGTGTGGCCTTCTGGGAGCTAGGCTATGCCCATTTTTAAATGGAATCGGCTCTTTGTCTTGCCAGAACATTTTTTTTGGCTCTTTGGCTCTGATTGGTTGGCCACCCCTGTTCTAGGGTGCTAGAGTGTAGGATAAATATTTAGTAATATTTGTTTTCATAGTGTCACCAGACATTCACCCAACCTCAAGGCACACTAAAGCTTGGCACACAGTTAAACATCTATCTGTCCAATCTGTCAGATGAGAACAAAAATCTGTTAATGTATGGGAGCAAAGGACAAACAATCATTTGTTCCCAAATGCTGGAAACCACTGGACTTCTCACATTTTCCAGTTGCATAGGCAAACAGGGGGGAGGGGGGGTTCTAGTTGCCCGGAAACCCCCCTCCTCTTGGCAACTGTCTTAAATTATGACAACAATAGCACTGATATATAATATCACCACATCATGCAGTGAAAGGGACTGCACATGTCTAGTGTTCCAGCTTCTTCTCCCATATTTACTGTATGTGTTGATCTGAGCCCTCAAACATCACAATGGACAGAGAGCAGCTGCCAGGAAGAAGAGACAGCCTTACCATGAAGTGAGAGAGTGTGAGCTTAAGGGCCCCTTAAAGCCCCCTTACACTTGTCCAACTTGTTTGATTGATTGAGATTTATCCTATGTGCAAGAGGACCAATCTCTTGGATAGACCCAATGCTCACGGGATTGTGCATTGGGTCCTACACATCAGGCACATCGGGGTTTTTTTGTCAGATAAATTGGCCCAATCCATCGGTATTGGGTCAAATCTGACTAAATCTCACAAGTACTGGTTCTATTATGTTTGTTTATTTATTATGACGTTTATCCTTTTTCTGACCACTCATCTTATTTAACTGTTTGAAACAGCCTATGAAGACCATCTGTACTGTTAAATATGAATCCTGTACTTCATACAGTGTCCAGTGAATAAAAAGACAAATTTTACCACTCCCTGAGACTCCCATACTTACTCCAATGCACTGAGTGTGAGATTTTGGATTATATTAGGAAATCCCACTCTAAAAATCCTGTTTTTGACACTGAGTCCACCTTGCTGGTGCACAAGCAAGGCATAACTCCCAGAGGAAATTGAAATTCCAAGCCCTGAAGGGGCATGTACAGCAGCATGTGTTTGGTACAGTGGAATCCAAGTGTGACCGTTGCTCTTGCAATGGAGGTCTGTGGTGCACCTGCTGCTGCAAAATTAATCCCCTCTATCTCAGGTGCCCTGCTAACATCTGCAATAGGGGAAATCATGGCTCCTGCCTGGTACCGCTCAGCCTGCACTGCAGCAAGCAATGCTGCTGGTCTCTGAGATGATATGCAAAGGTGAATGTTGACCCACACACACCATATTTGGGGTGGGGGGCAGCAAACTCCAACTTGCCTCCGGGCAACTGAGATGAATTTACGAACCTGTGCACAGGAGTAATCATTACTTACCTCTCCAGCTAGACCCAGCGATGTCTCTCTCAGTAGCATCCTGCCGATGACAGCCGCCTATATCATGTGCATGCGCGATGGCTAGGCTGCTCATGTACAAAATACTTTTTACCAAGAGGAGACCTGGGAATGCTTGGAAGACTTTAAAGCTAGAAAGCCTGCTCCTGGATCCTGGCATAAGTGGCACAGGGGCAAACAACAGAAAGCTAATTTTATCATTGTTTCTAACATACTGAAAGGGGATGTGGTCAGCAGGTTAACAGTAATAAAGTCGACAGTCAATAGGTGGTAGATAGGCCATTGACATACTGTACCTTAGACTTTCCAAATGTGGTTCAGCGCCCCCGTTACTCAATTGATAGTCCATACGTCATTTCTCCAAGATAACAATTTATTAAAATCTTCAAAGTTTGATTGACCGTCTGGCCGTACAACAGAATCCCAACGCGTTTCGTCCTAAGACTTCATCAGGGGATTGTATACAGTCCGAATATTAAATTTCTTATTGAAACGATTTGGAGATGCGATGTTGGTGAACAATTATTACACCAAAAAGAATATATGATATGTCTCCTGTCCTTCTCTTGTAAGCCCTATGAGGCTAATCAATTTCACTGGTAGAGATTAGTTTGTTCTGAAAAGAGCTCAGCCTGTTACAGTCTCTTTCAGGGACCTCTATCTCTTGCAAGGAAGGAAAGCATCTACTTTCCCCTTATGGGCTCGCTGTGCTGCGGGTTTGGTGGCTCCTGGACCCCAATGAGGGACAATAGTTTCTGTTGCGCCTTTAACAGTCAATATTCCGACAACAGTCTACTGACCATCAGAATTCCGACCGTTGGGAGGCCATTCTAGACCATTGCAATGTCACCAACAAAGATATTAAAAGGCACTGGTCCAAGAACAAATCCCTAGGATACCTCCCTGGTAACATTTCCTTCCTGTAAATGCACTCCATTTACTGCAACACTCTGTTTTCCATACTGCAACCAAGATCTTTTCCATACTACCACCTTAGTAAACAATCCCATGCTCTTGAGTTTATTTAGCAGTCTGCAATGTGGGATAGTGTCAAAAGCCTACTAAAATCTAGATAATCTATATTTACAGTATGAACCCCCCACACCCCTATGTTCTATTACTTTAATGTTTAATGTGTAGCAGCCCTAGGGAGTAATTTACTGAAGTTTAATGCATTTTTTATGTGTGAAAAAACTGCAATTTATGGAATCACAAATTGACTAAGGATTAATTTGTATAAAAGTCGCATGTCGAAAATCATGGTTACTCACCATTGGAGCAAACATTGGCCAAATAACATTGGTATCATTGGAATTTGCCAATTTGCTAAGAATAATTTATGTCAAATTACTTCATACAAAAATTGACAAACTCGCAACCTAATGTACCAAATCCATGCACTGACTTTTTTGTGAGCATGGTCACATCGAACATCATTTTTTTTGTCTACAAATCATCAAAAGCATCACCAAAACCGCACAAAATTTGCACTTCAATGCACTACTGTACTTCCAAACAAGCAATGTGTGAATAATTATCACTAAACATATCAGAATGCTATTAAGAGCCCACCAACTCATCTTCAGCACTCACTTTCTGCACTCAATCTTCGCACATGCAGATTTTGGTGGAGCCTGGATGCAGGCAGTGATTTCATGTTGCCCGCACCCACTCATTCAAAGAGCCCGAGAGCAAGAAATTGCTCATGGATGTTTGAACCCCAAAGGTCTAATGATAAAGTCATACAGATGTCCTGCCTCAATCCCAACAATTTAATGTAAGTGTGACTTTGTCAAAACTACCCGTAATCCTGACACTGCATGGTCACAAGCCTCATCAATAATGTAATTATGTATTATATTTATACAAATTTGTTATCAATGCCTCCTTTTATGTGTACTGCTAGGGGAGGATGAGGAGTGGCAAGGAGCAGTACCACCTCTAGTACTGGCCCTATGCTTTGGTGGCATTGGTGCAGGTAAGTGGCCACTATTACTAACACAACTTGATGCCTCAGTGAGGTGACCAATATGATGTTGTGCTAATATTGAAACATTTTTATTCTACCTAAGAATATATTTTTTTCTTTTAAAAAGGCAAATTACATTTTGTTGAGAGGACATATTTTAACTGTTTTTTGGGGAGGATATTACAGAAAAACTTTCAGTCAAATTGGTATTGAGCCGGCTGACATTTTTTTGCAGAGTACACATTTTTATTTAAAAGCATGACATTTGCATTCATTTGAGAAAGTCTATTGTCATGTTTTTGCAACTGATGACAAATGTGTGACAAGTGCCCTATTTCTGTGTCTTACAGTGCCTCATGCCGCTCTTGGAATGAAGCCATGGAGTACACATGGGCAATTATTCAGATCACTTCGCTGGAAGCGAATTCGAGCAGCATACCGATATTGTGTGTATACACATGCACAGAACCATTTCTGCACATGTCTGTATGCAGGGAGACAGAGGCACCATCCACACCTGCTATTGGTGTTGGCTCCTGTAAGTCTTGTTTGGGTGGAATCAGAGGTTTGGGCAGTGGTAGTGTTCTTGGAAGCAAATCTAAGGTGAATGACCCATCGTCTTCTGTATCCAAAAGGGACAATTATTTGTATGGTGTACATATTTTAGGTTGTACAATTTTAAACACATAACATGCGTTACTATTAGTAAAGCACTATGCAGAATTTGTATAAAATACAGATTTGTTCCAAGCCAAATTTCAATAACAGAGCATATTAACCAAACATTAGAAATCTGTGTCCTGACCATGGAGTGCTTGATCTACTTCTCAGGGTATCATGGTCCACAGTAGCTCTTCATACATTCAAGCTTGAAGGGGAAGCTTGTGCCCCTCTGCCTATTAAACCTGTATGCTATAGCCATCTTACACTTCACATGACCATAAGGTTTAATGGAAGGGCTGATATTCTGATGGTTGGGGGTGACTTGGCTGAACATCTTATACTACTCCTCTGATCTCATATCTTTATGGTAGGAGTTAATCGTATCTGTATTATTCATGTCATGTCCAATTTGATTGGATGTTATATCTTTAGTAAATGTTTTTACGCTATCTGCCACTTTATTCTATTTTGGTTGTTGTACAGTATGCTGGGAAATAGATATATCAAGCCTTGAAAAGTGATAAAATAGAGAGAGATAAACCATCAGCCAATTAGCTCCTAACTGCCATGTTATGAGATGGGTTTGAAAAAATGACATTTGAACTGATTGGCTTGTGGTTTATCACTCTCCATTTTCTCACTTTTTAAGGCTTGATACATCTGCCCCTAATAAAGAAAGTTGGAGATGTTGACAGAGATTCTGGGAGGATGTGAGATGTGGCTGTTAAATAATGAGACTGTACTTGTAAAATATAAACCATACTGTGTGAATTAAAAATTAGTGGGGGAGCATTGACATTGGACTATCCCAAAACAGTTTTTGCAAGATTCAACCTTCTCAGATGGGTAATATGCTGTCACACAGCAATCAAAGTTGTTGTTGTGTTTTACCTGTGCATAATAAAAATGCTTAGTTCAAAAGTAAAGCAATGTGTTAACCAATAGTACCCCTAGGGATTCTACTGGACAAGAGGACAGGCCTTCGGTGGACCCTATAGGTAAATATGTATGTGTGAAGGCAGTATGGGGGAAATTTACTAAAGGAAATTTGTAAAAAAATAGGTGTATTTGTATCCAGAAATGCACTTATTTTTGACATTTACTATCCCGAAAATATGGCAATTCGTAGTCCTATTGATAGCACATCAATAAGACTATGAATTGCCATATTTTCGGGATAGTAAATGTCAAAAATAAGTGTATTTCTGGATACAAATACACCTATTTTTTACAAATTTCCTTTAGTAAATTTCCCCCAATGTATCAAAGTTTTACTTTATTAGTGTGTGCATGTTTTATTTTGGTATTGGTTATGTTGTAGAACTACAAGAACCAGCAGGCCCATTAATGACCCGCATTCTGGAACTTGTAGTTCCACAACATAACTTAATACATGTTATCTAATTTTTACAGTTTTCACTGCTATCAGCTCACCACCCATAGCTCAGGGGTGGCGAGGACTGCCCCAAACTTTAGCCCAGACCGTGGTTACCCAGAAGGGGAGCCCTTTATTGGGGTGGCCCCACTCCCCCAGTAACCCGGCCCGGGCTGACCAGCCAGAGAGATCATGTTTTGGCCAGGGGACTTTATATATAAGTGTGAGGAGTATTTACCATGTCGTATTTTAAGATGAATTACCAGCCGCATTAAGCCCTAAGAATGATAGTAAATTTACATATGGGCATATTCTATCGATGGTGTATTCATTCGTAAAACCAGATTTGGATGACCTTGCCGTATATAAATAGCCATTTGGCAAAAACTACTTTACCGGGCCTATTTCACATCGAATAGCTATGAATATTTGCATTGTAGCCATTTGATCTTAGTAAATTTCCCCCTATTTGTGTTGGCAGCTCTTACTGTATGCACATAATTGTACAACATATTATTTATTATCTTCTTTTCATTTCCTTAGAAGTACAGTATTCCTCTGCTCTTTGAAGCACTCCGCTTTATTTTTCATTAGGTAAAACAATGTCTCATCCAAAGTGAACATGAAATTAGCAGCATTTGCAAGCTGAAATGGCATTATATATATTATACTGTATATAGTAATTCAAGTTTATAGAAAAACTGTTATAAATCAATGTGGTTTTTTTTTTAAACTGTGACAGTTATTGTAAAACAAAGAGACATCTTATATGATTATTATTATGTTATCAAGCTAGAAGTTACTTAAACTAATCTTACTAATTTGTGCAACTGTAAATTAAATGAAATATTGATTTTGGCATAGAAACAGAAATTCTGGAATAATAAGTTGATTTTGGAGTCCTGATTCAAGATGTACTGTACAAATTATTAAGTAAACATTTGTACTTACAATGTACAAAGGTTTACTTAATAACATTTGCAAGCAGTGATGTATGCATGTATATTTCCACACTTTTTTTTTTGTTCTTTGTGAAAACATTTAGATTTGCTTTCTGGCTACTGAAAAATCAAAAACTACCTATTATCTGATGTCTGACTATATTTTGTGCAGGCGTTAATAATAATGCATTAATTTCACTAAACTAATCACATAAGCATCATACTGTAGCTTGAACTGAGAGAATAAAGCAGCAAGTTAGTCAAAGACCAGCAGGAAGAAACAAAACGCTTCATAGACCTCACCAACCAAAGGTGGCAAGTGGGTAGTCTTAAAGGTAGGACATGAATCAATTTTATTTTAGGAACCAAAAAATATGCTGAAATTGCTGGTTAACAAAAAAAATGGAAGACCCAACCAAATTGGTATTTAGTCATTGCCAAACTATCCAAATAAAAAAATTAAGCCATAGTCTTGAAGTAGTAGACCTAGAGATGGAGCTGGTATTGTTCAGCTGGGGGGGAATCGCCAGCCGCCATCCTCCACCAGCCCCTGCCAGCTGCTGTAAGGGGGCGCACGCATGAGATGCTCACGTGCCCCGTTCAGATGGAGCTCTCCGCCGCCTCCACGCCAGGGTTTCTGCTCCCCGCTGCCGAGTGACTGGGATGCGCATGCATGTGAGATGCTCACACATACCAGTCAATTGGAGCACCTCTCCACCAGCAATCTCCATCAGGGGCATTCTGGCGATTCCCGGATCCATCTGTATAGGCCAAATACAAGATAGCTAATGAAATCAGAGAATAATCCGAACAAGTAGAAAGTAGAAAAATAAAATGGAATGAACAATGGAAAGAAACTGTTGATAGGAAGTCTAGAATCAATGACTGAAGGGGCCTTTCTGGGCCACCCCTGACGGACCTTTGGTAAAGTTTGGCAGGCCATGCAAACTCAAAAAAATATAAAAACCCTGCTAACATTTTATCTACTACCATCTGGGAATTACCCACTAACATCTACAAGTAAAGAACTACATCAACTCTTACCTCTGTTGGAGTTGATATTTTAGAACTGACACAATCTGAGTGTCAGATGAAAGCACTTGGTGTGCTAAGATTGAAAGATTATGATTATTGTTGTAATATTGTACTGCTTAACAACTTTCCTTTCTGCTGGATTCAGTCCTACTATATTCAGGTTTCTAGGAATATGTTTATCAAACATAAACTATATTAGCTTTGGTATATATTGCATTTAAGAGATTGATATTTAAAAATATTTTATGGATTTAAAAAAAAGGGGTTGCCTCTTTTTCTATGATTGAATCTATAAGAAACATAACAATAATTATAATAGTAATAATAATAATTTATATAGCACTTTACTTCAGATGTAATAAAAACACTTCACATAAATGAAGAACGTAATACAGCATCTTATATTTTCATATAATAAAAAACCATGAACACACAGAGGTGATAAAGAAATTTGGGGTTTAAGCTCTAAAGAGGCCCCAGCACCAAACTCTGTGGTACCCCATTCAGTACCGGTATCCAGCTTGAATAAGCTCTGTTTACAACCACCCAAGTCGACCTAATGTCTGCCGACCATTATGCTGTAGACCAAATGATACCAACCCAAATATTCATACCCTGAGTGGCCTGCAATGTTAAGAACTAAAAAAACATTGTTGGTTAACATGACAACATTTGTACGTGTGTAGCCAGGAAGTGATATGAGGAATGTGTACTTACCAATCAGACTCAAACTTAGCACAGTGCTCTTGATTTGTTTGCATCACAAACCACCTGCAAATTGGTGGAATAGGTATGGAGGTGATTTAAGTACATGTGCTCTTGCCCTCAGTGGTCTGAGCATATAAGGCCTGATTCACATTGGCTTGTAATGAGCTGAATTCTCCGCAAAGTCCTATGTTGTGGGTCTGCGCATGCGTATCAGCAAAATATGCATGTGCCGACTCAGGGCAAATACACTTGCTGACGCATTTTCACCCAGGACTGCAGACAGGGGGCGGGCAGGAGGCTGAGGCATAGCGATGAATTAGCAAGGTTGTGTTCTTCCTGCAGTATCACCATCTGCCTAAACACAATACATACAGAGAAATTTGGAACAGCGTTTCCAAATTTTCCAAAACCAGTCTAGTAGTGATTTATCAGATCACAAAATTGTCCTTAGATCACAGCTTATGTCCAAAAGACTCACGGATTCTAATTCACCTTAAAACCAAAAAGAAAACATGATGGTGCAGTATTATCTTAATATTCCCATAAAGGGCAACTCACCGATATCATATGTTAACCGTAGCATCTGGAGGCCTCAACCAGGCCTGTTATAAAGTGTGTGGACCAAACAGATCACTGTATATCGCTTCTCCTTAAGATACTTTGTCAATGTTGTTTGCAATATCCTCAAATATTTAGATAAAAACTCCACATAGGGTAATTCTGATTCAATTTATTAAATTAATACATAAAAACAAAAAATTTAATGCCTTGTACAGTTGGTGGCCTTATGCATAAGGCGAGTTTGGAAGCATATCCCCGGTAACACCTTAACAATGTCCCAAAGTAGTCCAAATGCCCAGACACCAATAGGGTAACTGGATCTTCCACAAGAAAAAAGCCACCTTCGCATTTCAACCTCTCACCAGGTATTCCTCAGGGTGTTAAATACAATCTGCAGTAGCCCATATTTATACCCTAGAGAATACTTAGTTTTCCTTTTAGAGGCAAGGTTTGTACATACAATAAATTCATACATATCAGTTTTAAAACAAATAAAAGTGGAGTAAAGTACATAATACAAATAATTCTATAAAACAATATTGATTAAAAATATACATAATATGTGGTATACAACATAATTTCATAAAACCGGAAATGTAACTCTGTGGTAAGCAATATTACTTTACATATCACCCTTTTCTTATACAGTATATTCCAGTATACTAATATAGGGTACTGTGTGTGTTTTACCTAGCATATCCTGGGCATTCCCACAAAACAGTGGGTGTCGGTAACCTGGAGGAAACCCGCACAATAGTTGAGGCTGTCTGGACTTGGTAATTACTACATCTAAAGCCATAAGGATACCACCTCCAGCGGTGTCCAGGATTATAAAACAATTGCAGGACTCCTCCAAAGGGACTCCCAGCCCGGTTTAGTGCAGGTTGGTTATGTTTAATTTTCCTTGCAATTTCAACCACCATTTTGTTTGTACATGGTCCTTGGATTTGTGACTTTTTAATGTTTTTAACCTATTAATTTTATTGTGCCATTAAAATTGTTTATACAGTATATTGATTCACTTGGTAGAGTAACAATTCATTATTATTCAATTTTAGCACTGCTCTAATACTCTTTCTGTTGTTTTTATACATCTTTATTCATCAAGGGGAGAAGGAAAGACTAGGCTTGTCGTTATTGTGGTGCACCGTAAGGAGGTATTTTATATAAAAATAACTTTTATTCAATTATTCACTTAAAAAGCGACATATAAAACCAAAGACATACAAAATAGACAATTAACACAAAAGTTTTAAAATTGAGGAAAAGATTCCTCACGTAGTGAGACCCCAATGTCACAGTATCCTGTGGTTTTTGTTTGTCACAGCAGTGCGTCTTACTATATAGGGAGTAGTCTGCAGACCTGAACAGATCAATGAATTCTACCCATGTGATAGTGTTATATCTGAGTAGCCTTTAAGTTACAATGATGAGTACTAATCCTCTAATTGCTAGGGTACTCCAACACTAGTTGTTTTAAATATGGTTATAGTAGGGAGATATAGTGATCTGATAGGTCTAGGTCTGCCGAGTTTTTAGAGACAGTATTACATGTGTGCTAGATGGCAGTATAACTAATAAATACTGGGGGCCTCTTCTGATATTTACATTATCAGTACCTAGTGGGACGAGCCCAACTTTGTCTATTTGTGATACATCTTTATTCAGCCTTAGCTAATGTACTATGTAACCATGTAAGTGTGCTGTTGTAGGCCAGGTGGGATCAGTGCCTATCTCAAGGCTGCACCATTATCAAACTCAGCCATGGTTGTGCGTAGAACATGTCAGTGGTGCAGGTATATTGATAGGCTTTTATAAGCATTCTGATTGCTTTAGCCATAATTATAATGGTATTCACATGTTCCTTTTTTTTTTTTTAAACACATTTTATTGGTTGGAACATGTCAATGTACAAACAGTTGAAATCTCAACGACACGGTACACATAGTCAAGGGTTGCAAACAATATACAAGTCTAATTTTCCGCGTTGTCGTGTTCCAGAGTAAAAGGGGGGAAAAGTGGAAGAGAGAAAGAATTTTCTGGTTTTTATAAGAAGAGGAAAGAAAGGGAATAGAGAGTGATGGGAAAAAGAGGAGATATAAGAAGAGAGGGAGAAAAGAAAAAAGAGAAGGGTAAAGGGCGTCCTCCCGGCGGCAGCGGGGCACCCTGTCCCTTCCAAGGAAGCCAGGTGGTGTCACAGTGGGGTATGGAAGGGGGGTGGGGGGTTAAGGGGGGGGGGAAGGTTGAGGGAAGGGGTGAACTTCCGTTAGTCTATATCATATGGTGGGGGGGTGTTCTGAGAAGTCATCCAAGGCGTCCACACCTTATGAAAGGATTTGAGAGAGTGGCGTATAGTTGCGGTCATATACTCCATTTTGTAAGTATACCATATACGGGCATGTATTGCCTGCATTGGGGCCGGGTCTGTTTTTTTCCAGTCGGCTGCTATTTGACAGGTCATTGCCGAGGTAATATGTCGGAATAGTTTATGCTGGTGTAGGGTAAGCATGGGGGGTTTAAGTGGAAGGAGAAAATATTTGGGGTCTAGAGGGACAGCAATACCCATCAGGTTAGAAAGTAAGGTTTCCACCTCTTTCCAGATTGTAACTATCTTTGGACAGTTCCACCAGATATGAAGGAAGCTACCCTCTACCGAACAGCCCCTCCAGCACCTATCCGACGTGTTAGGAAACATCCTATGCAGTCTGGATGGGACATAATACCAGCGATAAAGGAGCTTATATATGTTTTCTTTAATTTTCACGCATATCGAGCTGGAGGCCGCGTTGTCGCGAATTTCCTCCCAATCCTCGTCATCTATGGGGAGACCTAGATCCTTCTCCCAGGCCCTCTCATGTGGAGCCCGAGTGGAGGCCGTGCTAGTTTCCAGAAGGGAGTAAAGTGTTGAGATTAGGCCCGCGGAGGAGGTTCGCTTCCAACACATGTATTCATAAGAAGTTAGAGGTCTAGATATAAGAGTTGGGGTGGTTTTGGAATGAAAGTGCCGGATTTGTAGGAAGCGGAAAAAATCCATGTTCGGGATTGCTGTCCCCTCTCTTATTGCGGTAAACTGCGGGAAACTAGCATCGACTGAGATATCGTTAAGGTAATAAATGTTATCTTTTAGCCAACTGGAGAGGGAAGAGCGGCTCATGCCTGGAGGAAAGGCTGGGTTATGGAATAGCGGAATTAGGGGAGAGGGAAGTGGAGCTAAATTGTATGATTTGTTCACCTTGTCCCAAACCGATAGAGCGCGGGAGACCACCGGATGGGATGCAGCTGTGTGAGGGCGTTTGTTTTTAGGTAGCCATTGCAGGGAGGACATAGTGGACAATCCCAAATCATCCGCTTCTATTTTTACCCAAACCTTCTGTGTGCCCCAAGGGTTGCACCATTGGACATTCTGGGACAGCCGTGAGGCATAGTAGTACCTCCGGAAGTCCGGGATGCCTAGACCACCTTGATAGGAGGGTCGTTGTAAAAGTTTTAGCCTTATTCGGGGGCGTTTTTTGTCCCAAATAAACTGAGTGGTTTGGTATTGTAGTGATTTGAATACATAAAGGGGGATATATATTGGCAGGGTTTGGAATAAGTATAAGAGGCGCGGAAGGACACTCATTTTGACTGAATTGATCCTACCAATCCAAGAGATGTAGTGGGAAGACCAAGTGGACAGATCTGTTTTAATTGTCTCTAGAAGACGTGGATAGTTGGCCTGAAAGAGTTGGTGATAGTGTTGAGTTAGGAATATACCGAGGTACTTGATTTTCTTTCTGTTCCAATTACATGGAAGCTGTTTCATTAGCTCGGATTTGGAAGATCCGGGTATGTGAAAATCAAGGACCTCTGTCTTTTCTATGTTAATTTTGTAGCCAGAGTGTTGGGAGTATTGCTGTATTTCAGAGAGTAGGGGGGGGATTGAGCTGGATGGGTTTGCGAGGGTCAGTAGTACATCGTCGGCATATAACGCAATTTTGTGTTCCGATGGACCGGTTTTTATGCCCTGAATAGAGGGGTTATTACGAATCCTTGCCGCCAGGGGTTCCATGATGAGGGCGAAAATAAGCGGGGATAAGGGGCATCCCTGACGTGTACCATTTGCTATTTTGAAGTGGTCCGACATGACTCCGTTGACAGAGACCCGAGCGGACGGTGTGCGGTAGAGCGCCTTGGTGCCTTCCAGAAAGGCCCCTGAGAAGCCCATCTTTTCTAAGACTGCAAAGGCAAAAGGCCAGGAAATACGGTCAAATGCCTTTTCCGCGTCTAGAGCTAAGACCAAGGCGGGGTTTTTCTGCTTTTGAATGACGTGGATAAGGTCTATTGCTCGTCTCGTGTTGTCCGACGCCTGGCGACCAGGGATAAAACCGACCTGGTCTGGATGAACCAGAAGTGGGAGCAGAGAAGCAAGCCGGCCGGCTAAGACCTTTGCGTAAATTTTTAAGTCTACATTCAATAGCGAAATTGGTCTGTAGTTTGCACACCCGGTCGGGTCTCTGTCACGTTTTGGGATCACCACTATGTCCGCCTGGGTGGCCTCTGGGGAAAAAGAGGCCCCCTCAAGGATGTCATTAAACAACACCACCAGATGGGGGGCTAGATCTAATGCAAAGCGCTTATAGTATTGGGCCGTGAAGCCATCGGGACCCGGGGCAGCAGAGGAACGCGTTGAGCGAATCGCCGACACTACCTCCTCCACCGTTATCTTTGCGTTCAAGAAGGAATGATGAGCATCTGAAAGCGTGGGTAGGGGGGTGTTGGCTAAGTAGGCAGAAAGATTATCTGTATCAATTGTGGGTGCGGGGGAAGACTCATTCAAGTTGTACAGAGCTTCATAAAATGCTCGGAACTCCTCCGCTATTTCCTTGGGATTATAGGTGTGTGATCCCCTTGTTGAGGAATATATTTTATCAATAGTTCTCGACGCTTGTTGGCGCCGAAGCTTGTTGGCCAGGATCGAGTCTATCTTATCCGCTTTGTCATAGAACCGTTGTTGGAGTCTTTTAAGAATGTTGGCTGCTCGATGAGATAGGAGTGTGTTTAACTGACCTCTGATCGAGTCTATCTGAGACATTAAGGCCGGTGTGGGTGTGATTTTATGTTGATCTATTAGCAATGTTAATTGAGTTTCTAAGGTGTGTATCTGTGCCTTTAGCTTTTTCCGGATAGAGGAGACCTTGGAGATTATCAGGCCCCTGATGGTGGCCTTATGGGCTTCCCAAATGGTGGTAGAGGAAAGGTCAGGGGAGGAGTTTTCTTTGAAGTAGTGATTAATAGCAAGTTTAACTTCTGCTAACGAGGAAGGGTGGTCTAGTAGGGAGTCGTCTAGCCGCCATCTATAGGTCTTCGGGGGGCATTCATAAAGATCAATGAATATGTATATACCTGCGTGGTCAGTCCATGAAAACGGCGTTATGCCTGCCTCTTTAACTCTAGGGATCAAAGGGGAAGAGATATGGATCATGTCTATCCTAGAGTAGTGTTGATGGGGGGCCGAGTAATGGGTGTAATCCTTAGAGTGCGGGTGCTTTAATCGCCAAGAGTCACTCAGTCCATTATATTTTAAGGCTGCAGTCAGGGTGCGGGAAGCTCTGGGAATAGTTGATGTTGAGGTGTGTAGAGGTGGTGGAGTGGATCTGTCTAGCAGAGGGTCGATAATAGTGTTGAAGTCCCCTCCGATAATTATGTGGCCTTGTGCCATTCTACCTAGGCGTTTAAAGAATGTGTCAAAGAATTGAGATTGGTCTTGGTTGGGAGCGTATAAAGAAACCAGGGTCACAGTGAGTGAACGAATGGTTCCGATTACCAAAATAAATCTCCCGTCAGGGTCAGCAATTGTTTTAATGGGGACAAAAGGCACCCCCCTACGAATCAGGATAGCCACTCCTCTTTTTTTGCAGTCCGCCGAAGCAAAAAAATTTTGAGAAAACGAACGACCCTTGAGTTGGGAGTGACTGCCAGAGAAATGTGTCTCTTGCAAGAACACGATGGATGCGTTTTCTCTTTTGCAGGCTCCCAGGAGGATCGTCCGTTTTTTGGGCGAGTTCAAGCCATTAACGTTTATGGACAATAGTTTAAGGGCCATCGTATGGTATGACACAGCAAGCTATTTTTAAATTCAAATTACAAGTGTGGGTGGACTGAGGGGGAAAGGGGGACCTCCTTGCGGGGGAGGGGGGAGGGAAGGCAGGAGGAGGGGGAGCGCCACCGAGAGGACACCAGAGAAAGAAAAAAATTAAGTGATAGATGAGAGGAAAGGGCCCAAAAGGGCTAGTACCCTGAAGAGAAGGGTCCCATGTGGGGACCGCTACAAGGAAACAAATTATTACATATAATCTAAACATTTGTGAAAGGGAATTTGGGGGGGGGGTAAAGAAGCATAGTGCTGGCGTGTTGGAGACCGCCAGGACCGATAGCATCCCAAACTATAGGGGTCCGTAGGGACTAACTAAAATAGCATACAATAAATCTTTACGCATTGGATTATTAACTCTACACTTTAAACTAAACAGAATTAACATTACCACCTAGGTGGATCTCACCCATAGAGGGTCGGAACTGTAAGCACACATGTGGAGCTTACTATTTGTAGTTCAGTTTTGGTAAAGATGAGAAAGTTCAGTTAGGCTCGCCATTTTCCACTCGGTGACGAGAAACCCTTGTCCATTCTGGAGGTGGGGGGGAGTGTCGCTGTGGTCTTGGGGTGGAGGGACTCTCGTCGGCTCCTGTTGAGGGGGACGGAAGGAGGTCCAGTTTTGCCAGGAGATCTTGACCCTGAGTCAGAGTCTTGATGTTGTGCAGAGTGTCATTTGCCGACACTTGTAGCATGAAGGGAAAACCCCACCTGTAGCGGATTTTGTGCTGGCGCAGGATTTTGGTGACCGGCTGCAATTCACGTCGTTTTTGTATGGTCGAGGGGGCTAGGTCTTGAAATATTTGTAGTTGCATGTCTCGGAATTTGATAGATGGGGAATCTCTGGTGGTTGTGAGGATCTTATCTTTTGTTTGATAATAGTGGAAACGGACTATAATGTCTCTTGGGGGTTGTGAAGCCGGGGGTTTCGGGCGAAGGGCTCTGTGGGCCCTATCCAAAAGGCAATCTTCGTCTGTTAGTGATGGGGCTAATTGTTGGAAGAATTCTTTCAGGAACGTCGGTAGAGAGGAACTGGGAACGGTTTCCGCTACGTTGCGGATGCGCAAGTTGTTACGCCGGGAGCGATTTTCTTGATCTTCTTGTCTTTCTTTAAGCGTCTCTATCTCTTCATGAAGTCTGGAGAGTTCCTTATCCAGACGGGATTGAGAGCGACATAGGTCGTCAGCTTTAGATTCTAAATCGTCAGTTCTGGTGCCCAAAGCTGTCAGGTCGGACCTGAACTCCGAGACTGCCTTGGCGAGCTCTTGTTTGAAGGCACTTTGTACCCCTTCCAGTAGCCCGGACATCACTGCTTGGATCTGGGGATCTATGGATGTTTCTACCGTTCCAGGGTGGGAGGGAGAATCTGAGAGCTGCATGTTGCCTGAGGAACTCTTGGATTTGGAGCCAAAGAAATTTCCGGTTGGCTGGGGAGTTTTCTTGTTTCTCTGGGACATAGTGAACAAGGCCGTTGGGGGTCGGAATCAGCAACCAGGTTTTAGACGTGGTATTTGTGGAGTGTAAATAGCGGAGGTGATCGGCAGAGAGGGATAGCTTCGGTCCTAGCGAATCTAAGAATTTACTCAAACAGGCATGTTGAGTATTGTGGCCTCCACGGAGGGAGATGAGCTATATTGAATGTGGGGAGTCACACTCTTCTATCTGCTCAGGGACCTGCCCTTGAGCTGATTTTCGTCGCCAGCTGTGCCAGGTATTGCGGATGGGCGGTGTGTCACGGTTGTCTGAGGAGATGAATTTTGGAGGCTATGTGGGGAGAGCTGGGCGGAAGCCCAGGTTAGATGTGACTGCTCTCTTCACTACGGCTTAGCCACGCCTCCCGAGGCTAATATCTTTTCCAATACGGAGCGGCTCGGTGAGTCTCCTAGCTGTTCACACAGGTTGTTCTCTTTTGGATGCTATCAATGGAGAAGGGGGTGAAACTGCTGGTGAAAGGGTTGCACCCCACGGCCAGGAGGGGGCTGGCAAGTTTTCTGCTGTTGCAGTATGTGAGAGGTTAATGGGGGAGAAATGATGTTGTTGGCAGCAGGCAGGGGCTGTGGGTTCAGAGTGGCTGGGCAGGCTGATATGAATGGGGGGGTGGGCGGCTGCCTTGGCTGTTATACTGCTGTTAGGCTGAGGCTCCCAGGTTGGAGAGGGAGAAGGGAAACAGCGTTGGATACACAGCAGGTGTAATGGCTGGTGGTACCAGCAGTGCTATAGTATAGGCTGGTTGGTCAGGGGACCCCCGCTTGGTGCCCACTGTCTAGCGGGGTTTAGTATTTAGGTGCAGCTTTCGGGGCCCTATCAGGCTTTACCCCAGTGGGGAGTATGTCCACCCAGATCTCCTAGGTTTGTCCAGCTTTAGTGAGGCTGTGATGGTCTGTTAATATGGCTGCCTGCTGCGATGTACTGCAGTACTATAATGTAGAGCAGGTCTACAGAGGGGGGGAGAGCGCCTGGATGTCCTGTATCGGGTACTCACAGTTGATTTTGCCCCCTGTCCGGTGTCCTGCTGGTGCTGCGGCGGGTGTGTGGATAGCCGCTTGTCCCCCTCACATCCAGTCTCCGGTGGCGTATGGTGACTCACCGCGTGACGAGCGGTGAGCGCTCACTGTTCCCCCGGCGTGTGGTGGAGGGAGGCGAGTGTGGAGAGGGGTCTCCGGTCCCCCAGCAGTGTTGCCCGACCTCCGTGCCTCCTACTGCAGATGCGCGGTGCGCGATGTCTTCCCCTTCCTCCAAAAATCGAGGCCCCGGCGCCGGCCGTCCGACCAGGCCGCAACCCGCGAGAGTGCTTACAAGCACTCCCCGGCTCCGCAGCAGAGGTCTCCGGCACCCGGAGCACAGCGGGGGTAAGGTGAGGGGGAATGGGAGGGTGAGAGAGGGGTATTGGGTATGATTAGTGGGTGGATTGGGCCGTTTGGAGCGGGAGCTGATCTCCTGCACGTCTCCTCCGTGTGTCCGCCAAGCCCCGCCCCACATGTTCCTTTTTTAATGCATTTAGGTGTGAATTTGTTACTATTCTAGTGTGAGCTGGAACAATTTTGGAAAGGCAATTTCCATTAATATCAAAATTATTTGCATGATGTTTGTAACGATGGTGATTTGCTGTGATTTAGAGTGCAACATCGCATTCATCATATGACTTCCATACAAATTAATCCTTAGTGAAATTGTGATTATCAAAATTGCAGCTTCTGTTTAAAAAGGTGCAAATCTACAAAATTGATTCTTAGTAAATGTCCCTTTTGCTGTCTCCTGTGGGTGGAAACAGCAGAATAAATTATATTTGGGGAATAGTATATGAGTACTTCTAAGTGTTCCTATTTTTTTGTGCTACTCTTGCCTGAAATCTACCATTTAAAATTAAACCTATGAGGTTTCATACCATTTGTATATATTCTAAGATAATAAATAGTTTCAATCCCTATCAGAAAGTATAGGAATTTAACCAAGCTTGTAGCTTTTCCTGCCAAATAAGGTAATTTGTGAGTAAAGCTCCAAGATCAATTACTATTCAAATAAAAGTAAGAGGTGATGTCTATGTAATTTGATGGATATGTTATGTCATTATTGTGTTACATTCTATCAATCCTGTTTTACATTAATGATGCCAAATCCAGTAGAAATCAAAACTGTAGAAAACAGTGAACAGGCTCTTATCCAAGAAGTATCCTTCTGATTAAATTGATGTTTGGGCAAATGTTCAGTTTCTACAGCTGGATCAGCACTTTCTTTGCCAAGTAACTAAATAATGTGGAGATAGATTGCACATGCTGCTTTCTCACTACAATTTCCGTAATTGGGTCATCGGGTATTACATTAGTACAAAAGCAGTTAAATCAGTGTTTAGGTATAGGTATGAATACATTACAGCTACACTTTTAGCTAGCAGTACGAACAATGCTTCTTCAAACTGCAAAGTCAAGGCTTGCATGAATAAAAAGGCAATATCAATTGTTTGAATTAGCTTTCCAGTGCCCTAGTGCAGTGTCTCTGTGACAAGGTCAATGAATAATGTTTAGTCTGCATAAAACCCTACTTGATTTGAATCTATTTCTGAATGGTATTATTTATGGTCCCTATTACATGTATGTTGTAATTATGAAATGTTCTCTGTTTGGTAATATTATTCTAAATAGAGACTATTCTGTAATGATAAAAATGAGATCGCATCTTATATTCTATGTGTAAATGTTATTTATACTTATTAAAATATAGGCTAATTGGTTATCATTTCCACAATGATTTCTATTGTTTATTGATGTTGCTTCCATTCATAATTTTGTACATTTATAGGGAAAATTTACTAATGCAAATACGCCTAAAATAGGCGTATTCGTATAAGCAAAATACATCTATTTTAGGCATATTCGTATTCTCGTCATTACGAATCATCCTATTCGTATTCATGGCACATTCGTATTTGTATTTACGAATGTATACGCCATCGAATGAAAACGACTAGAAATCACCATTCATTAGAATGGTGATTCACAATTTGCTAAGCAGCCATATTTAAAATATGGCCGCTAATTAGCGGGATACAGCCAGTATTGCCGGTAAAATACGCAGAAGCCTGCACAGATCAATCAGATCCGTGCAGGCTTCAGTGTAAATAAAAATATATATATTTGTTAAAACAGCGGGGGGGGGGGGGAGGGTGTCCCCTGCCACAACCATAACCAGCCCCAGACTCAAAGAGCCGGTCCTGGTTTAAAAAAATTAGGGAACAAACCAAGTTGGGGTTCCCTATATTTTTTTAAAACCAGCACCAGGCTCAAGTGCCAGTCCTGGTTCACAAAATACAGGGGACAAAATGAGTAGGCGTACCCCATATTTTGTGGACCAGCACCATGCCCAACCAGCCAGCTAGGTAATGCCACAGCCAGGGGACACTTTTTTATACAGAGCATTTACCCCCTGACCAGTCAGCCTGGGCAGGGATCCTAGGTAAGTGGGGACCCCCCAATGAAGGGTTCCCCCCCCCTCCAGAATTTACCTGCCCAGGCTAAAGTCTAGGGCTGTCACCGATGCCCCTGGGCGGTGGGCACCGGACTGATGCTGTTGTAAAAAATAGATTAAACTATTGTGTATTGCTGTGGAACTATGAGCTGCGGCATTACCCTGCTCGCTGTTTGGGCCAGGTGCTGGTTTACAAAATACAAGGGACCCCCTACTCGTTTTGTCCTGGGGATTTTGTGAACCAGGACTGGCCCTTGGGCCTGATGCTGGTTTTAAAAATTACAAGGAACCCCAACTTGGTTTGTTCCCTGATTTTTTTAAAACCAGGACCAGCTTTTTTAGCCTGGGGCTGGTTATGGTCATGGGGGGAGGGGGGGACCCCACACCGTTTTTTTTTTTATTATTTGTTTATTTTGTAATTTTTTTACACTGCAGCCTGCACAAATCTGAGTGAAGGCTGCCGACTTGTATTTGTATTTAGTATATTCAGGCGCTAAATATTAAAACAAATACAGCAGAATACGACTGGCTATACCATCAGCAAAATACGAATCTGTAAATAGGGCAGATTAGTAAATCTGTCCTATTTATGATTCGGATTTTAGACAATATACGACCAATGCCAGTCATATTCTGTCGTATTAAGAATACAAATACGTTTGAGTTGTATTCGTATTCTTAGTAAATTTCCCCCATAGTGTTGTATTATATATTGCTTTTTTTACACAATTGTTCCTTTTCTTCACATGCCAATCTTGTCCATACCTTCAGTGTGAGATTTCATGAACTTGGGTCTCAATTATAACAAACAGGACATATTTATCTCCTGTTATACCACTTTCATACTGTAAATGCTGGGTTTGCACCCAGGATTAAGACACGGGTCCATTTCAGGAGAGACCCGGTCTGAAAGCTTTGATGCTGACCCACCTTATTACCGGGTTGGTGACATCACATGGGTGCAGGGAAGAGCGACAGTGTGTCATCGAGGGGCGGTGGAGAAAGCAGCTGCCTCCTCCATACTTTGAATGGGACCCGGGTCGCTTTACACAGGTTACCTGTTCACACCTAACTGTATCCCAGAAAGATCCCGGGAGCAACCCTGGTAGCAAGCAGAGTTGAAATGCCAGGGCATGGCTCCTGGGATTTTGGCTCAGGACTCTTTCACACCAGCACTACACCTGAGTTGTTCCCAGGGCCAACCTGGGAAAGAAGGCTGGTGTGAATGGGGTATTATACTCATATGAATTTATTATTTACAATACTGTTCACTTAAAATGCATCATCATTTCCACAGTACATTGCAAAGTTAAAATACAGGGTAGTATAACACAAACAATATTTGAGTCTAAAATAGTAAAGCCATGAAATAATACCAAATAGTTCAAATAAAAAGCAAGCTTAATGTCTAATTATGCATGGTATATAACAAATATAAAGCTGGATGCACAGGTAGAAGAGATAGGAAAGAAACAGACGACAATGAAACAAAAGTGAATAAGGGTTCTGGTCATGTGAGGCTACAGCCAAATGGGGAGGAGGACATTTGAGACAATGGAAATGGCAATGAGTGTGTAGAGAAGGATGGAACAGTAAAAGTAAAATAAGTGTAGACTGGTAGTCTTTGATAATAAAATATGGTTTAAGTTTGTTTGCTTGGGTATGAACCTAGTCTTGGAAATGTGAGTAGTATGGCGTGGGACATCATATGGCACTAATCATATAGCAACAGAGCTTTTGTGGCAAATTTTCTTAATATGGGACTGCTTATTAGATGTATGTAACATAGTCTAATTCATTGCAGATTGGGTGAGGTAAAAAGGATGGAACTGAGTCACTGATAACACCTTTGCAATGTTTTAGTGTAAGGGTTTCAGTTCTCACATTAATTGATATAGAGATAAAAGCTAGTAACTTTTACTCACTGGTGGAAATAACATTTGCATAACATTCTCCGTCACTACCATATTGTTGCACAGCCTCCGCATAGAAAGACCCAATGGAAAAACGCATCAATCTTTTGATCTGGCATTCAGTAAGGACTGAGTCTGCATATTCGTATTTGTTGGCTTATGTCACCTGAACCCTACAATTTATGCAAATGTTGCAAAAAAAATCATGAGAAGGTGTCTATATCAATTCAAATATTAAAAATACTACACTTTTCTTTAAATTTCTTATCTTTACTCTAATGAAATTATTCTATTTATCTATAATCCAAATAATTTCACTAACATTTTTTCTAAGGAACACATTGAGGGGTAGATGTATGAAGCAGTGATAATGGAGGAGAAGTGATAAAGTACCTGGTACTTTATACCAGCCAATCAGCTCCTAACTGTCCTTTTTAAACCCAGACTATAATTTAACAGTCCTGAGCTGAATGGCCGGTGGTAAAGTACCAGACACTTTATCACTTCTCCATTATCACTGCTTCCTACATCTACCCCTGAATCTCCTATAAAAATAATTATTCTGTTCCATTATTCTAATGGCATAACCCTTATAAACATTGGCAAATAGTTTTGCTACTCTTTGAAATACCATATACTATCTAGAATAATCTTTAACATCCATTGGTGTGTTTATATATTTTTGTCTTATTAAATGTCAATAAATATTACTTTTTGGATTTTACTGAACGGGTCTGAGAAGCCGTTTTTTCAACAACAAAAAGAAAGAAACCTTGATGAGAGTGGATCGATGTCTTTTATGTAAGCATACAAGTGAGCATCGTTTTATCGCATTTGTTGTCATCTGATGATTCCATATCAGTGTAAAGAAACCGTTATATGTGGGGGTAGTAACTCCTTAATGTAAGCTTTATTGTAAGCATCAGTTTCTGAACTCAACACACGTGGTGATCCCCGTAAAGTTATCATCTGCACAAGGGCCATAGGACAGGACTTTTTAAGAAACCTCATCCCCTTTTTCGATTTCAACCACACGGACATACTTCACCATATGTACTTTGTACTTTGTTTTATCTTTTTGCATACCCTCGGGACAACCATTTTGGAAGAAAGAACACCGGACTTTGTCTTGGAATCAAAAGATCATCTCATGTGAGACTTTTCCATTATCGAAAAAAACCCTCATTATTAGCGCTGACCTACCATATTTTTGTATTGAATCTTTAACATGGATATGATATATGATTTATGTACTGCATCAGCAATACACAAATCTGCTCATCTAATCACAAATATAAATTCAATTTAACATCAACTGGAAAACATGCACTAAAATAGCTACAAGATAGCATCCATGTAGTCATTAAAACTACTGATTATGGTGCATGTGTGCTGGTCTAGAACAGTTTATAATAACTTGTATCATCTTGTTTAAGATAGAATTCTCAAGTGCAATCTCAACACTTACTTTCAAACATTGTAGCAAGCATTTCTAAAAGGTATTTTCTAAGTCAAATAAAAACCATTCAAAATATATTACATATCCAAGAGTCCTATGGCCAATTGTAATACCCTCCGAGTTTGGTGGCCATATGGGATGCCAGCCAAACTCAGAGTTTTTTTTAAAGGGACAATCATTTACAAGGCATGGTTTTGCCTTGGAAATGATTGCCGCCTTAAAAAAACTTGTCCGGCATCTTGTATGGGCGCCAAACTCGGATGGGCTTTTACATTTGGCCACGTGTACTATCCAGTGCACAATATACACAAATACCTAACCCGCCGATGTCATATTATGCTAATGCATACATTATTAAAAACACATTTTACCATAAATCTAACATAATATATTACCATCTTATTTCCAGACATGAAAAATACTATTGCTATACTGTATATACTAGTAAGCCCGCTCGAAGCAAAAGCTTCGAAAGCTAGTCTGCTACCTTCTGTGTTTGTGCATGTGTGAGAAAAAGATAAGATGTTGTAGTTTCACTAACGGACACTAGACATATACAGTATATAGATTATATTGTTGTCTTTTTTGTGTTACATTTATTGAACTATTGTATATTTCCCTTGTTGAAATATGCTATTACATATACTCAATAACATACTGTATCACAGGAGTGGTCTCATCTGAATGCTCTATATTCCTTCCTGTATTGCTGCAGCTTGTATTAGGCATTTCACAATGAACTGTTTGCATTAGAATTAGTTTTCCAATTGCCTTATGTCTTCAAATAGCCTTTCTTCACTATAAAGAGAACGGAGCAGAGCTATAATTCGTTGATAACATTTTCAGTTCTGACAGCTTCAAAAGCAGTTTGTATTCCTGTCTTGTCTAGCAGGCTTTACATTGTAATCTATTAGTTTTACATTTGCAGGAAAAGCAAATCAGTTTCAAATAGTCATTTGCATAAAATATAATACAGTCTGAAAACCCTTTTCTAGGGTCTTCAGAAGATATTTAGGTCTTTTTCAATAAGAAGGGAAAAGCAAACTGGCAGGTTTTTTTTTTCTCCTGGGGATCACTGTGATTGTGATTTGGCTATAAAAAGAAAATGCTTACACTTTACTTTCTTAGCATATTTTGTACCATAGGTTAAAGGACTATGAATATATATGCTGTTGTTTGAATAGATATAGTGAGCGCCTTAAAGGTGAAAAGTTGGTGATGTGCAAGCCCCACAATTCTAAAAATATACATACTGTAATATGATAACTTTACCTCCCCTTACATCAGTGGTTCTCAACCTCGGCCCTCAGGACCCCCCCAACAGTGCACGTATTCCAGGTCTCCACAAAGACTCACAGGTGAAATAATTAGCTCCACCTGTAATATTTGAAACTTGTGCACCGGCCAGATGACCTGGAAAAAGTGCACTGTTGGGGGGGGGGTCCTGAGGACCGAGGTTGAGAACCACTGCTCTATGGGGTTGCAGGCATCTGATTATACTGTATATGATTGAATTTTTTGTGGCACTATGTATCCCAGCAATCCATGAGTTCTGGTTTAAGAGCTTGAAAGGAGAAGTTGTTTTATTGTTTTCACTGCCATTGTAAGGCTATTTGTGACCACTATACACAGTGCTTGACTTTGCTAAAAGCTTAAAAAATAGGGATTTTTTTGTACTTATATATTAGTTGTGCGGCCACTAAGCTATTGCTACGCTCGCCACACTTTGGGCTCGGTGGCTCGCTGCGCTCGCCACATTATATAAAGTCAACTCCATGCCGACATGGATAGTGGGGGTATGAGCGTACTAACTATAGTGGGCGCCCAACTAACATATAATTACCTTTTTTGTTCATTTTCACTTAGCGCTTACAAATGTAACAGGGTGAATATGGATTTTCAGAGTTACAGCCTATTCTGAAGTATCCCTTCAAATGGGTAACAAAAAGAGAATTCATACTAAAAATCCAAAAGAGGTCAGTGCTCTAACACCAGAGATCAGGGACTTATGTGACCCTATTAAAGTCCGACAGTTGGAGAGTGAATGGAGAGCTTGTTGGGGAATAAATCAGACCTTGGGGAAGATTTTGATATGGAACCTTTTTGGTGTCATGCGATAATTACCTTGAAAAGACTATCCAATTAAAGGACTAGGAATTAGAAGAACTTGAGGGATAATGTGATGTTCTTCAAGAGCAGGTAACACCTTAACGCAAAAGCACGAGGAGAAGGAATCTCTTTTGTTTGACTCCCTGACCAAATTGGGAAGGAATAGAAAAGAGTTTGCCAAGCTTTCAGAGTTGCAGGAAATCTTGGCAGAGGCTAAAAGCAGGTCTGAAAACTTTGTACTACTGTTCATAGCCAAGCACAATTAGAGAAAATCTCTCATGACCAGGCACTATATGGTTGTCTGGTTCTGGCCAATAGGGCTCTGTCACAAGACTTGGCGGAGCTTCAGGAGGAGGTTTCTAACCTAAAAATTTTGGCTATGCCTAGTTTCAGTTCAGAGACAGATGTGGCTACACCGGGTGTTGAAGATGTCATGCCGAATGTTGGGTCAGAGATCTTATCAGCCAAAATGGAGATGCCAACTTCAGGTGAATTGACACCAATGGTGGTGCAGCCTGCAGAGGAATGGTGCCATACTGCAGTAGAAACCGGCTGTACTGGAATCCATGTTCCAGCCAGAAGGAATAGAAAAGTTGAGCCAGAGCTGTCAGTGCCAGAAGGCTCCCTGCTATGCCATTAGCAAGGCAATCTGCCTGGAAAGTGGAAATGAGGGCCCTTCCTCAGAGGTAGAGCATTCACAGGGACAAATGTCCATTCAGGTGGTATTGCCGTTATAGGACCTGCAATAGCCCGTCATAAAACTGGACGTCTTTTCTGAGCCAGGGATTGCTTCTGTTGAGGACTTGGAAACCCAGGAACCTTCTCCTGTTGATGCAATGTATGTTTTGGAGTCAATCCCTGATGGGACATCACAGGTTCAGAAGCCTCAGGTTTTGGATATCCGGTACACATATGAGACTGTTTCTGATTAATAACAGACAAAAGAGCTTATTCTGGTCCATGCACATCCGTGGAAATTTACATGTAAATGCGCTATGTGCAAGCGGCCATGGCAGATTGTTCACTGGGTGCTCGCACACAACACTACAGGCGGGGGGGGAAGTGAGGTGGGCCGGGGGATGCAGCCATGGGAATGCCCAGCATTTCATGGGTGTTCCCATGAAAATGCTGGGAATTCTCATGGTAATGACCCAGTAACGTTGGTGCCGGGGGCGGACAGCTGACATCACTGGATGTGAGCTGCTCGCCATGTTCCCCTACAGAACACACGCAACACACATCTGAGACCATCAAATGATGTGGGTGTCACCCCATAGGCTGCAAATGGATGTTTATGCTAAACATTCATTTGCAATCGTGTGGGTGAATGCACCTTGTGAAGGGGGTCAGGGGTCTGTGCAGGTGGCAGGTGGGATTTAAAAGACACGCAGTGCTGCAAACTTCACAATGCTGCGTGTCAACTAAAATCACCCCCAAATACCTAATTTTTTAGGCATCTACTCCCAAAGTAATGCGGGAACCTGCTTCCTAAGAAGTTCCACTCATGTATGTGGTGCAAGATTTCAATTAAGAGGTTGTTTTACCCCAACATGTTCCACCACGAGAGGCTCAAAATCAAATTGCTGAACTGGGTCAATTCATAGAGGACACATTAAGTAAGGTGTAGGAGCTTGTCTCCAAGGAACGGGTGCAGAGTCCCATTTCTGAGATTACCCAGACATGAAAGCTGGAAAATTTGAGGGAAGAGTTCCAAAAGCTGTCTCTCACAGCCAGCTAAAAGAAATAGTGATGGAGATTCCTAAACTATGGAGGTGAATAAGAGAACTGGACAAGCAGTCTTTTAACAGCAGGAGATGGTGACTAGGACCAGAGATAGAAGTTCAGATCATGAACAAGTCCCGTTAAGGAAGAAAATGTTATCAAAGCTGGACAGACTGAAGGAAGGACTAAAAGTTCAGCAAGTGAATGTACAGGCTGTTTCAGTATTTGTATACCTTTATCAAATATGTGTGTGGTTGGTACTATAGAGAGATTTCAGAGACATAAATGTACACCTTTCAATAGACTTCATCAAAGTCATAAATTACATTAACTTGTGCAATACACATTTATTGGTTTTGTGTGGCCCCCATGTGCACAAACTCTGTATACTAGAATCTCTGTATGTAACATGAGTAGTGCTTGTGTTTCATCTCTAATGGTTAGATTAATGTCCTGTAACCACCGATCAATATTTGTGGCCATTCTGGTTCTTGTACATTGTGCGTTGGAATCTGCTCTGGCAATTTTTCTTAACTGGGATGTAATTGTATTAATTTGCTTTGTTTGTTTTTTCATAAAATCTATTTTCATTCTGTGATTCAGACATTTAGTCATTGGTTCCAGGGTTGGCAGGATTGTTGTGAGTTCAGCTACTGCTGTCATTAAACAGTGTCTTCTAAGTTATAGTATATTCATTATGTGTAAAGGATACACAGCGCACAGTACTCACCATATGAGAATAAATGGCATGATGTTCTCCTTCATTCCTTTTCTTCTGCTTTTTGACAGAGATACGCAAATGAAACAAAGTAATGAACAAGAAATGCCTCTTTTCAGAGAATAGTCATACTTGCCTAAATTCCTGGAAGCTGCTGGAAACTCCCAATTATAGGGGTAGTCCCCTGCAGCCCTGCTGGAAGACTAGATGGCTGTCCTCTGCCTTGTGAAGCAGTCTGGATTGTATGCTACTCATTGGCACTGGCAAGAGCTGTGGTCCCATCATGCTGTGATCCTGTCATGCAGATCTAAATGACGGACCACATAAATTACATCCACCCCCTCACTGCTAATTGTCCTTCACTGTATGCTTGCTGTGACATTTTATGAATTAAATTTCCTTTTTGTTTGTTTAACTAAAAAAAATTCATCACACATCTCTGATGTACTTTCACAGGCACAACTTCCTAATCCACCATAATGAAATTTAAGAAGATATTCCACTTGCTGTGACCAAGCAAAGAAGACCACAGTCCAACTGCAGGTCCAGACACATTGACGTATGAGCTTCACAATACCCAGCATATCATTGCCATGTCTACCTATGGGACATAAAAATAAATGCAGTCTTATTACTTTTTTATCAGCTCTCATATAAGACCCTAAATTGCTTAGAAAATCACTCAGTGTGTATGTACTGAGTGATTAAAAAAAAAAAACAATAGGATAGATTAAACGGTGCTCCAATATTGAAGGCAGCATAATCCTGTACAAATACAGTGTGTATGCACTGAGCGGTTTTCAGGTCAGCAATTTTCCCCATAATCACTACAGTAACTAACTACATACTCAGGGATGCAAAGGAGTTGAGGAGGTGCATGCATTGGGCTTTACATTACTGACAACCTCCCCAGCAGACATTACTGATAACCCCTCCCAGCAAACATTAATGACACCCCACCATCAAACATTAATGACACCCCCCTACAGCAAACATTATTGATACCCCCTATCAAACATTACTGGCACCCCCCAGCAAACATTATGGAACCCCATTCCCCTAGCAAACATTACTGACACCCCCTCCATCTTCAGCAGGACTCACCTGAGCCCCTGATGACCGAGTCTGTGCTCCTGTGGTGTGTCTGTGGCTCTCCTCTTTTCCTGTCTGCTGGGCTCCTCCAGTGCCCAACATGTGACTTCCTGTTCAGACTAGGAAGCCGGAGAGAGGACAACGGGCAGAATTTGTGCTCACACTGATGGGAGGGGAGGAGGGGGGACTTTGCCTGTCTATAATGTAGCATGACAGGGCAGTGTGGAGGAGAGGGAAGGGGAAGGCTCCTAATATGGGAGACAGTGCTGCCAGTGCAGCTGCTGCCTATCATATAGTATGACAGGCACAGGCTGCAGCAGCAACAGTTTACCCTACTATCTGCCGTTCCTGTGCTCCACTGCAGTGGTGCGTCTCATATTTGGGGGTATACCATACCTTTCCGATGGCCTGGGGTGGAAGGTTTGGACATTAGGCCCTTAGGGCTATGGGGCCCTTGGGCAACTGCTCATCAAGCCCATGCTCTAAGATGGCCCTGTAAATACACCATAGCTCTATGCAGTATAATGTAACACATGTAGAATTTTAGTGCACATTCTGGATCCTTATCCCTATATGAGTGGGTGGGCCCTCAGGCAGTGGGGCTTTCCAGTCATCAGCTATTTGTGGCATGTTTGCCACATTAATGACCCTGCATGTTGCACGTGCACTGTGTACATGTCCGAGAATCATAGTATGGCATCATGTACATGCTACCGTAGTTTGTGTGCAGATAATGGCACTCACTATGTGCTCCCTATGCCCTTAAATGCAGGAGTATGAAGACTGACACATCTGTAACTCACCTGTTCATCATTAAAGAAATGTAAATGCAAGACCTGTAGTTAGTACTTGAAGAATAGAGTTACGAACCCACAGTATGTTTAAAATTATATATATATATATATATATATATATATATATATATATATATATACCATATATACTCGAGTATAAGCCTACTTTTTCAGAACATTTTTTATGCTGAAAAAGCCCCCCTCTGCTTATACTCGAGTGAGGGTCCCACTTGAGTCAATATGTTTTCCCAGTTTTTTGTTGTAAAATTAGGTGCCTCGGCTTATATTCTGGTCGACTAATACTCGAGTATATACGGTATATATATAAATATATATATATATATATATATATATATATATATATATATTTGAAAAGTTGCATTTCATGATACATAAAACAAGATTACTGAATTACATATGCTGCAGAAGTCTACAGTTAGCCACACATTTTGGCCCAATAATACAATAATTTGTTGATTGGACTAATGATAGCACAGTGTGTGGCTGTAAAAGTGCACAAATTATCTGTCTACAATGCATGAAAAATCTTCCAGCAGGCCCATCGGATGCAATAATTTGTGCTTTGATCAGTAACAATAGGCCCGCACAGTGGGAGGGAGGCGCTGAGTACATTTTAGCACTGGGGGTCTGCGAGGGCTATCGCTGTGCTGCATCACTACCAGGACCTGCTGTCAGGGCCAGCCATTTTGTGAGGGTCATTTTTCTTTAGAAGCAGGAGCCAGGAGGAGCACCAGGACCACAGACAAGTAGATCTGCATGTCCCAGCCACAGACCCGGCATTGGTAAGACAGGGATGGGGTGTTTTAACTCTACTGGGAGGAGTGGGAAATTTCCGGGCTCTGATATATTCACAGTCAGGCAGAGCAGTTTTTACAGTGTCTGATAAAGGGATAGATGCACCAAGCTTTAAAAAGTTATAAAGTGAAGAGTGATAAAAAACCAGCCAATCAGCTCGTAGCTGACATTTTACAGGCTGGGTTTAAAAAATGACAGGCGCTGACTGGCTGATGGTTTATCACTGGTTTATCACTCTCCACTTTATTACTTTTTGAAGCTGTTAAAGTATCCGTACAAATTTCTTACTCCTGGATTTTTATTTTTTATTCTAGGTGATGCCATGATTGATTCCTTTTATTTATTTTGTGTATTAGATCTGAAACGATATTTGCCTTATATATGCATTTTCTATATATTGCTGAGTTGCACTAGATATATCTACCAAGTGAATGCATATCTGATTATTACTCCTGTGCTTAATTAAGATGGACATGAGCTTTTTGATTGGATGCTGGTTTGTTAAATATCCTCCTGAGGTATACACTAATTTACCTTCTGATGAAACCGCCATTGGTCACGTGTGGAGTAACGCATAAAGTTACTCAGTGATCTGATCTTACATGCAGGGGACTCTAAACAAATATCCAATATTGTCTTTACACACTGGCACGCAGTGGCGTAACTACTGAATGTACGCCCCGCCACAAATTTTTTGGCGCCCCCCTCCCCCACCACAAATTCTTCGGTGCCCCACCCACATTATGCCCGTACCTGGCCTGCCGCATCTGTCTGTGGTCACGGTCCCGTCTCTCCCGGCGCCGGCTCCTGCTGCTATAATGAAAATGGCTGCCCCCATACTGCAGACAGTTTTTAACAATGCTAGAGGAGGCCGCCACCAGCCAGTGGAGACGGACACAGGTGGCACAGCCGGTAATTGTCAGTGTGGCCAGAGGACTGGCTCTGTATAGCCACAGCACCGGTCACTTGCGGCGTGTAGGTGCAAACCAGCCGGCTAGTGTTTACCTCATTATAAGAGATTGTCTCTCTGGACATCATATCCCCAACCAGCTGTTGTGACGTTGTGCCCAGCCAGAATAACGAGGAGTCTCTTGAGCGGACCAAAGGATGGGTGAGATATTAATCTCCAATAAATACGTGATATTATATTACTGTGGAGTGTGCAGAAAATTCCAGTGTGGCTGGCTTTATTATCATCTAATATAATTACCTGGTTACAATGTCTCTAAAATATCCATAAGGACTTTACTAATTGAGATATCCTTTTGGGCACCCTTTGATGTATTGACCTAAAAACAGCAGGAAGGTCTCATATATAATAACAACAAGGAGCTACAAGCAATACAATATTAATAAATTTGGATGGACATGTCCTAACTACTCAGAACTGATCAGGTCATTTGACTGTGTATTAATACCTCCCCATCAGATAGCTATATTAGCTGTTTTTAGAATATTTGTTTTTTTTTTATGTATAATACAAATATTTGTACCTTTTATACTACAAGTTCTCTCTTTTGCCTATTCTATTGCTTATGTTCGTGTTCCAGTAAGCTAAACTGGGAGCTGCTAGGGGATTGATTATAGCACCATTGAATAATTATATCTGGACTCAGCATATATATATGGAAAATGAATCATGAATGTTTTAAACATCTTTATGTAATATATTTGGGATTATATCCCTACAGCCATTCATGACACATTTTTTTTGAATGCATCCGATTTTTATATTAGTACTTTTTGAAGCTTGATGCATCTGGCCCAATGTCTTTTAAGTAAACAATGTCTGTCTGATGGTAACTTTTTTCTGACACTGTTTGACCACCCCAAAGAACAGTATGTTTGTGCTACATGAACACACAAATTCTTTACAACATTCTGTACTTGTCTACTCCCCGGAATGGCCAGGAGGCTCCTGAAAATGGGGTGGCACTCCAGGCAACCCGGAAAAGCAAGCAAGTCTCCTGCTACCTGCTGACACCCTCCTGCACTCCTCCTCTCCCCTGCAGCCACCCGCTTAAAGATGAAAATTAGGCAGAGTGATAATGTTATTCATTCTGAATCGCATCGTCACATTCCCGCACCCTAATTTACAATGTTGGTAATGTGGAGAGAGCAGTCAGAAACATGGCATGTACATTATGCCATATACTGAAAGTTGAATTACTAAAAGGATAGATTACTGCCCCTTTCTCCTAAGCAAATTGATGTACTGCTGTACTGATAATATATTGCAAATTTCTCCAAATATGCAAATAGTTGCATTTCACATGCAAAACATTGAATTTATTTACCAGAATATGCTTTAATATTGCCTCTAGATAAAACACAACATCTGTGCCTTTTGCTGCAAATGATATTTCTTACAAGTTGTTAGCAGAATATTCTAGCCGCTTATTTCCTCAAAATGTCAAATGGACAGAGCAGCCTTCTGTTTCCATAATTGTCGACAGACATTAGAAGTTTTTTGTTTTGCCAAATGTCTTATTCATTCTCATTTTTACTAATTGTATTGTTTTGTTTTGTGAAACTTAATAAAAGAACAAATACTGTACTTACTTTTAAACATTCATGAGCTGATTCAGATATGACATCTGTTGAGGACTTCGCCAGAACATATTAAATTTATAATTACAGGTTTAAAAAATAAACTACAATATAAGTACCATTAAGGGGCAAAATAGCAAATACTGTAGCTCCGAAACAGTTGCGAGAAGGACCCTGCAGCCATGGTGCCCCATACCCCCAAGTCGTACATGTTTATTTAAAATTTCTATAAAACTTGTATACAATTGCTGTAATAAAAATGTCAAATAAGCAAAGCAAGGTGGCAATCTGAAAACTGTTAATTGCTACTTTATGTATCAAAGTGTTTGCCTTGCATTTTCTTTTACTAAATATTGAAAGAAGCAGAACTGCTATTCTTACAGTTGGTTGGTTGGTTGGTTGGTAATACACTGATAAGCCCCATTTTAATATACTTGATTGACACATATCATGTTCAATCTGTATTGGAGTTTTAAAGTTTGCAAACTCTGCACCCTTTTTAGGAAGTCACTTATTGAACAAATAACATACAGCATACTTGCCTACTTATTAGAGTAGAGGTCTAACAAGCAAATGTGTGGGCAAGCTGAGATATATTGGGGGAAATTTACTAAGCCAAATATGGCTAAAATATTGTTATCTGTATTAGTAAATAGGAATATTTTAGGCGTATTCATATTTTTGGCATTTACTATGCCAAAAATACAACAATTTGTATTCATATTCATATCACATTCGTATTCGTATTTACCGATACATGTGTAAATTAAATACGACAGAGATAACAGTCGTATGCATTCGTATTTAGAATACGATTAGGAATTTTCGTATTCTTAGTAAATTTTGCACTTTGCGTCAGCAGCAGACACCAACTCCTATTGAAAAATGCACCATGATTTGTGGACAGGGCCATGTTGGCACAAAATACAAATGGATGACTGGTGGATGGGATGCCAGCAGTGAGATTCTCAAAAAATGTGTACAAACAAAATGTGCAAAAAAAGTTCACATGTGCAGCCTGTGAACACACAAGGGTCCTCCAGTCAGATTACAGACATTGACATGCTAATGCAGGGAATTCCGACAGTGCAATAATTCTACATACTGTACCTTCTCCCTGCCCCCTAAACCTCCCTTTGTACAGCCTAATCCCTGCCCCCCACAGCCTAAACCTAACCTTCCCTATTAGTGCCTAACTGTAACATCCCTACCCCAGACCCCAACCCTCCTACTTTATAGTTTAAACCTAACACCCCCTTTCTTAAGGTGCCCATACACCTTACAATTATTGTATACAATATTGTATACAATATTGCACCTCATCGCATCTCAAGGTGCCCATACACGTTACAATTATTGTATACAATATTGTATACAATATCGCATCTCATCGCATTTCGGTTTTGCGATGAGGTGAGATAAGATGAGATCTAGTACAAAAAATATGTGCAGCACATACTTTTTGTACTAGATCTCATCTCATCGCAAAACCGAGATGCGATATTGTATACAATATTGTATACAATAATTGTAACGTGTATGGGCACCTTCAGTTTTGCGATGAGATGAGATCTAGTACAAAAAGTATGCGCAGCACATACTTTTTGTACTAGATCTCATCGCAAAACCATGATGCAATGAGATGCGATATTGTATACAATATTGTATACAATAATTGTAACGTGTATGGACACCTTAGTGCCTAACCCTAGCCGTCCCTCCCTGCAGCCTAAACCTTATCCAACCCCCATCAGCCTTAAATTTTCTACCTAGCTAACTTTCAATTGGGATGCCGGCATTCGGGATCCTGGCATAGGCATCTCCATGGATGTGGTAATTCAGCGCTGACCTTCTGGCCTTAAATTAAGACTCTGTTGT
This sequence comes from Crinia signifera, assembly GCF_055691185.1. Taxonomy (NCBI): domain Eukaryota; kingdom Metazoa; phylum Chordata; class Amphibia; order Anura; family Myobatrachidae; genus Crinia; species Crinia signifera. The sequence goes on along the minus strand of NC_139223.1, from coordinate 78,841,421 downwards.
CAGCATTCTGACAGCTGGCATCCAGATGACTAGGATATTAACTACATCCCAATGGCATAGTTGAAAGCTAAATGCATAGTCTCAGTCCTATCCACATCTCAGTCCTGGCATATTCAGACACATGGCCATTGTTCATAACGGAAGGGCTTTGTAGTGGGTGGTGTCAGGGAGACATGGAGATGGTCCATCTTATGAGTATGATGTTGGAGTGTTGTGGACGTGTTGTTGAAAGTGGTTGTGCTGTATAAACAGACAATCAACCACTATTTAAGGACAGAGAAACTGTACATGCCATAGATCCGGTGCAAGTGTTGATAGTTCAATAGAAACAGAAACATACTGTAGAATTTGATGGCAGATAAGAACCATTTGGCCCATCTAGTCTGCCCCTTTTTTTATCCTTCAGGTAATCTCAACCCTTTTTGATCCTTATTTCGTTGTAAGATTATTCATATGCCTATCCCAAGCATGTTTAAATTGTTCTACTGTCTTACCCTCTACCACCTCTGATGGGAGGCTATTCCACTTATCCACTACCCTTTCTGTGAAGTAATTCTTTCTAACATTTCCCCTGAACCTACCTCCCTCCAGTTTCAGTGCATGTCCTCGTGTTCTATTACTTCTTTTCCTTTGAAAAAAAATTTCCCTCCTGAACTATGTTAAAACCCTTGATATATTTGAAGATTTCTATCATGTCCCCCCTTTCCCTTTTCTGCTCCAAACTATACATGTTAAGATCTTTTAGTCTATCCAGGTAAGTTTTGTGATGTAGGCCATGAACCATTTTAGTTGCCCTTCTTTGTACACTCTCTAATGTAGTTATATCCTTCTGAAGATATGGCCTCCAAAACTGGACACAGTATTCCAGATGAGGCCGTACCAATGACCTATACAGTGGCATTATTACTTATTTTTTTTCTGCTACTGATTCCTCTCCCTATGCAACCAAGCATCTGACTAGCCTTCCTCATTGCTTTGCTACATTGCTTTCCTGCCTTTAAGTCACTTGAAATAGTGACTCCTACTGTAGATCTCTTTCCTCCTCAGTAGTTTCCATTATAGTACCCTTGATACTATATTGAGCCTTTGGGTTTTTGAGTCCCAAGTACAAAATTTTGCATTTTTTAGCATTAAACTGTAGTTACCATGCTCTTGACCAATTCTCAAGTTTACCTAGATCATCAGTCATTTGATTTACCCCTCCTGGTGTGTCTACTCTGTTGCATATCTTTGTGTCATCTGCAAAAAGGCATACTTTCCCTTCAATACCATTTGCAATGTCACTAACAAAGATTTTAAAGAGCACTGGAAGAATGGCAGTAGTGGCTCCAGATGTGGGTCTGCGGCACAACTCAAAATTCATATAGGGAAGCCACATAACTGCCAGTGAGTCAGTAAGGAATGGCAGTTGGTGGCAGTGGGTGTGGCTCCCCTATTTAAATTTTGAACTGTGTTTCACCCCCCCCCCCCCCTTTTGAAGCTGCGCTGCATATAATGATAAACTTTATTTACAATTTGCATTTTATTTAAAATGTTTTTTTTTTCCCCTTACTTCCGGTTCCGGCATGAAGGAATGAGCAGCCTCTCCTTGCCACTCCGTCGCCCGACTTGGCTTTCAGCAGCATCAAGCTGTCGGCACATCGCATAAACCTCTCCTGGTCTCCCCGCCAGGACACCTCAACAATGGACAAATTCTTAGGTCCGCTATCGGCATCCAAGCAGGTGCCTCCGCCCCAGCAACAACAGCAGGAGAAGAGACGCGGGCAGCATAACATGGTGCCATACAGTAATGACGCAGCGGGAACTCCAGTGTCTAAGAAAGCAATCACTGATCACAGCCATAACAGTTTTGGTTTTATCACATCACTCATTTTTTTATTTCTTCTCCCTACACCCCAATTTCTCATCACTTGATACTATTTGTAACATCTTAGCACTTATAATTTAATATAATATACTCACCTAATCATAACTCATATTCACACATGTCACTATCTATTATGTCTTCACTCATCACGAATTAATACTCACTTATCATCACCATTATCAGGTGATGACCACTAGATCAGAAATAAATAATCTGATCCCAGTCACTTTTTTATCCTTTATTTATCACTTTTATCATTTATTTGCCCCGTTTATTCATATTTATAATGGTAACAATGGATAACCTATAAACCTCATGGCCAATATAGTGTTGTTCCCTGACAGTGCAACACAATTAAAACCATTGGGATATACCTTGGATCACTAAGTCGCTATAAAGTTAAGATGCAAGGGTGCACATTAATGTAAATATGTGTAAATATCTAAAATACGTTATGCATTATGCACCATGCTCATTACGGGGTTGGGGCTCTGTATACAGTGACTTCCTGGTTGACCAGCCCGACCTCAGGATTGGCTGAGGGAGGATCACATGCGCAGTGACGCTTAGTATGGGAGCCGGATTATCAGGGGAGACCAGGATCGCGCGGATCAGATGACGCGACACGCTGGTCACGTGGGGCGGGACGCCGACCACGTGACCCCAACAATACACATACGATCTGACGCTCTCAGCTGATTTGACTGAGACGTCAGAACGGAGGGGTGACGTCTGCATATTAACACGCGGAGATGATTGGCCCCAATAAACACATGACAGCCACCGAGGTCTGTCATTGGTGGGGCATTACTAGTAAATAGCGATCAGCTGGGACACTCAGGTTGGCCTTGAGAAAGCTGAACTAGTCAGCGAAACATCGGTGTCGGGTACAACCTGCCCAAATATGCTCACTAGCCTGATGAATGTACATAAATGATGTTGGTTTATTAAGGGCGCTATCAGACCATCCAAGTGTCAAACTATTACACTTTGGATGAAGGAGGTAGTAAATGCCCTGTAAATGTGCCTGAGTAACTGAATAAAAACCTAAGGAGAAAATTATAACTCCGATTCTTAACTCAGTATATCTATGTGAGCACTTTCACTTTGATCTTAGGAAAGCCCTCAATAATCATGTTTTCATTCTAATATGGTTCTTCCCCTTCCATTTTTCAAATTGTTCAACCCTGATTACAAATACTGTCATCATGCCTTTTCTGTGTTGCCAATAAAACACTACCAGAAATCCTCTGCACCAGACAAAAGTTCAAAACATATCCCTAAAACCACCACTAGATGGTGCAATAGGATAGTGTATCAGAGGTCCTTAGTGAGAAAGGTCCCTGACAAAAACATATTTACCCACCAGAAGAGGGCAGTGCAATTATAAAAAGGTTGAACTAAAATTTGAAATCTGTATTTGTCATTTGGAGACCATTAATTAATGAACAGGGCTATATATTCCTTTTCTGATCAATAAAACCACATCTTTGGCTATCATTCTGTGGGCATAAATTTTGGGCAGGAATCAAGTGTCATTTTTAAAGCACCTATTTCTTGCCTTTTTGTGCACATTGTGTGTATGTGTGTGTACGTCTAATATTTTAAACTCTTATTTTTTCGCTGCATTCCCATTCAAGTTAATTGTGGGATTATTAACCATGCTGTATTAAAAGTTATTTTTTATGATTCCATTTCTTTAGTGCGTTCCCCCTTGAGCAGTCCCCTTTTTCTTTTGTCTAAAATACTATATGCCTGACTGCCGGGAACAGCACCCCCTCTAGTCTATTTAAGAAAATTTGGGGTTCCTTCTCTTTAAAAAATATCTTTAAATCCGGTGTGCAGGAGTGCAACAGGCTTCCTAGTGGAGCCATCACATGCCACAATTGTTTTCTGTTAAACTCAGTTTCTCGCACTCCTAGCACCCACGAGAATTATGCTCTCTTAAATATTCCCATGAAACTCTAAAAGCCATATAAGAACAACCTCCTTGTCCCAGTATCAATTTCAATCAGGTATTATAACCCTACCATGTCTCAATTTAGTCTCACTAGAGATCTGGCAGAAAGAAGAGATAAATTGAGGAATGATATTGATTCTCTATTCTCAAATAATGAAGACATAACGGACACCTCCTTAGGAGGATGGTCCGATGATCTGTTCGCCCTAAAAACAGCTCTCATGAGGCAGAGCAAGACCTCCTGGAACAGGAGTACTTTTGATAGTTACCTTAAAAACCATCTTATACCCAGGGGTCTTAGACCCAAAGTGTTTCCTGCTTTTGAATTAGCCAATGGAGACCTGAAAAAAGAATGGGAGACGGTGCTATCTAATTGTTCAAAAGAATTAATAAAGATCCTCATGAAACATGATGACTTAGTATTGGCACAACTGAATCAAGAGATTACCCAATTAGGGGAAAAGCTCAAAAACTTTGAAAACAATGAGGCTTTTCTGAAAAGATATGATAAATATCGTAAGGAAATTGAGACTTTCGAGCAAGAAATTATTGAAAGAAAACGGAGGAAATTTCAGAGGGATAAGACTGATTATTCCCTGAATCAGGTGTTTAGGTGGAATACCAAACCACGCCAAGTCAGAGGCAACACCAGCACACTGAATTTTAGTAGCTCAGAAATTGAGACATCAGACGGGGACATATCAGATAATCAATCTTCCCAGTGGGATCACAGGAGGATTTTTTTAGGTCAAAATCAGACCAGACAAGATCATGGAGAAAGATCAGGAGGGGGAAGAGGAGGTCGAAGACGAAAAAGAGAGGCCCTAGACTGGAAAGGGGAGCCGAGGGAGAGAAGGAGGTACCAGAATTAGACAAAGCAAGGGGAACAACAAGGGAGGAGGAAGCAGATTCTTTACGTATTATCAATCTTACGGATAGAATACTTACCCAAGACCAGGAAGCTATCCTGAGTAAGGGTCTTTCCTTTTCCCCTGCATCAGACTTCGACCGTTTTGAAGTCGAAAAGGATCTTCAATTATTTACGCGGAAAATTCTATTAAGGAAATTTTTCTGTAAAAAAACCTTTCTAGGGGGCAATGGCGGAACACAAGCCAATGATCCAGTCTCCCTTGATGCAGAAGACCACATAGCTGTACAAATTCTGGAAGACCTCGAAAACGAAATCGAACAAGAGATGCCTCTCACCTCAATCCCTAACAACAGCAGGATAAAGAAGAAATCCACTTTTTTTCCTGACAGTCAAATATGTCCGGCTGTACAGATCTATCAAGAAATGGTATCCCGAGATCTGGATGACCTTATGAGGAGGAAGAAAGGATTAAGAGATAACATCAGCAAACAGGAAAGGTTGGCATTGTCTGAGATAGCCAAATGGGACGATGTAATTATAAAAGCATCAGATAAAGGTGGCAACATAGTCCTTTGGCCCAGACCTATGTACTTGGAAGAACTAGACAACCATGTGAATGACACCACCTGTTATAAGCGACTGATTTTTAATCCAAGTAACCTCTTTACCTCCCAATATAATAAGATCGTACAAACAGCCTACTCTAATAATATCATTTCAAAAAACGACTTTGAATTTCTCAAAATGGAGAAACCCAAGACCCCTACCCTGTATTTACTCCCCAAAATACATAAAAATGATAAGAAACCTCCGGGAAGACCGATTCTGTCAGGTATGGGGAGCCTGACAGAAAAGGCCAGCATTTACGTCGATCAACATCTCAGAGAACACGTACTTGCATTACCGTCTTATGTCAAAGACACGACAGACGTGTTGAATAGACTGCAGAACATCTCAGTCAATCCCGGAGTTTGGCTGGTCTCCTGTGATGTAGAGAGCCTGTACACCAGCATCAATCATGAGCTGGGTGTACAGGCGGCTCGGTACTTTCTTAACATGGGAACCCGTTCTGATTTCAATTAATTCATTTTGGAGTTGCTGAGTTTCATACTCACCCGCAACTTCTTTGTGTGCCAAGAATCCCACTACCTCCAGGTTAGAGGGACGGCAATGGGGACTGCATGTGCCCCTACCTATGCCAACCTCTACCTGGGGTGGTGGGAAAAGGAAGTGGTTTTTCAAGAGGCTATGGAACAATACACCGATAACATCCTCATGTACTTCAGGTACATAGATGATGTCCTCTTCCTATGGGAAGGTGATTTGGGACACCTGAAGGAATTCCTAGCCATTCTTAACAACAATCAACTAAATCTCAAGTTGACATCTGAAATGAATCAAAGAGAGATCAGCTTCTTAGATCTAAAAATTCGGATCAATGAGGAAGGTGTCATCTCTACTGATCTCTACCGTAAAAAAACCGCTACCAACAGCATCCTCCACTCTGAAAGTTCTCACCTACCCTCGACTATTAGAGCTATCCCCAAAGGGGAATTAATGAGGATCAAACGAAACGTCTCTGACCCAGAAACATTCCAAATGCGTGAGAAAGAACTGCAGGACCGTTTTAGAAGAAGAGGTTACAGCAAGCGATTAATAAAAAAGGCAACTAAACAAGTTGAGACCTTCTCTCGCGAAACCCTTCTAAAACCAAGACAAAAGAATAACTCAGACTCTATCCGATTTATAGGAACTTTCAATGTGCATTGGAAAGAGATTAACCAGATTCTCCAAAAACACTGGGATGTTTTAAAAGTGGATAAAGATCTGAATACCATTTTACCTTCAAAGATACAAACATGTTGGAGGAGATCACGTAACATCAAGGATCACCTGGTCCAGAGCCATCTTTCCAAAATATGTGAATCCAGACCAAACAGAAAAGGCTCCAAGAGTTGTGGCCATTGTAAGGCTTGCAAGTATATGATTCCCAAGGAAGACTTTGTGGACAAAAATCTAAAAACTTGGAAGATCCAAAGCCTTATAACATGCACCACGGTGGGCACCGTATATCATCTAGAGTGCCCATGTGGGAAGATTTACATAGGCAAAACATCCAGGCCCCTTAAGACTCGTATCTTGGAGCATGTAGGCAGTATAAGAAATGCCCGCACGGATTCTCAAAAATTTAAGAACATCACCTCTGTGGCCAGGCATTTCTTAAGAATGCACAATGGAGACCCCAACGGTCTTAAAGCATTTGGAATGAGACACATTAAACTGGGTATACGAGGCGGAGATTTGGATAAACAACTCTTACAATTCGAAACCAAAATGATCTTTTTATTGGACAGTCTCTTTCCCAAGGGATTGAATGAGGCGAACAGTTATACATCCTTTCTTTAGTGAGAACTCCCGAGTTATATATGCAACATACCTCTGTTACTCCCTGGTGTCTATGTCATGCCCCAAATGGGGTAGAATTCATCCGAGAATTCCAGAAATTTATGCACGACTGCAATATGGAGGAAGTGTGGAACATATAATGACTATCACATTTGCCAGTGTTATGGCACCACAACTCCTCTACATACAACTATTACCATACCTGCAAATATGTCATGGCATCAGAATCCCCCTCATGAATTAAGCTCCCTACTATAAACACAAACATCGATTTCTCCCGTGACGTAGATCACAAATTCTAAACATACTTACCAACCTTTCCGGGGAATCCTCCGGCTATAAGAATACCTATAGGAGAAGAAAAGAAAGAGAAAAAAGTGAAAAAATAATGATATAAATTTCATTTAAGATCCTTTTTCACCCAGACATACAAGAATCAATATAATCTCTCTCCATCCCCTTCATTTATTCACAAGGAAAAGAAACAATGGTACTTTATCCCATCCCCTATCCTTGGACCATTTGTTGCATGGGCCCCCTCACCTTCATTTATTCACAAGGAAAAGAAACAATGGTACTTTATCCCATCCCCTGTCCTTGGACAATCTGTTGCATGGGCCCCCTCACTGTATTAGATTGAGGCTGGGCCATTGTTTATCAGGTACTGGACAATCTGTTGCATGGGCCCCCTCACTGTATTAGCTTGAGGCTGGGCCATTGTTTATCAGGCACTGATATTTATAAAAAGTAATCTCAAGAATTATGAGAATGATATGGATGACTCGTTATCATTTATCCATATGTTGTCTCACTCATGACAATATCAGCACTCTATGTTGGCCAATGAGGCCACAGTATATATATAAAGCCATTATAATAGTTTCAAAAAAACCTTTTATTGAGATATTTCAACATTTCCCTTTCCCTGTCATTTATTTTCACTCATTTATTTTCACATTTATCACTCAGTTTTGGTTTTATCACATCACTCATTTTTTTATTTCTTCTCCCTACACCCCAATTTCTCATCACTTGATACTATTTGTAACATCTTAGCACTTATAATTTAATATAATATACTCACCTAATCATAACTCATATTCACACATGTCACTATCTATTATGTCTTCACTTATCACGAATTAATACTCACTTATCATCACCATTATCAGGTGATGACCACTAGATCAGAAATAAATAATCTGATCCCAGTCACTTTTTTATCCTTTATTTATCACTTTTATCATTTATTTGCCCCGTTTATTCATATTTATAATGGTAACAATGGATAACCTATAAACCTCATGGCCAATATAGTGTTGTTCCCTGACAGTGCAACACAATTAAAACCATTGGGATATACCTTGGATCACTAAGTCGCTATAAAGTTAAGATGCAAGGGTGCACATTAATGTAAATATGTGTAAATATCTAAAATACGTTATGCATTATGCACCATGCTCATTACGGGGTTGGGGCTCTGTATACAGTGACTTCCTGGTTGACCAGCCCGACCTCAGGATTGGCTGAGGGAGGATCACATGCGCAGTGACGCTTAGTATGGGAGCCGGATTATCAGGGGAGACCAGGATCGCGCGGATCAGATGACGCGACACGCTGGTCACGTGGGGCGGGACGCCGACCACGTGACCCCAACAATACACATACGATCTGACGCTCTCAGCTGATTTGACTGAGACGTCAGAACGGAGGGGTGACGTCTGCATATTAACACGCGGAGATGATTGGCCCCAATAAACACATGACAGCCACCGAGGTCTGTCATTGGTGGGGCATTACTAGTAAATAGCGATCAGCTGGGACACTCAGGTTGGCCTTGAGAAAGCTGAACTAGTCGGCGAAACATCGGTGTCGGGTACAACCTGCCCAAATATGCTCACTAGCCTGATGAATGTACATAAATGATGTTGGTTTATTAAGGGCGCTATCAGACCATCCAAGTGTCAAACTATTACACTTTGGATGAAGGAGGTAGTAAATGCCCTGTAAATGTGCCTGAGTAACTGAATAAAAACCTAAGGAGAAAATTATAACTCCGATTCTTAACTCAGTATATCTATGTGAGCACTTTCACTTTGATCTTAGGAAAGCCCTCAATAATCATGTTTTCATTCTAATATGGTTCTTCCCCTTCCATTTTTCAAATTGTTCAACCCTGATTACAAATACTGTCATCATGCCTTTTCTGTGTTGCCAATAAAACACTACCAGAAATCCTCTGCACCAGACAAAAGTTCAAAACATATCCCTAAAACCACCACTAGATGGTGCAATAGGATAGTGTATCAGAGGTCCTTAGTGAGAAAGGTCCCTGACAAAAACATATTTACCCACCAGAAGAGGGCAGTGCAATTATAAAAAGGTTGAACTAAAATTTGAAATCTGTATTTGTCATTTGGAGACCATTAATTAATGAACAGGGCTATATATTCCTTTTCTGATCAATAAAACCACATCTTTGGCTATCATTCTGTGGGCATAAATTTTGGGCAGGAATCAAGTGTCATTTTTAAAGCACCTATTTCTTGCCTTTTTGTGCACATTGTGTGTATGTGTGTGTACGTCTAATATTTTAAACTCTTATTTTTTCGCTGCATTCCCATTCAAGTTAATTGTGGGATTATTAACCATGCTGTATTAAAAGTTATTTTTTATGATTCCATTTCTTTAGTGCGTTCCCCCTTGAGCAGTCCCCTTTTTCTTTTGTCTAAAACACAGCCATAAGGAGTCAGGTACCATTGCACTTAAAGACCCTTCTATGTTACAATATAGTGACCTGGTGGAAGCATTACAAACCACTATGGTTCAACTATTGCAAAAGGCAGTAACTGATATCACCATACAAATTAACCATTTATCAGACATTTAGTGGGTTTACCGTTTTTGAAAAAATGCAATTTTTTCTCAAATCACCTTATATCGCCGTTTTTTAAAATCGCATTTTTGCCGCGAATTCGCATATTTAGTGAGGTGCGTATTCCGGCATGAAAAGTGTGATAAAGTGCGATATAGGGCGATTTTAGCCATGAAAAAGTGTGATTTTTTTGTCATGAAAAGGTGCGATTTTGGTCAAATGTGCGATGTTGTAATTTAAAAAAAATGGCGTGAGGTCCCCCCTCCTGTACATAACCAGCCCCGGGCTCATTGAGCCGGACCTGGTTCCAAAAATACGGGGGACAAAAAGCATACGGGTCCCCCGTATTTCTGAAACAAGCCCCGGAATCTTGGACCGGGCCTGGTTCCAAAAATGCGGGGGACTAAAAATCCGTATTTTGAAACCAGCACCGGGCTCCAACATCCCTCGGTGTCATGCCACAGCCGGGGGACACTTTTTAGATAAGGTCCCCCGGCCAAAACATGAGCACCGTGGCTGGTCAGCCTTGGATGTGGTACCTGGGGGAGTGGGGACCCCCCAGTAAAGGGGTCCCCCCCAGGCTTCACCCATCTGGGGCTGAAGCCCGGGGCTGTCACCGGCGTCTGTGGCCAGTGGACGCCGGCCTGATAGGGTTAAACTGACATTCTTAACATTGCTTAATACAGGAGAACTACAAGTGCTAGCAGACCTCCCCCACATGCTAGGACTTGGAGAACTACAAGTCCCAGCATGCGGGACATTAATGGGCCTGCTGGGACTTGTAGTCCACCTGTAAAAAGAATGTTAAAAGAAGACACACACACAGAAAAGTAAAACTTTATTGCACACACACACACACACACACACACCTCACTTTTACACCAACATACTTACTGATCCAGGATCCAGCGCTGGTCTCCCTCCTGCATAGCCAGCTCCCCCCGCACTGACAGCGGGGACAACCGGCTTTCTCCAATGGAGCTAACAGCTTCTGTCTTGCTGTCCCAGTGGAACAGTGGGCAGGAGGGAGGAAGCTGCGCACCAGATCTAGGTACCCCCCGACTACTGCGTACCCCATGTATGTATCATGCTAGGCTGTACCTGGACTCCCTCTCGGATCAACAGGTTGTGGGGATGTTTAGGCTGAACCGCAATAACCTGTTGGACTTATATGAGCAGGTGAGAGATGATTTGGACCCTTGGGGGGGGGGGCAACTATGCAGTGTCTGGGCTGCAGAAATTAATGTGTACCCTCTACTATTTGGCCACAGGCTTCATTCAGTCTGTGACCTAATGGTCCTTTGGGGTATCACAAGCAGAGCCGGCCCTAGCCTAAATGACGCCCTAGGCAAGATTTTGGCTGGTGCCCCCTAGCACCGCCACTAGTTCCGCCTGTGACCCTGCTCCCCTTTCCCAGCACCATCAACCCTCATCATAGCAGTCATCATTTTGGTGCTCCTACCCGCAATATTTTAAATAGAAACAGCGCACACATTCGGTGCGCAGCCCAAACAGGGGTGTGTTTTTGCTGGGAAGGGGCATGGCCACAAAATAGGACCCCCAATTCAAATTATGCCACACAGTAGTGCAACTTTATTCACATTATATCATGCAATGGTGTCCCTTATTCACGTTACATCACACAGTAGTACCACTTTACCTTATATACATTACTCCTCACATTATTCACATTATACCCTTAGAAAAAAATCCTGAAAAAATATTGTATTTTAAGCACCTCCATGGCCACACTGCTACTCAGCACAAAGCAGTGTGTGCTGGGCAGAGGAGAAGAGCTGCAGCTGCTGCTGTCACTTAAGGGGAGGGGGCCCGGGGCCCCCACTGGGCCCTTCCATCAGACTTTGGCCTGGGTAATTTGTACCCCCTACCCCTTTCTCTTGGCATCCCTGATAATACCACACAGTAATGCCCCTTACACATGACATACATTATTAATGTCCTAATAACCATAATGCCCATTACACATTATGCCAACCTTTATTAATGCCCTTCATACACATCATGACACACATAATGCCCCTTACACATATGTTGCACATTATTAATGCCCTTATACATATGACACACATAATGCCTGTTACACATATGTCGCACATTTTTAATGCATTTATACATGACACACATAATGCCCCTTACACATATGCAGAACACTATTGCACAACCAACCCACCAGCAGACAGCACTCGCACAGCCGCTAACACTGTGACCTCTGCCGCTGCTTGGATACAGATGTTTCCTCATACATCTTGCCTCAATAGGCCATGCAGCTCCTGGCCATTTCTGCTAACGTTGGGTGCCTTTTTTGCCGAAAATTCATCTTATTTGCATTGTCATGACCAGCACACACAAGGAGCTTCCAAAGATTAAAATGATATATTGCCTATATTCTGTGTTCGACTGTGGCTGTACCTACATGTTACAGTGATTTCCATGAATACACTATTTCATATGCAGATACAGCCTCACTCACACACAGAATATAGGCATGCTGCATATAATTTTAATCAGCAGAAGCTGCTGATGCCCCTAGGCATTCCAAATGCCCTAGGCAATTGCCTAGTTTGCCTATGCCTAAGGCCGGGTCTGATCACAAGTCACTTTCTCTAAGCATTTTACTCAAGTGTTACTTGCTTTAAAGAAGTTGTGGCGGACATACATCAGATTCCCACGTTCTGAGTTGGAGTGGCAGGACCTCAGGGGGTATGATTATTTTTAGCTTGACCTCATAGGACGTGTAGCAGTCAGTGGTGGGGCTTCCTCCGCCAGTCTTGGTGACCTCCTCCAACTCCATGGTCATTTTACTTTTGAGGTGTCTCTTTGAACCTCTTCTTGACGTTTCTGACTAGGCGCTTGTGGTGACTTACAGCGTTCACTGCCTGGGTGATGTCCTTCCACATAGGCCTTTTACGCTGTGCAGTGGTCTTGTTGTGACTTTTCCCCAATAACAGGTCAAACAGGGTTATGATAGCCCGGACAAGCGCAGCATTCTCCTCGTAGGAGAATCTCACATTTCTGCCACTTTTTGTGCGGCCAGCTTCAACCTTCTCCTCCTCCTCAATTTCTACTCCAGCCATGTACACCTCCTCCTCCATGCCAGTGTCTTCTTCCTCCTCCTCCTCCTCCTCATGTCCATCTTCCTCCACCTCTGACATGTGGGCCTCCTGCAGCTGCTCTGGGGTATGGAATAGGTCCTGGGTATAGGATGGGGATGCCAGCGGATCCTCCACCTCCTTCTGCTGGGGCTGGTCCGCCAGGATCTTATAGGCCAATCTCTTTGCTTAATATTGACTATAAGATCTTTACTAAAATATTAGCAGAAATATTGAAACCAATTTTACCAGTAATAATCCATAATGATCAAACTGGTTTTGTTTCTGGGAGACATTCTGTTGTCAATGTTCGCAGGGTACTGGCAGCTATACAACACTCTAGTGATTTCTCTGTGCTCGGCAGGCCGCCAAATATGGTGCTTGCGCTGGACGCAGAGAAAGCTTTCAATTTAGTATTATGGCCACATCTATTTCAAACATTACAAAAATGTGGTTTTCCCCTGGACTTTATAAAAATTATCCATGTCTTATATACATCCCCTAAATCCTCCGTAGCATGTAATGGGCTATATTTATCTCTTTTTCAGTTATCTAGAGGAATCTGTCAAGCCTGTCCGATGTCAACTCTTTTATTTGACATTGCCATAGAGCCCTTGGCCATGGCAATTCACACCTCTCCGTTGATTCATGGAATTAAAATGAATGGGGAAGAGTTAAAAATCACTTTATTCGCTGATGACCCACTGATCTCTTTATTTCAAATCCTTTACACACCCTGCCAGCCCTTCTGAACCACGTTGACTCATTCAGGAAGGTTTCGGGATATAAAATAAATATCTCAAAATCAGAACTACTGTGCATATGCTAAAGCTTATGGCAGGGAATTTAGACTGTAAACTCCAATAGGGCAGTGACCAATGTGAATGATTACATCCTCTGTATACTGCTGTATAATATGACTGCTGCTATATAAATAAATAATCATAACTAATAAAAATAGATGTGAACTATATAGTCTTGCAGACAGCAAATGATCCATATATTTCATAATCCCATACAGCCTATTGTTGCTGAACTACTTTACATGCTACTTTTGCTCCATTTCTACAAGAAAGCGATGTCTGGAGATTACTTAAGATTACTTAAATGTCAGTAAAATTTAGACTTTTTACAAAGCGCATGATACTGTATTTACTGCAGAGTTCACAAATCAACCCATGGGATCTAATAGAGCATTAATGCAAATACATTGTGTCACAGCAAGTCACATTGGATGTCACAGAATTATCAAGGAAAAATATATGTTATCCCTTTTTTATTCGAATTTTGGTACTTGTTTAGTTTCAGGGCTGCAGTTACGTAGTGCTGTTTTGAGAATACCAATACAGCACTATGCTGCCGTAACTACGTAACTGCTTCTGGAGCCCTGAAACGACACAATGGTAAATATCCCCACTGTCCACGTCATACCTCCAGTGTCCACGTGGGCGTGGAGTTGAATTTATAAAGCACGCTCGCCACCAAGTCCGTAGCGTGGCGATACGCGTCCGCTCGCCACGCTTCGGGCTCGGTGGCTCACTGCGCTCGCAACACTTCATAAAATCAACTCCATTCCCACGTGGACACTGGGGGTATTTCGTGGATAGTGGGGATATGATTGTGTTAGTGTGTGAAATGTGTGTTGATAGTGTGTGTGTGTGTGTGTGTACTGCAGTGCGTGATACTTACCCTCAGCGATTTCCCCCCTCCGCCACCTGTGTCTCGCTGAAGCTGCTGCTGGCGGCTGTTACTCTGCTGCTACGCTGCACCTGCCTGTCACTGGCCGGGAGCAGCGCTGCCGACACAGCCGGCAGCCGGGAGCGGGGGGAGATGCACCCGGTGGCACACAGCCAGGATCGGGGGGAGATGCGCCCGGTGGCACACAGCCGGGAGCAGGGGGAGCCATACAGCACTGTACTTACAGCCGGCAGCCGGGAGCAGGGGGAGATGCGCCTGGCGGCACACAGCCGGGAGCTGGGGGAGCCATTGTTTAGTTTAACGGCGCCAGCTACGCTGACAACATAGCTTAGGCTACATTGTCAGAGTAGCGTAGAGCTGCCACCGTGAAACTAAACAAGTACCGATTTTTTTTATTTATTTCCCCTTTAAGTTGATTTAATGTTTTTTTTTTTGGTCTTTTTTCATATTGCTGCACAAAAGCACTTAGTCTATTATAAGAAATCACAACTTTGTTGAGTCAGCCAATAAGTCATTCTGTAACAAATCCCTTTGGATACTTTGCCATAAATCATACTCTGCTGTAAAGTCCACTAACAATTTAAGGAACAGATACTATGTCAGTGTTACATACAGGGCAAGAGTGTTGCAGCACATAATGTTTTAAAGAGTAACACAATAAAACAGTATTAGCCTTTGGCAAGCTGCATATTATTATGTGCTAGGATTTGTGCTGAGCAACTGCAATGCAGATCTAAGCTTTAGAATTATTTCTGTTCTTTCCTCAGAACAGGAGGTACCATAAATATTTCTTATATTATGAAACAAATTCTTCATCTCTCATAGCAAATGTGGGCCTATTGTCTTGACACTTAAATTGGCAAGATTGAATAAAACAATTAATATAGAATATACATTTGCTATGATCATACAGTTTATTCACATGCACTAAATGTACTTGCTGAAAAGGTAGGTCTTAATATATATTTTTTTTCACTATAATGTTTTAGAAAGGATTTTATTGTCATTGAAAGCAGGTTCGATTATTACCTAAGTATGCTATTTATAACCTTGATTGGATGCAGCCATGATAGCACTGGGCAAAATGTTGAAAAACAAAACAGAAATATCTATGCCTACTCTTGAGATTCCTGTATAATGGCCTGCTCACTGTGTGTTGGGGCATCCTGAACGTGAGCTGGGAGCCAGCACGGCGCATGTGCCTGCTCTACCACTAGACATCGCGTATCTGGTCAAACCTAGTTAGATGCCTGAAGATTGTCGACCATGTCTAGTTTGATAGTTTTTGGTGTTTAATGCCACAGGACAACTTGGTTAATACTTTACTATCCAAGTGGACATAGAGGGAGATTGTAATAGTGTTAGGTTATAATAGTGTTCCAAGCATATTGAGGCAACATGTCCAACATGTCTGAAGCAAGGGGACACTGTGTTCGACTAAGAGTGGTCAATCTAGACAGCTTTGATCCACTAAACCATGTAGGTCATTCTGGTTGACACGCAAAGCTGCCAAATTCACCGCTTTGCGCAACATCTGTGCACCATCTGTATGAACATCTGCCCCCCCTCCGTGCACAGTACTTTCCGCGCACACATGCAAATGGACGTTAACATACATTCACAGCCTTGCATTCGGGAACAAATTAATTTGATAGATGCCGACCATAACATTATTTAGCAAATGCTCGCAGATCTATGACCGCCCTCTGGTGTGATAGATCTGCGAGTGCCCTGTGCTGGAAGTGGGTGGGCAGCTAACATCTGCAGGGGAGCGTAAGGATTATTATTATTATTATTATTATTATTTTATTTATAAGGTGCCACAAGTGTTTTGCAGCGCCGTACAAAGGAACAGTACAGGGAGAAAAAACTTGGCATAACATAGAATAAATAACAAAAATAGATAGAGTACAAATAAAGAGTGCCACAGTTCAATACACATTACAGCTTGAATATAAGTAGTGAGGACTCAATCAACATACTATAAGAGGCTTGAAGCCAGTGGTGGAGATGAGTATGCGGACGAAGATGGTCACTGAGTGTTTGAGTATAGGAGAGCTGTGAGTGCAATGTGAAGAGTAGAGGGCTTTGACAACAAGAGCTAAGAGGGCCCTCTCGGGGGAGTTTACAATCTAGTAGGATTAGAATAACCCCACATAACGGAGACATGGATGTGCCATATTTAGTACATGCCTCAATTGTCCTTTGAGGCATGTGATCCAGGACTACACACAACTATACACGAGTGCACAATAGGAAATGTCATTCTGAGCTGTGGCAGTTCGTGTGTGTCCCCAGGGCATTGAGGCAGGACAAGCTGGTAAAGGACAGTAACTGACAACTGTCAAGTGCAGAAAGTTAACAGAGAGTGCAAGATGTAATAAGCCTTGAAAAGTGATAAAATGGAGAGTTATAAACCACCAACCAATCAGCTCCTATCTGTCATATTTCAAACACAGCCTGTAACATGGCATTTAAGAGCTGATAGGCTGGTGGTTTATTACTCTCCATTTTATCACTTTTCAAGCTTAGTACATCTGGCCCAGAGAGAGAACAGTATTTTGAGACAGTATTATAATTGACAAGCGGAGACAAAAACTAAATATACAGAGTATACATTTGTGAGCAGCCATTTTGACTTTAGTCAATTTAGTCCTTGGACTGAAAGGGAGACTGCAGACCTATGTGTTTAGTGAGTCAACTGAGAAGGAATTCAATCAAAGTGACAAGGAGAGCTGTTATCATCTCTATTGGTTGAAATATAATTTGGACACAGAAAGGTATAATCAGTTGACATACATACTGTACATAATTCACTTACAGTATATCCCACTTGGCAGAAGCCAATACATCCTTGCTCTATACTATATTAGCCATATCTGCTTTCTCTATATAAATTACAAGCAGATCTTTTAAACACAATCTGCATAGAGACTGAGACATGTTCCAAGTTTAAACTTTAGATAAGAGTGCCAAAGGAATACTTAGGATTTATACAGCTCTTTCATTAACTCTACAAGAAACTTAGATGACCAAAACTGCAGAAAATGCACCACTGGTACCAACAGTTAATAATATTGCATACGTATAACGCTTAGTAAGAACTGCTCTATGAATTTGTCTAAATAACCTTCTTATAGAATATTTATTCTCTTGTATCAGATTCATCTGTAACAGACAGGAATAGCCTGTTTCTAAAATCAACGCAAACATAATTTGCATACCAGTACTTCTACACTGTACACTATTACATATTCAAATAAACCTGTTTCCTGTTCAATTCAAGCCCAAAGAGGTACAATAAAGCCAAATAATGTTAGAATCTTCAAAGACTGTTGGAATATGGTTTTAATTGTAGCCTTGATTATACAGGAGAGTGATCCCAATAATAAAAACATGTTGTGCTGCAGAGAGGGTTCCTTATCAACCTGTGAGGTGCAGTCCTTCCCTCATGCCAGTCACTACAGCAACAGTATTTTAAGACTCTAACATGATTTGGCTTTATTGTACCTGCAAGATTAACCCCTGATGAAAATTCTATGAGATGAAATGCATTGGGTCACTTTGTTGTACACTCCAAAGAGGCTGAAGAGTTTCTGAATGTTTGAACATCAGAGATTGTTTGTTGGTCTCTATGCTGAAACACTTTTAATAAATATTATTGGACAACATAATTCATTTGAATTTGAAACATTACTCATATTTTATTGCACATTGTATTCTTCTACTCCCAATCTGAGGGTATCTATACAGTGCCGCCCACCTACCTGCTGTACATTGGAAACCTAATAGGGTTTGCTCAGGGAGGAAGCCTGGTGCTTTTTCACAAGAATTGAACTGTTGAGTGCCAGCCATACCAGACTTTATGTAGAAAAGGAACAGAAGGGGCGCTCCATAGTGCATTAAAAGAGTATTTAATTCAACAAATTATTAGATCCTAGTATAATAATACAGTACTCATACCAAGGCTATTGACACTGTGGGCTGGCTACCACATGGCATGTATACACCAATTTTTGGTTTGTGAAACAGTCTGGCACTCTAAGTGTCAGGCTGAACACAGTACCTGGCGCTTATATATAATGGATTAATGGAGATAAAAGGTGTGATATCTTTATCCACTAGCTGCTGCTTGTGTTATGTGAGCTGGCCTATACTCACAAAAATAGGAAATTTACACAAAAGACCAATGGTAACACTAAGAGCTGCTGAGTGGAAATTATTTCATGAGTAATGACTGCTTAATCACAATGACACTGGACACATTGCTTTAGAATATCAAATTTTTATGTATAAAACACATTTATAAGTAGAAATAAAAAGTATATATAAAAAATACATATAACAAGAATCAGGCTTTGTAAACCTATTTAAAAATACACATGCATATATGCTTCACAAAAAAAGGGTGCAAATGGTAATATATGTTGCGGTCTCCAATAATTAATTGCAATTCTCCATTAAATCAATATTCACAGGATATAATAATATAGTAGAATTTGTTAGAATAAATTCACTTATTATGGGCGAATGTGTATTGTGAGGAGTTTTCCGTGGGTGATATGAAATCACAGAAGGTGCTAATAGTACAATAGAACAATTCCAGTGGATACAATTGTTACTGATAAGCCAGAAAGAGTTACTTTAGCCAATTAGCATGTAGCAGACACGCAATAGGAGTGAAGGCTGGTTTCCAAAAGGCTGGCTTGTTTAGCACGTGGGTAGAAATCAATACAGTCTCTCACATTCGCAAGTCTCACTTATATTTCGAACACGATGGGTGAGATTTAATAGGATGAGAGATTCAGAAAATGAGAGATTTGGTAAGAAATCTCCAGTTTTTTTAAAGCGGCAATCATTTACACAGCTAAACCAGTTTGATTTTGAAGTGTAAATCATTGCCGCTTTAAAAAAACTGGAGATTTCTCACCAAATCTCTCATTTTCTGAATCTCTCATCCCATTAAATCTCACCCAGTGTTTTTTGGGGGCTTACCCTGTGTGTAGTATAGCCGTGCGGCTGCAGGGTTTAATCAGCTGAAGTCCTCAGCATTTAGCGGCTCCGGATTAAGGAAGGTGTAGAGTAACCGGTACCTTCTGTTGTGCGGTCAGTATTGTGTCTCTGTCCATCACGCAGGAGACACTTGGTTTTAGCCGACAGAAGTCCTGTACAGAGGCCGGTAGCAGAAAAGTAGAATCGCCGCACAGTCTGTGTCTCTGTGCGGTCAGCATGCTGTATCAGGTGGAGAGTTTTGAGACCCGACAGGTGATGGGTAGTGACGTCAACGCGTTTTGTTTCCGCTCAGACTGGAAGCTTTTTCAAGACAATGTATACACCAATACCAGGCAAATCCAGTCCATCAGCACTCCGACTGTTCGCAGAGAACTAGTGCAGGAATCTTGACATCAACTGGAATTTCTGGTGTTGGAATAATGATGCTAGGATGCCGAACTGTGAGTAACGGGGTCCAGTTACTGTTACACTAAGGATGTAGGTGGGGTTCAGTTTAGGCACTAATGGGGGGATTTAGTTTTAGACTGAGGTCTGGGGAAGGGTAGGGTTAGGCTGCAGGGTTGGAGGATTAGGCACTTAGAAATGGGTTATGACTGTGGGGCAGTGAAGTTAGATTTAGGCATCAGGATGCTGAAGTTACAGTTAGGCACTAGCAGGAAAGGTTAGGGTCAGGCTGTGGGGGGGGAGAGCTAGGTTTATGCTGCTGGAAATGTGGGTTAGGGTTAAGGGGCTGGGGGAGGGTAAGTATACTTACCTGACCCCAGTGTCTGTGGGCCTTATTCTAGTTCAATCTTTCTGACAATATCCTTCTTAGATGGACGAAACCATGTGCACTGCAGGGGGGCAGATGTAACTTGTGCAGAGAGAATTAGATTTGGGTGGGGTTTTACTTCAAAGTGAGCTCTATATTGCAGTGTAAAAATAAAACAGCCAGTATTTACCCTGCACAGAAACAAAATAACTCACCCAAATCTAATTATCTCTGCACATTTTGCATTTGCCCCACCTGCAGTGCGCATGGTTTTGTCCATCTAAGGAGGATGTTGTCAGAAAGAGTGATCTAGAATAAGGCCCTGTATACATATACATACCTCCCAACTGTCACGATTTTAGAGGGACAGTCCCGATTTTCGGGTCCTGTCCCGCTGTCCCACCCGCGGCAGGCATTGTCCCGCTGCGGGGGGTGGCAGTTGGGAGACCCCCCAATCTAGTAGAATAGACGCTGTGCGCATGCGCACAGCGTCTATTCTCGTATGAAAATGAGGTTGCGGCTAATTAGCATAAGCCGCACCCTCATTTGCATACGCCCCGTCCCCTTTACGGGCGCTTGCGCGGCTTCGCCGCGCGAGTGTCCCTATTTCTTCGGATCAAAAGTTGGGAGGTATGCATATATATATATATATATATATATATATATATATATATATATGCGCTTAAAAGTTTGTGAACCCTTCAGCATTATCTATATTTCTACTGACATTTGGCCTAAAACTACCTGAGAAGTCATAAAAATAGATAAAGAGAACCAAGTGAAACAAATGACACAATAAAATAAGACGTGCTAATTTTTTTTCTATTAAGGAAGATGATCCAGCATCTGTAAGTGGCAAAAGAATGTTGAACTTTAGTCTTAGCAGATATTTTAAACTTGAAATTAAAATAAGGTATGTTTAATCTATGGAAAGACAACCTGGTGTGAGTAGACAACTTGTCTATTTAAAATAACAGGATCTGTTAAAGTCTGAAGTTTACAACACATGTTTGTGGAAGTGTATCATGCCACGAACAAAGGACATTTCTGAGGTACTCAGAAGAAGATATTTGTGAGATTTATATCTACTGTAAATGTAGGGGGGGTGGTGGGCTGCCTGTGGAACTCCTCGGAGATACAGTATGGGTTCTACCTACTCCCTCTTATCATACCCAATGCATTAACAAATGTTTCTGGTTACCATCTAAGGGACAGATTGCAAGAATTATGTAAATGCTATTGCAGCTGTGAATGGATATGTGGCTGTGGAAAAATTGCAATTGTCACAGCTGCCAGGATTTGGATTGAGAATTCACCTGTAAGCATTTCAGATCTACCATTTGTGTATGAAGATGCAAGCATCAAATCCACAATGACAGCATGGGCATCAGAAGTAAAATGCGGGGAAATTGTAATTATTCTGAGTTTAACCACTACCAGGCTGAATTCTGAACTAATACATTATGCACTAGTTCCCTTTTCACACCCTATTCACAATTGAAGAGGCGAGGGGATGAAGGTGTGATGCAACAATCTATTGAAAATGTAGGTTTTGTAATAGATGAAGGTGTGCCAGCCTATATTTATTTTAACACTATTATTTGAAATGTTGGTAGTCTATTTACTGATATATTTTGTGCTTTGTCCAATAAGTTCTAATACTGTAAATATCAGTCTCTTCTACATCTAACACAACACCCTACTCCATTAACCTCTTTAATTATTATTTACAATGTATTTACAACTGTCTCTATAGTGTTATTGTGTTTTGCCACCCAGCTTTTACCATCACCCCCACATCTGAAATTCATCTTAAATAATGTGCCATTATGGTTATCTATATATAGTTTAATTGTATGATGATTGTGTGTGTATTTGGATGTTCCACAATAACTCTTGAACACTTGAAATAGTCGTCTTCAAACTTTGCACACTACATTATCATTTTACGGAACAATCTTAGTTGGAAGATGGTTTAATCGGACGACCAATTAAGATTGATGTCCTAAGGGTCCATGCTATTTCAGTTGTTTTAATGCATTGTGATATGTGTTTGCAAAGCTTATGACTTTCTGGATACAGCCAGGGCTGCTGAAAGCGCTGCCGGGTCCTGATAAAAAAAGGGGTGTGGTTAATGGGAGGGGGTGCAGGCTGTGTGCCGGTGCACAGGCTACTGCTGCAGTTGCCTCTCTCCCCTGCACAGCACACAGCACTGAGCAGGGTGTGCTGAGTGGGGGAGATAGGCTTTGCTGCTGCAGCAGCTTCTGCTCTCCAGTCTCTGCAGAGGGGGTGCAGGACCTGGACCCCTCCAACAGACTCTGGCCCAAGTAAATAGTACCCGATTCCCCCCTCTCAATGGCACTGAATACAACACAATAAAGAGACTCCCTTAAGTGGACCCTTAACTCCTTGAGTGGTGGGTTTTCCTAGGGCAGGACAAACTTACCAGGGCAGGTTTGTCCTGCCCCAGAAATACTCACCACAGAATTGTCAGCTGCTGTCCAGAAATACTCAGCACAGAATTGTCAGCTGCTGTCAGCTTTGGCTGCTTGGAGAAGTTCACGGCCACTTATGGGGTCTCAGGAGTTCTCGGGTGTTCGAGCGCTCAGCCGTTCCTCTGTTTGGGCATTCCTATGTTTGGACACCTAAACACCTGAACAGCTGAGCGCAACTTAACCGCCCAAGTGGCCCTGATCCTCCCTGAGTGGCCCTGTTCCTCCCCCAGATGGGTAAGATTGGTAAATGAGGGGGTTAGGCAACAGGAGAGATGTTGGTGCACCAGTGGTTCACTGCTGGTGGCACCACTGGTGCACCTTTTCTTTACAGTGGCATGCAGCTCAGCCCAAGAAACTTCTGGCCATACCACTGAAGTGGTTAAAGCCCTATAATGTTCCATTAAACGGAAAAAAATTCATTTAATAGAACATTAATGGAAGCATAAACTTTCGCTCATCACTTGGACAGGCATTAAGACTAGTTATAGATACAAAGAGCCTTTGTTTGTGGTTCTATACATGAGTCTTGTTATTAGGTATAACAAATCCCTGGAGTCCATCCCTGCCAGGAGTATCCCTTCTGGATTTTTTAAATCTTTAAAGATTCAGGTGGAGGCAATGAACTTGACATAAGAAGGTGTGACAAAACACATTAACATACAGTCACTAGCATGTGAGGGGATGTGTATGGGAACACATTCCCTCGCAGGTGGCCGAAGAGGAGAGAAGTAATTCGATGGTCACCGACCATTGAATGATTTCTCTCCCCTTCGGAGACATGTAGGAGTAGTAGCAGTATGAACTGACTTTTATTTCCTCCACAGATTGTCAAAAAGAAGGCGGGCACTACCTTCATGTGACATCAGCTGTCCACCCTCAGCAGGCATTGACCCGCCTATGTTCCCTGGTGAACACCCAGCGTTTTTATGGGGACATCCAGAAAACGCTGCCCCCTTCCTTACCCCTTCCCTCCCCTACATGTACACTCTCCAAAGGCATTCGCACAGGGGGTCTCCCATGTGCAACTACACTCATGCAAATGCGGAACAAGCTGTTCGGATCAAAGCTATTACAAAACAACAAAATTAACAATGTTTATTCTGTTTCTAAAATCTACCCAGCTGGGAAATATGTAAAAACATATGTTTTTTTGGATAAGGGCAGCTGTCTCCATATCACTTATACAATAAATAATGTCATCACCTTGTACAGAGAACACATTTGAAAATGGAATTGATTTTGTGCCCTGGACCAAAAAGAAATCATGGAAAGAATTGTTAAGAGTTGTAGACTTTTCTTAATTGATTGTATTGCATTACACGTGTTCAGTAAGTACCTGCACCATCTCTTGTGTCTGATGCTACCAAAAGCTCCTGAAAGCCATATTGTGTTTTCAAATACATTCAATTCACTTTAATTTTGATATATATATATATATATATATATATATATATATATATATATATATATATAGTGTACCTAGAGGAGGCACTCCAATGGGCTGTAACAGCAGTACCGGTGTAATGGGTGATCAGCAGATAACGGTGCCTTCCTGAAGCAGATGTGGTTCTGCTATGTATATTCTCCCGGAGGCGGCACTCGTATGAAATAACGACACCAGACTGTGGCTTTCTTTAGACCGACGTTTCAAGGCCGTCTGGCCTTTTTATCAAGGTGCACCTTGATAAAAAGGCCAGACGGCCTTGAAACGTCTGGTGTCGTTATTTCATACGAGTGCCGCCTCCGGGAGAATATATATATATATATATATATATATATATATATATTTAGCTATTACTGCTATATGGTGAATTACTGTATATTATTCATAATAATTCAGGTTTAAAGGCATGTGAACGTCACTTACAAATTATTTTATATCTAATTAAAAGTTTCTTGCAAACATCAAGTTAATCCTTCAATTTAAATCTGAATAAAATGATCTGTACACATTCAAATCCAATAGTTAAGACATTAAAATAGTTGCAAAGGTAACATTTTAGGGTAGTGTCTCACAAGAGTAGCACACTATGGCAGATACAGCTTAGTAAAGAGACACAGCTTAATGTATTTTTTTATTATTTCATTCAGAAACGGGCCTAGACTACTGACTCTGCTGGAATACAGGTTTAGAAGAATAGATTAAACAAGGTAAAACTATGTCTGGAAACCAGCAAGAAAGGTCTGGTGGCATGCTGAATTTTACAAAGTAGAAAGTCTGTAATATTTATATAGGAGAATGAAATATTTATAAAAAAATATATAATATGGTTGAGCTTCATAGTAAAACTACCTTCTCCAGTAAGGATTGCGTGGAAAGGAGAAACACGTCAAGATTGCAGATGACATGTACCTGGCTGTGCAAATTGATTGATTTGATTTATCTTCAAAACTTGTTATATCCTTTGTGACTTAAAAGGGGTTCTCTTTATCCCACAGATTCTTGTGATCTATACCACTGCCAGTCTGGTATAGCCCACAGAGCAATTCCATCTTTAGATGGCAACATATTTTCTCATGCTGGCAAGTATCCAATTTCTCTGCTTTACATCTGCAGAGTGAAGAAAGACCTAGAGGTGAAGCAGTCTGGTTAGAGTTCAACCACTGAATATTATTGGGTTATCGCTGAGTATTGATCTACATTTTTCGCTATGCTAGATTTATTAGCTATACAGGTTGAGTATCCCTTATCCAAAATGTTTGGGACCAGGAGAATTTTGGATAACGGATTATTCCGTATTTCGGAATATTTTAATATTTCAATGATGTATCTTGAGGTATCTTGCATTTATGTTGTACATATACATCAAACACATGAAATAAAAACAAATATATTTTATTTGTGCATTAAACAAGGTTTCAAAACATGAAACAAAGTTTGTGTACAATCTCAGGCACTGAATTTAAATGTCAAGCAATCATTGTCTTGCACATATATAGTGCCAGTTACATATCATTCCCTCAGTAGTGCTGTTACAGATGTCCCCAGTAATTTTTTAGCAAAAAAAAAATAATTTTGTTCACTTTCTGGAATGTATGGTTTTCAGAATAAGTCGCATAACGGATATTCGGATACGGGATACTCAACCTGTATAACTTGTATTATTGGTATCTTTATAAATTTATGTGATTGGCAGATGCTATCTGCCAGTGACTCTGCACCTAGACTTGATTGCATTATTTGCCACTGTACAGTGTCGACAAATTGCAATGAAGTCAGAAACTGTAAAATAAATGGAAGATTATTGCATATCAACATTAATCACACATTATCCAAATTCTGGCACATCTTTGATGAGAACAATTTTTTGGGGTAAAAAATATATTTTATATATCTCCAAAAGTGCCAAAATGTAGATACAATCTAATGAGTCACTTTAGACTTCCTATCATAGCAATTTACAATTAATAGTTTTATGTTTTTTTAAGTCAACCAGCAATGATACCCTTATTGTAGATTCATTTTCACTCCTGACCCTAATTAGCTGTTTTTTAGGTAAACCGCTCATTGGGAATGTTTCCGCTTGGCTCAAAAAGCAGGGAAATTCGCAGTTTACCATAAGGGTAATCTCCACCAACCCGGTAAAAGAACGTCTGCACCCAGCCACTGTGAAAATGTCCCCCTCGGCATGCGATTGGATGTGTACGCCGACACATCCATTTAAATGTGGATGCATGGGTGAAAAATCATGGCGAGGGGCGGCGGAACGCGTCCTCCCGACCTTTTCATAACCCCACTATACCCGTCGGCGTGGAGTTGATTTTATATAGTGTGGCGAGTACAGTGAGCCACCAAGCCCGAAGCGTGGCGAGTGCAGCTGGATTACTTTACATGTTTTCCGTGTTTGCTCGCCACGCTTCGGGCTCGGTGGCTCGCTGCGCTCACCACACTATATAAGAACAACTCCACGCCAACGTGTATAGTGGGGCTATGAAAAGGTTGGGAGGATGCATTCTGCCGCCCCTCGACATGCTTCGGGGTGGCATGGATAGTGGGGGGGTCAGTGAAACCTCATTGTATGTCATACAAGTGTATAGCTAAAGGCATCACACCCTATAAAATTGCATGCGATTTTCCAGGAGGTGCAATGCAATGTAATCCCCTAGGGCCAACAGAGCAGTGAATAAATTTCTTTAAAAAATCGCATTGCATCGCATCGCATCGCATGGCACTATAATGGCCCATGAGATGAAATGCAATGCGATTTTGCTATGGTAGCGTACGTAAGAAAACTGGGCGCCCTGCTAGTAAACAAGTAGTACCAACATTATTACCCTTTGTTTTTCATATAAGTCTGCATTCATTTTTTTCCACATTAGCTATTAATATTAATAAATCTTAAAATGTATTTTTCCTACATTAATCTATGTTAAAGGTAATGGTGTAATGGACTGGATTCGCATACTGAGCATTGTTTTTGATTAGCATTGATTTAATCTTAATTCATAATAAATATTAAGTTGTTGAAATATCTATAGCAAATTTAACAACACATACAGTAGTTTTCCACTATATTCATATCAATACTTTTGTTATGCTTGTATATATAAGTAAAACCCAATTTAATTCTCTGCTACAAACAATAACATTTTTACTCAGTAATAATGCATGTGGATGCATAAAAACATCCATACTGCATAGAAATATATCATTATGTTGACCACTACATTCTAATTTTAGAATGCTGGGATGTGTATTTCAACTACAGCTGCAGTGTCAAGGTCAGCCATCACTGAGCTAAACATTTAGCCAATTTTTAGATAAGAGATTTCTAAACCATACAGAATAGGCAACTAATGAATGGCTACTAATTATTCAACCAGTCACTAGCTACTGGACTAATCCCAGAGGACTGGAAACCGGTGAATGTAGTCCCACTGCACAAAAGTGGAAGCAAGGAAGAGGTAAGCAACTATTGACCAGCAAGCCTCACATCACTAGTAGGGAAATTGATGGAAACACTCTTAAAAACAAGAGTTGTAGAATATCTCAAAACCAGCAATCTATAGGATCCGAAAGAGCATGTGTTTACTGGGGGAAGATCATATCAAACAAATCTTAATTACTTTTTTGACTGGGTGACTAAAGTTATAGATCAAGGTGGGGCTGTAAATGTAGCTTATCTAGACTTTAGTAAGGCTATTGACACTGTCCCATATTGCAGACTGTTAAATAAACTTGAAAGCTTGGGATTGGATTCTAGGATAGTTAAGTGGATACGATCTTGTTTGCAGGACAGAAAACAGAGAGTTGTAATAAATGGAATACAGTCATAGGAGGGAAAGGTTACAAGTGGAGTACCCCATGGATCTGTACTTGGACCAGTGCTTTTTAATATCTTTATTGGTGATATTGCAAATGGAATTGAGGGTAAAATGTGCCATTTTTCAGATGACACAAAGGTATGCAACTGGGTGGACACACCAGGAGGGGTAAAACAAATGATTGATGATCTAGGTAGATTAGAGGAATGGTCAAGAGCATGGCAACTAAAGTTTAATGCCAAAAAATGCAAAATCATGCACTTGGGTCTCAGAAATCCAAAGACTAAATATAGTATAAATTGCACTATAAAGGAAACTACTGAAGAAGAGAGGGATCTAGGTGTCACTATTTCAGGGAACTTAAAGTCAGGTAGGCAATGTAAAAAAGCAATGAAGAAGGCAAGTCAGATGCTTGGTTGCATAGGGAGAGGTATCAGTAGTAGAAAGAAAGAAGTAATAATGCCACTGTATAGGTCATTGGTATGACCTCATCTAGAGTACTGTGTTCAGTTCTGGAGGCCATATCTCCAGAAGGATATAAAAATATTAGAGACTGTACAAAGAAGGGCACCTAAAATGGTGCATGGCCTACATCACAAAATGTTCCAGGAAAGACTAAAAGTTCTTAATATGTATACTTTTAAGCAGAGAAGAGAAATGGGGGATATGATAGAAACTTTCAAATATATCAAGGGTTTTAACAAAGTACAGGTGGGAGACATTCTTCACAGGAAGAGGAGCAAGAGAACATGAGGACATGCACTGAAACTGGAGGGAGGAAGATTCAGGGGAAATTTGAGGAATAATTACTTAACAGAAAGGATAGTGGATAAGTGGAATAGCCTTCCATCAGAGGTGGTAGAGGCAAATACAGTAGAACAATTTAAACATGCTAGGGATAGGCATATTCATATCCTTGCAAAAAAAGTAGGATCAAATATGGTTTGAAGTAAAATGTTTAAAAAAAGGGGCAGACTAGAAGGGCCATGTAGTTCTCATCTGCCGTCAAATTCTATGTTTCTATGTTAATAAAAATAAAGTCACATTGTCATTTGTAATAATTAATATCCCCATCTAAAATGACATGCTCAGTGTATTGCACTTTTATTTCCATGTACAAGGACCTTGAGATAATGAACAGAGTGTCTATATAATTGCAGAATGTACTTATTTTTCAGAGTTAGGCTTAAGATGTACAGTACTTACCCTTACAGGGAGTTGCAGAAACTCAACTCAGGTTATTCTTAGGTCATGGCTGTTCACACTGGATTTATTTACTAAGATGGGAGTTCTATTTCAGATGGGATGTTGCTATGGGCAAACAATCAGATTCTATCAATTATCTTCTAGAAGTTGCTATATAAATAAGAAGTAGATTCTGGTTTGTTTCCCATAGCAACATCCCATCTGAAATAGATCACTAGAGAGAGGAAGGCTTTTAGGCATGACATGGGTCACATTGCCAGGTCATGGCCTTCACACCGCAGCTAACATATGAATAACCCTTTAAATGAAAGCCAAAAAAAAAAAAAAACTTTTAGTCTAAAGTGTAACCAAGAGTGTTCTGCACAATGCCACTAGCACCAATTTCGTTCCTGGTATGGTTTAGTTAATGTGGGTTATACAGATGGAACCAGCCTGGTCTTTGCAGGGGATGGCGGCAGAATCGCCAGCCGCCATCCCCTGCCAGCCGCCATCTGATCTGCGAAAGGGGACGCGCGCGCATCCCCTTCCGACGGCGCTTCCCCCGGGTCCCCGCCAGCTTGCCGGCAGTCACCAGGGCTCCCCCCTGCCGACTCCCCTAACCCTGTCCATCTCCCTGAAGCGGAGACGGACAGGGTTCCCATCGCCCGGAAACTGAGATGCGCGTGCGTGTCAGATGGAGCGTCTCGCCGCTGGTGGATCGCTAGCGGAGACAATCTGGCGATTCGCCAGCAAGAGGGAGCCCGGCTCCATCTGTAGTTCAAATATGGTTACAAAGAAGGGGGTGGTAAAACCGTGCTATATCTAGACACATGCAACAGGTGTAACAATATAGTATTAAAAATTTATTATTAAGATGAATTTAAAAGAAATTAATAAAAAAACACATAGTTGACATAAGGTATTTTGGTACCAAATAAATGTGCACAGATATAGTCACCCAATGTCCAGAGGCAGTGATGTCCACTGTCCGTTCCTATGATGTTTTACTTTTTGTATATTCTCAATAGTCCGGAGCCACTTGAAGGATGTTTAGGAGAGACTGCACTCACCAACCACAGGAGCACCTGGATAGGGGAGTCCTGATGTTTAGAGGCTGGCTTGTTTGTATCTTTATGTTGGTGAGGCTAAAGGGAAAACGGGAAAGCTAGTCTGGTCAGAGTGGGGACAATAAAGTTGTAATCCAATTGGTGGGTGTCTGTGCCTGGATCCCGACGCGTTTCGCTCTAGGGCTTTTTCAAGGTGATATCTGCGGTAACATGTGCTGGTTTATATACCCCAAACAATATGACAAATCAAGAAAGCACCTGTTGCATGTAAATCACTAAGTGGAATGTATTTCACATAATTTAAAAACAGAGTAGGAGACACAATCCTATTTATTCATATAGTTATTTATTAGAAACGAGCATTAAAAATAGCAGAAAACTTAAGAAATAGTTAATATACTGTATATACAGAGAGTCCATTTCCGGATATTCGGGACACCTACTTCTGGTTAGGTGGAGCGCACATGCGTTCCACAATGATATCTTATGGCAGTATTTATCTCTATTGCCGCCCTTGACAACAATGGTGGTTTTAATGGCTTCAGGTACTCATAATCCCGGAAGTTCTGATATTAGTCAGAGGGATAGTGTGTTCATCTGTATGCATCCCCCGTTTCGGTGATGCATTTATTTTGGTTCCTCTTGTCCACAAATAGGTATATACTGCTCATATGAATTGTGGTGTGCATGTGCGGACTCGAGAGGGGGATTAATAAAGCAATGCATATTCAGTATGGGAAATACAGAGTGTTATATTTTTACAAGAATTTCTTTGTAATAACAACAGAATAGTAATAATGGATTGCTAGATACACACATATAGATCTGAGAAAATGGAGTTTTATAGGAAGATTGTAATACATAGATATGGAATGTAGGGGGTGATATTACAGAGGCAGGTAATTAAGTATAGCAGTTCTTTTATCTCTTCTTCCCTACTTACAGTATTATGGGGAGTCATATATTAATTTCTACTGATTTTTTAACAAATTTTAGAATCATTTCCTATTAACTTTGCATTATTATCACAGTTTATACGATGATTGTTCCAAATATATCAGTTAAAAAAAAAGAAAAAGAAAAAAATATATATATATAAACAATGGGAAGATAAGTGCGCAAAATAACCTTTAGTACCGACAGTTAAAGTCCCGTATAACACAGAGATTGATTATCTCCTTCAAAACTTTTGTCCTTGCACTTTAGGTCCAATCCACCTGGCACCTCTCAGCACCTGGATTCCACAGGTGATTAAGTCTAGGAGGAAAAATAAGAGCGCTCCATAGATTCTCATGCTGTAAAAGTGCGGTGGTTTAACAGCCCACTCTGGTAGGTTACCCGATATTTGTTTTACCTTTAGATGTCTTTTAAATAAAAAAACTTTATACCTTTGATACTGCACTATGGAGCACTCTTATTTTTCTAGAGAGAGAGAGAGAGAGAGAGAGATAGAGAGAGATTGGTATAG
The DNA here is from genome assembly GCF_055691185.1 of Crinia signifera. NCBI lineage: Eukaryota > Metazoa > Chordata > Amphibia > Anura > Myobatrachidae > Crinia > Crinia signifera. The sequence continues at coordinate 78,809,390 of NC_139223.1, read as the reverse complement.
AAAAATTTTACAGTATACCTCCTGTCTGCATAGGATTTTATACCGGTCTCCCCCTCTTGGGGTTCTCTTGATATGTTCGAGACCAATTAGTTTCAAACCACTTGGATTCCCTGCATGATGTTTGAGGAAATGTCTGGAGACGCTATGTGTGAGAATGTGTTTAGCAATGTTGCGTCGATGTTCTAGGAAGTGTGTTTTTATTTTCCTTGTTGTACATCCTATACAGTATAATTTGCATAGGAAAGTTAGCATATAGTATAGCTCGTATTGCACTTGATAAAACTTTCAATTTCTATGTTGTTTCCTTTTTTGTCATCTATCGAATTACAGCTTCTCCTTTCAATGTGTTCGTATGTGAGGCATCTGTTGGCTCCACTATTGAAGAAGCCTTAAGGTTGAGATCCTAACCACATATTTGGCATACCCTCCCCCGGGGTAGGCTTGATTGTTTTTAGGAAACTGGGTTTTTCAGTGTTTTATTCTTTTGAAACACAAACAATGGTTGCTTCGGTATCACATCTACTAAGAGGTGGTCCTGTTTTAAAATTTTGTCATTTCTACCAACTATTTTTCTGACCATGTTGGAGTAACTATTATATGTGGATATATATGTTATTTGTTGGTTTCTAGAGTCTATTGGCTGTTGTTCTATTTGTTTGGTGTGGAGGAATGTCTATCTAGAGAGATCACTTCTTCCTATGCTTTCGTTATCACTCTCTGGATAGCCACTTTGTAGAAATGAGGCTAGCATGTCTTTAGCCTGCTCCTCAAATATGTCTTTGTATGGTTATGCAGATTGTAGGTGAACTGTAAATTATACGTGTTGGAATTAAGGTGTTCTACAAAGGAAAGTGCAGAAGTATGATCCCCATCCAAAATAATAAAAAGGTCATCAATGTAACGGCCAACCAAAATAAATGCATCTCCAAAATGGAGGATGCATACAGAGGAGCACACTATACCTCTGACTATTCAGTATATCAGAACTTCCGGGATTACGAGTACCGGAAGTCATGACACCAAGGGCGGCAATAGAGATAAATACTGCCATAAGATATCATTGTGGAACGCATGTGCGGTCCACCTAAATGGATGTAGGTGTCCCAGATATCCGGAAATGGACCCTGTGTGTATGTGTGTATGTGTGTGTATATATATATATATATATATATATATATATATATATATATATATATTTATATATATATATTAAATATTTCTTAAGTTTTCTGCAATTTTTATACTCGTTTCTAATAAATAACTATATGAATAAATATGATTTTGTGAAATACATTGCACTTAGTGATTTACATGCAACAGGTGCTTTCTTGATTTGTCATATTGTTTGGGGTATATAAACCAGCACACTTTACCACAGGTATCACCTTGAAAAAGCCCTAGAGTGAAACATGTCGGTGAATCAGGGCACAGACACCCACCAATTGGATTACAACTTTATTGTCCCCACTCTAGCCGGACCAGCTTTCCTGTTTTCCCTTCAGCCTCACCAACATAAGGATGCAAACAAGCCAGCCTCTAAACATCAGGACTCCCCTATCCAGGTGCTCCTGTGGCTGGAGAGCGCAGTCTCAAGTGGCTCCCGACTATTGGGAATATACAAAAAGGAAGAAATCATAGGAACGGACAGTGGAGCGCAGTCTCAAGTGGCTCCTGACTATTGGGAATATACAAAAAGGAAGAAATCATAGGAACGGACAGTGGACATCACTCCCTCTGGACATTTGGGTGACTATATCTGTGCACATATATTTGGTACCAAAATACCCTTTATGACAACTATCTACATGCCTTAAATGTGTTTTTTTTATATAATTTCCTTTAAATTCATCTTAATAATACATTTTTAATACTATATTATATATAATATAATATATAATATAATATATATATATTGTTAAACCTGTTGCATGTGTCTAGATATAGCCCTGTTTTACCACCCCCTTCTTTGTAACCATTTCTGCATTTGGGTCTGACAAACAAAAATTTACTGAACCGCAGCTACGCACTTCAGCCCTCACTAGGCGCCACTTTAGGACACCCAGTGCACTTTCTTCTTTTTGTTTTCTATAATTCAAATATGTAAGATAAATCTCAAAAGATAAAGTAAAGTTTCTATTTAATAGGCAAAGCAATTGAATGAAAAACCTCCAGGAATGTGTTTTTATGTATTTATTAACAGTTCCTGAATAGTGTTCTCATGTTTTTCCACAAATTTGAGATTTGTTGATTGGTGGGGAGGGGGCCCACCACTAACCTTTGCCCACAGGCCCACTAATTTCTAAAAGCACCCCCGCTGGGATTGTATGCAGTGCTTCAATAATAATGTATTAAAACCTAATTAATTTAAACAAGTAAAACTGGAAATGAAAATAAAATTAATAAATAAGATGGTGCATAACACAACCCTTTTATAGCGATCAATCTTTTATGTTCTGAAAATGTACTTATAGAAATGTTAATCAATAGGTCTGGTATCTCTTTATAGTAAAGGAAAAATCAAGCGCTTGGACTCATGTCTAGGGTGACAATGTGGTGCATGCCATAAATATAGATAAAAGAATAGAAATAAAAAAATAGGATAAATAAAATGCAGGTAGAAAATAAAATCTATTCAATAACAAGCCACCAAATGTGGTATATTGTTTACAGCTCTTTTTTGAGCTAACTGGGGACACTGCAATGTCCAGTGCTTGATGTTTTGCCAGGAGTTGGTATTTGCGGAGGTGTCCGGTAGAATAGCTTTATACGGAATGAGACTAGCTGCCTGTCCTTGGTCTTACCTACAGTATGTTCCTAGCCTGTGCGCTGATGTTGAAGTTGCTTTCCTGGACACTAGTAACATGTTTAAGATAATTTAGTTTCTCTGGAATTGATGTTATCATGTTTGTAATTTAAGCTGTTCTGAGATTTCAAACATGAATTCTGTAGTTGGTTTAACTGCTGGTTGATGTATTATTGTAATATTCATTTAGCAATGTCAATTCAATACAGGCCTTCACTTGAAATATTTTCACATTTTCTTTATTTATTTGTGATGTCCTGCTTTTTAAGAGGTGTACATTTTTAACAATACTACATAATATTGCACATTAAAACAAGAGTGCGTTGAAAAGCAATTTTTGTCTTCTTGTTTGCGTCTTGGCAAACACCCCCTTTTGTCCTGAAACATGGAACCGTTTTATCTCAAATCTATACAAACGCATATATTGTATACTGTATCTATAAAAAGTTCTTCACGTTTACTGATCTGTTGCATTTAAAGACAGAGGACAAGTTAGACTTCTTTCCAGAACCTATCTAAAAATAAAGGAGAAACCAAGCGTTCTTAAAGTCAGTGTCTATGATTTATTAACTGTTGAGGTATAATATATTGCTGCGTTGAAACATTTTAGTAGCAAACATAAAATTTATCCTCAGTCTTGCAGAATGCAAAGATATGTATCATCCTTTAGAGAGAAGGATGAGGCTTTGGATTGTTTACCTCTATTCAGATACATTCAATCTCAGCAGTTTGACAAGGTTCTTTATTTCTGAAGGATTTAAAACTGCTCTTATAATTCTCCATAAGATATAAATTCATTGCTCACATTTTTGGAAAACACTAGCATACATTGCAAATTTTATTTTCTCAACACATAAATGTAAGAAATTATTTAAAAAAGTTGTATATTTTGGGGAATATATATATATATATATATAAACAAGGGGGGTACCCCAATCTGTGCCTTGATATCCTGGAGCAGCAACCCTTATTGGATCCCCTGTTAGACGGGACCCGCAATTTAGAGAGGGTACAGAGTGCGCTTATGATATACTAATATGCATATCATATAAAATATATTTATTTATAACAGGTTTTACCTTTATAATATTTTGTATACAAAAGATAAAAACAAACAAATACAATTCAGTTTGCATCATGTATGTGGTTCATTCACAGCATGAGATCAAAACATATGAATCTGGCCCAACGCATTTCGTCAATTAGGTGACTTCATCAGGGGCGAATAGTACAGATGGAGCTGGACTTATTGTTGCTGGCGAACCGCCATCAGCATGTTGCTGGCGATCCGCCAGCAACACGGCGCTCCATCTGACTGAGACGAGCGTGCGTCCCCCACGCACGCGCGGCTCAGTATCCGGGCGGCGGGGCGGCGAGGTGGACGCAATACTGTCCGCCTCCAGCTCGAGGGGGATGGGGGGGGACTCGAGGACACTGCGGGGGGTGCGGGCGACCGAGGGCAGCACCGTCGGAAGGGGACGCGCGCGCACCTCGTGCGCGCGCGTCCCCTTCCGGCATGCAGATGGCGCGGGTGCAGGGGATGGCGGCTGGCGTCGCCATCGCCATCCCCTGCAAAGATGAATCCCGCTACATCTGTAGTTTCAAAATGAATGATACTAGTAAGATGTCAATATGGATATAACCATAAGGGTAGGTGGGAGCATCTCCTTCTTAGGAGTTAGTTAAACTAGAATCCGATATAAAATTCAAAACAGATTGATGATCATCAAAACAGTGAATTCCTTCATACAATCAGGAACAGATTAAACAGCCCAGCAGTAGGTTCTTACAGGTTCAGACAACCACAAGGGAATTTACAATGGTCCCAGGTAGGTGTGTTAGCTCTGAAGTCCAAAGCTGGAATATATATCTTATGACATAGTCTATGCAAAACAGCAGTGTGTTTAGCATATTCTACTGGACCATTTGGGTGCAATGGTAGTATCACAGCTATAATGGTTTGCTGTAACTAAGGGGTGAGATATGTGGTTCTACTATATTGCCTAGCACAGTTGTGTTATAGTTACTGTGCAATTTACAATTAGTTTAACTGCAGATGAGCAGGCATAATCCAAAGGGAAATGCTAGGTTTTATTATTGTAAGATGTTACCAATACATCAATGTTTCACATATGACTCACATTCAGGGTTGTCTTTATGTAAGGGCTTAATGGACAGTTGCCCAAAGGCAGGGGCTGGCTGGCAACTTTTAGTTTAGGGGGCAAGTCCAGAGCACTGGCCCATAAGTAACAGCGCATCACCAATTCCTGGAGATCCACCCCGCCCCTGAAAATGTTTAATATTGCCGCATATGGGCGGAGAATAATTCAGTAAGAGGGCGGAGCCATGATTGCGACCCGCATTCAGATGAACATACACGACAGGCTGCTCCCCCTGCATAATAACTAGGACACCACAGGCTGCTCCCCTGCATAACAACCAAGACACCATAGGCTGCTCCCCCTGCACAATAACAGGAACACAGGCTGCAAGCAGCAGAAATATTTTGGGATTTAGATGCTCCCAGATTTAGAAAAACAACAAAACCCAGTGCTTAAAGTGTCCGCTGCGTGTAATATATATACATATATATATATAGTTTCATGTGGAGACCGCACTCGCACTTAGAGTTGAGATATCACGGGGTGCCAGATAAAGGAGATGCGTATGAAACGAATATCCAATTATAGTCCGGGGTGTGTCCACACCTGTGAAGGTGTAGAATATCCGGCACTCTCCTAGTTACAAGTCCAAACAAATTTGGTAAAATCCAAAGATTTGTTTTTTTATTTAATTTTCACACGTAGTCACATTGGATCAATACACAGGTGTATATAGAATATGCCCCGACGTTTCGATCCCACACGGGGATCTTTCTCAAGAGGCCTATAATACACATAGTGAAATAACCGTAGTCAAATTTATCATGCAAAAAAGCAATAAAACATGAGGTCAAAAAATGAAGCAGGAAAGAAAGGTTAACTTACTAAAATTCCTGTGGTACAACAAAATCAACGGAGGAGCGAAAGGGAAAGCCCTGGGTGACCGGAGCAGCTGCTACATGCTACTGCCCGGGCCCGGCTATTTATTTACTCTAGTGGCCAATGGTGCACGTGGGCGCGGCGTCCACGCGCTGACAGCGCTACTTCCTGGTTTTCCCGGATGTTCGGGACCGGAAGTCAATGTCCGGTGACCCGCACAGCTGGAACGCACGGCTTCCTGTCTGTGACTGGAGCCGTGCGTGTGTGAAGAAGGATAGTAATCAGCGGCAGTATCCTGGACGTGCCAGGGCCGGAAGTCTATGTCCGGTGACCCGCATGGTTGGAACGCACGGCTTCCTGTCTGTGACGTGTGTGCAGAAAAATGATGTTCAGCGGCAATGTGTTAAACGTGCCGGGTATTTTAGAAGGTGTCACAGGGGCTGATATTTAACTATATATTCACCAGCTACAAATGTGCGCTGTGATGTTAGGCGTTAATAAAGTGCAATTGGTACACTGAATCAGTGTGCTGATATATAAGAGCAAAAAGCCGGGGAAGGTGTTTAATACAAGCCAGGTGATAGTATAAATGTAAAGTAATATTAAAGTTAAAAAATGGTTTTTTTTTATAATTACTTAATCTCTCCAAGGAAAGGAGGATTCTATCATCAATAGTCTAATTTTTGTGGACAATGAACTGGCTCATATTAAGTGAGATTTTTACTGGAGAAGTACATTATTTCTTGGTAAAATTAATTGTTATACACTTTTTGGTACTTATTAGTATATATATAAAAAAATATTATTTATTTATTAATTTTTATTTTTTTATTATTTTTATTATTTTTTTATTTTTATTACAGAGGGAAGGTAATTTTTTAATTTTTTAAATTTTTTTATTTTTTATTCTCTATATTGATTTTTATTTTTGTTATTATTGGGGGGAAGGTCATCATCATCCCAAAGGAGATTTTTTTGGGCTAAATTTTTTTTATATATATATACTGCTTCACAAGAAGGCACTCAGGAGACTGTCAGCTTGGGTGAATCAACGTGAAAACCACATCCTTTATTGTCTACGTTTCGTGGACCGAATCCACTTCCTAAGGACCAACACAATCACTCACAGTGACACATATTTATATAAAACCATAAAGTGCGTAAACTTACCCCCCGTGACGCTGTACCCCCGTGTGCGGTGCCCACTACGTCCGGCCGTCCCAGGGCTCCATCAGCTTCCGGTCACGTGCAGTAGCGTCATCCGGAAGTGACGCGATCCCGGCGGCATCGGCGGCTCCATGGCAACCGCTATCATTAAAAACAAACATGCATATATTACAAATTGCAGGCATTTTCATACATCAGTGCATTGATCATCATATATTCGATTGGTGTGAATATATGATGATCAACGCACAGTAAAGTCTCAATGATGTTAATTTGTGATCAGTCCATGAACTCTTGTATTTCTCCAGAAGATGAGATTTGGGAGGTTTTGCTTTTGCATTATTATTGTAATCTATTAGAAATAATCTTATTAAACCTTCTTGGTTTAATCCTCCAGCCTCTGGGTCAGTGGCAGTTTCTGTATATTATACAAACCCATCCAATCCTCAGAATCTGACACTGATTATACTACTTGAGGTGCACAAGAAAAAGTACTAAAGATACAAAGATTTAAACTGGTGGGGGAAAAAATGTGATTAGAGAAATGTCCAAATCTGTAAATCTTAAATGTAATGTAAAATGTAAAATCTAAAAATATCTACTATCTAGGACACAAATATATAATATCAAATACAGAAGAAATGTAAATGTTGAAAACAACCCAGGAAAAGCACCTTGAAGTTATGGTTATAGATTTTTATTGAAATAAAAAAGTAAGGCATTAAAGCAGTGGGAACACATAAAAAGAACTGATAGTCTGATATTAAAGTACATAGTTACATAGTAGGTAAGGCTGAAAAAAGACTTGCGTCCATCTAGTTCAACCTGGTATAGATATCCATTGCTGATTTGGTAGGTTCTGGTATTTTACAGACAAATTATATTTCTTACTTGTACCCATGGATGTTTTTCTCCAGTAAATGTTTGTCCAACTTTGCCTTGAACGCATTTAATGAGCCAGCCGTTACCACCTCTCTGGGAAGAGAGTTCCAGAGTTTGACTGTTCTGACCGTAAAGAAATTCTTTCTACTAGCTGAATGAAATCTTTTTTCTTCTAATCTATACTCATGCCCTCGCGTCCTAGATTCCTTTCTAGTAGAAAAGAGGGTGCGTGACAGTTCCTTATATTGGCCCTTGATATACTTGTACATGTTGAGCATGTCCCCCCTTAAACATCTATTTTCTAATGTAAATAGTCCCAAATTGCTTAATCTCTCCCCGTAGCTTAAATTCTCCATTCCCCTAATAAGCTTTGTTGCTCGCCTTTGGACTTTTTCTAATTCTATGATGTCCTTTTTATAGTGTGGGGCCCAGAACTGTACTCCGTACTCTAGGTGAGGTCTCACCAATGCTTTATATAGTGGCATAATTACCCTCGAGTCCCTAGTTTCCATTCCCCTCTTAATACATGCCAGAATTTTGTTGGCCTTTTTTGTAGCTACATTACAATGGGCACTACATCCTAGTTTGCTGTCTATTTGGACTCCTAGACTCCTAGATACAGCAGCCTTTTGGGCTTGTGCATGCACAAAGTACCAATAATCAGTACTTTGCTGCAGGAGCAGCAACTCCAACCACATCTAATTATTCCCCCTTGTCAGGAACAAAGTTTAATGGTTTTGAGTAGTAAATAACTTGGTGAGAGGAAGCAGCAGGTCAACTTGGTGAGAGGAAGCAGCAGGTCAAAGTTGATCATTTTACAACAATAGGAAAATCAGAATTGCGGTAGATCAAACAATTAAACCCAAAGAGCTGCTCAGTCTTTCTTAGAGTCCAATCATAGATGACATCTGAAATATTCAATGTGAATGAAGTAATGCTGGTAAGGTGGATGGGTTGGACAGCAGCTAAAATAGATAAGTCATAAACATAATGCATATTGACTGCACACAGGAGTGTATTACAGGGGCTCTATATTGCTATTATTATACAGTATTATGCTATATGTTTTTTTTTTTCACATCCTACAGATCAATTTATTATAAGTAACCGCTTGTATGATATATTTATGTGGTTATATGGGAAGGAACATCTGTAGGTGCACACTGCAGTTATTCTTTGCATTATATACAGTATGGTACAACACTGTGTTTTGGAAATAAATCTAACTCTATCTGCACATATTATATTTGCCCCACCTGCAGGGCAACATGATTTTGTCCATTTGTTCAAAAATCAGCTTTGCGATCATGTCTGAATTAGGCCCTAAGTGTGAATAGTTGCACCCATAATCACACAATGTACTATTCGCAAGTATCTATTAGCATACACCATTCAAGGCAAACCAGTCCTGGCTGCACCAGCAATGAGGTTATATAATCATAGTCACAAGGTTTGTAATCCATGAGATTGCTGCAACCTTTATTATTATTATTATTATTATTATTATTATTTCATTTTAGTCAAATGTTTCTTTTATATACCCATAAAGTGCCTTTATATTATAGATATGAGAAGGGAAATTGAGAATTGTTTGAGGTTTTACACATACTGTAGGTACATAAGTCATGTTCCGTAATTCAAAGGAATTTCATTCTGGCTATGTTAATAACTGGGCAAATTAATGTATTTGCCAAATATAATTGTGAGCTAACATTCTTTTATGAAGTCACATTTATTTATCTTTAACTTCAGATATTTATTATTTATCTCAAAACAAAAGCGAGCTGTAACTAATGCTGTGTACACACGGTACAATCCAGCATGAGATTCGCATGCAGATCGTATGCAGATCGTATAGGTTTTTTACCTTGCGATCCCGATGCGTGCTCCCGTGACAGCACAAATTGAAACCCAGATACTGTAGACAGGGCAGCAATGACTATGTAGTGCAAATCAAATGTAGGTAGCATGAATTGTATGTAAAAAGTACAGAGTTAGCAAAGATTGTATAGCAGTCAAATCTTAAGTCGAATAGCACCGGAATCTCACTGTGTGTACACACAATAACTTTTAGTGTAATGACTTACTGGTAATCAATTAATGTTTGTGTTAACTTTTCTGCAACAAGCAATAAGCTAATACATTTTTAAAATTCAATTGAGTTCTTTATTATCTCTATGAAAATGGAAATCAATGTTAAAGCTGTTTTCTAAAGTTTTTATATAATTATCATCGTAGTTTTTATGATAAAGTGCAAGCTAACAATGTTTAATAATTTATAGTTTCAAAATGTTTCTAATTAAACTTTCTGCACATGATGCTATAGTACTTGTTCAATTTGTTTTATAGTCTTGGTAGATTTATTAAAAGCAAAGAATACTTTTTTGGCAGTCAACAGCATAACTCAGAAAGAAACAGTATTTACAATGTGAGTGATTCTGAATTTCATGAAATTAATGGGACAAAGAAAATTGAATGCCTTTCTTGAAAACAAAGTTGACAATTTGAAATTAACATTAAAATACCCAAATTACATTAAACATAAATATCATATTTAATAAAAACAAACGAGTGACACCTATTCTTTAAGAACTTTTTATCTTCTAAGAAAAATAATTTTTTCTATCTTTTAAATTTTAAATAGGAATTCTGTCAAATATCGTATAGATCGGTGGTCTCCAACCTTTTTTGGTGTGAGAGCTACTCGCAACAAAATAAACCGCCTGAAGAGCTACTAAAATAAAATAAAAATAAAAACCTGCATAATAACCAAAAAATGCCCTTTACACTTATGCCACACACTGTAATGCCCCTGAAACATTATGCCACACACCGAAATGCCCCAGACACAATATGCTACACACTGCAATGTCCAATATGCCACATACATACCGCCCTACATTGGAAGCAGAGGAGAAGGGACATCTGCGCGTGCCGTAGGGACGCGCCCAAAATTAGGGGTGATGACCTACTACCGTGGTACTCCTGCGAGGCCACGTCCCCCATTTTCCCCGCTATCAGGGCATGGCCAGCGCTCTGAGAGCTGCTGGCCATGCCCCCAGCCTCTCTGAATAGACACGGTGCGCATGTGCACACCGTCTATTCACCACAGGACACTGCCGGCCCCAGTTGGGACGCAGGACAGTCCCCAAAAATGCATTATGCCACACCGTAATGCCCCTGACACAAGATTCTGCACACAATGTACCACAGTAAGGCTTCTAATAAAAAATGTATATCACCTGCTTGCTGCCAGGGGTTAATTTTTGTTGCAAGGGGTTAATGCTCATAGACAAGGGGGTCACTGCTTGCCCCTCCACTATGCCTGTCTTCACATGGGCATAGTGGGCAGTTGCACAATAATAATTTTCTCCATAACAATCTCTTCGCTGCTGGCTGCTGCAGCGTTTGGAGCTCAGCTCCATCATCCCCCAGCTGGCTTAAGGAGTCCGTCCATTCTTCCCCCACACCATGCTAGAAGTCATATTTGACTTCGCATCTGACAGGGAACACAGTGCTGCAGCGTTACCCAGAAGTGCCGGGAGCGCTTAGCATGGTGCTCCTTGTCAGACGCTAGAGGTCAAATATGACTTCTAGCGCCTGTCTCCTCTGGTCCCCGGAACAAGGACTACGGCGGGGGAAGGCAGCGGCTGTAGCAGGGCAAGGCAGTGGCGGCTGTAGCGGGGCAATGCAGCGACGGCTATAGCGTCACAAGTCGGCGGCAGGTATAGCACCACAAGTCGGCTCCAACAGCGGGCAAGCGGACCGGGCAGGGAGTAGTGGTCGAGCCACCTGTTTTGCTCAGGCGAGCTACCGGTAGCTCACGAGCGATGAGTTGGCGACCACTGGTATAGATAATACAAAGGACAGAATCAACTTGTGCTTTCCGCTTTTCAGACAATCCGGAAGTGATGTAACGGAACACACTTCCTGTAAAGATTTTACTATAAATAAAGATTGTTTTAGAAATCAAATCATCCTTGACAAAGTGCCCAGCGTGGCATGAAATGCGTTGGATGCTACAGGAGAGACCAAGCCATCCCCACTGCCGCCCGAGCAACCCACATGCCGGCCGCCTGACGTCACCAAGCCGCGTCCCGGGACTGAAGCCGAATAGAGACCATCTGGCAGCGTTCAGCATCTTGCTGAGGAATAACGCTGCTCCCTTCGGTTAGGGTAAGATAGGGACAGCTGGCTCTTCTTCTTACAAACCCTCCACAAGGAGTGTAAACATTTAAACTAACCCGTTTTTTACAGGTGTCACTCTTTTATTTTATTGTATTTTCATTTTATTTAGTGCTCTATCCATTGCTAATTGGCTCATTTAGAACCAGATGTATCAAGCTTCAAACACTGATAAAATGGAGAGTGATAAACAACCAGCTAATCAGCCCCTAACTGCAATGTTACAGGCTGGGTTTGAAATTACAGGTAGGAGCTGATTGACTGATTGTTTATCACTCTTTGTTTTATCACTTTTGAAGCTTGATACATCTGGCCCATAGAGTATAAAGCAAACGTTTTTTTACTATTAAAATAATTATTAAGACATAATTAATTTCAATCTATTACTATTATGATGAATACACTGAAATGTTTTGGTCAAACAGAAATGCAATTGTTTTATGTGTTTTGATTTAATAATAATGACACAATATAGCCAATAAATATTTGCTGAAAAAATGAGGAAGGCCAAACTATACAATACTTAACTTACAATAACGAAGATATTAAAACACTCTAAAGTGAAATATATCTAAAAATCAAACAGTACATTTTCTTAAAAATAAGACAGATTTATGAGTTCTGATAATAAACACCACCCATAACTAGGTACACATATCAAGCAAATACCAAAAAAAACACAAATAGTGTAACCTAAAATGGTTACCCAACTAAGGGGTATATTCAGTGTTGGTCGTTAGGTCCGTTCTGTCTAAATCAGCATATTTTCCGCCTGAAAAAAAAGTGTAGTTGAATTAGAGTATTCAAGGTCACATTTTCTAGACAGTCTAAAGCCTATGATCTCCTTTCGTTTGCCTCGCCTGTCTAAATGAGTCATTTAGACTTTTTGTTTCACTTTTGTCTAAACTCAGCCATGTTAATCTGATTTAGCCTATTCAGTGTCTGATTGTCGAAATGGAATCTACAGCTTTCAGGCAGGCTTTAGACAAAGTGAACTAGACAATTTCTTCTGTCGGGACTGCTCTTCAAAACCTTAAATATTATTTTATGTATGTAGTTTTTTACATGAATCGATGTAATTTATTTTAATTTTGTTTGTAAATATATTTTGTATGTTTATTATTGTCCTATATTTAGATTTTTATCATTATTATTTTTTACTCTACCCATGTTGCATTGTCTTTCCCAGCATGCAATCTTTCCCAGCATGCAGTGTTGTACCCATATGATACAGTTTTTACCCATGGTTCTGTTATCCCTAACTCCCATTTTGAGACTGTCGACCTTCACCATATCGACCGAATAATCATGTCGACAGTTAGTCATGTCGACCATCCCCATGTCGACCATCCCCCATGTTGACCTAAAAACCCTGTCGACCTTCAGTCATGTCGACCATCCCCCTGTCGAACTTCAGTCATGTCGACCAACCAATTGTTGTTCCTAATTACCCTGTCGACCTGCCCCATGTCGACCTTCCCCCATGTCGACTTTCCCCATGTTGACCAAATGTGGGTGCAGGTGGCCAGCAGGGGTGAGTGCAGATGGACAGCAGGGAGGTGCAGCAAGGCAGCAGGGGGGTTGAAGGAGGGTGCAGGAGGGAAGAAGGTGGGCATCAGGGGGTGCAGGTGGGCACAGGTGGCAGCAGGGGGTGTAGGTGGGTAGCAGTGGGTGCAGGTGGGTACAGGTGGCTGCAGGTGGCAGCAGGGGGTGCAGGTGGGCAGCAGGGGGGTGCATGTGGACAGCAGGGGGGTGCAGCAAGGCAGCAGGTGGGGGTGAAGGAGGGGGCAGGAGGGCAGCAGGGGGGGTGCAGGTGGGCAGTAGGGGGATGCAGGTGGGCAGCAGGGGGATACAGGTGGACAGCAGGGGAATGCAGGTGGGCATCAGGTGGGGCAGCTTAAAGTCAGCCCAGTGAGTTAGTCCATGAAGGCAGGCAGCAGGTGACGGGCATGCAGGCCAGCTGGACATCGGCAGCCGGCATGTAATGCGGTCTGACTGCTGCCGCCTGCCAGTGAACATGGGGGTTATTAGAGGGTGTGTATGTTCACAAGGGAGAGAAGAGGCACAGCTTGCTGTGCCCTCTTTCCCCCTTCCAGGCTGCCACACTGACAGCCTGCTGCCCGGCCGCCGGGGGATTGTTACAGCCAGCTTTGAAGGAGTCCACCGGGAGCCGTCCCCCTGCGTGCTGCCCTGGAATGTCACAGCACTGTCCCCATGCCTGCCAGCCACCCGCTCTCCGCTAGCCCCCCACCCTGCATACCTGCATGTGCTCACCGGTCCCCGCTCCAGAGCTGCTGGGATAGCAGCACTGACAGCCGCATACGTAATGAGCGTTCATTACTTATGCAGCTGTCAGTGCCGCTATCCCGGCAGCTATGGAGCGGGGACCGGCGAGCACACGCAGGTATGCAGGGCGGGGGGCTGGCGGAGAGCTGGCGGCTGGCAGGCATGGGGACAGCGCTGTGACATTCCAGGGCAGCACGCAGGGGGACGGCTCCCAGGAGACTCCTTCAAGGCTGGCCGTAACAATCCCATGGTGGCCGTGTAGTGGGCGGATGGTGCAGGAGGCGGAGTGGCACACAGGGGACAGCCTTGCTAGGAGAGAGGGAAGGACGGGGGACACAGGAACCGGGCTGGCCAGCCAATATGAAGTGGGAGTGGGGGGTGTACAGCTAACTCCCCTGCACGTGGATAGAAGCAGGGGAGTTAGAAGAAAGCAATAAAAGTTGACTCACCCAGCACACTGCAACAGCACCTCTGTGTGACTGTACTTACTGGACTACAGGCAAATTGGACATGCTCCCTTTCGCCTCCTAGGTGTTTAAACACAAGGAGGCGTTCCGCCCTGTATTCACACTGAATACAGTAATTGGTGAAAAGGGGAAATCCAATCCAGGCGGAATTGGATGTCATAAAGACGGACCCTGAATATGCCCCTAAGAAAGTTTAAAATGGCACCATTTTCATCATACACAGAGGGGCAGAAGAAACATTACTAGATAAAAGTCAAGATAAGCAGTGGAAATCAATGTGGTTCAGATATCATACTTTGCCAAGATGACAGGGAGACTACCAAAAGTCTTCTGAGGAAACTGCCAAATTAATGTTGGACAAACATGTCAAGAGCCCCCCTCTATTTGTAGACTGACACTCTTTAATTCAGTGGGGCATTCTGACACTTGCTGATCTGTTACAACCCCCACCTGCTGGGAAAACCGTTTGAGATTCAGCCACTGTCTGCAGCCACAGGTGGTATACCCTGGTCTGTCCGGCTCACCAGTTGTAATCAGAGGATGCCTGAGATGACAGCCTTTCAGACGAACTGCCCGTATTCTGGCACCGCATGCTTTTGCAGACAGGAGATTCCCTGAAAGCCGCTATTGCATGAGAGCCGTGCCACAGCCTGCTTGGCTGTCAGCTGGGACCATTGATTGTCCAGTGGCTATCACCAAAAGGTATATCTTGCGACTCTATCTAGTATAATATGCATCTATTATGAGTGGCTGTCTGGCTCCCACAGGTGTGTGAGGCTGTGCTCACTAGATTATCTGCACTGCTGAGAGACTGCGATTGCTTCCTCTATAAAATATAAAATATATACAGAGAGAATTTCTTTCCTGATAATGGGACTGCCTATACTGGATTTGTACTCAAAAGAGGGACCAGATTAAATAAAGATGGCTGCTGCTGTGTTACATAATAAGATACCAATGATACCAAAAACATGGCTAAAGTTCCTTTGATAGAAGTATATCCACGAAGAGGAAATTAACCCATAAAGGGAACCCCGGTGATCGGAATTTCAGCTAAGTGAAAATCTTGATTATTGTTGTGTATATGAGAAGGTTCGCTTCTTCTAATTAATAACAATTTTTATTAAAAATGTGCTGAATGTCTCACTGTACTAGTAAAGTTATATTTCAATGATTCTCTGGAAAAATATACTGTTTTATGGTAGTACCAAATGAACTGTTTAATTTTTAACAGAAAATTGTGCCAGTTGCGCGCTCTTATACTTGAGATTATTTGTGCTACATAGTAAAGTGATAGAGTCACTTTGTGGGAATTGTATCTATCGTGATTACTTAATAATTTTATTATTTTTTATTATGGTTTAAATTATGCACCTGATTTCTCTGTATGTGTACCATTGTGACGTGTGTCTAAATATATCACACGCCCCTTGTGTTACATATAGAGTATTTGAGATTTACTTTTGAGACTATCAAAAGTGGCTTCATCTATGCAATTAATTTCCCAAATCACAGAATCCCAGCATGTGGAGACAGGACTTCCAGAGGTTTATAATATAAAAATAAAAACTATCTAATAAATTAAGAATTCTAACACTGTGTGATAAATAGTACATTTTGTATATATATAAAGCAAAAACAAAAAATGTATCTAAAAACAAAGGTACATTAGAAAGGAGGCCCTGGGTTTGGCTTTAAATAAATCCACCCCAATAATATATTTCTAGTAAATAAAAAACATTCCATTAATACTACTTCTGGTTTTCAGAACACAAATGCGGACAAAATAAATAAATACTAAAAATGTATATTATTGAATATATTGTATAATGCTAACTTTCCCTATATCCCTGCTTTCAATATAAATTCATTTGTAATTCATAAGTGTTAGAATGGTTCAATAAACTGCCACAAGTTTGAATTACAGTATAATTGGAATCTGCTTCAAGTAGCTCCTTGGTTGCTTTGAAACAACCAATGTTGGGAATGCTTATATACAAGCTACAGATATCTAGCGTGACCAACCACATGTTTGCAGGTATTACAGTAATTCAACATCCTTAAGTTTGTTTAATAAGGCAGTAGTGTCCTGAAGTTATGTCAGTAGCGACTGGTTGTAGAAAGTGATCCAGGAAAACTAGATACATTACTGTATAAAAAATAACAAGCCAGAATCAGATTCTTATGAATGTTGGGGAGGCAGTACAGGAGGGGTACTCTTGGAAAATCGACAGTCAGGTGATCCTTCATGGCAACTGGTAAAGAATTTGAGTTAACGGCTTCAGTAAGGATAGAATCAAGTTCTTTTTTGTATCGAATAGTCAGATCTTGTAGAAGGTGCTCATAGGTGTTGATGTTGTTGATTTGTGAACAAACCTCTTTTTTTACTGTAATCATTGATGTCCCAAATACCTATCCCTCCCCTTTGTCCCAAAATGTTGGTATACTTTTGTGCCCTGAGTCACCTTTCTGCAAGCCTGCGAGAGTGCCCCTGACCCTGCGATCTTATGTACTTTTTATAGTATGTATATATATATATATATATATATATATATATATATATATATATATACTTTGTCCTTTACCTCAATGGCCTACCTGGCCTGATCAGGTTCACATGCACAAGCGATCCAACCTCCCTTAACTTTCTGGATGTAACAATAACTGTCAACAACAATAAATACGATACTAAAGTGTACAAGAAACAAACGGATAAGAATACACTCTTGGCATACGACAGCTTCCATCCACAGCCACTTAAGAGAGGGTTGCCCTTCTCACAGCTCATCAGAGTTGCGAGGATTACATCTAATCCGGATGACCTTAATGATGAACTGCAGATTATGGCACAAAAATTTCTTGATCGAGGATACGATAAAAGAGAGGTCCAGGAAGCAGTACAGAAATGTAAAACCATAAAACGCGAGGACTTACTGAAACCATCAAATAAAGATTCTAGCCTTGACAGAATAGTGTTTCCTACCACCTACTCCACTAATTCAGGACTCCTAAAATCGTCTGTGCAGAGACACTGGCACATCATGAGCACCGACCCAGTGTTGGGCCCAGATTGTGCCAATGTTCCATTATTCAGCTACAAAAGGAGCAGTAATCTGAAACAGAGAGTTTCTTACTCCGACATCAGCCCCGTCAAGACATCAAGTGGGTGGCTGACATCTAGGAATGGTACTTACAAATGCACAAAATGTGCCAACTGCAGCTTCCTAGTCACGGGCACACATTTCACCCATACGATCTCCGGACAGACATTTCCGATTTATCATCGCTTAAATTGTGAATCTAAATTCATCATTTACGTCACCCTTTGCCCCTGCAACAAATTGTACGTGGGTAAAACCATCAGGATGGCGAAAGAGAGAATAGCGATGCACAGATCTTCTGTCAAAAAAGCCCTGAGTGGGGTTGACATAAATACACCTCCGGTAGCAAGGCACTTTGTAGATGCCGGACACTCGATAAGGGACTTTAAGTTTATGCTGGTTGACCAGATACCTCCTCTCAGAAGAGGAGGTGATAGACATAAAATGTTGCTACAGAGGGAATGCCAGTGGATTCGGAAACTGGATACCTTATCACCATCTGGACTCAATGAAGAATATCCTATTTCCGCTTATCTGTGACTCCATGACATGCATGGAATCTCCCGCTCAGTCATTTTCTGACCTCATCGGGCCATATGTCACTTGTTCAGGAGTAATTGATATTCTTATGAAACCTTCCCCACTAAATACTGTATATATTATATTTTGTCTTCTGTCTTGTTATGTTCACTTCACTGATGTGCTTAAACAGCCAGCCTATCTGGTGACTTGCCCCCGCCGCTAATGCCTTTAAATCAGTGTTTTATTACCCTTTAATGCCTGAGATGTGATTACTAAAGGTCTTTTTCAGTGACCTTCACAAGATGGCGTCCGCATCCCCCAGACACCTAGCCCATAGAGCACCCTGCCCTCTCCAACATGGCGATGCGCTCCATAGCTGGTCCAGGGGAGTGGCCGGGATCGCGTCAGGTGATGATGTGACACGCCGGCTTCCCTGATTGGACCTGGTGCACAGTGATGACGCGGGTGACGCGGCGCGAAGCACTGCGTTCCACCTCCATCTCCAGCACTTGAGCTGATACCGCCGCAGCTGGACGAGTGAGCCCGGGGTCCAACAGTGGCAGGTGAGACCCACGTGAGTGGGATAGGGGTGTGTGATTGTCTATCTCCATACATGGAGTTCCGGGCATGGGCGTTATTGGGCTATAAGCTAGGATTGGCTGGTCTGTGATGCACAGCAGCTGTTGTGGTTTGATTGAAACTAATGGTGGTGGCTATTTAACACTGCATGAGTATCACTAACATTGGGTCAGTCTGTGAGAAAGGCTCTATTGAGCCGAAACGGATTCGTCGACTGTGACTGTGTTCTCCCTACACTACTAGGATGGGTGATTATGTTTGTGACCCCTGCTACTGTTAAAGGCATGCAAATGCCGATTGATAAGCTGCAAAAAGTTTGATGCTCAGTTGCCTCTGGAAATAAATTGTCTGTTTGTTTGGACTTTAAAATCAAATAAGGAGTGCTGCTTCTTTATATCTTTGGATATACAGTTTTCTATATATATATATATATAGGTACTTATGTAATATCTGGACTCCCATTTTTCTTATGAGACCACGTCCGCTCGCCACGCTTCGGGCACGGTGGCAAGCTGCGCTCGCCACACTATATAAAATCAACTCCATGCGTAGTTGGATAGTAGGGGTATGAAAAAATGGGGTGCATTTAACATGGGAGCCCAGATAATACATAAGTACCTATATATATATATATATATATATGTCACTATAATTAACCTATATCAATCCTCTCCTTTATTTTAAAATAGCAAACTGACCCATAAACTTTAATGGAAGTTGTCGTGCACATGCACCCACCTCCTATTTACTGCAACAGGTTCCGTCTGCAATATAAACACTCACAGCATGCCGTGACACATCCTCACTGAAATCACTAATTTCATTAATCACCTAACAGCAATCTCTTCTCCCCCCCCCAACAGCACACACTGCTAAGCGCCTTCTTTCCAGGACATGTCCTTTCAGGCTCCACCATTCCTGGAAATATCACAAAGAGAAGTTTTGCAGGTTGTCAGGAATTGTAGTTTTAAAGGGATAAATGTTCACACTACAGATAAACTACATCTTCAAGCAGCTCCCAAGGTACCAACTGATGCACAAACGTGGTGTAATAGCAGCTATGCTGTACTAGAAGCCTGGCTGCTATGCAGTGGCGTAAGTTTGTGTACATTGGAAGATAAAAGGTGCCCATCCCCCCCCGGGGGAGAGAGAGAGGAGAGAGAGAATATGTCAGTGAGAGAGGGGCTTCATAGACTTACCCTCAAAGGTTGCCGCTGCAACTTCTCCAACCCAGCTCCTGGCTTTTAGATGACAGCTGCCGCCTGCCTGCTTTGGTGACAGTCACACTCGCACACTGGCTGGCTGTGTGGAGTGGACTGTCTGCCGCCCAACCCCCGAGTCCGGGCTATTTACTGGCTGGCTTACTCAGGCCAGGTGACAGGGAGTAACGGCGACGCTGCGCACATGGCTATGGGGAGGGGGGATGCCCGCCCGCACCACTGCTCACAAGGATTTGAGATATGCCTGCACCCGCCCTGCTGCATAACATAGCCGCGCTGCTGAATAAGATAAGTGCGGCAGGCGGCAGCGGCACTAGGCGGAACACCGGAGGCAATGGAGCCAGTGCCCCTTTAAGCCTGGCGCCCGGCGGCAGATGACTCCATTGCCTCCGGGAGTTCCGCCACTGCTGCTATGGTGTTATTAGTGATGAGAGATAACCATGCAGTACATAATAATGACATGAAAACCTTATTTTAGTAACACACTTAAAAAAAGTAATCAATTTGATTACAAAATTCACTGATTTAAAAAAGTTGCTTTGGGGCTCCCCTGGGATTGTGGGCCCCAAAGCTTAATCTTCATTAGTTTCATAGTAGATCTGCCCTTGGTTTTCAGAGCAACTATGTGTGTGCAGCATGACTGATGATCAATGGCTACATGAGGTTGAGTACTTTTTATGAGGCTTCAAGTCAGTCTCCACTCCATGTCCATAGAGGAGAAGGCAGGGCTGGTATGCACAGCTCCACTAAGCTGTATGAAGCAGAAGTAGACCAGGATACACAGGACTTGTAAAGGAGAGGCAGACTCAATCCCTTTTACCAGGTAGTGGACAGCTGATAAAGGTGGACCTGGGGTAGTGGCTGATTTACAAACAGTAGCCACAAACTCTACAAGAAGAGGCTAGGAAGTGGAACAGAGCAGAACTTTGTCCCTTTCCAGTAGTGTGAGCCATTGACTGGACCCGGATCTAGACAGATGGCAAAAGGCTGGGTGATGAGTGGAGTAGACAGCATCTGTCTGTGTCAATAGGGAGATTTGTGAAAATCAGGATCGGGTTGGTAGTTATAACTAACATGGTCAGAAGGTTCACACTAAAGATTTCCAATCACATTTTACTGTTAACTATATACTGTGAGTATATAGCACTGATGCGTTAAACAGAATCAATAAGCCTCTTATTTTTTTCATTATTATTTGTATTGTAATTGTATTACTTGTACTTGAAAGGGGAATATTTTAATAGGAGTGAAAATCACTTAATCAGGGGTAAATTTACAAAGATGGGAGTTCCATTGAAGATAGGATGTTGCCTACAGCAACCAATCAGATTATATCTATTATCTTCTACTTAAAGTTGCTAAATAAACAAGAAGTCACCTCTGATTGGTTGCTATGGGCATCATCTCATCTTCAATAGAACTCACATCTTAGTTAATGTACCCAATAAAAACATAGAATTTATTGGCAGATAAGAACTTGGCCTATCTAGTCTGCACCAGTGGCACACTTCCATTGTGCCACAGTGTTCCAAAAAGCAGAGCCGTGGGGAAAGCAGGGTATTGAGAATAAATAATAAATACAATTGAATGGTCCCTCCTTATAACTTACAGCGGTACTTCAGCTGAATCCCCCACAGCAAAAACACCATTCTCTCACACTGACACTGTATGTTGCTGCTATATAAAATTTTACTTAAGAAAAAAATGTATCCCTTGAATCTTTAGAAAGTATTCCCTTTATTGATGTGTATTTGTTTCTGTAATTG
Organism: Crinia signifera; assembly: GCF_055691185.1. NCBI lineage: Eukaryota > Metazoa > Chordata > Amphibia > Anura > Myobatrachidae > Crinia > Crinia signifera. The sequence goes on along the minus strand of NC_139223.1, from coordinate 78,787,431 downwards.
CTTTGTTTCTGGCCTTCACGAAGAAAGACAATGCTTAAGCACACAGAAACAGAAGCTTGCGTTCTGTAAACAATTTGTAACCATTACATAGCATTTCCTTTTTGATTTTCTTTCATTAGTTCTAGCAGTTTGAGCATAAATCAAAATGACAATGATTGATTAATATTAAAACTCTGAAAGGAAGCAGTTATTTTGAGTTCATTCAGAAACTTCAATAAGAGGAAAATTGCTTTAGTTCTAGAATACATATGTGAAAGTAATTTTATAAAATTGTAAGTGTCAACAGTTTATGACCTAGATAAGGGAAAAATCGACTTTTTGCATTTCAGCAGAGCACCTTTACATATTACTTATTGTATGTGTAGCAGAATAGTATTGTAGATCGTTATGCATTGTCATAAAGTACATTGCATGTAACATTGATAGTCTTCTCCTGTCATACTTGATTTTTGGGAGAAAATAGTAATTATGGCCAATGTGACAAATTACAGGTAAATTATAGTTTTTGGATAATGAAGTAAGATCTTTACTTCATTATCCAAAGTCATTAATTAGAAACTTCTTAAAAATTACTGGTGAAATTTAATAGGATGAGAGATTCAGAAAGATTTGGTAAGAAATCTCCAGGTTTTTTTAAAGACACAATCATCTACACTGCAAAATCAAACTGGTCTCCTCTAGCATCCTCAAAAACGGTCTGCTGTTAGGGGCAGCCATTTTGTAAGGGTCATTTTCATTAGTATGAACAAACCAGGAGGAGGAGACTTCTGCTTCCGGGTTGCATGGCGTCGGAGCTCTTGTCCTGAGCTCCACTTCCCCACGGCCCTACCGACACAGTTACACGGCTCCTGGAGCCTCCAAACCACACACTCAATGAACTATAAATACCATAAGTTCGGGAACAAGACAGGCAGACTCTTATCGAACTTACTGAAAGGAACACAAAAACCTGCAGTAGTTCACCCTCTGCGCACTTCACAGTCTTCAGTAACTACAACTAACAAAGAAATAGCAAAGGTAATGCAACAGTTTTATAAAGATCTCTACATCTCATCTTTGACACCCCCCCCCCCCCATCCACCTAATTCTGATCCCCACTCACACCCATCACCATTATGGGAGAAACTACATTTTCCTCAGTTAACAACTAATCAATCCTCCCTTTTTTTGGGACCGATTACCTCTAAAGAAATAGACTCAGTTATTAAACTATTAAAACCGAATAAAGCTCCAGGCCCAGATGGTTATTGTAGTGACTTCTACAAATTTATGAGACAAGAGATAACTCAGATTTTGGAGGTATTCTTTTATTCCATTTTAAAATCCGACTCCCCACCCTTACATTTCAATTCTGCTATTATAAAAATTCTCCCCAAACCAGGAAGGGACCTTTCTTTACCTGGTTCCCATCGCCTGATTTCCCTTTTAAACCTTGATTACAAAATACTTGCAAAGATCATTGACGATAGACTTAAAACAATTCTTCCCCATATTATTCACCTCGATCAAACAGGCTTCATCTCCGGACGTCATTCTTCCACGAATGTCCGTAAAGTAATAGCTGCCCTTGCTTTACTTCAGTCTCCATCCCCCCACAGACCATTTGTTTCTTGTTTTAGATGCCAAAAAAGCATTTGACCTAGTGGAGTGGCCCCATCTTTATCACACTCTTAGATGCTTTAACTTTCCACCCCCCTTCATACATATGCGCCAGACGATATACCATAATCCACTATCCCAAGTCTCCTGCAATGGCCTTTTATCAGACCCCTTTACAATGGTGAGAGGCACGAGACAGGGCTGCCCTCTCTCCCCCTTACTCTTCGCGATCACCCTGGAACCCCTGGCAATGGCCCTTAGATCATCTCCTACCTATAGTGGAATCCCTATCGGCAGGGAAGAACTAAAGATCTCCTTGTTTGCCGACGAAATGTTGCTGTTCGTCTCCAAAACTCAAAACTCAATACCAGACATAATCAGATTAATAGAAGAATTCAGATCCACAGCGGAATGTAAAATTAATCCCTCCAAATCTGAACTCCTCCCTATCCTTTCTACAAACACCCCAATACCTAGTATCCTACAATCATACCCTTTCACTATCAACACCACTCACTTTAAATACTTGGGCCTACAGATTTCAAATAACAATACAAAATTGTATGACTTAAACTTTGGGTCTACCATTGCCAAAATTATCACCCAACTACAGAGCTGGCATCAGCTACCTATATCTTTACTAGGAAGCCTATCAGTTATCAAATCAATTATATTCCCCAAATTATTATATATCATGCAGCTGCTCCCCCTACGCCTTTCACCCCTAGATGACAAAAAGCTTAAAAAAGCCATTACCCATTTCCTATGGCAGTGAAAGAAACCTAAAATTGCTCTAGCCAAAATTACACTAGACAAGACAAATGGAGGTTAACGAGCCCCGGAATTTTCCCTTTACTCTATGTCAGTCCTGACCAGATATGCAGTTGACTGGATATTGGGTAAAACAAAGATAGTGTGTTGGAGTCGGAGATATTCCAGCCATACTCCCTTAACGCCTTACTTCACACAAAAAAAAATCTCTTCATCCACATCATATATTAGCACACCCACTTTTCACGACACCTATCTCAACTGGGTTAAACTACACAAGAAGTTGGGCAAAGATCATACAGCGACCATCAGAGTCACTCTTTGGGGAAACCCCTCTTTTCCTCCTTCCCTCTCTAATTCTCTCTTTCGTCACTGGAAGGCAAGGGGAATATGCACATCCCAGGTGTTTGACCCAGGTGGGAATATACTGTCATTCGCCACATTAAAAGATACCTATGATATGCCAAACTCGCATTTCTACATGTACCTTCAGACGTGACACTATTTATCCTCCCTTCCAATGGTACAGAGTGACCTGTCCCCCTTATCCCCCTTGGGGTCGCTTCTCAGAAGATGGGAGAGTAGACCGTGTAAACTGAAACAGATCTCCAATCTACTGATTAACCCCCTAAACATGCCCCTTCTATTCTCCCTGCTAACATCTTGGCAGAAGGATAATCCCACCATCACCTCGATAGACACTCTTACACATTATTTCACATCCACTCAAAAAACAATAGATTCAGCATACTTACTGGAAGTTCATTTGAGAACAATTCACCGAGCCTATATGCCTCCATCCACGAGAGCCTACTTCGACCCGACTGTGGATCTGTCATGCCTCCGGTGTGGGAGATCGAGAGCGGATTTTTATCACTGCTTTTGGGACTGCCCAAAGATCAGACTTTTTTTAAATAAGGTATATCTCTTTATAAACCACACTTTTTCATTATCTTTACTCCCCTCCCCCCTACCGTGCTTATGTCTTGACAACTCTGAGCGGGTCCATATTCCTGCTACAAAACCCCTCCTTTCTATGTTTACCATGCTGTTCACTATAGCAAGGAAACTCATACTGAAACACTGGACAGTCAAGACAGCCCCAAATATGCTCCAGGTGCATAGGATGATGTTACAACATTTGTATTATGATAGGAAATCATGGTTATTACGTACTTCTTTTTCCTCACGTTCCTTTGGGCTTAAATGGAATGCATATATACAATTGCTTAACATAGAACTTAGAGATAAGGTATTAAAATCCTTTGATATATCCAATTTTTTTTGTCGACTTATGTCAACACCAAGGTGTAACATGTTCTGGTATGGGGGAAGAGTCGAGACTAACAGAGGTTACTGTATTTTGTAAATGATTACCTGTTGCGACTCCATAACGTATAGATGCTTGAAATACACAAAAATGATACAATGTAAGGGATATCTGTAATAGACGAGACTATTATACCCCCCCTCTTTCCACTGTTCTTCCTCCTTAGTTTTTAAGTTGCTATTTAGATAAATAGAAGAAGTGGTAGTGATGATTATTGTTACACTCAATTTATGGCGGCTTAAGACCTCTGATTGGATTTTGGTTTTCCACACACACCCCCCCTCCCCTTTCTATGGATTACCATGTATCTCATATACTCATTTACTTCACCCCCCCCACCTACCTTCCCCATAAAGTATTCAGAGGCCGCAATAATACAATGTAATGTAACAATGAAAATTTAATCGTATGACATTTTGTGATATACTACTGCTTCTCTATGTATATATTTTCTCCATGTATACAAAATAATAAAAAAAAATTATTTCAAAAGGAACAAACCAGGAGGAGAGGCTGGACCGCAGACAAGTAGATCTGTGGGTCGCGGCAGCACCGAGCAGAGGGGTATGCAGTGAGGTAAGACAGGGTTGGGGGTTGGAGGCGGTGGCGGGCTTTATTATACGGGGTGCAGGCTTTATTTTATGGGGGGGGGGCACTGCAGAAATTTCCGGTGGCAGGGGAGGGGGGCTTGCCCAATTTATAGTTACACCACTGATATCTGCTGTGATCCCCCATGTTTGAGAGCAAACTCAGTAACAAAATTTCCCAAACTCCATAATGAAAAGCTTGCCAAACACACCATGTTCTTCATCTGCAAATTTGTACATGTTTAAACTGATACCTATGCAATTAAAGTTGCAGTTTATTGGGCCTGATTCAGCAGTTTGCTGATATTTGGGAAATTGTGAATGGTCAGGACCCACTCTGGACATGTGCAGGACAGGTTCTGTTAATACATCACTATAATGCGAACATTGCTTGTGGCTGGATTTTGCGAAAGTGACGGCATGTTGTCCCATTTCACAGGCAGGGTGAGGCCAAGGACTGCTTCATAAATGCAATTTTCTTGGTTTTGCAATGCCAGATTTGCCTGGAAGCCTGAGAACTGCAATTGTATCACGATTACAAATGCAGGCAGGAGGTGGTATGCATTTTAATTGCTATGGATCATATATATGCTAAGCTGCTGCAAGCAGCTTAGCATATAGAAACCATGCTAAATTAGGACCATTGTCTTTATTCCGGTTTGAGTGATGTTTAGTTGTGATACAAATAAGAGCAAAATTAAGGATAAAATTGTACAGTACACTTATTGGAACAGTTTTGTCATGTTAAGCTAGCTCAGTGTGTAGCACTGTGGAACAACAGCTGGCAGTGCTGCATTGCTTGCAGACCCCAGCAGAAGAATCAAGATGGAAGCCCCGAGGGATGGTCGTAGAGGAAGCTCAGCGGGAACCCAGGTATGTGCCGATGCACCATCAGAGGTCAGGGACGCCAGCCATGCCGCACCACCCATCCGTTATTGACTTTTACCTGCCACCTCCCCCCACATTACCATCTGCTCACCATTCAACCCATTCGCCCTTGCAACCATTTGCAGTACACTGAGTGCCCAATACACCAGCGGCATCCAGTTTAATACTGCTTACCACATGCATGCACGGATGGGGGAATTGTGAAGAGACACAGACTCATTTACAAGCACTGGCAAGGTACCCACAACATACAGTACCCACCCAGTACACCACACAATTAGACCGCAGACACCCTTTTAGTGCAGCGGTAATTGTGAGATATCTATAATTTCCTTTTTTTTGCAATTTCACTTTACTGGCATTGTGACCATAGGTGCCAATTCTGTGGGTGCTCAAGGGCCCGAGCACCCACAGAAATTGAGGAGCACCCACGGGCCTGAGTCCCGCTGCTGGGCCGCCATATTAACCCGCTAATTTGCGGCGGCAGCACCCACATTGCCGGACCCGCCACCTGGGAAACAGTATGCCAGGAAGTGTATTCTGTCTGCGGAGTACCTGCATTGTGGGGGCATTTATATACCTGCACCGTGGGGGCATTTATGTACTGGCACTGTGGGGGCATTTATGTATGTGAAACTCTGTTGTCGTAATTTGAATATTGGAGACAATTGTGCTCCATAATAATATATTGGTATTATTTTGTGGCCACAACCCCTTCCCCATGAAGCCACTCCTCTATATTTTTTGCTTGAGCACCCACCAGCAAAAACATAAATCGGCACCTATGATTGTGACCAATAAAGAGTTCTTTGCACGAAGACATTATTGTCCTTCATCCATTGTAGCCTATAGATTCTGATATTATCATACTGTCACACACACACACACACACACGTCCATCAAGCACAGGTCTCCATTATTCCATTTATTAAGGATCTCACTCATTATGGCATATAGACACTAGGGTGTAAATTTATTAATTCTAATGAAGATAGGATGTCCCATAGCAATCAGATTATACTACTTATTTATGTGTCTCCTTCTAGAAGATAGTAGATATAATGTGATTGGTTGCTACAGGCATGATCCCATTTTCAGTAGAAATCCCCTATTAGTAAATTTAGCAATTGGTGTGTGAGATCACACCTGTACTAAACACATTTCGAGGAACCTTAATTTTGCCTTCTACATATCCCATAGGGATGTACAGTAGTAAGAGATTTTTTTTCTTTGGTTCTACCAATTGTTATTACAAAAGTCAATGACTATTGTGATGAAAAACCTGGTTATTTGAGTATTGCTTTTAGATTTGCAAAGTGTGTTTAATTGCCCAGCATTTAAGGGTTTGCCCATTTCCACTGCTGTTTGAGCACATTTGGGCCTTATTTTGGTTCATTCTTTCTGACAAAATCCTTCTTAGATGGACAAAACCATGTGCACTGCAGGGGGGGCAGATGTAACATGTGCAGAGAGAATTAGATTTGGGTGAGTAATTTTGTTTCTGTGCAGGGAAAATACTGACTGCTTTATTTTTACACTGCAATATAGATCTCACTTTGAAGTAAAACCCCACCCAAATCTAATTCTCTCTGCACAAGTAACACCTGCCCCACCTGCAGTGCACATGGTTTTGCCCATCTAAGAAGGATTTTGTCAGAAAGAATGAACCAAAATAAGGCCCTTTGAGACAAGCTGGTGTCATGTATTGCCAATAAACTCTTCATGTTGTTTTATACTAATATAGCAAGATTTTATTGTATACTAATACTTTACTGTTATATTGTTATTGGAAGACAAAGTCTATAGGGTCATTTCTGTTAGCCACAAACTGACTTACTGCATAAATAAATCTGGCTATATACAGCATCTATGGTACCTAACTTGAAGATTTTTGTTCGTAACTTTATAGGGCAGCAAAAAAATATCCATTATACGTTAGATCTGTTCATAATGGGAAAGGTATCAGTGTCATTACCAGCATTTCAATGTTGTTACAATGGCAACTTGCTACCCTTACACCTAAAAGAATTAACCCCTGTGGTAGACTTTGCATGTACAGTATATACTGTAAACTAATTATTTGACAGTAAATTGGTGCTTTTGGAGCCTGTAATAGTATGGAACAAAATAGTGCTTAATCTGTCATATTTTGTTGCTTTATATTTTTAATTTGTTGTTGTGTATGGCACCAAGACTGGAAAGTCCCATAATGCTAAGGGTGAAATGTAATAGGATGAGAGATTCAGAAAGTGAGAGATTTGGTAAGAAATCTCCAGGGTTTTTTTTTAAAGCAGCAATCATTTACACTGCAAATCCAGTGTCTGTTGTGTATTGGAACATCTGGATTTGTTTCACTGGTACTTGCATCTGCATTTGTAACTATTAAAGATGCTTTAGGAAAATATATGCTTAGATGTATTACATCTGAGTAGGCAGTGTTTTCTTAGCTATATAAGTTAGGGAGCTGCACCAGAACTACAGTAGGTTACCTAAATAGAACCTCCAGCTTGGTATATCTGCAGCACCGCCAGCCCATCTTTTACTGACTGAAGTGTGGTCAGTATTTCCTGACTTATCCAGCTCAAATGTACAAATAAAGGACATGGGCCCTTATTCTGATCCAAGCGGTAACGGCCGCTTGCGGCCGTTCCGCCGATGTTTTCGCTCTGCGCATGTGCAGAGGGCACTCTGCGCATGTGCAGGCGAAATCGCCGCACATTTTTTTTTACCGCCGCAAAGGGGGTGGATAGGGGCGTGAGGGGCTACTTAGCCTCATTTCCCTATGCATACGCCCCGCGTTTCATGGGCGTTCCCATGCAAACGCGGGGCGTACGCATGGTAATGAGGCTGTGACGCATGTGTTGGGGGCGGGCATCTGATATCGCCGGATGTCAGCTGCCCGCCCCCATACAAGATTTCACACGGACAAGTGTCCGTGTGGTCTTGTGTTGCGGGACCTGGTGGAGCGTGCGGCCCTGCATTCGATGTTCGGCGACCATCGAATGCAGGGGCTGCTCCCACCATGGAGGAGGCGTATCCCCGTCCAATATAATGCGGATCGCCACATATCCGCGTACGGACGGCAGGTGGCGATCCGTATGGAAGGCGGGGATTCGCCTGCACGGTCGTGGCCGCATATTCTGATCGGGCCGCACCGATCAGAATAAGGGCCATGGTTCTGGGATACCACAGGCTTATTGAAAATATCTAGTGAAGACTACTACTACTCATATCTTAGTATATTTTCAAATATTTATAGCTTATCAATTTATTCATACTTAAATAAAGCAATATTGAATTTATAAATAATGTCTTAACAACTTTCATTATCTCTTTGTATTCCAAAAAACATAGTTCCATTAGGAACAGAGATTGGGGAAGGTCATCTTATAGACTAAGATAAGAGTTCAATTGAAAATGGGATGTTGCCCATAGAACCAATCAGATTCTACTACTTATTTATTTTGCTCCTTCTAGAAGATAATAGAGAGAATCTGATTGGTTGCTTTGGGCAACATCCCATCTTTAATAGAACTCCCATCTTAGTAAAATTACCCAGATGTGATCAAAAGAGCTGGAAATTGATGTGATATTTATGCTTTCTTAACCATACTACATAATGCAAGTATATTTATCATATATTATCCCATAGATTATATATTAGACACCAAAAAAGGATAATTAAAGTCTACATTTTCACATATTCAAATATGAAGAAAATATAAAGGGCTTAATCCTCCTGCAATTACAATGCATTCTATTTATGAAAATTCTGTGACTTTAACAGTTGTTTCTGCATTTAATCTGTGCAGAGTTTGTATGTTCTCCCTGTACTTGCATGAGTTTCCTCCGGGTACTCCCATTTTCTCCCACAATCCAAAAATCTACTGATAGGCTAATTGGCTTTCAACAAATTAAACCTAGAATGTCTGTGTGTGTGTGTACATGTGTGTAGGGAATATAGATTGTAAGCTCCACTGGGGCAGGGACTTATGTGAATGTTCAAATATTCTATGTAAAGTGATGCGGAATATGTATGCACTATACAATAAACTGTTAATAAATAATAATGAGCCATTTGGTGGAGGAAATAGGGAAGCTGATCAGCATAAAAAATTTCAACTAAAACAATCTGGCTCCAATTTTGCATGCTTCAGCTTATTACTGTATATTTTCTATGTGAAAGACCCACAGCCAGCTCAGGCTAAATCAATACCGTCCTTTGAAAAAGCCACAGCCAGTGGCGAAACACGTCAGGTGTTACCTCCAGGATTGGACTGCCAGCCACCTTTATTCACTGACCTCCATCATCCCCGCATCCAACTGGGGAATTGCCCTTTGTCCCCCCATATCCAACAGATCTGGACATTCTACAGGAGACCTCCAGGTGAGCCTTCCCTCATTAGCCACCTGTTTTAGAGGATCCTTACCACCATCCATTAAGTGGGATACCACCAGGCCCCAGTGTGCCCCAGCCAACAGCGGCACATGGACATTGTCATCGCCCCCACCCCAAGGGGTACAGTCCAGTAATCAGATCCACTGCGATCATTTTCCAAGTGGGTAACTCCAGGTGCATTCACTTATCATCATCTACAACGGCACCCCAATACCACCAGTGGACATCCACCAGAGCACCCACGGAGGCTCCACCCATTCACCATTCCCCAAATGAAAGTGGACTGATCTCTGTACACCATCCAAGGACTGTCCTGACGGGACTCTCCGCAGCCCATCTCATACTCCAGCGGCTACTGGTGGCCCCGCTTCAATTAGAGAGGACCATCGGGCACAAAAGAAATCCCCATTCACAGAACCCTCCAGGGGTAAAAAGATACAAGTTCCCGCATCATAGTGAGGACCTGTGTCTCCTTTCCCCATTCCATCTTGGAGCAGTGATTTTTCAGATACCAGCTATTGAGCTAAGTGCACTTACCCATCATTGAATCAAATATCCAGCGTCCATCCTGAAAGTGAGATACCCCTCTTTCATTCCCCTTTTTATCATATTTTTCATTGTTATATTGTATTTAAATGTATTTGCATATGTCAATGTCATGCTTCCTTCTTTTCCTTTTTGCATTACCTGTCCTAGTGACAGCCCCAACAGGGACTGACTACCCCTGTCACTAAGCAGCAGCTTTGAGAAACCACTCATATAACAGGTGCCCTTATATATACTCTCTAGTAGAGTGTATAATTGGTCTAAATTAATACCTGTGACTAGAAACAGCATCTGACATGTTCTTAAATCAACTTGACATCACAGAGACCTTTAGATATTATGCTATGATATCTAGTCAAGATATGTGTACAGGTTAAGCATCACTTAATTTGCTTGGACAGGGTTAATACTGTAACATACTGTAGGTTTGCACTTGTATTTATTATTTCAGAATTAAGAAATATCTACAAAATATTGCTTCAGTCGGTGTACAAAGATGGTAAATGTCTCCTTGGTGTAATTTTACATCAAGAAGACATTTATACTGACAGCCAATCTTTTGGACCTAGGCAGAGTCAATGTTTTTTTTTTTTTTTTTTAGAAATTACTACATTTAGTAGAAAATGTTTGGTGCAAGATACTGCTTACCTTTTTAAAGTAAAGTATACAAATTGCATTGTTCTGCTGTATCTACGCATGTGCAATGTGGATGACTACATACAGTAAACTTCAGAAAAGTGTACAGCTACCTAAAGACAAATGGAATGACGATTGTTAGATCTATGTATCAATGGATTCCAATTTGTGGCAATAATTTGTGACTTTAAACAACAGATACAGTAGTACACCAAACAACTTTATATGTCTTAGTAATATGATCTAAAAAGCCATGCTTGTTGGCTCATGGTTTAACCTGCTATAGTGTGGCCAATATGTTTTACATGCGGTAATTGGAGAAAGGACTAATGGTCTAATTGATTCATGTGGGTTGCAACTCACTTGGCGATCAAATAGACAATTTTATGAAATATGCCTATAAAACTAAATATTATTTTTCACTTCATCTATTAGGCAGTACTGTATGTCAGCATATTTTTCATGACACCTCAAGTGCAAAAATATCTTATTTACATAATCAGAAAATTCATAATCCATTAAATCCATTAAAATCCATAAACTTTCAAGTTTAATGTCTAGTCAGACACAACAGCCCTAGCACTAGTAGCAGATACAATGGTGAGCCACTTTAAAATAAGAACATTAACATTAATTAAATAAATAATATTTAAAAAAATTACAATTAATTTAAACATTGAAACCAGACTGTTTGAATTTCAAACAAATAAAAAAAATTGGACTGCAAAAGGTTAAATTGTGATTGCCAGTTATACTTGGGTTCAATAATTTTGTGGTGCACACTTTAATTTTTTTTTATGAATTAAGGTTTAAGATGTTTTTTAATAAATGTATTACTTTTATTTTACATTTCACATGGTGTAACTGAATGTTGAAATCTGTGTTATGCATGTGCACATCTGCAAAAACTAGCAAGCAAAGTGGGAAGTTACCATTTTTTGTGTCACTGGGGCAGCTGAATAGCACAGAGAGGTAATGTATTTGAATATATCTCAATTTTGCATGAAATGCAGGACACTGCACTATAAATTTAATTAGCTGCCTGAATTTTTTATTATATCTCAAATGGTACTTTGGGAGGCTACAGTGCTGACCTTGAAGAGTTGCGATTTTATTTCACTAGAACCGGCTTCATCCTCTGTGTTATCGGCCCAATGCAACCCTAGCTGACTTTTAAAGTGATATATATCTCACATGCCTAATTTCCCCTCCAATGTAACAAATACTCCCTCTGCCAGTCTATGCTGCATCCATGTGTCACTTCTCCCTTTTAATGTACAGTATAGGAATATATAATACTTCATCCAGCAGCAGGTATTTTCTATGATTGCTGTTTTTTAGTTCCAGCAACTCTGACCTGTAGTTGGATGGGAGGCATGGGTAAAAACATTTCTCTTACCTTGCGCCAGCAGGACGGTTAAGCGCCTTTGTCCAAATTTGCGGTGTCCCGGCTGCTGATTCCTTGCTAGTGCAATGCAGCCTTTCGGGGTATCTCCACAGGACAGTGAGCGGGGCGGTAGAGGGGTCGGAGCCTCTGTGTATCTCCTTTAACGCGTTTCTCCGCCTCAAAGTCGGCGGCATCCTGATAAAGTAATGATTGAGCATTACTTTGCATAACATCTAAAGCATGCATGCTACTAACAGCTGAACTCAAACAAACTGTGAGCTGTGAGAGAGCTGACTGATTGTTTGTGACAAACTGCTTTATTTTCATTATTAATCAATTCTCAACAGCTGCAATAATCTGGATTAATTATAGGAAGCATTTACAACTACTGTACTACCCCCCCCCCCTTTTTTTTTTTTGCTTGCAAAGCTTTTCTAACCAAGTGAAAGTGTTATTAGTTTTAATTGTCTATTTACCGGCCGGTGATTTGTGTGTGATTATGTCATTGTATTGGTGTTATTAAAAAACATATTTTAAATCAAGTACCTGAATCAGCGATGTCTTTAAATTCCCTTATTTGCTTATTTGTACAGTTCAAGGGGTGGAGTACTCCCTTGCTAAAGACAGCAGCAGACTCAGGGGAATTTTAAATTAGATTTGCGCTCTGTCAATTTTTCTCTTTTAATCTAAGAGCTACCTACCTTGGAGCAACCCCAGACTACTCCATGTGGCTTATCAGGACCTGCATCTCCTAATGCTAGCTCATTTCTGCCTCTAACAACATACATATGGATAGTGGTAGATGCTCAATTAGTTTAGTAATACCACTCAGGTGCATGCAAGGGAGGGGTTAATACTGAGAAAATACATAGTTTCCCCCAGCTCACTGAATAGTATTAGTAACCAATCTTGAACACTAAATGATAATAGATGTCAGAGATATTGGTGACATACAGTATACAGGTGTATCATATGCCCCCAAACCACGTCAAGGCTTCTCTGTATATTGGGGGTCCTTAGCGCTATATCTAGGTGCAGGGTGCGGCACCCCAAAAACCTAGCATAAGTTAGGAAGCCCAGAGGGGCACACCAGTGAAATACTATAGTGTTAATAAATGTTATTGATAAGAAGCCAAATATCAAATGGATACATTTAACTATCCATTTCACAACAATGGATAGTTAAAGAAATATAAATCAGTTTATGGTAATATGTTCTAACACTGAGCTAATACTCAATATTTTATTACAGTCTGTATGAAGTTGCTGTGAAGAAGAAATTGAGGTAATTGAAACATAAACCTTTGATAATTGCAGTTTGATAATATGGAAATGATGTGAATTAGTGCAGCATTTAATTCATCATTTGAAATGATTGAGATATAAAAAGAACTTACCAAATTTTGTATAAAAATGAACATGGCGAATCAGTGGATATCTACATAGCTCTGTTTAAGTAGTGAAAATAAACACTGTATTATGTAATTAGTGTTAAGCCCCATACACAAGGGTAACCCAAGTTTTTAGCTGAGCGGCGTGCTACAGCATGAACGCTCAGCACATATCACGGTGCACCCGCTCAGCAGACCATGATGCTTTGTGCTGAGCATTCCTGCTGAGTGGGGCTTTATCTATTTTTATAGTAAGCAAAGCCCCACCATCTAGTGAAAGCCAGTGCAAGAATTGGCTTTCACTGCAGGCGATACCACCTTATGGGACCGCGCATCTGCACCGCTGCAGGGCATACATATGGAGCATTCTGTGCTCCTTTTCTAAGTGATCTGGTCAGATCACTTAGTAAAGAGGCTGAAACTGACCATGTCTATGCCCCTTTAAACACTGAGTAAGTAAATAAATCATAGCACTGCATAAAATTGTGTAAATACTGTATGAGAATAGTATTGCTAAAATGTAAATACAAGTGTTAAAGTAATGTAAGAAATATTAAATTTGTTGTTAATGTAGAATAAGGGATATTTATGTAAATAGGCATGTCTTACAATATTGGGTTATATAATACTGACTATGTTTAAATACAGGTTTCTTAAAATTAACTCTTATTAAGTCCATCTGGATCAAGTGTCCCCAGTCTAAATACAGAATGTACTTGCTTTCCTGTTTTCAAAGTACTTAAGTCATATCACCTCCCTAATACCCAGTTTTATTTTATCAAGACCATAACATGTTTGTATTCACCATTATAGCTTGTTTGCATATATCTGGCTATGATTATATTTTTTTCTTGCTTTTATTTATTTTATTTATATTTTATGTTATTTAATTTTATTTATCTTAAATCAATTCCAGGGATTACATTTCAAAAGAAAAATAAATGCTCTTAATATCAAATAAGAAAAAAAATGTACTAACCTTAAGCTGGGTACACATATATGCAATCGTCGGTCCGTTCTTCCGTTCTGGGTCGATCGGCCGTTCGATTGTATAGGTGTGTACGCTGTCCCGATTCCTTCTGTACGATCAATAAACATCCAAAAACGGTCTTGTCCGTCCATTCTCGGTCGGTCGAAGGTTCAGTGCTGTTTAATATTCATCCGACCGGACGAGCCCATATCGGAACAAAAGTGCAATGTGTACGCACATTCGATCGATATGCTGCATGTTCTTGCAATTATACTGGCAAAATTGGAACGCCCATGTGGGCGTTCCATAGCTGCATGATCTCTCCTACAGCACAAGAAGAGTTCACCTCTCCCCATGTATATTTAAAGAAATAATTGTTGAAATATGTATGGCTTCATTCCCATTTTTCTTTATAGCATTTCAATAGGGAGTATATATTGCAATGCAAGCACCAACCTTTCTTTTCCTCAAGCTCATGATGAAATTGGTAGAAATCGAATGGAAAAAATGAACGAACGTACGTGTTCTCTGCACAGCCAGCATTGATGTAGGTTGTTTAGGTTCTGTGCTCATGCCTCTTTGTTTTGGTATGCCCTTAACCCAGCCCATTATGATCATTTTGTTTAAATATGACGTGTCAATAGCCCAAATCGAGAGAGTGTGTACGGTGGTACAATCTTTTTCTTGTGACTGTTTGGACGGGAGTAGATCGGACGTCGCAAGTAAAATTGTACAGGTGCGTACACGCATATCGGTTGGTGTTTGTGGACGGTCGGTCGCATGTATGGTCGATCGAACGCTCGCAAGAAAACAGGGATTGTATATATGTGTAGCCAGCTTTAGTGATAAGCTAAAAAAGTATTTAACATGTATACGTACATTCCTTAAGTAATGGAATCCTAGATCCTAGATTATGCAGAAAATGATTCCAAGAAGCTGAAAAAACTCTCAAAGATGGATTCATAGGTAATTTGGCTCTTTCAAGAAAGTGATGGTACACATTTCTAACAACCCATACTGTACTGTATGTGTCAAAAGACTGTTTTCATTGGTGGTTCCTATTGCTATAAATGTTGGTGTCTTGTTATTTATATAGAAACAAAACAACATAAATCAGTCTATTGTTTTTGTAAAACAGTTTATTCTTTTTGATATGCCTACTATATGTGACAAGTTCATTATGAATACAATTGACTATTATCAAACTATGTAATTATATCTTATGTACAGTATGCCATTATATTACACTATTTCATCTGAAAAAAAAATGGCAGAACTAACCTTCGGCAGTCTAATTGGCTCCAAATATATAGTTAATTAGAGCTAATTATTTGAACAGTATCATCTTAACAGGACATGATTAGTGGGCATGATTAGTTGTGTTGATTGTCCGGATATTTTGATCGGTATCTGAATGGAGATTATGATTCAATAATATCTACTCTATTTAACTCTCATATAATATTCATTCAGAAGCAATTTGTATAATTACTGTACTTATGATTTTAAATAACTGAAATAGATGGATAGGTTAATTAGTCTTTGGTGGTGAAATAGAAGACAGGTTCAATCATTTTACATTTTGATCATTTTCTTTATATGGACACTCAGGATTTATTACTCTATTATGCACCATGGTTAAAGGATGAGTTTTGGGACATTTACAAGGTAGAGGCTTCTCTAGTATAAACAAGGAGTTTTGTTTGTGGGTGCAACAAGCTTTTTGGATTTTGGTGCATTAGTTAAAAGTAGGTGGAGTAATGGGAAATGTCGTTCAGATGGCTGGCACTGGGATCTGCGTGAAACCACATTTCCTCTACCTCCCCATGGCAGCCGAACACATGGGTTTCCTCCCTTATAGGTAGACATCTGGAAAGGAAAAGAAAAGACACTGCCCCTATATAAGGTCCGCCCCCCAAGGCTCTGTGTCTTTTTTTTCCTTTCCAGGTGGACAGGAGGCTTACCCTGTGAAAAGGCTGCCGGTCTTCCCCACTGCCTAGTGCAGCAGGGGTTTAGACGTATGGTGAGGTAGAGGTGTCCCGCTACCTAGTGTAGCTGGGAGCCTGTCTGCTGAGGCGTCCCGCTGCCTAGTGCAGTTAGGGGCACCCTGTAAAGCTGTGCACGGGTACTGACCGTGTCGATGGGAGTCCCCCTCAGTTGCGGGCAGTTGGTACGGAGCGGTGTGTTCCCCCACGGAAGCCGGCGGTGCATCCCCCCTCAGAGCTGGGCGGCGTACTGCCGGGTGCCGGGGCGCGTGCGCGAGCCGGCGCTGGAAATGTACGCGGCAGACACTGCGGCGTCTGACGTCAGGCGCGGGGGGGGGGAGGACGTTGGCCGGGGCTGCGGCGGTGATTGCAGCCGGCGTCTGGCGTCATAAGAAGGCGCCAGGTGGCCCGGGGGGGGGGATCTCTGTATAGGGGTTTTGTGTATGTAACACTGCACTACGGAAACGAGAAACGGATTTCAGCAGACTGGTAAGATCCCCTGGCAGCTGCGCTGAGGGGATTTCTCTCTCTGACTGATTGAGAATGTGTTTTACAGTGTTGATAGAATGGAGGAGGAGAGAAGGCAGCCATCCAAGTCAGGGTAAGCCTAGGAGGAATGCAGGATGTACTATTTTCTGTTTATGGTTTAAAAAAAAAAATATTTTGCATAAGTTTTATTGATAGTGAATTATTGTATGTTTAGGTCTGAGACTGGCAAGGAGAAGGCTGAGGCCAAGGCAAGACATAAGAAGCGGCCTGCCAAATGTGTCCTTTGTGATAAAGACCTGTCAGATAAATGTACAGGGTCCGTATGCGAGAAATGCAAAAGGCCACCTGTACTGGGGCCGGATCAAATGAAGGACCTGGTGTCTATGTTAAGAACTTCCCTGGCCGATACCTTTGTCACAAAGGATGACCTAGCGAAAATGTCCCTTAAGAGGCCCAGGGAGGTATTGTCCGAAGATTCGGATGGTTCAGGAGAGGGCCCCGCGATAGGGGCTGATGACGATGTAGAGGAAGGAGATTTAGTCCAGGAGATGCCAGATCTGGACTTTAATCCAGACCTACTGGAGAACTTGTTGGGCTTGATTAATAAGTCACTTAACATAGAAGACCCTCCGCAGGAGGGAAAGTTGCAGGACTTATTATTTAAAGACAAGAAAAAAAGGCCCAAAACCTTTCCCTTGTCTGAAGCGTTGAAGGAAGTTGTAGAAGAGGAATGGGCCAATCCTGACAAAAAGGTAGCAGCCCCGGTCAGGGTGGCTAAAATGTACCCCTTCGAGGATAAGCTTATTAAGCATTGGGAGGTTGCGCCCAAGGTGGACGCCGCAATTGCGAGAATATCTAGAAAAACTACTCTCCCGTTGGAAGACGCCAACATCTTTAAGGATAGTATGGAGAGGAAGATGGAGATTACCCTGAGGAAACAACATGTGACATCAGGGGCGGCGATTAAGGCTTCCTCAGCAGTCGCAGTGACCTCTAGGGTTATGAGATCATGGTGTCAGGATCTCGAATCCGATTTATTGGATGGCATTAAAAGGGCCGAATTGCTTAAAGTGGTGCAGAATATGCAGGTTGCTATTGAATTCATCTGCGATGCATCCTTAGACGCAGTGAGGCTATCAGCGAGAGCTAACGCAAGTACAGCGGTTGCAAGGAGGGCCCTGTGGCTGAAGCCCTGGGCGGCTGATGCCCAATCCAAGAATAAATTGGTTTCTCTGCCTTTTCATGGGGAATATCTCTTTGGTGCCAAACTCGATGATATTATCTCCAAACTCTCTGGCGGTATATCAGTGTGGCTCCCGCAGGACAAAACAACAAGGAAACCTTTCAATCGGTTCCAGCGGTTTCAAACCCCTGACCTCAAAGAGGCTAGAACCTATAGGCCAGGTAGAGGCTATAGAAGGCCTTGGTTCGGGAACAGAGGTTCCTTTTGAGGTCAGCGAGGCAAGGAAGGCAGATTTGGATTTCGTAACCTGTCCCAATGACGCCAGGCACAGGGTCGGAGGCAGGCTATTGAGATACCAGCAAGCTTGGCTCTGATCTACGCAAGACAGGTGGGTCCAGGAGATAGTTTCCAGCGGATACCGAATAGAGTTTGTCAAACCGCCGGGAAACTGGCAAGAAGTTTCTCCAATGCCAAAGTGCACACAAGAGCCCTATTAGACAGCTTAAAGACAATGATGGCTCAAGGAGTAGTGGTGAGGGTCCCGGAGGATCAAGAAGGCCGGGGGTGGCAATCCCGGTTCTTCGTAGTAAAAAAAGCCTCGGGGGGTTTCAGGACCATTCTGGACCTGAGGAGGCTGAACACATTCGTACATGCAAAAAAATTTAAAATGGAGTCGATCCGTTCCATCCTACCGGACATAAGACAAGGTTCGTTTCTCACCACCATAGACTTGAAGGACGCATATCTGCATATACCCATATGTGCAGATCACCAGAAGTTCCTAAGATTCCATCTCGCAGGAGTCACATATCAGTTTACAGAGCTTCCATTCGGACTCTCCACGTCCCCAAGAACTTTCACGAAGGTACTAATAGTTCTTATTGCCAATCTCAGGCAAGAAGGGATAGCGATCTGGGCATACCTAGACGACCTTCTGATAATGGCCAGTATGGAAGAGCTAGCCCTGAGGCATACACAGAGAGTGATACAGTACCTAGAAAGGCAGAGCTGGATCATAAACGTGGAGAAAAGTCAATTGAGACCGACAAGGTCAGTAAAATACCTAGGGGTCAT
The DNA here is from genome assembly GCF_055691185.1 of Crinia signifera. Classification (NCBI taxonomy): domain Eukaryota; kingdom Metazoa; phylum Chordata; class Amphibia; order Anura; family Myobatrachidae; genus Crinia; species Crinia signifera. The sequence goes on along the minus strand of NC_139223.1, from coordinate 78,768,196 downwards.
AGTAGACACCAGGTTAATGAGAATATCCTTGACAGAGGAGAGGATAAAGAAATTAGGAAAGGAGGTCAGAAGTCTTCTGGCAAGACGAACAGTGAAATCGGCAGACTGCATGAGGATCCTAAGCCTTATGGCAGCAGCACAGGACACGGTCGGTTGGTCAAGGTTCCATACAAGGTCCCTGCAAAACTGCTTCCTGTCCCAATGGGACGGGGATGGAAAAAAACTCAATCAAAGAATCGTCCTATCGAGGGGTGCATTGGCAGACCTCAGGTGGTGGTCAGACACAAGCAAGTTCAATCGAGGAAGGTCTTTTCTAGAGGAAAATCAGGTGGTTCTCACAACCGGTGCCAGTCGTACAGGCTGGGGGGCAACCTACGCAGGGGAAGCAGCTCAGGGAGTATGGAAAGGGGCAACCAAGAAGTTACACTCCAACCTAAAGGAAATGAGGGCAGTCACCTTGGCCTGCTTACATTTTCAACATCGGCTACATCAGAAAAATGTGCTAGTCAGGTCAGACAACCAAGTTGTCGTGGCTTATGTCAACAAACAGGGAGGCACAAAAAGCAGAAGCCTCATGAAGGAAGTAACAGAACTACTGCAATGGGCCGAGAGGTGGACAAAGAGTCTGAAAGCAGTGTTTATAGCTGGAGAGAGGAATCAACAAGCAGACTCTCTAAGCAGGGTGCTGCTAAGGCCAGGGGAATGGGAGCTGTCTCAGGAGGTCTTCGACAGGATAGTCAACAGATGGGGACTACCGTCAGTGGATCTGATGGCTACCAGCAGGAACACAAAGGTGCCAAAGTTTATGTCGAGGCATTGGGAGCCACGGGCGTGGCAAGTAGACGCTCTATTAGCATCATGGGGGAGAGGTCTACTGTACGCCTTTCCACCATTCCCTGTGATTCCTCAGATTCTCAGCAAGTTACAGAGAGAACAGGCCACCGTGATAATGATCCTACCGATTTGGCCAAGGAGATCCTGGTTCCCCAGAGTAACAAGGATGGCGGTGGAAGCCCCATGGTTTCTGCCTCAGGAACAGGACTTGCTGAGGCAAGTAAAGTTTGTCCAACCCCAGCCAGACCACTGGAAATTAGCGGCGTGGCTACTGAGACCAGAACCTTGAGAGGTGAGGGGTTCTCAGCGAGAGTAGTAAATACATTGCTTAAGGCCAGAAAAAACTCAACATCGAAAACCTACTATAGGATCTGGAAGGCCTATGTGAGGTTCTGTAGAGGTAAAAATAGAAACCATATGGACATCTCTACTATTTTAGAATTTCTTCAAGGGGGGTTGGACAAGGGTCTATCTGTAAGCTCGCTAAAGGTACAGATCTCAGCAATTAGTGCTATGCTGGATTCCAAGATAGCGGAAAACCGTTATATACAGAGGTTTGTGCAGGCCATAAAGAAGATAAGACCTGTCTTCCACAATCCTATTGCACCCTGGGATCTCAATATGGTACTGAATGTTCTGACAGATGAGCCTTTTGAACCGTTGGACAAGGTACCCATGAAATTCCTAACGGCGAAAGTGGCGTTCCTGGTGGCCATCACATCGGCCCGGAGGGTGTCAGAACTTCAAGCACTCTGGGCTGAGGAGCCGTTCCTGAATTTTTTCGAGGAAAAGATGGTTTTGAGGACCAACCCTCACTTTCTGCCTAAGGTGGTGTCCCAATTCCACATAAATCAAGAAATCGTTCTACCCTCTTTTTGCAATAAACCAGCTAATGCCAAAGAAGCCAAGCTTCATAAACTAGATGTCAGCAGGGCCTTGAAAATTTACCTTCAAAGAGTGGAACCTGTGAGGAGATCTAAGAGGCTATTTCTCATATCAGAGGGTAGGAACAAAGGACTGGGGGCCTCCAAAGCCACCATTGCTAGGTGGATTAAGAACTGTATTTCGGAGGCATATAAAGTGAAAGGGGTGTAACTTCCGAAAGGACTAATAGCGCATTCCACCAGAGCTGTGGCTTCATCTTGGGCCGAAAAAGAGGCGGTCTCACTAGACGAACTATGCAAGACAGCTTGTTGGGCTTCGGCTCATACGTTTACCAAACATTATAGGGTAGATGTAGGATCTTCTAGTGATGCCAAGGTGGGGAGAAGGATCCTAAGCGCGGTAATTTAAGAAAAAAAGAAAGAGAGGCAGAAGCTCGGCAAGAAAACTGAGTGGAAGGCCTGGATATGGAGTGAAGTTAACTCTGTGGAGTATCCTTTTTTTCTGTTTTTTCTTTTTCTCTCTTCTCTACTTATTGATGAGTGTATTATTGTTTTGTTGTATCTTATAATTGAATTGGATATTTTGTTGCCCACCCAGTGATTAAACTGCTAGGGTACTACCCATGTGTTCGGCTGCCATGGGGAGGTAGAGGAAAGTACGGATTCTTACCGGTTAATACGCTTTCCTCTACTCCTCCATGGCAGCGTATTTCCCGACACTTGTGGGACAGTATATATTGCTATTCAGTTACTGTATGATATTTTTTAGTTTATTGTTGCTATGAAGTAATAGTATATAAGCTTGATAATTGAAAGACACAGAGCCTTGGGGGGCGGACCTTATATAGGGGCAGTGTCTTTTCTTTTCCTTTCCAGATGTCTACCTATAAGGGAGGAAACCCATGTGTTCGGCTGCCATGGAGGAGTAGAGGAAAGCGTATTAACCGGTAAGAATCCGTACTTTCTATTATAATGAAGAAGCTACTAAAGGTCTCTTCATGTCCAATAATCAGAGGTGTTTTGTGATAACTTGAGTTTCACAAGCTCACAAGTATTTAGTGATAACTTGAGTTTTTCCACTACTTTCATGAATTTGCAAAGGCACCTTTTTCTTTTGTGCTTGTACTGTAAAATTATATTTTTTATGGCTTAGGTGTGAAATAAGGAAAATACAGTAACTAATGGATTATCTCTATTCCAGATAGTAAAATGTTGATTTCAGGAGCTGGAAGGTGTATGGATGATTGCTCATCAGTAAATAGCTTGACAGTCAATACACTGATTTAAATCATCAAGATGAATTAGGCCAACAGGTACAAAAGGTATAAAGGTCAACATGTAAAAGGTAAACAGTGCTGAAGGTTGACTGGTAGAGAATATTGACAGGTTCAAATGGTTGACATGATGATCAACACACAAATGGTTAACACTACATTTTTTTTCAACCCAACCATTATGTATCATCAACATGGATTACAATTGGGAATAGTAATCTCTGTTTAGCGCAGTGCTAGCAGAGCAAACCAACTTGCCAAAGCATGATGAAGCGGTACACTTATTTGGATCACATGTTGTTTAAAATGGTAAATGACACCCATTAAACAAAAAAGAATATTTACTTTTTGTTTGTTGACCATTTACATTTTGGCTTTTTGACTGTGCCCACCTTCTGCACCTGTCACCATTTCTGGTGTCTACATTTTATATGTCAATCTATTGACCCTGTCAACATCTTGCATTGTCCATATTGAAAATGTGGGGTTGACTATTTGAATGTCAAACTAATTATTGTTTAATAAAACGATCGACACCCAAGCCGGACATGGGTTTACTTTAACCAGATACTTTAGACTTTTACCAAATACTTTGGCAGATTGATTGTTGAAAGTAATAGCATTGTGTGGGTACAGGGCATTCTGTAAGGAGGCATGTCCTACAGCAGTGGTCAGGGAACTCGTTCCTCATTACCCCACACAGTGCATGTTTTGCTGGTAACCCAGCAGGTGCACAGGTGTACTAATTACTCACAGACACATTTTATAAGGTCCGCAGGTGGAGTTAATTATTTCACTTGTGATTCTGTGAGGAGACCTGCAAAACATGCACTGCGTGGGGTAATGAGGACTGAGTTCCCTGACCACTGTCCTACAGTAATATAGCACAGCATGGAACAAATATGGGTACTTGTGAGTTATCTGGGCGTCCGATTTTGGTACTAGATCGCATGCGATATCGCATGCGATATCGCATGCGATTTGCGATTTGCATGCGATTTAGCATGCGATTTGCATAAGATTTGCTATTCATTTCATTACCCCACTATCCCCAAAGTGTGTCTATCAACGTGAACCCGAAGCGTGGCGAGCGCAGCGAGCCCGCGAGGGGCGGCGGTACGCGTCCTCCGACCTTTTCATGCCCTACTATCCACTAGAGCGTGGAGTGAGAATAGAATAGTGTGGCGAGCGCAGCGAGCCACCGTGCCCGAAGCATGGCGAGCGCAGCGAGCCCCGCGAGGGGACGCGGACACCTGTGAAGCCCGCAAGGGCACGCGGATACCTGTGAAGGTGTCCGCGTCCCCTCGCGGGGCTCGCTGCGCTCGCCACGCTTCGGGCTCGGTGGCTCGCTGCGCTCGCCACACTATTCTATTCTCACTCCACGCCCTAGTGGATAGTAGGGCATGAAAAGGTCGGAGGACGCGTACCGCCGACCCTCGCGGGCTCGCTGCGCTCGCCACGCTTCGGGTTCACGTTGATAGACACACTTTGGGGATAGTGGGGTAATGAAATGAATAGCAAATCTTATGCAAATCGCATGCTAAATCGCATGCAAATCGCAAATCGCATGCGATATCGCATGCGATCTAGTACCAAAATCGCAAGTACTCAAAATCGGGAGCCCGGATAACTCACAAGTACCCAAATATGTCCTTTTGCAGCCTTGCTGCATTGCATACATAATGCATTGCTTACATAATGCATTGTATATATAAGTGAGTGGTAGGTTGTTCAAAAAAATGATTCTAGAAAAGCACAACGTATATCTTTATTCCATTTAGAGAAAATGATATACTATATATATATATATAATAGTAAGCCCGCATTTTTTCCTCATAGCCGTTCTGTATAAATATTTCAGTTTTGTTTTCAAACCTTACATTGTCCATAAAATATTCTGTACTAACCTGTTAGATGTTTGAAATCTATTTTTAAAAGTGGATACTATTAACTAGCAGCATTTTGTTGCAATCCATATTCTTAGTGTGGGTTCTTGTTTTAAAATAAGAATTTTCTATGCATATTTTGAGGGCCAGAAAAACTATGCTTTATTTACTTGTGGTAGCAGTGAATTCCAAATGAAGTTGGTTGTAAATCTTATCTTCTTGTCCATTCCATACAAATACAGTAAAAGTTATAGGGATGAGTCAGTGACATGGCCTGCAGGACTACTTCCGATCCTGATTGAGGAGGAAATTGACAATGAGGGAGTTGATGGTGTGGATTTCCTACAACAGGAAAAGTTGGTTTTGGTGTCACTGGACTGCTTTACGTTCTTATCCACAGTTTCTGAACTTGACAATGACTTTTGATTAATGCACTGCAGATGATGTATAAGGGATGATGTTACTAGGTGGTTAGCATCCTGATTCCTCACCCCTACTTATTATGCTTTTGCACAGACTACATGTGGCAAGACAATTGTCTAGATTTGACTTTAAATAATTCCAGACTGAAGAGCTGGATTTTTTGGTCTTCAGCCCAGGCATGACAATGGACTTTTTCATCTCACACCCAACAGCTGTCTTCACCTGTGCCTTATTTAAAGAAAGCACATTACCATCAGAATCCTCTTTGTCAACTTCCTCCTCAGTGCCAACTACACCAATATCCTCATCCTGATGTACTTCTACAGTGACATCTTTAATGTCATTATCAGCAACTGGATTGGCAATGCTCCTCCCTGCACTAGCTGAATAGCAGAGGTAGTGCCAATATTCAAAAAAGGAAAAAGGGATGATCCAGCTAATTACAGACCTGTGAGCTTAACATCAATAGTGGGTAAAATATTTGAAGAATTTTTAAGGAATGGTATCCAGGAATATTTAGACCTTCATAGTTTACTCAGTATTAACCAGCATGTGTTTATTAAAAATCGTGGTACTTATGTATTATCTGGGCTCCCATGTTAAATGCACCCCATTTCTTCATACCCCTACTATCCAACTACGCATGGAGTTGATTTTATATAGTGTGGCGAGCGCAGCGAGCCACCGTGCCCGAAGCGTGGCGAGCGCAGCGAGCCCCGCGAGGGGATGCGGTCTCATAAGAAAAACGGGAGCCCAGATATTACATAAGTACCAAAATCGTTATGCCAAACTAATTTACTAAGTTTCTATGAGGAGGTTAGCAAAAACCTTGATAATGGAAACGCTGTAGATGTGATCTTCCTAGATTTTGCTAAAGCTTTTCATACAGTCCCACACAAGAGGTTGATAAAAAAAATGGAGGTCCTGGAATTAGGGGCAAATATCTGTAGATGGGTAGGGAACTGGTTGTGTTATAGAGAACAAAGAGTGGTTGTGAACAGTGCCAAATCAAATATGATACCGGTACTAAATAGAGTGCCACAGGGTTCAGTTCTAGGGCCCATTTTATATAACATCCATCTTTGCAGACAACAGAAAACTAAGCAGAGTTATTCAATCATCAGAAAATGTCGCCACGCTTCAAAATGATCTTAACATTCTAGATGAGTGGGCAAAAAAGTGGAAGATGACGTTCAATGTGGATAAATGCAAGGTTATGCACCTTGGGAAACATAACCAGTGTGCTAGGTATAACCTAAGCGGGAAGGCATTGGGTAATTCAGTACTTGAAAAGGATCTAGGAGTCCAAATAGACAACAAACTGGGGTGTAGTGCTCAATGTAACATAGCAACAAAAAAGGCCAAAAAGTATGCTAACATGTATTAAAAGGGGCATGGAAACTAGGGACTCAAAAGTAATTATGCCACTGTACAAAGCATTGGTTGGACCCCACCTCGAATATGGAGTTCAATTCTGGGCCCCACACTATAAAAAGGACATCATAGAATTAGAAAAAATCCAAAGAAGAGCAACAAAACTAGAGGAATGGAGAATTTAAGCCACAATGAGAGATTAAGCAATTTGGGACTATTTACACTAGAGAAGAGACGTTTAAAGGGGACATGCTCAACATGTACAAATATATCAGGGGCCAATATAAGGAACTGTCAAACACCCTTTTTTCTGCTAGAAATGAATCTAGGACACAAGGGCACAAGTTTAGATTAGAAGAAAAAAAATATTTTGTTCATCTAGTAGAAAAAATCAATTTAAGGTCAGAGCAGTCAAACTCTCTTCCTGGAGAAGTGGTGTTGGCAGACACAATAAATACATATAAAATAAGGTTGGATAAACATTTCTTTGTTAAAAACATCCATGGGTACAAATAAGAAACATAATCTGTCTTTAAAAATAATCAGAACATACGATACAACAAGGGATAAGCTATTATAAACCTATGTTGAACTAGATGGACGCAAGTCTTTATTCAGCCCTATCTACTATGTAACTATGTAGCAGAGGGTGTGCAAACGGTGGAAGAAACCTTCTCTTCCTGACCAGTGTTGGGAAGATCAGGCCTAGACATTACAACCTCTGACACACTTGGGCTCTCCTTGGAGATTTGTGATATATCTGAAGAACGCAGAGTTATTTCCTGTGCTTTAGCAACCTATATTTTTTTTTTGAAAGGGAGGAGGGCTTCCATCTGCATGAAAAGCTGAACCACTAGTCATGAACATAGGCCAAGGCCTTAGTCTTTCCTTATCACTTCATGTCATGAATGGCATACAGATGGAGCGGGTCTCAGCTTTGCAGGGGATGGCGGAAGATTCGCCAACCGCCATCCCCCGCCAGCTGCTGGAGGGGACACGCGCACACGAGATGCGCACGCGTCCCCTTAAACCGGGGCTCCCCCTGGTCCCTGCCGTCTCACCCCGTCGACGGTCGCCCCGGGTCCTCGCAGCCTTGCCGCACCCCCCCTAACCCTGTCTGTCTCCCTGAAACTGAGACGGACAGGGTTCCCGTCTCCCCGCCGACAGGAAACTGGGACGCGCATGCGTGTGAGACGCGCATGCGTGTGAGACGCACGCGCGTCCCAGTCTCTATCGCCGCCGCTCGCCAGTGCAAGGGATCTGCCGAGCGCCGGCCAAAGATGGGACTCACTCCATATATATTGCTAATTGTATGTTTCTCATCAGATAGTTTACTTTTTTATATTAATTTTACCTTCTTGGATTTTAATTGCCCTCTATGACATTGGGCATTGGCCTTAGCAGATGACATTGATGGAATTGCATTGTCAATGTCAGCAGCAGCTTCAGCACCAGGAAGTGGTTTCTGATCTTTAAATTGTTTGTCCTGTGTGTTTTCACAACACACACCACCGCTACACTTATATGGCAGCACAGGACAGCACCTCTTTACAGCACAGAACATCACCCCTTTAGTTACTCGGCACACAAGGCAGCACCGCTTTATTTTTTTGAGACAAGGCAGTGCCCCTTTATTTGTACAGCTCACAGGACAGCGCCCCTTTACTTATTCAGCACACAGGGCAGCACCACTTTATTTTTTCAGGACATGGCAGCACCCCTTTATTTTTACAGCACAAAGGACAGCGCCCCTTTATTTACTCAACACACAGGGCAGCACCACTTTAGTTTTTCTAGACAGGGCAGCGCCAATTTATATTTACAGCACACAGAGCAGCAACCTTTTATTTTTACAGCACACAGGGCAGCACCCCTTTACAGCAACAGCACACAGGAGATGTTATGTCTGTTTCTCTTTTCTTGTATATCACCACTAGGGGCATCAGGCACCTGTGGACTTATCTCTCTGTCTCCAGATTCTGAGGAATCAGGTGCCTGATGATTGGAGGCAATCTGCTCAATTGGACACCTGTGAGTGGCCTATTTAGTCCTCCTCAGACCAGCACTCAGGGCTGGTCATTGTTTCTATGTTCCTGTTGTGGAAAGGAGTGTTTCCAGCTCAGCCTCCTTCAGCCATTGTCTCATGTCCTGTGCCTCAGCCTCTTTCAGCCATTGTCTCATGTCCTGTGCCTCAGCCTCCTTCAGCCATTTCCTCGTGTCCTGTGCCTCGTGTCTTGTTCCTCAGCCTCAGCCTCCTTCAGCCATTGTCTCATGTCCTGTGCCTCAGCCTCCTTCAGCCATTTCCTCATGTCCTGTGCCTCGTGTCTTGTGCCTCAGCCTCCTTCAGCCATTGTCTCATGTCCTGTGCCTCAGCCTCCTTCAGCCATTGTCTCATGTCCTGTGCCTCAGCCTCAGCCTCCTTCAGCCATTTCCTCATGTCCTGTGCCTCGTGTCTTGTGCCTCAGCCTCAGTCTAGTACAGCCGTTGCCTGGTGTCTTGTGCCTCGTGTCTTGTGCCTCGTGCCTCAGTCTCAGCCAACTGCCGGATCATCTGCATCTGTACTCGGTACCTAGTTGTTTATTCTGTTCCCCAGCCACTTTGTATTTTTTTTCATGAGCATTCAAGTTTGTTCCTGTTGTTTTCTGCATTAGTTCCTGTGTTCTTTGTTTATTTTTTCATTAAACACCCAGCATTCCCCTGCATCGGTTTGTTAGTTTGTTCTGTTTTTCCTGGAGCAGCAAGGGTTAACCTAACATAATGACCAGCCCAAACAGACAAGAGAATACTAAAGGACATGTTAGTCTGGATTCTCTAATTAAAACCTTGTGTGCAGAGCTCCCTGGTGTTTGCAGGGTTGCTGATGACTCCTGTGAAAAAACTGCAATTAACCCTTTGCATGCTGACATAATTCAATTGCGTGTTCAATTGGCTCAAGTCTGTGGTTTTTTTTTGTCTGACTTTCTGAAGAAAATGTCTGCATTACTACAAGTTTATTCTGCTTCTGGTATTCCTGGACATAGGACAGCAAAACAATCCTCCATACCGCAAGAGGGGCCTACCAGTTATTCCTGTCCTCAAGATACTCTTTTACCATATGTTGCTGTGGCTCCTAATATAGTCCATACACTAACTGGTGGTCCGCGTGCTCCGCTATCGGTTACAAAACGTGCCTTTCGCAGGAATAACTTTTTGTGTTTATATTGTGCCAGCCCTGAACACTTCTTGAACTCCTGTCCCAATCGCAGGCCTAAGATTGGGGCACTTCTGGCCAAGTCCCAGCCAGAGTCTCTACCCAGAGCTGCCCAGCCAGAGTCTCTACCCAGAGCTGCCCAGCCAGAGTCTCTACCCAGAGCTGCCCAGCCAGAGTCTCTACCCAGAGCTGCCCAGCCAGAGTCTCTACCCAGAGCTGCCCAGCCAGAGTCTCTACCCAGAGCTGCCCAGCCAGAGTCTCTACCCAGAGCTGCCCAGCCAGAGTCTCTACCCAGAGCTGCCCAGCCAGAGTCTCTACCCAGAGCTGCCCAGCCAGAGTCTCTACCCAGAGCTGCCCAGCCAGAGTCTCTACCCAGAGCTGCCCAGCCAGAGTCTCTACCCAGAGCTGCCCAGCCAGAGTCTCTACCCAGAGCTGCCCAGCCAGAGTCTCTACCGTCTGAGGAATTTCATGGGGGGAGGCCCACGTCCGATGTCCCGGTCTCCGCCAGAGGGTCACGATGTCCCGGTCTCCGCCAGAGGGTCACGATGTCCCGGTCTCCGCCAGAGGGTCACGATGTCCTGGTCTCCGCCAGAGGGTCACGATGTCCCGGTCACCGCCAGAGGGTCACGATGTCCCGGTCTCCGCCAGAGGGTCACGATGTCCCGGTCTCCGCCAGAGGGTCACGATGATCCGGTCCCCGCCAAGGAGCACGATGATCTAGCCCCAGGAAGGGGTCCTATACAGCCCTAAGAGGTGGTTGCTACTGCCCTTGCCTCCGGGCCTGAGGACGCTACTGCCCTGGCCTACGGGCCTAAGGACGCTACTGCCCTGGCCTCCGGGCCTGAGGACGCTACTGCCCTGGCCTCCGGGCCTGAGGACGCTACTGCCCTGGCCTCCGGGCCTGAGGACGCTACTGCCCTGGCCTCCGGGCCTGAGGACGCTACTGCCATGGCCTCCGGGCCTGAGGACGCTACTGCCCTGGCCTCCGGGCCTGAGGACGCTACTGCCCTGGCCTCCGGGTCAGAGGACGCTACTGCCCTGGCCCCCGGGTCAGAGGACGCTACTGCCGATTCCATTGGGCATAAATTGAGGGCCACCGTGTTGGCCATCAGTTGCAATGTTTTTTCTTTCAGAGCATTTCCACCCGATGTGCCAGAGGTCCGTGAGGGTCCACCCGATGTGCCAGAGGTCCGTGGGGGTCCACCCGATGTGCCAGAGGTCCGTGGGGGTCCACCCGATGTGCCAGAGGTCCGTGAGGGTCCACCCGATGCGCCAGAGGTCCGTGGGGGTCCACCCGATGTGCCAGAGGTGCGAGAGGGTCCACCCGATGCGCCAGAGGTCCGTGAGGGTCCACCCGATGTGCCAGAGGTCCGTGAGGGTCCACCAGATGCGCCAGTGATCAAGGAGGTTCCGCCAGATGTCTCTGAGGTTCCGCCTGCCGTGTCAGACTTCTGTGTTCCAGAGATGCCAGTCAGGACCCAGGTGCCTTTGGTGTCAGAAGAGGATTTCGGGGAAGTCCACCCCATCTATTTTGATGGAGATATCACCATGCTCCAGCCTTGTACGATTTGTCTGCCTTCGCTGAAGCAATTATCAAAAGGTTCGGTCCACCGGGGGTTTGGGACATTCTAAAGGACTCCCTCCAGGCCGCTGGGCTCTGTAAGGCTGCCTCGTCGGGTACTAAGAGAAACAAGAAGAACAGGAGGAAAAGATGACTCTTAAGGCGTCTGGAATACGCCTTCTTCTGGGGGGCATTATGTTATGTCTGTTTCTCTTTTCTTGTATATCACCACTAGGGGCATCAGGCACCTGTGGACTTATCTCTCTGTCTCCAGATTCTGAGGAATCAGGTGCCTGATGATTGGAGGCAATCTGCTCAATTGGACACCTGTGAGCGGCCTATTTAGTCCTCCTCATTGTTTCTATGTTCCTGTTGTGGAAAGGAGTGTTTCCAGCTCATGTCCTGTGCCTCAGCCTCCTTCAGCCATTGTCTCATGTCCTGTGCCTCAGCCTCCTTCAGCCATTGCCTCGTGTCTTGTGCCTCAGTCTCCTACAGCCGTTGCCTGGTGCCTTGCGCCTCGTGCCTTTTGCCTTGTGCCTCAGTCTCAGCCAACTGCCGGATCATCTGCATCTGTACTCGGTACCTCGTTGTTTATTCTGTTCCCCAGCCACTTTGTATTTTTTTTCATGAGCATTCAAGTTTGTTCCTGTTTTCTGCATTAGTTCCTGTGTTCTTTGTTTATTTTTTCATTAAACACCCAGCTTTCCCCTGCATCGGTTTGTTAGTTTGTTCTGTTTTTCCTGGAGCACCAAGGGTTAACCTAACAGGAGAGCAACCTTGTATTATATTTTCAACAGTGCACACAGAACATCGTCTTTATTTATTCAGCACAGGGCAGCATCCCTTTATTTTTATAACACACTGGACAGAGCCCCTTTATTTACTCAGCACACAGGGCAGTGCCCCTTTATTTTTACAGCACACAAGGCAGTTCCCCTTTGCAGTAACAGCACGCAGGACAGCAACCCTGTATTATTATTTCTTTGGTGCCCAAAGGACAATGCATTGTTTTGTGCAGCCCTACTATATTTTTCAGGACAGTGTAGCGCCCCTTTATTTTTACAGCACACAGGACAGTGTCCCTTTATTTACTCAGCACACAGGGCAGCGTCACTTTATATCTTTAGTACAGGGCAGTGCCCCTTTATTTTTACAGCACACGGTACAGCATACTTTTATTTTTACAGCACACAGGGCAGCACCCCTTTACAGCAAGAGCACACAGGACAGAAGACTTTTATCTTTATTTCAATGGCACACGCAAAACATCTTCCCTTTATTTACTCATCACACAAGGCAGTGCCTCTTTATTTTTTCAGGACAGGGCAGTGCCCCCTTATATTTATAGCACATAGGGCAGCACTGCTTTATTTGTTCAGGACAAGGCAGCACCCTTTTAACAGGTTACAGGAGAGTGCCCCCTTATTTACTCAGACAGAGGGCAGCACCGCCTTTACAGCAACAGCAAACAGGACAGCAACCCTGAATTACTATTTCTACGGTGCACACAGGACAGCACCCCCTCCCTTTATTTTTACGGAACACAGGGAAGTGCTTCTTTACTGCAACAGCACACAGGACAGCAAATCTGTATTATTATTATTTATATGGCGCACACATGACTTTATTTTTGCAGCATACACGGCAGTGCCCCTATATTTTTACAGTGCACAGAGCAGCACACCAGTACAGCACAAGCCAGCACAGAAGGACAGCAGCACTCTGTACAGCACAGGACAGCAACCAAAGACTGAACCCCCAATACAACACTCCAAGACAGCACCCAGCATGTACCACACACCACACACTACCCACAGCCAGCCAGCCAGCCAGCCAGCCAGAAGTCTGTCCTCTACCGTTTTCAATGCTGAAGCAAGATGGCACACATCAGCGGGATCTTACACAGGATCCAAAACCAAGCGAGAATCTAACAGCGTGATGATAATTTGCCTCGATCTGGGATCTGAGTCTGGTGTAAAAACTTGAGCTGGACTCGGAAACCATCTTGGATCAAGAGATATCAGAGATCTTAGAGATCCAAACCCGCTCTTCCCTAATTTAAATAGCTGGTCCCCAAGTGCATCCTACAGTTCCTTAATTATGTAATTAGGGTTGCAAAATCACAGATTAAGGAGGGTGTAATGTTCTTGACAAACCTCAGGAAGGGAGTAACTTCTAGAAGCATTAAGAAACAACACATTTTTTTACTTAGCAGAGCAGCTGATATACTCCAAAGACTTCAACAGCATTTCTACAATAAGGGAGAGAAGGCAAATTCTCTTCTTGCAGAAGAAACTCCCACTCATTCTATTGCTAAAAAAACCCTGCTTCCAATAGGCCTCCTACTTATGACCCACCTGAACTTACCACTATATTTAAAGTTGTTGTTTTTTTTGCCAGGCTATATATAAATTACCCACCACTGATTAATAGGGAACACTGTAGGTCAGGCATGTCCAACGTTGGCCCTCCAGATGTTTTGAAACTACACATCCCAGCATGCTTTGCCGCAGTTTTGCTATTAGAGAATGCTAAAACTATTGCAAAGCATGCTGGGATGTGTAGTTTCAAAACATCTGGAGGGCCAACGTTGGACATGCCTGCTGTAGGTCAAGGTAGGGAAAGGATTGATTTCTATTGCTCTTTGCCAATATCTGCAATTCACCACATTATCATTGGCAAGCTCATACTAAAGTAACTCACAGGAAACAAACATTAAAGGCATATCACCCATTATGTAGTTTAACTATGTTGTATGTAATAACAGATACATATACTTTTATTGTGTATTAGATATTAATAATATGGTCTTTTTATTACCTACACATACCAAAAGCACTCATTAAATCTATTACCATATCAGTTCTTTACATAGACAGCTATAGACATGGCTTCTGCCTTAAACTGATTCTCTTGGTTTCTCAACACACAACTGGATTTCTCCAATAGTTTACATTTGCTCATTCACTACCACCAGTATTCTCAGGACTATAAAATATGGCCAGCTTATGCTTCTGTCCATAATTTTGGAGTTGTTCCACCTCTCTGTTAATCATCCATTTTGTTAGAGACTGCATAGTAGCCCACTCCCCTTCAAACATTAACTAGTTTAACTGGTATGAGGATTCCTGGTATCAACAGCTCTTTTGTTTACCACTAATGTTGACCCCTGCATAATCACTATTTTTGCATTAGCCCTGTACCATTTGTACCAATAAACCAACCCTTCTGGATTTTCTCTGCGTTCTAGCATTCACCTTCACATCCATTGACTACTTATTATGACCATCATATTAATAGGTTATACCAATTGTGATAGCATAGTTACCCAATGTTAATATATATATATATATATATATATATATATATATATATATATATATATTTATATATATATATATATATATATATATTAATATAATAAGACGTTTACTACATATATATATGGAAAAGGAATATATATATATATATATATATATATATATATATAGATAGATAGATAGATAGATAGATAGATAGATAGATAGCATTAGGTCAGGCACAACCCATAAGTGCAAGATACAGTCCCGGTGCCAGCTGAAACCTTACTGAGAAGGCTACTGTATACGATACTCACGCTGCATCCAAGCAGCTGCAGCAGCACACAGAGCATAGAAGGACGACACAGGGAGCAGGAACTACTGCAATGTTTCGATTTTAATAATCATCATCAGGCATAACAAACAACAAAAAACACAAACCTTATATCCCCGTTCACCTGTACACGCACGGTCACGTTTCCCGCCAGGAGGCGCACACACCGCGTCATCAACATGCGTCCGCCGCGTCATGGTTACCATGGCCACCACCACCAACAAGCGGGGAGCGTCACCATAGAGACCAATACGTCGGCGTGACACAGTCACATGACCGCGAGGCCATCCGTATAGCGATAACAAGCCCGTGAATGAAGTGAATGGCTGTCAGGGGAGAAAAGGTGTAGGATGCCCGGACGTATCAATAAAGGCAGTGTAATATGACACAAAACAATATAATGCAACAAAACAAAGATATACAATACAAATGCAGAGATAAACCCTGCAAGCATAGTACAGCACATCTTCATAAAGGAACAATGGTTACAATACAATATAATAAACATCACGCAAATTTAAAGACATGGCTACAGAAAAAAATATGTCTACAGAAAAAATATGTTACTACCCAGAGAAATTATGTAAGATTATAAAAAAGCATGAAATCCTAAATAGTCATTAAGACCAAAAGGAGTCATGGTCTTCAATCGATGAATCCAAAACGATTCACATTGAAGTAGAGCCAGGGACCTGTTGCCACCCCTTAATCTAGGTGGAATATGATCAATAATAATATATTGTAAATTAGCCATGCTGTGGCCTGCCTGTGCGAAGTGCCTCACAACAGGCTGATCACTGGTACCTGAACCAATGGCTGCCCGGATGGCCATCCAGTGACCAGCCATTCGTTCACGGAGAGTTCAGTCGGTCTTACCGACATAATGCATGCCACACGGGCATGAAATGAGATAAACAATATATTTAGTAGTACATGTGACTCTATGTCGAATAGAGTATCTTTTTCCACTGAAAGGTTGGTTAAAACTATTGCCCCTAGTGAGGCTTCTGCAAGTGATACAATTTAGACATTTATAACAACCATTTTTTCTTCCAAGGAAAGAGGCTTGTGCCGTGACGTCAGGGCGAGGAGTAATGTCCGTCCGGACCACCCAATCCCTCACATTTTTGCCACGGGTGTAGCATGACATAAGATCAGTATTGGCCAATCCTAAGTCTTTATCAGAACTAAGGATGGGCCAATGACGCCTGGCCACAGAATGTATAGTGTCACTCTGGATGTTATAATGGTTGACCCAAGGCATCTTAGTTCTAGCTTGTTGGGTCAACTTCACTTTGGGCTTTAAAAGATCTGCTCTAGGAACCAATAATGCTTTGTCCTTAGCTTTAGTGAGAAGCTCGAGATCATATCCACGAACCAGAAAGTTTCTAATCATGAGATCAGTCTGGTTGATGGCTTCTGATCTATCACTACATATACGACAGGCCCTAAGGAATTGGGAAAAAGGTAGACCAAACTTAAGTGGCCTAGGGTTAAAACTAGTACTATGCAGTACAGTGTTGCGGTCTGTGTCCTTTCTAAACAAGGATGTCGAAATGACACCATCCACCACACTTACAGCCACATCCAAAAAACTGACTGTCATAGGACTAATCACATACGTGAGCTTAAGGGGTGACATGGATTGATTGTGTCGAGTAAGCACATCAATGAACTGTTGTTCACTGCCCGTCCACACAAGGAATAAGTCATCTATGTATCTGGTATAGAAGTACCAGATACATAGGGGTCCTTAAAGAGTATCTCCTCTTCAGCAGAGAACATATACGCATTGGCATACGATAAGGCCACATTGGACCCCATCGCACACCCAGAGCGTTGGAGATAGAAGTGACCATCATGTATGAAATAATTGTGCATCAGGAGCAGTAACTCACAAACCAACTCCACTGAAGGCCCAGTGTAAAGTGGATGTCCATC
The DNA here is from genome assembly GCF_055691185.1 of Crinia signifera. Lineage (NCBI taxonomy): Eukaryota > Metazoa > Chordata > Amphibia > Anura > Myobatrachidae > Crinia > Crinia signifera. The sequence goes on along the minus strand of NC_139223.1, from coordinate 78,751,196 downwards.
AATTAAATCACGAACAGCCTGTACTCCAGCATTATTGGAAATCACTGTGTACAAGCTGGATACATCAATACTACAAAGAAAACTCCCAATTGGGGGACCACGCAGTTCATGTACCTTATTGATGAATGCCATAGTATCCAGCAAGTACCGTGGATGCTGAACAATACAAGGCTGCAATAAAGAATTAAGGTAGACCGAGCAGTTCTGGAATAGGGAGCCATTAGCGGCTATAATGGGCCTCCCGGGCGGTGACGTGGGATGTTTATGTATTTTGGGGTGTGTATACATAACAGGAGTAATGGGCCACGATGGTATTAATGCCTCCCCAAGAGTTTTACCTATAACACCATCCAGAACTGCGCGGTCTATCGTAGCAGAAAGCAATCATGAGTAAGCCTTAGTAGGGTCACTAGTGAGCAGCTGGTATACATCAGAGTCAGATAATTGACGTTCAATTTCACATCTATAAGGGTCCAAATCCTGTATCACCACCGTCCCGCCTTTATCAGCGGGGCGAATGATGATATCAGGATTGGATGACAATGTTTTAAGGGCACGAAATTCAGCCACAGACAAGTTATTATGCATGCTATTAATTTTAGATTGTGCTTTAATCGACATGTTGACATCAAAATCCAACATCCTAGAGATGGTCTTAATCGACATACTATTCGACAGTGGGTCAAACTTAGACTTAGGAAGAAGTTTGCGTAATTGGGTAGGTACAACAGGAACAACAGAATCATGCTGAGATAAAGTAGGTGTGGACTTAGCAAAATGTTCATGAAGACGTAATTGTCTATTAAGCCTAAATTTTTCTATTTGCCAATCAAAGTCACTCAAATAAGTGGTAGGCACAAATGAAAGTCCACGACTTTAGATTCAGCTGGAGATAAGCAGTAGGAGGACAGATTAAATATTATCGGGGTGTTCTGTTCAAGGGCGGCCTGCCTGGCCTTCTTCGCTCTGTATTTTTTGCCCCCGCGTCTTGATTTATGACGTTTTCGCGGTGGAGCTGCTTGCGAGACAGAACCCCTAAAGGGGCCAATGCCCCAGAATTAGAAGAGCCACCATACTGATCATAGTTACCATCGGAGTCACTAGTGGTACAGTATAGTGATCCCCCGGCCTTGCTGGACGCCTATTATACTGACGAGTGCCAGATCTTCTCTGACGACCACGGGCCCTCGGTTCAGTATTTGTCCATTGATAGACTAAGTTGTGTTCATAATCATTTATCACTTTATCCAACTTGTTGCGCTTATACTGCAAAAGTTCACGTTTGTAGGAGGCTAATTGAGTTTTTAATTTTTCACACCAGTCCATGGTTTTATCAGACTCGAGAGCTTGGATGTGAATGCCCTCAAATGCAGTGATTTTCTCCCGTGTACTCCTCAACTCTCGCCCGACTCCTCTATGACGAGGAGCATGAGGTCATAACTGCACTTGTTCAACACGCCAATCCATTTTTTGCAAAACGCCAAGTTGTGGCGCCCTATGGTTGGGCAGTTCTTAACCCTGAACCCACGGGGTATCTGTTTTTCTTTATAATAATCGGTCAGGGTTACACCATGATAAAATAAATCTAGTTCCTTTTGCTTAAGCTTCAACAAATCTCTGTAAATCACCTCAGGGGATTTAGATGTAGAATCCTCAAATAGATCTTTAAACAAGACATCCTCCGCCTCTGATTCGGAGAAGGTGAAAGCCATACCTTGTGTAAGTTTAGCCATATTGATACAGTCCACAGGCATATCAGCACCTGCTTCGCCTTCAGCCATTATGTGGTTAAAATAGACCAAGTCCAAGCACAAAACTGCAACTGACAGATGAACCACAGAGACACACACAAGTCCGGGTGCTAAAGACCTGGTAAGACTCCAACCTGCAAAGGAATCCACCGAATATAGATAGCATTAGGTCAGGCACAACCCATAAGTGCAAGATACAGTCCCGGTGCCAGCTGAAACCTTACTGAGAAGGCTACTGTATACGATACTCACGCTGCATCCAAGCAGCTGCAGCAGCACACGGAGCGTAGAAGGACACAGGGAGCAGGAACTGCTGCAACTTTCGATTTTAATAACCGTCATCAGGCATAACAAACAACATAAAACACACACCTTATATCCCCGTTCACCCGTACACGCAAGGTCACGTTTCCCGTCGGGAGGCGCACACACCGCGTCATCAACGTGCGTCGCTTCTATCTCCAACGCTTTGGGTGTGCGATGGGGTCCAATGTGGCCCCATCGTATGCCAATGCGTATATGTTCTCTACTGAAGAGGAGATATTCTTTAAGGACCCCTATGTATCTGGTATGGTATACTTCTATACCAGATACATAGATGACATATTCCTTGTGTGGACGGGCAGTGAAAAACAGTTCATTGATGTGCTTACTCGACACAATCAATCCATGTCACCCCTTAAGCTCACGTATGTGATTAGTCCTACGACGGTCAGTTTTTTGGATGTGGCTGTAAGTGTTGCGGATGGTGTCATTTCAACATCCTTGTTTAGAAAGGACACAGACCGCAACACTGTACTGCATAGTACTTGTTTTCACCCTAGGCCACTTAAGTTTGGTCTACCTTTTTCACAATTCCTTAGGGCCTGTCGTATATGTAGTGATAGATCAGAAGCCATCAACCAGATTGATCTCATGATTAGAAACTTTCTGGTTCGTGGATATGATCTCGAGCTTCTCACTAAAGCTAAGGACAAAGCATTATTGGTTCCTAGAGCAGATCTTTTAAAGCCCAAAGTGAAGTCAACCTAACAAGCTAGAACTAAGATGCCTTGGGTCAACCATTATAACATCCAGAGTGACACTATACGTTCTGTGGCCAGGCGTCATTGGCCCATCCTTAGTTCTGATAAAGATTTAGGATTGGCCAATACTGATCTTATGTCATGCTACACCCGTGGCAAAAATGTGAGGGATTGGGTGGTCCGGACGGACATTACTCCTCGCCCTGACATCACGGCACAAGCCTCTTTCCTTGGAAGAAAAAATGGTTGTTATAAATGTCTAAATTGTATCACTTGCAGAAGCCTCACTAGGGGCGATAGTTTTAACCATCCTTTCAGTGGCAAAAGATACTCTATTCGACACAGGGTCACATGTACTACTAAATATATTGTTTATCTCATTTCATGCCCGTGTGGCATGCATTATGTCGGTAAGACCGACTGAACTCTCCGTGAACGAATGGCTGGTCATCGGATGGCCATCCAGACAGCCATTGGTTCAGGTACCAGTGATCAGCCTGTTGCAAGGCACTTCACACAGGCAGGCTAATTTACAATATATTATTATTGATCATATTCCACCTAGATTGAGGGGTGGCAACAGGTCCCTGGCTCTACTTCAATGTGAATCGCGTTGGATTCATCGATTGAAGACCATGATGCCTTTTGGTCTTAATGACCATTTAGGATTTCATGCTTTTTTATAATCTTACATTATTTCTCTGGATAGTAACATATTTTTTCTGTAGACATATTTTTTTCTGTAGCCATGTCTTTTTGTAATTACATTTGCGTGATGTTTATTATATTGTATTGTAACCATTGTTCCTTTATGAAGATGTGCTGTACTATGCATGCAGGGTTTATCTCTGCATTTGTATTGTATATCTTTGTTTTGTTGCATTATATTGTTTTGTGTCATATTACACTGCCTTTATTGATACGTCCGGGCATCCGGCACCTTTTCTCCCCTGACAGCCATTCACTTCATTCACGGGCTTGTTATCCCTATACGGATGGCCTCGCGGTCATGTGACTGTGTGTCACGCCGACGTATTGGTCTCCATGGTGACGCGCCCCGCTTGTTGGTGGTGGTGGCCACGGTAACCATGACGCGGCGGACGCACGTTGATAAAGCTGTGTGTGCGCCTCCCGGCGGGAAACGTGACCGTGCGTGTACGGGTGAACGGGGATATAAGGTGAGTGTTTTATGTTGTTTGTTATGCCTGATGACGATTATTAAAATCGAAACGTTGCAGTAGTTCCTGCTCCCTGTATCCTTCTTCTACGCTCCGTGTGCTGCTGCAGCTGCTTGGATGCAGCGTGAGTATCGTATATATATATATATATATATAGACAGAAGATGGATCCGGCACTGCAGGTCTTAGGTTGAGCCAAAGTCAGGTTGAAGCGCCCCGGTGCCAGCAATAGGGACCTTGCAGCCCCTGGTATATACAGAGCAATAACAAAGGGCACTCAGGGTCTTTTAAACGGTGAAAACAAGAGACTGTTTATTCAGTCATGTAAGCGTCCGTCGGACGCTTACATGACTGAATAAACAGTCTCTTGTTTTCACCGTTTAAAAGACCCTGAGTGCCCTTTGTTATTGCTCTGTATATATATATATATATATATATATATTGTATACAGTTTTACATGGTTAAATAAATAGCTGAGCACACTTGCTACTGTATGTTAATAACACTGAAATAATACTCAAAGTAGTCTTCAAAGATCATGCATGTTTTATGTACATTTTTTTTGTTATTTAAAGTAAAGAACAAGTGGTTAAAATAAATGTAACTAATATTACATTATTTTAGCAATACAGAGTTTTTGTATGAAATTTAATTCATATTTTTAGCTGTAAATCCTTCATCTAGACAGGTTCTTACAACTACTAAAATAATGACTTCACTGTGCTGGATTTGTAATTTGAGAATATCATAGTGTAGCATAAAAGTAAGCCTTAGTTAGGCACGTTTTGTTATATATTTTATGATACCACTTGTCATTTCAATTATTTTCTTTGAAATTTCATGTCAAGAATGTTCAGTATTTTGTCCAAAATTCCTCTTCATATATAGAATGCCAAATAGTACAGCTGGAAACATAAAAAGTAGTAGAGATTTATTTTAGTGAGGAAAATATATTTGCTCTACAATGTAGAAATGAGCACCACAAATTTAGATTAAGGGGCTCGGTAGGCAGTGGACAACCACTGCCTAGTGAGCCAACCTGAATCATCCTCTAGTAGTAGAAGGAATGTAAAAAAACATTTTATATAATTAATACAAATATTATAGTCATGGGCAATTAACATTTTATAGAGTAAGAGTACTGCCTTTATTTATGTTATAGCCATCACTGTGTATAGCTGTTGAGGACATCTATGTGGACTAACCTCTATTTCACATTCTGCTTTATACCCTATTGAAACCATAAAAAATTGACTTGGGGCAGTATTCAATGCCGCCGGCGAGAGGGTGGCTTCTTTTTGTTGAAGATCACCAAAAACAAGCCATCCTCGCCATTTACCCCCCTGTGCCGGCCGCTCACCCTATTCAACATTCCAGGGACTCCACTGACAGCAAGGATTCTCCCGAACGGCGAGGTTTGCTGCTAATGCACTGCATTTAGTTACAAGCCCCGCCATTTTGGAGAAACTCAGCAAGGAGGAAACGGCGAATGCAGGGGTGGTCAGTTCAATACTGACCTGTGAGCTGTGATGGCATGCTATTGTCACTGCTCACCATCACAGATCTCTAAAAAGCATTGAATATACCCTTTAAAGTGGTTCAAAAGCAAAATCATAAAACTGCAAATTTGAGATATAAGCTGATATTTAAATCAGAAGTTTGACTCAGGGTCTGTTTCAGAGATGTATGAAAATGTAAGCAGATTTTTTTAAATGTAATTTATTGAAGTGCAGAAAAAAAAAATACAGAAAAATATAAATACAAATATTCCATGTATCCTGTACACTGTATGAATATATATCCGTCTATACGAATCATTTCTAGGTCTCTTTCATCTTTTTCTTAATTAATATATAGCTCTTTGAACATATCAAGACACCTTAGATCTCAATACATTAAGGCAGATGATGTTGTCATGGCATGACTGGTCTGGTGCACTCCCTACCCAACAGTCTCCCCCCAGGACTTTTCGATCAACGTATAAATCATTATAGTTAGGGGATGTAAAAAAGCAATCGTGGGGTCTAACCCACTCATAGAAGTCTCATAATAAAGTGTGTTCCAAAAACATTTCCAAATCTATTCCTTAATAGTATATGGTTGAATTTCAATATCACTTTCCCAGTTGTTAAAAAAAAAATTTCGGTAAATATTTCTTTCCTTAAAGAAGCTTCCAACCATTCTATTCTAAAGACATGGTGTAGCTTATTAAGGAAGAGAGAGAATGGTGGTGTTCTGTGATGCAACCAAAATTATTGTATACATTTCTTGGCAATCACAGCAACAATAATCAATAATTTATAAACACCTTGTGTTATACGAGTGTTTGTGGGCATAATGCCAAACATCATCCATTCCGGTGTCAGTAGGAATGCAGATACCAGATGTTGTGTAGTGTACCTCCACACCTGTTTTCACAACCCTCTTATCACTGGGCATTGCCACAAACAATGATACAACTCAGCCCCCTGAGAACAACATCGAAGGCACTGATGTTCGGGTATTAGACCCATCAAGTATCTACAATGTGGTGATATGTATGTCCTATATAGAACATTCAGGAATAACTCTATATTGGAGGCTGCTGGTACCAGTTTGATGGAAACATCTTTTTTATGGTCAACATAGGGAAGTTTTCTCTCCATTGTGCTATCCCTGTGTGTAATTTTTAATGTTGGAACGGAGAATGAAGAAATAAGTAATGAGTCGAGATCGCCTTAAAAGGTGCGTTTTCCCATCTCAAGAGCATACCCAGTGGGTTGTTGTAATCTTTGGGGGAGAGCACCCTGGTGAGACCAGCAACATAATTCTGTACTTGAAAAAATGCAAGAGGGAATGACTGCAAGACTGGGAATTTTTCTATAGCTTGTGCAAATATTAGTGATTTTGTAGAATCCATGTCAACAAATTGTCCCAGATCATTGATAATTGTAAGCAGATTTAACTTTCCATCCAATTTGAAGAAGTAACATGCAGGAGATGTCTCAGTAGCAGAGACACTTACTGCATGTACAGTAGCTGTAAATCTAGCAATTGCTTTGACTGCTTTTACAAGCTGGGATCCAACACCATGACCATCAGTTGCAAGGCTCACACAGCCTCAGCTTAGAGCAGAACTACTGCCAACATTGCAAGGTCCGTTTCATGCATGCACAAAATGAATCTTGGGAAGCCACAGATTCCCAATAAATCCAGGATTGCATGTGGCAGGAGACCTATGTTTCACTCTTAAACAGGCTCTAGACACTGAGGTGTTTATTTAATAAGATGGGATTTCTATTGAAGGTGGGCTGTTACCCATACCAACCGATCAGAATCTACTTTTTATTTATTTAGCACCTTCTAGATTTGAAGATAATAGAGTCTGATCGGTTGCCCATAGTTACATCCCATCTTCAATAGAACTCCCATCTAAATAAACATCTCTATTCACCATTAGACCACAATTATGTTCACAGACATCAATCCAGTGAGAAGATTTGAACTGCTAAAATTTTCTTCTGCTTTTCTAATGTGGAGCATACAAAATCTACATTATGGAGGTCATTCTGGTTCTTACTCTCCATTGCGAATTTGCAATGGTGGCCGATATATGGCGACTGGGCATGTGCATTCACTTGGTGCGAGCGGGCATGGCATATTGCTTATTTGTTGGCCCATTCACAGCTAGCAGTGTGGGTGTGGGGGGGGGGCAGCAGCATGGGGTCGCACCCATGGGAACACCAAGCATTTCATGGGCGTTCCCATGAAAATGCTGGGCGTTCCAATGGAAATGCTTCCATGACGCGGGTGCCAGGAGCAGGCAGCTGATGTCAGCGGATGTCAACTGCCCACCCCCTTCCCGTACAGGGAGAACACAGATCTAAAACACTAGAGAGCATCTTACAGTAGATCTGTGAATGCTGTAGAAATAATTTGATGGTCGGCGACCATCAAAGGATTTTACACCCGCATGCATGCTGCAAATGGATATTTATGCAAAACATCTATACATGTGTTGGTGCAATCTGCATGCGGGTGGTGGGCAGCCCTTTGTGCAGGTGGTCGGCGGTGTTTAGTTGGCTCACAAAGCTGCAAAATTTGCAGCTTAGTGAAACAATCTAAACTACCTCCTATTTGCCCTTTTTTTAAAAAGACAAAAATATATTTAGCATTTGCTTTACTTGGTTTTCTCAGCTGCAAATTCTGCGCCCAGGCGACATTTGCACCAAAGTATAAATCAATCCAGTATTATTTATATTGTATTGTGGGTCCTAGAGGCATGCATTGCATGAGCAATTATTGACACGAGTTGTAATTTCGTCCATTATTCTTTCATTACAGAAGTGCTGTGTCAAAGGATTTTCATTATCCTCTCAGCACGTTATTTGCTGTGGACCACACGATATCTCTAGAATTCCATTACACATCTCTAATGAAAGCGCTTAAGAGGTCACAATTACTGGTATAAATTAAACCAAGATAAGATAGAAAATATGCAATTAGCAACAACACTTGACATTATAAGAGATTTTGTTTTAGAATTAACCTGATGTCATTGGAAAAAAGGATCATTAAAATAAAAATGCACATCTGTGTGAATTAAATATGTTATGCTGAAATCATTTTTTTATACTATAACTGTCTGAAAGCAGTTTAAAGAAATAACACATCTATAACATCTATAAAAGAGGCAGATTGTATTTCATTAGATAGTAAATCAGAGTTTATACAGTAAAGAAATATTGGCAAGACTTTTGTGCATCAATACAAGGGAAATGTAAGGCTAAACCATAGTGATGACATAGGAAGCAGGGATTAATTGAAGGGTCATGAAATTTAAGTTGCTGGTAAAAAAAATGGTTTCTATTGGCAGTCACTGGAATGCTCTGTGTACTGTATGATGGTTATTGGGATGCAATGTGTGGTGGTCAATGGTATAATCTAGGTATTATATGATGGTCAATAGTCAGGACTGTGTATTTTGTATTTTATGTTAAATAGGTAATTGGGGTAGTGCCAGAGCCATTTAATTAATTACATAGAGCGATAGTACTGCAAGTACTGCAGGCACAAAGCCATTGGATAAAAAAATGCATTAGGCTTTCTGTAAGATGACATCAAACCATCCCAAACAAAGTGCATCTAACTACCTCACAATTGCAGCCATATTCATTGGATCTGATTTTACCTGATTATGGAAGTTCAAGTAGCTATTAATCACAGACTGACAAATTATTGACATATCTGATGTGTAAGTTTGATGTACAGTTGTCCTCATAAATTTATATACCCTAGCAGATTTTGTGATTTTCTGGCCATTTGTCAGAGAATATGAATAATAACTCACAAACTTTTCTTTCACTCATGGTGACCCCTAGGCAACGAGCTTGTGGGGTAGGGTAGAATGTCGAGTTGTCAACAGTGATGGAGATCTCAGGATGGTAACTGTTTTTAGCTGGTGGGAATATAAGTAATTCAGTTTGGAAATATCGAGTTTGAGGTGTTGAGAAGACATCCAAGATGAAATGGCAGAGAGGCATTAAGGGACTCGACCCAAAATCACTAGTGACAACTCTGGGGTTGATAGATTTGAGTATCATCCATTTATAAATGATACTGAAATCCGAAAGAGCTGATGAGTTTGCCAAGAGATGAGGTATAGACTGAGAGAAGCAGAAGACCTAAGACTGAGCCTTGCGGAACTCCAACTGACAGAGATAGTGAAGAGGATGTAGAGTCAGAGAAGCGAACAGTGAAAGAGCGATCAGATAGGTAAGATATGAACCAGGAAAGGGCTGAAGTCTACTTTATTAGGGCACAACCATACCATAGAGTAGAATAGTTTGATACTTTTTTCATTGTAGCTTTATGTATAAACTATACATTTAGAAATATTTATATTGAACCAAATGATAAATCAAAAGAGGAACTGACCCCTTAGCTGTATAGGGTGAGTCGAGCTCATATACTGTACCTTGAAACTGCAGACGATGTGCAAGTTGTCCTCCGCAGTGACAATGACCAGTCTGGCATGCAGGATCTAAGCACTGTTGATCAGAAACTGATGCTGTGTCTCAAATGTTTGACAATGTCAATGTGGTACAATAAAATATTAATGAAAATCATGAAGAAGAACATTTACCCTATCACTCCCACCATATAACTTAGAAATATGGAGACACAGTAATTTTAAAGAGAGACAATAAATCTTTCAAACTATGTTATATGCCTTCTTAGAAATTATTGACTAGTGATAAGTAAAATAAAGTAACCACTACAGCAGTGTTTTTCAACCACTAGTGTGCCTTCAGCAGTTCTCAAGCATTTCTAGACAACCCCAAACCAGTTTACAGCCACCCACAGTTAAATTGATATTTACTGGTCTCTTCTTTTAATGTAAAGGGCCAATGTATTTTCTTTTTGTTACCTGTGGGGACCAGTGTGATTGTTTTTTATAGAGGGGTCAATATGTGTTTTTTTTCCCTGTGGGGGCCAAAGTGTTTTTCCCTGTGGAGATCTCCTGGTGTGCCTTGGCAATTTTAAAATCTTATTTAGTGTGCCAAAGGGTAAAAAGGTTAAAAATCATTGCAATACAGTATAGAAAAATCATGGGCACAAGGGATTTGGGAAGATCTTCCCCAGTTTTATAGTTGAGAGAGGAGTAAGGGGAAAAGAAGTAGTTAGAAATAAGAATGATGTGACAGACTGAGAGTCAGACAGACAAAGATATAGAAGAGTAATAAAAAGAGATCGTGATGAGTGGATACCAAGATATGTAGAGGGACTGTTTTGTGAAGAGATACAGGGTCCCAAATCTTATGAAAGGATTTATAGGAAAACTTAAGAATACTTGTCGTGTACAGTATTCCATATGTTGAGTATGGCAAAAATTAGATATAATTGAAGGTAACGAAGGAAGTGGTTTCCAAACAGTAGCTACAGTATGTGACAAGTGGTAGCAGAAATGATGTGACATATATATATATATATATATATATATATATATATATATATATATATATATATAAATATATATATATGACAGAAAAGTACTTGGACACTGTAGCGCTGAATGTGCAGGATAATCATTAGTCCAGCAATGCCACCTGAGGTTGAACTCAGGGGAATATGGAACACCAAAGTCCTTTTAAGGGCTGCAGCTCAATCCACCAAAAGGCTCCTGGGTTCACCGGAGAAGACAATCTGGGTAGAACAAGAAAATAGGAAGAGAGCGCTTCCTGGTGTATTAAACAAGATTTATTTTAACACCAACAAGGTATAAAATCCACGGTACAACATATGACTGCTTGTACCTATAATAAAAACACAGTGGGCTGGCTACCACAAGGTTCAACAGTATAACCATAAAAGCAAATCCAGCGTCAGCATCCACAGGAGATCTGGCTGATCGTGCAGCACGGACCGCGTGAGCTGATTTGCTTTAATGGTTATACTGTTGAACCTTGTGGTAGCCAGCCCACAGTGTTTTTATTATAGGTACAAGCAGTCATATGTTGTACCGTGGATTTTATACCTTGTTGGTAATTTGTTTTGGTGCTCAGTTGCTGTTGAGAGACTCAAATGGAGGAGAAACAACTTAGGTTATAATGGGAGGGAATATTGGAGAATATGGGGTACAAAATGAATAACTTACCACCAGATAAAAGTACAGCCTCCCCAACATCTGTTCAATGTGTCTAGAGACAATTTCCTAAAAAGGTTGGCAACTTGTTATCATAAATGTATTTTCAAATTTCACTACTATTGTTGGTTGAAATATTTAAAAAAAAAATGTGAATACATGTTAAAAAATTATGAAAAAAGACCAGATAAAACGCACTAATTTATTCTAATTTATTTTTCTAAAAAAAAATATACTATCCCTATATGGTATTTTATATTTGTAATTAAAAAAAATCTGTCAGTATATCATTAAACTGCAAGTGCTTCATTATAATCAATGATTGATAGCACATAGTCAAAGGTTTCAACTTCTCATTTATAACACAAAGCTGTATGAAAGCAAAAAATAATTCATTTTTTATGTGCACAATGTTGCTATAGCACTGTGGAATAATACATCATGGTATGGGAACTCAATACGCTAGAACAAACACTTTTCAGGATCATTGATCAAATCCCATATAAAATTAAGCAGTCTACAATATTATATGTAATGCATTTGTAACAAATAGCTACTTCTCATTTATCCAGTTTATTGTAAAGTAGAAGTGGCTTCAGCAACCTCTACTTAAGACCTGGAACCTGCTTAACTCTCCTGTAGAATTTTATTCTCAACGCTCATTAAGTGCTTTATCCCTTAACCTGTCATACTTCCTAATCACTACAATACATTTGACAGCTACTAGGCCATGGGAAATTTGAAGATGGGATCTTTGATTGGATCAGGGCTGAAGAAAGGGTAGTCTGTCATATATTGCTTTTTTTTCCACAAGCCTACTTGTTTGCTTATAAAATGTAGACTAATGAAGCAGTATAAATCAAACAATGTTCTAATAGTATTTAATTAAGTACAAGAAAACACTGATTCAGCATATTTTTTTTTTATTTGACAACTCAGGAGAGGTGTTCTGCTGGAGCTCACTGTAATACACAAATCTTCTCAGCTTTTAGTCCCAATGCTATTCAAAAAAACTGACATATGCTGTCAAAATGATAATCCTTTCCATCAGTTTCCAAAATGTTTCTAAGTCACTGGCTTTTTGCTGAATTAAGTAGCAATACCAGTGTAGAAGTGAACAAAATCTTAAACAGATTGATGAGTTTTATGACCTGAGTAACCTTAGAGGTAACGAACTTGATTACATGACTAATTCATAGTCTAATCAACAAAATTGCTCGTACTAAGAACACCCCTTTTGTTGAGCTGATTATATCAAAATAGTTCTTTAGGTATAGGCATTGACTGACAATTAATTAGTCTTTAAGACAAACGCAGTAGGACATGCTCTTGATGAGAGCAAAAGCTGACCACTCATTATATTTATTCCATTACTATATTGCTATCATATTATACAATAACTAGAGCATTTATCATTCTATACTAAAAAAAGAATTAAACAATGAAAAAGTCTTGTTTCTCAAAAATGTTTTTGTGTCTGAAACTTCTACAATCTTCTGAAATTGATATACATTTTCAAAAGTTATATAATACTGCATGTATGAGAAATGTTTTTTAATGTTCCTTTTATGTTAAATAAATCTGTATAATAACAGAGAATATACTGTATGCGTGTTATACTAGAATAATTTGTATCCGGATGGCTGTCACACAATGTCTAGGGGGACAGTCAATATGTTGATACAATATGGTCGACATGGTCAAAAGATCAACATGTGTGGTTGACACGAGAAAAGGTCAACATGAGTTTTTAACATAAAAAATCATACTTTTTCATACTTTACCATCCATGTGGTGTCCAGTTGGGAAAGGTAAAGAGTGCCAAGTGCAGTGGTAGCAGAGTGAGGCACTTTGCTGAAGTTGTTCAGTTGTTGACACTGACACCAAAAAGAGAAAAACTCATGCTGATCTTTTCATATGTTGGCCTTTCCTGGGTCAACCTTTTGCTTGTATTAGCCTTTTTCCAGTGTCAACCTTGTGCAGGTCAACCTTTTTGAGTCAACCTATTGACTATTAATCTAGATATTGTTTGTGATCTATATCACACCCAATATAATTACGCTTCGGGCTCGGTGGCTGGCTGCGCTCGCCACACTTTATAAAATCAACTCCACACCAACGTGGATAGTGGGGGTATCAACAGGTCGGGAGGACGCATTCCGCATTCGCTCGCCATGCATCGGGCTGACGTGGATATTTGGGGTGTGCTAAATCGCACCGCAGGTTGAATCATATGCAAATCGTACGCAAATCGCATGCGATTTGCATATTATTTGCATGTGATTTGCATATGGTTCGATCCGCAGGGAAGTGCTGCCGTGAAACTAAACCAGTTATTTGTAACTAAAAAAGTACCAATTATTTATATTAATTTATTATTTGATCTTCCAAAAATAACACCATAAGTTTCTAACCACTATTCTGCTTTAATTGAACTGCAAACTGACCACAAATTCACAATAATTTTAAATCACTGTGCAGATCACTAACAATTATAAAGTCTTCTAGATTTAAAAAATGCATAACATTGCAAAATAAATAAATAAATAACTAAATAAATAACTAAATACATCAATAGTGGATGGGATCATCCCCAAACTGATAGCCAATACTGTATCATTAAAGCTTAAGATTGTAGATGAAAATCCAAGTGACACAGAGTGTAGGGGTATGGATCGAACGATGGATAGAAAGAATCATTAGGTTGACACCACTAGGTCGACATGCATTAAAGTCGACATGATTGAAGGTGGACAGGGTCATTAAGGTGACACAAGCATTAGGTTGACATCTTCCACCACGCCCTAGTGGATGGTAGGGCATGAAATAGCGCCTGCCAGCATATGTCGGATCAAAAAAAAGTGAAAAACCCCATGTCAACCTAATGCTTGTTTTGACCTAGTGACCCTATAGATCTAACCCCAGGTCAACCTTCAGTCATATCAACCTTCATGGATGTCGACTTAATGCTTGTAGACCTAGTGACCGTATCCTGAGTGTAGAGTTTCCACTGATTTTCCACTGATCAGCACTAGGCTTCACCAGTTTTGGATGGTGGAACATAAAAAAACCTCTGATATTTCCACCTTAGTCAGAGCAGAATTTATCTGAAGTACTCAGCAGTGGTACATCCTTGCTGATTCGGGATTGTAAGATCTGCCCTTTAATAAATCCTTCGGGATTCAATGCAATACCTTGCTTGAGAGAAAAGCAGCAAGGCATGCACCATAACTTATATTTAATCTGTGGAGTTACACATCTGGCAAATATGACTGTGAGTCCAAGACTTGTTGTGGTTTTTTAATCAAGTCACAATACAATTTGAATAATACCTTGGCAATTCCCCTCCAAAAAATCTTAGTACCTATAAAATGTACTTGTCTCAGTTTAAGCTTTAGTTTTGGAAACATTTTCAAGGTTTTCAAAGACCTTGGACATACTTCCTCTGCAGCCACTAGAATTTTCTTGTTCTAGGACAATAAAATTAAAAGTCTTATTCAAAGCAGGTTTTTGTAGTATACTGAGGGGTGAATTTATGAAGCTTGGAGAAGTGTTATCTATCCCCATAAAGAATGTTATGAGCAAGGTGATAATGGTTCAGCCAATCAGCTACAATATGTAAATTGACAGGTAAGAGCTGATTGGCTGAACCATTATCACCTTGCTCATAACGTTCTTTATGGGGATAGATAACACTTCTCCAAGCTTCATAAATTCACCCCCCAATCTCATTGTGAGCTATGCAACAAAATAGGAATGTATATCCAATGTAAAAAAAAATAATTTTATTTACTTGTAAATTCTAATACGTTGGAGCAATGAGGCCTATTTAAACTCTTATGGTAATACAATCTTACATAATATTATTGTCATTGAGAAATGCTCTCACAGCAATAAAGAAATGTTTTCAAAATAACACACAATAAAAGAAAGGGCAAATAAAATCACAATATCATGTACTAAAATATTGTCTTATAAATCTATAAAAACAAGAAAATATAGAAAAAAATCATAAACAGGAAATAACAAATTTCTTTCGTAAATAATTTGTTAAATTTTTTACAGAACCTTTACATTTCCTTAGGCAGTGTGCAGCAAATGAAGACGGCATTGAAACCTATGGGTAGATGCTGTAGCTTAAAGATAATTTGAACATCCAGGATGTTACAGATGGTCCCAGAGTATGGATCATAAGAAGAAATATGACTGTGCCTAAGAGATTATATAGGGAAATTATATTCATTTTTAATAAATTTGCCTTTTGCGTTAAATATGTGCTCAAGTATTATTGATAAAATTTATAATATCACCTCTAGATTTACTAAAAACTGGAAGTAGTAGGATATGTTGTGTAAAAAAAAAAGTTTAGTGACTTGAGATCATAACAATGGCGTAACAATATATGCTCACTAAAGTCTTTTATAATGTTAAATGATGTAAATCATGAACGCTTCTGGTTTTTTTTCTGTCATTTGTCTCTTTAGGATCCTAATAGATTCTCGCAACACCCATGAATTTGAGACCCGAGTTACTCCAATGATGTGTTTCATAGAAGTTTAGACACATCATGTGTCAGTAGGTACTTTGCAATATGTAATATATCTTTTCATTTGAGGTGCTTCAAGGTGTTCTCAGATGATACTCTTCATAGGTTTGGAGGTCTTTACAAAAGGGAACTCCAGTATTTACAAATGATAGCTGATTTGGGCAACATACTGGCATAAGAATCACATCTTGATAGAGTATGTGCCAATATCTCTAAAAAAACTTCTATCAAATATACACCCAAGGATACACTCCAGAGTTCCAATATAGCATTATACCTTGTATAGCTTTGTAGTAGATTTGAAAAATCTTTATCTTCTAGTCTGTATATTTTGATATGTCCCTTGATGTGAAAAAAAGTGGAGTTTACAACAGAAGTGCGTGATTAAATACAGTGCAGCTAAGTAAACATCCAGCAAAATACCCCGGAGAATACAAGAACAGACAAACAAAGGTGATATGGAGACAATAGCGCACAGTGTATAACCTCTACAGGTAATAAAAGGATTTATATCACCATTTGTTTCCAGTCGAGTAACATACTCTGTGGTCAAACAGGCTTGTGGTGCACCTGTAATGATAGCCTCCCGTATTCACAATAAAGTGATATGGGGAGGTATAATGGAGAACACAAAGAGTGCAGATTATCTTTGATAAAAATAACAATTTTAATACGGGTCCACACTTACAAAGGGTAGACGGTTTAAAACAGCATAGGGATAGTTCCCAACAGTGGCAAACAGCAAGGTCAGATGGTAATAATTAGTAGGCAGTGAAGTCCAGGTACCCGTCCGGAACAGGTCGAGGAATCCACACCAAGGAACCACAGCGACCAGCGTGGAGCCAACCTCCGGGAGCAGTCCAAATGAGACACTCAACGCGTTTCAGTTTATCCTTCCTCAGGAGTGTATAAGTCCAAACGGGCAGTTAGTCCATTTATATACCTAAAAGTTAATCCGGTGCACCTGTGTGTAATGCGCTCCGTGCGCCGTAAAACACAGATGCCGAATATACGGATATTGTGAGCAGGAAACAAGATGGCCGTGCGTGTCACGGCTTTCTCCGTATTTGGAACGCAAGCTTTAAGCACAGCAGTGCGTGTCACGGCTGCTTGCGCTGATGTTTGGACAGTGTCTCCGTCCTTTCATAGATTAAATAGGTTCATGTGTAAGTGCTACGGCCATCGTGCTTCCCCTCTTACATATATAAAAAGTATACAAAATATACAACAATGGGTCCAAAATGAATCCGAATCTAGAAGAAAAACATGACAATAAGAATATGCATAACTAGTAAAAGTAATATTAAAACGCTCAAACAGGTGACAAGTAGAATGAAAGAAAGTGAAAGGATAATACGAAATTTAGATGAGAAATGGTTTAAGTTCAAATTCACCGTTGAGTCCCTGTGGAACCAGGGTCCTCAAACGGTGAATTCACCTCATCTCAGTTCTTGAAAGTCTTATCTCTAGATCACTAGAGCGCCAATTTGGGGATATCTGTTCGATTCCCCAAAAATTTATCAATTTACAAGGATTGGACCCATGGTGAGTTTTAAAATGAAAAGATACCGTATGAGTTACTAATCCTTTTTTTATATTATACACATGTTCTGCAAGCCTTAGCTTCAATTGTCGGGATGTCTTCCCGACATAAGCTAGACCACATGCGCATTGCAGAACATATACAATATTTTTCGAATGACAGGTTATAAACTGTTGTATTTTATAAGATTTTTCGCCAATTGTGAAGTTAACTAGTTTTCTGGTATCTGATTTCACAGTCTTGCACATTAAACAAGTGCCACATCGGTGAAAGACATTAGTTTGTGTACTTTTCCGTGTGGTCATTTCTGAGGAGCTTTTTACTAAATGATTGCAAAGAGACGGAGCTCTTCTATAAATGAAATTGGGTATTTCGGGCAGTGATGTCCCAATAATTGGATCCTTCTGCAATAATTTCCAGTTGGATTTGAATATACCTTCAATTTCCTTGTGTCTGGATTTATATTGACTAACAAAGGCCCATTTAAATTTATCGTCATTGTTTTCAATATTTCTAGCAGGCTTAGTTTTTAATAATTCAGATCTTTCGATTTGTAACAATCTTTCTCTAGATTCATTTAGAGATTTTTTAGAGTGACCCTTATGGACCAAACGTTCTTCTACTTCATCCAATTGATTTTCACATACATCAACATCTGTACAATTGCGTTTCACTCAAGTGAATTGGCCAAAAGGTATTGCACTTAGCCAATTATGATGGTGTTCGCTGTTGATGTCGATGTAACTATTAGAGTCAGTAGACTTACGATAAGTTTTGGTTTTAATGGTGTTAATTTGTATATAAATAACCAAATCAAGAAAAGAAATAGATGTTTGATCCCAGGTGAAACTAAGATTAATTGAAAATGTATTAATATTTAAATTAGTACTAAAGGAAACTAAATCAGATAAATCCCCTCGCCAAATGAAAAAAACGTCATCAATGAAGCGATACCAGGACACCAGACTCACCACCAGGCCAAATATATTGTTCTTCCCCGAAGGCCATAAAGAGGTTTGCATAGCTGGGGGCGAATCTGGTGCCCATGCCTGTGCCAACACACTGTAAATAATAAACACCCTCGTGAAAAAAATAATTATTTGTAAGGATGAATAAAATACTATCTAGGATGAATTTTTTTAGGGGTTCATCTAGATTACCTCTATCTAGAAAGAAGGAAACTGCTTCAAGGCCCTTATCATTGGTTATTATTGTGTATAAGGTACTTACATCGGCTGTACCCAACAAATAGTTATTTTGCCATATAATATCAGACATTTTTCTCAGAATGTCACTTGTGTTCTTCAAATACGCTTTCGTTTCAATAACTAATGGTTGCAAGAAAAAATCGATAAAGGCTGAGAGGTTGCTGGTTATACTGTTACAGCCCGAAATTATTGGGCAACCAGGCGGGTGCAGGGGGTCCTTATGGACCTTAGGCAAAACATAAATACATGTCCCTTGATGTCAGACTTTCTTTTATACTATTATTGAACTCTGTTGTCAGTATGTGGTACTGAACATTTGTTTTACTTAGCCTCATAGCTTCAATGAGAATATGCCTGTTCTTGGCACTGTGTTTTGGAAATGTCCTACTGATCAAAGAACAGTTAATACAGTATCACATACATTTGTTCACTCATTGAATTACTTGTTATGTCCCACCCTATGGAATGCCCTTCAAAGCACAATCAGACTCTCCTTTAGCCTCCAAACCTCCAAGCATTACAAAAAACTCACCTCTTCA
Organism: Crinia signifera; assembly: GCF_055691185.1. NCBI lineage: Eukaryota > Metazoa > Chordata > Amphibia > Anura > Myobatrachidae > Crinia > Crinia signifera. The sequence goes on along the minus strand of NC_139223.1, from coordinate 78,731,782 downwards.
GGCAAGCTTATTATATTTCAGAACCCCCACATAACCTCCAGTAGCATTTATATTTATTTGCATCCCATCAGGACTGTCTGGGGGGACAGCCTTGTTATGGAATCCCATCCCTATGCATCCCTCCTATTATTCCTATTGATTATAAGCTTGGGTGCAGGGCCCTCCTACCTCTATGTCAGTTTGTTACTACCCAGTTTGTTTTATCACTGTTTCAAATTGTAAAGTGCAATGGAATATGGTGTTCTATATAAGAAACTGTAAATAAATGTAATTAAGAGGACATTTGCATTTCTAGAACAATCTAAATGCAGAGATCAAAGACCAAAGGTATGCGTCTGATCCTACCTTTGGCCGGTCACAGCTCAGGAGAGTGGAGGGGAAGAAAGTGCGCCAGCAATCCCACGGTGTTGGAGGAACACTGGATGTGGCAGCGACATTCCCAGAGCACGCTAGAGAGAGACTGACTGTGAGAGATGGCTATACATTATATCACGTGGTAGTTTCAGCCCACGCTGCTGAAAAGCAGGGTACGAGTCATACATTTTTTTACTTGTTTTTATGAGCAATGGATGCCTTTTATTAAATACAATACTTGCACTATGAAGCGTTTCCTCCCATCTTTCTTTCCAGATTTGTACTAATCCCGTGGGGTCCCGGGATTTCCTTTGTGAGGTTGGAAAGCTGCGATCTAAAGGAGAAAAGATCTAGTGCCTATAAACTTTGATCGGTGTGAATATACACCTGGGACTAAAACTGCAAAGTTGAAGCAGGTTTTTATTCAAATGTATGGTGGCCTATTAGCTAGCGCACCTATATATATATATATATATATATATATATATATATATATATATATATATATCTATCCCATAGACGTTGCTTGGTACAACAAAGCGCACTCACCAGACTTCATCCACTGTTAAAAAAGTATTTCTTTAATCCATTTCAGTTAAATACATCCAGCATAGTCGACGTTTCGAGTCATAAAACGACCCTTTGTCAAGACAGCTTCAAGGTGTCATTACTCCATTTGAGCAGCAGCTAACAAAACTGATCACAGGTGCCCTAAAATACCATTATACTCCGCCCATAAGGATGGGACAAATTCATTCTTAGCCAATCATAAACCAATGTCACGCTTAAGTTATCAATAGCGCAGGTGTAGTTAATACAACTTACCCCTCCAGGTTATGTGGCTCCTGCACGCTGCCGCAATCATCTAACAACAGCGTGCGTTCCACTCCACTAAGGCACTTCCGGTATGCGCTTCACTAGCGCATCATCCCTCAGCCGGAGTGCTAGCGGCGTCATCACCCATGTGATGCGCTATACTTACTGCTATCTGAGCCCAGCGTGCGTTCCACCCAATTAGGGCACTTCCTATATGCGTGTCACTTGCGCATCAGACTATTAAGGGAGATTAACAACGTCATCACCCATGTGATGTGCTAAGCTTCTCAATGCGTTCCACCTCATATCGGATGCTTCCTGGAACCGCCATTTTGCGTTCCACGCATATAAACATTATGGCTCTGAACCCTACTAAATATCAATTAAATACTGGCTTTTATCCGTCGTAGTTGATCTTGACATTTTTATTATTGTGTGATAAATGTTTGTTTTGTGTTGAGCAGTAGCTGACTGAGCGATGACCAGGTACCCGGATAAAAGCCAGTATTTAATTGATATTTAGTAGGGTTCAGAGCCATAATGTTTATATGCGTGGAACGCAAAATGGCGGTTCCAGGAAGCATCCGATATGAGGTGGAACGCATTGAGAAGCTTAGCACATCACATGGGTGATGACGTTGTTAATCTCCCTTAATAGTCTGATGCGCAAGTGACACGCATATAGGAAGTGCCCTAATTGGGTGGAACGCACGCTGGGCTCAGATAGCAGGAAGTATAGCGCATTACATGGGTGATGACGCCGCTAGCACTCCGGCTGAGGGATGATGCGCTAGTGAAGCGCATACCGGAAGTGCCTTAGTGGAGTGGAACGCACGCTGTTGTTAGATGATTGCGGCAGCGTGCAGGAGCCACATAACCTGGAGGGGTAAGTTGTATTAACTACACCTGCGCTATTGATAACTTAAGCGTGACATTGGTTTATGATTGGCTAAGAATGAATTTGTCCCATCCTTATGGGCGGAGTATAATGGTATTTTAGGGCACCTGTGATCAGTTTTGTTAGCTGCTGCTCAAATGGAGTAATGACACCTTGAAGCTGTCTTGACAAAGGGTCGTTTTATGACTCGAAACGTCGACTATGCTGGATGTATTTAACTGAAATGGATTAAAGAAATACTTTTTTAACAGTGGATGAAGTCTGGTGAGTGCGCTTTGTTGTACCAAGCAACGTCTATGGGATATATATGGCATGCATTGGAGAACTTTTGCTATGACCTAAAGCTATATGGGCACCCCAGCAGTTGTCACTTACGAGTTTTGCGAGTGCTGCTTGATACACAGGATATATATATATATGTATATAATGGAGGGTGAAACCGGCAATCCACAAACAAGATAATGACCGGGGTCCTGCAAACAACAAGTATGCATGGGGGTTCTCACAGCAGCACTCGCACGGATTTCAATGAGGCAACTTCACACAAGATTTACTGGTGACGTTTCGAATTTTATTCCTTCTTCTAGACCAAATATATATATACTGTATATATATATATATATATATATATATCAGGAATTTGTATATTTAATCAAGTATAAAATAGACAGATATATATGAAACAAAAAGGCTACATAGTTAAATAAAAAAAGAATTAAGCCCACTTAAAACAGATAAAAAGAAACAGTCTCTCTGTGCACATAATAGGTATGGTATACAGTACTTTGGCAATAAGTCCAATGTTCTTGAATATATATTAGCAAATGGGCATGGGAAGAGCTACATGGGGATCACCTAGGAGGAACTAACCAGAAGCAGAGCTACATTGACTCAGGGGGATGGAGCTGCAGGTGACACAGGTAGCTGCTGCTGTTTCATGCACAAGAGGGAGAATAGAGGCTGCTGCATTTCAAGGCCCACCCACCCAGATTCTGCTGCTGTTTTAAAGGTACAATAAGAGTGTGTGTGTATATATGTGGGGTGGGTTATGGTTAGGCTGCTAAGGGAGGTAAGGGTTAGGAAAAGCTGCAGGGTGAGGGAGCACATCAATGGGATAAAGCAAAGGCTGCGGGGTGAGCATTTTTCCTGATTTTCCCCTAGTCCCCAGTACCATTTGGTAGGTGGGATTCTCTAGTTTTTAATTCCATTAAAATCTAAGAAATCTATTGCCAGATATCTGCAGTCAAGCAAGCTTGAAAAGTGATAGCATAAAAATAAACTGTCAAATACTGTATGCTTTGGAAACATCTTTAAAAACAAACTAAACAAAAAACTATTTTTTTTTTTAAATTTGGGCTATAATTAGATAGTCTTTTGGGCTATTTTGGCCCATTTTTGCTGTGCAGTAAATTATTAGTGGCGATTGGATACCAGTCTGTGCACCTTTTGATTTTTTCATTTCTCACATTGACAACAGAAGTTAAGTTTAAACTTTAAATGCAAATTTCAAATTTATGCAGAAACATTTTTCCTGATTTTCCAGTGGGAATTATCCTTTAACCTAAACCACTATGAGAAAGAGTTTAAAGAAAGAAGAAAGAATGCCTGTTACTGGTGCACCTTAAGAAATGACTCATAATATATAACATTTATTGGGTATGTATTAAAATATTTGCGAAATAAAACCAAAAACATACAACAATCACAACAAATAATAAAAAGGGGAGGACGTTCCCCTGACTCAGTGTGACCCCCTGATCACCGCAGCCCCTGTGTGTGAGTGTTTTTTTGTACAGTATGCAGCAGCGATGAGAGTAAATGCTCTCGGAGAGAGCTAATGGTACAGTTTCTCTCACAATTAATAGTATGTCTCTTAGTGAGATAACTACAGTACAGTAATTGACAGCGATGAGAGTAGGTGCTCTCAGTTGGAGAGGACTAGCGGTACAGTCACTCTAGTATTTGATCTTGTGTCTCTCAGTGAGACAGATATAATAGACCCAGGTGAGGCGCGCACCCGTCTCGGGCCTTCCTCTAAACTTGCTGCCGTGAGGCTCCTGAAGTTACTTTCGCCTCTCAGGATAGAGCGCCGGTGAACTACGTGTGAGGTGTGCAGGCTTGCACTTGCCTCGTTCACCCAGTCGGCTCAAGCAACGCTAATTCTGGCGCCAGACTAGCGTGTTGGTCACGGTGAGAAATGTAATTCATATTTTCCTTTGATCTTCAGCTTTATTTGTTCTTGCTGCTAATTGTATAGATGTATTTACAATCATAACATTTCATTTTATAAACTTCTTTCTTAACCCACTTCTCGCTACAGCATTTTTTTTCCAAATCAGAAATTACTATTCTCACATTCTTACAATTTGAGTATTTTCTGTTGTGCACTTGAAAAACACGTGGTGCAGATGCACACTCCATAATATTAATAAAATCAATCAATAATAGAGGTTCTTGGTATATTCATTGGCCAAGAAATATTTGCCCACCAACCAGCTTCACGGTGACCTCAATTCTGGTGGGTCCATAATACTAAGTTTGAATATGGGATGCGGAACCCCAAAAAGACCAAAATAAGCCAGTAACCCCAGGGCAGCACACAAGTGAAAAACTAAGCTATAAAAGTGTGTTAATAAGAAAGAAGCAGGAGCTAGAGGTTAAAAAGTATAAAGCTAGAAAGTATAATATTAGTGAAAATAAATAGTGCTAAATAAATGTTTGGGTGTGCCAATCCGGAAGCAACTTGGTTACACCAACCCAAGGGGAGCCATTCCCCAAATCCATCTTCAAGACTATGTCAACACATACACATCAATAAGTGATATTCATGTGCAAATGGTATAAGCCTGAGCAGTAATTTGGTTCCAGTTCAAGATGGTGGTAGGACATAGCGGCAGCAATGTACCTTCACTCTGCAAAATGGGTGGAGTCACTAACAGACAGTTACTGAAGGTAAAAGGAAATTTCCTAATGGCCAAGTCCCGTGATACCCCTGACTCTAGTCTGTGATCATTTAGAATGGGCAGTGAGGAAAATCCAGTCACAATCTAATATATATTTAAAATTAGTCAACATTCCTATCAACTGTGCACATATTCAGCAGTCCTACTGTATACCCTGATGCAAGAAATCAGTCCAAAATCAGATGTATCTTTGAGTAAACACAACTCAACATATCATTATTTTAATTCCTCATCAATCTAAATTCTGATAATGGAATTAAAGACAAAGATGCTATTGTACTTACTCCAAGTGTCCAACAATCCTTGGAGTAACTACTAGTGACTACAGGATCTGATTGACCATTATGTTACCAGAGTATATTTGGTGGGTTTAAGTGTATGGGCTGTGGTCTATGAATGTGGCCCCTAGGAATGTATATATAATGCAAAGAAAACATAGGGAAATACAATTATTAAATTTTTCCCTGATATCATAGAAACTTAATACACATTTTATCATTGTACATTCTATGTTTGAAATGTAATAGGATGAGAGATTCAGAAAGTGAGATATTTGGTAAGAAATCTCCAGTTTTTTTTAAAAGCGGCTATCATTTACATTTACAAGTGTAAATGATTGCCGCTTTAAAAAACCCTGGAGATTTCTTAGCAAATCCCTCACTTTCTGAATCTCTCATCCTATTACATTTCACCCTATGATTTTGCTGCTCAACAAGAACAATTAATGTACTTGTAAGTAAACAAAATGAAAGCATGTACAACATGCAATATATTATTTATGTTTAAATATTCCATTTAATGAATCCAAAATATAATCTATATTTTGTATTAATGATGCTGACCATGCAGTAAGCGTGATCTTTGATACAAGTCAGAAGTGTACTGAAATAAAGTAACAGTTAAGATTTTAAATTTTAAACACTCCAATTTAGCAACGCTTTTGACATTGTTTCTAGTTGTGTTATTAAATTATACAAAATAATGACTATAGCTTCATTTCTAATGTTATAAAATTCTAATCTTATAAAAGAGGAAGTAATAAAACTTTTGTGCACACATTTTGTCATGAGCACAATTCTTTTGAATTAAATGTGCCCTACAGATATACGTTTAGAATGAATTATTCACCACCTAAAAAATGAACATACTTAATTGCTGCCTTATTTCAAAAAGTAGTGATAGAGTTTGTAAAAGCAAAATGAAAACATGTTTTAGGAACAAAGTTACCAAAATAAGAATTTAAAATGGAAAAACAGAGATAAATTTCACTTGTAAATAAAAAAATATTTGTGCCCATCTTTAAAATATTTTTACAGCCCAATGGCAAATGTTAGAGCAAACATTATAGAAGTAAATTATAACTTATGATCAGACCATTTGTATTACAGAATTATTCTAATTGAATATTATATAGTTTTTTTTTATTTTTCTACTTCACTGTAATAAGATTTATTTGGAAATAAAAAATGTTTTTTAAGGATTTTAGGACGCAAAATCACAATAACTATACTATATATGAAACTCTACAATATCTCCTGTGCTTATCCCAACCTTAACTAAAATCTGCAATCTCTCTCTAGCTACTGGAAGTTTTCCTTCTCTGTTCAAACATGCAGTTTGTGAAAAAATACAATTCTGACCCTAACTTTCTCTCTAACTACGGTCCTATCTCTCAGCTCCCATGCCTCTCCAAGCTACTCGAGAGACTTATGTAAGAGGGAGGGGGGTTGGCGCTCTCTATATGGTAAACAATTGCAGCTGCCGGGCTCCAATAAGAAGGAGGCCACCCTCTTGGTATTAGTAGGTTGAAGGACAGCTCTGATATAAACATATGTATATAGGGTGTTGGATTTGGATTGTGAAATGATGTATTGCAGGACACTGGAAAACAATTGTCAAACACTCAAATGTGTGCTATATGAGCTAATTAGCGTGGTGCTTGGGGATGGTAGAAAATAAAGGAATCTGTTCGGGGGTAGTATAGGGGGTAAGTCACAAGGGGGCTGATGGTGGTGCTATAGTGGTACCAGGGGCTGGTGTCCCTAACACCACTGGTAGTGCAGAAGCACATAGCTGGAAGCCTTGATCCTCGACCGTCCCTCACGTGTCACTAAAGATTCTTCTGCTGACGTCGGCAGTGCAATGCAGAATGCCGGCTGTTGGTCCACATCGCTTCTACACTGACACACTTGACTTCCGGGTTTTGAGGTGCCACACAAGTGACCTCATTCAGCTTCGTCACCACCAAGCTACTCCAGTGTCCGGACCAGCCTCAGCATCACAAAACGCAGTCCTCCCGAGTGACGACCCGGTCGAGTCCTTCATCTGCCTTCAAGGGAGCCAGTGCGATAAATATCCCAGGCTAAACAAGCACAGGAAGAAGAGTCAGGGAGACCAATATATCGTCATTGATGACGATAAATTGGACTCCCTGATTCTTCTACCGAGTGCCGCCGTCTGGCAGTGTATATATATATATATATATATATATATATATAAAACAAACGATATGGTCAGGAATTGCGCTAGACACGGTCTTTCGACCAGCTGCACCTCTGGAGCGACTATCCTGTTAGTGAGAGACAAAAGATAGAATACACGGATGGGGGGTGTCCAGAGTGCGCTCAAGTGATACCACTTAGCCACAAACTAAAAGTCCCAAATAGATGTGATCCTGGAGTCACTTTTATTCAGACGGAGTATTCGTAAACTTCAGAAATGAAACAGAAGACCTCGAATATAAAAAGCAATTCTTTAATGGAATCCCAACGCGTTTCGTCTGCACGACTTCATCAGGGGCATGGCTAAAAAGTATAATATAATATATATTCTTAAAATAAATATTTTTTCACTTATGCTGGAGTGCTGCGTTATTGGTTTATATATATATATATATAATGTATTTATCTATTCATTGTCACCTACCCACATAGCGCAGCTATATCCCTTTGTTGCCTGTCTACTTGCTGAATGTAGAAAACAAGTGTAAAGGAAATTCACATCAATAATACACAAGGTACAAACTATGGAATTGTTGTGAAATTGCTTTAGGGCGACCAATAATAATGTTGTATCCTTGACTCCAAGGTTGCACATTTTTGTCATGGTATATTGAAATAGATTGAAAGAGAGACTACTGGGAAGAGATGATACATTTGTCCAGAGGATTCTCTAAACTCTTGTGCACCTTGGGCACCATGTAAAGAAAAAGAAAATGTATGAAATTCTGATGTCAAAGAAGATAAACTAGAGTTAGAGATAATAGATTGATTGGCTGCCATCTGAAAAGTTCACCTCCTGTTTAAAGCACATAGCGGGATGCTGGTTTATTCTTCTGTAAGTGGTAGGATCTGACAGTTGCACAAATAATTTCTTATAGTCCAATAGGTTCTGGACCACCACTGAACTGCCCTTATACATGGGCCTAATGACTAAGTGGCTAAAGTGATTTAAGAGCATTATGTTCAATTTTAGATACATTATGATGCTGTTTATGCTGACTTGGAGGAGATTGTACAAATTCAGTTTCCATTATGTGTACATTAGGCTTTCAATGAGGCATTAACTTATGGTGGATAAAAAGTAGATTTAGGGGCTATCTTATACAACTCTTTGGGAAATGGATCCAATAATGTGGAAGGTGGTGTGTGTCAGAATGTTTTTGCAGTTTAAATTGTCAAAGTTAATCTTATATATGGTAAATGGTTGACTCAAATGATTTTCTCCTATTTAAATTTGGACAGAACAGTGTACTTTGCGATTAAGTGCGCACAACAGAAAATCCAAAAGCAGCTGGTTAACAGTTTTAAGGTGCCATTAAACAACACCTAACAATGGAATACAGGCAGAAGATAAAAAAAACTGTTATATTAGCGCTGATGGTGTTCCCAATAGAAAATCCTTGTGCAAATGTCACAATAAATAACAAGGGTAATGTCACCAATAATAGTCCCCTGTAGAGTTCCTGAATTGGATCCTCCACTGATTACGTCCTCAGGATATTGATGAACATAAGGGAGGATACAAAAATGGCAAAATAGTGCATAACTTTTAAAACAAACTGCTTTAATGGGGGTTTTGCACTTACAATTTGAGTAGTTGTAAAAGCATAGAAATAAAACGCTCAGGGCACACTGCAGTCACAGGAAAGTTCAAAGGTTCAATCAATCCCATCCAGTTTCCGGATACTGGAAGGGGTCAGAGCCGTGGATACCGCCGATGGATGCCGTTGGAGCGAGTGAATTAAAAGGCAAGACACGCTAAATGCATTTCGGACCACCAGGTCCTTCTTCAGCAGCGTGTCCTGTGTCAAGCCTTACTTCCTTATATACGGTGTCTGTGTAGGGACAATCGCTAACTTACTTCCGCCTTTCGGCGCAGTCAAAATGGCCGTGCGTTCCACCACTGATTGATCCATGCGTTCCACATACGCATGGATCAGAACAGACACGGCTACATTTTATACAAAACAAATAACATAGCGTTCCAAGTCCCTTCACCTTAACATATATTCACATGATAAAAACAAGGATAAAACCAATTCATGGGTATATAATAAAAGAGAGATGGTCAGGGAATACCAGTATTTTTTTTAAATAGCAGCACTTACAACTCATACAAATAGCAGCAAATATAAAAAGCAGCAAAAGGGATAAATAATAGCAGCAAATAAAGTATTGTTTAGCAGCAAATTTAATGTTAGCAGTAAGGAGTATAATTAGGACAAGAAATGTTTTTATTCAAATTCACCGTTTAACCCCTCGGGAACGAGAGTTTTTAAACGGTGAATCCATTTCATTTCTGTCCGCGCCAACCTTTTATCTAAATCCCTGTTGCGCCACTTACGGGTAATAAGTTGAATTCCCCAAAAGTTTATCAGATTGCATTCATTTGATTGATGAGATTTCATAAAATGATCGGACAAAGTATGTGTGGTTAAGCCTTTTCGAATATTATATATATGTTCTGCAAGTCTAACCTTCAGAGGGCGACTGGTTCGGCCGACATAGAACAGGTGACAGGAACATTCTAGTAAATAAATAATGTTTTTCGAATGGCATGTTATAAATTCATTGATCTTATATTTTTTATTCTTAACTTCAAAATCGGTCATTTTTCGTTGCGTTGTTTTTACAGATCTACACATGAGACATTCTCCACATCGTTGAAACCCTTTGGTCCTAACGCTTTGTCTCGGGCCAACATCGATGGTGCTTTTAACTAGATGATTTCTAAGCGAAGAAGCTTTTCTATAAATAAAAACAGGTCTATCTGGAATTATCTTTCCTAAAACAGGGTCCTGTTTGATAAGGTGCCAATTATTCTTAAAAACAGTTTCTATTTTTGAATGAAATTGATTGAATTGAGAGATAAAAGCCCATTGGAATTTGTTATCTGTCGTGTCATTGGGTTTTTTCTCCTTTAAAAGGTCACTTCTTTCAACAGCTTCAATCTTAGTTTTTGCTGTGGTTAAAATCTCAGAGGAATAACCTTTAGCTGTTAATCTTTCAGATACTTCTTCTATTTGTTGATGGCATACCTATGGATTAGAACAATTTCTTTTAATTCTCATGAATTGGCCATAAGGAATTCCCTTAAGCCAGTTGTTGTGATGCTGACTTGATGTCTCAATATACCCATTAGAATCCGTGGGTTTCCTAAATGTTTTTGTGTTGACCTTACCATTCTCAATATATATGGTCAGGTCTAAAAACGATATTTCAACTGGACTGGTGTTAAAAGTCAAATTAATGGAAAAATCATTAAAATTGAGATTATTACAAAAAGTTAAAAGGTTCTACTGACACACAAACAGAATATCATCAATAAAACGCTGCCAGAGCACCAGGCCCGCCTCCAGGTTGCCCCCCCCCCCCGCCATATCCTATGGTATTCCCAATAGGACATGGACAGGTTCGCATAACTGGGGGCGAACCTGGTGCCCATGGCAGTACCAACGCACTGCAGGTAAAAGCTTCCATCATGATAAAAATAGTTATTAGATAAGATAAAATCAATACTCTTTAAAATGAAATTTTTCAAATCCGTATTTAGTGAGGACATGTTTAAAAAGAATGAGACAGCTTGCATGCCTTGATCTTTCTTAATATTTGTATACAACGTACTAACATCGGCACTGCATAGTATGTCTCCTTCATGCCACTCATACTTTGTTAAATTTCGGAGTAAATTCCCAGTATCCTTTAAATATGCTTTTGTTTCGGATACAAGTGGTTGTAAAAAATAATCCACATAGGCGGAGAGGTTGCTCGTTAAACTATTACAACCTGATACGATAGGTCTCCCTGGTGGATTACTGGCATCTTTGTGAACCTTAGGGAGGATATAAAGGGACAGGACCGAAAGTTCTTTTATATTTAGAAATTCAAATTCTTTCTTTGAAATAACATTCATAGTGAGGGCTTCAGTAGTGAGATCCAACAAGGCCTTACTGATACGTATTGTTGGATCACTTTTTAATTTTTTATAAGTGTTATCTTTGGTGAGTTGTCTATTAATTTCTTCCATATAGAGTTCTTTTTTCATGACAACTACACCTCCTCCCTTATCGGCAGGTTTGATTATTACCGATTTGTCCTCTTTTAAAATTTCCAAAGTTTCAAATTCCTTCTTAGTTAGATTACATTTTTTACCGTATTTAGAATCACCTTTAGTAAGGATTTTATCGATTTCATCAGTAACCACTTTGTTAAAACAATCTAAAAAACTACCCCTGCAGTGCGTTGGGTAAAATGTAGAGGAAGGTTTAAAAGGTGTCAAAGCATTTGATGAAGCATTTGATGAAGTCCATATTATCTCTTGATTCAAAAAAGCACTTGATGATCAACTTGCGGATACATTTTTGAATATTGAGGAATAAATCAAAACTGTTAGGTTTGCATGTCGGGGCAAATTTCAAACCTTTTTGAAGGATTTTAATCTCCAATTGTGTTAAATCTCGACCAGATAAATTGAAGATTTTACCTTCATGAGGGCTTTCGCTGGTTCTTATTATAGGAGTAACTTTTTTCTTTTTGATATTTTTATTTACTCCACCTCTCTTTCCCCTTTTATTAATTTTATTGTTTTTTTCAGCAATGTTGGTAGTTACTACCTTCTCCATTGTTTCTGTCGGTCCCTCTCTAAAAAAGGGGTGGTTTCCCCACTTGTATGTTCGTCATACCTGTCAAGGACTGAGTATCGATTGTTGGCCTCGATGTTAAAATCGTTTCTAATCTCATTTATTTGGCGATATGTTCGCTTTGGGGTTTCCCAATTTTCATAATTATTAGTGGGTGTATTTTTGTACCAATTCCTATTTGGTCTGTAGTTACGTTTATTAATATAGTGTTGTTTGGAGTAATTGGGATTTTTGTCCCATACAGGTAATTGCATTCTATCCTCTAATTTTGTATTATACTGTCTTTTTCTCCATGTTGGCGCTTTTTTATAGGGGGTAGAGATTTTATTTTTATTTACTATAGGAATTCTATTAGACCCTGTAGTGGATGGTCTAATGGGTTCTGGGTCCTTGATTGGATTGCTATCTCTAAGGAATTTTTTTCCTTTTCTTTCTCTCAATTCCCTAGTGTTTTTCCCTATTTTTTCTAGAAGGGACTCTTCGTACATTCCAAAATCTTCGATCTCCTTAAAGGGTTTAACTGACTCTTGTAAATTTACAATCTCCTCATTAAGGAGTTTTAATGTTTTGGTCCTTTCTTTGATAATAAGATCAATGAGGGAATAAGAACAGGTGTCTAAGATTGTATTCCACTCATTGATAAATGATGTGTCAGTAGAATTAAAAGAAGGAGGTTTTGAAAAATGGTCCAAAATGGATCATGATTATCATGTGAATATATGTTAAGGTGAAGGGACTTGGAACGCTATGTTATTTGTTTTGTATAAAATGTAGCCGTGTAGAGGGGGGTGTCTGCAAGGAGCAAACCAAAAGACAAATGTGCCTTTTTGGGCGCACTCTTTATTGTAAAAATTTGATATGATTACTGCATTAAGACATAACTTTTAATTGGCTTCTTACACTAAAATACTATAAGCATTCAACCATTTAAGATCAATCGTTTGGTGAATATTCAATTTAATTAACAGTCAAGAGACAAAAAATCACACATAACATAGAAATAAGACATGAACAGACAAACAGTAGAAGACATGCTGTACCAATGGCTTGTCTCAATGTGCAACCCAATATCAGGTCACACTCGGATATTTAATTGCCTCAGCAAGATATCAATTTTTTCTATGTTGTTATCAACTGGTTTTTAAAAAAAATATATGATGCCTCAGCAAAATATCAACTGATAGCTCAGCCGCTTCAGCTCCGACCATCTCTCATGCTCATCAATGGAAATACCAGGTCAACTGTTGCCCCTTATGGTAAGGTGGAAAAGAGACAAAAAAAGAGAAATGGGAAATCCTTATCAGATAATTGAAAATGGAGAAAAATAATAACCCCAGTGAACAGTACTCCTACAATCGGTGGCTCCTGAGTATCTGCTGTTCAATCACCCGTCTAAGTTACCAACCAGTCAGGTCACCAGGAGTCTCCTCTCTGGTTAGTGAACTGGCCCCATCCAGGCACTGCTGGATTATGGCCTCTAGGGGGTATATATAGGTAACCTATTGGACTGAGTGTTGAATGAGAGTACCAGGTTGGTTGTTACATGGGAGTTAGGGTACAGTGCACTTCTGCTGTTCAATTCAGCCACGTGAGTCACCTTGGTGCTTTGCAGTATTGCAAGGAGACACCGCGGGCTGAATGGATGAGAGAGTGTTTTGAAAAGAGTGAATCCCAGTGACAGATTGTCAGTTAACCACTAAATTGGACTTCTGCTTTCAGAGATCTGCAAGCATCGAATCACTGATGAGAGAGCCCCAGATAAATGGATACCTAACCGACATACGATGAAGGATTATAATTAGATAAAAAGTAGGATTGTATTAGGGAGAAAGAAAAAATGGAAAGATAAGGATTTCATAGGACACTCAAAATCATCTCTGGGTACTGTATACTGAGTTGCACTGGGTGGCTGAAAACCAGCATAGCTCTGGATGTCCCAGTGTGTACCAAAGTCTAAACCAATTTATTGATGGTCCTTTGAAGGAACAAATTGTCACCTGAGAGGGTGCAACAGATTTATTTCTTAATATACAGGGCAGTCAATTGCCTAGGTATTGTATCACTACTGCAGTTTACTCTGTGGCTTTTATCTAAAATGGATACAGTATGAACTTGATGCATGTATTCAATACAATAGTAACATTAACCCTGGATATTGTTACACTTGTGCATTGGTTAATTGACACTCTATATACTTTTGTTGAGCTGACTGTTTAATAAGAGGTCAATTGATGCTCATTAATGTAACAGCTAACAATAATGCATACATATATCTAGCATTTGTGAATTCAACTGTACCCACACAAATTTAAACATGAAAAAAGAATAATGTGAATTGCTATCAAAATAAACAAATCAGAAGCCACAGAATAAGTGACTGTTAGCCAAGCATGGGAGTGAAGTTTCTGACCGTGTCGGCTCACTTAATGAGGAGTAATGCTGCCGGCAAAATCCCAGGAACTACAAAAATACCTGTATGTACTTGAGATTGTAACCCTTATGTGAATGATCACAATACAAAGTTCTAACATGGCGGTAGGTGATGTTATCTAATGGGAGAATTGGAAGCTATAGATTTTGGGATTTTATTAGGGATGTATCATTGCCCTTACATGGCTATAGCCTATGTGATGGTTTGGTCGACATGTTAGCTGATGACATTCTTATTGTCGGCATTACTAAAAAACATGATGGGACGTGGGGAAAATGAGCAACAAATTCGTAGTTGTAGAGAAGGGTTTCAACTTGGGAGTGGTATACTTTGTCGGGTCATATGAAACTTATTATTTATGAAGCAAAAATACAAGTAAAAGTAAAGTGTCTATAAAGAGATATATAGAAATATATTTGTAAAAATAAAGATGTAGATAAATATTACAGTAACCTTGGGTATTCTTACTGGGTTGGGAAATGTTGGTGACAGATTTCTCCATCAATATATATTTCACTTAGTCACAGCGTCTGTATTAATCACTTTTCTCTTTGTGAAGTTCCCAGGATGATTCCTTGATCACTAATAACATCAGGTATAGGGAAATTGTATTTAATTTGGCCACCAATCATTTAAAGAATTAAATGTTGTGATGCCCCATAGAGGGGATGTTCTTTACCCTGAAGCCATGAGGGATCTTTTTTGTTCTCAGAATAATACTCTTAGAGCAGTGGTGGCCAACCCGTGGCTCTTGAGCCTCATGCGGCTCTCCCCCTTGTAAAGTGTGGCTCCTGCTCCCACTGCTGCCCTCCGCCCACCGTCCATCCCAGTCCCCCCCTGCTGCCGGTTCCCTAAATCCCTTCTACCTTCTGAGGGGAGGAGAGTGCGCATTGCGCATCTCTCCTACCCCTTACTGTGCACCCATTTACTGTGTATCCTTGTGACTGGGCCGTCCGCCAGCGAGCTTTGATTGGTGGACAGCCCAGTCACAGGGAAGTGAGGGGGGAAGGAGATGCGCGGTGTGCTGTGCTCTCCTCCCATCGGTGACATGACAGGAGGACTGCAGGGGGACACCAGACTGTCCTCTCCCCTGTGGGGGCATACCAGCTTTTTGGCACTGTGGGAGCATACCAGCTTTCTGGCACCGTAGGGGCATACCTGGCACCGTGTGGGGGGCATATGTGTATCTGGCACTATTGGGGGCATATGTATATATGGCACTGCACTATTAGAGGCATATTTGTATCACACCCACCCAAGGGGTCAAAATAGACTACACCCCTTTTTTCGGCGCGCGCATGATGTCGGCTCTTTAGCTTAACTACCGATATTTTTCGGCTCTTTACCTCTGACCGGTTGGCCACCCCTGCCTTAGAGGGTAGCATCATGTAAATAAAAATCCATATGCTTCTTTTTCAATTGTATCCAATCTCTAAATTTGTTCTGGATATGGATATTGTAAGTCTGGTCAAAGATCTTTTTCTTGAACTATATATTTTATACACACAGATTTATAGTACACTGCAAGAAAAAGAAAGGAGTTGGACACAAATACCATTTATACTACATTCATTGTTACAATACCTGGTAGTAAATAACATCATTCAAAATATCCATACAATTTGCTCCCCATTCAAACTCCCCATTCACTGAGCTATTTGATCCTGCATAAAATGTTTGATATTTCTAACTATATGAAGCTATTTGTATTTTGTAAAATTAAGCAAATCTGTGTAGTGTGCAGTCACAGCCACAATCTTGAGCTGCCACACACTACATAAATCTGCTCACCTGAATTGCTGATTATTTTTTCACCAAGTACAAGGTAAGCTCATAAAAGTTACAATTCTCTGGCTTCTTCAGATAGCCTATGACTGCTATATCACAGCCTATTAGTTTGATTCCTGGGTATGACAGCATCTTGAAATGTAATAAAGGACAGTGTGACTGACTATACGTATGTATGTGTATATGGGGTAGTGTAAAACACAAGGGTGGCACTCAGCGGACTTCTTGAAGTAATGAGTATGCGGACAGCATCATTTGACCGACATTTCGGTAATTTAAAACCTTTTTCAAGATCAAAGAATACAAACTTAATGACTTACCTAAATAGAATCACACACCAATCTGGTACCCTTGCAACCTGGCAGGTTTTATATATATATATATATATATATATATATATATATATATATATATATATATATATATATATATAGGACAAAGGTGTACCGGCACTCTTCCTTAAAGATGCAAATACTTGAGGTGCCTTTCCGTTTCTCAATGGAAAAAATGTAACCACAGGTAGGTAGATGGCACTCTCAAGATTGAACAATTTCTGCGCGGTGGCAGCAATAATGAAAAAAATGAATCAACACAGGCTTGTGTGTCAACGTTTCGGGCAAAGCCCTTTATCAAGCCAAGTCTTGATAAAGGGCTTTGCCCGAAACGTTGACACACAAGCCTGTGTTGATTCATTTTTTTCATTATTGCTGCCGCCGCGCAGAAATTGTTCAATCTTGAGAGTGCCATCTACCTACCTGTGGTTATATATATATATATATATATATATATATATATATATATATATATATATATATATATATACAGTATGGTGGCAGTACGGACATTCAAATTTGAAGTAACACTTACCCCCTTTTACTGGAGAAACTAGTAACTTTGGTAAAACGCTTACAAGTATGAATGTCACCTCATTTCAAAGAGCCAGTATTTATAAAGAAAATAGCTAACTCAGGGGGTGATTCAGTTCACTCGCAAAGCACATTTGGTTTGCTAACATGTACAGAGAGAATTAGATTTTGGTAAGTTATTTTGTTTCTGTGCAGGGCACATACTGTTTTCTTTTTACATAATAATATGCCCTGGGCATAACAACAACAATAACATAATAAACAGGCAAAACAGGTTCACAATCCATATGCAGAAGTGCAAATACACACCTGCCACAACATGCTGATCTTACGCAGGTGATCAATTAAGTTACATTTGTGAGAGGTATATTATCAATATAAAGTATTAGAGTTTTATTTTATATATGTCTATACTGCTTCTAAACAAATCTTGAATGATTTCTCCTTCCTTATTATTGGGATACTGTTCTACTCCATGTGCTGGTGGAAAGATATGACAAATCTCACTTTGGGCAAGATGTACTAAGCTTTAAAAGTGATTAAATGGAGAGTGATAAAAAAACAGCCAATCAGCTCCTACCTGCCATGTCACAGGATGTGTTTGAAAAATGGGGTTTGATACGAAATCCCGACCGCTGAAATCCCGACAAGAGGGGGATGTGGATCACCCCCCTTGCAGGCTCGCTGTGCTCGGCACACTAATTTATTCTCCCTCTATGGGTGTCGTTGACACCCACAGAGGGAGAAAGTGTTGGGATTTCGGCGGTCGGGATTTCGGTGCCAGGATTTTAAACGCCGGCATTCCGACCGCCGGGATTATAACTGCATCCCGAAAAATAACTTTTCATAGCTTAGTGCATCTCGCCCTTTGTGCTGTCTATTCTGTAAATGGAGTATGAATATATATTAAGTAATGTGTCTTCTACAGTTCTACAGTATATAAGCAAGCAACAACCATTGTCTCATGCTTACTAAACACCTTATAGAAATATAAGTCTCAGACATTACACAGAGGGTATCTTAGGAAAATCAGATTTATGTTAAAAAGTTCTGAAAAGAAAATTAGTATGTAAGATATACAGTAAGCCTTAATAAAACTTGAGTACATAATATTCTTCAGATAGGCAGAAATTCAGAGACATTTCAAACAATGATAAAGACAAGTTTACCTTATTTAGATTTCTTCCATCTATCACACTGACTGGTATAAATAGCATTCAACTTCACAGCAATAATATGAAATCGCTGTAGACACATTGGTTACTGGGAAGGCTCTGCCCTTATCAGGTATAGCTTTTGAAAATTGAATGAGAAAGAAGAAATTAAACTAGTCATTAAAGTGTCAACAGAAACTGACACATATACAGAAGAATGGCACTGATTTGTAAATAACAGGTGTCAGGGACGTGAGTACACATTGCTTAAGTAACAATCTAGCACTTAGGTTCTCAACCTATGTTACTTAAACTGCAATGGGTGGATTAAATACATTCACTGGGTATTAATGACTTTTAAAGACAAAAAGAGAATATAATATATCAATAAGTAATCATTAATATCTAAAATGTGGCAGAAATTTTTATCAAATGAATAATGGGATTATCGCAAGATACATGCTGTTTT
Organism: Crinia signifera; assembly: GCF_055691185.1. NCBI lineage: Eukaryota > Metazoa > Chordata > Amphibia > Anura > Myobatrachidae > Crinia > Crinia signifera. Next base: position 78,712,902 of record NC_139223.1, on the reverse strand, counting down.
GCATCAGTAGCATATATACCAGTTATATGTATGGCAATGGTTTTGAAGATTTGGTTTGCTTGTAAAAAACACATTCATTGTTATTCTTCAATAGCTATAAAGAAACATTTTCTTTAATACATCTAATACAGCAGACAAACATTTCCATCTTACTTTTGAAAAGAACATTGCTGACACGTACTCAAAAAGATAATATATGCGCAACAAAATGCTTAGAAGAAGAAAATACTTAAAAAAAGTCAGACAAACAGACGATCACAAATGGTTTTCTGGTGCTAGCAGCATTATCCTTTATGTATTTGCACTTTCTATGAAGCAACCGTAAAGAAAAAAAATGTATTGTAATGTATCTGAATATATTGAAAATTACACGAATCTTAACTCTACTCGCCAACTGTAGACTGTCCCGGATGTAGTCACAAGGTTGACAATAACAATGTCAACATTTATAGTGGTGACAACAAAATGTCAAGGAAAACACAGAAAAGGGAAGTCTGCACAATTTTGTAAGGTAAGTTTAGATCAATCAATGAAATGGCATAAACTATTTCAATTAAAGCTGGCTTTGATTGGTGGTACTCCCAAGGCGTTTGTAATAATACAATGAATTTGTTTTGCAAAGGCAAAAACAAAGGGAGAAAAAAAACACTTTTTGGGGGGCACTCTTATTCCTGACAAAATGTCAGTTAGAATGTTGACAAATTTCAACAGGCAACAGCCTACATTCTCAGAATGTTGTCTTGTAAGTTGTTGACATTCAGGAAGTTAGACTAGAGTGGGGTGGAGGATAGTCATTACAGGGTTAGGGGTAGAGATTAGGGTTAGGGATGGCAGAAAACTGGAGGATTGGAGGTCTGACCTGGAAGTAATATTCACATTATGACCCAGGACTTGGAAGATGCTTCTAGAGCCACTGTAGTCTCCAGGAGAAGATAAGTTACCTCTGGTTAACTATGATATTATGACCATGTTAACATAGTCATGCCAACATTATGACATACTGTATATACCCAACCCAGCATTAATAGCTTTTTCTACTACATTAAAGGATGATGAAAGGGTTCCATTCCCTCAGAAATACTCTTGCATCACTGGAAGTTATTTCAATAATTATCATTCTAATTAATATAAATCAAAATTGAACTACGCTAGACAGTCTTGGTCCATTACATACATAAAAATGCAAATAACAAAGTTGTTTTCTTTTCAAAAGTGCATAGAATTACAAATGGAATCACACACCAAAAAACCTGTATCCAGGTATGCATTTTTTATACTGCACCTGTACACTACTAGAAAAAGACACAATTACGCAGATCAGTACTTGCATGCGGTCACTTACTCTACAATTGTACTATGCTTGTGAAGTAGTTTGGTTGTGGATCATTATTCTCATATCTTCATTTAATGTAATATTTACATATGGCTTTACCATTATTCCACATATGAGCTACTGTGGGTGTTCTACACATAAGATGTATAAATATTATTATCATCAGTACATTAACTGCTCCCAAGAACCATTAGACTGAATAAAAACAAAAGATAATGATTTTTTTTGAATGAGAAATACATTCCAATGTCATCAACACTTAACACTACAGTACACAATCACTTATGCAATGGATAACTGCAATTATGGTGACATAATATTACAGTGAAAGCATCTGATTAATGTATGTAGTAAGAAAACAAGTGGGCATGGGTCATTCAATAAATTGTACAGTAAACTACACAGTATGTCCTCAATAATTTCTAAAACAGAATGCAATGCTGACTGCAGTACTTTTATTAGAATGGAAAGAATCTTTTTGATGTGTTGTATATAATAAAATTAATACAATTAGATGTCTTTGTTAATAATAATAAATCAGTTTTAAGCAAGGGATACATTGATTACTGTATGAATACTAATACAGCATAAACCTCATTCCAATAATCTATACAATGGTTTTATATACATATAAAAAATATGTTTATAGTATTATGAGGGATAAAATTCTAATCCTAAAGTTTACTTGTATGTGCTAGGTGGAACCAGAAGGTCCTCGGGCTGAGAACGAGGCTTGGATGTGATTTTAAATATGGCCGCCGCTGCCTATAAATATAGGCGGCGAGAACGAGGCGTGGAACGCAAATCGCGGAAGTGAGTGAGAGCAAGTGCCCGCGAACACGCCAGCTATAAAACTCGGCATTAGTGACAGTGGGGATTCATCTGAGGAAGCCGCTGATACAGTCTCAAGGCGGAGAAACGCGTATGTGGAGCCCCAATATCGATCTAGTCACCAGCGGCTGTACAAGGGAGCAGTCTTAACTCTGTGGTATTAATCTGCCGGAATCCTGGTTAAAATACCTGGTACAACACCCAGCACCTGGAGAGCTCACCCTCAGTTGAGTTAGAGAGCGAGCTCAGAAAAAGGACTTTGTGGTGGTATATCGATCCAGAGGAGACAACTATTAAAAGCCGTGACTGGGACTGGTAACTATAAATAAATATTGCCTCACTCACTCAAAAAGTACAAAGCCATAAAAGCCTCATTAAGCCTTATTAGAGACTAAAAATCAGCCTCATTTGAAGTGCCTAAAACAGGACTTATATGTTATATGTTGTATGTCTTGTCTGTGTGTTTTTTATTATAGGAATTGTATTTCATGCATGAATTGTAATTATTGTATTCTTTTTAATAAATTCAAATAATGTGAGATAATTATTGTGGATTATTGGAGTGCAGTTGCGCTTTCTCAGTGTCAATCATCTGATTGCCACTCAACTCTCCTGGTACTACTAATAGCTGAGTTTGTGACACTATAATTTAATTAGGTACTTGTTTCCTAGCACGGCCACACAGATTTCCATCGGGGTGGTCGTGTCGGAAAAATCGCATGCGATCGACGCGACCGACCCGATTTTTTAATTGAATCAAATGTGAATAGGGTCCCTGGGACCCGATTTTACATTGGATTCAATGTAAAACATTCCCTAGACCCCCAAATTTTACTACGTAAACCCCACCCCACGATAGATGCCAACCCGAAGCGTGGCGAGTGGCGGCGGTGCGCGTCCTCCGACCTTTTCATTCCCCTACTATCCACGACGGCGTGGAGTTGAGAATATATAGTGTGGCGAGCGCAGTGAGCCACCGAGCCCGAAGTGTGGCGAGGGGACACGTATAACTTCACAGGTATACGCGTCCGCTCGCCACGCTTCGGGCTCGGTGGCTCGCTGCGCTCGCCACACTATATGTTCTCAACTCCACGCCGACGTGGATAGTAGGGGAATGAAAAGGTCGGAGGATGCGCACCGCCGCCCCTCGCGGGCTCGCTTCGCTCGCCACGCTTCGGGTTGGCGTCTATCGTGGGGTGACGACGGGGCCATATATAATGTGAAATGGGTCATATTGGACCCATTTCACATTTTTCAAATTTTTTCCTATATGAGATGGACTTAATCAAGTCCATCTCATCTTGTGCCATTATAATGGCACAAGACCGACGCGATGCTCCCGATTTCAATGTTAAAAAATATTTTAACATTGAAGCCTATGGCAAAATCGGGGGCATCGCGTCGGACACGTCGGGACCAATGTTAATGGTCCCGACCGACGCGATGCCCCCGATTTTTCCTTTGCCGGCAAAATGGACCTGATTTCAAAGGAAATCGGGTCCATCGCGGGGATCATGTACCTTAACTTAAAGGTACACGATCCCAACGATTGTGGCCGTGCTAGGAAACAAGTACCTTTAATTACATTCATCACTTTTGTATCACATTTTGACATAGCTCTGACTTCTTACACTTACTAACACTTATTAACACTTTAGTTTATTCAATGGGGTGCTGCTCTGGGTTTTCTGGCATGCAATTTTTGGGGTAACGCATCTTGCACTTAGATATCCTGCACTTAGATATATGTAGCCATAGGGACCCTCACTACTCAGAGAAGTCTTGACGAATGGCTTTGGGTTTACCTCTGTATTTGCAAATATATTTAACCAAGATGTTTTAATTTTACTATCATATATCCTTTAAATGTGGTTACTGGTATTATTCAGTGTGATGGGGAAACAATATTTTTCTTAGTCAGTACACCAGTATATATTTTTAAGTATACTAACCTACCCCCTGCCCTCCCCTTACACTATTTTACTACAGCTTAACCATATACTACCCTCTGCAACATGACCCTAGTCCCCCTATTAGTGCCTAACCCTAACATTTGTACCTCCCTGCCTAAAACTAAGCCTTTCACCTGCAGTCTAACCATTACTCCCTCTTCTGAGTGACTATTGCTAACCCTCCCCCCCGGCATAACATAAATCCACCATACATAATGTGATCAGGATGTCGGCAATTGGGAATCTGACATTGGCATCCTCATTGATGTCAGCATTCTGGTGCCAATCTTCTGACTGCCGACATAACATCAGCCAAGATGATAACCCCATCCTGTACAGATGATAAGTGTAAAAACTACAGATGAGCAGCTTGGATTTGAGAAAATCCTAATGCACCCAAACTTTTAGGATCGAGTCGAGCAGTGGCGTAGCGCCAAATTTTGCACCCCCCTGCCGCAAAATGTTGACGCCCCCTCCCCATCTCCCCCTCTTCTCTCTCTCCCCCCTGTCTTACCTGTCCGCGTTCGTTGCCGGGAGTCGGGACCTCAGATCTACTTTGCACTCCTAGCCTCCTCTGGGCTCCGAGTCCTTATGACTAAATGTCCCTCAAAAAATGGTCGCCCCTTACAGTAGACCATTTTTAAGGATGCTAGAGGAGGCCACTGCTGCCCCCTCTAGCATCCTAAGTACTGTCTGCTGTAAGAGGGCGGACATTTTTTGAGGGACATTTTGTCATAAGGAGCTAGGAGGAGGTTAGGAGTGCCGGGACGCAGACAAAGTAGGTCCCGGCTGCCGGCTCCCGGCCACAAACGCAGCATAGCTCCCGCAGACCCTGGCACCAACATTACTCAGCACCTCCCAAACACCGCAGGGTTTGCCGCACGGTGGCTACGCCACTGGAGTCGAGTGTTTCATTACACTCGGATTCCTGGTTGAATCAAAATGTCATACTCCTCCTGTTGGATTCTTGTGGGTTTTGTATTCTATAAAAAGAATCTGTGGCACCATTTTATGCTGTTCACAGCAAACTTCTGGTTGCTACACTGTGCTTGTGCTGTGTCCAGAGTCCAGACTAAATACAAGTGTGATCTGTATATAAGGCATGCTGCTTTATGTATGCTGTGCTGTGCTCTGATGATTAAAGTGGCTGTGCTGTGTCCAGAGAAGTAACTGTGCCGTGTCCATACAAGTGACTGTCCAGACCCCAGAGAAGTGGCTATGCTACTGTAGGTCCATACTCCAGAGCAGTAGCTGTGCTGTGTCCATATAAATGGATGTGCTGTTTCCAGACTCCAAATAAGTGCCCATAAAGTGGCTGTACTGTGTCCATTAAGTGGCTGTGCTGCATTCATCCAGAAGTGTCTGTCCAGTATCCAACTGCCCCAGTGCTGCAGATGCATATATCCAGTGTCCATTCATTTCAGTGCTGCCGATACATCTGTCCATTGTTCATCTGTTCCAGTGCTGCCAATGCACCTGTCCAGTTCCCAACTGTGCCCAACATTTTAAAGTCTATAAAAATTAAAACAAGTTTCAAAAATAGATTTTTGTGCTATACCCCACTGTGAATCTATAACATACAAGTAGTGTTATTCCGCAGGCCACTGTTTATCCATAACATACAAATATTGTGACAACATAGGCTAAACACCACTGAGTATTCATAGCATACAAGTACTGTGACAATGCAGGCCATACCCCACTGTGTGTTCATCATGTACAAATACTGTGACACTGCAGGCTGTACCCCACTGTGTATCCATAAAATACAAGCCCTGTGACAATGTAAGCCATACCCCACAGAGTTAACATAAGCAGTGAAATGTCAGAAAACTGCTTAGTGTACTATATTTTAACAACTTCAATGTATAAATAAAAATACTATTTGCATTAAACAAATATTATGTAACCCTAATATAGGTTTACATAAATAATAAGGTTATATATATATATATATATATATATATATATATATATATATATATATTCCAACAATACCCCTAGTCACGCTAAATGACACTTTACATATTATAAATGAGTAAAAAGTATATAATAGGATAGGCCGCTGATCCACTTAGATTCCCTGAAGGTGGAGAATCATACCATAGCAGACATGAACAACAAAAGTGCAAAAGAGCCAAATGATCTCTTTAACAAGAGATGACTTAAAAAGTTAATACCCGTCCATGACTTGAAATGTTGTAAAAATACTAGAAAAAAGTAATAAACGGTTTGTCCGATTATCTTTATTTGATCGTGAAGTTTGTGTGCATAATACGGAAGTATGGCGTAGTGTGCTCCTCTGTGTCTTGCACATTGGACACAGAGGAGCACACTACTACTGGTTAAACCAGGAATTTTTATTTATTCTCCAAGGATCACGTAATTATTCACCCGCTGGAGGGTAAAACTGAAATTCCATTCTTCATTGGAATTTGCATCTCCATGTATGTGGAATATTATCGGCTACATTAGTACCAATTTAGTATCAGAACCTGAATTGGATTAGTACCAGCTACTACTTGATTGTGGAAATCCTTGTTACGTTAACTTTTATGATTCAGTCATATACATAGAGGGCATTTACTATCCAAAAAAAATTTGGTTTGACAAATCTGGGAAATAACAAATCAAACACAATTTTCTCTATTGGAAGACTAATACCCCTGATGAAGTCTTGATTGATAAGACGAAAAACGTGTTGGGTCACTTCTGCATTATGCACGAAAACTTCACGATCAAATAAAGATATCGGACAAACTGTTTATTACTTCGAGTATTTTTACAACATTTCAAGTCATGGACTATTATTATATTATTAACTTTTTAAGTCATCTCTTGTTGAAGAGATCATTTATCGCTTTTCCACTATTGTTGTTCATGTTTGCTATGGTATGACTCTCCACCTTCATGGAATCTAAGTGGATCAGCAGCCTATCCTATTATATTCTTTTTACTAATTTATAATATATAAAGTGGCATATATATACCAGATGGATAGACACTCAGGTCTTAGCGTCTGTCCAATAATGGACTGATGGATACTGTGCTCCAGTGCCTCCTTTTAGAGAGGATATTGCTGTCCTCCCAACATACACAAAGAAGAAGTGGCACTCAGAGTCTGGTAAAGTGGTAAAGGTGTGGACTCTTTAATCCTCAAAGATCCATATCGATGTTTCGGGGTGCGGGGACCCTTTCATCAGAATAATAATGTTTTCAGCACCCCGAAACGTCAATATGGATCTTTGAGGATTAAAGAGTCCACACCTTTACCACTTTACCAGACTCTGAGTGCCACTTCTTCTTTGTGTATGTTGGGAGGACAGCAATATCCTCTCTAAAAGGAGGCACTGGAGCACAGTATCCATCAGTCCATTATTGGACAGACGCTAAGACCTGAGGGTCCTGATTCTTAGGCAGAGCTTAGGCAGAGCTTAGGAGGCGGCTTCAGCATCAGGCAGCCAAACAGCGATGTCAGCGGTCTGCTCCCTCCTCCCACTGCTTCCAGCAGCAGCACTTTAGCAGGCAGAGCGGCTCTCCAGTCAGCGACAGTATTTTTAAAGGTACAGCAGTGCTCAGCCTGTCTAGCCTGTCTAGCCTGTCAGCGGCTTCAGTGGCACAGCAGCACTCACTCTTTTAGTGTGGAAAGACACAGCAGCGCTCAGCACTCTCCATGACATAGGCAAAGGCACTGGCTGACCACTAGGGAAGCTGCTGGTGCAGTGACCTAAAGCCGCAGAAAAGGAAGAGAGCTGCTGGAGCTGATTATAAGGGAAATTACTAGTGCCGTTGATGGAAGATAAGCTTCGTCCCACCCACCAACTCCACTTAAGCCTAAAGCCTCTGCTGGAATATAACAAAAGCCAGGCAGAAAGTACCTATCCGGAATAGTTATACACAGAGGGCAGTATTCAATGTGAATACAGGCGACGTGCAGCGAATCCTGTTTAGGATTCGCTGCACATTCGCCACTGCTCGCTGCGTTCCGGAGCCTCGCCGGCTCCGGTATTCAACGAGTCAGGGGCTCGCTGCCCCTGACCGGCGAATTTGAGCTCCTGCGGCGGACGCCACAGGAAGCCTGAGGACGGTGGCAGGCAGGGAGATGGAAGTCTCCCTGCCTGCCCCAGAACGTTTGTGGGGGGGAGGTGGGCTCCCCTTGTGCCAGGCAGCACAGGCTGCCCCCCGGGGGTGCCAGCAGGGGACCGGGTATATTCACTACACCCGATCATGCATATGTAATGATCGGGTGAAGTGAATAGATGAATATCTAATGAGCGGCTCGGCTCGGCCCCCTGCTGGCTGGTCTGTGTAAAAAAAAAATATATATATATATATTTTTTTTTATTAAATATATATTCATGTGCTTACAGCACATGAATAAAAATAGCATGCCCCTCCTCAGAATAAAATTCCAGATTTTTTGACACCAATTGTAAAAAACAAAACACTTTATTTTAAAAGTTCACCTTCCACTTCACCATAAAAAGAAAGCGATTGCTACTCGATGAATCATGGCGAAAAAACCCTTGAAATGTATTCGCCATCTGGTCATTGAATAGGGTGATTCACCGTTTTAGTCAGAAATTCGCCTTACAGCACAAAATCGCCATAAAAACCTGGAGAATCAGCCTCATTGAATACCGCCCATATTGAGAAAGGCAGAGACAGAGGGCGGTATTCAATGAGGCTGATTCGCCAGGTTTTTATGGCGATTTTGTGCTGTAAGGCGAATTTCTGACTAAAACGGTGAATCACCCTATTCAATGACCAGATGGCGAATACATTTCAAGGTTTTTTTCGCCATGATTCACCGAGAAGCAATCGCTTTCTTTTTATGGTGAAGTGGAAGGTGAACTTTTAACTTTTTACACCGACCAGCCAGCAAGGGACCGGAGCCGAGCCGCTCATTAGATATTCATATATTCACTTCAACCGATCATTACATATGCATGATCGGGTGTAGTGAATATGCCCGGTCCCCTGCTGGCACCCCCGGGGGGCAGCCTGTGCTGCCTGGCTCCCGGGGAGCTCACCTCCCACCCACAAACGTTCTGGGGCAGACAGGGAGACTTCCATATCCCTGCCTGCCACCGTCCTCAGGCTCCCTGCGGCGTCCGCCGCAGGAGCTCAAATTCACCAGTCAGGGGCAGCGAGCCCCTGACTCGTTGAATACCGGAGCCGGCGAGGCTCCGGAACGCAGCGAGCAGTGGCGAATGTGCAGCGAATCCTAAACAGGATTCGCTGCACGTCGCCAGTATTCACATTGAATACCGCCCAGTGTGTCTACAAGAAAAATAGCTAAAGGAGTGGTGAGACAAAACCAATCACGGATTCGGGATCGGCGGGATCCCGGGATTTGGCCCCAAAAAGTCCGGGATTTCAATCCCGGGATTGGAGTATCCAATCCCGGGATTTTGCGATTAGATTGCGCATGCGCAGTCTAATGCCGGGCAGCGTCTGAGCACTCGCTCAGACGCTGCCCAGCTGTTCCCGAATGCTGACCCCTGCATGCGGCCTGCATAGCGTGACAGTAGAGGTCACACTGCGCAGGTCACACCACCCAAACCGCCCACTCTGATGCAGCCTTCTCATGTGCCAGCCCCCTTCTACTCTCCTCTGCACGCCTGCCTCTGCTCCTTTGCCTGCCCGCCTGCCTCCTTTCTGGCCTGCCTCTTCTCCGGCTGCTGTGCTGTCTGCTAAGGAGGAGGTGCACGAGCCTGGAGGCACCGTGCACCTCCAAAACCACTCCACTCCCGGTCGGCCGCCCGTTAATGTAAGTAAATGTGCGAGTCGGCAGGTGTGGGGGTGGGTATGAGATAGGTCTGACACAACTAAGGATGCCAATCCCGGATCCCTGGAATCCCAGGATTGAGCATTTTTCAATCCCGGGATTGAAAATATGTCCCGGGATTGGCATCCCTACAAATTACATGCAGCTACAGTATAAGAAGCAGCTGTCATACTGGATAGTTATTGGGAGCTCAGCCAAACTTTAATGGTTTGCTACTTTGTAGCAAAAGCTACTCAGTCTGTTCATCTGATACATTTCAACCTTTCTGCGGGAGTGAGTTTGTTCCTTTGTAGTAGTTTGTTACATAAGGACAAGGACAAAGACCAGATCATTTCTGGAACAAACTCGGTTATATTTATTTCAGTAAAAGGGAGATATGGGCCCCAACATGCGCCAACCAGATAGGTTATAAGAGACACTCAATTATACTTATACTTATACTTATGTTTTAAGGTATTTTACTTAATGTGTTTTACTAATACAACTGGCTGGTTAATGTAAAAGTGTAAAACGTTTAATATCTATTTTTTGTATTGCATGCACTATATATTGTATAGGATATAATATTGTGAATAGTAATGTGTAATGTTTTGGACTTTATTGTCATGATTTATGTTTATGTGTACATGTAGAATAAACACTATACTTAAAGTGTTATAGGTGTAACCATTACATAAACAAAGAGCTGTGAGGTTACAATTAGAAGTGCTTGTCTTAGGCAATTTTGGCTGGGATTCAACCTTCAAGACGCTTTTAAATACCAAAAGGAGATGAATTTATGTTATTCTAATAGTGTTCAATAGAACACTGCCTAAACATTAGCGATGTCTTGACTTCCTATAGCAAAATAAAGGGTTGCTTCTCTAGGTTTGGGCTACCAGAGAGCGGGCAACCTTAATACAAAATAGATTTGTTGTATAATGATCTAAAAAAAATATTTTAAACATTTCTGATACATCTGTAGCACTATTCAAAGTAGTTTTTTCTTCCCTTAACTACAGAGGGCCAGGTGTACTAAGCTTGAAAAGTGATAAAATGGAGAGTGATGAACAGCCATCCAATCAGCACCCAACTGTTATGTCACAGGCTGTGTTTAAAAAATGCCAGGTAGCTGATTGGTTGGAGGTTTATCACTCTCCATTTTATCACTTTTCAAGACTTAGTAAATCTCCCCCAATGACACTTGGGGCCTTATTGTAGTTCACTCTTTCTGACAAAATCCTTCTTAGATGGACAAAACCATGTGCACTGCAGGGGGGGGGGGGGGGCAGATGTAAAATGTCCAGAGAGAATTAGATTTGGGTGAGTTACATTGTTTATGTGCAGGGTAAATACTTGCTGCTTTATTTTTACACTGCAATACAGATCTCACTTTGAAGTAAAACCCCACCCAAATCTAATTCTCCCTGCACAAGTAGCATCTGCCCCACCTGCAGTGCACATGGTTTTGTCCATCTAAGAAGGATTTTGTCAGAAAGAGTGAACTAGAATAAGGCCCTTGGTCGGGATGGCTAATTTGGGTATGCTTGGTCTATTTTAGTTGAAGTGGCAAAGGTCCACTGCAATGATATACAGATGGAGCCATCCTCATATAGCCCTTTAATAGGATTAAGTGAGTAATAAAATTAATCTGCTAATCCCCTACTGTATTGTTCTATGTATTGTATTGCAGCTGAGAACAATAGGCCTTGGATACAGTAGCTATGGTGAGCCAGAGACGGCTAGATAAGAATGGTTCCACCCATAGTTAATGTTGGAATGTATATTATTAAAAAATAAATGCCCAAATGGATGCCTGCTAGTTATATATGGCTTTCTCGTGTTTCTTTGTGACTCACAACTTTCCTTCAGTTTTCTAATTTACAGTGTTTTTTTATTTAATTGTATTCAGTCCTAGAATACCTTGCAGAAATACAGCACTCTTTGATAAATACCGTGGGTGCACTGACCTACAATACAGACAGTATTTGTCTTTTCTATAATATAAAACAAAGTCACTATTGCTATGTTTTTCCTTTATAAAACATTGCACATGAACACATTTTGGCTTGTGACTCCATTGTTATCTATAATTGTCAGTCAGTTCCCTACTTCTCTCAGAAACTGTCACAGAGGCTCCAGCATTGTACTGTCTAGTGCCAAAAGATGAAGGGCCTGGTATAGCAGTATGAAGACAGAATTGCTGAGAAAGAAGTTAATACTGAAAACTAATAAGTATTTGTGTGATGAAGAGGAGGATCATCAGGACATAACGCCAAATAAGAATTTATGAGGCTGAGACGGGCACAGGCAGGGGGCGGCAGCAGAGGAACTCCCAGCGTTTAATTGGTGTCCCCATAAAATCATTGGGTGTTCTCCTAAGAACGCAGGCATGGCGATGTATACTTGTATTCGGTGGATAGTGGGCAGAATAAAAGTCAGTCTAGTGCCAAAAGATGAAGGGCCTGGTATAGCAGTATGAAGACAGAATTGCTGAGAAAGAAGTTAATACTGAAAACTAATAAGTATTTGTGTGATGAAGAGGAGGATCATCAGGACATAACGCCAAATAAGAATTTATGAGGCTGAGACGGGCACAGGCAGGGGGCGGCAGCAGAGGAACTCCCAGCGTTTAATTGGTGTCCCCATAAAATCATTGGGTGTTCTCCTAAGAACGCAGGCATGGCGATGTATACTTGTATTCGGTGGATAGTGGGCAGAATAAAAGTCAGAATAAAAGTCAGTCTATTTATTACCAAAGGGGAGAAAAACCATTAGATGTTTTTTTATCCAAAATAGTATAGATGGAATCAATGGTTAGTATTATTTAGACTTCATATGAATTCAAAGTGTCCCTATATTGCTTGTAAAGGATCATTGACAAAAGATACACAGTCTGTATTAGGTTATGCCAACAGCTAAAGTCTTGTTTTCCTCTGACCTACAATAACTATCTTGTCCTTGTAAAATATTAGCAGTTGACTAGTATAGTCTCCTGTGAAAGTTTATACTGTACAGGAACATTTTATAAGTACTCATCCTGGCATTTAACTTCAGGTTTCAAATAAATTCTGACATTTATTTTATTACTGACATAAAAACAAAGTAAAATGATTACCACAAAAAATGTGACTGTGTGGTTGACTTCTGCACATTGTGAATGTACAGTAGCATTTTATTAGGATAGCTTCCAGGTTTTTTCACGTTATATACAGGAACTGACCAAATGGTTATCTACAGATGTTCTTTTATACACATGAAACACATCTCACATTTCTGACCGTATATGAAATAGTTGTGTGCAATCATATTTACATTTAATTATAACATTTTATTTAATAATACATTTAGATTTTTACATATGAATATATTTCCATATGTATTATTTAATACTTTTGATGTATTTATTGGACTCTTTATATAAGTAAATGCAAAATGAAATACAAAAAGATGCAGTTATTATTGTGCAAAAAAAAAGACATATTATGCGCAGTTTATAAAGAACACGTATCATTTTACAATTTAAGCATTGACTGACACGCGTGGTGGAAATAACCATTCTCAAGTCATTAATATGTAGCTTAGTCTTCTGCAAGTGACTCACAAGGGATTTTTCTACATATATCACCTTACTTTCATGTAATATCCACCTTTTATTCACATACATAGCTGTCAAAATTTGGCCAAAGGCAAGTGCTGTGTATGGTACGTGGCACAGGAGCAGTCATTACTATTTACATGATTAAGTTTATATGGCAAGTATTTAGGTAGCTATTCATGACAGCAGCCCTATCTTGCTACATTCACGATGGTACACAAAACAAGGGGGGAAAATGACTCTTTTTGGGGTAATCTTTAATTAATTTCTATTATTTACTGATATTTGTATTAAAACATATATGTTTTTTTTTTTTTAATTCTTTTTATTGTACATTTTCAAATTAACACAAACAGTTACAGTGTTCACAAAAATATTGTAGTGCATTATATATCCATCCAGATCATTATGTTCATGGTATTACAGCGTATATGGTGGATTACATTGTCTCCATGTAAAATAAAATACATCTACTTCTCTCTTTCTATCAACTTAACCAATACGGCAGTTATGATATTTATAAGACCTCTGTTGCTAACATCAATAACCTTAATGGTGCTGATGGTGATATGTCTCAGTACCAGTACTATGACACAATTACTCTGAATAATTATCTATACAATACTAAGAATATTAATAATAATAACACACATACACGTACATACATAGACAGAAGGGGGAAGGGAAACTGGGTAGGGAGGGAGGGGAAGGGGGGGGGGGAGGGAGGGATTTACAGTTTTACAAATGTTTATCTAATCCAATATTCATATATTTCCGATGTCCATTCATTTTATATTACGAATTACTAAGTTCAAGAACCATTTAGATAGCATAAAGAGTAAAGCTATAGAGAAGAGTTTTTCCTGGATCTGTCCAGATGAGGCCTCTGTCCCACAAAATCCTACACCAATAATTAAAATTTTTTATTTTTTTTATTTTTGTTTATTTTGGTGTTCCTGTTATCATCCGTTGATTTTTTTTTTTTTTTTTAAAGGTTTTCTATATCAAACATAATATACATTTTTGTTGTTTCATCTACTGAATTAATAAAAGGCAACCATTTGGAACAAAACTTCTGTAGTCCAGACTGTTGTTCTAATCGCGCATATTTCTTTTCAAAAAACAATATTTGTAACAGTTTTTGCTTCACACTGTCTAAGGTAGGTGCTGTTTTCTTGGTCCAGTTTAACAGAATGCATTTTCGTGCTACTGTAACCGTAGCTATTACAATATAAAAGTTTTCTGTCCCTTTTGAGTCAGCAAACCATTTATCAAAAGATATTCCCATGCACGCTAACGGGTCCATAGACCATTGTACTGAAAGCATTGAGTTAATAAAGGATGTAACCTTGCACCAAAACCTCCGTAGCTTATAGCAGTCCCACATACAGTGGGCATAGTCTGCCTTAGTGACACCACATTTGATACAGAATCCCCTTTCGTCGGGCACCATATGTCTACGTCTGTAGGGAGTGATGTAGGCTCTGTGTATTGTGCGGATGTGTACTTCCTGCAGATAAACTGATCTAAGCGATTTTAACACTTTAGGCTGTGATTGAACTAGTTGCTGGGTGTTCAAAACCTGTGGTATATCGGCTTTCCATCTCTCGGCCAACAGCCCCCATTGATCATTATTAGTAAACAGCTTGGTTACCAATAAATTATATAATAGATTTAACTTATACACTTTAGTGGTTATATATACCAGCAATGATTCAATCTTTGTAATTTGTGAGCGGAATGTAACCATTGGCAGTTTCATTTTAGAGGTCATAATGCTGGCCGCGAAATGTCCCGCCTGATAATACATGAATAGATGCGTCTTAGGGAGGTCATACCTCCGGATCAGATCCTGGAAGGAAATTAAGTTGCCCCCAGGGTCAAATACCTTGTTGGCTAAATCTAAGCCCTTATCTCTCCAGGTGTTGTATCTTTGATCCATAATGCTGGGGGGGAAGGCAGGATTACCCCACAATGGTGTATAGTGAGTGACGTGTGGATTTTCATTCAATGTTTTGTTAATCTGCATCCACGCCATTCATGTATCCCTAAATAGAATGTGCTCTCTGACCTCCGGTGGTACCTCTCTACGCTTCAACTGTAACAACGCTCCCGGGGAGTAGGGATAAAAAGCATCTCTCTCCAGAGCCATATCTGTATATGTGGAGTTGTTCAAAAGCCAATCTCCTATGTATCTAAAATGAATTGCTAAAACATAGTTCTGTATATCTGGATAACCCAGTCCTCCCTCTGCGGTAGGGGTTTTAAGTTTAGCTTTAGCTATTCTAGGGCGTTTGCCCATCCAAATAAATTTAGAGAATAGTGTTTCTAATCTTATAATGTCTGATTTTTTAGGAACGATAGGCAACATTTGAGCACAATAGAGGATTTTTGGTAAAATAATTGACCTTATCACTGCTAATCTACCCATCAGAGATATTGGTAGATCCCTCCAACCCTCCAATTTGGTTGCTATCTGAGAGATTATGGGTCCAAAATTAGCAGAGTTCAATTTGGCAAGATCACTACCTATCTTCACTCCCAAATATTTAAACTGTGTTTGGCAAATAGGAAACGGTGAATTAAGCGACTGTAGTACTTGGGGAGTAACAGAACCTAGTGGGAGAATTTCAGATTTTGCTATATTGACCTTGTACCCCGCTCTCTCACCAAAGGACTCAATGAGGTGAAGAATAGCTGGAAGGGTGTGTGTGGGGTTGGAGATAAATATAAGAGTATCATCTGCAAACATTGCAATTTTTACCTCTTCCTGATGGATTTTAATCCCCTGAATCAGAGGTGAGGTTCTAATAGCTATAGCAAATGGTTCCACTGCCACCGCAAATAAGAGCGGAGACAGTGGGCAGCACTGACGGGTGCCTCTTTTCAATTGGAATGAATTCGATAGGAGGCCATTGCACGCAATGACCGATTTAGGGGACGAGTAAAGCGTGCGGATTATGTCTACAAATTTAGATGGGAAGCCAAAATTTTTCATGCTTTGGAACAGGTGAGGCCAAAGCACCATATCGAACGCTTTCTCGGCGTCCAGCGTGAGGACCAAATTGTCAACTCTGCCGGACGCCGAGGAAGCGCCCGAACTCTGTATTGCTGCCAATAATTTTCTAACATTTGTGACTGAGTGCCTACCGGTGATGAATCCGGTCTGATCCTTATGTATAATGATTGGGAGAATCCCTTTCATTCTCTCAGCCAGAATTTTTGTGAACAGTTTATACTCTGTGTTCAGGAGGGATATCGGCCTGTAAGACCCAGGCAAGTTCAGATTACGGCCTTTTTTGGGTAGGACCTTGATGACAGCATCAGAAAAATATGGTGGTAAGATACCATTTTTTATTATAGAATTGAAGCCTGCCATCAGTGGTTTCGCTATTTGGGGTGCCATTAGCTTAAAGAATTCGTTGGAGTACCCGTCAGGGCCAGGCGCTTTTGTAGGCTTTAATTTGCCTATCGCCCACAAAACTTCTTCTTCTGTAATATATTCAACCAACCCGTTTTTCAAATTTTCCGGTATTTGGGGGAATGGCAATGAGTCCCAGTAGTCGGCCCTTGGTGAGGGAGGAGGTGAAGCCATTAATGGGCGATTCGCCAAAACGGGTTCATCTCTACTTATTGGTTGGGATGGGACAGAGTATAGAGATTCATAATAATCTTTTAACAGATCAGCTATTTGTGGGTCTGAGGTAGTTAAGGTACCGTCTCCCTGCAACAAAGGCTGAACTGATGTTTTAGGTCTAGAGCCCTGTAGAAGATTAGTTAACATTTTCCCAATTTTATTTCCAAACTTGTAAAACTTTGAGCTTACATTGAAAAAATATTTATCACCTATACTCTCCAGATAATCTTTACTCTGGGTCTGGGCCATTAAAAATTTAGTTTTAGTTTGCGGGTTGGGAGATTGTTTAAATTCTTGAAAAGCATCTGATAAATCCTGCTACAATTCTACATATTTTTTGTTTAATTTTTTCTTTTGATTAGACACGTAGGATATAATTTCTCCTCTTAAAACCACCTTAGCAGTCTGCCAAAAAGTCATAGGGTCAGTTGTCTGGTATTCCTTATTATCAGACTGAAATTGGTCCCAAACCCCCCTGATATGAGCCTGAAGCTCCTTCGAGTGTGCTAGGTGGGAAGGAAATCTCCACAAGGGGTTTGCCTTGGTGGGTGCATGGAGCTCCACCACCAGTGACACCATGCCATGATCCGATAAAATGGGAGGTGCAATCTCTGAGGAGGTCACTTTAGTAAATAATGGTTCCGCTATTAATATATAATCAATGCGTGACCATGAATTGTGAGTGAGAGATAAGCAGGTATAGTTGCGTTCTATCGAGTTATGGATCCTCCACGCATCCACCAAGTTAAGAGATTTACACAAGTAAGGAACCCCTATCCGTGGGAGATGTGTCATCTTAGCATGTTGTGATGAGCGGTCTAATCCAATTGAGGAGATTAAATTCATATCCCCACATAATATCAGCGTAGTGGGATCAAAGGTGTATAATTGGGCCAATAATTTTGTGAAGAAAGCCTTCTTATAACCAGTAGGAGCATAAACGTTGCAAATAGTGACAGTGACATTAGTTATCACAGCCTTTACTATTAGGATCCGACCACCAGGATCAGAGAGCACAGATTCTACCCGGATATCCAAAGACTTCCTAGCTAGGGTGACAACCCCACACGACTTGGAATTCAGTGAGGAGGATCCCAATACCTTCCAGCCCAGCATCTGGAGTTTTTTAACCTCTAGGGGCAACATGTGTGTCTCCTGGAGACATATCAAATCTATTTTTTGTTTATTTAAATAAGATAACAGCTTTCTTCTTTTAGCAGGGGTATGTATTCCCCTTATGTTCAGAGAAGCAATTTTAAGTGCCATCATAAATTCTAATTGTATCAATTAACACATCGGATATCGGTTCATCGTTAAGATAGTGGAAAAGGAAAAGGGAAACACATAGGGAAACACATCGGGGGTACATCAGACAAATTAAGACAAGCATAAACATTAAATGAGCAGTAAACAGAAATTGGTTATTGGACTTCCAGCAACTATATGACCTGTGGACTTCTATCCGTCCTACATCCATATTTCTATTATCTAACGGTATATCTAACTACTCCGGCTGGCTCTATCCAGCCACCCCATCCTAGTATATACTTATAAATGTAATAAAATTTTAACTTAATCAAACCCGGCTTCAAAACTTGCGCCTTATGATTTTTAGCCCATACTATGCAGGGTCTTTTCCGCATAGATGAACTTGACTGAAAAATTCAACAAAAATAAAATATAGGGAAAAAAAGGGTTAAAAGGGGAAAAAAAAAATAGAAAGAAGATGAACAAGAGAAAAGCGGGAGCACTGTTCTTACTGAGCAAGCATCCTGAAATTGGGAACCTCTCCTCAGCAGAAATAAGTCCTCATCCTGGGACTTCACACAGCTCCGGGATCTTTAAATCTAAAGTCACCGAGAAAACTTTAAGTAGATGTACATGTCTTCTTCATCCGTCTGAGGTGAGAGTAGTGTCCGAAATATCTTCAGGGTTAAATCCATCCACCTCATGTTTCAAGAATTCTTCTGCCTCTTTTGCTGTTTTAAAATCTTTGAAGCTGTTCCCCGAAAAAATGCGTAAACAAGCAGGATACATCATGTAGAACTTTCGGTTTGCTTTGGCTAATATAGAGCATGCATTAGAAAAGGAGCGTCTTTCTTTAGATAGGGCTACCGAAAAATCCTGGAAAAACCTCAGGGAATGACCTTCCCACTGCACTGGGTTGTGCTTTCTGGAAGCGGACCATATAATCTGGCGGTGTAAAAAATTCAGCACCCTAAAAATTACCACCCTTGGTCGGTCTTTTCTCTGTGGGTCTACATGTCCCATCCTATGCACGCGTTCTATCACAATGTCCGTGCATTGAGTGCTTATATTAAGCAGCTTAGGAATTGTGTTCCGTACAAAGTGATCAAGCTGTGTCCCATTTACAGATTCAGGGATCCCAGAGATTCTTAAATTATTACGCCTGGCCCTGTTGTCTGCGTTCTCCAGGCCTTCCCTTAGGGATTTCTGTTCCCTTTCCAATTTGTGCACCGTCTGTCTCATTACAAGCAGTTCTCCCATATTGCTTTCAATTTGGGCTTCTGCTATATCTAGCCTCGTTGTAAGTTTCCCCATTTGGGAAGTGATTTCCCCAACAGCGTTTTGTAGCAGAGGTTGGATCGCTGCCTGAATTAAAGCAGTTAAGTCTTTTTGGGATGCTGTGGACATACCTTGAATCATATTTATGTCCATAGTTTTGCTCCCGTCCTCTGAGATGGCTTTCTTAGCTGCCGGCGTGCCCCGGGCGTTGTCTGGGTTAGACGCCATGCTGTGTTCCCCTTTCCGCTTCTCCTGGCGCTGCTGTAATGGCGCGGGATTACTGTTACCTCCGATCGGCGGACCTAAAGCCGTGTCCATGTTGAGGTGAGCACGGCGAGGTGACCGCGAGCGGTGTTTACGAGTGGATGTCAGGTTTAAATCAGTTTGGCTGCGGGCGGCTGTCGGAGCGGTGGAGAGTAGCTGCTCACCTCTCCATGCCGGAACCGGAAGTCCTTTAAAACATATATGTTGATAGTCTCATTAGTCTCATAGGGCGGTATTCAATGTGAATACCGGCGAGGTGCAGCGAATCCTGTTTAGGATTCGCTGCACATTCGCCACGTTCCGGAGCCTCGCCGGCTCCAGTATTCAACGAGTCAGGGGCTCGCTGCCCCTGACCGGCGAATATGAGCTCCTGCGGCGAACGCCTGAGGACGGTGGCAGGCAGGGAGATGGAAGTCTCTCTGTCTGCCCCAGAGCGTATGTGGGGGAAGAGGTGGGCTCCCCGGGTGCCAGGCAGCACAGGCTGCCCCCCGGGGGTGCCAGCAGGGGACCGGGTATATTCACTACACCCGATCGTGCATATGTAACGATCGGGTGCAGTGAATATATGAATATCTAATGAGCGGCTCGGCTCCGGCGCCCCCTGCTGGCTGCTGTGTAAAAAAAAATATATATATAGATATATATATATATATCTATATATATTTTTTTTTTATTAAATATATATTCATGTGCTTACAGCACATGAATAAAAATAGCATGCCCCTCCTCAGAATAAAATTCCTGATTTTTTTACACCAAATGTAAAAAACAAAACACTTTATTTTAAAAGTTCACATTCCACTTCTCCATAAAAAGATAGCGATTGCTACTCGGTGAATCATGGTGAAAAAAACCTTGAAATGTATTCGCCATCTGGTCATTGAATAGAGTGATTCACCGTTTTAGTCAAAAATTCGCCAAACAGCACAAATTCGCTATAAAAACATGGCGAATCAGGCTCATTGAATACCGCCCATAGTCTCATACATTCACGATGGGCCTGACATAACCCTTTAAAATTATTTGGTACTTATGTATTATCTGGGCTCCCATGTTAAATGCATCCCATTTTTTCATACCTCTACTATCCAACTACGCATGGAGTTGATTTTATATAGTGTGGCGAGCGCAGCGAGCCACCGTGCCCGAAGCGTGGCGAGCGCAGCGAGCCCCGCGAGGGGATGCGGTCTCATAAGAAAAATGGGAGCCCAGATATTACATAAGTACCAATTATTTTATTCTGACTAGTTTGATAATTGTATTCCTTTAGTTGTAATAAATACCTCTCCATGTTTAGTGACAGATTTCACGTGGTGCCTGGGAGAAATAGGGAGACAGCCCTATACAAATGTATCTTATTATAATGTATCTTGCAATTACAGAGGCCAATCCCAGGCTGTTTTTTTTTTTAATCTCAGGATTTGGGATTGAAAAACACTGAAACCCAGAATTCCTGGAATCCCAGGTTCAACTTGGTGGTGGCAGTGACTGGCAGCAGCAGGACTCAGTGGCTGCACTCCTTCCTCCTCTATTTCTTTCTCCCCCCTCAACTCCCAGTCCTTCGCTCTCTCTCTATTTGTCTCTTTCCCTCCTAAACCTTCACTCTCTTTCTCTCACCTTTAGTCCTTATCTTCCCCCCTCAATCTTTATATCTCACTCCCACCCAGTCCTTCTCTCTCTCTTCTCGCCTTCCATCCCTCCATTCCCCCAAGTACCAGCCTCCACATGTGTGCTCTCTCTGCAGCTGTCTGGGCTGTCTCCCTCTATGTTGATACCAGGTTGGTTGAGTGACAAACATTTGTCACCATGCACCATGTGGCTGCAGCAGACAGTCCTCCTCTGCTTTAGTGTGTCGATGGGTGCAGCTGGCAGCAAGCTGTGTAAAATAACCCCTGATTTCATGCTGCACACAGCATCACAGCTGCACAGCAGAGAGCTGGGGAAGCAGGGCACTATCTGAGCTATCTACTGCAGGTGCTCAGCGCTACCAGCATTTAGAAAAAAAACTGCATGCACTGGTCAATCCTGAAAGCCCAGCGATTTTACACCAAAATCCCGTTATCCCACTGGGACTGGCCACTTTACTTGCATGAAGCCCATTTATCACCATCCATATGTTATGCTGCAGATGTATCAGTTATCCCATGCAGGGTCAGAGCTTGGTTTTTTTTGGTACTTGTGTAGTTTCACGGTGGCAGTTTATGTAGTCAGCGTAGCGTACCTGTCAGAATGAGCGTAATGTTCCCATGGCCAGCATAGTTAAAATTAGCGTAGTGTTTCCGTGAGCGTCCCTGTCAGAATCAGCGTAGCTTATTGTTCCCGCGGCCACTTAATGTAGCCAGCGTCCCTGTCAGAGCCAGCGTACTGTTCCCGCGGCCAGCGTAGGCAGTTAGTAGTACACAGTACATTGTATCAGTTATGGCTGCCGACAAATTAACCATTTTTAACCTGCCACAACTGGAGGAGGAGTCAGTGAATTTCTTGCAGTTTCACCACTTTTTCCCTGAGACCAAGACGTGTCCTAATGGCCATCCCTTGCGACTCAATGTGAAGGAGCACATGTGGCACTGCCACATAAGAAGCTGCAGCAAAAAGTTTAGAGTCCGGCCCGTACAGTGGTTTCGTGGATGCCATCTCACGTTCATGACGCTCATGCGCTTAATGTTTTGTTGGGCAGAGGAGCTAATCAGCATCACGTTTTGTGAGTATCATCTCTCCATTTCGAAAAAAAATCCATACAGTAGAACAACCTTATGCAAGAGGCCTGTAACGTAGACCTAATGTCGCAGCCCCAATGCCAGATGGAAAAGTCATGTGGGACGCATGCTGCCTCAACATGCTGCCCTGATGGCCGCCATCAACAAATACATTGAACCGGGGACGATTATATACTCGGATGTGCATATACCGTCGAGTAGCTGGAGCAGGCAGGGTACCACCATGCACGGGTGAACCACCGCTACAATTTTGTTGATCCGGGTTCACATCCAAAACATTGAACGCCTTTGGGATCATGTAAGTGGCGTAACAAACGTCAAAAGGGCATTGCGCGCCAGAATCTGGACTCCTACCTACAGGAATTCATTTGGCGAAAGAATGTTGGTAAAGAAAACACTTTCCAGTGTATACTTTATGCCTTAACTCTGCTCCTACAGGCTGACAAAGCAGACGACACAGATGCAGACACAACTGCATCCACTTCTGCCGCAATTTATGTCAATGCAGAATCAGAAGAATAACTGTTTCATTTTTTTCTTTCTTCTTGATAATTTTGATATTATTTTACTTTAAGTTGCTTTCTTCTTATTATTATTAACTAAAATCCAGTTACCAGTTAACACATGTCATCTTTACTGTCTCAGATGTATGATATGGCAGGTGTGAATGTGTTCCTGAAACATCCCCACTATCCACCCCAGCTCGAAGCGTGGCAAGCCCAGCGAGCCCCACGAGGGGATGCGTTATGCGTCCTCCCAACCTTTTACGAGTGCGGCGAGCCACCGATCCCGAAGCGTGACGAGCGCATGCGGATTTCTTTTCAAGTATTCCGTGTCCCCTCGTGGGACTCGCTGCGCTTGCCACGCTTCGGGCTCGGTGGCTCGCTGCGCTTGCCACAATTTATAAAATCAACTCCACACCGATGTGGATAGTGGGGGTATGAAATGGTCGGGAGGACGCATAATGCGTCCGCTCGCCATGCTTCGGGTGGGCATGGATAGTAGGGGTTTCAAATGGAGGCATTTGCCAGTATGTAACATGAACCAACTGGCAAATGCCTCCTTTATTGTGCATGAGACGCACTTGCATCCGCAAGCACTCTTTGTGCAGGAGATGTGCGCGCTACCGAACCCCTAACCCTGTCGGCAGGGTTGCTGTACCATGCCACAATAGTTACTCAGACGCAGAAGTGTATCAGACGCTTCTGCGTCTCAGATACTCCTGTGTCTTAGACAGATGGAGCGCCTCTCCACCGGCGCCCGCATGATTCCCTTTCCGCACTTACTACGCTTGCCAGGGACGCCAGGAACAGAGATGCAGTTCCCAGCAACAGTACGGTGAGTAGCTGCCTCATGGGGACACTATGCTGACTACGCAGGGTTGCCATGGAGTCACTATGCTGACTACACTAGGCAGCCATTGGACTACGCTGATAACGTAGCTTAGGCTGCCGCCGTAAAATTACACAAGTAAGGCAGCCGTTGGGCTACGCTAATAGCATAGCTTCAAATGTAGCATAAGCTACTGCCGTGAAACTACACAAGTACCTTTTTTTTATTGTAAATTCAGACAGATTGTTTTATATTGGGGAGGCAAAGGTTCCTTTTGATTCTTTGAATTAGGCCACATACTGTAGATTGTCCAACAGCCAAGGTTTATAAAGGCCTCCTTAAAACTGTATATAGTTAAAAGAATATATTTTATCAAGTTTAGAGTATACTGTAGCTAGAGATGTGCATGTTTGGATTAACTTGACTGATAACACCAAATTAGTTTGGATTTAACTGGATTTCCCTTATTGGCTATCAAAAACAAGTGACAGCAGATTGCCAATGAGATACTGTTTAGAGATCTGGGTAAATCCAAATAAATATGGGTGAACCCACATATCTCTAGTTATAACTTTGCCACTGCGAATGGCATGGGAAATATCAAGGAAGGAATCCTCCGATTTTTAAATGTGACTTGTGAAACTTAGAATTATTGCTGAAACATGCAATGAAGTGTTCAATCAAGTTTGTATTTTATGACCACAAATAAAAAAATATATAATGAAGTCATAAAGAATAAGGTGATTCCCAGGCCTGTCTCCATGTGTATGTTTGTCTTGTTGGTCAGCTATTCCCATGTACAAGTTGGCAAAACTCAGGGCGAACAAAGTGCCTACAGTGACATAAAACAAATGATGTATATGTCTAAAAAAATAGATCATAAAGTAAATCTATGCAGGCTCTTTGAATTTCCCACATCTTGTATATTAATGTTTTCAATGGCTATAAGAGCTAAGGTGTGTGGTATACCATAATATAATGCCTGCACATCACTTGCTATGGGCCTGTTTTGGAGTGTGATTAAAGCAAAATAAAGCAAGTAAATGTTCACCTAGAAAAAACAGTGTAGCAGTACAAGATGTGCAAATAGATATTTTTGCTGTGTGTCCATATGCAGCTCAGTTCTGAACATTTGAACTGCATTGTAAAAAAAATTTTGCCTATAGGCGTTCTCTTTGTGCAAAGATAGAGATCCTAAAACCATAAATATGCCCAGGAGTGGGAATAATCTTGACATTCTCATAAACTGTTATTACCTAATTTATCTTCACCAGCTCAAATTCCAGAAGAATCTATGGAAACATTGCCCCGGAAGGATATGTGAAATGCATTGTGTTTACAGTATTTATTGCAGAGCCAGCTCATCTTCTTGTATCGTGTTATAACTGGAATTGTAGCAAGATGCTTGTTACAACTGCAGTTGGACTAAGTGGCACTGGAGGAGTCAATCTAAGCACTTTACTGTTCATTATTTTCCAAATCCACAAACAACAAAACCATTCACCATCCAAGTCTACTTTCAGAAATATTACAGCTGTGGTGGCTTCTGAGCACAATTCCCCATTAATACCTCTTATAAATCTCTGTATACTAATAATATGGCATCAAACTGCACAAGAAAAATCATGGTTGGTTTTCATACTGCTCCATTTACTATGTGTGTTGGTGCTTTTAATAAAAGGATCTGACCTTCATATTAATACCATCAGCAACTAGTGCCAATGTGTTTTAGATGCACCAGCACACTCTAATGGCATAGAGCTCATAATTAACTATAGACTTAGTTGTCACTCCAATTATATTGTGAAAGTAAAACCAGTTAAATTGGACAATATTCAGACAACACTTCTCAAAAATCTATTTTGTCCTCTTATGAATTTTTTTCTTAGGCATTGGAAGAGTGCCAACAGTATGCCATTCCACCAGTAGTGGTACTGTCTCATTGATCCCATGCCAGACAAAATAGCCCATCAGAGTAAGGTTTACCTTCTTTCAATACCAGTGACGAAGGCAATTTATGATTATAACCCTGAAGACTTTAGATAAAGGCTTTGTCCATAAATCTCATTCACGCAGTTGATGCTGGTTTCTTCTTTTCTAAAACATGATAGAAATTGTAGACCTTGCAATGTAAACCAGAGCTGAAAGCTAGCACCATTAAAGGCAGATATCCTTTGTATTTTATTAAAGATTTATCCTACAGACTTAAATAACAGACTAAATATATATCTTCCAATATAATAATTAGTGACTTTATTTCTAAATCAATAAATGCAGTAATCAAACCATGAAAATTCTAATGACTGAACTATGTATACTAATGTGATCAAAAGTACTGTTTGGACAGTAAAGTTTACTGTCCCTGTAGAATGGAATGGGGAATATGTCGGTCACTTTCCACAATGAGCAAAGGTGTATCACATGGCAGCTGTCTCTATCATTCCCTATTTCCTGCTGCCTGGGACTACAGATGGTGTGCTCCCATATGTATCCCATTTTTGCTATCGGGAATGGGCATGGGTCTCACAGGGAAGCTGGCTCTGTGTAGTAATGGATTTGTACACAGATACAGATCTTTTTGTGCTGCAGTTTGTAATCAGTAAGACATCTTGAAAAAGGATATACTTAATATCCGAAACGCGTTGATCGGGCCGCAATATCAGTCATCAGGAGCAGCGGGACAGATCTCGGCAGTGTCACTACCACCCTCGTTCCCCGGCGTTGTCTACAGCACGCCCAGCAAGGAGGGAGAAGCCGCCGGCACCCGCTCATCAGCACTGCTTTAACTTGGACACCTTTTACCTTTGTTTGTCGTGTGGATCCGTGGATCATTGTGTAATAAATTCTTCTTACCTGTCCCCTGATGTCTACGACCGTCTATTGACAAAGAAACCATTGATGTGCATGCGAGATTGAATTTCCATGTAAGTTGAGTTCATGTTGATATTTCCTGCATTGTGAAGTCTACTTTAAAGAAACTGTTACGGGCACACCTGATTGAAGTGTATTGTAAGTTTACTTCTATATTATACCAGGAAGAATCACACGCAGAAAATAGAGATACTACATGGAAGATAATGTTCATTTATTATCTACTTAGCGCTGGTTATTTGTAAAACCTTTTTTGTCTTGTAATCAGTAAAAGCCTACTTGGGAAGATGTCTGTGTGTAGTAATACTGTATGAATAAATACAGCAAACTCTTTTAATGGGACAGCAGCACTCCCAATGTGGGTGCAATGGATATATATGCTATTATTGTGTGTTTGTGTGTGTGTAGCATGGAGGCCTTTTTATAAATCCTTGTGATCACCTGATATGATTTGCTCACACCAGAATTTACCACACATCCATATTAAACTCTGCCTTACTTGCATTTTATGAATGACCACACATTGGGCCTTATTCTGGTTGGTGCGGCCGGGCCGTACGCGTACATTCCGGGGTTTTTCATGATCTGCGCATGCGTACATTCGCTAATGCGCAGGCGCGAACACTCCACAACGCTTACGGACGGGTCTCTCCATGCGAAAAAACCTGTACGCGAGAGTACGGGCATTGGGGGCGGCATAGGGGCGTGTTGAGGGGAGCGGCCGAAATAATGAGGGAAAATGGGCGTAAATATGGGCGTACATGGGGGTGTGCACCAAAAATGAGCGGTGCTACTACCGCACGATCGCCTAAAGCACCGTTCATTTCGGACACAAAACAGGCGGCCGCCAACCGCCAGCTCAGACCACCCCTACAGATACCGCATGCCTGCGTGCGCCTGGGTTTGCTAATTTACGCTGATTACTACTCAAACACATACACCTGAATGTAATAACCAATGCTGCAGTCTATTAAGTCCAAACCATGATTTCACTACCTGCAAGCCACACACAGCACTCAAACACATTGGAAGCTTATCTTTCTATACTTCTCTACATTTAAAGGTTTGTTTAATTTAAGGTAAGAATCTTTTTAAGACCTGCTTATATATGCTAAGGTAGGTATTTGTTAAACAGTTATACACATTCACTACGTGCTTTCATAGACTTTACACAGTAGCACACTAAATCTACACAAGTCGACATGTGTCAACGTGTTCACTCTAATACAAACATAGGTTTGGTATTTATGATACAATAACATAAACCACATCTAACACCTACAAAGGATGTTTCAGCAATGTTTTAAGCCCATGCCCACTATTTTGCACATTAATTAATTCAATCAATTAATTAATTTTCATAATTATAGTTGAAAGGCAAGATTTGCAGGTCCATATATGTGAAGGGTATGCCAGCGTACACGGACGTACGCTCACTCTCACGAGCGGTGACATAAGCTGAGTTTTCTATTGAAAACAATAGGGACCCGTCCGTGCAAGCTGGCGTACGCTCAGATAGCCGCAAGAAGTCGGTGGGAAGACGGACGAGAGACGTCCGTAAACGGTGGCGTACGCTCAATTGTACGCCAGTTGTCGGAGTGTAAGAGCTGGTCCGTCCGTGTACGTTGGCGTACGCTCAATTGTACGGAACTCCCCTTCGACGTTGTTTCTGCCCGTACGTATGCGGCTGATTTGTGGGTGGACTTAACCCCAACGGCCGCGTACGGATAGCGTACGTTAATAGCGAACGTACGCACGTTTGGCCGCTACGATCAGAATAACCTCCATTCTAACTTCTGGACCCTTTGGATCAGTCCAAGCAGTATTACCTGTCCTAAATGAATTATTTGATGTTTGAAGTCAGTTAAAAACAAAGCTTCGAAATTCTTCAAGACTGAGAGAGGGGAGGGAGAGAGAGACATAGAGGGGAGGGGGAGAAGGAGGTGAATAGAGAAGAGTAGAGGGAGGAGGGAGAATGGAGAAAAGGGGGAGAGGGTGAGGGTGATGAGAGGCAGAGTGGGAGCAGTAAGAGGAGAGAGGAGAAGATGTAGTGGAGAAGAGGAAACAGGGGATGGGAAGGGGGAAGTGGAGGAGAGGAGGAGGTACAGTGAATAGGAGGATGATAGGGAGTGGAAGAGGGGAGGAGGGAGAGAGGAGACGAGAAAGGGGGAACAGAGGAGAGAGGGAGAGGTAGCAGAGGAAAGAGATCATAGGAGAGGGGGAGGGGTAGTGGAGGAGAGGGATCAGAATAGGAGGAGGATCAGAGGAGGGGTGAAATGAGTGAAGGGGTTTGAAAATGTTGTGACACATGTGCACCTCCTCTCATCAGTGCTGTACTCTCTCTCCAAGCATCGGGTCTCCATCTCCTGCTCCACTTGCTCTCAGGTGCTGGGTTTGCTTCACGCTCTCCCCGATGCCAGGTCGCCTTCACAATCTCCCCAGCACAGGGTCTCTACTGCTCCTAGGTGTGAGTATCCTCTCTCCCCGGCAATGGGTCTACTCCTCCAATTCCCTAACATTGGGTCTGCTGCACTATCTACCCAGCACTGGTTCTACTCCTCTTGAGCCACAGCGTGGGTACCCAGCTCCAGGTCCTCTGCGCCAGTAGCCAATAAAGGGCAGCACAATTTAAAAAAATAAAGGTTTAAGAAAGGTTGCAGGGGATTGCTTAGGGGCCCCCAAGCCACTGGGCCCCATTGCAGTTGCATCTACTATAGTTACAACACTGTCCATAACATTCTGGATTTTGGAGGTGTGGAGAATGCGGGAGAAGAAGGAGTATGAGCTTTAGGGACCACAAGTAAAAGTTACCTTGCAGTGTGTGTTCTACACAAAATATTACTGTATGTGACTGCATAAATAATATTTGTTTGAATCCTATTGTGTACGTGAGTTTGGTTATTACTTCTGGAAACTGCCTTTTATTCACTGTATTTTAAGTAACACTTATTCTTATTGCTGTCAGCTGACATAAATTGTCATCTGTTACAGACATACAGTATCTTGTCATTTACAGCGTTGACATGCCAGCATTTCCATGCTCTTCCTGCAGCTGCTTGATGGGATTAAGTATATATTTTTTTAACATTAATTATGTCAACATGTAAATGTCAATATGTTAGCACTGTAACGTTGCCATGCTTAGCATGTAGACACTGACCATTCAAATCCCAAAATATGAAGAATAATAAGTCACAATATAAAAATGCTGATCCCAAAATGTGTATTGGATTTTACGTCCACATTTTTCCCCAAAAAATTGCATAGAAATGGTCCGGTTCTATTATGATTGAGTTAGGTTAAAAACATCTACTTAGAACATATTCACTACTATTTTATTTTTTCTTAAGTTTTTTTGTAAATCTTTAAATAAACATTGCTTAGACATAGATGGTCATGAAATCAGAACATCAATGATTGGAACATCATGACCATCACAAGCTTCCATTTCTATTACTGTATGACTGGTGCTCTTTGCAGTCTTCCTTGTAAACAAGGAAGTTAAGGACAGCTTCTATTACATGGCAGACACTGGGATAAAGAACCAATTAAGAAGAGTGCCAAGGAGGTTGCTTTAAGGCTGATTCCAGCAGCTGCACAGTGGGCACTTTTGATTGGTCACATCACAACCATGTCAGGGAAAGCCCAGCCTGGTGTGGTTGCATCTGATGGTAAGTGGTGTAACAATGGAGGCCTTTAACTTAAAAATAATACACAGGTAAAATGTCTTAATTGCATACTTTTTAAAAATAATGTTTATTTTTTTAGAACAAATTGTTGAGGAATTTCAAGCTTGTACATTTCACAGCATAATGCAGTTGTAAATCAGTAAGTGAATTATTGTAAAGGAAATTACCATATACACTAAAGTGTCAGATTAATTCTGCAGATCAAGCATTCCAAACACTAAAAGTGCGTACACATGGGGCAATATGATCGCTGGCAATATAGTGCACGCACTATATTGCTCAGCAATCATATTACTCAGTGTCCCGTTTTTGATCTGCGACCAGAGATGGTCGCAGATGAAAATGTCACACTGCTGGGAGAAGAGGCAGTGGAAGTCACTGGTTGGAGGAGCATGCTCCTCCGACCAGCGACCATTCAGGGGCTGAAAATGGGAGCACGCACTCAGCAATTTATCGCCGATGCACACTCCCATCGCTGGCAATGACCATATTTCCAGCAATTTTTGCAATAATTGCCCCCGTGTGTACGCACCTTAACGGGTTTATTTACTAAGATGGGAGTTCTATTTCAGATGTACAATAGCTATGGGCAACCAATCAAAATCTACTTATTTGTTTAGCACCTTCTAGAAAATAATAGATACAGTACAATCTGATTGGTTGACATCCCATCTGAAATAGAACTCCAATCTTAGTAAATATTTGGTATAAGGAAATGCAGTAGGAAAGTTTGGATTTTTATAAATTATTTTCTTCTGGTTATATACTGTAGTTTCTTTAGGAATATTTTAGTTTATCCAAACTTCCCTCACCTTGCATAAGAGTAACTGAAGCAGTAATATACAGTAGATCAAGAACATAAACTCTTCAAAATAGTTGTGTCATTAGGAATTATTTGTTATTTAATTCTATGAATTGGTTCACAACCCTACAACACATGACCACTACTGACTTTTACGCAGGGGTGTAACTAAAGAATCCTCAGTCCCATAGTCATATTTTAAATTTGGCCCTGCTCTTTCATGTGTGCTACTCACTTTTACTGAACCTACCTTACATCCAGCTTGTTAGATCTGTCATAACTCCTATATTGCACTTTATTTCATAAAAATCAATTGTGTGTTTTTTTAAACTCTTCCTTTACTAGCAGCAAAAGTAGAGGTAAGTTACATAATGATAGCCCAGGTGCCCAAAAAGGATATGAAATAAATGTATAATGTAGGAAGTAAGAACTTTGGCTATTGTTTAAAGCCAGTGGGTGACCTCAACTATCCCACATGTTGATAGGTAGGGAAACTATGATAGTTGCTTTTTTTTTTAATCTTTTTATTAAAGTTTTATAGTTTCTAATGTTTTGAACAGATGAGGCCACAACACTAAATCAAATGCCTTTTCGGCATCTAAGGCCAAGACCATGTTGTTGACTCCATCTGCTCTTGAGTAGGCATGTGATTTTTGGATGGCTGCCAATACTCTTCTCACATTGGTGGTCGAGTGTCAACCAGAAATGAAACCCGTCTGGTCGGAAATAATTATTTGTGGCATCACAGGTTTTAATCGTTCTACTATAATTTTTGTGAACACCTTGTACTCGACATTCAGCAAGGAAATAGGATGATATGATCCTGCCAATTTAAGATCTCGTCCTGCTTTGGGAATGACCTTAATCAGGGCGTCGGAAAAGTATTCCGGGAGTTTTCTTTGTTTTAAAATAGAGTTAAAGGTGGCCACTAAGGAGTCTGTGATGTGTGGGGCCATGATTTTAAAAAACTCGTTTGAGTATCCATCCGGGCCGGGGGCCTTAGCCAGTTTCAAATGTCCAATGGCCCAGTTCACCTCGTCCTTGGTAATAGGATTAATTAAGGAAGTTAAATACTGTTCCGGGACTTGTGGGAGCCTAAGAGTATCCCAGTAGGAGGTTGGCGTGTGTGAGGCAAGATGTTCCTCCACAGGATCCTCATAGTCTCCTTCACTAGGAGCTTGCATGTTATTTGGAGCAGAGTATAAATCTAAATAAAAGTTTCTCAGAATCTGAGTAATTTCCAGATCTGAGGTCGTTAAGGTGCCGACCTCTTTTAATAGAGGTAAAACTGATACCCTGGGTTTAGATCCATTCAATAAATTTGTGAGCATTTTCCCCACCTTGTTACCGAATTTAAAAAACTTTGAATTTATATTGAAAATATATTTATCCCCCATCAGTTGTATGTATTCGTTAAAATATGTTTGTGCCATTTGATGTGCTTCCCTATTTATTGAGGTAGGATGTTGTTTAAATACCTGGAAGGCATCAGTAAGTCTAGATTGTAAATCAATGTATTTACCATTTAGCTTTTTTCTAACTTTAGCAGCATATGCAATGATCTCCCCCCTCAGCACCGTTTTGGCTGTTTGCCAAAATATATTTGGATTATTTTGCTCATAGTCTGCATTTTCAGTCTTAAAGTTTTTCCAAGCCGTGGTCAGATGGTCCCTCAACTCTCCCGACTGCGCTAAATGTGATGGAAATCTCCACATGGGTCTTATGTCTCCAGAATTTTTAAATGAAATTGTAATATGTATTAGCCCATGATCTGATAATGTGGGAGGACAGATAGTTGGAGAGGACACTGTCGAGAATAACGGCTCTGCCACTAGGACGTAGTCTATTCTCGACCAAGAGTTATAAGTCAGGGATAAGCACGTAAAGTCTTTTTCTGTTGGATTGTGCGCCCTCCACACATCTATCAGATTAAGCGCCTTAGTAAGGTATGGTACTCCTATTTTAGGTAACGGGGTCGGTTTTCTGGGGGGGGGGGGGGGGTGACCTGTCTAATATCTGAGACAAAATTAAGTTTAAATCACCGGATATTATTAATTTAGCTGGGTCAAATGCATGCAATTTAGCTAACAAGTTAGTAAAGAAGCTTTTCTTATATTGGGTGGGAGCATATATGTTACATAATACTAGCTTTCTTCCCTCAAGTTTGATGTTTAATAGAAGATATCTCCCACCTGGATCCGATACTGCTGACACAACTTGGATATCGATATTCTTTCTCGCCATAGTAACCACTCCGCATGACTTAGAATTCAAAGTAGCAGATCCCAAAACTACCCATCCTAGCATCTGCAGTTTTTTTTACCTCCGGCGTCAAAAGGTGAGTCTCCTGTAAACATACAAGCTCCACACCATGCTTATTTAAGTACGTAAGGAGCTTTCTCCTTTTCGCAGGTGTGTGAATCCCTCTGATATTTAACGAGCCCAATTTATATGACATTTCTAGAATGAGATAATAATATATTACACCAGCTTTTTACCCGGAAGGGAGTAGGAGGGGGTGGGATAAAACAAGAAGGGAAAAGACAACACAAACACATGACAATACACATAAAAACTGTAGAGCAGCTATTTAAACGTTACAACTTGAACTTCCGTATAGGGTGCTCCCTGCTCTTTTCTAGCCAAGAACAGGAGCAACTAAGATAGAGCAGAATAGAAAATCGGCATAGCTCCTTCTGCACCCCCCATCCCACTTATATTATTAATGATTCAAATATAGATCTGCATAATATAAACCTTCAATCCTCATTGATTGTACATATTACAGTACAAACCTTAACTTTATAAACTTATATAACCATCATAGTGAAACATCACCTTTAGAAATTTAGTAACGATAAACCACATACTATAAATGTCTCATCAGTCCTGCGGATAGTTAAACTAATTAACTCGGATTCCTCTGGAAAAAAAAGATTAGGCCCACTTTTTCCTTGGCACTTTATTTTTATCACCCATTTGAGATATCGGCGATGTCTCTTTCGTCTCGCCTTGGTAACTCCTTTGCTAAAAATCTATTAGCTTCATCCGGGGACTCGAAGTCCTTGAATGAGGATCCGGAAAAAATCCTCAATATTGCTGGATATATGAGGAATAATTTGCGATTCTCTTTAGCCAGGGCTGCACATACTGGGGCAAAGGCGTGTCTAGCCTTTGAGAGCTCAACTGAAAAGTCTTGAAAAACTCTCAGGACATGAGTCTCCCATGTAATGGGATTGATGTTACGTGACGCTGTCCAGATAGCCTGTCTGTGTAGGAAATTTAGTACTTTAAATATGACCACTCTTGGTCTTGATTTCTCCTGTGTGGTTAAAGGACCCAATCTATGCACACGCTCCAGTACCATATCTGTACATTGCGGGGTGATTTGCAATAATGCTGGGAGCGTATTTTTAATAAAGTGCTCTAGCTGGGGCCCTTTTATGGATTCCGGAATCCCAGTTATTCTCAAATTATTCCGACGGGCCCTATTATCTGCATTTTCCAGGCCCTCTTTAAGGCGTTTATTATCCAGTTCAAGTGCCCGTAAAGCTCCCTGCAGAGAGTGTATGTCATCTGAATTAGCCCCTATTCGAGTTTCTGCCTGTGTGATTCGACCAGTTAGCTTGGATATCTCTTCTGTGATAGCACTGACTGCCTTTTGTAACAATGGTTGCATCGTGTTGTTTATTGCTGCAATAATGTCATTGTATGACAGAGGTTCCGCTTCCATCCCAGCCCCTATTTCTGTGGGGTCTGATGTGTTGCCCAATATAGGTTTTTTATGTGCTGGTGTACTGTGTTTGGCGTCTTCAGCGGGCGCCATGTTTTGCTCCCCTTTCCTTTTTTCCTGCCGCTGTGGCTGCGGCTGAGACGGAGCTTTGGGCGCCGCGATTTGGCCCCGATTTTTTTCCATCTCCTCCTGGACGCGTCTGGGGGACCGGGATCGGTCTCTCCTGTCTGCAGACAGTTTTGCCGGTATGTGGGATCGAGTAGTGCAGCGGAGCTACGAAGGAGGCTGCTCACTCCTTCATGCCGGAAGCGGAAGTCGTGATAGTTGCTTTTAGATGATCAAAAAGAGGATCCATGTGCCTTATATTAATATGCCGCTCTGATTTTGACCATGCCTTCCCACAGCTTTAGGCCTAAGCAGCTGCATACTTTCATACTAGTAATTCTTCTATAGCTTTTAAGTATTACTTAAATCACAGGTTCTCAAAGTCAGTCCTCAGGACCCCACACAGTGCATGTTTTCCAGGTCTCCTCACAGAATCAAGTGAAATAATTAGCTCCATCTGTGGATCTTTAAAAATGTGTCAGTAATGCTGTGTACACACGGGGGAGATATATTGCTCAGTTTCTCCTGTTCATCAGCTACCAGAGATGGTCGCTGATGAAAAAGAAACTGCCGGGGGGAGCCCGGCAGTGGTAATCAGCTGGTCGCAGGAGCATGTTCCTGCGACCAGCGATCACCACAGGGGCAAAAACGGGAGCGCGCACCCGGCGATATATCGCCTGTGCACACTCCCATTGCGGGCAATATGGTCGCTGAGCGACCATATTTCCAGCGATTTTGGACAAAATCGCCCCCGTGTGTACGCACCTTGAGTAAAGAGTGTACCTGTCGGGTAACCTGGAAAACATGAACTGTGTGGTGTCCTGAGGAACTAGTTTGAGAACCACTGGTTTAAATAAGTAATTTAACTGCATGAACTATTTGTAAAGGGATTTATTGTGCTAATAGTTTTGTATGCACTTTGATATAGTTCACAACAAACTACAATGAATTATATGCCTAATTATGCAAGTCAAATATACTTTAAACAGACTTCTCCCTTTAGGATACTTAGGCTGGCTGAGCATTGGGTGAGTTCTATCCTACCGTCTATTGTGAATTTTGAATTATTCCTATTTACCCTTAAACAAAAGAACATTACTTTGGCTGGTTTCATGTCAGTTCACATTTGATCACATTTGTTCCTGATGCAATTATCCGATAGAAGCTCCACCGAAAATAGAGCTAATGGCTTTCTTTTCTCTGTTGTTACTATGTTTCAATTTCAGAGACTAAATTCATCAGTTTAATTATTTCAATTGGCAATGAGAAAACTGGATTTATCAAAACTGAATGCATTGATTTTATCTTTTTTTTTTTTTACAGTTATGCATTTTGTATAGAGGTTTAAGCATTTAATGTGGTGTACTGTAAAGCAAAGAGAACCCACAGCTAAAAATAACTTCACTGCAAATCACCTGCTGCAAAACTGTAATATTTTATTTAACTGTATAAAACAGTTTGCATTTAAGATTAAATAAAAAAGTCAAATAAATATAAAAAAATGTATATAGAAAAGTTACTTATTGCAATATAAGAAAATATAAAACTACATACTGTAATGCTTCGCTTAAATGGCTGCTAGACTGTTTGTATTTTAAAGATCTTTCCATTTTTTTTTCCAAGCATTGTCCATTTCATAATTACATAGCATGTAATGTAAATATTAGGTGATATTGTAATTTAATATATGTTTAAAAATATGTATAAAATACTTTCTGCTTGTGGTTTATTTCACTATATTTGCTGAATGAATTGTATAGTTTTTTTTATTTAAGCTAACAACTTACTTTTCTGTTATACAGTATGTTAATCTTATATTCCCTGTTTATTATTATCTGCTAGACAGTGAGGCAAGTTTAACCCCAAAATCTATAGGTTTTCAGGCATTAGGAATGTATCATAAATAAAAATAATACAAATAAACATTTAAATTGTAAGCAACACATTAAATAATAAAATAATAATAAAATAATCAAATACCCATAGCCCTGCACTCTCATCCAACTGGGGACAGCTGCTGGGGTGCCATTCAAGAATAATGCTGTATAGTAATACTCAAAACACAGTCAGGGGAATTGCAGTCTTCAGATAACATTCCAAAATCTGTCTATGTTTCTTAATGATCAAGCTTCCAAAGTTTTGGTCCTTTTAGGACCTTTCTCAAGGCAGGAAAAACATAGCAATGTAGTCCAAGGGGTATATTCAATGCATGTCGAAACAGCCATCTTGCCGAAAAGACAGCAGTTTTTCACATAAATAGATCAGAAGTGGTTCCAATCTATTTAATGCTATCTGTTTTTTTTCGGCTGGTCAAAATGTTTCAACAACACATAAAGTCATTTTGACAGCGATAGAAATATGTTTTTGTGTGCTGAAATCTCAGTTTCGCCATCTGGATAAATCTGCTGGCCTTTTGCCCTTACAGTAGCATCTCCTTGTAGTCTCAATGTAGGCACAGTATTTTATGCCAAAAGCTACTCAATTACTCCCCTTTTCCATGCACGTTAAGTCTGGCGCTAATGCACATTAACACAAAGAATCCAGAATAAGTACACATAGCAATTTTTATAACACATTAATGGAAGCTATGATAAAGCCAGAAATGCCAACTTAACACAGAATTATTTTCAAGCACCTGGGATGGGGAACAGAAATTTACACTAAGTGCAGCCTGTGGGCTTATTGCAAACTGATATTGAATAGCTCTGACTACTGCATTGCTACTCTTTCTATATTTGGGGTAATTCAATTTGGCCTTAAAAGGGAGATGTATCAAGCCTTCTATAGATGAAAACTGAAACAATTAAAAACAATTAAAATTTCTGAAGGCCACTCTATAACATAGAGGGTTGCAATGGGCAGATTCTCTTCAGAAGGTTTGCTACTGTACATATCTCCCTAAAACTCTTCAAGCACTGTTTATTCTAGTACATATATTTGGTTTGTGTAGAAGCCTTGCATTTGTTATCATACAGTACATTTATTATTTCTACTATTGTCTACTATTGTCTCTTCTAACCCTTCCTCTCACTCTTACAAAATGTCCCTCATCCACTGTAAATGCTATTCTCTAGCTAAAATAACTTGCTCACAATTGTTGTTGCACATTTCATTAATGAGAGCTGCTCCATCTGTACTAATGGTCATGGTAGAGGTGACCAGTGTGGTTCTATACTTACAAATGCATGGATCTTCACATTGTTTAAATGGAATCTTGCATTAGCATGCAGTATTAAAACTAGATTCCACTGTTGTGCACAAACACAGTTACTTTGTGTCAAACTCAGAAATAGTCCCACAAGGTAAATGCCAATAAAATAGCAAATGACTAATACATAGCTCAAAAAACATATAGAGCAACCCATTGAGAAACTGTAATTGTACTCATCCAAGAAATGCAAATCAAATCTTACCACTCAAGCTTCACAAAAAAGTTCTGTCTTTCTTAAATTTGGAATTAATAATAGCTTGGCCCTCATTCTGGTTGACTCAGCTTACTGAATCCCAGAGGGCACACTCTGCTGCCTCGCTGAATCCACCCCCACACCACCATATCCCCTGGAAACCATGCGAGGGGATGTGTCATGAAGACACATCCCCCTGCATGTGCCTCCAGCCTAAAAAAATAATTCAATGGTCACCAACCATCATATGATTTACATTAAATTACATTGCATAAAGAAGATAACGAGCATTGATATAGTTATGAGTTGCTGGATGAATATTTCTGTCAACATATTTCTGTTTTATCATTCATAATAATAAAACTCAAATATTGTGTACCCTACTGAATAATAGTGATTATTTGTACACAAGTACAGAAAAAAATGTAAAATACATTCTGATGTGAGTAATTTCCATTCACTGTTTTTCTTCTAAAGTTATTCTTAATGTAGTTTCAGGTGGCAGAAGCTGAAAACACACGAACAGTGTCTAATAATTTTTCCGGTTGAAAGAGATACAATAAAGGATTTGTTGTTTTAAAAAAATATTTATTTTTGAAAGTCTTTTTTCATTTAGTGTAGAGACGGGAAACCTGTGATTCAATGTGACAACTGTAGCTTTCGGTGTACAACACATTTTATACGCTTCTAGAAAGCCTTCAGTTAAATTTATGATATGTCAATGATTCGTTTATCAATGCTTTTTTGATAGTTGGCATTAGCACTATAAAATGAAATCTAAGATGGCTGTAACATTTAAAAGCCCAAAGTCCCCTAGCTATGAAAACTAATGAATCTTGTTGTTTGACACCTTGACAAACTATTCTTTGGCTGGTCAGAACCAAGGGTACTTTGGAGTATAATGAGCAGAAAGTTGTGGTTTTTCAGAACTTTTCTGCTGAAATGAAAAAACCTACTCCAAATTCCTTCAAGTGAAAAAAACATCTGTAGGGTGTCTCAAAAAAATGTTTCATAAAACTCCTGCCCCCTAGGGTTTTTCCCATTCCTCTTGTTCCTAAAAGTGTATACAAAATGTCATAGGTGCAGGGAAAAGTTTGCCCCTGGGGACCAAAAGTTTTGGAAAGTTCAGCTACTTTCCCGGTATTTCCTCCCTATTTTAAATTTTTGGGTGGGAACTTTGGGTAGGCTCATAATAATTTTAAACTGTCATTATACATTGATAACAGTACCCTAAAAGTTTAAATTACCCTGTGTTCATGTGAGTATGTGCATTGTGAACTCATTTAGAAAGATTTCCAATGTATCTCAGTATCTAAGGCATATATCATGAAAACTAGACATACCCATGAAAGCTTCCAGTCAGCAAAATTTCAGTCCATATAAATGTATTCCTTTTACATATAGAGCATAAAGTAGGCTTTTTACATGGAGTTTTAAAATATATGGTTCCTTTGTGTGAGTGTAGAGCTGCTTTAAAAAAATCATCATTTAAGAAGGTTATCTACAGCGATGACCACAATTCTTGAGCTGTAGTGCTTACCATGTAGTGCAGGAACGACGACCTCTTAGCACATATACATGTGATCATGCATGTAATATATATGCTAGATCCCCCTGGGGATCAGCATCACAGAATACAGCAACTCCTGGGAATCAGCATGCTTCACACACTACTGAACCTGCCCCCAGACTCCTATTGGCTAGTTTCACAGGATTCTGGGGACAGGCTTAGGAGTTTGTGAAGCATACTATTTCCTGGGCTACTCACTGCTGATTCATGGGGAGCCATCCAGCAGACATATGTTTTTATATGCTAAGCAGTCCCACTCCACCACTGCACTATATGGTCACTGCTGTAGCCATGTTACTGGTTATCTGTAATCCAAAGTGCTATCACATGATCCGCTACAGTTAATTGAGCTGCTTTGAATTCCTAGATGACAGTTACAGTATAATCAATGTGATACCCCTTATGGCAAGGCAGCAAGGTGCATTTCTATACAGTAACAGAAAAAAGCAGTGCTAAAAAATGAAATTATTCCAAATAAATTAATGAAAAATGTAATAATAAATAAAATACATTATAAATGAGTTAAAAACAATACATGAATTGATAAATGGACCCAAATGAGGATAATCACCAATTGTAGATATTGAAACCTACACTGATCCACGGTGGTAAGTGTGATGGAGTACTTATTAGTCACTTTATGGTATCCTGGTGGTATTTGTAATGGTTTCAACTGATGGCAAAAGATGAAATTAGCCAGCTCGGGAGTCCTCACTACTGCGAGTGATCAAGTGTCCATGTTGGATAGGGCAAGGGACTTCCAATACGTGAAGAGATGCGATCAGATGAATAATCCGGTAAAGGCAGATGTTCAGAAGTAGGTCAAAAGTCTTTGTCCAAATAGGGTCCAGAGAGCAGCAAGCACCAACTTGTTTTGCAGTAATAACTGACTGCTTTATCTAGATGTCTCTCCATATACATGGGTTCCATTTATATACCCTACTTACTTCCTGGATCATTTGCATAATTCATTGATTTGTTTGTATTATGTTAAAGAATAAGAAAAATAGCTTACTCGGAGACATTGTGTATAAGGATAACTTATTTAAGACATCATAAGTCACATTTATATAAACAGATGCAAAAACCAATAAAGAAATCATGGCACAACCAATTTCATGGAAGAATTTTACTTTTGGGTCATGCATTCCTAATCGTATTGTATATAGTATTATATAACTGTACACTCAAGGTTTGGGGCTTAGATGTTTAGCAAACCGCCTTGTAAGGGAACCAGATAGAAGAAACAGTGACGGTGATACTTACCGATCAAATCCGATTGGTGTGAGAATGAATGCTCGTTTTGTTATTTATCTCTGAAGTGATGTTACGCTCCCCATAGTTACTATGTAGCACACACGTCACTTCCGGTATTGTGCCGGCATCTGATGTTCTGAATTACTGCCGGAAGTGACGTTACACTGCAAAGTTCCCTGTGGATGTGCCTACGTCTCTTCCAGTGTTTGGACCGCACAGGTCATCTGTATGCTCAAAATATATAATTTCCGGATGTAAGTTACATCCTTTTCCGGCCACAGATCAGGATAATTATACAAAACATACAGTCTATGACACGCAAACCTAAACACGGAAGTGTCTGGAATTAACCCAACATTGATTCACTTTATCATTTATAGATGTACACCAGTGCATTAGATTTAACACATACATAAAACATGAATACATAAAAAACACTAACCAATTGCGATTGGTACAAGTATAATATGTGGAATAAACGCATATTTATAGAGATATTTATTTGGATGGCATGTTAGGTTTTTTTTTTATATGAATTCAAGAAGGTAAACCCCAAAACTTAGATTCATCTCAATAATAAAGGAGGGGGGGAAAGAGGGGACAGTCAAAAAGATGACACACACTAATTATATGACATATATTATAAAGACTAGAATTTGTATATGACTACAATAGTCTACATCTAATTTATTGCAAGAATGTGCATATGAAGAAGTACAGAGCAATAATTTATAGGACCACATTTAACTCCATTGAGTCATTAAGACCTTTGGGATATAAAGAATTAAACTTAAAAATCCAATAAATTTCTTGGTTATAGAGTATCTTACACCTATTCCCACCCTGTTTCGTGGTGTTTATCTCAGTTATCTGTTCTAGACCCAATAATTGTAGGTCTTTGGGGTCACTATTATGGCAGTCAAAGAAATGCAGAGAGACGCTATGAAGTAGATTTTTGTTAAGAATATTTTTGCAATGTTCTAAAAATCTTACTCTTAGGGGTCTGGTTGTCCTGCCCACATATTTAAGCCACAGCTCCATGTCAATAAATAGACAACATAATTGGTGTTACAATTTTTAAAGCCCCTGATGTCATGGGGCTTCTTGTCACCTTCAATTATTATTGATTGTGTTTTGTTTTGAATGTAACCACAGGTAATGCAAGAATTTCTGCCAAATTTATAACACCCTTGGGGTTTTTGGGTCAGCCACATACTTGTGGGACAAAAAGTCGATCTTACTATTTCCCCATTGTATTTGATGTATTTAAGTTCACTAGGTGCTAGTAAGGTTTTTAATGATCTATTCTTTTTAAAGATAAAATAGGTTTTTGATGGTAACATATTTTTTAGTATATGGTCTTGTTTTAATATATTATTTTTTTTCTGGATTATACCTTTAATCTCTTTATACTGGGAGTTAAAGGTTGATATAAAATGCATCTTCTTCTCCTTTAAGTTGGGACTCTTTTTCCTTTTTGTTTTTGTAATGCATCCCTATTGCACTTTTTGACCTCCTCTATTGCTCATTTTGCCAGATGTTCTGGGTAACCTCAGGATCGAAAGGATTTGCCTAAATCATTGGCCGTGGTTTCATATGATTGTAGATCTGAACAGTTTTGCCTTAATCAAAGCATTTGTCCCTTCGGAATGTTCCTTTTCCAGGAGGGATGGTGTGCACTATGATAATGTAAATATGAATTTGTTATAACAGTTTTTGCAAAAAATTGAGGTGTGAACACGGCCTCCTTTGATTTCTAAGCTGATATCCAAAAAAATCAATCATAATAGAGTGATACATGTGAGTAAATTTGATTTCTATACAGTACATGTAAGAATGGAACCTACAGTAATAGTCCAAATGACCTCATAATTACCATAAAGAGGAAAGCAAATTGGCCTTTCCTAACCACAACTGCAAGCAGTGTTCATTAACTACAGGCAACCAATTATTATCAATCAATACAAAATAATAACATACTGTAATAGATTATAATTTTGTGATTGAAGATAGTTTTGAGACACAATTATAATAATTAAATGTTTGGTGTGTACTCATGATGATGACAACAAAAGATTGCATCCATAATTTAAAGAATGTAGTCCTTACATGCA
Source organism: Crinia signifera (assembly GCF_055691185.1). Lineage (NCBI taxonomy): Eukaryota > Metazoa > Chordata > Amphibia > Anura > Myobatrachidae > Crinia > Crinia signifera. Next base: position 78,669,397 of record NC_139223.1, on the reverse strand, counting down.
TTTATTGTACTAAATGTGTTATACCGATTGTGTAATAAAGAACGTTATAATTGAGGAAGTCCTATATCCTCAGTATGTGAACCTTAATACTTTATGTATTTAACAGATCACAGTGATTATGCGTCTTCACTTATCTTAATTAATATTTTTTTCTTTTTGTTTGGCATCCATTCAATTTTTTTTTAAATTGGACCACAGAGTCCTGATCAGGGATTTATAGCATCCATTAATCAAATTTTCAAAACAGGCAGTAAAAAATTAACATGTCCTATTATTTAAATAAAAACAGCTAACACCATAAATATTCCATATTTCCATTAATGTCTTCTGTTATAAAATTATTTAGCTAAAATAAACAATATAACAACTGCTTATAAAAAATGTAATGCTCTGTCCAAAATAAGAATTAAAGTTCATTAATATTCAGTGAACTATATTTGCCAAAATAAAGAAACTGACATTGTAAAGGAAAGTGATTTGTATTTAATTAGTTAATTAAAACTTAAGAGTTTTTCTACTTAAAGTTTACAAAGCTTAAGTAATATTTTTAGCATGTTCAGTAAAATTCCTAAGTTTTGTATCATATTGTATTCAATAAATTTTGCAGGTTTGCACTGCTATATTGATCACAAAATAATATGCATATGTTGCCGGTTTATAGTTTAACCCCTTCACGACATTTGACGTATATATACGTCATGGCCGGGAAGTACTTCCCGACCGTTGACGTATATATACGTCATGGCTTAAAACTGTCACTGCGTCTAGAGACGCAGTGACAGAGGGACGATGTCTGCTGTCCCTGACAGCAGACATGTCCGTGCATGCCCAGGGGGGGCGGCGATGCCGCCCCCCCGTCGGCGATCGCTGTGATTGGCTGTTCATTGTGAACAGCCATTCACAGCGTTTTCTGTGTCACCGGCGAATAACGTTCGCCGGTGACACGGGATCGGAGGTGATTGGTGCTGTAAAGTACAGCACCAATCACCGCGGGGTGTAAGGGTGACACTGGTGTCACCCCACCTCACCCCTCCCGCCCCCAAAGGCCGTGATTGGTTCGTCGGACCGACGGACCAATCACAGCCATGGAGGGGGGTTTAAACTAACGGTGACTGCACTGCAGACGCCATTCCGGTCTGGAATAGCGTGCAGTGCGGTCACCGTGCCCAGCTGCCGCCTATACTGACCAGAACCCATCCAAAATACTTACCTGATCATTGATATTGCTTATGCTTGTGACATCTTGTGACATCCTGTGACATCTTGTGCTGCTGCGATTTATTAGATAGAGAGAGAGTTAGAGAGAGAGAGATAGAGAGAGATAGAGAGAGATAGAGAGGCCTAGTGCTATATTTTGTGCTGCTGCAGTGTGATAGAGCTATAGATAGAGAGATAGAGAGAGATAGAGAGAGATAGAGAGAGAGAGATAGAGAGAGATAGTGACAGATTGTGCTATATATTTTTTATATAACTGAAAGAGATAGAGAGAGATAGAGAGAGATAGAGAGGCCTAGTGCTATATTTTGTGCTGCTGCAGTGTGATAGAGCTATAGATAGATATAGAGAGATAGAGAGAGATAGAGAGAGATAGATAGAGAGATAGTGACAGATTGTGCTATATATTTTTTATATAACTGACTGCTGCCCCCCCTTTTGTGCTGATCAGTATAAATTAACTGATCAGCAACTTTTTGGGGGCGCAGGTTTTTTTTTATATATAGATATACCTGTCAGTGCTGCTGCTGCAGTGTCATAGAGTGATAGATAGTGAGAGATAGAGAGAGATAGTGACAGAGAGTGATAGAGAGTGCTAAATTTTGTGTCTGCTGCCCCCGCCTTTTGTGCTGATCACTATATCTGAGGTGATCAGCAACTTTTTGGGGGTACAGAGGTTTTTTTTTTTATATATACCTGTCAGTACCACCAAAGGTTGTGGACCTGCTGCCCCTCACTGGTAATCAGTGTCGCATCACTGATCACCTTTTTTTATTTTTTGTGAGTGCTGTGGGGTCTTTTTTACATTTTTTTTTTTACACACACTGTGATTTTGTGTGTGTCCTGTGGCCACTGTGCGCTGATCAGTGACGTACATCACTGATCAGCTTTTTCGGCACAGGGTTGATCTATTTTTTTTTTTTTTTGGATCAAATTCCTGTTGCCTTTGAGCGCTGTTCAGTGACGGACGTTACTGACCAACATCTGTGCTCAATTTTTGGCGCAGGACCTTTTTTTTTTTTTAACCCCTTCCATTTTTTTTTTTTAACCCCTTCCATTTTTTTTTTAACCCCTTCCATTTTTTTTTTAACCCCTTCCATTTTTTTTTTTTTGAACCCTTCAATTTTTTTTTTTGTATTTTTTTTTTTCTGCACTACATACACACTACACACTACATACCCCCCGGGTTGAAATAAAGTTTGTACCCCCCCCTACACTATACACGTGTTGAAACATTTCACTACCAGTAACACAAAAATATAAATGGCATCCCAAATGTCGTCCCAGTCATCCAGGAGAATGTATTCGGTGGAGGAGGCATATGCCATGCTTGCCTCTGACTCTGACACAGCCAGTGAGGCAAGCGGGGAATTTGAAGGATTTGTCTTAAGCTCCTCTTCCTCCTCTGATGATAAGGGACCCCCTCAAAGACGCCCCCGTAGAGCAGCTGAGACCCCCCCCCCCAATAATTGATCTCGTATGGACCCCACCACCAGACAATTTTGAGCCCCAGGTTCCTGAGTTTTTGGCCATCCCAGGAATCCAATTTGATTCAACAGGTCTCAGAGAAATTGACTTTTTCAAATTATTTTTCTCTGATGATTTTATAAATTTAATGGTGGACCAAACTAATTTATATGCCCAGCAGTTTATTGCTCAAAACCCCACGTCATCATTTGCTAGGTGGACCCCTGTAGATGCAGTAGAGATGATGACGTTTTGGGGTCTGGTGTTACATATGGGCATAGTAAAAAAGCCACAAATTAGGCAATATTGGAGTACAGATGTTCTGTACAGCACCCCATTTCACCGTATGGCCATGCCCCGGGCTCGTTTTGAGGCAATCCATAAATTTATACATTACACCGATAATGCACAGTGCCCACCCAGAGATGATCCCACCTTTGACAGGCTATTCAAAGTCAGGCCGGTCATTGATCATTTCAGTGCCAAATTTGCAGAGCTATACATCCCTGATAAATGTATTAGTATCGACGAGTCCCTTATACATTTTAAAGGAAGGGTTAAATTCCGCCAGTACCTTCCCAGTAAGAGGGCAAGGTATGGCCTAAAAATGTATAAGCTGTGTGAAAGCACCACAGGGTACACCCACAAGTTTAGGGTATATGAAGGGAAGGATTCAAGAATTGAACCACCAGAATGCCCCCCCTCCCTCGTAGGTGTTAGTGGAAAAATTGTCTGGGATTTAATGCACCCCTTCCTGGATAAGGGTTATCACCTCTATGTGGATAACTTTTACACCAGCATCCCCCTGTTTAAGGCCCTTGGTTCAAGAGGTACAGCAGCTTGCGGTACTGTGCGCAAGAACCAAAGAGGCCTCCCCAAAACGCACATTGCCCAAGTAATGAGAAGGGGTGAAAGCAGGGGAATATGCACCGAAAATATGTTGTTGGTCAAATATAAGGACAAGAGGGATGTCCTTATACTGACAACAATTCATGGAGACAGTACCACCTCCATCCCTGTACGAGGTACCAGTACCCACACCTCAAAACCAAATTGTATCCTAGATTACAATAAGTACATGGGCGGAGTGGATCTTTCAGATCAGGTACTGAAGCCGTACAGTGCCCTGCGGAAAACAAATATCTGGTACAAGAAGCTGGCCGTGTATATCATCCAGATGGCACTGTATAACGCTTACGTGCTATTCCGTTCTACCGGCCAGAGGGGGACATTTATGCACTTTCAAGAGGAAGTCATAAAGAGCCTAACATTTGGGAATCAGCAGGCAGAGGGCCCCAGTACTTCTAGTACTGGCCCCCGTATTGTACCAGGGCAGCATTTTCCCAACGAAATCCCCTCCACTGCAAGAAAGGGCAGGACACAAAAAAGGTGCAAAGTTTGCTATAAAAAGGGAATAAGAAAGGAAACTATTTTCCACTGTGAAACTTGCCCCGACAAACCCGGCCTATGTATAAAGGAGTGTTTCAAAATATACCACACATCTATGGATTATTAGGTTCATCATTTCACCGTGCTTCGGGGGTCTTGCTAATGCCACATAGCACCCACCATTCATTCCACCAGAATCTGAGCTGCAAAAACCAAAAATCACTCCTTCCCTTCTGAGTCCTGCCATGCACCCAACTGGTATTTTTTGGTCACATGTGAGGCATTGCCGTACTCTGGAGAAATTGGGGCACAGATTTTGGGGTGCTTTGTCTCCTTCATTCCTTGTGAAAATGAAAAATTTTGAGCCAGAAGTACATTTTTGTGTAAAAAAATTTATTTTTTTCATTTTCACTGCCCAGTTGTACCAAAATTGATGAAACCCCTGGGGGTTTGAAATGTACACTATACCCCTAGATGAATTCCCTGAGGGGTGTAGTTTGCAAAATGGGGTCACTTGTGGGGGGGTTCCACTGTATTGGTAATGCAACATAGCACCCACCATTCATTCCACCAAAATCTGTGCTGCAAAATCCAAAAATCACTCCTTCCCTTCTGAGTCCTGCCATGCACCCAACTGGTATTTTTTGGTCACATGTGAGGCATTGTCGTACTCTGGAGAAATGGGGGCACAGATTTTGGGGTGCTTTGTCTCCTTCATTCCTTGTGAAAATGAAAAATTTTGAGCCAGAAGTACATTTTTGTGTAAAAAAATGTATTTTTTTCATTTTCACTGCCCAGTTGTACCAAAATTGATGAAACCCCTGGGGGTTTGAAATGTACACTATACCCCTAGATGAATTCCCTGAGGGGTGTAGTTTGCAAAATGGGGTCACTTGTGGGGGGGTTCCACTGTATTGGTGCTTTGGGAGTCTTGCTAATGCAACATAGCACCCACCATTCATTCCACCAAAATCTTTGCTGCAAAATCCAAAAATCACTCCTTCCCTTCTGAGTCCTGCCATGCACCCAACTGGTATTTTTTGGTCACATGTGAGGCATTGCCGTACTCGGGAGAAATTGGGGCACAGATTTTGGGGTGCTTTGTCTCCTTCATTCCTTGTGAAAATGAAAAATTTTGAGCCAGAACTGCATGTTTGTGTAAAAAAATGTAATTTTCCATTTTCACATCCCAGTTGTACCAAAATTGGTGAAACCCCTGGGGGTTTGAAATGTACACTATACCCCTAGATGAATTCCCTGAGGGGTGTAGATTGCAAAATGGGGTGACTTGTGGGGGAGGTTCCTAACTTTTAGCACTTATGGTGCCTAGAAACCTAAATGGTGCCTAAAAAAAAATCTCATAAAAAGGAGGCTCCAAAATCAAGTAGGTGCTCCTTCTATTATGAAGCCTGTGGTTTGGTCAACGTGCACACTAGGGCCACATATAGGATATTTTTGAAAACAAAAGAATTGGGGGAATCAATTTTTAGTCACATTTCTCTAGTAAAATCTACTGTATTTGTTAGAAAAATGTATTAAAATTGAAACTCTGCAAAAAAAAAGAAATTTTGAAATTTCACCTACACTTTGTTTTAATTCCTGTGAAACACCTAAAGGGTTAACAAACTTCCAAAATGCTGTTTTGAATACTGTGAGGGGTGCAGTTTTTGAAATGGCATCATTTATGGGGGTGTCTCACATACAAGTCCCTCAAAGTCACATCAGAACTGAACTGGTCCCTAAAAAAATCAGTGTTTGAAATTTTCATGAAAATTTGAGAATTTGCTATTCATATTGTAAGCCTCCTAGTGTCCAAAAAAATTAAAAGGAAGTTGAAATAATGATGGAAACATAAAGTAGACATATGGTCTATGTTAGTTATTAACTATTTTGAGTGGTATGATTATTTGTCTCACAAGCAGAAAATTTAACATTTTGCAAATTGCTAAATTTTCCATTTTTTCACGATATTTTGGTATTTTTCACAAAAAAACACAGACTGTATCGACGAAAATTTACCACTAACTTGAAGTACAATGTGTCACGAGAAAACAATCTCAAAATCACTGGGATAAGTAAAAGCAAAAAAAAGTTATCCCCACTTAAGTGAGACATGTCAGATTTGAAAAAAAGGGCTCTGTCATGAAGGCACAAACTGGCTCTGTCATGAAGGGGTTAATAAATTATGTCAGTTTTGATGTTAGTTGTGGAAAAAGGATCATTTACTGTAGGTACAGATAAACAACAAAAACAGCAGTTAAGTCTAGTGGTGAAGAATGATATTACATTGCATTTAATATGACACAAAGTAAAACAATTGGAATTATATGCAGTGGTCTACAGAGCATATGCAGTTATTCACATTAGTTTCTGCCACATTAAAGTCTACATTATACATTTCCAAAAACACACAGACTCATGCAAAGTTAGACATAATTGGTCCCACTAATCAAACTGAATTAAATTAAATTATTAGGAAGGCTGCAAAAACTGTTATCAATTTTCAATGTCATGCAAAAGTGCCTTTTATAGGCTATATGTAGTTAAATATCAGTGATTGGACCAGGACCATGTGAAATACAAAATGGAGAGTGGAGATGCAAAGAGAAAACCGAATCAAGACAAAATAAATCAATTAAAAAGAGTGAGGGAATAAAATAATATAATGTAGTGTAAATATACTGTTATCATATGATATAATTAATGTACCATATATACTTGAGTATAAGCCTACTTTTTCAGAACATTTTTTATGCTGAAAAAGCCGGACTCGGCTTATACTCGAGTGAGGGTCCCACTTGAGTCAATAAGTTTTCCCAGTTTTTTTGTTGTAAAATTAGGTGCCTCGGCTTATATTCGGGTCGACTTATACTCGAGTATATACAGTACTTAAAAGGAATAGAACATAGTAGTGCAATGAAATAGAATTGGAAAACTATACCTATAAATTAAAAAGATGGTACAAATAATAATAGTAGTAATTTTAGGAATAAATACAATAACAATTTAAGATGGTGCTTGTCTAATAGCACGGCACCCGTTACGTAGTTAGTGTAGCATCCCTGTCAGAATCAGCGTAGTGTTCGCACGGCCAGTGTAGTTAGCATAGTCAGTCAGAAGTAGTGTAGTGTACCCGCTAGCATAGTATAGTCAGTGTCCCTGTTAGAAGTAGCATAGTGTTCCCACGTCAAGCGTAGTCAGCGTCCCTGTCAGATATGTGTTCCTGAAACACCCCCACTATCCACGCCAGCCCGAAGCGTGGGGGGCGCTTTACACATCCCCCCAACCTGCTCATACCCTCACTATCCACATTGGAGTGGAGTTGAATTTATAAAGTGTGGTGAGCACAGCGAGCCACTGAGCCCGAAGCATGGCGAACGGATGTGGAAGACATGTAAAGTAATCCGGGTCTGCTCGCCATGCTTCAGGCTCGGTGGCTCACTGCGCTCACCACACTTGATAAAATCAACTCCACGCCAACGTGGATAGTGGGGTATGAACAAGTCGGGGGAAGCGTAACTTATCCCCTCGCGGGGGTCACTTTGGGCTGGTGTGGATAGTGGGGGTTTGAAAAGGAAGCTCTCCCTGAATCAGACATGGGCAGGGTTGCCGTACCCTACTGCAATAATACGGAGATGGTGGAGCGTCTGCGACACACCTGCCTCTCAGACAGATGGAGCGCCTCTCCGCCGGTGCCCATATGATCCCCTCTCCACCGGCGTCTGCCAGCACAAGGGACCTGGCGGTTACCGGCGCAGTGTGAGAGGCGCTCACCAGGCTTGCCATGGATGCCAGGGACAGAGCCTGGCTGCCGCGGAGTCACTATGCTAACTACGCTAGGCAGCCATTGGGCTGTCGCGGAGTCACTACGCTAAATGCTGACAGCGTAGCTTAGCCTACGCTGAAAACGTAGCTTAGCCAGGCGCCGTGCTATTACACAAGTACCTTTTAAATTAATAGATAAAGATTACCAAATTGATTTAGGTTAAATTAATTAATGGTTACATTAATTGAATGGATGTCAATTATATTCATTTAACGGATGTAGGTTAAATTGATCAAATAAAAATAGAAGCATGGCTTAATAGAATTAAGAGTGAAAAAATCAATTTCACTACAGATAGCTAAAATTATATAGCAGGGAAAAAGACTGGTGGTAAATGCTAATATAATTGGAGATTATCACATAGACATAATAAACTCTAGGGTAAATTTCACAGTTTATGATGTAAGTGAGGGGCAGCAAGGATGTATAATAATGTTTAAAAATCTATATAAAATGTATTTTTAAGAATAGACTTAGCTCTAATTTTATATGATATGTATAGACAGACCAATATTATAAAATAATATTGATAAAAAATTGAAAAATTAGAAAAAACAACAACAATTAATGTTTAATAAATTATAATCTCAGGAAAGAAAACTTTTTTTTGCAGAATAATTTGGGTGAAAAGTGATGCTAGAGTAATATTATGAGGGGTATTAAATCCTGGGTCACTACTGTTGGTACATCCCGACAGCCTTGACCCTGTCCCATTTGCATTTTGATTGCTTGTATATCAGCAGGCAGGATTCAATGTCTCGCCTGCCGATCAGTAAAAAGGGGGCATGGCCATGTAAACAGCCGTGGATTGTGGATAAGGCCATGTGTGGGAGATAAATTGCCGTGAGCGCGCTCCCGCTGCCAGCCCTTCATGGCCACTGGTCGCAGGAGCATGCTCCTCCGATTATGGTGAAAAATTGCTGGTCGCTGGTGCGCAATGCACTGTGCACCAGCGACCAGTGATTTCTAGTCAAAATGAGGTAGAGTCAGAATGAGACAGAATAGGTTGCAATTTTCAGCCAAAATCGCTGGTTGCTGATGAAAACAGTACAATGAGCAATATATTGCTGAGCGATTTTAAGCCAAAATCTCTCAGCGTCCAAATCGCACCGTTGCGTACACAGCTTTAATGATACAGAAATGTAGTGAAGCATATGAAATTCACTAGGTGCACCAAAGTTGCTTCTGCCACTATTGACTGAGTTGTCACAAAGTTTGACACATGTGGGTAAATCAGACAAGGCAGGACCAATTCAGGCCTACTGATATGCAGCTGTCTGCTTTTTTCCTTGTAATTCAAATTGACTTCAATCAAGGATCTAAGAGAGTGTTGCAAAATACACTCATGTCTGTAGACATTTCCACATGTTGACTACAGCCTTGCAGGCAGCTAGTCAGGGCCGGACTGGCCATCTGGCTCTTCTGGCAAATGCCAGAAGGGCCGATGGCCTTGTGGGCCGGTTTTGTGCATATTACTGAGGGCAGCGCGGTCATTACAGACTACAGATTGACTTCATGAAGCCGCAGCGTCATGACGCGCCAGTGTCAGAGAGCCGCGCCAGCGGGGTTAGCTCAGCCTGAGGTGCCGGCGTGGGTGTCAGAAAATGAAAGGTCCCATGGAGGAGGCAGAAAGAGCCGACGCTCCCCGCTCTGCATCCTCTCTCTCATTTCTGCTGTCCTGCCGGTCTGCGCTGCCTGTCACAGTGTGTGTATGACAGGCAGCAGCACCAGAAGCCTTACACACAGAGCTGATCTGTACCTCCCAAGTGTACGCGCAGGCTGGCTGTAATAACTGCGTCTGCCTGCTGCTTGATGGATTTCTCTGCTGCACGGAAGTTTTCACCCTGCACTCCGATTACAAGCCCGGCCCTCCCCCTCTACAAGCTGCTGCTGCTTAGAAAGATTTAACCCTCTGCCATCCTGGTTTTTACAGTAAGCTTCAAAAGTGTGTTTAATTTTTGTATGTATGTGTGTGTGTGGGGGGGTAATGAGAATAATGTATTGTGTTATATTTTGTAGTGGGCATTACAGTTTGTGCCACAGTGTGTAACGGGCATTATGGTGGGTGCCATGATGTGTAGTGGGCATTATGATGTGTGCCAATGTCGAAATGTGTAATGGGCATAATGTATTGTGTCATAGTTTGTAATGGGCATTACAGTGTGTACCACCATGTGTAATGGGCATAACTGTGTGTGCCACCATGTGTAATGCGCATTACGGTGTGCTGTATAGTATGTAATGGGCATTACGGTGTGTTCCATAATGTGTAATGGGCATTATGGTGTGTTCCATAATGTGTAATGCCTCCTTTTTGTGATGCCACGCCTCCTCTTCGTGAGGCCATGCCACCTTTTCGTCTTCGCCGCGCAAGGGACCCGTCTGCTTCAGGTGGGCCTGTGTGCTGAAAAATGCCAGGGCCGATTTCTGGTCCCAGTCCGGCCCTGCAGCTAGTAGATAGCTAAGAATTTAGTAGAAGGCTTTTTATGCAGAATTTATACACCCGTGGCAATATTTTTCTGACCAAAGCATTTTACTGGGCAGTTCATTTTCTTAAAGGTGTAAAATAGTAGATACAGTACTAAGGGCCAGATATATCAATCATCAAAAAGTGATAACATTGCACCAACAGGAAATTCACTTTTTTGATGGATAAGATGAACACTACCCACTTTCATTGGTTGGATGGGGCATCCCCATACTATATCGAGAGTATGGTTATTAAATTCTATCTCTTCTACATTTATTGTGATTGTTTATTGTGATTGTATATTGTTATCATTTGTAGTCTGACCTTATTTTTCCTACTTGTGAATTAAGCTATTCATGTGGAAATGTTTAGGCGGGTATTCAATCCAGGATTCTGACTGTCAGAATGTCCCGACAGTCAGAATCCTGGGCCTTTTTAATTTCTCTCAACTGTAATGCAACAGCCAGAATTCAATGTTCTGTGTCATGAGGATTGGCGAAAATGCCCATGGATTATCCAAAAAAGACGTAAATTTGACAATCCATGGCCATTTCCGACAAAACAGATCCATCTTTTAAAAAGTCAGATCTGACACCCTTCTATGGTTGTCAGATCTGAATGCTTCACTACATTTCGCTCAAAAAAACAGAGCGAGGGGGAATTGGCGTATGAGGGGGGTGCGTTGAATACTGACAGGGTGAGTGGTGAAGCCCTGCTCGTTGTCGCCGCTCGCCCACGGCATTGAATACACCCCAATGCTGTCATAAATGGCAGCATTGTACCTATATTTCCCCTGTCAGGAAATATCGGCACACATTGAATACCGTCCTAAGAGCATCAGTAGTTACAGAAAAAGTTATTAACAAAGTATAAATTGAATGTAATATATTGCTACATTTTTTTTTTCTAAATTGGACATTTTAATTTCAATTATATTAAAAAGATTTTAATAATAATATGTCATCCATTTCCATGTCCATATCTTTTCTGTGAAACCATACAAATATTAATGAGTGTGAGAGACCTTCCAGCTTCTACTGCATTGAGCAGAGATTTATTTTATATAGAAATAGGTAGGTCTACGAGATAAAGCAGCCGGGATCAAAGGTCAGATTGCTTCCCGCCCACACAAACCGCTTTGGAAATGCCTATAACCATGATTTGGGAACCTCTACACTATAAACATGAGTCAGAAAGCTTTATAAAGGTTGTTTGGGCACCATTACCATCTTGTTATTTTTATTGTGTCTTAGCATCTGAGATGCCTTGTGAAGAAACATAGGTATGTAGAATAGGTAACAGCAGGGCATAAAGTGGTCATGCAGAGGTGTGGGAACTCATTTCTCTATGCCACCTAATTACACCCCTCCCCTCCCCCCATTAGGCAGAGACAGGGCCAGTGGTGGGTTTTTTGGCATCCCCTTGCAAACTAGAATGCTTTTCTGTGAGAATTACTGTGCAGGGCCAATGTGGAGGTTAAAATGTTCCACCTCACCATTAGAGGTGGTGGAACTCGGTTCCACCCCATTCCCTTTCACTTTAACCCCTGGGTAACAGTGATAAACACCAGCATTAAAATAGTTACACATTTAATATTCAATCATAAATACAGGATACAAAATAAGAATGATAAAATGCTTAAGGACTATTCTATTGAAATATAGCATAAGTTAGCATATAGCAAAATGTTTGGAATCCCTAACACGGACAAGATGTAGGGCTGTAACAAGGATGGCACAATGATGGCACAATGCAGCACAAGTGGGTACACAGGGGTGACATCCTGAAACGTTTCACTGCTTAACTGCAGCTTTTTTAAAAAGGACCCTAGGGACATCTTCCTGGTTCTGAGGTTCCTGGATAACTCAATGTCATTACTAATACCATTAAAGACATTTGATCGAACATATTAATAACAGACCCCATTTGCATAAGCTTACCCCTCAGCACCTATATGTGGAACCTATGGGTAAATACATCACAATACTATGAAACATATGCCATATTTCAATTGATTAGTCCTCAGTGCATTTTATCTTTATTATTTTTTATCCTGTATTTATGATTTCATATGAAATGTGTTACTATTTTAATACTGGTGTTTAGTGCTGTTACCTATTGATTTTTCTGTGTTTCTTGACTATTGACTTGATATATAGGTATGTAGAAAACATTTCATTCTCTACCAGCTGACCAAGAAGGAGTTGGCACAATGAGTGCTAATGTGGGAATATTGAGGGTGTAAGCCAGACAATAAGCCAGGATTGTAAAATATAGAAGTTATGCTGTGTACACACGGGGGCGATGGGTGCTGAAATCGCTGGAAATATGGTCACTGGCGACCATATTGCCAGTGATTGGGAGTGTGCCGGGTGCGCGCTCCTGTTTTCAGCCCCTTTCTAATCGCTGGTCGCAGGAGCTTGCTCCTGCGACCAGCTAATTACCTCTGCGGCACCGCCAGCAGAGGTTCCTTTTCATCAGTGACCATCTCTGGTCGCTGATGCAAAGGAGACACTGGGCAATATATTGCTCAGCAATATATCTCCCCCCGTGTGTACGGGGCTTTAGTGGTGATGGTGATAAGGAAATGTGTGTGAGGGTCCTGTTTTTTTCCCAGCAGGATAGCATGGGGCAGATCATTGGGTGGATCAACTATGTTTTTGTTGATCCATGCACTTAAGTTTGCTTTTTTATGCAATAGATAAGCATTAATTTGAACCAAAGGCATTTTTACTTAATTGATTGAAATTGGCTAAATCCCTTACCTCATGATTATTGGTTTTAATTGCAATCCTATGAAACTAATAAGATATGCACAACACTAGTTGTAAGTCCAGCGCTAAGAAGGTCCGACGACAGCAACTCTTTAAATGTAATAACATATTTGTTTAATTTTATGATGCTCTAACCAGTGCTGCTGCTTGTATGGGATTGCTAAAAAACTCCCCAAAAAGGAATGCAAGGATATGTAGTAACAAACTGCGCCTAGGTCAGAGCACTACTAAGAGTTTAAATACCAATTTATTGATATTCCACAGAACAAAATCTAATATACAAATCTAGAATTCGATTGTGGCCACAATTAAATAATTAAATTGATTAATAAAAAAGAAGACATACAAACACACAACATATAATAAAAAAATCCTTCTGAATAATAGTCCCCAACATTACAGGTTAGATGCTTTTTGGCATATGACGATATTAGTGGGTTAGTCTGTAATAGATCCAGTAATATTGTTAGACAGTCTTGTATCATCACTGCTGTGATGTAATCAACATATTAGTAATTATAGCAAATGCTTATTTGCATGCAGATGTTAATAGCAAGCTGTAGGTTACCTTATTAAAGGTGCAGTGTGTTTATGTTTGGCCAGACAATACAATCCAAATGTGCACTGCGCTGGAAAATGGGCATCAAAAAATGTGTATACCATTAATATTAATATTAATTAGGACTGTATAAAGTGGGAACCTTGAGCCCTTGAAAATATAGGGCAATCCAGGACTATCACGTCACCCTTGTCTGGATATATCCAAATATCAACCAGACCAATCAGGATGGTAATATAAACCCCTGTCAGCAATATATGACAAATACCATTAAGTTCATAATATCCCGGTGATATATGTTTTAAACAATGCAAATTTGACTCTCAGTCTATTGATTCACATACCAATTGTATTAGATTGTTATATATTATATTTTATTTGTGTTTTTATTAATTATTAAATAGTTATATTTTCTGAGAACCGTCTGATCCATTTATTGGTACACCCAGCGCTGGCACATCCTCTTTTTTATTAATTCCTTAATAGGATATGCCTGTCACCTGGTCTCAAAGTTATCTTGAAGATACCAATGACTTACATTAAGATACATTTCCAGTAACTCTACAAATATTCTAACAGTTTTAAGAATTTGTATGCTTATACAGCATATACAGTAGACTTAAAATAAGTAAACTACTTGGTAAATTAAGTATGAGAGGAGATTTATCTAGACCCAACAGTTTGTCCAAATTGTTTTACATTCTCAATTACGGAAAAGGTAGATTGTAAAAATGGACTATGCCTGTCATTCTGTTACATACATTACTTTAAAAAAAAACTTTTGAACAAAAATGTTTAAATCCTTTATGATTCAAAACTTTAATAAGTAATATGCAAAATGTAGGTAGAAGGACCAATTAGTACAATTTTGGAAGTACATTCTATCAACTAACTAGAGTCCCTTTTCAGAGTTTTTTTTTCTACATTACAGTATAAAAGATATTCTGCCTTTCTTTGCATTTTATTTTTCTTCCTTTTGTTTCATGTTCTTCCTCTTTTTGTTCTTATAACTACCTCTTTTATTTTTTTATAAAGGTTATCTAGATTTTACTTACTGTAACCTGTAACTAAAATGTGTTACTTCCCATTTTACCCTAGCAACCTTTAATATTAAGAATTCTGACTCATCTGTGAAGTTACTGTACTGAGTTTTTGACTGTGGCTGTGAGCCAAGTCACAAAACTGCACATAGGTAGTCATATAATCATATATAAGATAAATACATTAAAATGTGTACCACTTCAAAAGCATACAGTATAGTTGTTGTACTATCTAAAACAAAACAGCATTCATGTGCATGATAGTGATTAAAAGTATATGCTCATTGATCATGGCAATGCATTGCAGCATGCATAGTGTGGAATAGTGGGAGCGTGCAAATTCACAAACTCACTTTCCATTCACTAGGAATGGGGGAAAGGCAGGTGTGAATTAGGTCATTGGTACAACACCATCTTAAATACTATGTCCAATTCAGGAGGCCATATCTCCAGAAGGTTGCACATACATTAGAGATGGTACAATTAAGGGCAACTAAGATGGTGCATGGCCTACAATACAAAACTTACCCTGAAAGACTAAAACATCTTAATACAGTATGTATAGTTTAGACCAGAGAAGGGAAAAGGGGTACATGATAAGAAATTTCAAATATATCAAGAGTTATAACAAGGTCCAGGAGGGAAACATTCTTTAACTGAAGGGAAGTATTAGAACACATGGGCATGCACTGAAACTGGAAGGAGATACAGTAGGTTCATGGGGAAAATAATTTAAAGAAAGGGCAGTGGACAAGTGGAATAGTCTACCATCAGGGGTGGTAGCGACTAAGTATGTAGAACAATTTAAACATGCCTGGGATAGGCATAAGGATATCCTTAAAAATACATTAGGATCAAATAGGATTTAAGGGTAACAATATGGTTTAAAATGGGACCGACTAGATGGGAAGAATGGTTCTAATTTGCCATCAAATTCTATGTTTCCCCCTACTTCCCCCCAATGTGATGTGGTGCTGACAGAAAAGTAAATGTATAGCAAAAGCAGCAAGCAGCCTTTATCTTTCACTTCCCATAAGAAGCTAATATTTTATGCATATTTTATGCATTATGAACTATTTCTAATTATAAAGTAGAAGACCAAAAAAAACTCGATAGACCAGACACAGCTAATGGATCAAAACTATATTAGTGTTATAAGGAGAAGAATTGAATTGGCCTATTTAGAGCTGGTTACAGTATTATTGTATTGTTATGCCTGTTATTATTCTGTGTTGTCATATCCTGAAGGTTCTCTACCAACATAGACTACATATCAGCTCTGGCATGGCCACATCCTGAAAATACACTTTTGAAAATAACATTGGCATCTTTTCCTTCTCCAGCTATGGCAGATTCAGGCTTTCTGGAATGATGGAGCTCTAGCTTTTTCATTTCATAGTTACATAGTTACATAGTAGGTGAGGCTGAATAAAGACTTGCGTCCATCTAGTTCAACCTATGTTTATAGTAGCTAATACCTTGTTATATAGTATGTTCTGATATTTTAAAGACAGATTGTTACTTATTCATACCCAAGGATGTTTTTAACCAATAAATGTTTATCCAACCTTATTTTAAACGTATTTATAGTGTCTGCCGACACCACTTCCTCAGGAAGAGAGTTCCAAAGTTTGACTGTTCTGACTTCTAGATGAACAAAATCTTTTTTTCTTCTAATCTAAACTTGTGCCCTCTTGTCCTATATTCCTGTCTAGCAGAAAAAGGGTGCTTGACAGTTCCTTATATTGGCCCCTAATATATTTGTACATGTTGAGCATGTCCCCCCTTAAACATCTCTTCTCTAGTGTAAATAGTCCTAGCTTGCTTAATCTCTCCTCGTAGCTTAAAGTCTCCATTCCCCTAATAAGCTTAGTTGCTCTTCTTTGGATTTTTTCTAATTCTATTATGTCCTTTTTATAGTGTGGGGCCCAGAATTGTACTCCGTATTCGAGGTGCAGTCTAACCAATGATTTGTACAGCGGCATAATTACTTTTGAATCCCTAGTTTCCATGCCCCTTTTAATACATGCTAGAGTTTTATTGGCCTTTTTAGTTGCTATATTACATTGAGCACTACACCCTAGTTTGTTGTCTATTTGGACTCCTAGATCCTTTTCGAGTACTGAAGTACCCAATTCATCCCCGCTTAGGTTATAACTAGCACACTGGTTATGTCTCCCAAGGTGCATGACCTTGCATTTGTCCACATTGAACCTCATCTTCCACTTTTTTGCCCACTCGTCTAGATTGTCAAGATCATTTTGAAGCGTGGTGACATCTTCTGATGATTTAATAACTCTGCTCAGTTTTGTATCGTCCACAAAGATGGATACATTGCTGAGTAACCCTATCCCAATATCGTTAATAAAAATGTTAAACAAAATGGGCCCTAGAACCGAACCCTGTGGCACTCTACTTAGTACTGGTATCATATTTGAAACTGAACTGTTCTTTATTACACAGCCAGTTCCCTACCCATCTGCAGATATTTGCCCCTAATCCCAGGACCTCCATTTTATTTATCAACCTCTTGTGTGGTACGGTGTCGAAGGCTTTAGCAAAATCTAGGAAAATCACATCTACAGCATTTCCATTATTAAGGTTTTTGCTAACCTCTTCATAGAAACCCAGTAGATTAGTTTGGCATGAACGATTTCTCACAAAACCATGCTGGTTATAACTGAGTAAACTATGAAGGTCTAATTATTCCTGGATCCCATCTCTGAAAAATCCTTCAAATAGTTTACCCACTATTGATGTTAAACTAACAGGTCTGTAATTAGCGGGATCTTCCTTTTTTCCTTTTTTGAATAATGGCACTACCTCTGCTATTCTCCAGTCTTTTGGTACCTTTCCTGATGATAGTGAATTATTAAAGCTATAATGTAGAGGGGAAGCTAATTCCTCCCTTAATTCCATTAGTACCCTAGGATGAATACCATCTGGCCCAGGTGATTTATTTGTTTTGATTTTGCTGAGCCTCAATATTATTTCCTCGGTAGAGAAATCAATATTGAGGTCTGGCTTGTTCATCCCATTTGTGGTATGTGTGCGTTCCACAGTCTGCTCTCCCTTAGTAAACACTGATGAGAAGAACTCATTTAACAGTTCCTCATGCTTTGGGATTCTTTGGGCCATTGTACACCTTGCAAATAAAATATTTGTCTCTATTGCATAAATTAGAAGACACATTGGGCCAAATGTAATAGGGTGAGAGTTTCAGAAAATGAGAGATTTTGGGAGAGTTTTCCCATGTTTTTTAAAGCAGCAATCAACTACATGGCAAAATCAACCTGGTTTTGCAGTGTAATTGATTGCTGCTTTAAAAAACATGGGAAAACTCTCCCAAAATCTCTCACTTTCTGAAACTCTCACCCTATTACATTTGGCCCATTGTTTTGTTTGGCTTGCTTAATTTTACAATCATATAATTCATACATATAAACCGAGGAATTTGTAACCTGCTCATCAGTGCTATTGCAACTATGGGCATTATTCATACTTCCATGTGGCTGCACTATTCCTTACTATCATGAATCAGGCTTAATTTTCTTTTCTGGTGATTCCTTCCTTTCTCTTAAGGGCCTACACACATACCGATGAGCGTTCTGAGCAATGCTTGATTGTTCAGAATGCTCAGATCACTTGATGTACCACTGAGCGATATGTCAGGGCCAGTGTTCTCCATGAGAACACTGGACCTTACCCTGGTGACCCCGGAGATTAACTAGATTTATCCAGCATGCTGGATATTAATCACCGGGGTGATCAACTATATCGCTATGCCCCTATATATGGAGTGATGTAGGGACATTTTGTGAAATCGCTTAGAAAATACCCCTTAATCACTATGTGTGCAGGCCCCATTAGTCTTTCTAACAATCTACCTTCTGATATAAGATAAAAGATCTGCAATCGTAGTCAGTTTTGGATCATTGCTTGATGCCTTCTGTGAAGAACTTTTCATCTTTAGATCATTAGGCCAATTTTTACAAATGGAATATGTGTCAGCTTTAAACCTTTATCAATGTCAGAAGATTCTCTTTTGCAATCAGAATGTTTAACAGAGTTCTGATCAGACTTTAAAGTTGTTGCTTTACCAATTTTAGCACTTTTATCAACAGCATATATTTTTTGAGCTGATGACACATAAGTGCCATTTTAATTTAATTTTTCGTCTATGATAACCTTTGTTAAAATTCTGTGCAAAACTGATGTCTATGCAGCAAGGGCCAAGTATAGGTAAGTAAGCAGGGTAGCCCCACAAACCACATGCATAGTCCAACTGGAACTGAATAATCTATGCTATTTTTCCTCCTGCCTAGTGCCTTACTGCTAAAATATCCTTCCTACTTGTATGAGAGCCTAGTGCTCATCTACTATGTGTGCTCTCCTTACTTAAACATACATTATGTTCCAAGTGCATATCTACTATGTGTGGCCTCCCTGATTATCACATCAAATGTAGTGCCCAGCACTCCTATGGCCTAGTGCCCACCTACTATGTGCAGCCTCCTTAATTATAAAATGCCATGTCTTATTTGTTGATACAATAGTCATACTAAGGTTAATTTATATATTTGACAGTTAATGACTATGGGGCCTATATAGCAACATGTTTTCACACCCTTTGCATGTTATTTTAGCTTTACTGAATTGTATCAATGGGCTTTATATGGACATTTTCCATAGCTACCCAATGCCAAAAAATGTACATATAATTAAAATACTGATATGTACAGTATGGGCAATGCAATCAGCCTTATTTTACTTCTTCAGATGTGTAATTAGAGGCTTTGTTCCATTTCCGCTATTCCTGCTTTGTCCTTGCTGCATGAACTCAAGCAGAGAAGATTCTAGAGCCAGCTTCATGGAGCCAGCTGTGATTATCCTCTGTGTCTCTATATAAAAAAAAAACTGATATATTTGTCTGCTACAGTATTAAAACATCAAAAAACCCAACCAATTTCATGTTTTTACATGAACAGAATTTTACCTGGTTGTAGTTGGCATTACAACGAATGTGATGCTTTCAATCAGAAGCCCAGCATTAGAATCCTTACACCTGTTAATGACCATGCTGGAATCATGACAGCTAGAATCTAGTAGGTATGCTGGGGCGGGTAAGGCTTTGGCTGCAGAGAAAAGGGTTAGCCTGTAGAAATAGAGTGTTAGGTTTAGGCTGTGGGAAGGAAGGGTTAGGTTAAGACTGTGGGAATGGAGAATTAGAGCTATGATTAGGGTAAGTATTAGGATTAGTTTAATTGCCTGCTTTTGTATCAGGATGATGACAGTTGGGATGCATGTGTCTGTATTATGCCCACCACCATCCAAACTGCTGGTATCTCATACCCAATGCATTTAACCATTTTTAATTGAAAGAAAAAACAAATACCAATATCACAAACCACAGCACATAAGGAATATTGGGTAATCCACAAAAGGAAAATAGTTTAATAGCCAAAACCAATGCCAAAGCCTAAATGTGGGTGTAGTGTACATCTCTATTAAAACAAATGATATATACGTCTTGTTCAATAAGTGAAGCAACAAGACCTCTCACACGTGTAATGTTCTCTGTTTCATTATAACTTCCCACCAGTTTAGAGTAGGTGGACCACTCGTTCCCCTCATGACCATTAGACTGTACCTCATATCAATCATACTTTCCCAACATAAGTTGCAAGATGGCATGGTAGGTGCAAACATTGTCAATATGTAGTAGATTTATGACAAATAGGATGTTCTATACAATGATAATATGTCATTGAAAATCGTTTGGTGCACCGACAATGATAACAGCAGGAAATATGTTCAAAATGAGTAAAGATCTATCCAGCCAACCATGTCCAGTAGCAGTGCAAGAAAGCCAATAATGCCTGGTGAGACCTCCACAGCACTCTTTGCACTATATTGTTTCAAGGGAAATTAAAACTTTGTTTCTGAGAAATTATACTTGATAGATTTTAGTCCTGGATCCTCAATAGTCTCATTAAATAGCAGCGCTCTTAAATAGCAGCGCTGTACACTACGCTCCTCAATGTTCAATCAAGTTTCCACCAGGCCCACCATAATACAACTGATATTGAGACAGTTTGACTGAAATGAGACAGTCTTTGGTCTTGTGGTAGAGAGAACATTCTACACTTGAGAGGGGTTTATACTTTACTTATTGAACTACTCTTGTACTTTTTGAGTTAGTGCGAAAAATGCTAAATACTGTAGTTTATAAATGTTGCAATAAAAAAACACAATCTACTGACTGGTCATAGATGTAAAACCTCTTTGGTCATTAAAAAATCAAGTTTTATAACATGCAAATTATTAGTCTAAGCTTTTATTTTATTAGTTATTTCATTAAAATAAAACATTTTTTATTATAGTCAACAGAAGTAGCATTCTGTAGCCAAAAATAAAATGTGAATTATAGTGGATCCAGAGCAGAGAAGAATTATTCAATCTGAATGTTTTAACATTTACTTATTTGTATTAAAACGTTTAAATTTGAAATGTGTGCCGATATTCACTTTTCTCAAAGGGAAATGCTATTCTTAGGATGAAGAACTCATAGCAAAACACTTTTACTTTCATCTTACACCTTGACATCATTTGATAAATGTTTCTTTTTATGAATAGTTCTCTACTCATGAAAAAATGCTCAATGGGACATTGGCCTCCTGGGGGAAGGCAGCGTCACCTACTCCCAGAGTGGGTAATATTTCTCTGCCATAAATGATTTATTTGGCATGCTCCAGCAGCACAAATGAAACCAAATGTTTCACAATCCAGAATCTATGATATTCAGCTTTATGAGAATCGATAAAAAAACAAAACATATCACTCGTTAGTTTTATTATACACTGTATTTTCTTTTTTAATTCAATGATTTTCATTGAAATTTTTTAGATACAATAAACATATTCCCCCTCCCCCTGCGTGGACAGTAAATGTAAGAAACACTAACATCAGATCCCGCATAGTTGGTAGATCAGCATCCATAGGGAATACATACAATAAAATACAGTCGATCTGTTAATAGCAATGAGAGACCATACGGAGACATGAAAAAAAAAGTTTTGCATTACAGGATATGTGAACTACCACAGAATACACTGCTCAAGATCTTTTGGAACATTTTACCTAAAAACGTATATAGTTAGTAACACATGATATAGCATGCCATGCCATTACTATAGATGGTCAGGAAATTGTCAGCCATTATTTTGTGTTTGTCTTGTAATTCATCGATTTCATATGACAGAAGTATCTTGTTTGATTTAAAAAAAGATAGAAAACACCCAACGCGTTTCGTCAACAAGTGACTTCCTCAGGGGTAACAATTCTAGGTGGTGAAAACATCAATGGCAGTTATACTATGTCCTTATACAGACCTTAAACATATTGGACTGTTACCACCTAGTGATGCATTTAATTGATGATGTACTGCAAACCATTATGTATGCACTAATGCTAATGCTATCATACCACCTAGCGATGCATTTAATTGATGTCGTAATGAAAACCACTCTGTATGCACTAATGCTATCTGCTCGATGTTACAAACTATTTAATGTACAATTATCCTAATTTTGATTGATAACACTATGCCATGACACTGATACTCCCCTACACCCCTCATATTTGTAGGTGTTTGGGAGAATATCGCTTTCTTTGTTCCTGCCGGATTATCTGATTTTTAGAAATTTTTATCCAAACTGGGTATGTGAGATCTGTTTACATTATACCATTATCTGTATGTACTCTTGCCCTCAATCCTCCTACATGTAATAATATACCCTCCTCCTGACATTGGTGTATACTACTTTTTTAGATGCTGCCTATTGTGCACATCCTAATAGAATCCATCGGAGATCCCCCTACTTGTTGTTTTGATAGGACACTAGTATACGCAATTTGCGCATCCAGTGTTTGATCTTCATATAGGTATGTACATTTGAAATTACTCTCTCTCTTTTTTTCGATCCATTAATGGCCATAAATATAGTAGCTAATATGATCTCCTCCATTTTTCTGTTTTCACCACCTAGAATTGTTACCCCTGAGGAAGTCACTTGTTGACGAAACGCGTTGGGTGTTTTCTGTCTGTGTTGAAATCAAACAAGATACTTCTGTCATATGAAATCGATGAATTACAAGACAAAATCTTTTATCATTGTTTTTATGTGATTTTGTATTGAAATTACCAAACTGTAATATGATTCTGTAATTACTACAGCAATTGTGGTGGTGTTGATTCATACTGGTGGCACACTCTCTTTCCGCTCTTTCCATTTCTCTCCCTTTCCTCCACTAACAGGGGGGACAAATTGAGTTGCTGCCAAAACATATCGATATTAGCGCATTGAAAGGGTATCCCATTTTCTATTATTTTGTGTTTATAAAAGAATCTCTGATTTATCCTACAGTAATTCAGTCTAGCATGTTTCTCACATATAACAAATAGAGGGATGAAGCACCCTGTTATGTAAAGGCAATAACTGGCATACTATGGTACTGTACTCTTGTTAGAACTTCAGACCATGGGGTTATTCTGTTTGATTCCACCAATTGAGTCCACCAAATCCCGCCTTGTGAATGCTGGCCTGGCCACCGCCCATTCTCAAGGGTGATTCCCTTGCAGGATCTGCAAATGGATGTTACACAGTAACATCCATTTGCAGCCTAGTGGGATCCATCCACATCATTTGATGGTCAGCAACCATCGAATGATGGCGAAGGTGAATGCATATTAAGTTGACTCTAAAGTCACTTACATATGTGTGGAGGTTCGGCAGGAAGTGGACGGGCAGCTGACAACTTGATGTAAGCTGTCCACCCCCACACCTGCATCATCAGGGCATTTTAATGAGAACGCACAGCTTTCATATGGGAATGCCACCACCCCACGCCCCTCCACCTGCACACTTGGGTGCGCGCACCCAAAGAACACCCTGTTTGCCATGGCCACACACACCAGGCATATGCACATGTGCAGAAATGACCCTGGGCATGCTCATACACCCACCATCTGAGCCACTGCAAAAGTCTGGTCTCTGCAAACGGACCAGAAATAGACCCTATATGTCCAGCAAAGTTATAAGTAAGGAACATTGAGCTCTTAACTGGGATTACAATATGGTAAATGTGTTGTGTCAGAACATAATGTTCAAATATCAGGTGAATGGGTGGTTAAAACATGCAAGTTGTTTTTCCCAGTACATTTTGTATGCATGTGTTAGAATCTCCAGGAACATGGCTCTGATGACATTTTCCACATGATTTCTGTGCCACTTACCAGTCAGGTCATTATCATCTGTGGGAGAAGGATGTGTATTGTGCGCCTCCCTAGTTTTGGGAACTGCACACCGTGTAACTATTATAGATGGGTAAGACTATAATGCATTATTTATGCTAATTAAATGCTAAGTAAGAAATACATGTGAAATGTTTGAGTCAAAACTGCTTAAGGGCTAATCGAAAAAAAAATATCTATCTCTGTCACAGCTATTGTCTTCCTCTTTTCTTATGCTAAAATACATCAATGAAAAGATTTATATGGCCTGCTTTAAGCATAAAAATGTGTGCATGAAAAAGATTGATTTTATACTCAGAAATCATCTTTATTACTATATGTATGTGACAGTGACTTTGTCATGTACAACTCCGACGACATCAGCCCGGCAACTGCTGCCCCTTTAGGCCGAGTGACCAGGGGAAGGGCTGGAGTCCCCTTGAACAAACGGGGAACATAGTATACAACCTGTCATCCAAAGTCCTTACACCTGCTAAAACTTCATTACTTCAAAAGGGACTCTCTTTTGTCGCCCCCCAACATCACATTGATCTCTAATGGAGAGTAGACCAATACTGTTTCGACAGAACCATGCGGATCCAAAAGTTTTTTCAACATCACCCACACAATCCCCCAGAAGAACATAGCACTCATATTGCAAAATAAAAAAAAAAATACCATGTTTGATCCACTGTCTGGTAACTGCTTATTGAAAACCTTTTCCAGATTGCTGGACAGTATCCACATCGCTGGCAAACATTTTTATGTTCGCCATGGAGCACAAATTCTTCTTTTACAGACCTTACATCAGTCAGTATATCCATCTATATACAGGGACTAAGAATGCGTTAACAAAACTTATTGGAGACATTAACAACATGGAAATGCCAATCAAGTTGATCCAAAAACATAGCTTTACATCTATTGATTATTTAGACTTCACCATCAGCATCAACAACCATCAAATCAAAACCACTGTATTCCACAAACCCACCAATAAAAACAATTTATTACATCACAGTAGCTGTCACCCTGCAGCACTAAAATGTGGGTTACCAAAATCGCAAATGTTAAGAATTGCATGCATCAACAGTAACCCAACAGAATTGGAGCCATCCCATTGTACAACAATTCACACAAATGGGATACAACTGTAAAGAGCTGCTGTCCACAAAACAAGAAGTCTTTACTACAACCCACTGTTAAGTCATCTGCTAACAAAAAAAAAAAATCCATTTATCATGAATTATACAGCAGTTAATGCCATCACCCCTGCGGGCTATATTACATCAGTCAAACCATTCGTTTTGGACAAGAGCAGCATGGCACGATCAGCTATAAAAGCTGCACTCAATGGAAAAGATATAGACCAGCCAGTCTCTGGACATTTTTAAACTGCCAGACACCCACTTGATCCAGAGAGAAGTGAAGTGGATGTATGTTTTGGACACTGTGGCCCGCATGGGATTGATTGAGAAATTTTCGTTCCATGTATTTTTATAATATTATATCATGCTCAACATACTTATTTAGTGAGGGTATCTCACTACACACTTTGTGATATATTGGTTGTTCCAACACATCCATCTGTCCTTTCCCTTCCTTGTCCCCCTTTCTTCCCACCTTCCTTTTTTCTTCCCCCTTCCCATTCCCCCCTGGCTTTCCATTGTTCTCATTTCCCTTCCTTTGCCTTTTTCTTCTCTTTTTTTAGCCTTTACATTGGCTGTATGCACCAATATTTTTATTACTATACTTCAACATAAGACTCTGACCTATTTACATACCTATCAAATAATGTAGGTCTTGTTTTTAGCTGCAGTTTATATACTTAATACAGTTGTCATCATTGTAATGATATAGTAAAGCTTCTGACAATCATAATCCCACTTTTTAATACTATAGATACATCATTGTCCCATATTGTTCAGCACAAAATATTGCTTTCTTGTATTTTTCTTTTTACACATCAATTCTTTAATGGTCACTGTTAGTACCCTGATATATTATTTTTGCACTTATATTCATCACCAACGCAAAGTTTTAAAAGTTTTTCTTCTTATAGTCTCTCGTTGCCGTCTTTTATTCACAGCACTGCATATCCCCCAACTGCTAGGGGCCGCTAGAGGAGCCGCACAACGGTGTAGCATGCATGTCACAAAACCCAGAAGCCACACCAACAGCATGACAGTGTGACACTGATGCCACATGACCCCGACCCGGCGGGTGGGCAGGAGACCAGCATTTTACTCACATTGATGGGTACTATCTCTCTCTATTTAAACCAGGTAAGATTGCACGCTGTTGTCACCTTCTATGTACTTGCACTTTTCTCATGCAGCCCACATCCTGATGAAATGGCTGATGCAGCCATGAAACATTGATGTTCATGGTGTCACATGTAACATATACACTGTTTACTTGAATACATCTTTATTGCTAAACCCGTGGAGTGCCGACTTATTTTTGCAAAATAACGTGTTGGATATCTAATATGCCAGAAAGGCATGTGTAGGTAATGCATCATTGATCCTGTCTACCGTGGTTTCTTCTTGCCATGTGTGCTGCACCTCCCCCTGTATGCTGTAACTATGTATTAGCGAGGGCACCCGGTGAAGTACTGCCTATAGCCTTGGAGCAAGGGATTGTGCCGGTCTTTGGGAATTCATGTATATATATATATATATATATATAGGCGGTGATGCGGCGGCACTCGGTCAAATAACACACACAGAAACGGCCTGAATTGCCAACGTTTCAATGATCTCTCATTTTCGTCAGGGCAGCCCTGACGAAAGTGAGAGATCATTGAAACGTTGGCAATTCATC
The DNA here is from genome assembly GCF_055691185.1 of Crinia signifera. Lineage (NCBI taxonomy): Eukaryota > Metazoa > Chordata > Amphibia > Anura > Myobatrachidae > Crinia > Crinia signifera. The sequence goes on along the minus strand of NC_139223.1, from coordinate 78,642,539 downwards.
ACCGCCGCATCACCGCCTACATACAGCAGCTCCACGCTACGAGCTACTGGTCGGAAGGCACCGGGTAAAGTTAATCGCCTATGCAGTGAGTGCCAGAATCACACTGTCATATATATATATATATATATACTGGTCCGGCACTCCAAAGAAATTCAAATAACTTGGCTCGGTGCCCTCACAATGGTAAAGTATATATGGATGAGGTGCTGCACTCGTCACTTTTCAAAACGCTGGAAAACGTGCGACTAAGGCAATGTTTCAGTTTTATTAACTTTTTTCAAGTCTGTGACAAATAAGATAGAAAAACAACATACCTTTTATACCTTTAACACCTTTCTGCAAGAGGGCGGCATGCAGCTTCGTGCACAGCGTCGGCCGGAAAATGCCCCCATCAATGACATCACTAGACGGCTACAGCAAGACGATAGTGACATGTGTAGAACCATCACCATAGAAACATAACAACTAAGCATCGAATGAACTGAAGGAGAATGTAGATGTCACGATATTCTGAAAGATAATATGACAATGGCAAAGCGTTAATAGTAATATAGCACACAAGTAAATATCAGGCAATTAATAGACCCTGAATGCATGGTATAGTACGGCTATACAATAAACTCATAATAATCTGGGGATCACCTTAAACAGGCAAAATAAACATTTTCATTAAGACCCTTTGGAGCTATAACATCAAGCTTGAAGATCCAACGTGTTTCACATTGTAATAATTTGAGGGCACGATTGCCACCTCGTAATGAGGCCGGGACAGTATCAACAGTCTTGTATCTGACCGAGTTCAGTGGGTGATTTTTCTCTAAAAAAAGCCTGGCCACTGGTTGCTCACTAGAGCCAGTAGCCAGAGTCTTACGGATTGCCGACCTGTGAGCCGACATCCGATCTTTAAATCTTCCCTCAGTCTTCCCTACGTAGGATAAACCGCAGGGACAGATTAATTGGTAAACCACAAAAGTAGTGTTACAATTGACATTGTGGCAGATGTTGATTTGTTTACCTGTATAAGGGTTTTTAAAATGACTACCAGCCAACATATATTGACAAAACACACAACCACATCTGAAGCAACCCATGAGATTGGATTGCAAAAAACGATGCAGGGGTGTCTACTTGTATGGATTTTAAACGTGATAGGTCAGTTTTCACCAACCAATCCTTCAATTTTTTTTCCTTTGGAATAACAGGGCATCAACAAGGAATAAGTTAAAGGGAGATTGGCGTCAGATTGAATGATAGGCCAGTGCTTTTTAGAAATTGCATTGATTTGTGGAAAAAGATTTTATATATATATATAATACAAAGGTTAACCTCTGATGTGCGCTTCTCCTAGTCTAACATCTGCTCCTCCGATATGGTTCTCCTGTTAGTGAGAGCCAGGGGTGTACATAAAGCAAAAAAAGGGGGGGTTTATCGGAGTGCGCTAATTGCAGTACCACCTAGCCAGATTCCACAATTAGTCCAGGGGGGTATGGCGAGTTAGTAGTTAACCTCGCACCAAAATTTAAGAGTGTCTTCACACAGTGGTATAAAATCTAGGTAATTCAAAGGCTACGTCCAAAATTATAAAATATGCAGTTGATATGGATGATCGTTGAAGCTCTATAAAGCCATGATGTTAGTGGTAATGTCTTCCTCTCTGTAGAACAGTCTAACGGGTATCCTGCTTAGTCGCAGGTATCCTCAAGCTAAATCAAAGGAACCTCCTGTAGTAAAGGTGGGTTTAGGTCACCAAAATATACTTTGTCCCAAGATGACTGCTAACAGGTAATGGCTGGAGTGTGTCCCCAGTATAAGCTTCCAGTCATTTCTGTTAGCAAAACAAGATAGAGGTACAGTTTTATCACCAATGCCCACTTATCAGGTGGCTAGTAAACTAAGTGAATATTTTTATTATTATTATATTTTTATTTATAAGGCACCACAAGTGATATGCAGCGCCATACATATAGAACACATTATAACAGTACAGGGTATACAGAACTAGACATAACAGTGACAGAAAAACAAAAACAGAGCACAATTAACAGCACAAATCTTGGTACACAATACAGCTGAGATATAGGGAAGTGAATGAGAATAGATGCAAGTATAGATTGTAGGTGAGTAAGAGAGCTGTAATTGAAAGGCAAGAAGAGTGCTGTGAGAACAGGAGGAAGGAGGGCCCTGCTCTAAGGAGCTTACAGTCTAGAAGGAGGGGGAGACAGACAGGGGACATGAGGTGCAGGTAAGGAGACCTGAGGCAAGATGTGAGCATGGCAGGGATGGGCAGTACATGAGGCAGCAGGTAAAGAGAATGGACAAAGTAGTCCTCTCTCTCTCCTACTATCCTCCTCTCCCCCCCTCTACCTGCATCCTTGACCCCTAACAGCTTTGCACAGTGGCCCATGCCACAACACACTCTGCTAGGGGGCAGAAAGCATGCAGAGTGAATAGGGAATGTGCAGCATTGAGTAACCATGGCTCTGGTACAACAGTGTAGTGCAGAAAGATAGTGTCAAAATAGAGAAAAGAAAATAAGTACAGAGTTAGGGTAAGTAGTGTGAGAAGCAGGTGTAAAGGGACATATACAGTGCACAGAGAACTGATGTAGAATCTGGCACACAGAAATGGATACAGAGAAAATATGACTTATGATATTAGGGTAAACAGAAAGTACTGGCTATGAGCATAGGTTTTAGAGAACTTGTTGAGGGCTGTACATTCAGAATGTGTTGAATATATATAAAATAGATAAACACAATAAATTCAATAGTACAGCATGTACTTTATCTTCAGTTACACATATCCATTTTTCACGGTGTGCCACAAACAGAAATACTTTGTAACCCTACGCATTTCGTCCTTCAGGACTTCATCAGGGGCAACGAATGTATCTAAATGTATATAGTCACATTCATAACTGAAGATAAAGTACATGCTGTACTACTGAATGAATGTTATTTGTTTTTATCTATTTGATATTCTTTTTGTTTTACTAGCCACCTGATAGGTGAGCATTGGTGATAAAACTGTTGCACACCTCTATCTTGTTTCTATCCATTTCCCTTTTAGCCCCTCAGTTAACAGCAAAATACTATAGGGATGCTGCTCTTCTACAAGTGCAATATTGGGGTCACACCATCTATTATATATATATATATATATATATATATATATATATGGAGATGAAGACCGGCACTTGGTACAGCCAAACAACTTGAGGAGGTGCCTTCCACAAAAGGAATATAGCAGCGGTATTCAAATAAATGAAGACGGGAGGCGGCACTCTCAAAAACATGGTAAACTTGTATTAAAAAGTCAAAGTGGCAAACATGTCAGCATAACAAGTTTCGGAGCTTATGCTCCTTCCTCAGGACAACTGACTGTGCAAATAACTCAAACAGTGTGATGTGCAGAAAACAACAGATGTATGTAACAAATCAGTTTAAATAAGCAAGCACACTTACGTGATCCATGGCACCCTGACCTCCGACGGCATCTGCGCGCATGACATTTGATGTCAGTCTGATGCCCGGGTAACCCGCTGGCGTCAGCTCCAGCTGACAGACGGAGAGTGGGGTGGACAAATTAAGAGTGCGTTTTCCTGCAGCAAGTGTAGAAACGCACAGATTAGTGAGGTATAGCAACTAGTGCAGTTTTAAAGTGACGATGGATCATCCACCAGAATCCCTTTAGGCCGTGCCACCAGGGCTCGTACGGGGGGTTCCGTACCAGACCACCCGTTGTGGTGGGCAAATGAAAAGGCTCCACCAAACCGCCCATCAACAGACAGAAGATTTAATTTTCAACCTGTCCTCAACCCCTCTGACTGACCTGGAGCACAGTGTTCTTTCCAGAGGCTTATCATTCGTCCCTACGAACCGACACAAAGACCTCAAATGGAAAATCGATCTACACAGGTTCAACAGGAACCTGCGTATCAAGGAGTTCTATCAACACCAAACTGTGGCTCCCATACCAGATAAACATCAAGATTTCCTGCGACAACACAGTAAATCCACCTTTGATCCGCCATCACAAAATCCATCCCTTCGAACACTTTCACGCCTACTGGACTCGTCCATTACACAACTGGATGAAGTCCAGCCTCGCCGACATCACAACCTCTCTAAGGGAGAATACCAGGCTTTACAATCCTTGTCCAACAGTGCGACCGGCGGACAAATGTGGCGGCATTGTCATACAGGATCATGCCCTAAATATCCACAACCTTGATGCTCATTTGGCCGTTGCTACAACTTATAAGAAATTGTCAGGTGACCCAACACCTATGTTTAAAAAAGAACTCGATGCCATCTTAAAACACGCCATGGAAGAAGGCCACATCAGCAAGAAAACTCACAAGGCACTATCCTCCAATTACCCTATTACCCCGGTGATATATTCAATCCCAAAATACACAAAAACAGTAATAATCCTCCGGTCTGACCCATCATTTCCGCCCGTAACTCCCTCTGTCAACCTATATCACAGTTTCTGGACACGTTAATCCAGCCATTAGTCATGTAACAACCATACTTCCTAAAGGACACTACCCAACTACTCATGAATCTACAACAATTACAACATATCCCGGCTCATGCTTTGTTATGCACAATGGACGTATCTAATTTATACACTGTCATCCCTCACACTGAAGGTCTTGCCACTATGAGAGCATTTCTCATATCCAACGCATTTGATGGTTTAGATATTCCTCTGTTTTTGAAGTTGTTGGAGTTCATACTAACCAAAAATAATTTTTTGCATAATGGTTGTTTTTATTTACAGTTAACTGGTTGTGCGATGGGGTCCAATGTGGCCCCTTCGCTAGCAAATATTTTCATGTTTTTTCAAGAGATTAATTTTTTTCTTTACAGACGGTAATATTTCTAAAAATATATTATTTTATTGTCGATACATAGATGACCTCTTGTTGGTGTGGGGTGATAGTGCGGAGGCTCTAATAACCCTTGTGACAAATATCAATTCACTTGACAATCCTATTAAACTCACAATGCAATGCCATCCCTTAGTCATCAATTATCTAGATGTGTCAATCCATCTTGAAGAGGGCAACATTCGAACTACGGTTTTTACTAAAACCATGGACTGGAATACCCTCCTCCATCATGGCAGTCACCATCATCCCAGTTTAATGAAGGGACTCCCCCGGTATCAGATGTTGCGCATTGCGCGAATTGCTAGTGACCATGACCAATTGGACCAAGCCCTTGACACCATTATACATACATTTCTGGAATGAGGGTATGATTATAGGCTACTTAAGAAACAAAACAGGAGGTACTTAACATTCCTAGACCTCTATTGCTAACCAGCAATACCAAAAAAGATATCAATAAGAAAATACCCCTCGTCACCACTTTTTCTTCCACTAGCACGGCACTACCGCGAGTCCTGAATGCCACATAGCCACTTGTAACCAGTGACCGAGACCTCCCATGTTTTTCCCAAACCACCTTGATGCCCAGCTTCAAGAGGGGGTGTAATATACCTCCTATTATACCCTGTAGCACACAGGTTAAACTGCCTGGTTGCTACAGATGTCCGACATGCACCGCATGCCAAAATATGGACACGGGCATGTTTTTTATACACCCCAAATCCGGTCACAAATATAGGATTAATCAGGTCATAACATGCACCACTGCATTTGTAATTTATATCATCAAGTGCCCTTGCGGATTTATATATGTCGGCCAAACCAGTAGACCCTTCCGTGAGCGAGCAATGGCACATCAGTCAGCTATTAAAAATTGTTTAGCGGGTAAAGACATAGATCAGCTGGTTGCCCGCCACTTTAAGGTACATCAGCTTACTTTGGCCCACTTAAGGTATCAAATTATTGAACATGTCCCTCCCTCCATCCGTGGAGGGGACAGGTTAAAAAAACTTCTACAATGGGAGACCCACTGGATCCATGTTTTGTATTCAGTGGCCCCCCATGGTCTAAATGAGAAAACTTCCTTGAATATATTCCTTTGAATATTACCATCTTTTTCACATGCAAATGCTGTCATCCATTCATTATCAACCTTTGTGTCGACACATAAGTCTACATGATCAATTTAAAAACCTATGATGGTGCAATGATGTATAAAGTACACTTATATCATTAGCACGCGCAGAATTATTTGGCTATAAACGTACCATCGGCAATCCTTATGCCCCAACACTTTAATAAATGTATCTAATCTTATCTAAACTTAACACTAAAATAAAGAGACAGACACAAGTGCTGGCGTTTCAATATGAATGTCAAATTTATTAATTGACAACTATTTATATTGATTTCTATAAAAGAGGGTGGCGGCCCTAAAGAACGGTCATAGAGAAAAGGAGGGGTAAGATGACATCACACCATTCACACATCGTAGGTGTTCAAACTCTCCCACGCAACCCACCCGTGCGGATGGTGTAGTCCATCCCCTGTCCAAGGGGCATGGGCTAGTAGCGTATGAATGACGGGAGAGCGCACCCCTCTTATCCACACATGACTTCCATTTGAACAAGGACCGTTCTTTACCGCCACAGCCAAGCCTTAGGCTGCAGCACCGCCACCCTAAAACGCTCAGCACTACCAACTAAACAACAGAACCTCAAACTAAAAACCTCTAAATAAATCGTCCAGGAATATGGCCATTCCCTCAGGACTTAAATGGACACCGTCCGGCCTATACAGGGAACCCCGCTTATAGACAATGGAGTCATGCCTGATGACCCCACCGCTATTCGCCAACAGGTATCGCTGCACCGCAGCATTCACCTTTCTCCGTGCGCCATCCAAGCGGGGCCCTGATCTAGCATTCCTCCATACTTGCCTAGGAATCATGGAGGACCACACTAGTCGGCAGCAGGGAAGCGTCTGGGCTACAATGTGTAGGTCTCTGATAATAATCGACCTCAGTTCCAAAGCAGTGCAACGGCCAAGATTGTTGCCGCCCAGGTGCAAAATTAGCACCTCAGGGACCCCAAAGTCCCGCACTGACCTCAGCAACAAGCCCTGCAACGCTCCCCAGAGCATGCCTCGCACTCCCAACTAACTGACCATTCGCGTTTTTACACGCATACTCTCATCTAAACATGCACTCGCTTTCGAAGCCCAGTGGACAAACGAGTGTCCCATCACCCACACCGTCTTGTCGTCTCTGCGACCTGCAAGATGTAAACAGGTTAGAACTTAATCTTTCAATATCTCCCCACACTCAATCAGTTCAAACACACTGGAGAGGGAGAGAAGAGAAAGTACAACTGCAGCCGACCGGACCTTGAGGCACACTGCACAGAAAACCCCCGGAGTAAACTATCCAGGACGCCATGTCAAATTGGAATTAAGCCGAATCATGCCCCCGGGGGAAAGTGGACCACCTCAAGACTCCCACTAGAGTGAGACGAGTACTTATGCGTCCAGTCGGCTACGGTCAGGCAGATGGACAGATGAACCAGGCCGAATGTATCTGCGAAACGCTGCCGACCGCCATCGACCCAGAGAATGTATCTCTGCATCGGAGTAGCCACCAGCAGCAGCAGATGTGGCCGCCCCGATCCGGAAGGAGTGTGTGCCAAACTCCTTCGGATCCAGGCCAAGCGATACCAAGGCACGTCCCAAAACATGGCAGAACTGGTACTTGGTCAATGAAGAACCATCCAAGTGCATCAACCACGCCCCAGGGGGGACGCAACAGAGCGTAGGCGCTTGCCATCGCCACTGGGCAGACCCCTTCCACCGGGCATGGCTGTAAGGACACCCATTGACCTCTCCCAGCCTGATCCATCTTGGAATGCCGCACCCGGCACCAAACCAAATCAAACCGTGATGCGGCCACCAGCTCGCCGACCCTGAAGGCTCCATGAAAAGCCATGGCATATGCCAGGCGAAACAGCTGGACCTCATAATCGGAATGACATATGCCTCGGACCACCCCCAATAAAGGAGGCAGCAGGGACAAGTCAATGGGCCTTCTGCTATCTGGAGCCACAGGGGAAGCGTGCCACCAGCCTCTCAAGGCCCGAGACACTATAAAAGACCGACCGGGGTCCAATCTCCCATGCAGCGATGAGAAGAACGACACACCGGCCAACAGCCGTCTCACAGCTGACACCGAATGCCCACCGGAGTATAAGCTCCATACAAATGCCAGCATGACATCGCTCTGGGTCTTACCTGTTTGGGATGCGGACATTCTGAATTGTTCCCATTCCAGCCAGCCAGCCTGGTAACAACGCAGAGTCCTAGGAGCAATAGCCCGCATGGCTAGTTCCTCCATGCTGGCCTGATAACCTGCCAAACATAAGGAGGACATGGCTCACCAACCAGGTCCGCCCCCGGAGCTAGTGACCGAAACCTAGCCCAGTCCTGCCTGGACAGGGCATCGGCTATCGAGTTGTCCACCCCGGGAACGTGCCTGGCAACAAAATGCAAATTCACCTGCAGGCACCATAACACCAAGCGCGCAAGCAGACGCACTACTGGTAAAGAGGAGGAGCTTTGTCTATTAATGGCCTGGACCACCCCCACGTTGTCACACCAGAAGGTGATGCAGGCATCGCACAGACGATCGCCCCATAGCTCCATGGCCACTACAATAGGGAATAGTTCCAGAAGTAGCATGTTCCTGGTAAGCCCCTCCTCTACCCAGCCCTCCAGCCAGGTCGCAGCATACCATGCGCCCTGCAGGAAAATCCCCAAACCAACCCCCCCCCGCAGCATCGGTATAAAGCTGTAACTCCTCGCTGCTGCGCCGGGGGGTGGGCCAAAGTAACACCCGTTAAAACTGTGGAGGAAAACCTCCCAAACTCGTATATCCCGCTTGAGCTCTGCGTTCAGCCGAATGAAGAACTGTGGCCTATTTGCCCCGGACATGTCCAGTTCTAGTTTCCTTCAAAAGACACGACCCAGGGGAATGACCCGGCATGCGAAGTGGAACAAACTCAGGAGGGACTGTAGCTGGCGCACCCGTAACTTGCCAGAGGCCAAGGACTGCGATATCGCCCCTTGCAGCCGCGCTAGCTTATCAAGTGGCAACCTGCAGCACCCGGCCCCCGTGTCTATCTCAGTGCCCAAGAAAGATAGGCACGTAGTAGGCCCCTCCGTCTTGTCCACTGCTACCGGGACTGCATTGTGTTCAGGAGAGCCCCGCAACGTGGGGAGTCCGCAGGGCCAGCGCACAGTAAATCGTCCAGGTAGTGGGCGACCCCTGTCTCACCTGAACACTCCATGACACACCAATGCAGGAAGCTGCTAAAGCACTCGAAGTAGGCGCAGGACACTGAGCAGCCCATGGGTAGGCAACGGTCTACATAAAACCCAGAGGGCAGCTTAAAACCCATGAACCTGAAGGACGCAGGATGTAGAGGCAGCAGTCTACAGGCTGACTCTATGTCGATCTTACCTAGCAGCGCCCGCTCCCCGAAGCCCCGCACTATCACTAATGCCTCCTCGAAGGATTGGTACTGCACCTGACACAACTCCGCCGGAATTGCATCATTTACGGAGAAACCCGGGGGATGTGATAGATGTTGTATGAGCCTGAATTTTCCCGGTTCCTTCTTTGGCACCACCCCCACCGGGGACAGAACCAGATCTGGAACCGGGGGCTCGGGGAATGGGCCCACCATCCTGCCAAGTTTAACCTCCTTCGCTACTTTTTCCCAGACTATTTGGGGCCTGTCTATTGAGGATTTTAAGTTTCTCGGTGACCCAGATGCCACCTCCCCACATATGGGGAGGAGGAATCCTTGCGAGATACCTTCGGCCAGAAAATCCGCCTCAGTTCTAAGGGGATACCGCTGGAGCCAGCCGGCCAAGCGGTCGCCCCTGACAGGAAAACGGGCCTTATTGAGGAGGGGCAGAGACAGGATGGGCTCCAGCGTTCTGCCTGGGAGCCCCTCCCGCCCCCTTGGACCTTGGGCAGTCTTTAACGGAATGACCACCCCAGCACTTTGAGCACTGATGCTTGAACTTACAGCGGTTCCCCGCTGCGCAACCTGCCCCATTGTAGGCAAAACACCTGCCTCCAGTCTGACCCCCACCGGCGCCCCCGCGAAAGGACGAAGGAGCCTTGCGCGGAAAGGCCGGGGCCGCCGTGGCTGCTGCCACCGAGGTGGTGGCGGGAGAAGTCGACGGCTTCTTACCCATCCATACCTCGACGTCCTTGCACCCGAGGGCCATGATATAGCAACCCGACTGTTTGCGTCGGAATTGCTCGTCATAGGCCCACCAGACGCGTTCGCCGTCGTCCACATACATGGCGTGCATCATATGGATGTACCGTATAACATTCATATGTTCTTGGGGCCTCGTTTCCAGATAACATGCTGTGAACATAAACAGCCCCATCTGCCACCTTTCGTACGTACAGTACGCCTCCTCGCCTATGCCTCCCCGACGCTTCGCAGCGCAGTAATCTTTTTCATCCTGTGCCGTCATGGTGAAAAAGCTGACATATTTGCCTTCCCGTATCCTATCCCTAACTCTGCGCCTTAGGCCCCTCAGTACGGCCGTATTCTCACAGTGCACAACCTCCCCTCAGGGAAAAAGTGGGGAACCAGAGTCGCCACTGGAGGATTGGGAACGCCTGCGATGTCTCCTGGAACGCCTGTGCCTGGATCTACGTCCCCCCTCCTCTCCGGAGGTCACAGAATCCGACCCCGAGGAGGAGGTACGCGAGTACCTGTACCTGCGCCTCTTGCGTGAACCTGAAGACCCACCTGTAGCAGCTCCTGCTGCAGATACTCCTGCGGCCCCTGACGGGCCGGCCACCATGTCCTGTACGGCCACCGGAAAGGGTACTCCAGCTGCATTGACTGTATGGTCTGTCCGCACTCCAGTAGCGGCTGGATCAGATGTGGCAGGGGGAAGACCCAGTGCTGACAAAACATGGGAGGAAGTACCCCGGACAGCCAGAGTCCCAGAGGAGGGAACTGTAGTAGGCTGGTCCCTCGGACCTGACCCAGAAACCTGCAGCGATGGCTGACCCGCCAGCGGCGTCAGCATCGCCACCAGTTGCTGTACTATTGCCATGTCTATACTGGAGCCCGCCGCTTGCGCAGGGGCCGAGGGAAGAGCAGGCTCTCTTGTAGCGGGCAGGACGCATTGCGGGAACAAACGCGCCCTACTCAGCCACCTTCTACGAGCTCTCCTTAAGGGGGTCATAGGTGATCCTGTATTGGGCTGCCCCAGGGAAGGGAGTGAAGAGCCCCCTCCCCCACTCTGCGTGCGCAGTACCCCCATGCTACGTGCAGCCGCCTGACCACCCCGACGTGAGTACCGTCCCCGGGACCTGGCTGGCAAGACCTGGGAGCCTCCAGCGGTACTCCCGTCGCCGCCCGCCACACTGCGCTGCCGCGGCCTAGCGCGGTGACGCGGCTCCCCTCGCACCCCGCCGCCGTGTCCCTGCGCTCTGCGCAGTCCTGCCGCCCCGCCCGGCCACTACAGCAACAGGTGGGGACCGAGCAGCAGGGGAACCGGGCTGCTGGAAGCGGGCAGGGGGTTGGGAGATCCTGCGCGGGCGCGGCATGACTAGGCCGTCCAGCACTAGGAGACAAAAAAGGCTCTCTGGCTGCAAGCAGAGACAGCTGACAGACGCAGCCGGAAAGAAGAGTGAAAGAGAGGAGAGAGAGAAATGATAGTGAGTTAAAAAGTGGTGAAAAAACAGTAAAAGGGGGTATTTGCAGGAGGGGTGTTCAAAACCAACCTTCTCCTATGAAAAACGGGCCAGAGAGGCAGATCACCTGACTAACTGGCTATTCCTAACTGTAGGAACTCCTCCCCTGCTCCCTAATTGGCTATAGCTGCAGCATCATAGCCCCTAGCAAACAACAACTTAAAGTGCAGGCATCTCGGATTCCTTCAGTAGTTTATGTTACCTCATGGCTTAATCAGCCTTCGGTTTTCTATCTTGTGCTAACTTTGTAATTCACCAATATGATGAGATGTGTCCTGTTATAGATTGCTACGTTCGCATACAGATGCAGTGGGTCTTATTGTTGCTGGCGAATCGCCAGCAGCATGTTGCTGGCGATCCGCCAGCAACACGGCGCTCCATCTGACTGAGACGCACGTGCGTCCCCCACGCACGCGCGTCTCAGTATCCGGGCGGCGAGGCGGACACAATCCTGTCCGCCTCCCGATTCAGGGGGCTGCGGGGGGCTTCAGGGGGATGCGGGGGGTGCGGGGACCCGGTGTAGACACCGGGCGACCGCCGGCAGCACCGTCGGTAGGGGACGTGCGCGCGTCCCCTTCCGGCATACAGATGGCGCGGGGCAGGGGATGGCGGCTGGCGTTGCCATCGCCATCCCCTGGATAGATAAGTCCCGCTCCATCTGTAGAGCCACTTGCTAATTAACATGATTTTTTTGTCCAGCAGGTTGCCGTAATACTCATGTAAAAGCACACTGACGTGATACAATATATAGTACATGATCTGTATGCTGTATCTTTTATAATGTAGCCTGTTCTTTTGTTTTTTAATGTTTCTTAATTTTAAAAGCACATCGTCACTTTAAAATTGCACTAGTTGCTATACCTCACTAGTATGTGCATTTCTACACTTGCTGCAGGAAATTACACTCTTAATTTGTCCACCCCACTCTCCGTCCGTCAGCTGGAGCTGACGCCGGCGGGTTACCCGGGCAACAGACTGACGTCAGTTGTCATGCGCGCCGTCGGAAGTCAGCCCCGCTGTTCAGCGCCATGGATCACGCAAGTGTGCTTGCTTATTTAAACTGATTTGTTACATATATATATACTGTATATGATTATCCATTTAGTCGAAATCGTCCTTCGCAGACCCGATGGATCAATGTTCGCCATGTTATTCTGTCTCTTGTTGTTTCAAGTCCTTCATTTGCATGTTGGTGTCTGCTCTGACCCAACAATCGTGTATGTTGATGTCCCCTTTTTCTTGAACCGCTTATGAGACCGAACATTATTGTTGTTTCTATGGAGTTGGCTCACATGATGTGGTCGAAGTATAAAAGCTGTTGCTTGGTGATGTTCCCTTGCAGTGATGAGTTTGGTTTAATATGCTCCAGGATGTCCTTGTTCGTGGTTCTTGCTGTCCATGGTATGTAACATCCTCCTCCAATACCATAATCCAAAAGCATCTAGGTACTTGTGTATTTTGGCGGCGCCCGATTTCAGCATCGTGCGATAAAAACATCGCATCGCATCGGATGCCATGTACCCGATGGCATGCGATGCGATTCGATGCGATTTTGACCCCCTATGCGATGAAAAATCGTATAAGCACCCAAAAGGGTGCTTACAATGTTAAATGCACCCCCACGCCACCCCCCCACTATAAACGTGAACCCGAAGCGTGGCGAGCGTAGCGAGCCCGCGTGGGGCGGCGGTACGCGTCCTACGACCTTTTAATACCCCCACTATCCACGTCGGCGTGGAGCTGAGAATAGAAAGTGTGGCGAGCGCAGCGAGCCATCGAGCCCGAAGCGTGGCGAGCGCACGCGGATACCTTCACAGGTATACACGTCCCCTGGCGGGCTTCACAGGTGTCCGCGTCCCCTCGCGTGGCTCGCCACGCGGACACCTTTGAAGCCCGCCAGGGGACGCGGATACCTGTGAAGGTATCCGCGTCCGCTCACCTCGCTGCGCTCGCCACACTTTCTATTCTCAACTCCACGCCGACGTGGATAGTGGGGGTATGAAAAGGTCGTAGGACGCGTACCGCCGCCCCTCGCGGGCTCGCTGGTTCACGTTTATAGTGGGGGGGTGGCGTGGGGGTGCATTTAACATTGTAAGCACCCATTAGGGTGCTTAACATTGTATAAGCACCCATTAGGGTGCTTATACAATGTTTAATCGCATCGCATCGTATGGCATTGTATGCCATGTACAATGGCATACAATTTGAAAATTGTATGCCATCGCACACTCTGGCACAAAATTGCGTCGCATCGCATACCATCGCATGCGTTATGGTATACGATGCGATGGGCGCCGCCAAAATACACAAGTACCGGCATCTATTTTCCTTAGATCTGCTTTTTTTAAGTGTCCAGGCTTCACATACATAGGTGGCAATAGTTTTATTGTTGCAATGCTGATGTCATTGCTCTTCAATATCTTTATCATTCCTTGCATATCAGCCCAGCCAAGTGCAATTCAGTATGGTCAATCTTGAACCAAGGAAGATAAAATCTTGCACTGATTCAATTTCTACATTATCGACAATTATGTTTGCACCATTGTCTGCAGTGGTCATTACTTTTGTCTTCTTAATGTTGAGGTGCAGTCCCATTTGTGCGCTTTCCTCCTTGACTCTTCTCACCAGATAATCCAGATCTTTTACACACTTGGTGAGAAGTGTTGTGCTTTCAGCATATCAGAGGTTATTGATGTTCCTACCTCCGATTTTAACTCCAGTCGTAGACTCGTAAAAGTTGCATTGTCTTATGTTCATTTCAGCATATAGATGAACAGGGCTGGTGACATGATGCATCCCTGCCAAACACCTTTCCCAATCTCAAACCAATCTGTATTTTCAAATGCTGTTCTAACAATGGCTTCTTGATGCATGTATAGGGAATGAATCAGCAACACCAGGTGTTCTGGAAAGCCCATTTTCTGTAAACAATTACATAGCTTGTCATGAACCACACAATCAAATGCTTTGTTGTAGTCGATGGAACAGAGGTACAAGTCCTTTTGGTACTCGCCTGTCTTTTCCACGATCCACCTCAAGTTTGCAATGTGATCTCTTGTTCCTCGGCCCTTGCGAAAACATGCTTGCATGTCGGGAGCTCCTTTTCCACGAAGCAGCCCATTACATATATATATATCTATATATATAGATATCTATATCTATATATCTATATTCCATTGACAAAAAACCTTACGGTTTCACATGTCCCATTAAGGCTTCTTACACATGATCTACCATTTCTGAAACCTGCTGCAACTCTTCCACTCAAACGCCAAAAAGCAATGAAATTCCGATCATTAAGGCTGACGCCTTAATGGACGTGTTCCTTGCGCAATACAGATATGGTACGCCATCACAGCCTGTGGGTAAGTGCAGATTCAGCACTCTCGCAGAGTGAGATTGCTGTCACTCACACAATGGTGGAGCTGCTAATTCACAGATTTGTGTGCTCATTGGAATACACACATGCAGTCTATGCAACTGAAGGTCTGAGCAGTTATGTGGCGCACTCATCCTAATACTGTAAGTACCCGCAATCATCTAAAACTGTCTATACCTCTGGGTTACTATAGTGCTCATTCTAGCACCCCGCCATCTTTGAAAACCCATGCAGTTCCTCTTCCCTGCCTGTGGTGTAGCTGTCTGCTGTAGTGCTTCTAGCACAGTGTGGTCTGTATATTAGCACTGCAAACCAGACCTTTGCTAGAAACACTACAGCAGACAGCAACACCCCAGACAGGGTAGAGGAACTGCATAGGTTTTCAAAGATGGCAGGTGCTAGAATAAACACTATTAATAGAACTATCCCAGGGTCCAACATCTTTCACACTCACTCCATTTAATTTAGTATTCACATGCAGTTACCAAAAACATCTTTCATAATTGCAAAAACTATAATACTCCCAATTACTATGCATCTACACTTTCTTCTCCTATACGCCGTCATGCTGTTCTGTCTTCCCCGATACCTACTGCTGTGTGTATTGCCTCATCTGCACCAATGTGTCTTTCCATACAGATGCCACTGTTTCCTTCTATCAGTGCCACTGGCTTCCCCTCTATTAGTGATATTCTGTCTCCCCCTCCATCCATGCTGCTCTGCCCGCCTCATCCATGACACAGTTTCCCTCCATCTGTGCTGCCCTGTTTTCCCTTTATCCCCTTTGCTCCAAACCCCCTCACCTATCAGTGCTGTCTTTCCTCCAACTGCGCCTCTGTTTCCCATCCAATCGCATCACTCTGTCTTACCTTCCCCAATCTGTGCCACTGTCTTCCACCCATCTGCTTCGTTTGTCCCCCATCAGTGCTGCTTAGCCTTCCCACCATCTACGCATTTCTATTCCTCCCCATCTGCACCACACTGCCTCCTACCCCAATCAACACCACTTTTACCCCATCCTCTCGCTCTGTTTACCGCTCAGACCTTCAGTTGCATAGACTGCATGTGTGTATTCCAATGAGCACACAAATCTGTGAATTAGCAGCTCCACCATTGTGTGAGTGACAGCAATCTCACTCTGCGAGAGTGCTGAATCTGCACTTACCCACAGGCTGTGATGGCGTACCATATCTGTATTGCGCAAGGAACACGTCCATTAAGGCGTCAGCCTTAATGATCGGAATTTCATTGCTTTTTGGCGTTTGAGTGGAAGAGTTGCAGCAGGTTTCAGAAATGGTAGATCATGTGTAAGAAGCCTTAATGGGACATGTGAAACCGTAAGGTTTTTTGTCAATGGAATTTCATGGCTTTTTTCAATTTATTTTTTTTGTATTTGAAATTTAAAATTTCAGCGTAAGAATAAAATTAGATTTTTTAAATGTTTAATGATCTCACACCCCTGGCAATGAGCATTACCCCTGACCACAAGCATTACAAACCCCTGGCATTGAGTATGACACCCGTCCCAGTGCATGAAACCCCTGTCAACAGGCAAGACATCCAGCCCATGCAACCCATGGCAATGATCATGACACCCAGCATGTAGAAGCTTTACTGTAGGGCATTAAAGGAGGACAATGTACACACCGGGTACACATAGGGGGGCACAGGGCAATGCGTACACACGGGGAGCACAGCGTACACGCGGGGGCACTGGGGGAGACAGCGTACACACAGGGGGCACTGGGGGGGCAGCGTACACACAGGGGGGCACTGGGAGGGGGACACCGTACATATGCGGGGCACTGGGGAGGGGGGAAACAGCATACACACATGGTGGCACTGGGGGGACAGCATACACATACGGGGGAACTGGGGGAGGACAGCATACACACACAGGGGCACTGGGGGGGGCACAGCGTACACACACAGGCGGCCCACAGCGTACACACACACGGGGGGCACAGTGTACACACACAGAGGCACTGTGGGGGGACTGCGTACACACACGGGGGGCACTGTGGGGGGATTGCGTACACACACGGGGGCACTGTGGGGAGACAGCGTACACATACGGGGGGAACTGGGGGAGGGACAGCGTAGACACACGGGGGCACAGCGTACACACACGGAGGCACTGTGGGAGGACTGCGAACACACACTGGGGGCACTGTGGGGGGATTGCGTACACACACGGGGGCACTGGGAAGGGACTGCGTACACACACAGGGGCACTGTGGGGGGACAGTGTACACATACGGGGGGAACTGGGGGGAGGGACAGCGTAGACACACGGGGGGCACAGCGTACACACACGGAGGCACTGTGGGAGGTCTGCTAACACACTGGGGGAACTGTGGGGGGATTGCGTACACACACGGGGGCACTGTGGGGGGACTGCGTACACACACACGGGGGCACTGTGGGGGGACTGCGTACACACACGGGGGCACTGTGGGGGGTCAGCGTACACACGGGGGGGGGGCACTGAGGGGTGACAGCGTACACACGGGGGGGGGGCACTGAGGGGTGACAGCGTACACACGGGGGGGGGGGGGGCACTGAGGGGTGACAGCGTACACACGGGGGGGGGGCACTGAGGGGTGACAGCGTACACACGGGGGGCACAGCACACACACGGGGGGCACAGCACACACACGGGGGGCACAGCACACACACGGGGGGCACAGCGCACACACGGGGGGCACAGCGCACACACGGGGGGCACAGCGCACACACGGGGGGGCACAGCGCACACACGGGGGGGCACAGCGCACACACGGGGGGGCACAGCGCACACACGGGGGGGCACAGCGCACACACGGGGGGGGGCACAGCGCACACACGGTGGGCGCTGAGGGTGGACAGCGTACACACGGGGAGCACTGAGGGTGGACATCGTACACACGGGGGACATTGAGGGGGGACAGCGTACACAAGGGTGGCAGTGAGGGGGCACAGCGTACACAAGGGTGGCACTGAGGGGGGACAGCGTACACGGGGGGCGCACTGAGGGGGGCCAGTGTACACACAGGGGGCATACCATATGGGCTGCTATCATATACTGTACCTGCTCTTACACCGCCGGGACCTCCAGGCAGCAGCAGCCGCCCTACTCATGCCGCAGGGACCCGCTGTGTATCGCCCCCAGGACCTTTACGGAGCTGCCGCAGGGACCTCCAGGCTTACACGCAGCAGCCGCCGCTCTCATGCCACAGGGATCTGTAGGGAGATACACACATGGGGGGCTCATCGTACACACATGGGAGGCACAGCGTACACACATGGGGGGCACAGAGGGGGGTAGCGTACACATGGGGGGGGGCACAATGTACACACGGGGGGTGGGGCACAGCATACACACGGGGGGGACACAGCGTACTCACGGGGGGGCACAGCGTACTCACGGGGGGCACAGAGTACTCACGGGGTGGCACTGAGGTTGGACAGTGCACACACGGGGGGCACTGAGGGGTGACAGCGTACACACGGGGGGGGGCACTGAGGGGTGACAGCGTACACACGGGGGGGCACTGAGGGGTGACAGCGTACACACGAGGGGGCACTGAGGGGTGACAGCGTACACACGAGGGGGCACTGAGGGGTGACAGCGTACACACGGGGGGGGCACTGAGGGGTGACAGCGTACACACGGGGGGGGGCACTGAGGGTGACAGCGTACACACGGTGGGCACTGAGGGTGACAGCGTACACACGGTGGGCACTGAGGGTGACAGCTTACACACGGTGGGCACTGAGGGGTGACAGCTTACACACGGTGGGCACTGAGGGGTGACAGCTTACACACGGTGGGCACTGAGGGGTGACAGCTTACACACGGTGGGCACTGAGGGGTGACAGCGTACACACGGTGGGCACTGAGGGGTGACAGCGTACACACGGTGGGCACTGAGGGGTGACAGCGTACACACGGTGGGCACTGAGGGGTGACAGCGTACACACGGTGGGCACTGAGGGGTGACAGCGTACACACGGTGGGCACTGAGGGGTGACAGCGTACACACGGTGGGCACTGAGGGGTGACAGCGTACACACGGGGGGGGCACTGAGGGGTGACAGCGTACACACGGTGGGCACTGAGGGGTGACAGCGTACACACGGTGGGCACTGAGGGGTGACAGCGTACACACGGTGGGCACTGAGGGGTGACAGCGTACACACGGTGGGCACTGAGGGGTGACAGCGTACACACGGTGGGCACTGAGGGGTGACAGCGTACACACGGGGGGGCACTGAGGGGTGACAGCGTACACACGGGGGGGCACTGAGGGGTGACAGCGTACACACGGGGGGGGCACTGAGGGGTGACAGCGTACACACGGTGGGGGGCACTGAGGGGTGACAGCGTACACACGGTGGGCACTGAGGGGTGACAGCGTACACACGGGGGGGCACTGAGGGGTGACAGCGTACACACGGGGGGGGCACTGAGGAGTGACAGCGTACACACGGGGGGGCACTGAGGAGTGACAGCGTACACACGGGGGGGGGCACTGAGGGGTGACAGCGTACACACGGGGGGGGCACTGAGGGGTGACAGCGTACACACGGGGGGGGGCACTGAGGGGTGACAGCGTACACACGGCGGGCACTGAGGGGTGACAGCGTACACACGGGGGGGCACTGAGGGGTGACAGCGTACACACGGGGGGCACTGAGCGGTGACAGCGTACACACGGGGGGGGGCACTGAGGGGTGACAGCGTACACACGGGGGGGGCACTGAGGGGTGACAGCGTACACATGGGGGGGGGGGCACTGAGGGGTGACAGCGTACACACGGAGGGCACTGAGGGGTGACAGCGTACACACGGGGGGCACTGAGGGGTGACAGCGTACACACGGGGGGCACTGAGGGGTGACAGCGTACACACGGGGGGCACTGAGGGGTGACAGCGTACACACGGGGGGCACTGAGGGGTGACAGCGTACACACGGGGGGCACTGAGGGGTGACAGCGTACACACGGGGGGGGGCACTGAGGGGTGACAGCGTACACACGGCGGGCACTGAGGGGTGACAGCGTACACACGGGGGGGCACTGAGGGGTGACAGCGTACACACGGGGGGCACTGAGGGGTGACAGCGTACACACGGGGGGCACTGAGCGGTGACAGCGTACACACGGGGGGGGGGGCACTGAGGGGTGACAGCGTACACACGGGGGGGGGGCACTGAGAGGTGATAGCGTACACACGGGGGGGCACTGAGGGGTGACAGCGTACACATGGAGGGCACTGAGGGGTGACAGCGTACACACGGGGGGCACTGAGGGGTGACAGCGTACACACGGGGGGCACTGAGGGGTGACAGCGTACACACGGGTGGGGGGCACTGAGGGGTGACAGCGTACACACGGGGGGCACTGAGGGGTGACAGCGTACACACGGGGGGCACTGAGGGGTGACAGCGTACACACGGGGGGCACTGAGGGGTGACAGCGTACAGGGGGGGGGGGCACTGAGGGGTGACAGCGTACACACGGGGGGGGGGCACTGAGGGTGACAGCGTACACACGGGGGGGCACTGAGGGGTGACAGCGTACACACGGGGGGGGGGCACTGAGGGGTGACAGCGTACACACGGGGGGCACTGAGGGGTGACAGCGTACACACGGGGGGGGGCACTGAGGGGTGACAGCGTACACACGGCGGGCACTGAGGGGTGACAGCGTACACACGGGGGGGCACTGAGGGGTGACAGCGTACACACGGGGGGCACTGAGCGGTGACAGCGTACACACGGGGGGGGGGCACTGAGGGGTGACAGCGTACACACGGGGGGGGGGCACTGAGGGGTGACAGCGTACACACGGGGGGGCACTGAGGGGTGACAGCGTACACACGGAGGGCACTGAGGGGTGACAGCGTACACACGGGGGGCACTGAGGGGTGACAGCGTACACACGGGGGGCACTGAGGGGTGACAGCGTACACACGGGGGGCACTGAGGGGTGACAGCGTACACACGGGGGGCACTGAGGGGTGACAGCGTACACACGGGGGGCACTGAGGGGTGACAGCGTACACACGGGGGGCACTGAGGGGTGACAGCGTACACACGGGGGGCACTGAGGGGTGACAGCGTACACGGGGGGGGGGCACTGAGGGGTGACAGCGTACACACGGGGGGGGGGCACTGAGGGGTGACAGCGTACACACGGGGGGCACAGCACACACACGGGGGGCACAGCACACACACGGGGGGCACAGCACACACACGGGGGGGCACAGCGCACACACGGGGGGGCACAGCGCACACACGGGGGGGCACAGCGCACACACGGGGGGGCACAGCGCACACACGGGGGGGCACAGCGCACACACGGGGGGGGCACAGCGCACACACGGTGGGCGCTGAGGGTGGACAGCGTACACACGGGGAGCACTGAGGGTGGACATCGTACACACGGGGGACATTGAGGGGGGACAGCGTACACAAGGGTGGCAGTGAGGGGGCACAGCGTACACAAGGGTGGCACTGAGGGGGGACAGCGTACACGGGGGGCGCACTGAGGGGGGCCAGTGTACACACAGGGGGCATACCATATGGGCTGCTATCATATACTGTACCTGCTCTTACACCGCCGGGACCTCCAGGCAGCAGCAGCCGCCCTACTCATGCCGCAGGGACCCGCTGTGTATCGCCCCCAGGACCTTTACGGAGCTGCCGCAGGGACCTCCAGGCTTACACGCAGCAGCCGCCGCTCTCATGCCACAGGGATCTGTAGGGAGATACACACATGGGGGGCTCATCGTACACACATGGGAGGCACAGCGTACACACATGGGGGGCACAGAGGGGGGTAGCGTACACATGGGGGGGGCACAATGTACACACGGGGGGTGGGGCACAGCATACACACGGGGGGGACACAGCGTACTCACGGGGGGGCACAGCGTACTCACGGGGGGCACAGAGTACTCACGGGGTGGCACTGAGGTTGGACAGTGCACACACGGGGGGCACTGAGGGGTGACAGCGTACACACGGGGGGGGGGCACTGAGGGGTGACAGCGTACACACGGGGGGGCACTGAGGGGTGACAGCGTACACACGAGGGGGCACTGAGGGGTGACAGCGTACACACGAGGGGGCACTGAGGGGTGACAGCGTACACACGGGGGGGGCACTGAGGGGTGACAGCGTACACACGGGGGGGGGGCACTGAGGGTGACAGCGTACACACGGTGGGCACTGAGGGTGACAGCGTACACACGGTGGGCACTGAGGGTGACAGCTTACACACGGTGGGCACTGAGGGGTGACAGCTTACACACGGTGGGCACTGAGGGGTGACAGCTTACACACGGTGGGCACTGAGGGGTGACAGCTTACACACGGTGGGCACTGAGGGGTGACAGCGTACACACGGTGGGCACTGAGGGGTGACAGCGTACACACGGTGGGCACTGAGGGGTGACAGCGTACACACGGTGGGCACTGAGGGGTGACAGCGTACACACGGTGGGCACTGAGGGGTGACAGCGTACACACGGTGGGCACTGAGGGGTGACAGCGTACACACGGGGGGGGCACTGAGGGGTGACAGCGTACACACGGTGGGCACTGAGGGGTGACAGCGTACACACGGTGGGCACTGAGGGGTGACAGCGTACACACGGTGGGCACTGAGGGGTGACAGCGTACACACGGTGGGCACTGAGGGGTGACAGCGTACACACGGTGGGCACTGAGGGGTGACAGCGTACACACGGGGGGCACTGAGGGGTGACAGCGTACACACGGGGGGGGCACTGAGGGGTGACAGCGTACACACGGGGGGGGCACTGAGGGGTGACAGCGTACACACGGTGGGGGCACTGAGGGGTGACAGCGTACACACGGTGGGCACTGAGGGGTGACAGCGTACACACGGGGGGGCACTGAGGGGTGACAGCGTACACACGGGGGGGCACTGAGGAGTGACAGCGTACACACGGGGGGGCACTGAGGAGTGACAGCGTACACACGGGGGGGCACTGAGGAGTGACAGCGTACACACGGGGGGGGGCACTGAGGGGTGACAGCGTACACACGGGGGGGGCACTGAGGGGTGACAGCGTACACACGGGGGGGGGCACTGAGGGGTGACAGCGTACACACGGCGGGCACTGAGGGGTGACAGCGTACACACGGGGGGGCACTGAGGGGTGACAGCGTACACACGGGGGGCACTGAGCGGTGACAGCGTACACACGGGGGGGGGGCACTGAGGGGTGACAGCGTACACACGGGGGGGGGCACTGAGGGGTGACAGCGTACACATGGGGGAAGGCACTGAGGGGTGACAGCGTACACACGGAGGGCACTGAGGGGTGACAGCGTACACACGGGGGGCACTGAGGGGTGACAGCGTACACACGGGGGGCACTGAGGGGTGACAGCGTACACACGGGGGGCACTGAGGGGTGACAGCGTACACACGGGGGGCACTGAGGGGTGACAGCGTACACACGGGGGGGGGGGCACTGAGGGGTGACAGCGTACACACGGCGGGCACTGAGGGGTGACAGCGTACACACGGGGGGGCACTGAGGGGTGACAGCGTACACACGGGGGGCACTGAGGGGTGACAGCGTACACACGGGGGGCACTGAGGGGTGACAGCGTACACACGGGGGGCACTGAGCGGTGACAGCGTACACACGGGGGGGGGGGCACTGAGGGGTGACAGCGTACACACGGGGGGGGGCACTGAGGGGTGACAGCGTACACACGGGGGGGCACTGAGGGGTGACAGCGTACACATGGAGGGCACTGAGGGGTGACAGCGTACACACGGGGGGCACTGAGGGGTGACAGCGTACACACGGGGGGCACTGAGGGGTGACAGCGTACACACGGGGGGCACTGAGGGGTGACAGCGTACACACGGGGGGCACTGAGGGGTGACAGCGTACACACGGGGGGCACTGAGGGGTGACAGCGTACACACGGGGGGCACTGAGGGGTGACAGCGTACAGGGGGGGGGGCACTGAGGGGTGACAGCGTACACACGGGGGGGCACTGAGGGGTGACAGCGTACACACGGGGGGGCACTGAGGGGTGACAGCGTACACACGGGGGGGGGGCACTGAGGGGTGACAGCGTACACACGGGGGGCACTGAGGGGTGACAGCGTACACACGGGGGGGGGCACTGAGGGGTGACAGCGTACACACGGCGGGCACTGAGGGGTGACAGCGTACACACGGGGGGGCACTGAGGGGTGACAGCGTACACACGGGGGGCACTGAGCGGTGACAGCGTACACACGGGGGGGGGGCACTGAGGGGTGACAGCGTACACACGGGGGGGGGGCACTGAGGGGTGACAGCGTACACACGGGGGGGCACTGAGGGGTGACAGCGTACACACGGAGGGCACTGAGGGGTGACAGCGTACACACGGGGGGCACTGAGGGGTGACAGCGTACACACGGGGGGCACTGAGGGGTGACAGCGTACACACGGGGGGCACTGAGGGGTGACAGCGTACACACGGGGGGCACTGAGGGGTGACAGCGTACACACGGGGGGCACTGAGGGGTGACAGCGTACACACGGGGGGCACTGAGGGGTGACAGCGTACACGGGGGGGGGGGCACTGAGGGGTGACAGCGTACACACGGGGGGGGGGGCACTGAGGGGTGACAGCGTACACACGGGGGGGGGCACTGAGGGGTGACAGCGTACACACGGGGGGCACTGAGGGGTGGGGCAGCATACACAGAGGGGGGGGGGGGGCATACCATATACTTTAACTGCTCTTACGCCCCCGGGACATTCACAGAGCTGCTGACGGGACCTCCAAGCTGACTCACAGCAGCAGCAGCAGCCGCCGTACTCATGCCGCAGGGACCTGTAGGGAGATACACACATGGGGAGCTCATCGTACACACATGGGGGGCACAGCGTAGACCCATGGGGGCACAGAGGGGGTAGCGTACACACGGGGGCACTGCGTACACACAGGGGGGGGGGGCAAGTGTACACATGGGGGGGGCATACCATATGGGCTGCTACCATATACTGTACCTGCTCTTACGCTGCCGGGACCTTAAAGGAGCTGCCGACGGGACCTCCAGGCTGACTCACAGCAGCAGCCGCCGTACTCGTGCCGCAGGGACCTGCTGTCTATCGCCGCCAGGACCTTCACGGAGCTGCCGCAGGGACCTCCAGGCTTACACGCAGCAGCAACAGCCACCGCCACTCTCATGCCACAGGGACCTGTAGGGAGATACACACATGGGGGGCTCATCGTACACACATGGGGGGCTCATCGTACACACATGGGGGGCACAGAGGGGTGTAGCGTACACACGGGGGCACTGCGTACACATGGGGGAGGCACAGCTTACACGGGGGGGAGGCACAGCGTACACACGGGGGGAGGCACAGCGTACACACGGGGGAGGCACAGCGTACACACGGGGGGGAGGCACAGCGTACACACGGGGGGAGGCACAGCGTACACACTGGGGGGTGGGGCACAGCGTACACACTGGGGGGTGGGGCACAGCGTACACACTGGGGGGGGGCACAGCGTATCCCATACTATATATACTGTACATACACACGTCCCAAACTATACATACTGCTGTACACAAACACACACACATATCCCCCAATATATATATATATATATATAAATAATGCACACGCACAGCCACAGTATGATTGCAAGCACAGTCCCAGTCATTACAGCCGCTCTAAGCACCCCAATAAGCCTGGCACTACCCGCCTTCCTACCGCAGGAGGTGAGCGGCCGCTGTCCTCGGCTCCTCACAGCTTCTTCCTCTCGCAGCTCTGGCTGCAGTTCCCTGGCCGACGCCAGGCCATCTACGCACGCCCGCACTGCAGGAGGAGACCCGGCTCCTACCAGCAGCCGGGCTAGGGACTCGGGCGCCCGATGGCAGCAGGTATAGGGATGCAGGAGAAAGGGGGCCGCCCGTGATTACGGTGGGCGCGGGTGAGAAGGGGGAGCGGTGACTGAAAGCGGGGGAGCCGTGGACGCCAAGTCTCCAGTGTGGATGAAGGGACCCTGGCCCCCGTCCCCAGCCTGCCACTGATCATCAGCGTCTCCTCTGTGCGCATGTATAGGAGGGGTAGGACATGTATATGGGGAGGGGGTGTATATATATGTATGGGAAGGTGGAACAGTCATGCGGATGGGGTGTACATGGGAAGGGGACATATGCCGAAGGGGTATTACATACATGACACTGACAGGCACTCCCTGTCCCCCCGTCCCCCCCTGGGTTCTACATTCATGACAATGACTGGCACTGGGGGTGGGGGGGGGGGACTCCATGTTCCCCCAGTAGCGGCCTCCATTTCCCAGACTCCCTCCAAAGTGCCACTAGTTTCCCCCGAGCAGCGGCCTCCGCTTCCCAGCTTCCCTCCAAAGCTCCGCTAGTTCACCCAAGTAGCAGCCTCCACTTCCCTGCTGCCCTCCAATGCACCGCTACAGTCCTCCAGCAGGAACATGGTAGAGCCTAATTTCAGGAAGTGTCAGGTGCAATTGCAAACGACAGGACGTCTGACCAATCAGCAGCTGGCACAACAACGAGGGAGTTAATCACAGTATGAGAGGCGGTAATATGTAAATAAGCAGTGCCGTGCACACGTGTCTCTCCCTCAGACCGAGTGTGATGGGGGGAATGTGACAACTGAGCCCCATGCATACAGTGTAACGGTATACAAAGTAACGGTTGCGATTGTGTCAAGAGGGGATGGAAAATGCCAGCGTCTCTTTCTGTACTGTAATAAAATCAGCCATCTTGGTACACCTTTTTAGTGAAGTCTCTCTAAGTATGCACTGGTGGCCACTGTGCAAGTGCAACAAGTTGAAATGCTATATCTTTATAATGGGGCATATTTCACTAAATTTAAAAAACCCTGTAACTTTCTGAAAAACCTTATCTGTGTCCAGCCAGTCTTTTAAAAATCAGCAACGCTTCCTGCCACGCTGCTCGGCAAAAAGCGCTACAAGGTCCCAGCACCCACTGCCTTCCAGCCGCAGCAGCTCCCCGAGGCAGTGCTGTCTTCCCCATTGGGGTGGGCCCCTAGGCAACTGCCCATTGTGCCCAATGGGAAAGACATAACTGTTGGGGGTTCTACTGTCACTTCTGGGGGGAGGATGGGGATGGCGTAGCTGCTGTTAGTGCTGGTGGGAGTTGAGGCTTCTACTTTCACGGCTGGGGGGGAAGGGGATGATGGTGCAGCTTTCAGGTCATGCAGTGATGGGGTGCCGGTTCAGGGGCAGGGTCTGCAGTGGTCAGTGATGGGTGGGGCAGGGGGGATACAGCTATCAAGTTAGTGATTGGTGGGGGGGTACAGATGTCAGGTCAGTGATGGGGGAGATGTCTGAGTGCTGGTGTGCTTCTTACTGTGTGGTGGGTGTAGCGACACTCTGGGGCAGTTTGGACCCTTTTGGACCCAGCTGGAGCAAGACAGCAGTAGCAACGAGAACCCTCCTGGACCCAGCAGCTGAAGCAGCACCCTGGCAGCGTCTAGGACCCGGCTGAAGCAGGACAGCGGTCACGGTGCAGACCCTACTGCGTAGAAGAAGGAAGAGCGCAGGGGAGAGAAAGAGGAGAAGGGGGGACAATGGGAGAGAGAAAATAATGCTCATTACACATTATGCAACACACCGAAATGCTCGATACACATTATACCAAACACTGTAATACCCATTACACATTATGCCACACAGTGATAGTGAGTGATAGTGGCATATGGGTGACAGTGGTGTGTGAGTGGGTGTGTGAGTGACATACGCAAGTGGGACAGGATGTTGGAGACAAATATTACAGTTTACCTAACTTAACTGGGCAGCGCAACAGCATCAGCCGGGAGCTGTAGCTGGAGCAATCTCCTTCCCCCAGTGTCCTGCTCTCTATCAGAATGACATGCTCGCTCACCCTGCGGCCTGCGCAAATCACACTGGGACACTCCATCACTCTGCAGCCTGCGCTCTATCACACTAACACGCTCCCTCACCCAGCGACCTGCGCTGTGTCACACTGACTCCCTCACCCTGCACTATATCACACTGACGCTCCCTCACCCTGCACTATATCACACTGACGCTCCCTCACCCTGCAGCCTGCACTATATAACACTGACGCTCCCTCACCCTGCGCTAAATCACACTGACACTCCCTCACCCTGCAGCCTGCACTATATCACGCTGACGCTCTCTCACCCTGCAGCCTGCGCTAAATCACACTGACGTACTCCCTCGCTCAGTGGTCTGCGCTCTGTCACAATCCCTCACTCTGCGGCCTGCGCTCTATCACACTGCTCTCTATCAACACTAACACGCTCCCTCACCCAGCGGCCTGCGCTTTATCACACTGACGTGCTCCCTCACTCTGGGGCATGCACTATATCACACTGATGCGCTCCCTCGCTCAGTGGTCTGCGCTCTGTCACACTCCCTCACCCCGCGGCTTGCGCTCTATCAAACTGCTCTCTATCATGCTGTTTCACACTGACATGATTCCTCACCCTGCGGCCTGCGCTAAATCACACTGACACACTCCATCACCCTGAAGCCTGCGCTCTATCACACTAACATGCTCCCTCACCCAGCAGCATGTGCTCTATCACACTGCTCTCTATCACACTGATGCATTGTAACACACTGACATGCTTCCTCACCCTGCAGCCTGCGCTTTATCACACTGACGCACTCCATCACCCTGCGCTCTATCACACTGACGTGCTCGCTCACTCTGTGGCATGCACTCTGTCACACTCCCTTACCCTGGGGCCTACGCTAAATCACACTGACGCGCTCCATCACCCTGAAGCCTGCGCTCTATCACACTGACGCACTCCATCACCCTGCGCTCTATCACACTGACGTGCTCGCTCACTCTGTGGCATGCACTCTGTCACACTCCCTTACCCTGGGGCCTACGCTAAATCACACTGACGCGCTCCATCACCCTGAAGCCTGCGCTCTATCACACTGACGCACTCCATCACCCTGCGCTCTATCACACTGACGTGCTCGCTCACTCTGTGGCATGCACTCTGTCACACTCCCTTACCCTGGGGCCTACGCTAAATCACACTGACGCGCTCCATCACCCTGAAGCCTGCGCTCTATCACACTGACGCACTCCATCACCCTGCAGCCTGTGCTCTATCACACTGACGTGCTCTCTCACTCTGTGGCATGCACTCTGTCACACTCCCTTACCCTGCGGCCTGCGCTAAATCACACTGACACACTCCATCACCCTGAAGCCTGCGCTCTATCACACTAACATGCTCCCTCACCCAGCAGCATGTGCTCTATCACACTGCTCTCTATCACACTGATGCATTGTAACACACTGACATGCTTCCTCACCCTGCAGCCTGCGCTTTATCACACTGACGCACTCCATCACCCTGCGCTCTATCACACTGACGTGCTCGCTCACTCTGTGGCATGCACTCTGTCACACTCCCTTACCCTGGGGCCTACGCTAAATCACACTGACGCGCTCCATCACCCTGAAGCCTGCGCTCTATCACACTGACGCACTCCATCACCCTGCGCTCTATCACACTGACGTGCTCGCTCACTCTGTGGCATGCACTCTGTCACACTCCCTTACCCTGGGGCCTACGCTAAATCACACTGACGCGCTCCATCACCCTGAAGCCTGCGCTCTATCACACTGACGCACTCCATCACCCTGCGCTCTATCACACTGACGTGCTCGCTCACTCTGTGGCATGCACTCTGTCACACTCCCTTACCCTGGGGCCTACGCTAAATCACACTGACGCGCTCCATCACCCTGAAGCCTGCGCTCTATCACACTGACGCACTCCATCACCCTGCGCTCTATCACACTGACGTGCTCGCTCACTCTGTGGCATGCACTCTGTCACACTCCCTTACCCTGGGGCCTACGCTAAATCACACTGACGCGCTCCATCACCCTGAAGCCTGCGCTCTATCACACTGACGCACTCCATCACCCTGCAGCCTGTGCTCTATCACACTGACGTGCTCTCTTACTCTGTGGCATGCACTCTGTCACACTCCCTTACCCTGCGGCCTGCGCTAAGTCACACTGACACACTCCATCACCCTGAAGCCTGCGCTCTATCACACTAACATGCTCCCTCACCCAGCAGCATGTGCTCTATCACACTGCTCTCTATCACACTGATGCATTGTAACACACTGACATGCTTCCTCACCCTGCAGCCTGCGCTTTATCACACTGACGCACTCCATCACCCTGCGCTCTATCACACTGACGTGCTCGCTCACTCTGTGGCATGCACTCTGTCACACTCCCTTACCCTGGGGCCTACGCTAAATCACACTGACGCGCTCCATCACCCTGAAGCCTGCGCTCTATCACACTGACGCACTCCATCACCCTGCGCTCTATCACACTGACGTGCTCGCTCACTCTGTGGCATGCACTCTGTCACACTCCCTTACCCTGGGGCCTACGCTAAATCACACTGACGCGCTCCATCACCCTGAAGCCTGCGCTCTATCACACTGACGCACTCCATCACCCTGCGCTCTATCACACTGACGTGCTCGCTCACTCTGTGGCATGCACTCTGTCACACTCCCTTACCCTGGGGCCTACGCTAAATCACACTGACGCGCTCCATCACCCTGAAGCCTGCGCTCTATCACACTGACGCACTCCATCACCCTGCAGCCTGTGCTCTATCACACTGACGTGCTCTCTCACTCTGTGGCATGCACTCTGTCACACTCCCTTACCCTGCGGCCTGCGCTAAATCACACTGACACGCTCCATAACCCTGAAGCCTGCGCTCTATCACACTGACATGCTCTCTCACTCTGTGGCATGCACTCTATCACACAGATGCGCCCCCTCAATCAGCGGTCTGCACTCTGTCACACTCCCTTACCCTGGGGCCTGCGCTAAATCACACTGACGCGCTCCATCACTCAGCGGCCTGCGCTCTGTCACACTGACGTACTCCCTCACCTTGCGGCCTGCGCTAAATCCCACTGATGCACTACCTCACCATGCGGCCTGCAGGCTTTCACACACAGATGCAATCACTTGCCCTGCGGCCTAACCTTCCCTTTCCACCAGCTAATTCTAAGTCCCCCAGCAGCCTAACTCTATGTCCCTTCTAGTGCCTAAATCTAACCCTCCCTCCTCCAGCCTAATGCTAACCCACCTTACATACTTCATTTCACAGGGAAAAAAAACGGTACTTGTTTCCTAGAACGGCCACAACGATTTAGATCGTTGTGGTCGTAAGATAAAAAATCGGATCCATCGCATCGCATGCGATTTGGTCGCATACGATGCGACCGATCCGATCTGCCGATTTTTCACCCGATTTTTTTTTTTTTTACACCAGATTTGTTTAAATTGCCCCCCCAAATGTTAATAAGTGTGCTAGACCCCACGATAGACGTGAACCCGAAGCGTGGCGAGCGCAGCGAGCCCGCGAGGGGCGGCGGTGCGCGTCCTCCGACCTTTTCATTCCCCTACTATCCACTAGGGCGTGGAGTGAGAATATAATAGTGTGGCGAGCGCAGCGAGCCACCGAGCCCGAAGCGTGGCGAGCGCAGCGAGCCCCGCGAGGGGACGCGTCTAACTTCAGAGGTATACGCGTCCCCTCGCGGGGCTCGCTGCGCTCGCCACGCTTCGGGCTCGGTGGCTCGCTGCGCTCGCCACACTATTATATTCTCACTCCACGCCCTAGTGGATAGTAGGGGAATGAAAAGGTCGGAGGACGCGCACCGCCGCCCCTCGCGGGCTCGCTGCGCTCGCCACGCTTCGGGTTCACGTCTATCGTGGGGTCATGGCGGGCACATAAAAAATGTGAAATGGGTCATATTGGCCCATTTCACCTTTTTTATCATTTTTCCCTATGTGAGATGGACTTAATCAAGTCCATCTCATCTTGTGCCATTATAATGGCACAAGACCGACCGATTTCAATGTTAAAAGATTTTTTAACATTGAAGTCTATGGAAAAATCGGGTCAATCGGTCGGTCGCATCGCAGCCGATTTTAATTGGTCGCGACCGACCGATTGACCCGATTTCTGTCAATCAAAGTGAAAAAATTGTAAAAAATCGGCCACATCGTGAGGATCGTGTCCCTTAATTAAGAGCCACGATCACTCACGATTGTGGCCGTTCTAGGAAACAAGTACCAAAAAAACACACAGTAGTACTCACTTGCCTTAGGAACTTAAGGTAATCTTATAGCCATGCCTGGACTGGAAGGATGTGTAGTTGTCCCTCTTCTCCTTTCATGACAGCAGCAGCAATGTGGGCAGTAGCAGGCCAGTAGCTGCCCTGAGCCAGGTTAGCCCCGCCCCCTGTCTCCCGTGTAGCCCCGCCCCCTGACTTCCGTGTAGCTCCGCCCCCTGACTCCTATGTAATTCTACACTCCCTGTAAACTCCGTCCCCACTGCTCTCTCTCTCCTGAAAGTGACAGGCTCTGTAAAAGCCGTGTCAGCTGCAATGCAACAGCGGGGACAAGCTGTGCAGCACCCCGTTCAGTTGCACAGCTTGTCTCCTGTAAAATTGTGCGGGGGGGTGGGGGATCATTATTAGGTGCATGTGCACCCCCATGCGTACGCCTAAACTGCCAGGTGATCACGGGGGACTAGGACACTGAGTATGCTGTGGGGGGGATGGTGGATTCTGCGTGGGATCACAGGGGCACAGCACACTGGGAATACTGCCATGGAATCACAGAGGGACGGGACACTAGGGATGCTGCAGGGGAACAGGACACTGGGGATGCTGTGGGGGATCACAGGGGGACAGGACACTGGGAATGCTGCGAGGAGACACCACCCCTGCCATATACCACCCTGAGTGAGCCCTTCCCCACAGAAAGCACATTTTAAATTTCCCGGCAGTGCACGAGTGCAGTGAATAAATTAGATGACGTCACTCATCTTACAGCCACC
Organism: Crinia signifera; assembly: GCF_055691185.1. Classification (NCBI taxonomy): domain Eukaryota; kingdom Metazoa; phylum Chordata; class Amphibia; order Anura; family Myobatrachidae; genus Crinia; species Crinia signifera. Next base: position 78,609,525 of record NC_139223.1, on the reverse strand, counting down.
TCTGGCACGGCACCATGGACCCTACTAAACTATAATATAACAGTGTCAGGGCTAATAAACACACAGCGTCCCCCACCCCCACTCCCACTATAACATAACCACAGCTAAATCCACTTACACAAATTATTTCAGTTTGCGAGCAGGATTCGGCCATCTTGGTACACCCAAGTGAAGCCACTCTGTGTACGCCCTCAGCTGATAGCTTGTGCGGCTGCGCAACAAGTTGGAGCTCCTATCTTTATAATGGGGGACGTTTCACTAAATTATAAAAAAACTGCACCTATCTGAAAATCCTCAACCCCAAAAGGCACTCCACTGGGAAAATATCTACCTAATAAAACAAACCCCAAGTCTCAATTGTTCCTCTACCCCGAGTTATGCCTTCCCAAAAAAACCCTCATAGACTAACATGGGTGACAAAGTGTCATTTCTGGAGTCTCAGAAAAAAACTGGCAGTTGGAAGTTTAGATCGCTACCAATTGCTCATTTTTTAATATTTCGCCCTGAAATTTGGCACGCAGCACCGGTTGACGATTCTACGCGTACGTGCCAAATTTCAGCTCAGTACGTCCAGTCACTTTTGAGGTGCAGTCCCTCAAACACCATGCCCCCATCCGAAAAGTTCCCTATGGGAAAAATCCGTTCGTTGGATTCAGCCTTAATATAAGGGCACTACCGTGCCCTTATAATATATAGATATAGATATCTATATATATATATATATATATATATATATATATATATATATATATATATATATATATATACACCGAAGTACCAACACACTTGACATTCCTATGGATGGGGTGCAAACAGCACCCACTTCCCAGGTTGGGGTGCAGTGGCCTGTGACCACACACTATAGTAAATACAAACACAGGGGGCCCAGCATTCACTATAATAAACTAACTCACCTTAACATTCAAATAATCAATTAAATAAATAATGGGGTTTTAGTTCATGAATTGATCAATGTATTTAAGCTTGCAGCCCATCGCCAAGGGACAAAGGTGTTTATATATATATATATATATATATATATATATATATATATATATATATGTATCTAGACTGGGGTAAAGCACTGCACTCACGCAGATTCACTCAAATAAAGACGCCACACTGAGAGGCGTCAGGTCACCTACATATATCTATTTCTATAGATATAGATATATCTATATATATATATATATATATATATATATATATATATATATATATGTCTGTTTCCATACTTTTCAGCAGTTTCTAAAATAATAATAATAACTAATTCCTGATGTGCATGGAATGTACAACAATAATGCTATATTTTTCTTTCTCTTTAATTTTAAATTGAAATTATACAGGTACTATAAGAAGGAAAGCATGTATGATGTATAACATCCAATTTTAATTATAAATATCTAAATCCTTGATAAACTGTTTATAACATCACTGTAATTAAATTGTTTTAAACACATGAAGGAATAAAACAATTTAAAAATCCTATTAATCATTGTAATCAGCGAACATTAAAGGGCCAATTTGAAGATCAGGTAAAGCTAAATTTTGAACTTAACATTCATCAGTATGGGTATTACTGAGCTATATAATAGACATAAAATAACTGTGAATGTTACACTTAACTAATTATGCATCCATGTTCTGCTATTTCATCCCTCTGCAGCAGGCAGCATGTTAATAAATAGATACCTAGCTAAATTAGCAGACAGTGACTGGCAGGCTTGCATTCTTGATGCTGTAAAGTAAAGATTTGCATTTGGAATTAGTTATTTAATATATAGTGGCCGGGATCTTAGCATTGCAACAGCTTAAATATTTGTAAGTTTTTGACAAAAATACAGTGGCACTGGGCTACCGATGTCGTGCCGGCACTGCTTTCGTAATGACTGGGCAGTGACAGAATCATCTTTAAACATGCCAGCAGAAAGCAACAGGGAGCAGCACTCACTGAGCAGTTGCGGTCACTCGGAAGAAGCCTCGGCGGGATGATGGCAATTTCGGGAACAGCATGCAAGTGGAGGGAAAGGTGAGCAATACAAAGTTGCGGGACCTTCGCAATGGTGGGGGAGAGCGGCAGTCAGCTTCATCAATGACAGACAGAAACTCAGCAGAAGCAGTACAAGTGGGCAGTCTCATACAGTAGCTTGGAGAGCATGCATATGTATTTTTATTTATATCTACTTTTAGTATGTCATATATATATATATATATTTATATATATATATATATACACTAGTAAACCCGCTCAAAGCAAAATCTTCTAAAGCTAGTCTGCATTTAAGCATGTATGAGAAATAGATGCAGCTTCATTCCCTGCCAGCAGATGGCAGTGTTTCAGAGACTCACGGCACTAGACATATTATTGTTAGGACTTTACGACTTAAAGAACACTTTGGCAACCGTCCGCAGGGGGTTGAGACCACTTCTCAGATACCACCACAACTGAAAAAATTGTTACCGCGATCGGGTTTTGACCCTCAATCGCATAACCCCTTAATTCGGTCATTCATCAGGATGATGGAAAATTCCATCAAACCTGATGGCCAGGACATTTATATCTCTAACAATTTATCTTATAGTGAACGTCAAGCCTTGATTGGTTTACAAAAAAGGACGGACATTGTTATAAGAAAGGCCGAAAAAGGGGGATCAGTTGTGGTACAGGATTTGCATAATTATGTATCTGAATGTCAGAGACAGCTGTCCGACCTCTTGGTCTATGAATGTCTGACATATGACCCTTCAAATGTATATAAAAATGAATTGGTTAATCTGCTTGTTTCCGCTAGGGATAATGGGTTGATTGAGGATGAAATATGTTCTGCTTTGTGCACGGAATATCCTATTGTGCCTATATTTTACACGTTACCGAAGGTGCACAAGGGAATGGTGGATCCCCCTGGCAGACCTATTATATCTGCCAGGGGATCTCTGTACCATCCTTTGTCCACCTATCTTGATGCCTTTTTAAATCCGGTCATACAGTGTATTCATTCTTACTTGAAGGATACTAACATGCTCATCTAGTGTTTGCAGGATATTGTGTCTGGCCTGATAATATGTTGCTGTGCAGTGCTGATGTCACCAGCTTGTACACTTGCATCCCTAACCAGCAGGGGATGGATGCGGTGTGCTCGCTGCTTGGCACCAGCGCTGCATATAATGGTCCGCCTGTGGAACTTTTTATGCAGTTTCTATCACTGGTTTTGAACAGGAATTACTTCTCTTTTGATGGAGTTATGTATAGGCAGAGGCTTGGCTGTGCGATGGGGTCCCCAGTGGCCCCATCGTACGCCAATGTCTTCATGTGTGATATTGATGATTCCTTATTCCTGCGAGGGCCTTAGAGTGACAAGGTGTTTTTTTTCCGCCGCTACATTGATGACTTGCTCATCTTTTGGAGGGGCACTAAACAGTCCCTGATTGACCTCTTTGATACCCACAATTTATCTCCAAGTCCAGTTAAATTCACTTACTCTATCAGTGACCGTGAAGTTAACTTCCTGGATGTTAACATCAGATTAATAGGTGGGCAGCTCTCCACGGCAATATTTGTTAAAGAAACAGACAGAAACACCATACTACGCCAGGAGAGTTGTCATCCACTGCCGTTACGGGATGGTCTGCCATACTCCCCAATGCTTAGGGTGAGAAGAATAACTAGTGATCCCCAAGAAATTTGTAAACAACTAGACATCATGCAAGAAAAATTTAAGCAAAGGGGGTATAGGCGGAATCACCTTACTCGCATTAAGAACAGGGTTTTAAATATTCCCAGAGAAGTTACACTAAACCCTCCTGATAGATTGGATCAGGCATCCCAGCGTTTGCCTTGGGTCAATCCGTTTTCTTTCGACAGTAATGTGGTCACTAAAAAAGTAAAGCAACATTGGCCTCTAATTACGTCCGATAGGGATCTCCCAGGACTCAATGATATGCAAATAATGCCAGCTTACAAGAGAGGTAAAAACCTCAGTGATCTTTTGGTAAAGTTAGATGTCAGCAAACTTACCAAAAAAGCTGCTCCCACTCACTTTCTCACCCGTGCTGCAGGGTGTTATAGGTGTGTGGGGTGCACAACCTGCAGCTCAATGTTGATTAGCAATTCTATTAATCACCCACATACAGGAAGAAGAATTCCCATTAAATCAGCGGTCACTTGCTCCACGAAATTCGTGGTGTATGTTCTGTCTTGTCCATGTGGTCTCTACTACGTGGGCAAGACAGAATCCCAATTTAAAGAAAGGATGGCAAACCATCGTCATGCCATTAGGCAGGCACAAGCCAGTGGGGGCAGTGACCAGCCGGTGGCGAGACATTGTGCCATAAAGGGTCATAATATTGCCAGCCTCAAGTCCAAGATTGTGGACCATATACCCCTACCCCTTAGGGGTGGTAATAGGGGTAAAATGCTCCTTTAGGCTAAGGCTAGGTGGATCCACATACTGGACACCATAGCCCCACGCGGCCTGAATGAGCAACATGGTCTGCATAGTTTTTTGTAAATGTTGGATTTTATAGACTATATAGCACATACAGGACTGTATCTCAGTCATGATGTTTTTCATGTTAATTCATTCATTTAGCATAGGACATTATTGAATGCTTTATTTATAGCAGTATGTAAGGTGATATGTTTAGTTTATATACACCGGTTGACATAAAGTATTAGATTGCTTGCCTTTTGGTGCTATCCCAGCTTAATTAAAAAAATAACACTATATGCTGTACAAGGTATAATCAGTGGTAGGCTTTTATGCTGAGCCATGCTGATCGAGTTAAGATCAACGGCTCAGCATATGCCATTAATATGTAAAAACAGATTGTAGGTTACAGTTTTAATATTTAATATTTTTTATTTTTATTTTTTCATTTTTTTGTATTTTTTATGTGTGTGGTTTTGTTATTATATTGTTTATTTCACATGCACATATAAATGTATTATGCTTTAGCCTGCTCTTGGTTAAAAGCCATATTTCTTATATCACTGACAGCTCCCTGAGACGGAGGCGTGATGCGGTTCAAGGGGTGGAAGTTGGGATTGCCAGGATGCCAGATCTGCGTTCCACTGGTAGTGGGACGTCTCTATGACGTAACCCGGAAGTGCGCCGAGGCTCTGAGGCGATCCGGCTACACACTGCACTGGCTTCACGCTGACCGTTCTCAGGTGAGTATGATTTTGATTATTCAGCTGTGTGGAGGCGGGGGATGGTAGCAGGATAATTTAAATTTGACTCTGTGTCATTGCTTGGTTGTACCCTGAGGACGAGCACTGGGCTCGAAACACTGGTGTAGGTCACCTGATATGCAATAAAGCACTTTATTTACTTCAAGACTCCGAGTGACGCCTGTTGCCTGATTCACCTGTGTTGGACCTGCGTGTATCTGGGAAGGCACCGGAGCAAGCTGCCTTTTTATTTGTTCAGTGGAGTGCCGGATTTTCTCTTCTCTCTCTCTCTCTCTCTCTCTCTCTCTCTCTCTCTCTCTCTCTCTCTCTCTCTCTCTCTCTCTCTCTCTCTCTCTCTCTCTCTCTCTCTCTCTCTCTCCCTCTCTCTCTCTCTATATATATATATATATATATATATATATATATATATATATATATATATATAACCACTTCAGCTACAGCACTTGCTGGGTTTTCAAAACAGCATGTAACAAATCGGAACCACACCAGTATTACATTATAATCCATTATAATACTGGTGTGGGTCCAGATTTGTTACATGCTGTTTTGAAAACCCAGCGAGTGCCGTAGCTGAAGTGGTTACATTATTCTGAGTAGGATCGTACGGGCACCATGGTTAGTCAGCGTCTCTGTCAGTATCAGTGTCATGTTCCCGCAGCCAGCGTAGATAGTGTAGTCAGTGTAGACAGTGTCCCTGTCAGTATCAGCGTCATGTTCCCGCAGCCAGTGTAGTCAGTAAGTTCACGGCTAGCCAGAGCTTACGTAGTTAGCACAGTCAGTCTTTGTTACGCAGTTAGTGTAGTCAGTCAGTGTTTATTACATTGTGTGGGAACCATTGACCATTTTAACCTGCCTGACATGAAAGGTGTGAATGTGTTCTTGAAACACCCACACTATCCATGTCAGCCTGGTACGCATCCTTTCGACCTGTTCATACCCCCACTATCCATGTTGGCGTGGAGTCGATTTTATAAAGCTTGGTGAGTGCAGCGAGCCACCTAGCCCGAAGCATGGGGAGCGCAGCCTGCCCCGCGAGGGGTCGCGGAATACTTGATGTGTAATCCACGTCCACTCGCCACACTTTATAATATCAACTCCACGCCAATGTAGATAGTGGGGTATGAACAAGTGGGGAGGCCGAGTACCGCATCCGCTCACCATGCTTCGGGCTGATGTGGATAGTAAGGGTTTGAAATGGAGGAATTTGCCAGTATGTAATATGGAGCACTGGCAAATGCATCATTTACGAATTGCTGAGACGCACAAGCGTATGAGACGCTTGTGCGTCTCAGGCAGATGGAGCGCCTCTCCGCTGGTGCCCGCATAATTGCCTCTCTCCGTAGGTGTCCACCAGCGCAGGGGATCTGGCAGTTACCGGCGCTGTGTGAAATGCACTTACTAGGCCTCCAGTACACTGACTATGGTTGCTACGCTGCCTTACTACAACTACGCTGGCTGAGGCTGACTGCGTAGCTCTGACTACGCCAACTACGTCGCATGCCGTGATAATACACAAGTACCAAAAATAATTATTTTTTCATGCCTTTCCAATCTGCATAATGTCACATCTGGTACTTAGAAGACCACAACGTGCTTATAAATGCAGAGGAGTCCAAATCTACTTACCTGGTCCTCAAAAAAGACCAATGCTTTTTTTTAAGCTCTTCTTTGTTTGGAACAGCTACTAAAACAGGACTGACAGAACTAAGTCCCATCAATCCAGGGCCATTGGCTACTGTTCAAAGCATGTTAAAGTCTTCTTAATTCTGTATGAGTTAAACTAATAAGAAGGCCAGTGGTTATGTGTGCGCTAGGTGTGTTTTAGTAAAACAATATATTGTTAATACTGAATATGCGTGGCATCTGAATTTTAGCAGGTAGTATAAGATAATTCTAGTATAACTCACAATTTATTTTCCTGGTTTTTCAATTTGGCTTTACTTTACACAGTGCGATGGTGAATGTTTTTCTTATAATTATCAACACCATTGGTGAATACCATGGAAGTATGATACTGTACCTCATATTGGGACTGATTTAGAGTCAGTTACCAGTGTATTCATGTCTGCATCTATTAGTGGCTGTCCATTTGCAGCTTTATGAAAATGCAACTACAAAGCTCTTCCTTGCAGTACATCTGTGTGTATGACTATGCAAGTGAAATGCCCATTTCCAGCATCCAAAGCTTTAAGAAAATACTTTAAGAAAAAATCACACCAGTTTGGGGGCGGTAACTCCAACTGAGTATGGCCTCCAAAGTAAGCAGTTGAGTTCTGTGTGTGCAACCACTTTCCCCAACATGCCTGTGACATCCCCTTTTCACAGCAAAAGATCGACAGTCTCCATTCATGAACCCCCATTTTATCACACAGGAACACCCACAACATTTTCAATACATCTGAAATAGCAAATGTGACTCTGTATGGATACACAGTGTGTGTGCATGATAACAAAAAATGACTCCAAAGCATCTATCTCTAAATCAAGCACATTATCCATTTATTTGATATTGGTTCAGATACATGAAGCAGTGATAAGCGTGGAGAAATGAGCCAGTGGAGAAGTTGCCCATGGCAACCTATCAGATGCTCTGTATCATTTAATATTATGCAAATTAGAGATGTTAGTTCAGTGCTGATTGGTTGCCATGGGCAACTTCTCCACTGGCTGACTTATCCTCCCTTATCATGGGCAGTGTAAGATTAGCTTAGTTTAAATATGTATTTGGAGTAGTACCAGAATAAAAAAGCAGAATATGCAGTAACATATTGAAATATGAATATCAATATTTTGTAGTTTTCTAATAAGCAAAATTCTTCTTGCTAAATTTGCTTATCAGCACATTATATTTCAACATGGTTATCGTGGGCCTTTTAATTTCCCAACTGGCTCAGAAAAAAAAAGCTGCAAAAATAATATAGTATAAGATGTGTAACATTTAAAACCAACTGTACCCTGCGGAGTTCAGACATTTAATAGTGTGCTGTGCACTACAGCAAATGCATTTACTCATTCTTTATAGAGTATTACAGTATGTCCAGCCTTGATAAAAGAAGCTGTGACTTTATAATGTGAAAACTGAAAATATTGTGTATAACAAATTATAATTTATAAGATAAAATAAGTGAATGACAATGATATAATATAGATGAATTAAATCATTCTTAAAATGTAGATTAGTATACATACATGATGCTAATATTCTAAAAAGAGTACAATTACTGTATAACTATTATAGGTGCTAAAAGTTAAATGATCTGCAATATATTATATAGGGCAGTGGTTCCCAAACTGTGTGCCGTGGCTCCCTGGGGTGCCTTGGGACACTTGCAGGGGTGCCCTGGGTTGGTGGTTCAGGACTAAATTAAATTATTTATGGTTAATTATTTATGGACAAAACCAGTGCTGGTGACTGCCAATCATAAAATGTGTACAAAAAGAAGCAATTCATGCCCTTTACCACAAAACTGACCTTTAGAATTGCATATAAACCCAATCTACTTAATGTTATAATTATTCTGCTTTTTTTTCGGCCTGGGTGCCGTGAAAGAATTCTTATACTCTGGGGTGCTGTGATTCCAAAAAGATTTGGAACCCCTGATATAGGGGATTCATATGATATCCTACCAGTCAGGATGCCGGCGTTCAAAAAAATTAAATCAAGAATCTTGATTCTCTGAGGTTGCGCCCCCTAGAGAAACATTGATGGTTAAAGCAGATGTGACTCCTGGTTAAAGCAGATGTGACAGATAAGAAAGAAGCCAGGGGGGTTATCATACCACGCAGAATGGGGTGTTTTAAATGCCCCAACTGCGTGACATGTGGCTATATGCTCAGTGGGAGCTCCTTCAAACACCCTATGTCGGGAAAAACCATCCACATTAGACACTATTTGACATGTAGTTCCACACATGTGGTCTACCTGATTACATGCCCCTGTAGCAAGTGCTATGTGGGGAAAATGGAGAGAAGCTTTAAGGAGCGCATGGCAGCCCATAGAAATGCCATCAAGTTAGCCATCGAAAAGGGCCACAGTGAGCAGCCGGTGGCCCGGCATTTCATGGAGGCCAGGCATTCCTTAAGCTCTCTCCGATATAGAATTATCGATCAAGTACCCCCCAACATTAGGGGAGGGGATCGGGGGAAAAAACTCCTCCAACTTGAATCCAAATGGATTTTTTCATTAAAAACTCTATCTCCAATGGGGTTAAATGAAAGCCTGGGGCTAAGTGCTTTTCTTTGATGTTGGTGATCATTTAGCTCGATGTTATAGTGATTTGTGATTTTGTTACAGAAAACTGGAATTCCCCCTCTGCCCAGCAGGGGTCCTTGGAGGACTATCTTTTGAATAAGCTGTTCAATCAGCTGTGAATCTAAACTTTGATGCAGTCCTTTTATATGTATGTAAATCAATGTCTTTAATGTTCTTTTTTATTAGATGTGTGTTTATAGATGTGCTGTGTTTTTTGCTGTAATGTTTGGGGACATTTTTGTATTGATATGCACTTTGGCACTTTTTCTGCCTTTATTCAATGTAATAGACACAGTGTATCACCTGTTTAACACAGGTGTCTTAATGAAACCTTCACACCCTCTGACAAGGAGGAGCTTTGTTCACTAGGATGTGGCTATATATTGCATGTTTGTATGAGAAAATTTATCCTGATGACGAGCATTAAACTCGAAAGATCTTGATGAAAATTGCGTGGTCATAATTCTTGTGAAAGACATTGGAGTGCCGCCTAAAACGACCCTATATGTGCCACCCCTCGTTTGGGGTACGGCTGAGGAAGGCACCTGGTGCAGCATACAGCAATTTCAAGCAAAGGGAGTGCCGGCTTTTTCCCCTGTATATATATATATATATATATATATATATATATATATAGACTCACAGTTATCCAAAAATCAATTTGAAAGACCAGCACCAGTCCAAATGAAAAAAATCAATATAAATTTAATGTCCAAGGACAAACAATAAGATCAGCCATGATCATGTCAAAAAGACAATTCATAAACACACAACAGGCATAAGTGAGGCTATACTTAGCATTCTCAGCAAAGTTTCACAACAGCGTCTCCTCGACGGCCGTTTCGGTGCCTCTGCACCTTTATCAAGAGGGGTGACAACTGGTACATGCATGTCATGTTATACTTATAGGGCCCCAGGTGTCAACTCACCTGTGTTAATCAGCGCTAAGTTCCCGCCACAGGAATCCCTGCTCACCTCGCTGCATCTCGCCGCACCATCGGTGACGCCAGTCCGGAAGTGCCCATCAGGCGGAACCAATGTGCCGGCAGATTTGCAGGGGGAAGACAGTACAGTTCCCGAGCGCCGGAAGTGCGTCTTCGGATCGAGCGTTGCCGCGGCAACCAAAATACAGCCATCTGTATTAAAACACTGCTGGAATACCGCATATGCCTAACACTCTGTTAGATCAAAACAAAAATTAACACAAATATATAAACGTAAAAAGACATACATACAAAAAGAGTGAGGAGAAAAATAACGGTACTTATGTAATATCTGGGCTCCCGGTTTTCTTATGAGACCGTGTCCCCTCGCGGGGCTCGCTGCGCTCGCCACGCTTCGGGCACGGTCGCTCGCTGCGCTCGCCACACTATATAAAATCAACTCCATGCGTAGTTGGATAGTAGGGGTATGAAAAAATGGGGTGCATTTAACATGGGAGTCCAGATAATACATAAGTACCAAAATAACATATCAATACAAAAATATATACGCTATTAAATGACGGGGCATCAGCTACAATGGATGAATTGTCAATAAGGCAACAGTAGCTTAATGTAACAAAGTACACCATCTAATTATAAGAAATGAGTAAGACTAAACTCCTCATTGAGGCCTTTAGGTCGCATAGTGTCTAATTCATAAATCCAAAAGTTTTCCTTTTTCAAAAGGATTTTATGTCGATCGCCACCCCTTCTCAGAGGCGGCACATGTTCGATTGGCATGAACATGAATTCATTGATAGTGTGTCCACACTGGACAAAATGACGAGCCACAGGTGGCGTATTTGTGTCCATTTTAACATATGCCTTCTTGATGGACGATCTATGTGCCCCAATTCGCTCTTTCAACATGCGCAAGGTTTTGCCAACATAAATCATGTTGCATGGACAACGGATGATATATACAACATATTTCGTTTCACAGTCCATATGATGTTTTATGGTATATAGCCTGCCTGTTAATGGGTGTGAAAAACTATCTGACACGATCACATGTCGGCAGTTGACGCATCTCAGGCATTTATATGCTCCCGCTTGTCTTACCAGCCAATGTCTGGGCTGATCAACTTTAGGACTTATATCCGAGAATGTAATTTGTTGCTTCAGATTCTTGCTTTTCTTGAAGCAAAAGAGTGGTGGGCTTTGACAAACACCTCCAAGCACTGGATCAGTGTTGAGTATGTGCCAATGATTCAGGATTGAGGCCTTGATAGCACTTGAGGCCACAGAGTATGTGCTGGCAAAGTGTAACCTTTCGGCTGATGTTACCTTCGATTTTGGAGTTAGTAACTCCTCTCTGTTTAGGTGCTTACACTTATTCCTTGCTTCTTGCACATCTCTGGGATCGTATTTTCGATCCAAAAAATCTTGGCACATTCTGTCTAGCACCAAATCAAGATCATCTGAGCATGAGGTGATACGGACTGTCCTTACAAGTTGCGAATAAGGCAAACCTCGCTTCAGTGGCTGAGGGTGGAAGCTTGTTGCTAAAAGTAGCGTATTTTTATCAGTGGCTTTTTTGAACAGCGTGGTTTTGAATTCATTGTTGACAACTGCGACATTTACATCTAGATAGTTGATGCTACTTTTACTCATATTCATAGTAAATCGTATGTTGCCAGGAATAGTATTTAAGTATACAAGCAAGTCGTTAAGCAAATCCTCAGATCCAGTCCAAATAAAAAACAAATCATCAATAAATCTAACGTAGCAATTGATAAATTTGGAGAAAACTGAATGGGACAAAATATGTGTGGTTTCAAATTGATACATAAACAGGTTGGCATACGATGGGGCCATGTTTGACCCCATCGCAGTACCGCGGCGCTGTAGAAAAAAGGTATTATCAAATAAAAAGTAATTCTTATTTAAAACCAAACCCATCAACAGTAACAAAAATTCAAGGACTGGAACTGAGGATGCTGCGTACTGCACTGATGCCCTCGTCATTAGCAATATTGGTGTATAAACTGGTGACATCTAAGGTCACCAGTATACAGTCTTTGATTGGTTGACCAAACTGTCTAAGTTTTAACAGGAAGTCCGTAGTATCTCTCAAAAAGTAAGGGCTTGCCTGCACAACCGGCTGTAAAAAATAATCAATATATTGTGATACCGGTTGGCTCAAAGAGCCCATAGATGAAATTATGGGCCGGCCAGGCGGAGCCACAAGTGACTTATGCACCTTAGGTAAACAATATATCAGAGGAATCACAGGAAAATCTTGTGTAAGAAAATTGGATGTAGTTTCGTCAAGCCAGGTATTGTCCAAACCCATCTGGATTATTGCATCAAATTCTTTCTTGTACCTTTGGGTGGGGTCAAAGGTCAATCTGAGATAGCAATCAGTATCAGCAAGCTGGCTCTCAATTTCCTTAACATACGCTTCTCTATCCAGTATCACAATGCCCCCACCTTTGTCGGCAGGGCGCACTATGATACTGGCGTTCTCACGAAGGGATTTCACCGCCCTAGTCTCCTGTTTGGAAAGATTGGAATATATTTTAAGGTTTTTTTTCAAAACAGGCATAATGTCCTGTCTCACCAATCTCATAAATGTCTCTATCGAGGCAGATAGAGAGAGAGAAAAGGGGTTTTCAGGGTGCGCTAGGACCTTTCAATTATTTAAGACAGTATAGTTTTAAAATAGAAAAAATTTAATAAACATTTGCTCACAGAGCATAGCAGTATAAACAAAGGTCAAATTGGTACTCTTTACAATGTATGAATTGACATAAACACAATTCAGGTCAACAGTCGAAATGCGCCCAATAGGCCCAACGCGTTTCGTCGTGAACACAACTTCCTCAGGGGCACAATACAATAGTAGGCAACGATGGTCACACTGTGAATTACAGTAAATACAAATAAATACAATGTCCATAAATTGGATAAAAACATATAATGAGAAGAGGGTAATAGGTTGAGCAGGTGTAGGAAAAGGGAGAAGGAAAACGATTAAATATATAGTCCCTTAGGATCACATACCAGTCAATGGTTTAGGGTTTGGACACCAACCAAATATAGAAATTTCACAAAGTGGAGATGTCCTTAGGAGATTATAACATAATGTCCTAGAATTAAAGTTCAATAAAATCCTCAGTATGACATTTTGCTTAATTCAAAACAGATTAATTTCCTTTTGAAGTATGATGAAAAAAGTACATACCACCAACTTGTTTACAGATGGATAAACAAATAGAGAAACCATTCAAAGTTATACGGCTATAATGACCACTTTCAATTGTAGGTAGATAAGGGGAATCTGGTGAAGTGAATAAGATTGACACTCTATTATAATTAATTCAGCAACCTTTGCAAGTGGGGCAGAGATTGACAGAAAAGTACATAGAATTAAATAAAATATGTATCAATACATACTATTTCCGACTAAAGAAATGTACATACAATTTTTTTTTTTTTTTTTATAAACAGATGTTCTAAAAAGATTACATTCTTGAAAAAAATTCAATTTAGAGGAACAACAACGTGTTCAACTCACAAATTAAACCATGACATCAAACAGCAAGAAGAAATTTTTTTTTATTTATCAATAAAGAAGAGTACTTACTAGTAGCCCAATATAAAGGTGTGTACTGCTCAGAGTGACAGACCAGTGAATGAGCTGGGTATATATAGGGTGTAGAAAAAACGTCACTTCCTGTAGCTGTTAATGGGATATAGACTATAAAGTGCCTATAACTGGGCATATGAAAAAGTAAAAAAGACCAAGTATTAATAGCTTTACTGGCGCTAGCTTAATAAAGAAGAGACCATTCAGTGACGGTGTGTGAATCATCAGAAAAAAGAGATAGTAAAATTTAATCCGTCATGGAACGCACGGTGGGTGTAATATGCGTTCCAATGACGTCATATCCGCCTTTAGTAGCGTGGGCGAGCGGGGATTGATGATGGAGCGCATCATGCGTTTCATAGAAAAAATCACTTCCTGGTGCTTCACACCAAACATATACGCGAGGCGCCAGCTTACCCGGAAGTGCGGGAGACGGCGGTGGAACGCACTGTGCGTTCCACCATAGGGAAATCTCCTTACATTATAGCGCTATCCATAAAAAGAACTCCGCTTCCATAATAATTGCGAGTGGAACACACCCTGTGCTCCACCTAGAGGAAATAACGCTCAATAGCGCTACCATAGATAAAAAAATAAATTAAAAAATATTGATTTGTGAGGAAATATAATTATGTGGTACTAATGTAGATACGGGTGTGAAATCACTTAAGGAAATGTGAATATAAATATTAATCGATTATAGCTAGTATACATCAATAGTTGATAAGCCTCACAATGAATATAGATGGTGAGGTGATAGTGAAAAATAAAGAATAATGATGAAAGAGATAAAAAATGGCCATGAGGTCATGGTTTAACTTACAAAAAACTGCATATAATACAAAACAATTTAAGGATTCAGCTGTATATTGCTGAGGTCAGAGAATTCACAATAATTCATTTTAAATTATGAAAAAGAGAGGAGTGAAAAAAAGATAAAGAGAATGACGAAAGAAAGGGGGGGGGGAGCCACAGAATTTCTCAGAGAAAGGCCACTATGTCGACCCCTTCATTTAGACCTCTAGGAGATAATGTATCTAGAGTGTAAATCCAGTAGCTTTCTTGCTGGATGAGCTTGCGGCCTCTATCTCCACCCCTTGGATTTTCCTTGACTTTTTCGAGTATGGTAAATTTGAAATTATCTTTTGTGACTGTCGAATTGTGGTGATCAAGAAAATGTCTAGGCAGACTATGAATGCGTACTTTGTTTTTAATATTTCTCATGTGTTTCTGTATCCGTATTTTTGCTTGTCGGATGGTCTTACCAATGTACTTTAGGTTACAACTGCAAGTAATCATATATATAATATGATCCGAATTACAGGTTACAGAGTCCTTGATGGTATAGATTTTTCCATTATTCAAAGTGCAACTGAATTTGGTCTTATCAATAAATTTGCAACAGATGCATTTATTGCATGGTAGAATGCCTGCTCTTTTTTCAAGAAAGTTGTTGGTAGCCGGTACTTTATTAATTGATGATTTCAATCTACTTGGAGCCAACATAGTTTTGAGATTGGATGCTCTCCTAAATACAAGATTGGGTTTGTTCGGAAGGTGGGATCCCAGTACGGGGTCCCGCAAGAGTAAATCCCAATGACGCTCAAGAGTCCGCTTAATCTGTTGGTTTTCACAGTTGAATTGTGTTATAAATGGTCGGCATTTAAAATTAACTTTGTCTTTCTTAGATTGTACTAGTAATGAATTTCTTTCTTGGGTAAATGCTTTATCCTTCGAAGATTCGATGAATGGCCTATCGTACCCCCTTTCAAGGAAGCGATCAGACAACAGTTGAGATTGATGTTCGAAATCAGAGGTTTTACTACAGTTACGTCTTAATCGGAGGAACTGGGCGTAGGGGACGCTCTTTTTCCAAGTGGGGTGATGACAACTGTTAGCCGGGATGTAACTGTTGGCGTCTACAGCTTTAAAATGAGTTTTTGTGGCAATTTCTTTGTCTGGTATACCTTCAAGTTCAAGATCTAGGTATTCGATTACCGTTGGATGTAATTTAAAAGTAAATTTCAGATTGTACTCATTTATTTGTAGATGTGTCATGAAATCCTCAATACTTGTTTGGTCACCTCGCCATATAAAAATTGTAAAGAGTATCAATTTGACCTTTGTTTATACTGCTATGCTCTGTGAGCAAATGTTTATTACATTTTTTCTATTTTAAAACTATACTGTCTTAAATAATTGAAAGGTCCTAGCGCACCCTGAAAACCCCTTTTCTCTCTATTTCTATACTGGGTCCCATCTAACAGGGGACCCCTTCAGGGTTGCTGCTCTACTAAATTTATTGAGCGCATTGTGTGGCCTTCTTTTTCTTGTATATATATATATATATATATATATATATATATATATATATATATATATATATATATATATAATAGTAAATAAGGTAAAAAAAGTAAACACATATAACTAATCCCCTGAAACCATACTATAGTATATAGTGCAGGGACATCGTTGATAAAGGGTTATTTGTTTGATTATTTTTTGTGTAATTTCCAGTAGAGACGGATTTAGGTCCGTAAACCAGTAATATCTAGTAGTAGTATACATAAAAGTGTATATTTTAATGATTTCATATATATATATATTATTTACTAATTAAATAACACTGTTTGTAAGATAGGCATGAATATGCGTGAAAAGTTATGTACATATATAGTCAATCGTGTGCAACTATACCTATTGTCATAGAAGAAAGAGACACAAACATGAATAAATGACTCCAGATATGAACGAGAGATCTATATAAATAAAAATATAAAAATAGAGATGAATTTGCTGAATATGTGAAACTCATGTAATTGAAAATGAGGCCTGGAACGCATCTGGATCCTGATCTCATGACCGGGAGAGCTTGATTTATCACAGGTAGAATGCAGGATGCTGAATACCTATGTCTCTAAAAACAAGGCCTTAGACGTTGTCAGGGCCGTGCCTGATGACGTAACCGGAAGCCGCCATACCGGAAACTAACTGGCCTTTTTAAGGGAGACAGATACACTATGTCAGTGATAGGATCTTGATAAAGTTGTATTGTATTAAGGTGGGGAAACGAGTCAGTTCATATTATCCTGTAGCTACCAGCACCCGCATTAGTGGACTATTAATACAGTGGAGACTGCAACTATAACACCGTATTGTCAAACGATAAGTTTAGAGGAGACTGCAATTTTAAAACTCTGGATGCTTTGTTGGACATTTTATTTTCAAAAGCACTAAGGTACCTTTGTGATGTATTTGACACCATAGAGTGGTAAAGGTATACCACAAACCAAAACCTATGATAAAGCTGTCTTGAGGTTAGGGAAATGGCTAATTGGCTTTATTAACTGGATGGATTTTCCTTTTATTAACCATTTGCGGAGTAACTAGAGACTGGGTACATAAACCCACCATTCCCTGATGAGCTGCTTATTAATGCTATATTAACCTCTATGGTTGTGTACATTTGCATGATAATACACCAAGATTTGTGATTTACAAATCAGTGGTATTTTTATTTTTAACTTCAGTAGTTTTTTATTGAAATTTTTGGAAATACAAAAACAAAACTCCAGATGCAAGCAAGTAGTATAGCAGACACATTTGGCAAGTATCACAAATATAGAAGCAAGGATGGCAGGGTACATATACAGTGAGAAGTAGACAGCATATTAATAATAGTAACAAATCTATATAAGGAAATAGCTGTAGATCTGGGATCTCCCACCCCACCACCAAAGATAGAAGAATAGCAATGTAGATAAAAGTAGTATAGCCTGTCACTGTATTACTTGATGAAGATAAATCGCTAAACTAGAGAAAATTAATATTACAAAATCAAGTGTCTGGCAAAACTGGGAAATAAGGAATATAAATTAAAGAAACCCACCCAAAAGGCCCAAATCAAAAATCCCACATAACCCCCCACCCTGTACAACCCACACCAAACTAGGGCGTACTTGGAGCCCTTAACTGTACTCCCCCTATACCCATTCTAAATTATACTAATCTAAACAAAACATCACTATAGCTACACTAACCTTACCCCCCCCCCCCCCACACCCCCCTCAAATAAAGGAGAAAGAAAAACATGGAAAACATGGACTAACTGAGGTGGTAAATTAGCAACCTTGGCCAGGACAAACCTGACCCTTCCACCAACATTTAGATTTAAAGGTCAAGCAGCTAAATAATGACAACATGGAGTGGCAAAGTAAAATAAAATAATTGAACAGTATCCAATGTATATGGTCCATCAACATCAGGATATATTATTTAGATAATGCATAAAGAATGTCATTACCATAGATTTAAAGTGTAAATAGAATGTTCAGGCAATATCAACCTGGCCATCAGGTAATAAGGAGGTAACCAGAATTGTGGGCACAGGTGCAAGAAACATTAATCGGGTCATCACTTTTTATCTGTAGAGCCACATATATAAAAACAACAGTCCCTCCTTTGTAGATCCATTAACACACTTAAATAAACAGCCAGAACTGCAACATAAGTCTCAGTAGTTTCCCAGCCTTCCATGTAAGTAGGTATAAAGACCATGAAAGCAGAGGGTCCTGAAACTTTGATTCCACCACTGGATCTATGAAATGGATCCGTGGAAAGTAATTTACAGCAGGAGCTAAAACAACGGCAGGACAGGAAAAAGAAGCCTTTATGCGAAGGGGTAAATCAAGAAGGAACACGGAAGTAGGCAATATGTAGTTCATAGAGGAATCAAGGACACATTTTGTAGATCTCCAAGTCTAATAAGGATCCTCTGAGTACAGGTATTAATGGACTGAAGAATTTGTTGCAGAGAGCGAGACAGATTTGACATACAGTAGGAGCAAGTTTCATCTTTGCTCCTTTGTCCATGACTAGCCATGGCTAGCCATGGCTAGCCATGGCTATTCTATTGTT
The DNA here is from genome assembly GCF_055691185.1 of Crinia signifera. NCBI lineage: Eukaryota > Metazoa > Chordata > Amphibia > Anura > Myobatrachidae > Crinia > Crinia signifera. Next base: position 78,590,587 of record NC_139223.1, on the reverse strand, counting down.
CTCAGCTGCAATACGTATTGTATTGCAGCTGAGAACAATAGAATAGCCATGGCTAGCCATGGCTAGCCATGGCCAAAGGAGCAAAGATGAAACTTGCTCCTACTGTAGTGCTGTATATGGGATTAGCCCTTCAGACATTAAGTGTAAGCAGGATGGTGGTGGCAAGCACACAACAGCGCCTGATATGTATTAAGTGCAGGGAGTAGTGTGCACTCTGGGGGATACTGAGGTTGAAGTCAGATACCACAATTCACTGTAAATATAAATCTGAGGCTCCAGTAGTATGAACAAAATATGGACATCACTGTGGTACCCTCGGGCAGGATGGTAATGAGAAAAGGTCCTAGGAATATTCAGTGGTCCCAAAGTGGAAGTAACAGTGTTGGTGCCAACAGCAGTGGAAATGGGGATATCAGTGTCCCCACCTGCAACAGTATTAGGCAGCGCAGCAACTGGTCACCGGGTGTCCCGCTTGCTAAAATGAGGTTCGCTGGACAAAGGGCGAAGTATCCACCTAGATGGTATAGTGATTTATCTCACCAGATGCCCAATAATGAATTCAGGAAGCATCCAGATATCAGCCAGAGGGACAAACCACAAGGCAGTGTCCTCCAAGATGGCGCCAGGCCCCGAGCACCTCGAGGCCAGGGAGACAACAGGAATCAGGCCTAATAATTTGCCGCGCCCACACCAGACACCCGCCACAGACATTAAACAGCTCACTGTAATCAGTGCTGAAAGATGACTATATATAAGCAGGGTAAGGACTCCCTTGTTGCCATATACAGGATATGTAGTCGGATTTTGCTCTCCCCGTGCAGCCCCTCACACACTCGGCCAAGCCACCCCCAAAACCAGTGGTATTTTAGAATTACTGACCAGTATAATTTTATTAATTATATATTTTATTAATTTTTTTTCTATGCTACAGTAGCTATGTTTATTGTAATAATTTTTAGCAAAAGTGTTAGGACCTGCAGAAAACGTGGGGTCCCATGAAGGGGGCTACAGGCTTAAATGCATTGCTCAATACATGAACTGAATCTCCACTGTTTATTAATAATAGGTATTTTAGTGATTGCATATATATATATATATATATATATATATATATATATATATATATATATATATATATATATATATATATATATATATATATATATAGAGAGAGAAAGTGAAATGACCGCACTCTCACCCAAATGGAGACAGCAGTGGGGTGCCCGGCAAAGGTACATGCAACAGCATGCCCCAATTAAATAAATGGAGTTTTCCACACCAGTAGGTATGGAAGCAGAGCACTCTCCTTAAATCACAATTCAGCCATGTGATAAAACGAAAAAGTATTTAATTCCAGCTGGGTCAACACAGCATATAGCAATTAGAGTATACAAGCCCCGACGTTTCGGTCCCAACATGGACCTTTATCAAGGAGCCTACAGTTATACAAGAAATACAAACAGTTGGTACATGTAATGCTGAATCAAAAGACATGTACATATACACAAGCAAAGGCATAGTTAAGTTTTTCAATGAAACATCATGTAGTCAGCGGCGCAGGAACAGCCTGGACAAGGGCAGGGTCAGCCAGCTGATCTGACTGCCCTCCCGTCCGGCTATTTATACCATGAGAGGGGTATGGAGCTGGGAGGCGCCACAGACTCAGGTCTGAGAGGCGCTATCGTACTTCCGGTGAAACCTGGAAGTGCGTCGGCCGGAAGCCGGCACTGGAACGCAGCTCTGGAGCGCACAGCTTCCGGGAGTGTGCCGGGGCTGTGCGTAACTAAGGCAACAGAATGTTGCAAGCACGGGGTAGTCATGGCAACGGGGGATACCTGGGCCGGAGCCGTATTATGTCAGTAGAACTGAGTTAATGAAGCCGTGCTAGCGTTTAAAAAAACGAGGTATAAAGCCGGGAGGGGTTAACTGCAAAAACCAGGGTAGGTGAAAGGAGTGTACCGCGGGTAGTGGTAAGGATTAGTGAGAACAATTACCCTAGGATTGGGGTGCATTAATCGGTCCCCAAGCGTGGTTTTAGTAAATAGGACACCAAGATGCGTGTTAAGGGGGGTAGTGGATATAGGGCTTTAAGGTTATACACCAGAAGGTAGGGGGTTAATGTGCATATCCCGTGACTAGGAGGGATTGGCACCAGGTGTAGAAATCTGATGGGAGTAGAGTGAGGGTGATACAGGTAAACGAAGGATCATGGGGGAGTGGTAGGTGGTTATACGGTGTACCAATAGGGTCTGTGTAGGTCTCTCTGAGTCAGTGCTTTCTTGGCATAGAGGGCACTGATGGGTAAGGAGATAACGGTTGTGATAACAGCATTTTTTGGGAAACAGCATATTTGGAAAAAACTGGAGCACGTATAGACTAAACACAGAATGCAGCCAGATGCCAGAAAGAAACTGCAGAAAAAGTGTAACAAATTTAAATAACACAAACACAACGTCCAAAACATAATGGCCGTGGTAATGTCACAGGTAGGGAACATATCATTTATCAATCAGATGACTATACATTGGAGCAAGTCTGGACAATGCATAGAGAGCAAAAAGTCTTATAAGGTTCATTTCAAAAAGATGGAGAGGGGGTTGTTCTCGTTAAGTCCCTTGGGGGAAAGAGTGTCTAATCGGTAGATCCACCTACTTTCCAGTTTTCTTAGAGCCAGTCCACGGTCGCCTCCACGAGGGGGTGGGGGTACCCAGTCGATAATGCGGCAACGGAGGCTGGAGTTCTGATGTCCTGCTGCCAGGAAATGGCGGGGAACAGGGAGTTCTGCTTTTTTTGTCTCAATGGCAGCTCTGATCGAGTTGCGGTGATTCGCCATCCTTTCCCTGAATTTGCGTGTCGTCATGCCGACATAGGCCAGCCCACAGGGGCAGTAGAGGAGGTAGATCACGTGATCCATTTGACAGTGTAGGCGGTACCTTATTTTGGTAGGTTTGCCTGTATGTGGATGTGGGAAGGTGGAGCCCGGGGTAAGGCTATTGCAAGCCAGCACATCGGAAGCAGCCCGGTCGTTTTGAATGGAGCCATGTTAAATTCGTGTCGACTTGTGGACTTGTAGTAGGTCGCATGAGGAGTTCTTTAAGATTGGGTCCTTTCTTGTAGGCTACCATCGGTGGGCCATATTGTTGCAGTTTGAGCGACTGGTCGGATGCCAGGATGGGCCAATGCTTCCTTAGGCTGGTCTGGACTTTGGGGGAGGTGTGGTCATATTTGTTAACAAAAACCATCCTTGGTGGTTTAGGAGTCTGGGTCCCAGAATCGGAAGGGTTCATCTTCTTCTTTGCCTTTGATAGGCAACGCTTGAGGGTAGTCTCGGAGTATCCCCGCTGTTTAAAACGGTCCGTCATCTCGCCCAGTTGGGTATCCATTACTGCATCATCTGTATTGTTGCACATATATATATATATTGGCTCAAGATTTTTTTATGTCAACCGTTTTGCTATAGATCTAATGACTCTTACCTTCTAGAGGATCTGAAAAACAATGAGGGCTGTGAAGGTGGTGTTAGCTGCTTGGGTCTTATATTCTGGGCCTTGGTAAATCTTACCATTTAGCAGCTCACATATAAACCTTTTTGGGCTGTATTTGCATTCACAAATTTGAAAGCAGCAGATAAAAGAAGCTGCAATTAAGCCTTGTAACATCTATAGAATATTTAGATTTCATAGTAAAATTGTTATTCAGGTATTTATTGCAAAAAAATAAACTATAGATAATAAGCCACTAAATTACAGAGATGCTAGAGATGAGTTATTTGGAGTTACTTAGTTATTTTTGCAAAAATTAAAACCTAAAGTACTGCTTTCCAAATGATGTGAGCCAGATAGCCAATACGATGCCATTTTGGGATCAGAACATAATCAGGTAAATTAAAACCTGTATGTCTACTTAATGAATAATGAATACTGGGGGTTATTCTGGTTGATTAACTCGGATGTATATTTGCATCCTTGCAAGTCAACCTAACCCCACCTTGCGAATAATGGTACGCTGGCCCATCTTTCGCAAGGTGGGTTCCTTCTCACAGTATGTGAATGGATGTTTTACATAAACATTCATTCATAGCGTGCAGGGGAACACCCACATCAATTGATGATCAGCAGACATTGAATGATGTGGAACATGCACACATATGTAAGGGTGCTCTGATGCACCCTTACATATGCATGCATGTTCAGAAGGAATTGGCTGGGCAGCTTATGTTCGATGATGTCAACTACCCACCCCCGGTGCCCACATCACAGCCTCATTAACAAGAAAATGCCCAGCGTTCTCATGAGAACGCCCATAAAATGCTGGGGGTTCACATATGCTAAAGGGGCCACCTGCTGCCCCACTCCCCTTTCCGCCACCGCCCGCTGTCCTGGGTGCGTGCACCCAGCAAACCGACTATTTGCAGTGGGTGCACACACCCTGCGTATGCACAAGCACAGAAATGTACATGCGCCGTGACAAAACATTGGTCTCTGTGCGAACAAACGCCCTTTTCGAACGGACCTGAATAAGGTCCATTATGTGTTAGCTTTTAATGCTATCATAGAAGATTCAGCATTACACATTGTTTTCTAGGAGGTGTGTGGCTGGAAAGTGGGAAATGTGGTGTGCAGAATGCAAAGAAGGGCTCATAAAAAAAAAAAACACCTTTGTAAAAGCATTAAAGGCAAGATACCAGAACTTCCGGAGTTTAAACTTGACTCTGTTTTATCCTTTTCTAGCTAATATTTCGTTTTTATTCTCCTTTAGAGAAAGACTATACATAGAATAATCGCATGCATATATAAAAATTTAGCATGCCATATGTAAATCAATAGAAAATAATGTGCAATTCATTCCTTCATAGCTACAGAAGAATTGACCATTAATGTTTTAAAATATTTTTTAATGCTAACATTTAAAAAAGCAAATCAAAAAGCTACAATAGTAAAGAAAAATCCTGCCTGACCTTGTTTAGGGAAGAACATTCAAACAAGGTGCTTTAAGGCCCCCATCCACTATGCGATTTGGGCCCAATTTCACCAGATTCGGGCTGTGAAATCGGCTCAAATCACATGTGCAGAGGTCCCATCTGACCCGATGCGTGGTACCGTGTGCATCGGGTCGGAATCGAGAGGTCTGACAGGCTGCACATAAGATTTGTTAAATCTATTGTGCAGCCTGGAGGTGGGCAGGGTACACAGCATGCAGGTATCTCACCTGCAGCGGATGGAGCCAGGAACCGAGCGGGGCAGGGGGTCTGCAAGCAGGGAGCCGGCCAGGCTGGAGAAGCAGTGGGCACACTGTCCTGGGCGGTGAATGCCGAGAGCCGGGCAGGGGAGGCAGTGGGTGCACTGATCCGGGCAGTAAACGCCACGAGAACAGCGGACGCACATAGAAATAAATGGAGAGCCAGTGATTGGCTGAGAGCTCTCTGATTGAGGGAGCTCTCAGCCAATCACTGACTGTCCATTCATTTCTATGTGCGCCCACTGCTTCCCCTACGCTACCCAGTCTCTGGTCCCCTTGTGGCGTGCACTGCCCGGACCAGTGCGCCCACTGCCTCCCCTGCCCAGCTCTCTGTTTGCGGCATTCACCACCCAGGACAGTGCACCCACTGCCTCTGCAGCCCGGCTCCCTGCTTGCAGCCCCCCTGCCCCACTCAGCTTTTGGCTCCCGGAGAGTTGTCAGTGTCATTAAGTCCGACTTGTCCTTAGGACAAGTCAGCCTAATGTATGGAGGCCTTGAGACAGGAAAGAAGATAACATTTATTACTGACTCAAGGGAACAAGGATACACCACAAAGGGAAAAAAACAAATTACAGACCGATCACATTAATCCTTTCAAAACTTTGACTTTAATTTCAGTGACCTGTATCACTGTTTGGTGATACACAAAAACGTAGACTATAAAAAAATATTTATTTCTCCAGAACGGTTTTGTTTGTTTGCTTTCAGGTTTGAAGTGATTAATGATGAATACTACAAGAAGATTATATCTGATTATAAAGATCTGAAAAACAAGTAACAAGACAAGATAGAAAATACAAATGTATTTTATATCTATCATGTAAGCACTAGAGACATTAGAAAACAAATTAGACATTGATAAGTCTTTAGCAAACATTTACATTACCTTATTACAAGTTAATATCTACATCATACATACAATGTAAATAAAGCAAAAAAATAATAATTTCCAGGTGTAAAATTAGGAATAAAAAAAAGGTGTAAAATTAGGTATAATATATGAATACAAAATGTATGTGAACCTTATATACTGTAGCAAAGGATATAAAAGTCAAAATGAAAATGAAAAAAAAAACTCCATTGTACCATATAAGATAGAATAATATTTTAGAAGGATCAGTTACCATTTTGTTGAAACTTATTTCAGATATATAAACAGAAAAGGCAATTGACATAATGAAATATAGGCATAGACAAAGATTCAAATCTTCAAGTGTGTTCCATACACATAATTAAATCCAGTAAATATTCACCATGCCTGAATATATGACATATGGAAAAAGGAATTAACTAATAGCCTAGTGGCTTATAGTTATAGGGTGCCTACTGGGGTGGTTTGTCAAGTTGCTCCTACTGGGGGGTGTCAATCCCCTGGTAAAATTTACAATGGAAAAAAGGGGGGGTGGGTGGAGCGCTAAGAACAATAATTGGTTTTACAATCAGTTTCTATCAACATGAAAAATGTATTTCTAAAATAAAATCCTCAATCAGTGTGCAGTTGCACTGGGTAGGTATACGATCAATGCATGGATAGCATAATATATTGCACAAAATGTATAATATTACAGAACATTAAAAATGTACATTATTGTGAACAATCCTGGGGTCAATCCTTGTATAGCTGAAAGGGGATAGGGTCCATTTAACATTGCTGGATTCTTTTTTCACGCTGGAGGATGATGTTAGAGCCCCTGTTGTGCGGGGAGTCCTCAACAATGGTGCGGAATTTGTAATCCTTATTGTGCAGGTGGTGGTTCTCAGGTGGATATTTTAGCTGTTTGACCCAGGTGTTGCAAAGTGGGGGAAATCGGTCTCCAATATTGTGATAGTGAGAGGTGGTGGGAGTCAGACCAAAGATGGCCAATTAAAATCAGCAGGTGCTCCCTGACATGTTTCGCCGTCCAACTGACAGCTTTTTCAAATATATATGAATGAATATATGACATATAGTACATTTTGGGATGATCTACTGAACCACAAATTAATTGTTAAAAATAAGGGTTTTTTTACACATTCCCAAGTTTAACAAAAAATTTGTATACTGTACAGTATTAATAAAAAAATGGAAATTTTAATTTAATTATCTTAACTTTATAAAATGTATACTCTAAGTCAAAAACAAAATACAGAAAAAAACTCTATTGAACTAAACTACTGTAAAGTAATCTACAGTATTTTCATTCAAATCAGTTTCTAAGCAGCTACAGTATGTTTCCATCTGGTACAGTTATTTCCAGAAACTAAGAAAAAAAAATTCAGGTTGGTTTTGCTCTTTAAGTTATTGATTTGCTGAAGCTACATATATACCGGCGCCTCACAGGCTAATATTTTCGTAGTATTTAATTATTTGATAAAGTAGATAAATAGAATGAACAAGAACTATTATAAAATGCAATCCCAATAATGAACAGTGTTACATGCAAAAAAATAAAAATCTGCTCAATAAAGAATGTATTCTTAGGATAAAAAGACTATACAATAAACACAATAAGTCTGTTATTCAAACATGTATTACATTTATACAGCTTTTCATTCAGTATATCTAAATAAAAATAGAATGAAACAGTTTTAATATACAGTTGGACAGTTGTAATAAACCGTGTAGTGTGATAAAGTGCAGAGTGATAAACTTACAACCAATGAACTCCTTACTGTCATGTGTCAAACACATCCTATAAATAGCAGTGAGAAGTTTATTGGCTGGTAATATATTTCTCTCCACTTTATTACTCTAGGGCAGTGATTCCCAACCCTGGTCCTCAAGTACCCCCAACAGTGCATGTTTTCCAGGTCACCCGGCAGGTGCACTCATTATTCAGACACATTTTAAAAGATCTACAGGTGGAACTAATTATTTTGCCTGTAATTCTGTGTGGAGACTTGGAAAATGTGCACTGTTGGGGGTACTCGAGGACCAGGGTTGGGAACCACTGCTCTAGGGGGTTTATTTACAAAAATGGGAGTTGTACTGTAGTTCAGATGGCATGTTGCTATAGGCTTGCGTGGCTTAGAGGCGTGCCTTCGCTGGTCATGTGCGAGTGAGTGCCATTTGCTCTGCTGCATGCAAATGTATGTCTGAGAGAATTTACCTGAATAAGGCCCAATGTTGGATGCATCCACCTTACAGCCACTGGATGATGCAATAGTGATAAACTATGACTGGCTTGCTACATGAGTAGCTGGGTGTGTCTCCATGTTGTGCCTGGGGTGTAGTTATGATATACAGCTGAAGCTCTGACAATGGTGTATAATTCCTGACTGAGTGTAGTGATGATATCCAGCTGAAGCTCTGACAATGATGTAAAGTGCCTGAGGGTGTAGGAAAGTGCAGGGACTTTCTCATAAGTAGAAGAGCTAGACAGTAAAACCTGTATTCAGTGTTAAATTCTCTTGTGGTAGATGGTTCTGCAGTAGGGCTGGATCCAGTGATAGCTGGTAGAAGGTACTGCTGCTGGGCTGGAATTAGTGGTAACTGGTAGCTGTACTGTGGCTGGGATGGACCCAGTTGTGACTGGTAGCTGGTAATGAGGCTGGGCTAGACCCAGTGGCTGGGGTGGACCCAGTGAAAGCTGGTAGAAGGTACTGTGGCTTAGCTGGACCCTGTGGTAGCTGGTACTGATATTGTGACAAGCAAACAACCAAGACTGAATGCAAGGAGCCAGAGATGTAGCAGGGGACAATGATGTTTAGACAACTCTGTTATCTAGTTGCCCAACTTGTAGAAGGTTTGTTATTGGTGCAGAGGATCCAGCAACTAAAGCAGTCTTTCATTGGATCAGTTGGTCAGCTGTCCCAATGCAACATGGCTGCACCTATAGTAGTATGGGGAGAGCATAGTATACTGGAGAATTACATGGCTGCACCTGATCTCTGGCACTGAGCAGAGGGAGTGCAGCACGTCATCCAGGAGAGAGCTCCATTACCTAAGTATGCCACCCCTGGACAGGTTAGTTCCAGGTGAGCCAGTTATGGGAAATAAAACATGGAACTCTCAATGTCCAGTAATCAGCAGAGAGGTTGCTGGTAGGTGGGACAGCTGAGGTGTGTCATCTAATGGAAATAGAAAAGATTGTAACCAATAATCCCCTAACCAGTTTCCTTCCAGTCTAGGAGCTTTGATAAAGTACAGATGGAGCCACTCTTAAGCTGAGATGACCTGCTGGCCGGGACAGGGATGCGCAAGCATCTTACACGCTCAATGTCCATTACTGCCAATAAGTCATGTAAGTGTCACATGTATGCTTGACTCATTCGTGCCATGGCATGCTGAATGGCACACCAGGAGCTGCTCAGATGAGGGCGGCTCTATCTGTAGTTCTCTTCTTAAATATGAACTGCCTGTGTAGAATAATATATGTTCACAAGCATATATATTGTGTCAGAAGAGGTACTTTGCAACCTGGAAACAACCCTAGGGAATAAATATTGTCTTGGCTTTCTCTTCTTAAACATCAACTGCCTGATGTGTAAAATAATATATGTTCACAATCATATATATTATGTCAGAAAAGGTACTTTGCAACCTGGAAACAAGCCTAGGGAATTAATAGTGGCTTGTGTTGCTGACAGAGTGGCTGGTGGAAGCTACTCACAGGATACCGTGGGTAGATGGGAAGGGTGAATGGACCGAGTTCCCATCCATTGGTCCCAGACAAGGTCTTATAGGCTTCTTAGCACAAAAAGCTGATTCATCAGCCAGCACCTGGCCAAAGGGCTGGTGTAAGGCTTCCCAGCACCCTAGGCAAAACTTACTGCACCCCCTCTCTTCCATACTGCCACCAATAAACACTTTCCAACCCCTTAAGGCATACTTGACAAACATTCTGGAATGGCAGGGTGGCTCCCAAAAAAATGGGTGGTCCTCCCAGCCCCACCTTGGGAAGGTGGGCAAGTCCCCTGCTTTCCCTGGAGGCCCCCCTTTGCCACCCACAACAGAGTACAAGGAGGAGGGGGCAGCAAAATAGGGATGTATGCCTCAAGGGACAGTATGGATGTGAGGTCTTAGAAGTTCTGCAGCAGCCACCTGCATTAAGTACAACAAGGACCCCCATAGACATCCTTGATCATTTGATAGGCAGACTTGGTGGTGCCCCCTAGAGCCTGGCGCCCTAGGCAGCTGCCTCAAGCTGCTTAATGGTAGAGCTGGCCCTGCCTGGCCGCTAAGTTTAAAGCAGAGTCTTCCCCATTAGCCAGGGCTCCTGATGGCAGTTAGTGTCCAGGTGATACTGTAGGTCTGCTAGAGACAGTGGGATCTGGAAGACTGGGGCACTAGTGTCAGGATGCCGGGACATGAAGGATTCCTTATTAAGTCAAAGGGAGGCCTTACCTCCCTCGTTGTTTATATGAAAGACAATGATTTTTGTTTATGTGTATCTTTGTATTTGAGCAACCTGAACAAAAGGTAGTTGTTGTTTTTGCACAAGCCTGAAGTCAGTTTCTGGTGGAATTTTGGAGCAGAGTGCACTCTAACAAGACTCCTGTTACAATATGGAGTATAGAGAGCTTTTTTTGCTGCTGTGATTGAATATAAATGTTTTTTTCGATATATGATTAATATGTTTGTATCAACCAGCAATCTATCTGTTTTAGTTTTCCATAAATCATATTGCCATGTGTCACGGTAGAAGGTTCTGATGGGGTCGTGTGGTGTTCAGGGACTGGAGACGAGGCAGCAGCAGGGTTAAAACGAGCAGGTTTAATAAATGATGTCATAAAAGAACTCAAATACTTCTTTGAGAAAAAGGCAAAATAATAATATTAGCAACTTGCTAAATACTTGAAAGATACTTTTGATTGGGTTTGAAGATGAGCCAAGGGATCTCCAGAAAGGAAGGCTTCTGCTGTGTGTGTCTCACCGGAGACTGCAGCAATGGAATCAGAGGCCAGCAGGGACAACCAGCTGGGAGCACAGTGCATAGGCACTAGGATGGCCAGGAACTTCCCCTTGCTTGCAAGCTAAGGAAACAAGTTGTACTGACCATTTGCAGGAGTCCTCCCAGCACTTTTATACTTGCAGGTGGGAGGAGAATAGGCTGGCCAATTGGCTGGGAAAGTCTGTTCACTTGCTGCATGGCTGAGGCCCATAACAAGTGCAGCTGTAGTGAGCTGAGGCACTAGGCAAGCTTGCAGGTTTTGCTTCACAGCTGCAGCATCAGGTAATCACTGAAGAGACTGTGGAGAATCTGTGCTGTGATCTGCACACAAACCATACTGAGGATATCCAGACTGGAACACAGAGACAGCCTGGAGAGACACTTCAAAGGTAAAAATAGTGTTTGTATTACCTGGATCGTGACAGCCATGGTTATTGTGAGCTTCTGTCATGGCATCGCCATTTTGAATTATGTGTGCCACTAATTATATGAGTTATGTAAATGAACCAGGTAAACCAATCAAACATTTTATAGCCTGGTCTCATAATGCATCATTTCGGCTATGCTATGCAGTTCTGATATGTTTTCTGTGAACTCTATTATTTGGTTTCATGTATATAAAATAGTTTAAGGAAACATTTGATGATGAACAATAAGGTTCTTATCAATTTGTAGAGCTTAAATTAATTGTTAACAAAATAATACCGTATAAGGTGTTCTTGTCATCATAATGTTATACATGTAGTATTAGTTTTATAAATGCTTTATGTTTCTCTGTGCTCACTTTATAGTTTGCATACATTTAAAACTCATTTTTTCAAACATATTTTAGCTACTCACATTCTACAGTAAGTTCTGGAATCAGTTCTTGCATGTTCCCATTGGTATTGTGTCTGCGGTAATTCTCCCATGGTTGTTTAATTAGAATCTATAATTACGTTTAATTGCATTTTCCACGCTCTGCATTTATTACAACTTGACTAGTTTATCTTGATGTGCTCAAATTTGAACTTTTGTAATGATTTTGTGTGATCATTGACCTGATCAGCCAATCTTTTTATTCTCTTAAAATAAAGAGGCAAAAGTCAAGCTGATTTGAGCCATTCAACTGATGAGTAGAAAATATACATATGCTGAGATTCAGGCATGTGATTAAAATAATACAGAAGGAATTGCAGCATTATCAGTATTTTCTGTGAAAAATAATTTTAAGCTAAAGTTTCAGGATAGTGAATTCTAAACCTATATAATTGTATTTAGCTCAATTAAAAAAATGTAATATAAATATAATTGGTTTTGAGTGAGAGTAATGGTGCATAAAATAAATGTTAAAATAATAATATGCACAAAAATATATCAGTACATGTGTAAACATTATCAATGTTGTACAGTCTGTTTTTTATTACATAACTTTAACTAAAATGTAAACATCCAAGATCTCATTTTAGCATGTCAAATTGAATGAGACTTACAAAATGTAATTTGAAAAACAAAATACAATTATTTTCTTATTTCCATATGCCAAATCGATAATCACTACAAAGTCAATGTATTCCCTAGACAAATAATTTATTATTACCACAATTATTTGCATACTGTATAGCCATCAATTACATGAAATAAATAAGAAAATGGACAACATAAACATCCTCTGTAACATGACACATAATTTTTTAAATAAAATTATAAGATGCTATTGAGAAACTATTTAAAAGAAAAAGATAGCTGGACTGAACATCCAATGGTATAGAGTATAGTCATACAATTGTAAATTAATTATCTTTAATAATTCAGTTATACAATTTAATTCAATAACACAATTAAAAATAGAATATATCAAAAAGCACGGATAATATAAAATGAAGGATAATGAACAAGATTATATCTACTTTATCGCACAATTTAATTGTTCTAAAAAAGATCAAATGTATTATCACAATTACTGGCATATTCTAAAGGTGTTCCCTATTCTTAGAATGTTTTAACAAATGTACAGGTGTTACAGTATCTTGAAAGAAATAAGTTATTCCTTTGGAAGAAATTCTGGACCCAACTTCGTTAAAACAACCAATTAATTGTATCTTTAATTCTTTCCAAAAACACTTTGGGGGTTATTTTGGTTCACTTTTTCTGACAAATTCCTTCTTAGATGGACAAAACCATGTGCACTGCAGTGGGGCAGATGTAAAATGTGCAAAGAGAATTAGATTTGGGTGACTTATTTTGTTTCTGTGCAGGGTAAATACTGGCTGCTTTATTTTTACACTGCAATATAGATCTCACTTTGAAGTAAAACCCCACCCAAATCTAATTCTCTCTGCACATTTTACATCTCCCTCCCTGCAGTGCACATGGTTTTGTCCATCTAAGAAGGATTTTGTCAGAAAGAGTGAACTAGAATAAGGCCCTTTGTGAGGAACAAGATGATAAACATCACCATAGCTGCCCCCTTAGTGCATAAGGAGTTGCATTGGTGATTGTCTCCCCTTTAAAAGCCATAAGGTATTTGGTAGACAAGTTTTAAACCAGGAAACAAGATCATGTTCATTTTAGCTATAATGTGTTAGCAGTTGGCAGGTTCTTAAGAGACCAGTTGTTAGTGTAGGACTTGCATTGAAATGGGGTCCCTTGGCGATGGGCTGCAAGCTTAAATGTATCAATCAAATCATAAACTAAAACCCCATTATTATTTTTTATTATTTGTATATTAGTTAGTTCGAGTTAGTTTATTATGGTGAGTGTTGAGCCCCCTGTATCTGTATTTATTATAGCATGTGGTCACAAGCCACTGCACTCCAACCTGGGAATGGCAAGTGCAGTTTGTACCCCATTAGTAGGAGTGATAAGTGCAGTTGTAACCTGTATGTATATATTTGGGTTCATTTTTAATTAACCATTCTGTGATCATAGCTTTCTCATGCACCCCAGGTAAGCTCATTTATTTTAAACCTGTGACAGCTGCCACTTAGTGCTAATTCAGGAGTTGTGTTGGTGATTGTTTCACTTTTAAAAGCCATAAAGTATTTGGCAGATGAGCTTTTACCCAGGAAACAAGCACATTTTCAATTAAGCTATAATATGTCCTATATCTTCATGTCCTCTGTTCCTCCATTCATCTTTTATCCCTTTATTCTCTGTAGCCAGTGTATTTGTTATACACGGTTGTATAAACTTGAACACAGAACACATATGTTTTTATGAATATAATATGTTCCATGTACATACCAATATATTAATTATCTTCTAGTATGCTTTGTAGCTAAATTTCTGAAGAAGTCCCCTAGGGGATAAAACGCTTTGGGTGATGCAGCACGTTTTATTCTAAATGTACAAAAAACATCTTCATTGAACACTTTCATTTAAAAAGACTTTTAATAAAGAAAGAAAACTATTAAAAGGGACTTTTGTGTTAAACAATATTTGTGACACCAGTAGAGATGTATAGAGAGGACTTTCTATCTAGGGCGCCACTCCATGACTGTGTGTGTGTATATATATATATATATATATATTGACGCTCATTGACGAAATCTGATTAATTCTGCCACCCATATAGTGGCAAATGATATTTAATCTGGCATAGAGTGACCTGCACAACATTGTTTATATGATTTCTTGTCCGTGCGGGTTACACTATGTCGGCAAGATGGAAAGAACACTGAGAGAGAGGAAGGCAGGTCACAGGACGTCCATCAAATCGGCATTAGAAAAAGGCCATAGCGATCAGCCTGTGGCCCGTCTCTTTCTCACTGTGAGGCACATGATCTCGATGTTGAGATATATCATTATCGATCACGTGCCTGCGAACATTCGCAGAGGTGATCGTTCTAAACAGTTATTACGGTGTGAGGCTAAATGGATCCAGAGATTGGGAACTCTGGCACCGAGCGGCCTAAATGAAGCTGCAGGTTTACTCTGTTTTTTTATGAAGTTGTTCCTGTGAGATTTTCCTGAGCAATTCACTATAGCAATGGTTTTGCATTTCAGATTTAGAATGTAAATGTTGGAGCCTCATGTAATTTGCTGCATTATCATTATCATAGCTATTCCTTGTAGCAACGGTTATGGCTGTCATGAAAGTAGTATTTGCCTTGAGATACTATAGTGGTGGATAGAGCATAGTTGATGTCATGTTATTGTATTTTTAACTGGATGTGATTCATTTTTGATATATGTCTATCCTCTCACTGTCTATGCTTTTGTTTTAGATGTTCTCTGTTACCTTGGCAACTGGGCTAGACCTGATGCGGGGATTGCACGTGATCAACGGGAGCATGTAGCGCCTGTATAACGGGGTACGTCCAGGACGCAGAGGCCGCTGTTGATGATGTGGCACCCATGCGTCGGCGTCTTCCAGAAACCGGGTGACGGGACCACGTATTGGTATGTATAAATGTTTGTTGGTTTTCACTTGTATTTTGTATTTGTCCTGAAGAAGAAGCTATCGTTAATCTCTTTGAAACGTGGACCCTTTAGAGGCCGGTTGTAAGTCGTCATTTTGTACTGAGTGCCACCGTTCTACCCCACGAATCTATGCTAAAGCCCCGGAATCGGGTGCTATTGGGAGGCACTGACCAGTGAAACAGCTGAGGAGTGCTGCTCCATACAGACTTATATATATATATATATATATATATATATATATATATATATATATATGACTTCATCACGGGTTCACAGATCGTATAAATAAATTACTTCCAACTGCTTTTGCAGAAGTTATTTTCAACGGCTTTCATAGATGGGTTAAATCTGCAGTAAGGTTATTCAATTGATTATATACCACAATTTCAGGGATACACTCACTCTGACTATTTCCGTTGAGTCCATGTATGAGCCTCTCAATTTTCATAAAAGGTCTTACCTTAAAAGGTTAAAGGTCTACTGACAGCTCCATTTGTTAGGTTAGGTCAGATAAACTATTTCCCTATAGGTATTTTTAATGGAATGTGCTGTCTATGCTTGATTAAAATACAGATATATTCCGCACAGAGTCTGAATAGCGCAGGATGCAATTCCCACTTGCTGGAGATGTGCACTAGTGAATGGCTCTGTCAGAGTTTATGACTAGAAAAGAGTATTCACTGGGAATAATCAGGCGCTTAACAATGAGCTGTCTCTACAATGTAAGCTGCTGCTTTAGTGTGGGGGCAGTCACTCCCCACTCAAGGAAAAGGACTCGCACAAGGCGAGTTAAGCAGCGCTTATATCAATGAATGAAACTCAATGGTTTAGAAAAAGGTAACAAATTTTACTGATATAAAATTGTATACAAGGTACAGTATTACATGAATGAAGCAATAAACCAATAATATATAATAACTCAATAAATAGATAGGTGGGGAATAAAAGTAAATTGGAATTAACAAAATAAAATTGGAAATGTCCCCGCCTCAATGGACATATCTGGAGGTATTATTTGTGATCACTTTTTTAGGGGGGCAGGTAAGTGCACGTTACCGATGGAAGACTCTGGATCCTTTGGAAGATATGTGAAGCTGGAAAGTCCTCATGATGTGTGCGGTTACATGTAGTTTCCGCACAGTGGGTCGCTTGATGTGTTTCAGTCCTCTAGTCCTCCTCAGAGTTTATGACTAAGCCAAAGGGCAGCATTCTAGTCTGCAGAAATCCTTTCCCAGTTCTCAGCAGCAGCAACCGGGTCTCCCCCACACATCCTCCCTCCCTCTGGTTATGTAGGATGAGCAGGAGAATCATAACCTGGCTGGGAGGGAAGGTTCTATAGTGAAACCATTCTGCCTTCCAGATCCAATCAATGGTCACTGGCATGGCAACAGCTGGCTGAAGAGACAGCTATTTCCAGCCAACCAGTAGCCTGTTACTATGGTAGTGGCCACTAATTGGATCCAGCAGCAGTTAGCTTTCCAGAAAAAGCACTGAGATCTGATGCCAGGATCTTAGTATTTCATCTCATTTTCGGATCCAAGTCTGACAGGGAAAACAGAGCCATGATTTGGATCCCGTACACTTCGGTGGGTTTGGTTTCCCTCCCGTTAGGCCATCCATATAAACTGAACTGCTGCTCTCTACCCAGGAGTCCTCTAAAGTTTTCGGCGCCTGGGGTGCCATAAACTGGGGTTAAAATGAATGTATCTTTACTGTTTCCACCTTACGAGTCATGAACAATATAACAATTTTAGTCATAAACTCTCAGGTTCTAGCAACATTTTGTACCAAATGTAGGTCTTTTTTTCCAGAGGATCATATAATAAATTAAAATTTCAGAATATGTAAAATACAGAGAGACACACAAGAAATAACAGTTTACATATAGTAAAGTAAATTGAGTTTTGAACCTATACTTATACACACAGTACATACAAATTTTATATATTTCCAGAAGTTTACTAAAAGTATTTAGAAATACAGTATTTTTATTCCTTGTTATTTATTTTTGCAGTTTACTGCTATACTCTATGCACGACTTTAATATTACTTGTCAGTGGGGGTATGAAGAAATGGTGGTTTAAGCATTACATTAATGTAATATTAACCATTATATTTGATTATGTGTAAATGTGATAAACAGACTCAGCTAGGTTCAGCTCACATCCCTGTGACCTTGATCTGATGGCTTCTGCCAGCCAGACTTATAGGTTTTAATATTAATTAATGTGTCCACGTGAGTCTATTTAATGTCATTTATAATTAATGCTATGCTGACAACATCACTGTACCCTCTGTAAACATTGAAGCCTGTAGGCAGCGATAGAAGAATGGCTTCACAAACAAACCCACCTTTAGCATTATTATAGAATTAATTGCATATTGCAGAAATAGAACCACACAGCTCAACATACGGTATATGGTTCACATCACATATTACAATTACATTTTTTAAAATTTCTTGAATTGAATCACAATTATATCTATAACTATAACTATAACCGCACACAGGAGAAAGCAGGAAGGGGGTCTTGAGAAAGGTCCTGCACTGAACCGAAACATCAACCTGTACCCACTGTTATGCACTGATGTACTGAGGTGATTTATATTAGTAAATAAGCTTCAAGCAAGACCGGTGAGTGTCTCCATTTTTTGCTCTATATAACTATATATATATATATAGCTGTAGGATTCTTCTGCTTGGCCCATGCTGTGCTCTATTTGGTTGGATGTATGAGATGCTGAACTCCTGATGAAGGTCCACAATGGACAGAAACGTTGAGTATATCTTTATCCATGATGTTTTTGGAGTACTAAATACACAGCTTTTTAATTGCATTTACAAAAATCTGGAGAGTTCGTCCTTTTGTTCTATATCTATCTATCTATCTATCTATCTATATATATATATATATATATATATATATATATATATATATATATTTAGAGAGAGAGAGGTACCATGAGACTAGAACACACTATACTGAGGCAAACACTGGCGTGCTGTAGCTTATAAAAAAAATCATAATATTCACAGGGGCTCCGATGGTGGGCATATGAGAGTGTGCAGAGTTATATCTGAACAAGTGCATATGCCGGGTGCGTGCGGTCTCGGCAAACAGGTTTTTTTCTGGGCGCACTCACCCAAGTGTGCAAGTGAAGGGCGTGGAGGGGTGTGGGGCTCAGGAATACCTGCACGTACAGGGGGGTTTCCAGACATGTGGTGTAGACACACACTCAAGAATCCATGTAAATAGTATAGTGGAAGCAGAAGATAAATAAAATGGAGGAGTTCAAGGCGCAATAAAGGTGCAGAAAAGCAGCTCAATATACCCACAGGACTTGTTCAACCAGAAAAACAAGTAGAAACAATAAACACAATATAATTTTAGGGTATATCCAGATCGCTGTCTGTAGATGATTCTCCTTCTTCTCTCATTCTCCCAGATGTTTTATATGGTAAAAGAGAGAAGAAATCAATGTGTAGGATTGTAGGAAATATTTTCATTAGATATTTTAAATAATTTCTCAATATGACATACCACACCCACATATAGTGTGTGTGTTAAAACTCGTAAAGGTTTCTTTTATGGTGGTGTTGGAAGCCTTCACCACATTACACCACGTGTTTAAGAGGTATTGGATATACGTTTTCACTCACTTAGAGATAAAAGGGACACACATATAAAAGTTTCTTTAGTATGGGCGTACCGATAACTCACAATTCACAATGGCGTTTTCAAACTCATCTGGGTTTCTTTTACTTGGAAGTAACCAGAGAATGGGTTTTGCACTTGCGCTGCCAAAAACTGGTTTAAATCACCTGCGATCCACACTGAACAGAAGGACAGCAGGGCACACTTTAAATAATGTAACAAAATGTTATATAAGACAAGACATATACAAATACACAAATAAAAAATAAATAAAAATTATATATGCATAAAAATATAGGCAGATGCCATATATTCTAGAGATGGGTTGCTCATATGCAAATGAGGCCCAAAAACAGGAAGGGGTTTTAAAATAGCCAGCAACACCAAATGAATCACGTACTCCACGATTATGTGTATAAAGCACAGTTAGAATGCAATAGTACCAGCCGGATTGTAATAGCAGAGGTGAAGGGGTTAATGAAATGAAGCAAGGTTTTTGTAAGCCAGAAATACTTTGAAAAGTTGTTAGTATAGGAGCTCAATGCGGGGTGCCTGGTTAGCGCATGTAACGCCGGATGAAATAAGGTCAGGTAACGCAGAGACTTCCTTTAACCCCTTCCTGACACAGCCAGTTTTTGCCTTCCTGACAGAGCCCTTTTTTTCAAATCTGACAGGTATCACTTAAGTGGGGATAACTTTTTTTTGCTTTTACTTATCCCAGTGATTTTGAGATTGTTTTCTCGTGACACATTGTACTTCATGTTAGTGGTAAATTTGGGTCGATACAGTCTGTGTTTTTTTGTGAAAAAATACCAAAATGTCGTAAAAAAATGGAAAATTTGCAATTTTCAAAATGTTAAATTTTCTGCTTGTGAGACAAATAATCATACCACTCAAAATAGTTATTAACTAACATAGACCATATGTCTACTTTATGTTGCCATCATTATTTCAACCTCCTTTTAATTTTTTTGGACACTAGGAGGCTTAAAATATGAATAGCAAATTCTCAAATTTTCAAGAAAATTTCAAACACTGATTTTTTTAGGGACCAGTTCAGTTCTGATGTGACTTTGAGGGACTTGTATGTGAGACACCCCCATAAATGATGCCATTTCAAAAACTGCACCCCTCACAGTATTCAAAACAGCATTTTGGAAGTTTGTTAACCCTTTAGGTGTTTCACAGGAATTAAAACAAAGTGTAGGTGAAATTTCAAAATTTCATTTTTTTTGCAGATTTTCAATTTTAATACATTTTTCTAAGGAACACAGTAGATTTTACTAGAGAAATGTGACTAAAAATTGATTCCCCCAATTCTTTTGTTTTCATAAATATCCTATATGTGGCCCTAGTGTGCACGTTGACCAAACCACAGGCTTCATAATAGAAGGAGCACCTACTTGATTTGGGAGCCTCCTTTTTATGAGATTATTTTTTAGGCACCATGTAGGTTTCTAGGCACCATAAGATGCTAAAAGTTAGGAACCCCCCCACAAGTGACCCCATTTTGCAAACTACACCCCTCAGGGAATTCATCTAGGGGTATAGTGTACATTTCAAACCCCCAGGGGTTTCACCAATTTTGATACAACTGGGCTGTGCAAATGAAAAGTTAAATTTTTTTACACAAAAATGCAGTTCTGGCTCAAAATTTTTCATTTTCACAAGGAATGAAGGAGACAAAGCACCCCAAAATCTGTGCCCCAATTTCTCCCGAGTACGGCAATGCCTCACATGTGACCAAAAAATACCATTTGGGTGCATGGCAGGACTCAGAAGGGAAGGAGTGATTTTTGTATTTTGCAGCTCAGATTCTGGTGGAATTTTGGTGGGTGCTATGTCGCATTAGCAAGACCCCCAAACAGTGGAAGCCCCCCACAAGTGACCCCATTTAGCAAACTACACCCCTCTGGGAATTCATCTAGGGATATAATGTACATTTCAAACCCCCAGGGGTTTCACCAATTGTAATACAACTGGGCAGTGAAAATGAAAAATTAAATTTTTTTACACAAAAATGCAGTTCTGGCTCAAAATTTTTCATTTTCACAAGGAATGAAGGAGACAAAGCACCCCAAAATCTGTGCCCCAATTTCTCCCGAGTACGGCAATGCCTCACATGTGACCAAAAAATACCATTTGGGTGCATGGCAGGACTCAGAAGGGAAGGAGTGATTTTTGTATTTTGCAGCTCAGATTCTGGTGGAATTTTGGTGGGTGCTATGTCGCATTAGCAAGACCCCCAAAGCACCAATACAGTAGAAGCCCCCCACAAGTGACCCCATTTTGCAAACTACACCCCTCAGGGAATTCATCTAGGGGTATAGTGTACATTTCAAACCCCCAGGGGTTTCACCAATTTTGATACAACTGGGCTGTGCAAATGAAAAATTACATTTTTTTACACAAAAATGCAGTTCTGGCTCAAAATTTTTCATTTTCACAATGAATGAAGGAGACAAAGCACCCCAAAATCTGTGCCCCAATTTCTTCCGAGTACGGCAATGCCTCACATGTGACCAAAAAATACCATTTGGGTGCATGGCAGGACTCAGAAGGGAAGGAGTGATTTTTGTATTTTGCAGCTCAGATTCTGGTGGAATTTTGGTGGGTGCTATGTCGCATTAGCAAGACCCCCAAAGCACCAATACAGTGGAAGCCCCCCACAAGTGACCCCATTTTGCAAACTACACCCCTCTGGGAATTCATCTAGGGGTATAATGTACATTTCAAACCCCCAGGGGTTTCACCAATTGTGGTACAACTGGGCAGTGAAAATGAAAAATTAAATTTTTTACACAAAAATGCAGTTCTGGCTCAAAATTTTTCATTTTCACAAGGAATGAAGGAGACAAAGCACCCCAAAATCTGTGCCCCAATTTCTCCCGAGTACGGCAATGCTTCATGTGTGACCAAAAAATGGCAGGACTCAGAAGGGAAGGAGTGATATTTGGATTTTGCAGCACAGATTCTGGTGGAATGTTGGTGGGTGCTATGTCGCATTAGCAAGACCCCCAAAGCACCAATACAGTGGAACCCCCCCACAAGTGACCCCATTTTGCAAACTACACCCCTCAGGGAATTCATCTAGGGGTATAGTGTACATTTCAAACCCCCAGGGGTTTCACCAATTTTGATACAACTGGGCTGTGCAAATGAAAAATTACATTTTTTTACACAAAAATGCAGTTCTGGCTCAAAATTTTTCATTTTCATAAGGTATGAAGGAGAAAAAGCACTCCAAAATCTGTGCCCCAATTTCTCCCGAGTACGGCAATGCCTCACATGTGACCAAAAAATACCAGTTGGGTGCATGGCAGGACTCAGAATGGAAGGAGTGATTTTTGGATTTTGCGGCTCAGATTCTGGTGGAATGAATGGTGGGTGCTATGTGGCATTAGCAAGACCCCCGAAGCACGGTGAAATGATGAACCTAATAATCCATAGATGTGTGGTATATTTTAAAACACTCCTTTATACATAGGCCGGGTTTGTCGGGGCAAGTGTCACACTGGAAAATAGTTTGCTTTCTTATTCCCTTTTTATAGCAAACTTTGCACCTTTTTTGTGTCCTGCCCTTTTTTCCAGTGGAGGGGATTTCATCAGGAAAATGCTGCCCTGGTACAATACGGGGGCCAGTACTAGAAGTACTGGGGCCCTCTGCCTGCTGGGTCCCAAATATTAGGCTCTTTATGACTTCCTCTTGAAAGTGCATAAATGTCCCCCTCTGGCTGGTAGAACGGAATAGCACGTAAGCGTTATACAGTGCCATCTGGATGATATACACGGCCAGCTTCTTGTACCAGATTTTTGTTTTCCGCAGGGCACTGTACGGCTTCAGTACCTGATCTGAAAGATCCACTCCGCCCATATACTTATTGTAATCCAGGACACAATTAGGTTTTGAGGTGTGGGTACTGGTACCTCGTACAGGGACGGAGGTGGTACTGTCTCCGTGAATTGTTGTCAGTATAAGGACATCCCTCTTGTCCTTATATTTGACCAACAACATATTTTCGGTGGATTGTGCCCTGCTTTCACCCCTTCTCATTACTTGGGCAATGTGCGTTTTTGGGAGGCCTCTTTGGTTCTTGCGCACAGTACCGCAAGCTGCTGTACCTCTTGAACCAAGGGCCTTAAACAGGGGGATGCTAGTGTAAAAGTTATCCACATAGAGGTGATAACCTTTATCCAGGAAGGGGTGCACTAAATCCCAGACAATTTTTCCACTAACACCTACGAGGGAGGGGGGGCATTCTGGCGGTTCAATTCTTGAATCCTTCCCTTCATATACCCTAAACCTGTGAGTGTACCCTGAGGTGCTTTCACACAGCTTATACATTTTTATGCCATACCTTGCCCTCTTACTGGGAAGGTACTGGCGGAATTTAACCCTTCCTTTAAAATGTATAAGGGACTCGTCTATGCAAATTAATTTATCTGGGATGTACATCTCTGGAAATTTGGCACTGAAATGATCAATGACCGGCCTGACTTTGAATAGCCGGTCAAAGGTGGGATCATCTCTGGGTGGGCACTGTGCATTATCGTTGTAATGCAAAAATTTAAGGATTAACTCAAAACGAGTCCGGGTCATGGCCATACGGTAAAATGGGGTGCTGTACAGAACATCTGTACTCCAATATTGCCTAATTTCTGGCTTTTTTACTATGCCCATATGAAACACCAGACCCCAAAACGTCATCATCTCTACTGAATCTACAGGGGTCCACCTAGCAAATGATGACGTGGGGTTTTGAGCAATAAACTGCTGGGCATATAAATTAGTTTGGTCCACCATTAAATTTATAAAATCATCAGAGAAAAATAATTTGAAAAAGTCAATTTCTCTGAGACCTGTGGAATCAAATTGGATTCCTCGGATGGCCAAAAACTCAGGAACCTGGGGCTCAAAATTGTCTGGTGGTGGGGTCCATACGAGATCAATTATTGGGGGGGTCTCAGCTGCTCTACGGGGGCGTCTTTGAGGGGGTCCCTCATCACTAGAGGAGGAAGAGGAGCTTAAGATGAATCCTTCAAATTCCCCGCTTGCCTCACTGGCTGTGTCAGAGTCAGAGGCAAGCATGGCATATGCCTCCTCCGCTGAATACATTCTTCTGGATGACTGGGATGACATTTGGGATGACATTTGGGATGCCATTTTTATTTTTGTGTTTCTGGTAGTGAAATGTTTCAACACGTGTATAGTGTAGGGGGGGTACAAACTTTATTTCAACCCGGGGGGGTATGTAGTGTGTAGTGTGTATGTAGTGCAGAAAAAAAAAAAAAAAAGGTCCTGCGCCAAAAATTGAGCACAGATGTTGGTCAGTAACGTCCGTCACTGAACAGCGCTCAAAGGCAACAGGAATTTGATCCAAAAAAAAAAAAAATAGATCCACCCTGTGCCGAAAAAGCTGATCAGTGATGTACGTCACTGATCAGCGCACAGTGGCCACAGGACACCCACAAAATCACAGTGTGTGTAAAAAAAAAATTAAAAAAAGACCCCACAGCACCCTCAAAAAAAAAAAAAGGTGATCAGTGATGCGACACTGATTACCAGTGAGGGGCAGCAGGTGCACAACCTTTGGTGCAACTGACAGTGCAACTGGCAGCAACTGACAGGTATATATAAAAAAAAAACCCTGCATCCCCAAAAAGTTGCTGATCAGCACAGATATACTGATCAGCACAAAAGGGGGGGTAGCAGACACAAAATATAGCACTCTCTATCACTCTCTGTCACTATCTCTCTCTATCTCTCTATCTCTCACTATCTATCACTATCTATCACTCTATGACACTGCAGCAGCAGCACTGACAGTTATATATATAAAAAAAAACCTGCACCCCCAAAAAGTTGCTGTTCAGCACAGATATACTGATCAGCACAAAAGGGGGGGTAGCAGACACAAAATATAGCACTCTCTATCACTCTCTGTCACAATCTCTCTCTATTTCTCTATCTCTCACTATCTATCACTCTATGACACTGCAGCAGCAGCACTGACAGGTATATATATATATATATAAAAAAAAACCTGCACCCCCAAAAAGTTGCTGATCAGTTAATTTATACTGATCAGCACAAAAGGGGGGGCAGCAGTCAGTTGCACACGCAGCACAGCTGTATATATATTAAAAAAAAAACAGCACCCCCAAAAAGTTGCTGATCAGCACAGATATACTGATCAGCACAACAGGGGGGGGGGGGCAGCAGACACAAAATATAGCACTCTCTGTCACTATCTCTCTCTATCTCTCTCTATCTCTCTCTATCTCTAACTCTATCACACTGCAGCAGCAGCAGCACAACACAGGAAGTCACAAGAAGTCAGATCCAGGAAGCATCCAGCACGCTACAAGCAGTGATCAGGTGATCAGGTAAGTATTTGCAAGGATCAGGTCAGTATATCACGGCAGATAGGCACGGTGACCGCACTGTACGCAATTCCAGACCGGAATGGCATCTGCAGTGCAGTCACCGTTAGTTTATATCACCCTCCATGGCTGTGATTGGTCCGTCGGTCCGACGAAACAATCACGGCCTTTGGGGGC
This sequence comes from Crinia signifera, assembly GCF_055691185.1. NCBI lineage: Eukaryota > Metazoa > Chordata > Amphibia > Anura > Myobatrachidae > Crinia > Crinia signifera. The sequence continues at coordinate 78,564,855 of NC_139223.1, read as the reverse complement.
GGGTGGGGTGACACCAGTGTCACCCTTACACCCCGTGGTGATTGGTGCTGTACTTTACAGCACCAATCACCACTGATCCCTGTGTCACCGGCGACCGTTATTCGCCGGTACACAGAAAACGCTGTAATTGGCTGTTCACATTTGAACAGCCAATCACAGCGATCGCAGACGGGGGGGAGGCATCGCCACCCCCCCTGGGCATGCAGGGACATGTCTGCTGTCAGGGACAGCAGACATGTTTAAACTGTCACCGCGTCTATAGACGCGGTGACAGTTTAAAGCCATGACGTACATTTATGCCATGCGTCGGGAAGTACATCCCGGCCATGACGTAAATGTACGTCAAATGTCGGGAAGGGGTTAAATATGCTCACCCTCCTTGATGTTTGGAGACGGAGGGGCGGGGAGCCCAGATGGCAAAAGGCTCAACCCGCTGCAGATGGTAGCTGGCGTCCTTGTACTTCCAAAGTGCGGCTGCCGGGCCATAAGCCGATCAGCTGGTGGTAGCGGCTGCACACGTTGGGCGGAGGTTTGCAGCTGGGAGCCGGGGTAAGCTGATTGTGGTGCTAGCTCCGTGATGCTGTAAGCGTGACCTCTCATGTGAGTTGGTGTGCTGGCGAATATGACGTTGACGCGTTTCGTTCATTAGCAACGGGAACTTTTTCAAGACGGTTTGAAAAAGTTCCCGTTGCTAACTAACGTCAACTTCTCGATCTCTTCCAATTCCTCTAATTTATTCAAAATATCAAGGGTATCTTTTAAATAGGATTTTTCTTTTTGAACAAAGGGTTGTAGATAATGATCTATCATTTCTGAAAGGTTGGTAGTGAGGCTGCCCGATCCTGCAATGATCGGGCACCCTGGTGGAGCAATCAGCACTTTTATTTTATATATATATATATATATATATATATATATATATATATATATATATATATATATATATATATATATATATATATATATATATGTGATTTTGTGCATCCCCATACAGGAGAAAGAATTGCCATTAATCTTAAACATGTACTGACATGTACTGTAGTGCAACACATGTGATTTATATTATCAGATGTCCATGCAGTCTGCTCTATGTGGACAAGACCACCTGTCATGGCAGGTCATAGGTCCCACATTAGGGCAGCGCTGGCTGGCAAAATTGGTCCCTCTGAGCAGCCTGTCCCTCGTCACTTCAAGAGAATTCAAGCACGGGCTAGCCACCCTGAGATACAATATGATTGATCATAACCACAAAAAATGTAAGGGGTAATGTTCATGATAAGATGCTGCTTCAAAAAGAAATGAAGTGGATACTCAGATTAAGTACTGTGCATCCCTTGGGTCTCAATGAGGCTTGCAGCTTTCATTGTGTTCTGTAATCATGCCTGTTTGCATACAGTACACTTATTTCCTGTTTGCATAGACTTATTGTAATTATCTCCTGATTGCCTGGTTGTATAATGTGTATGCATAAGATGATTACTTGTTCTACCTGCCTTGCTCGTTATTATTGAATATGCACCCTGTTTAAAACTGCTCTGAATCCCTTTGATATTAGGGCTGATTGTATCTTCAGAGACAGGCAAGGTTCTGTTGTTGAAATTTTAAATGTACTGTATGCCACTTTTGTTTTTGTTGACAGGTCACCTAGTAACCTATCCGGAGGTCCGGACGCACCGGTGGGTGTGCGTCGCAAGTGAGTAACGTCATGTGATCCGGAGCAATGGAGGTGAGTGGTCGTCCTACTGCACGGGGAGGGTAAGTAGTTATATATGTATGTTCTGTACTGTATCATTGTATCTTTGAGCTTGAAAATGGTATAAAATACCAAAACGTTACTAGACCACTGTGTCTGTCTTATTCTTTTGTCAAGTCCTATGAGTGCCACTATTGCTTAACCCTCTCTTTCTCATATATATATATATATATATATATATATATATATATATATATATATATATGTTTAGGTGGTAAAGCTTCTGCGCCTTCAATGTTGACAAGTAAGATGTATTGTGACAATCCTTACAAAAACTTTCTATGTGCGTACCGAAAGTTACATGCAATTTCGCGTGTAATGGTGTCTTTCACTCCCAGATATTCATCCTTATCTTTCACTTCCGCCAGGAGGCGTGGGGATGTTCATTCGAATATGAAATATCCAAAAAGGATGATATCAGAGTTTCAAATAGACAATATTTGTGCAAAAAGTGACTTTTTTTTCTTTTTATAAAGTGCTGGTGCTTAAAGCAGTGCTTGTAAAGGTGAAAAACGCCACCTTGTGGTTAATATTATCAGCACACGTGTGACCACCCTGTGATTAAAAGATGGTTATTATTAAAAATCGATGATGGACTCACACTGGTATTAGCTCCGTCCAGGTGCGATTCCCATCAGGTATATTGCCGGAGCCCTTAAAACCAAAACTCCCAGCAAAGGGAAAGGCTAATAGCGTGATATTGTTTTTATACACATTTATTTAAAACAATACGCATAACAAATATAAAAAAACAGTAATGGATGGACCCGTACATTTGACATAAAAATAAAAGCTTATCTGATTTCAGTCATCGGGAAATGGAGAGGTGTATATGCCCAACCGGTTTCGTCCCTTTTTTGTGTAATAGGACTTCCTCAGGGGTTCAGAGATGAGGTGATTAATGCCCACAGGGTATATATGCGCTATGTCAGCTGCAGCAATTGATTGGCGTCAGGAAGCGCCGTTTGCGCATGCGCTGTGACGCGCGTGTCACCATGATTATTCTGGTGATTCCCTTGTATCCGGAAATCACCGTTTGCGCATGCGCTGGAACGCACGCGTCGTTGGAACGCACGCGTCGTCCTGGTTACTCCAGAAGGAGCTATGGCTGCTAAGCCAGTCATTGCGCATGCGCGAGACCTCCGCGATCTCGCGGAGATACACGCACACACGTTACAGACTATGAGGTAATTTTACCTCGCATTGGGGGGACATTGGAAGCCGCGATCTCGCGGGATTACGTTCACATATGTGTGAACTTGATGTGATATTTGTGCATTGTGCTCGCATGCACAACAATGCACAAATATCACATCAAGTTCACACATATGTGAACGTAATCCCGCGAGATCGCGGCTTCCAATGTCCCCCCAATGCGAGGTAAAATTACCTCATAGTCTGTAACGTGTGTGCGTGTATCTCCGCGAGATCGCGGAGGTCTCGCGCATGCGCAATGACTGGCTTAGCAGCCATAGCTCCTTCTGGAGTAACCAGGACGACGCGTGCGTTCCAACGACGCGTGCGTTCCAGCGCATGCGCAAACGGTGATTTCCGGATACAAGGGAATCACCAGAATAATCATGGTGACACGCGCGTCACAGCGCATGCGCAAACGGCGCTTCCTGACGCCAATCAATTGCTGCAGCTGACATAGCGCATATATACCCTGTGGGCATTAATCACCTCATCTCTGAACCCCTGAGGAAGTCCTATTACACAAAAAAGGGACGAAACCGGTTGGGCATATACACCTCTCCATTTCCCGATGACTGAAATCAGATAAGCTTTTATTTTTATGTCAAATGTACGGGTCCATCCATTACTGTTTTTTTATATTTGTTATGCGTATTGTTTTAAATAAATGTGTATAAAAACAATATCACGCTATTAGCCTTTCCCTTTGCTGGGAGTTTTGGTTTTAAGGGCTCCGGCAATATACCTGATGGGAATCGCACCTGGACGGAGCTAATACCAGTGTGAGTCCATCATCGATTTTTAATAATAACCATCTTTTAATCACAGGGTGGTCACACGTGTGCTGATAATATTAACCACAAGGTGGCGTTTTTCACCTTTACAAGCACTGCTTTAAGCACCAGCACTTTATAAAAAGAAAAAAAAGTCACTTTTTGCACAAATATTGTCTATTTGAAACTCTGATATCATCCTTTTTGGATATTTCATATTCGAATGAACATCCCCACGCCTCCTGGCGGAAGTGAAAGATAAGGATGAATATCTGGGAGTGAAAGACACCATTACACGCGAAATTGCATGTAACTTTCGGTACGCACATAGAAAGTTTTTGTAAGGATTGTCACAATACATCTTACTTGTCAACATTGAAGGCGCAGAAGCTTTACCACCTAAACAGACATTTTACTTGGGACCTATGGAAATTAGGCCGATTTGAAAACTATTGCTGCCACAGTATACACTCTGGAGTGTTGACAAACACCACTTTTATTACATTATTGTAATTTTATATCACTGAAAATTGTACCACTAATACTAGAAATCACTGAGTGAGGGTTAGCGCTTTTTGTGCATCACACCATATATATATATATATATATATATATATATATATATACAAAGAATCAGGGTGCGCTGAGGTAAATCAATACAACTGATAACGATTCAAAAGTACAAATATTTAATACAAACAGTGCCAATCAATGGCTAAAAGCAGATATCATACAAAGATACACTGTGATATCATCATTAGTTGACAATTCAAGAGAAAGGGCCCTTTCTCTTGAATTGTCAACTAATGATGATATCACAGTGTATCTTTGTATGATATCTGCTTTTAGCCATTGATTGGCACTGTTTGTATTAAATATTTGTACTTTTGAATCGTTATCAGTTGTATTGATTTACCTCAGCGCACCCTGATTCTTTGTATTTCTATCTGTTCTGGGTTCCAGCTAACAGGGGACCTTCAGGGGTGCAGCTTTGGGCTATTAGGGCGCGGCATTGGGTACTTCTTGTTTTTTATATATATATATATATATATATACTTGGTATTGTGGCCTGGCACTCTCCCAACTCTGTGGGTATATATAGGAGATCAAGTGATGATATCATATCCTTCCATTCCCTATTGGTCTAAATAATGGTTTTCCCTAGTTATAACATTCCCATTCAGATATTGTGGACTATATAGAGTTAGTACTATGATCTTAGGACCTAGATTAAATTAATAGATGTCCCTAAAAAAAGAAAAAAAAAAAAAAAAACTTTATAGGAGATTTTTCCCACACTCCTATGCGGTTACCCATAATGCTTATCTTCCTGTATATCAACATTAAAACAACGATATCCCAACTTCTATACTAAATCTATGAGGCTTTATTAGTGGATTGGGGTTGGGAGGTATAAGAGCCTAAGATCCTCTGATCCGATGTTAACAATCCCTTCTGGGATCATTTATCTAACGTGACGCTATATTCGAAGTTCTTCAGGCTTGCGTTCCATAGCAAAACCGGAAATGCGGCTTGCGTTCCACAGCCAAAGTCGGAAGTGCGGCTCACTCATCCTCCGTGATCTGAATACAGGTCCCGGCTGGCGTACAGCCCTTTTTTGAGGCCTCTTTTATTAATACTTCCTGGGAGATGCCATGAACAGTGCAGGCTATATTATGTGGTATAACTAATTTATAAAGCTTTATGATGCAAATCGCGGATGCGATCCAATTGGCGGCAATATTGGATTTTGCGTTCCAAGTGACGGCCAATTTAGGCCTGTGGGTTCATTTACCTCACTGCCTCACTATTCTTATATTTTATAGATTACAACGTTTGTCTGGCTGGTATTGCATCTAAGTTATGGGAATTATATAACTTTAACAAATGGAAGCATATTGAAAATATGTTCCATATAGTCGCTATATTGAGATTTTGCATTCCAAATCATGGCCCTTTTAGGTAATAGCCTAATTGGCAATATTTACATCATACTGACTGGCACCTTTACATCAATAAAATATAGTTCCACTTTAACATCACTGTCATTCACGTAAAAAATACATACATGTAACCCTCCCTGAAATATATATACAAGAATAACTGAATTTTGAATTACTTAATTCACCATAATATTAATGACATCAGTATACTAAAAATATATAAAAAGTATATGGTAAAAATATTAATAAAGTAATATTAAAATACATACACACACATATATCTATATATACATATATACCTATACATACAAACATATAGAAATGAATATCCCGATACTCTCTCTCTTTTAGGAGGTTTCTAACCCTATGATTGACTTTTTTTGACCCTATGTACACAAATAAGGATATGTATTTACAAGAAGGCTGTCATTTCTATGTTTTCATTAAAACCGTTAGGTATTAAACTATTTAATGAATAAATCCAGAAAGATTCTCATCTTGTTAGAACTATATCACGATCACCCCCTTGTTCGTCCATTTTGACCTGTTCTAAGGCAACAAAAGTTAAATCCTTTACATCAGAATTATGCTCTTTCTGAAAATGACGAGGCACGCTATGATTTTTCACCTTGTTTTTAATATTTCACATGTGCTCCTGTATCCGAAGTCTTCCATTTTTTAAGATGACAACTGTCGCTCGGAATGTAACTGTTTGCATCAGTTGGTTTAAAGAATATTTTTGAAGACACAAATTCACCTTCTTTGGCCATTAGAATCAGATCTAGGTACTCGATCTCCGCTTCATTCTGTTTGTATGTGAACTTTAAATTAAATGTGTTAATTTGGATCTCGTCAACAAATCTTCTTACGCTTCCTTCGTCCCCTTCCCATATGAAAATTAGGTCATCTATATAACGCTTATAGTAAATGATTTCTGGATGTTTAAAACCTAAATAATCATAAAGACACTCTTTTTCCCAGTTGTCCATATAAATGTTCGTGAACAAAGGGGCAAATTTCCTCCCCATTGCAGTTCCACAACGTTGTACATAGTAATTACCTTCGAACTCAAAGTAATTATGGTCCAGAATAAATTCTATCCTATCAAGGATGAACTTATTCTCCTCTTCCGAAACAGTCTCATCGCTTCTTAATATATCATTCACAGCTTTGAGTCCATTCTTATGGGGGATGCAGGTATACAAGGCCTGAATGTCGACTGTTAGCCATTTGAAGGTCTTAAGCCACTGAAGATCCTTCAACTCCCTGAGTAATTGAGTTGAGTCCTTAAGAGGCGATCTTTGTTCTTTCACGTATTTTTGTAGCTTCGAATCCAAAAAGTGGGACAAATTTGAAGACAAGGAATTGACCCCTGCCACTATGGGTCTTCCTGGTGGATTTTCTCTATTTTTATGGACTTTCAGCAGATGGTAAAATACCGGAATCCTTGTATTGGGTGTTATATACACACCTTTGGAGTGGAAAAGATAAAATACAAAATATATTGATGTCAGATTTTAATATAGGGCTCACTCTAAGGAAAAGGAATGGAAACCAGAAATGCTGCACTGTAAGTGAAGCACCGAGAATGCGGCTGGCTTGTTTACCACAGAGCAGAAATAAAAGCGAAAATATATTTTCTTATTATTATGCATTCCAAATGGTGGATATACAACCATAGTTATAATAATACCATGGTTAAAGTGCGTTTCAAATTGCGATCTTGCATTCTACAGACTAGAAAATATCGGACAATATATTATAAAAATTTATGTAAAAAAAAAGGAAGGGAATCCAATTACCACCATAATAATAAGCAACAATCTCTAGGCAAATATTCTCATGCAGGGGCGGATTGGGTCCCAAATCTGGCCTGGGGGGGGGGACTGCGGTGGACCCCCATCCTCTCCTTGAACTTTCTCTCTGTTTTGCCAATGTAGTAAAGACTACAAGGACAATTAATTTGATAAATAACGAATGTAGATTCACATGTAAATCGATTAATACGATATTTTTTGCCACTGTGGGGGTGAGAAAATTCATCACCTGTAAGTAGATACTGACAAGTGACACATGTGCACTTGAAGCAACCTTTGTTGGGAGCACTGAAAAAGCAACGTGATGGTTTTTTGTAACAAAATTTTTATTTTTACTAAAAGATCACGCAAGTGTTGACCACGTGAACTAGACATAATAGTCTTATTGCCAAAAGGCAACGTGGAATCAGATTGTACTATGGGCCAATGTTTTTTTATGGTCTTATTAATGGATACCGAAGCTCCATTGTATTTATTAACCCATGGAATCTGGGTGTGTGTTCTTTAGTAAGGGACATAGTAGGACAAGTATGCCCTTTTAAAAGCACTTGGCAATCAGTTGAAGAACTTTGTTTTTACATTCAATGAGCCGTACTGGATCATACCCTCTAGCTATAAATTTCACCATTAAGGCATTCAACTGTAATTTACAGGTATTCAAATCGCTATTGATGCAGAAAATCCGCAGCATTTGCGAATAAGGGATCCCATTAATGAGACTGTTGGGGGGACAGCTCTGTGGTTGCAAAAGGGTATTATGATCCGTTATTTTTGTATATACAGATGTTACAATACAATGATCAATCAATTGTTACAATACAATGATCAAATGTTACAAGGCATTCAATTGATTGATCATCTGCCATTTATTCAGCTTCACAGATCCAGCCTGTGTCCAGTGGCCTTGGAGTTATCTTCTTGTTCACAGATCCTGCAAGGACAGAGTTAAGTGCTTGTTCTATCTCCTGCATTTTTTCTGCTGTCCATTGTTAGCATATATCTGTGTGGAGTTATATGGTCTCTCTTACTTATTTAGTTATGTTTTAGCCATCCAGCTCCACATGGGTGGTTTTGTTTATTATTAACACCTTCATGCATTGAGGCGGCGGGAAATGACAGGAAGCTCCATCGGAATGAAGCACGTGAGCGTCTCGTTCCCACGCGCCCCCTTCTGATGGCTGATGGGGGCTACCGATTCTATTGACAGGCCCTGCAAGCATAAAAGGGGCTCCATCTGTATTTCTACATATAAGATCTTCTTGCATTGTTGCATTCACGGTAGTACAGTGGAAGATTGTACCCCTATTTTCCACCTCAATACCTTTTTGTAATTGACCTACATAGGGGTCTATTGTGGTTAATTTGTATGTTGGTCTGCTGGAGGATCCCTTCCCGTGGAGGACAGCCGTGACATATTTTGTTTTGTTTCCCATTTCTATGGGTTTTAGTTTGTTTCCCTCTTGTCCGCTCTGGAGGTGTTTTGGGCTCCTTGTTTCCTTGCAAAGTCCTGGTCGCACCGGGGTTGGGTGAACCTAATTTACCCCTTTGAACATGGCTATTATAGGTGAAGTCTTAGCTCTGCAGGTGCCTATAACCTCTGGAGGGATTAACAGAGTTATGGTTGGGATTGTGGCCTGTCCTTCCTAGTAACCTCTTGTCTGGAACATATTTAGTGCCAGTTACTGTACATATCATGTCCTCAGTAGTGCTGGTACAGATGTCCCTAGTAGTACTTTTAGCAAAAAATCCAGTTTCTGGAATGTATGGTTTTCGGAATAATTTGGATAACGGATATTTGGATAAAGCATACTCAACCTGTACAATATTATATTCTTATAATGTTTATGTCAATTTTAGGTAAAATTTGTTTTTTACTATATCCAGTTATATTTAATTTAACTAAGATGTTTATTCTTTATAACTAAGCATGCAGCCTTTACTTTATTATTCATCTTTCATAGTTTTTTTCTGTATTTCATCTATATATATATTTGAGCAAATATTCTTTCTGAAGCATTATTCTGCTTTCCTACCTTATTATGTTCCTCCAAATTTGCTTTCATAACATCATTAAATATAGTCAGGATATTATACATTTCATAGATTTTTTATTTTATTTAGAACATTGAAATAAAATAAAATCTAATTTATTTGTGTTGATTATTATGCTTTAGAGACTGAGGTACTGTTAACAGTATTTTATTCTAGTATTTGTCATTTTTTAGATGCATGTAGCTGTTAAGCGCCATTAAAAGTGTAAACATAAAAACAACACTTACTGTTTTTCATATCATGAAGTCATTCAAGCTATCAACAATGAATGCCCTGATGCTAATGCAACGAAGTAAACTCGCAGTAAATATTAACATACCTAATGTACCATATGCTACATAAAACTACTAAACATAAAAAAACAAGAGTAGGAAAATAAATACATGAGATTACTGCTTAAAAAAAACATACAGAAATGATCCATAAAATTGTAAAATATAAGATAAAGAGAATTAATGACCTTGAAAATATGTACAGTAGGTATGTGCAAAACAACCTTAATTAAGTGGTACTTCCTGTAACCATAAAATATCTAGCTCGTAGAAGTTCATAGAAAGAAAAATCCCATAATTGCTGATCATCCTAAATTATAAATTAGGCCAAACAGAAATAGTAAACACAGTGGGTAGATTGAAAAGTTGTGCATAGTAACCATTTAGATTCTGGCTACAATTTTCTTCAAGCATACTAAAAAAATGTTAGACCTAATACTATTAGTTGCTATGGGCAACACTTTTTATTTTTAGAAACTTTATTAAAAGTACCCCATAAAATCAGCAGACCAAGAGATTAGTTCAGGGGTTCCCAATCTTTTTCTATTCACGGCACCCTAGAGTATCAGAATTTTTCCACGGCACCCCTAGGCCCCAAAAAGTATATATAAAATTAAGTAGATTGTGCTTCTTAGGTTCAGTTATGTGGTAAAGGGCAGGATTTGGTTCTGATTGTGCACATTTTATGAGTGGCAGCCACCAGCACTGGTTTTGTCCAGAAATAATTGATCATAAATAATTTGAATTGGTCCTGGACGACCAACCTGAGGCACCCCTGCAAGTGTCCCGAGGCACCCCAGGGAGCCTAGGCGCACAGTTTGGGAACCACTGGATTAGTTAGAAAGAGATCAGGAACTGTTATATTTCAATGTCTCACTACTGTATGAATATAAAGGGGGAAATTTAAAAAAAAAAAAAAAAAAAAAGCCAAAATTTGGTGTATTCGTAGGCAGTAACTGACTAAGTGTATTTTCGGCATTTACTATGCCAAAAATATACCTATTCGTATTGGTATTGATGACCCATACATATTCGTATTTATGAATACTAATGTATACGCCATCAACAGAATACGAGTAGGAATCACCATTCATTCAAATGGTAATTCCTAATTTACTAAACGGCCATATGTAATATATGGCTGCTAATTGCCACGATACAGCCACTAATTGCTGTGAAAATATATCTGGAAAATACTCTTAATTTTCCAGGCGTATTTGGCTTCAGCCTGCACTGATCAGTCAGAACCGTGCAGGCTTCAATGTAGAAAAAAAGTTAAATTAAATAAATAATTTAAAAAAAATGGCATTGGGTCCCCCATGGCCATAACCAGCCTCTGGTTCAAAAAGCCAGTCCTGGTTTCAAATATTCACGCTTCAAATGAAATATAGGTCCCCTGGATATTTTAAAATCAGCACCAGGCTCAAGGGCTGGTCATGATTCCCAAAATATTGGTGGACATAGTGAGTAGTTGACCCCTGTATTTTGACAACCAACACTGGGCCCAAACAGGCAGCAGTATAATGACACAGCTGGGGGGAGCCTTTTTATACAAGTCCCCCCAGGCCAAAGCATTTACCCCCTGACCAATCAGTTCAGAAAGGGATCCTAGGGAAGTGGAGACCCCCCAATGAAGGGCTCCCATCTCAAGAATTCACCTGACCAGGCTGAAGTATGTGGTTGACACCACTTGACTTTGTGGTCAAGGTCAATTAGCGGCTCCCTACTTAGGCGGCAATGTTCTCATAACATGGATGTGTATGGAGCTGTGCATAGCAATCGGGTGTGGAGCTCCCCCGGTGCCCACTCCTGATTGGCTGAGGGAGGACCTGATTGGCTGAGGGAGGACCCGGTGATGCCAATCAATGGGGAATCCCTAATTTTGGGGGAGGAGTAGCAAGTGTAAAAACACATGTGTCCCCTCCAGTACATCTTGGTGTTGGGTCAGTAATTTTATTATTTTAACCCCCTGGATGACTACATGGAATGAAGAGGATGCGAGATGACTACATGGAATGAAGAGGATGCGAGCGATGCTGGAGTTCCCTGGTGAATATGGTTTTCTTCTCCAGGTGCCCCAATTGGATTTCTACTAGACAAGGGATACCTTACTTATAACTGGACAAGATGTACCTTATAAATAAGAGAGATAAGTTGGTATCTGTGGGCAATGTACGTAAAAATAAGTCTTAATTTTCTGATGTCAGTGTTTTTATTTGCCTATTGGTTCTGCTGTGGAACTAAGAGTTCCAGCAAGCCCATTAATGGCTACATGCTGGGACTTGTGGTTCTCTAAATATGTGTACACACGGGGGCGATAGGGGCTGAAATCGCTGGAAATATGGTCGCTGGCGACCATATTGCCAGTGATGGGAGTGTGCCCCGGCGATAAATTGCTCCCGTTTTCAGCCCCGTTCTAATTGCTGGTCGCAGGAGCTTTCTCCTGCGACCAGCTGATTACCTCTGCAGTACCGCCAGCAGAGGATCCCTTTCATCAGTGACCATCTCTGGTCACTGATGAAAAGGAGAAACTGAGCAATATATTGCTCAGGAATATATTGCTAGCAATATATTCCTGAGCAATATATCTCCCCCGTGTGTATGCGGCCCAGGCTTGCTGGGACTCATAGCTCCAAATCAGAACTTAATAGGTTTACACTTATTTTACACTACCATCAGCCCTAGCTCAGGGGCACTGGGAACAGCCACAGGCATCAGCCTGGGCATGTACATTCTGTTCTGGAGGTGGGACCTCTTCACTATGGGGGACCTTACTTCCCCAGGATCCCAGCCTGGGCTGACTAGTCAGGGGGGTAAATGCTTTGGCTTGGGGACTATTATAAAATGTCTCCCCCTGCTGGCTGGTTGGGTCCAGTGCTGGATCTTGAAATACGGGGGACCCCTACTCATTCCTCCTCCCCCCGTATTTTTGGAACCAGGACTGGGGGGGGGGGGGGCACAACATTTTTTACAATTATTTATTTAATTTTACTTTTAACTTTGATACTGAAGCCTGCATGGAAATTACTGAGTTGTGCAGGCTGCCGACTCATATTTGTACAGTTGTGCTCATAAGTTCTAGCACAATTTGTGATTTTCTGGTCATTTGGAAGAGAATACTGTATGAATGATAACTCACAAACTTTTATTTTACTCATGGTTAGTGATTGGCTGGAGCCATTTATTTTCAAACAACTGTGTTTACTCATAGTGACAACAGAAACTACCCACACAACCCTAATCAAAAGTTTCCATACCCCAGTTCAAAATACCTAAATACCTTGTATTGACAGCTTGAAGTCTTTTGTGGTAGTTGTGGACGAGGCTCTTTATTTTCTGGTAAAGCTTCCCATTCTTATTAGCAAAAAGCCTCCAGTTCCTGTAAATTCTTGGGCTGTCTTGCATGAACTGCACATTTGAGATCTCCCCAAAGTGTCTCAATGATATTGAGGTCAGGACATTGAGATGGCCACTCCAGAACCTTCACTTTATTCTGCTGTAGCTAATGTTATGTTGACTTGGCCTTGTGTTTTGGATCATTGTCATGTTGGAACGTCCAAGTGCGTCCCATGTGCAGATTTCGGGCTGATGAGTGCAAATTTTCCTCCAGCATTATCTAATAACATGCTGCATTTATCTTGACACCAATTTTGACCAAGTTTCCAGTGCCTTTGTAATGTAGCTCACACATCCCTAAAACATCAGTGATCCACCTCCGTGTTTCACAATAGGAATGGTGTACCTTTCATCATAGGCCTTGTTGACTCCTCTCCAAATGTGGCGTTTATGGTTGTGGCCAAAAAGTAAAATTTTGGTCTCATCATTCCAAATGACTTTGTACCAGAAGTTTTGAGGCTTGTCTCTGTGCTGTTTGGAGTAGTGTAAGCAGAATGCTTTGTGGCATTTGCGGTTTTCTTCTGGCGACTCGACCATGCAGCCCATTTTTCTTCAAATGCCTCCTTATTGTGCATCTTGAAACAACCATACCACTTTTTTATGTGTATTATACAGTTCAATTACTTTTCCCGCAGATCCTTTGACAATTCTTTTGCTTTTCCCATGATTCAGTGCAGCACTGGATGAAAGATGCAAGGGTCTTTCAGAAGTCCAGAAACTCACTGACCTTTTATACACACACACACACACACACACACACACACTGATTACAAGCAAACTGATCACAGGTAACGCTGGTTACCTTTAGTAGCCATTCAAACCCGCTTGTGTCAACGTGTGTGCGTTTTATGAGGCCAAAATCACCAGGGTATGTAAACTTTTGATCAGGGTCATTTCGGTAGTTTCTGTTGTCATTATGATTTAAAAAGAGTAAACACCTGCCCTATTTATGATTTGTATTTTGGTAAGAATAAGGTTAATGGTGGTCGTATTCATTCGTATTAAGAATACAAATATGACTGAGTCATATTCATAGTCTAAGTAAGTTTCCGGAAAGGATTCTGAATGGGAAAAAAATCAAACAAGCAAGTAACTTTGCATATGGTCAAACCATATTCCTATTCAATGATTCAAAATATATTTGTTATTTATTTACAGTAGTAGCCAAAATTGTGGAAGCCTTTTTGCAGTTTGTTGGCTCATAACACAACTTCTTTTTTTTTTTCATCAATACATTTTTATTGTGACAGTTTTTAATATGGGGTACAAACAAAGAAGGGACAGTAGGGGGGGAGTAACAATTTTTTTGCAAGTAACAAATTTAGTAAAAAAAAACATAGCAATATAGAACATAGAAAGTTCACTACATAGAGTTCGCCCTAGCAGCAATTAATATATGGCCTAAAACAAATCTGTTCTCTGGTGAGACCTCTTGGGGGTATAAGTGAAATAGGGTTGTGGATGGGTCAGGAGTAATAGTGATTTTAAGAACTGTAGAGATTAGGTTGAAAAATTCTGACCAGTAGTTTTGAATTTTGGGGCAAGACCAGAATATATGAAATATATTGCCTATGCAGCCACATAGCCTCCAGCATTGGTTGGAGCAGGAAGGCCAGAAGGTGTGGAGACGGTCTGGAGTCAGGTAGAGTCTGTTAATGAGCTTGATGTGCATCTCTGTGTGGTTCAGACAACTGGAAATTGTGTAGGAGGTTAGGAAAATCTGACGCCATTGAGCAGGAGTGAATGTTTTACCCAAATCCACCTCACCCCATTTCACATGAGAGGCCGCTTTGGAAAAAACAATGGGAGTTATCAAAGTTTTATACCAGAAGGAAATATCGCTTCTGGTGTTTATCGATAATGGTCTAGAGAATGCTATCTGGGATGTGGCATCTGAGGGGGAATATATGGCAAAATGGGCTTTCCACCAGTGTGTGATTTGGAGGTAATGGAAGTGTTCAGAGGGGGTAGTGAATATTGTCGTTGTAAGGTAGCAAACGGGAGTAAGGAGTGGGCATCCAGAATGTCTCTTAGATAGGCTACACCTCGGTTCTTCCAGATTTTTAAGTTAAGTTTAGGTATTAGTTTTGCCACCGTATTAATGGATATGCTAGAATTATTGGTTGTCTGTGCAGGTAGGGTAGACAATAGGTGGTCCCATGCTTGTAGAGTTGCTTTAGTGGATGGCAACATATTTGGCTGCAAAGGTCTGAGAAGTTTGTGGATTTTGATTAAATCAGATAGTGGGATATAGGGGATTGAGTTTGTTCTATAGTTACCCAGGCTATAGGGGTGGAAGACTCAGTATAGGGTTTAATAGGGGCTAGGAGGCATGCTGATTGGTAATGGGATAAGTTGGGGAGATCCAGTCCACCGTAGGCTCTAGGGAGCGACATCTTAGAGCAGGCCATAGTTGGAGGTTTGGTTATCCAAACATATTTTGTCAAGATGGAAGTGGCAAGTTGTAAAGATCTCTTGGGGAAGGTATTGGAGGTGGTGAGGAATAAATACATCAGTTTAGGGAGTAGGGGCATTTTAAATGCAGCCATATGTCCTATCCAGAGATGTCATATGAGAGCCAGGATTTGGAGAGGGTGGCCAAAGTATTGAGTAGTGGAGAGAGATTGACGTTAAATACATTTGCTGTGTTCGGAGGAATATGAATGCCCAAGTATTTAATGGAATCTGTCTGCCAGTTCTATTTGTAGGATGCTTGTAGGTGGGATAGGGATCTGATGAAGTTAATCTGTAGGGCGTCTGTTTTAGAGGTGTTGAGTTTGTAATAGGAAGCTGCACTGTAAGAGGTAAGTATTGTGTGAAAGAAGGGGAGGGTTCTAGCGGGATTGGTCACAAAGAGGAGTACGTCATTCACAAAGAGGCTTAGTTTATGACTGACTGGACCTATCTGGAGACCAGGGAAGTTGACATCATTACATATTTTGATGGCTAATGGTTCCATAGATAGAACAAAGATTAAGGGGATAGGGGGCATCCCTGTCTGGTACCGTTTGAAATTCCAAAAGACTCGGACAGGAAACCATTGCTGAACACCCGAGCCGAGGGGGAGCTATAGAGCGTCAAGATCGATGTAAGAATCCGATCTCTGAAGCCAAACCGAGAAAGCATCTCTTGCATATGTTGCCAGTTAAGCCTGTCAAACGCTTTCTCGGCATCAAGGGATAGGAGAAGAAGGTCCTGCTCCTCAGAGAGGGAATCAATGAGACTGAATACCCTTCTGGTATTATCGGAGGCCTGTCTTCCAGGTACAAAGCTTGTCTGGTCTGGGTGTACCAGCAACAAGAGAAATTGGTTGATTCAGAGTGCCATTAGCTTGGCAAACAACTTGATATCAGAATTTAGTAGGGCATTAGGACGGTAATTTTGACAAAAGGCTGGGTCCTTTCCTGGCTTAGGTATAGTTACTATCCGGGCTTCCAATAGTTCTGGTGGAGAGCAACCTGTCGAAGAAAGCTCATTGAAATGGTTTGTCAAGTGAGGGGTTAGGAGATCACTAAAAGTAATGTAAAAGTCAGTAATTAACCCTTCCGGGCCTGATGCCTTATTTCTGGGGAGCGATTTAATGGCTGACTGGATCTCCAGTTGCGACCATGGGACGATTAGGGAGTCTAATTGTTCCGGTGTGAGGGATAGAATCTGTAATTTGTCCAAAAAGGCAGAGATCGTTTCTTTGGTGGGTTGTGGTGTGGAAGAGTCAGAGGCTAGGTTGTAAAGCTGGGAATAATATTGCGCAAATTGATTTGCTATATCTTTGGGGTTACTCAGTTTTTCTTTATTCGAGTTGATGATATGTTTGATTCTATTCCTAGCTTGATGGGCACGTAGTTTCCAGGCAAGCATTCTACCTGATCTATTGCCCAAAAGATAGAATTTGTGTCTTAATCTATTCAGGGCAGATTGGGTACAGGCTAGGAGAAGCTTTTGAAGCTAGTTGCGCACATTTGCTATCTCCTTTTTCAAGGAACTGGAAGGAGAACTTTTATTTCGGGATTCTAGTGTTATTAGGTTGGACAAGTCCTGCTGGGTTTTGAGGGTTCTACGTTTCAAGTTAGCTCCAGCTTATATAGCTGCCCCCCTTGTGACCGCTTTGAAGGCATACCAGTGGTTTATGACAGATGTGTCCTGAGGGGAATTGTTGGCCATATAGGAATTGATGGATAGTAATATTGTGTCTTTAGCTATGGGATCTTTTAATAAATGTGGGAAAAGCCGCCACGGGGGGATTTTGGATGGGTTCAGGCTACATTTCCACATGACGGGTGCATGGTCAGACAAGGTGATTGGGAGGATGTTGACATCTTTAGTAAGTTGTAGAATCCATTTGTCACAAAGGATATAATCTATCCTAGAATATGTGTTGTGTACTGGGGAATAATAGGTGTATTCACGGCCGGTGGGGTAAGTTGTCCTCCAGGTGTCATATAGATAAAATTCTATGAGTAGGTTACGGAAAGCTAAAGATGAGTTGGACAGTGGGGATTGGCGGGAAGAAGGTTGTCGGGATTTGTCCAATTTGGGATCTAGGGGTAGGTTAAAGTCTCCTAGTATTATCAAGGAGCCCTTAGAGGATTTCTGTATAAGAAGAAACAATTATGTAGGAAGGGAATTTGGTTCGAGTTAGGTGCATATAGAGAGACAATAGTTGTCAGTTTGTCCTCCAGTAGGCCGGTCAATATCAGATATCTACCATTTTTTTTTTTTTTTTTTTTTTTTTTTTTAAATCTTTTTATTAGAATTTTTGCAAAATAACAAGTTTGTATATCAATAAAGTATAAAATAAAGTATGATACGAATTATGCTGTTATACAGTCATACATATAGTGTGGTACGTGTGTTATTTGTACAAGCTCAGCCAAAATTCACATTAATAAAAAGAGTCATTTGTGTTGAAGAAAATCGTATGTGAGAAGCATGAACCATAGTCGTCCCCTGATGAATTGGTGGAAAATGTACATATAAAAAAAGTACAGATATGACTAAGAATATCATACAACAATAACAATAAAGGAGGGGGGGGGGGGGTGGGGGTGGAGAGACTGTATTACTTCTGGTTGGAGTGACTTACTCCTAATTCAGTATAAAGTCTGTTAACCCGCACATCCCTATGGTTCTTACATTTTTAGCTAAAATATAACTGTAACTAGCGCACCTACATTATACACACATTGGTTACTTTATCTGAGCTGTCAGTAAACTGAATAACATAATCATATAATTAGACATAGGACAGAGGACATGAAACACAAAACACGTAAGGAGAAGAGGGAAGGGGTATGAGTGGAGGGGGGAGGGGGGGGTGGAGGGGGGGGGGGAGCTTCGCGACCTTGGATCCCATAATCTAGTAAAATTTGACTTTGTTATAGGTGTTTCAACTCATATAAGAAGTTCGCTATTAGCATTTAAGTGGGGTATAAGAAGGGTATCCTGGAAACATAGGAGTTAGCTACAACCCTCCATTCTGCATAAGACGTCTGTGCAGGAACCATTCTGTGGAGTCGAAGATACTGAATATTTGGTCTTGGGACTGGCGAGGAAGGGAATCTATATATAGCCCCCACTTCTTGTAGAAGCCAATAATTCCCGATTCAATATTAATTGTGGCTGATTTCCTGTCATAGTACATTTGTTGAAGCATCTTCTCATTGACCTCTACAATTGTAGGGGATGATGAAGACGTCCAATGGGTCAGTATTATTTTTTTTGCAATTGTTATTGTAATTGTTAGAAGGGGGAGGAGACGGTATTTATTAATTCCTAGTTCCCATTCATCAAAATTTGCGAAAAGGCATGCATGAGGGTTTGGGGATATCCTAATTTTATATGTATTGGAGATAATGCAGGTTAATTTGTTCCAGAATCTCCTGATCTTTCCGCACTCCCAGAAACAGTGGAAAAAAGAGGCTTGGTTCGCATGGCATTTGGGACATTCTCCTGTGACTGAGGGGACAAAGTGTGCCAACCTAGCTGGAGAGATATAAGCCCTTTGTATTGTTTTTAAATGGACCTCCTGTAGGTAGGAGGACGCGAGGGTTTTCATGGTCAGAGTGTGGTATTTACTGATTGGATCGTGAGATTGTAATTCCGTAATATCTCTTGACCATTGTGTTCTGAGCTTATTCCATCTCGTTTCTGAGGATGCGGAGAGTATCAGAAGATATAATGGTTTAAGTCTGAATGAGTGTTTTGTATTGTGATTAAATATGTGTTGTAAGGGGTCTGTAGCGGGAGAAGGGGAACTAGTTGTTTGTTTTGAGTGTAGGGTCATTAGGTAGTGTCTCACCTGTAGATACATAAAAAAGTTGGTTTGGGGGAGCTGGTATTCCTGTCTAAGTTGTTCGAAGGGTTTGATCTGGCCACCTGGATCGTAGACCATGGTTGCGTCTGATAAACCCTTTTCCTTCCAGTTCAGAAATGTTTTGTTTGAGCATGATGGGGGGAATGCTGGGTTACCCCATAGGGGGGTTTTCTGTATCCTTTGTGGGTTTCTGAGGAGTTTTTTGTTGACCCACTGCCATGCCAGGTATATGTCATAGAAAAGGATGTTAGATTTGGCGAGGCGAGGTAGATTCTGGGATTTAGTAAGCAGGAGAGCTCCTGGGGAATAGGGGTGAAGAAGTGCATTATCTATCTCTACGGTCGTGAAGTGGTTTGTATTATTCAGCCAGTCTGATATATAACGGAATAATATAGTGTTATTATATACACTGAAGTCAGGGATTCCGCTACCCCCTAAGGATAGTGGTGCTGTCATTTTAACTAGAGCTATTCTAGGCCTTTTACCGCCCCAGATAAATTTGGTTATGGCTTTATTCAGTTTTTCCAGATCTTGTTTACGCATTCTAATAGGGAGCATCTGCATCATATAGAAAATCTTAGGAAAGACTACACTCTGTATCACAGCAATTCTACCTAGTAGGGATAGGGGGAGGAGAAGCCATCCCTCCATTTGAGTGATGATTTTGGAAATCAGCGGGGTAAAATTCAACTGATATAGTCTTGTGATATCAGCCGGTATTTTTACTCCTAAATATTTGATTTCTGTGGCCAGAACGTTGAATGGAAGGGTGCGTAGGAAATTTAATGTTGTATTGTCTATCGTGGGGAAGAATAAGACATCTGATTTTGACAGGTTAATGCGGTATCCTGAGCGTTGGCCGAAGGTTTGTATAATATGTAGAATTTGTGGGATTGATTCAGGTGGATTGGCGACAAACAATAACATGTCATCTGCAAATAATGACAGTTTCAGTTCTAATGAACCTAGTTTTATACCTTGAAAACCTGCATTGGATCTGAGGGCTATGGCCAGCGGTTCCAGGGCAATCGCAAATAATAAGGGGGAAAGGGGGCATCCCTGTCTGGTGCCTTTTTCTATGGTGAAGTGGTCTGACAGCAATCCGTTACAGGCTATGTAAGTGCGGGGGAGGTGATTTATGCATCTCAGGACGCGGAGAAGGCCCTCGGGAAATCCAAATTTAGATAAAGTTGAGTATAGGTGTTCCCATTCAACGAGATCAAAAGCCTTCTCCGCGTCCAGGGATATCAGCACTGAGTTCTTATTAACTGTGTCACCTGGGAGGGAGGAAGCAAGGATTGTGCTGAGTGCTTTACGGACATTTGTTTCCGAGTGTCTACCCCAAATAAAACCTGATTGGTCAGGGTGGATGATGGCTGGTAATAAGGATTTTATTCTGTCAGCTATAAGTTTGGTGTATAACTTATAATCCAAGTTAAGAAGGGATATCGGGCGGTAGGAGCTGGGTAGTTCAGGGTCTCGGCCAGGTTTAGGAAGTACCCTCAATATCGCAGTATTGAAGTGTTGTGGGGGGGTTTGTGCTAAAAAGAGTTGGTTAAGGAAAGCTGTCAGAGCTTGAATAAAGGTGTTTTTTTTGCGTAGTAACTTATAAAAGTCACCGCTGTAGCCATCAGGCCCTGGGGCTTTGTCGCTTTTTAAAGAAGATATCGCTTTAAGCACCTCTTCCTCTGTGAATGGGGCCATCAGTGATTGGGCTTCCTCGGGAGGAATCTGTGGACATTGGATAGAATCCCAGTTAATCTGGTTTTCCATCTGAGATCTAGGGTTAAAGGGGGAGTCAGGGGGGGTGTGAGAGTATAGATGTGAATAAAATAGTCGTAGAGTGTCAGCAATTTCTATATTTGACTTGGTAAGGTCACCTCGAGAGTTCCTAAGAGGCTGTACCACCATTGGGGGTCTAGTGCCTTGAAGAATTCTCGAGAGGAGTTTCCCAGTCTTGTTCCCAAACTTGTGGAATCTATAATTTGAGGAGAAGAGATGTCTTTCTCCCAAGTTTTGTAAGTATGCATCGAAATTTGTTTTAGCTGTTAGATAAGCCGATTTGGATGAGGCATCAGGGTGTGATTTGTAGTATTGGAAGGCGGATGTTAAGTGGTTTTGTAAATCTAAGTATTTGGCTGTATATGATTTATTGTTGCTCGCAATATATGAAAGGATCTCCCCCCTGATGACAGATTTTGCAGACATCCAGAATAAGGGCGGATTGGTCTGCAGATGGTGAGAGTTATTAATATAGAATTCGTCCCAACTTTTTTCAAGTCTAGTCTGGAATTTAAGCGATTTTGCGAGGTATGTGGGGAATTTCCACAGGCGTGTTTCGGGATCTGACAAGGGGTATCCGAGAGAGATTGTAATAAGAGCATGATCTGAAAGGGAGATGGCGTTGATTTCAGAATTACGTATAAGTGGGAATAAAGTGTGGGATATGAAAATGTAGTCAATCCTAGAAAAGGTGTTATGAGCAGCAGACAAACATGTATACTCTCTTTCGGTAGGGTGCAGTGCTCTCCATACATCCACCACCTGCAGAGACTCCGCCAAAGCCGGGATGCCTAATTTCGGGAGTTTAGGGGGGTTATTTTTCTGAGAGGAGCGGTCTAAAACGTTGGATGAGATAAGGTTGAAGTCACCTGCTAATATAAGTGGGTCATGGGAGAATGGGATTAACGCTGCTGTTATTTTTTGCATGAATACTTTAGAGTAAATATTGGGGGCATAGACGTTACATAATGTGTATGGCTTAGATTGAATTGTAAGTGCGATGATAAGGAATCTTCCCTCCGGGTCAGTGATTACTTTATCTATTTCGTGGATTATGTTTGATTGGATCAGAATTACTACCCCTCTTGCTCTAGAGTTATATGGGCTAGACCCAATTACCTTCCAACCCAGCATGTTTAATTTTACTATTTCGGGTGGGGTCAGATGTGTTTCCTGTAAGAAAGCCAAATGGACTTTTCGTTTATTAAGATTAATGAGTATCTTACGTCTCTTCATGGGGGAATTGAAGCCTCCTATGTTCCAAGAACCAACCGTTAAGTCTGACATCCTTTCTTCACTGAGGGTTGAGTTTCTTGTAGAGTTCGGGGATTGGTCTCGAAGGTCCGAATGGGATGAAAACAAGAGGAGAGAGAGGAAGGGGGTACGTAACATGGGGGAAGACACCAAGACATGACAAACAAATAATAACAGAAAACATAACTTAAAATATACCATAAAACATTAGTCATCGATATCGAACAATGCGCAATTGAATGATTAGAGATATGTTTCATCGATGAAAGACTTCCTAACTTAACTAGAGTGGAGTATGCAACTTGTGCAGTAACCCACTGAGTTTCAACATTTAACATGGGCGGGGAAGCGGAACTGAGTCGTCCCCGTCATTCCCACCCGCCAACAAATTATATAAAGATCTAGAGGGAGGATCCTGTCCATCCCTTGTACCGTCTAGTTTTAATTATGAATAATCTGGATCTGGGAGGATGTTGGGTGTTGAGGAGGGGGAGGGGGAGGGGGGGGGTGAGGAGTAGTATATATGAATGAATGAATGAGAGGGCTAGGGGTAGGGAAGGGGAGGGGGGGGGGGGGGGTGGGAAAAAGGAGCATCTGTTATTTTACTAAGTCCTAATGCTAAAGACCCTAGATCAAAAATTAGCATAGTTAACATAGACCTGCAAATCTCAACAAAAACTAGATATTGCAGCCATCATATTATTATAATACCACAACTGCTCAACAAAGAAGAAATTAGTATTTCCAGCATCGGCTTTGCTAGAAACCATGAATGAATTACTGGGGGGGGGGGGGGGGGGGAAGGGGAGGGGGTGGGGAAGGAAGGTGGGAGAGGAGGAGGAGCGGAGGGGGGGGTTATATTCCTAGTTTCAGACTTTAAAGGGTCTTCTCCCTTTCCACAGCTAAGGGGTGAACGTTCCTGTTTGATGATGAGAGGGATAGAAACCAAGGTTAGGTTTCATTTATGGTGTTAGACGCAGTCCTGAAGGAGGAAAGACAAAAAAAAAGAAGAAAACTGTACTATACTGCAGACATGTTGTTTAAGTTTCGCCTTTGTCCGGGAAACCCAGAAAAAAGAAGAATGTACTTTTGTGCTGTGGTCGTCCTGAACTCGAATAATTAGGTCTTGGGATGGTGTGTTTGGGACAGTGGTTGATCGGTCATCTTTGCGGTGATTACAGAGGCATAGGATGCAGGAGGAGGAACCCGGTCGCTGATGTCCTGATCTCTTTCTGCTAGAATTCCGCGAAGATAAGACTCTGCATCTTTAGCGGAAAGAAAGTCTTTATGGGAATTCCCGTCATAAATACGTAGTCTGGCGGGATATAATAATCCAAACTTACGGCCCTCAGTGACTAGTTGGGAGCAAATTGGAGAAAAAGCTTTGCGAGCCTTCGTCAACTCCACTGAGTAATCCTGGAAAATTAGCAAGGTGTTGCCTTCCCATTGTATATTCTTCACCCGTCTGGATGCAGTCCAGATTAGTTGTTTATGGAGATAGTTCATGCATCTGAACAGCGTAACGCGGGGCCTGGGTTTGTTGGGAGAGGGGGTGGGACCCACTCTATGCGCCCTCTCTATCACCATGTCCCTGCACTCCTGTTCTATACCCAATATAGTGGGTAATGTGTTTTTTACAAAGTGGGAGAGAGCTGTTCCTTTAAGGGATTCAGGTAAGCCGACCAGCCTGATATTGTTCCTGCGGGAACGGTTCTCGATTTCGTCGAGTTTGTTCCAGATATGATAACTATCAGAGGTAAGGGATTTTACAGCGTGTTGGACATCTTTCAGCTCATGGGAGACTGCCCCCAGGTGATTCTCTGCAGTAGCTACTCGCTGGGTAAGGGATTTCAATTGCGCAGTGATGTCTGACACTGCCTGGGATAACAGAGGAGCCATGGTGCTTTTGATGGCGTCTACAATGTCTCCGTATGTAGCGGGCATGTCAGGGGAGCGGCAGAGTTTACTCACTGCGTCTGGGTGGTCAGCTGCCGATTTCTTGCTGGCAGGAGAAGTATCCACGCGAGGGGTGCCGGGCGCCATGTTTTGTTCAATCCTCCGCTTCTCCTGGCGTGGAGGGAGCGGTGTGGACGGTGACGCTGCGGATGATAAAACATCCATCCTGTCTCCCAGGGTGAGCGGGCGCCTGTGTAGGCTGAGTGCGGCGGTTTAGAGGCTGTTTAAGCCTTGTAAAGCTGGGTTTGTTGGCGGAGGTAAGACGGAGCTCCGGAGCACGCTCCCTCACTCCATGAACCGGAAGCGGAAGTCAGATATCTACCATTTTTATCTGTGAAATGGGAGTGGTGGACAAATGATGTGTGTTTACAAAATAAAATAGCTACTCCATTCCATTTAAATGGGCCTTTTGCAAAATAACCTGTGGGGAAGTTTGAATTCTTGAGGGCAGGGGGATTGGAGGCATTAAAGTGTGTTTCCTGGACAGCAATGACATCTGCTTTCTGCTTATGTATATAGGAAAGAGCTAACCTATGTTTGTTTGGGGAGTTCAACCCCTTAACATTCAAGGGAAAAAAAGTGATGGGAAGGGCCTAGGTTCCAACAGTAGAGGAACTTTGTGGCATTTAGGTAGAGCCTCTATGTCTGCTAAAGTCCAGGGGGCTAGGTTGGGAATGTAGCAAACATGGGGCCTTATTTTGGTTCACTCTTTCTGACAAAATCCTTCTTCGATGGACAAAACCATGTGCACTGCAAGGGGGGCAGATGTAAAATGTGCAGAGATAATTAGATTTGGGTGAGTTATTTTGTTTCTGTGAAGGGAAAATACTGGCTGCTTTATTTTTACACTGCAATATAGATCTCACTTTGAAGTAAAACCCCACCCAAATCTAATTATATCTGCACAAGTTACATCTGCCCCACCTGCAGTGCACATGGTTTTGCCCATCTAAGAAGGATTTTGTCAGAAAGAGTGAACTAAAATAAGGCCCATGGAGAGGAAGGGGAGACAGACACAGGGGAAAAAGAGGGAGTAAAGGGAAAGATAAAAAAAAGTTCCAATGTATAGGACCTGCATGCCTACTGCAGGGGAGGAGAAAAAAGGGGGACTTGCAGTAGTATGTGTAAAGTTAGGGGGTGGCTCGGCTCCTAAAGGGAAAAAAGAGCTGCCACTCACTTATATAAGCATAATCTATGATAAGACACAAATAGAATCCAGCAACATACGTAGAAACTGTTATAAAATACTATTAGAACATCCTAATTGTTTAGTGTGTATATCCATACCTATATGAGAAACTGAAACAATATTTTCTAACATATTGAACTGGCTGCCTAAGGCCTTGCTTTGTCAAACAACAATTTAAACAATACTTATTGCATGTCCCTCATCCCGGTGGAGAGGGAAGCAAAGATGGAAACGGCAGAGTGTTACACTCTGTACTGTCCGGCCGTCTGCTAGTAGCAAGCAGCTAGGAGTGTGTGCTTCATGTGCTCTCATTACCTCGCCTGATAGTATAGGGGAATCAGTAGGACTCCGCCCTGCTGGTCATAGTTTCTGTTCCTGCTCCATGTGTGGATGGCCTGTACTTCAGCTCCCCCTGGAAATCAGCCTTGGACATTTGCCTTGTCTCTGTCATCAACCTGCTCTGGATATTTGCCTTGTCTCTGTCATCAACCTGCTCTGGATATTTGCCTTGTCTCTGTCTTCAACCTGCTCTGGATATTCGCCTTGTCTCTGTCATCAACCTAGTCTGGATATTTGCCTTTTCTGTTTGCAAAAGGACTTGCCAGTTAAGTACTTTAGATCCTGTTATTACTTACCATATACCGAGTAGCTGGCCTGCATTCTCCCACTACTCTGCATCCTGCAATAATCCATATACTCTGCACTATCCACCTGCAATTATCCATAGTATTTTGCATTATCTACCTGCATTTCTTGGACCATTGAAAGTCACTTTGTTTGCTATGGAAATTATACTTTATTCTGTGATGCCTGAATAAAGTATTTCATTGTTATTTTCTTTGGACAATCTTTTGAGCTGGATCCAGATCTTGGCTATATTTATGTCATTTCTAGCTGCTGCTTTCCCCTGCTTTCAGGCATTGTGTTGTTTCCCAGACTTTCTGCACAGAAGGGGTTAATCTGACATTACTCATTAGTTACCTTTCCACATCTGGTCCAGAGTCCTGAACCTGTCTGAATTCCTCTGCAGCCACAGTTTTGTCTCTTTGTACCAGCCCATTGCTTACTCCAGATACTGACACACAGTTTCCAGTCTGCCAGATCCTAACACAGAGTTAATAAAACAATAAAGTATGATCATCTGAATCGATGTGTGGGCCTCTGGTATTGGACCACTCGTGCTGCATGGTACGTGGACGTTTCGGTTCCTGAGGACTCATGACCGATATGTCCCAGTCCATCAGAAGTTTAACTCCAGCATCTAGTGAGGAGAGGGAGTAGGTGGTTTCTTCATGGAAAATGATCAGTTTGACTGGGAACCCCCAACGGTACCGAATATCATTGGAACGGATGCTCTTCTGCTGGTGATGGTTGCAGGCGAAAAGTCTTGATACAGTAGATTTGGAGGCCTCCTGCTGCTCTTAATATTTTTTCTTTAACTATAAAGAAGTGGACCCGTAGGCGGGTGTCCTTCGGCAGGTCGGCAGGAACCGTTTTAGGTCTTGGGAGGTGGTGGATACAGTCGATTAGAAGATCTTTGGGGTCCGCATTGGAGAGGAGTTTGTGGAGTAGGGTGCATACATAGTCCTCTAACTCTGAGTTGGCTACAGAGTCAGGGATGCCTCTAATTTTAATATTGTTACATCTGGACCTGTCTTTCAGATCTGCGAGCTTGGTTTTAAACTGGAGGATCTCTTGTTGTTGACGGTCGTAAGAGGCTATGAGGTCATTTTGGGACGTGACTAGCTCCTCCATTTTACATTCCAGATGATCGGTTCTGTCTCCTATAGCCACAAGCTCTGTTTTGACTTCTCGTATAGCTAATTTCAGGTCTTTGGCCATCTCCGCCTGGAATGCAGAGAAGACCTGGCACAGGTCTGATTCGATATCTATCCCCGCTACTCTAATGGGAGAGGCCATCACAGTCGACGCTCCCTCGGGGGAGGACGGGACACAAGTGCTTTGGGGAGCTAGTATGTGGTATAGGGATTTGTATAGATTTTTTGGATGCCATTGAAATCTTGGAAGGCACTGCCTCTTTAGACTTCTTGGAGGGCATGGTAAGGTAGGTAGGCACTCGTAGCAAGGGCTGAGATATTTAAAGATAGTGGCACCGGGGGGGGGGGGGGTTATGAATAGTTTCACTTCAGCATATCTGTCACTAGGTTAGTAGCATTAGTAAGTGGCAGGTGAAGGGGGAGCTTTTTCACATTGAAAGCAGTGGGGGGTGCTCCTATATATTCACTCAATTAGCACCCCTTCAGGTTTTATCAGTAGCAGAGAGACTCACCCTGTGGTGCTTGGGTAGACCTGTCAGGTTGCAGGTGCTATGAAAATGGAATTGCTATGTATGGATAGTACCACAGCATTTAGTATATGCCTGTGGCACTCAAGCGGGATGTGGGCTCTGATTGGAGGTTGACATGGAGGGTTAATGGGTGCAGGAAGCCTGCAGGAGCCTAGTTTGGGATGGAGTGGGGTGGCTATAATTTCTAGCCCAGATCCTGGGTTATCCCTCAGCTCTAAGATGGCAGTGGTGACGCAGCGGTATCCCATTTCTGTATTTCCCATCCCATTTCTGTCCAGTCTCCGCTGCAAGTAGGGCGGGGGGAGCAGGTCGCCCAGGTGTCTCCTTCTGGGTACTCACAATTAAGTGCTTCCTCCCATCTGGAGTGTTCCCTGGGCCAGGGCGGGTGGAGATCGCGCCGCCTGTCTCTTCTCTCTACCTTTACAGGAGTCGGCACTTGCGGTGCATTGCGCTGGGTTGCACAGTGGGCGACAGGGGGCACAACACGTCCTCCTCTGTGTGCAGCTGTGGGGAACGGCCCCCAGTCCTTCCTTAGGGCAGCTGGCTCCCTGCACACCGACCCGGGGACCCGCTGCACCTCCTCCGCTCCAAATTGAGGCTCCATCACCACGACCAGGCCACAACCCGCAGCAGCGCTTAAAAGCACTCCCCGGCTCCGCAGCAAAGGTCTGTGGTGGTCGGGGCACAGGGGGGAACAGATGTGATGGGGGAAAGGTATGGGGATGGGGTAGGTAGCGACAGAGGGGTAGATTTAGGCAGAACAGTGCTGGTAAGCACGTCCTCCCTGTTAGCTTGCCAGGGCACGCTACAACACAACTTCTTTTTAAAGTGATACCATAACATTATATATCTATGGAAAGATAATTTAAATAAAAATGTAATGCAATTTTTTCTATGAAGGATTTTTTTTATCAGAACAGCAGTTATAAAGAAGAAAAATAAAACAGAAAAAATGAGATAGACAAAAATTATCAACATGTCAGTTAATATGTAGCTGGGTAACCTTTACTCTTAATTACAGCTTTATAACAGTAAAAGCAAATTTAGCAGAAGAAATATAATTCAATGTGGTTATGATGACTTTATGATGAAAAATTGAGGGTCCACTAGGATAGGGAAACATAATAACTAATAGTGTTAACCTTCAGAAACCAAATAAAATTCAAATTTATCCACATAAATGGACTACATATTAATATAGGAATATACTAGAATCAATACAATTGGCTAGGAAAGTAACAACACAAGGGCATTAACATCAATGCCAAACAGGGATAATTTATTATTCTAAATAGTTGCAAGTGGTAGACATCTGGATAATGAGGCACCCAGTAGACTTGGAATAAGCTATCATCTCAACAGCTAATAATACAATGTCACTAATAGACTATATACCAGTCCCCAGCATGTTAATGATCAAAATCAAGGTCATGTACTGTAGACATCGGCTACAGTTCTGGCAGGCTGCTAATGTAGTCATAAAGTGGGAATTATTTTGTAAACTTACAGAAAGAGAAACAATCTGAACCATAACTAACCAAACAAAAATAACTAAATGAAAACTGCCCAAAACTTAAATTCCAACGACAAATAAAACAGTATTTCAAAATAGCAAAAGATTATTACCTACCATATAACCATTGAAAACAGGCAAAGCAGCAGAATTGTGAAAAACTCTCTACAATCAAGACACACTTAATTCAGATAACAAAAAAAATCATGAAGTGTGCAAAACTCTAACCAAAAAACCATATAAATCACCATGTCCTGATGGCATGAATGGGTAATTACAAAAGAAGGGGGAACATCAAGAAATTATAACAGATGATACAGTATGTTTGCAGTATATTTCAACAACACAATGGATCTAACTAAACTACAAATGGATTATGAACTCTTGGCCTCATATAGACCAATATGTTTTTATTAAGCATTGACTATAAAACACTGTAATACAGGTTGAGCATCCCTTATCCAAAATGCTCGGGACCAGAAGAATTTTAAATACTGGATTATTCCGCATTTTATAATATTTTTATATTTGAATGAGGTATCTTAAGATATCTTGCATTTATGTTATATACACACATCAAACACATGAAATACACACAAATATATTTTATTTGTGCATGAAACAAGGTTTTAAAACATGAAACAAAGTTTGTGTAGAATCTCATACACTGAATTTGAATGCCAAGCAATCATGTCCTTGCACAGATTTAGTGGCAGTTACATGTTATTTCCCCACTAGTGCCAGTTACAGATGTAGCCAGTAGGTTTTTAGCAAAAAATAAAAGTACATTTTAGAGACTATGGTTTTCAGAATAATGTTGATAACGGAAATTTATGAAATGAATCATACCAGGAATGTTTGAGCTATTAATGTGAAGAAGAAATTCAGTAAATAATGTAAGAAGACTATTAGTTGTTATCCCATCACTGGATAGGACATGTACAACAAATCTTGAGATATTATTATTACTTGATGCTGAAAATGATTTTTATCTATTAATTCTTCTTGTTTGAGACTATAGATTTGCAATCCATGAAAAGTACAAAGTATTGCAATCCATGAAAAGTACAAAGTATTAGAATACCAACATCAAAACAACTTCATAAAGTAACTCCCTCAAACACATATTGGAAAATGTACTTCACCAGCATTTTAAGTACTAAGGGCCTTATTTTGGTTAATTCTTTCTGACAAAATCCTTCTTAGATGGGCAAAACCAGGTGCACTGCGGGTGGGGCAGGTGTTACTTGTGCAGAGAGAATTAGATTTGGGTGGGGTTTTACTTCAAAGTGAGATCTATATTGCAGTGTAAAAATAAAGCAGTCAGTATTTTCCCTGCACAGAAACAAAATTACTCACCCAAATCTAATTCTCTCTGCACATGTTACATCTGCCCCCCCTGCAGTGCACATGGTTTTGTCCATCTAAGAAGGATTTTGTCAGAAAGAATGAACCAAAATAAGGCCCTAAGAGATATGACTGGGTTTCCCTTTGTCTTTGAACATATTCACAATATTATTGGAACCAGTAATAGTAATAACATTAAGGAAGTATAGAAACATCACTAGTATCTAAGTACAAGCTGAAAAACCCCTGCCTGTAGTGCCTTTTTTTGTATTATACTATTTCAAAAATATGCATATGTATTATTGTGTCAAGAGAAATCAACTGTGAAAAATCACATGTTGCTTCTTCTGATTGGAGAATCTTTGTAATTTAAGTGTTTGAAAATATTTAATATTGTGATTACATGTCAAAATTAGATTCTATGATTTAAGTAATATAGATAAATGAGCAGATCTAGTTGATACTTCAAATTTTGTATGATCTCAAATTTTGGAGGGTTTTTCCCAATACTGGTAGGTTAATGATATGTAAGCATTTAACGAGAATAGAGAATATCACATCAAATTTAATGAGTTTGGTTGAGGGAGACAAAACAACAGCAGATCATCTAAATAATTGTTTTGCTTAGTATTCACTACAGTTAATTTGCCTGGATATATAAATAAGGGAGATGAAAGTACATTTACAGCAGAAAAGGTGCTGACAGAAGTCTTAAAATTGAAAGTGGATAAATAAATGGGACCTGATGGGATACACCCTATGATACTAAAATAAAAGTTAAAACGGTGCTGTTGCAGTATAAAGATCAAGATTGCCTTTCACTGGAAGTCACAAACTATTCCATCCAGGAGTGCAATATTTGCAGCAATCTGTGACATGTACCACATGGAATACATTTCCAGTATTGTGGAAGATAAACTGTCACCTTTCA
The DNA here is from genome assembly GCF_055691185.1 of Crinia signifera. Lineage (NCBI taxonomy): Eukaryota > Metazoa > Chordata > Amphibia > Anura > Myobatrachidae > Crinia > Crinia signifera. The sequence goes on along the minus strand of NC_139223.1, from coordinate 78,533,062 downwards.
AAGAGATCTGGGCACCATGGTTAACATATCATAATTTACGACCCCCGTATTCATTTGGGTTATAACCCTCAGGATTAAGGGGATACGAAAGGAAATGAACATGAGAAGTAGACAATAAAAGTAGTTTAGTAGCTTACCCTGTTTCTCTTAGGCAGTTGTAACTGTAAACATGGTGGAGATATAATGTAACGAGAGCATTGATGTCAATAAAAATAGTTGTTCCCCTACCCTCCCTGCTCTACCCTTTTTTGCTTTCTGTTTCCCCCTCTCCCTTGTCCTTAATGATGTATATGTCTATGGATGTATTATCTTTAAAATGTTTAATAAACAATTTATTCAAGAAAAAAAAATGGTGCTGTTAGCACCAGAAACAGAATTATTCAACTAGACACTATCTATAGGAGCTATGTGTATACTGTAACACCAGCAGCAGGAACCATTGGAAAACTTCAAAAAGAAGAATTATTTTCTAATAATAAGATAGGTATGTACCTGGCAACAATACAACCTAGCTTATAATATTGTGTAGAGTATATGCTGCATGATTCTCAGGTGGATTCTGCACCAGCAATTATCAGATACTGGGGCAGATGTATTCAGCCTTAACAAAAGATAAATGCAAGGGCGATAAAGAGAGATAAACATCCAGTCAATAACCTGTTAACTACCATGTTACAGGCTGTGTTTAAAAAAACTCAGTAAGAAGCTGATTGGCTGGATGTTTATATCTCTTTATCACCCTTGCATTTATCTTTTGTTAAGGCTTAATACATCTGACCCAGTATATACTAGGGGACTGCGTCATTTGAAAGAGGCAACTCCCCTCTTTCAACTGCAGATGGCCACATAAGCAAAGGTGCAATACTGACTTAAGATTGTGTACACACGGTGCAAAGTTTTCCTCACAATTAACTATTTAGTCAAAATCCTAAGGACAGCTAGCCAAAATTGTGTAAGGGGGCTTAAGATACCGATCCAATACCAATGCATGCATGGCCCCACAGCATTGGTATTGATGCAAGTAGAAATAGACTGAGCAGTACAGACTATTTGTACTAGATCGTAATGGAGGGCCATGCTGTATTTAGCCTGTGTGCCCGTTAGCATGCCCTGCGGGGTGCCATGTCTGGCACACAGGGGCATGATTGCATTTTTACTGCTTAATGGAGTGCACTGAGCAAATCCATTTCCAGAAAACTTCACCTTACTGTTGACCTGTATAACCTCAAGATCCCACAGACCACCTGGCACAAGCATACAGCAGCGCTGCCATCAGGAATGCTCATCCAGAGCAACCACTCAAACCAGGACATCAATTAGACAGTCACTCCATGGGCCAATCAGCCCACAACATTGAGCACAGTAGCAGGATGCCATACTCTGCTGACCACTGACCACCATGCTCCTGATTGTGTACTGTCTATTTGTACAAGGTTGACATAACTCCTTTTTGAACCCCATATGGGAAAGTGAATGTTTGCAGCCATAACTTCACTACACCGTATCATATGTGTGCACATATTTTAGTCATTCTTTCATTTTATTTGAATGTATCCTAAATAGACATGCATCAACTCATTTTGTGGCACATGTACAGCTTCTACACCCATACAGTAGGTGTTAACTACACGTTATCCATTTACTTCAAGGAGGGCCCCTCACTAACCAGCAGCTGCCACAACTACAGTAGACCACAAAGCTCTATGCACAGGAACTGAGCTCAAGGCATTGGTAGTAAGGAACTTGACCAAGTAAATGTCATCCACTTTCTATATATTCTTTGGAATCATGAATATTCCAAACCACCCAGTCACTGGTGACACCAAACCGAATTATAAAGCTGTAGGTGAGTTGTACTGTACCTACGTAATCACAATTCCTGTTTTTTAGTCACAACCATAAACTGTGTATTAGGACTGTACCTGGTAAACAAAGATAATGAATATTTTGAAAAATATTCCAATTCCTATTTTTTTAAGTGATCTATTCTTAAAAGACTCCTCTGCTTGTTACATATTTATATTATTATATTATATTTTCTGATACAACAGCATTGGTTAAAGTTGATCCATAATTGTATACTAATTAGCACCAAACAGATTATTATAAACACTTTAGCTTCATTCTAAATATTTTGTCATGTTATTTATGTGACATATTCCATTCTTGATAATGATAGAGTACTATTAATTTGTATGACTGAGCACCAATTTGCAGCCGATTATTTTTTATTAAAGCTTTGGAGAAGACAAATTAGACAGTTTAAAGATTTATGCAGTCATCTGTTGCAAGAAATTATATGTTTACTAAAGAGTGAAAATAAAACAGTTCTTAAAGGCAGGAAAACATGTAATTAAATACACAATTTGCAAAAAATATATATTTTGCTCTCAGGTTTTTCAACTATTTTGAGGCAACACAACATACGCACTCACATGTATGCACACACAAGCACACACACACACACACACATATATGCAAATGGAGTTACTTTAACTTAATTTAAAGTTCTGCAGTTTCACTTCATGTTGCTGCTACAAACCATCTGTTTCAGTGGAAAAGGTTTGATACCAATCCCATAAAATTGCAGTAATTGATGACCCAAGTGAGATGAATTATTCATATCTCTGCATATTATTATTATTATTATGATGTCCCTTTATTTATATGGTGCCACAAACAGAGGCACTTTAAGAGAGGAAGAGGCCCATGTGCAGCCTCCTTCATTCAGGCATGAGAGGACTTACTGTAGACTCTATTGCGCATGCATAGAACTCTGAAAAAAAATGGTGCCGTACAGAGTAGAATACATAAACATGCAAAACAAGAACACAGTGCCTTACAGTTCAAGACAATGTAGGACAAATACAGGGATATATATACCTAGCTACATCAGCATTACCTTGGTTTTTAGTGTGGCAGAAAGGCAAGTAGAAAAAGCAATATTATTCATAATATGGTCTAGTGTGGACACTCATTATTATTAACAATGTGCTTTCCCACACGTCGTTAACATGGGTGATATCTACTGAACACGCAGCTCAATTTGGCATTATAGCCAAATGACCTGCATGTTCAGTGGGTTCTGCTGACGGGTTGGGATCGTTTGGTCGAATGCATTATGGTCGAATGTCATTACATCGAATCCATTAGGTCGAATTGCTAAAAGGTCGACATGACTCTAGGTCGACATGGGAAAAAGTCTAAATGATTCTAGGTCGAAAGGTCATTAGTTCGACAGGTCATTAGGTCGACAAGGTCATTAGTTCGACATTGTCTAGGTCGATATTCACAAAGTCGACATGGGGTTTTTCACTGTTTTTTTACCTGAATGTCAACACAGTCGACATGGACACAGTTTAAAGTGCACTGCATCCCCTCGCATCGCTCGCTGCGCTCGCTATGCGTCGGGCACGGTGCCTCGCTACGCTCGGCACACTATTTTATTCTCCCACCACGCCCTAGTGAATGGTAGGGCATGAAATACCGCCTGTCAGCACATGTCGGCTCAAAAAACAGTGAAAAACCCCATGTCGACTTTGTGAATGTCGACCTAGACAATGTCGAACTAATGACCTTTCGACCTAGAATCATTTCGACCTTTTCCCATGTCGACCTAGAATCATGTCGACCTTTTAGCAATTCGACCTAATGGATTCGATGTAATGACATTCGACCATAATGCATTCGACCAAATGACCGCATCCCATATGGTTAGCTATGTTGGCCATGGCCATGGTCATGTAGTGTGTATGGTTTATAAATGTATGAAGAGCTCACAAAAAAGGACCAGCTTATTGAGAGTTTACATTCTAAAGGGGAGGTGCAGACAAAGGTGACACAGATGGGGTAGAACATCCCCATAGCATACTTATGGAACACTTTTACTGAAACATTCAGTCCTAAGTGTTCCATCATTAGCACAGCTATTGATCAGTGGATTTGCTAGGTAATGACATGTAAGTAGGAAATTAATCTTGCTACTAGTACAAAACGATTTACCAGAACATGATGGTCTGGATATATCAGGTGGCAGGGACAGTTAAGATTCGGGACAGTTTAGAGGAACAGTGGAAGGAAGGGAGTAATGCTGCAAGTGGGAGAAGCTGAGCTGCTTGGAGAGGGAGTTATGCTGCATTATGGTGGGAGGAGAAGCGGTGCTGCTAGGGGACAGATGGAGTTGTGCTGCGGGGAAGGGGGACAGTGACTGCGGGAGGGTGTCACGGGGGTGAGAATGGTGCTGGGATGAGATTGTCAATTGTGGGAATCATGATGTACAAAAGCTGCAGGGGGCAATTGTGCTGTGGGGACACCACTGATAATCTGGCAACATGGGTGATCCGGCACACTGCTGGAACCTAGGGTGCCATATTATCGGTGTTCTACCTGTACCTCTCTTCGTACATCTATATAATTGAGGTAATCAATTCAAGCCAGCAATTATACACAGCAAGTTCACATGTGAAAATTTCCCAAAAACATTAAAATTACAAAAAACTACAAAGAAATATAGGGGTTGCACTACATAAACACTTTTCCTCTGTAACCATAGAATAACAAAGGGCAATATATCCAAACCATTTCTCTTTTTAAATGTACAGTAAATGTTGGCCTACACAATTATAGGGCAGTATAGCTCCCGAGGCCTGCACTATTTTGGTGATAGACGGCTGCACCTGCAATTGCATGACCATGTACATAGCTACAGAAGGCAGTCACTGGCAGACAGGATGCTCCCCAAATCCCCAGTCACTGTGTTCTAGCCTTTAGAATTATAGAGCATCAGGCAGCTCTGCCCCCAGGCCTCTAGACATATGACTGCCACATGTGCACAATTGTCACTTTACTAGCTCAGGTTGTTAATCACTACAGGAATGACAGTCAATTAATGCAAGAGGGTATTTTTTCTTTGGGGATGAAGGGGAAGCTATTGAACAGAGATGGGAAGGATGGAGTGCTGTGAGATGATCAATGAAGAGGAGGGTTTTCTGAGGTACCTATGAGGGGGGTCCTGTGAGTTGATTATTGAAGAGGGAGAGTGCAATGGTGGGGGTTTACTGTACCCTGCACCCACCACACCTGTCCCTGAAAACCCTCTCACCCTGTAATCCACCACACCTGTTGCGCCAGATTACCAACCACATCACACAATGGGTGACATATAATAGGATGAGATTTTAGTCATGCTCCAAAATCGCAAAAAAATTGGGGGTCCCCCATATTTTCAAACAAGCACTAAGCTCCAACAGCCAGGCGTGTCATGCCACAGCCGGATGACACTTTTGTACAAGGTCTACCGGTCGTACCATGTGAACCGTGGCTTGTCAGTCCTAGACTGGGTCCATGGGGGATTAAGAACCCCCATTAAAGGGGGGGTTCAGAACACCCTTTAATGGGGGTTCTGATTACCCTATGAACCCCATCCCGGACTGACTAGCCACAGTGCGCATGGTATGGCTGGGGGATCTTGTATATAAAGTGTCCCTGGCTGTGGCATTACACCCGGTGCTGGTTTCCAAAATATGGGGGACCACCAGATTTTTTTGTCCCCCATATTTTTGGAACCAGGACTGTTCCAAGAGCCTGGTGCTGGTTTCTGAAATATTGGGGACCCCCAGTTTCCCCCCCCCCCCTGTATTGTTGGATCCAGGACTGGTCCAAGAGCCTTTTGTGGTTTCTTAAGTACAGGGGGCCCTATACATTTTGTCCCCTGTATTTTTAAAACCAGGACCAGTTCATGGAGCCCGGTGCTCCCTTTAGCAAATTTTGGGGGACAGTTCTGTGCATGGTTCTGTTAAACTCGACAACCTGAACTTGGTTTATTTGTTTTGCAATTTTTGTTAACATTTTCCACATATCGCACCATATTACATTTGACAGCTGTACACTTTATAATGGGAAAACATCTTAATGCAAATTAAAGTGTTAGAAACAAATGAAAGGTCAAAATGTGCAAATTTTGCAGCAAAAAGTGTTTTTTACCACAATACACATACTATTACATATGTGATTTTTGGAAAAGCGTGCAAATTTGCCTGTTTTTTTACTAAAATTCTCAAAAGTCTAAAAATGTCATCCTATTACATGTTACCCAATGTATTTTCATAGATTTGGCCTGTTTCTTGCTGTTGCTGGTTTAATATTTAATATTAACGACAGTGTCAGCACTGCGACATCACAGTGACATCTTCATCACAAGCTGAATGCAGAGGAATGCATGGAAGATATCACACTGCTGACACTGGGCCCAATTAAGATCCACTCACTAGGCTACGAGCGGTCCACAGTGCACATCCGTGGGGTTCCCCTACAAACAAATCTAGCCATGGCTAGCCAATAATTAGCAATTCTCAAGTAATTTGACAGGTGCCAGGCATTTGGGATAATGACAGCATTCTTTTCAAGTGCCCTGGAAAATGCAGGCATTTTCCGGGCATTGGGTGACTTAGTCAGCGGTTCCAAACAGAGGAAATCCATTCAGTGTTGAGTGATTTCGAATGGCTTTTACACCTGTCTGCATGGCTGCAAACGCATTCAGATTTACCATGTGCGGAAAGGCATGGGGTTGTGTTTATATGATCGCTGTACTGCAAACACTCGCAGCCCAGCGATCAGGTCTGAATCAGACTTAATGTGATTAAACCCTTCCCGACATTGCCTTTTTTGTTAATTTTTTTTTTTTTCCTCCTTGCGTTCAAATAAGCGTAACTTTTTTTATTTTCCGGCTATATAGACACATGAGGGCTTTTTTTTGCGGGACAAGTTGTACTTTGTAATGGTACCATTTACTATACCATATAATATTCTGGGGAATCAGGAAATAATTCAATGTGGGGTAAAAAAAAAAAAAACGCCATTCCACAATTTTGCGCTGGTTACGCTTTTTTTAGAGTTCATAGTTCGTTTAAAATGATGGGTTATCTTTATTCTATGGGTTGTTACGATTCTGGTGATGCCAAACTTATATAGTTTTCGTTATGTTTTACCACAAAAAAAAAAAATAGCAACTTTTACAGTTTTTCTAATTTGCGTCGCGTCGCCATGTTCTGCGGCTTATAACTTTTTTATTTTTCCACCTACGGACCTGGGTGAGGGCTCATTTTTTGCGGGCTGAAGTGTACTTTTTAATTAATACCATTATGGGATATGGGCGACTTTCTGATCTCTTTTAGTTATTTTTTTTTGGGTAGGCGATGCGACCAAAAAACGTAGTTTTGGCGTTGGGAATTATTTTCCGTTTACGCCTTTAACCGTGCGGGATAACTAATGTTATATTTTAATAGATCGGACTTTTAGGAACGCGGCGATACCAAATATGTTTATTTTTTTTATTTTTTATTTATTTTTATTTGTGAAATGGGGAAAGGGGGGTGATTTGAACTTTTAATATTTTTTTATATTTTTTTTATTTTTAAACTTATATATTTTTTTTTTTTTACTTTTACTACAAGGCCCCCTAGTGTACTTGACCACTAGGGGGCGCGATCGCCTGTACTAGGTTCAGCCATAGAGCTCTATGGCTGAACATAGTGATTTTCAGCACTTTCTATTACATCCTGCCTCAGGCAGGATGTAATAGGAATGCTGACACGGCCAGCACAGGGGTCTACATTAGACCCCTGGCTACCATGGCAACCGATCGGCACCCTCCGATCTCGCCGCGGGGGGCCGCGATCGGCGCCGGAGGGGGGCGCCCCCCCTCCGATCAGCTATTTAAGCACTGCGGGCGCTTTGCCCGCGGTGCTTAAAGGGTTAAACGGCCACGAGCGGCGAACTCGCCGCTCGTGGCCGTGAGAGCAGGTTCCTGGCTGTAATATACAGCCATTACCTGCTCTCTTTCAAGCCAGCTCACTCCGTGAGCTGGCTTGATTCCCCCGCAACCGACATATGACGTAAATGTACGTCATATGTCGGGAAGGGGTTAAAGAGTGCAATGAATGGTTCCAATTGGGTGGAATTTGCACCAGAAAGGATGGTGCATTTTTAATGTTTTATTTAAGATTTGTGTGGTGACAGGAGGCTACGGTACACCTACAAGAAGCTTATTCTTCCGGCGGAGATCATTAAAGGTCAAAATGGATTATATTGTTAAGTAAGTCCAGAATTACTGTATAACATTGCTTGACTAAGAATGTTGTCTGTCGTTCAACTGTTGATAATGTTTTGATACATGCCATTTCATATATTTTTTGGGATTAATTGGTATAACAGTAGACAATGCCAATTCTTTTTGCAATATATATCAATTATGTTTATTTTACATAAATCTACCTGCCAACGCATCCACTAGCTTGCGGTGTACATGAGGGCAGCTGAAATTTGGCTGATAAAAATGTGTAATTGATTTGAAAAGATCAAAGAAGCATCAGTGTGCTTCTTAAAATCCCCTTAAATTAGATTCTGACAGCAGAGGATGGAGAATTGCCAATGCACAGTAGGATGTGAATGGGATCAAAGGTCCCTCTGACCACTCTGGTTTTTATCTATTGTTTGGTTTTAATGCCCTTTGCCCACAGTCACTGTGGGTGATTTACACAAAGTTGTTCCAGGATCATGTGGTTGCAATATTTACTTATGTATGTGCTGGAACTTTTTCTCGTTTCTTTTTATCTTGCAAAGTTGTTTCTACTGTTTACTTACTATTCTAGCAGGAACAGAAGGCAGAAGTACCAGATCACTGTATTAACAGTCAGATGCTATGATGGAATATATCTGTAAACATTCTGCTATCAAATTCATAGTTGTGTTCCTTTTCCCAATGCACTCCATAACTTTGGCAAATGTGAAGTCTAACAACACAATTTAATTGCAGCAGAATGTATCTTCTACTAGACAGAGTTTTTTCCGAAACTTGTGCCTGAACTAGGTTTCATCATCTGCGGGGATTAGTGCACTGCAGCTGTGAAATTCAACTATGTTTTTCTTATAGATAATAACATTACCATTCATTTATACAATACAATAAAATACAACATTCTAAAACTTGTAGTACTGTCAATTATTGGAGTAAACTTGGAGTAAATGGAAATTATAACGACCTAGTTTACAAGCATTAATTAATGTATTGCAATTTATTAATATATGATGACAACAAAGGACACTTTCTATAGCACATTGTACTATTCTTCATGTAAAATGTATGGAGTGTTACAAATGCAAATGAAAAGAGTCATGTCAGCTCATTGGAAGCCTTTAAAAATCATCTGACAAACTTCAAAGAGAATACAAGGTTAATACTTATGTGCTCTCAATACCAATATCAAAGAACTGAAACAAGGAGATTGGTTTAGGGCAAAATATTGTCATTTACTAATCTTAATTATCAGCGGGAATGTAATATAAAAGTACAATTACAATATGGTCTAAACTCACCCTAGGTAATAATATGATTAGGGGAAAAGGCAGTTTTATAACTTTATGTTTAATATACATGAAGAGAGAATTGATTTGAGAAACTGACTTGCAGAAATTGTCCACAGACATTTTATGTCTCCGATTATAATACAATTACTGTACAGTATATGCAATCCACGGTGACTCTTTAACAGAGCAAATGAAATTTGCTGCTAGAAATTCTATTTTAATCCATTTTGAAACACATTAAAGCTAGCTATATGAATCTTACCACTCTGTTTGTGAATTACTTCAACAAAGTGCTGCAGATTAACTAAATGTGGAACATGCACAGCTATTTATATTGAAGTCTAATCATTTTCAAAGGGCTTTAAAACTGTACAACACTGCATTATATTACTATTATAGAACCATTGATGTGTGTGTGTGTGTATATGTGTGTGTGTGTGTGTGTGTGTGTAAATGCAAGAGAGGATTTTTTTTGTTCAAAAAAAGATCATTATATAGCACTGTTATTCCTGCTGTTATGCATTATTGGGGTGATTCTAATTGACTCTGTAACCTGCAAAGCTCACAGTTTACCAAGTCCTTGTGACACCGCACCTGGCAAATACCCGCCCCCTCCCCTCTGGCTGCCCTTTCCCCTGCAACCATGTGAGGGGATGTGTTACGAAGACAAATGTGGGCACAGCAGGAGAATCATTCGATGGTCACTGACCATTGAATGATTTCTACTGCCTTCGCAAATATATGTCAGTGGAGACTGACATATTTGTGGGCTCCGAGACGAAGACAGGGTGGGCGTCTGATGTCACATGACCCCTAGCAGACTTCGTCCTGCCCGCATTTGCATGGGAACATCCAACATTTTCATGGGGATGCCCATGAAACACTGGCATTCCTATGGCCTAATGTCACCACCGCTCAGTTAATAACTTTCTGCTCCAAACAGCTCAACGACATTAAAAATCCCCTAGGCCATTCACAGTCAGGGTTTGCACGTTCACAGAAATGCACATGCGCAAACTTGACCATCGGTGCAGGGGATGCATTCTGTTCACTAAGAGTGAACCAGAATTGGCCCCTAAGTATATTATCTGTCTGCTGAATGTATTGCCTGATTATTGCACATTGTAGCTGTAACTCGTATACCCTTGGACTGTGAAAAGTTAAGGCTTGTTAAGGTTTGTTTTATGTTTATCGTGTGGTACCAGGGGGGAGGTGTTGGCTGGGGAGGGGGCAGACTAGAAATCAGTCACGGGCCCCAAAATATTTAGTGACAGCCCTGATGGACACTTAAGGCTGGCCAGTAATACTGCCAATGTCAATGTACAGTAATACAATTGGCATGTAGCATATAATGCTTGTGGCGTGTGATTTAGACTTTGGCTTTAGGCAGTCCAACTTGCATTGTAGCACACTGTACTTTTATTAATGGTTCCATCAATTAGTTACATCAGGATGGGTGATAGCTAACAAGTGTGGATAAAATTAGACCAGAACTTTATTCCTCAGCTGTCACCTGCAAGGCAAACCCCCAGCCATGACATCCTAGGCTGCAGCCTTATCAGCCCATTTGTTAATCAGGCACTGCCCACTCCAAAAATCCAGAAATCCTGAACCAAACTGATACCAAATGTAACCTATTTATACGAGAAGAGGAGAAAGGCTGTATGGGGGAACGCACAAAGTATTAAAACATAACTTTTATTGGTATGTTTTAAGATGCCCTATATCCACATCGGGGGCACTTCATAAATAGCGAATATAATGAAAAGGTTAAAAAATTACATGTATTACACAGACAAAGTGAGTGATAGAAAAATAAAGAGTTTGTGTGTTAAAAACACATTTGTTAGTTAGGGAGAGATGTTATAGGATAGACTTAGAGACAAAAAGACCCTTCATTTGAGGATCAGTTCTTTAAGCCATATATTTGGCAAATAACAATGGAGAAATATGGATTGAAAGTAGGTGGTTTGTATTACGGTCAGGACCAGAATTGTCCACTTGTGATGGGTCAGCCACTCTACTTGTAGATGGGCACTTATTGTGAAGGGTGATCCCCTCTCACTGGTTCACCCCTCACACAGAGGACGGGTTAGAATCACACTCCTCAAGTATTCAGAGATATTTGTATTTAATTCTCTTATCGGGTTGTACTTTATTATAGTACCCAGTTAATGCCCTTTATAATTTTAATACACAGAGAGAAGAATCTTCCCACACAAATGCCACCAATAGTAATATATCACCACACTGGTCTCTAGTATTATTACAGGAATGTCACTCTCACTGGCATTACCTGTTAATATTAATGATTAGGTTGTGTTAACCTGAATGTGATAGCAGTATTGCCACTCTCACTGGCATTACCTGCTAGTACCAGTAATAATATACAGTGTGATAGTGTACCAGTGCAGAGATACTAGAAATTGTTGCACAGTTCAGTGTGAAAATTCCTATAGTACAGCAATTCAAGTGGTATTATTTGCTGGCTTTGATTGCCCTCTAGTGGTTAAACCACATGAATTGCAGGCACACTACTGTTGCAACATTGTATTAGATATATGTATTGGATACATTTTCTGGTACAATATCTTCTATTTCTCCTGACTCAAGTCTATCAACGTCCTATCTCATGCAATAAATTTCATTTCTACCAATAACAATGATATGATAAGCTGAGAGGACTTCTCCCTAATCTGACAGATGCCAACGCAGCGTTTCGCTATTAAGCTTTTTCAAGGCCAACCAGATAGCCTTACATCCATTATATTTATCTGTTCATGGCGGCCAATCACCAGGCCGTTTGGGCGTCACATGGTGCTCATTTGCATGCGACTGCACTCGTCAGGAACGTCGTCACGTGACCGGCGTCCCGCATCACGTGACCGGCGTCCTGTGTCACGTGGTCGGCGTCTTACGTCACGCGACCGATGATCCGCATCACGTGACTAGCTTCAGGTGAAGTATCATGTCATCTGACCAATAGTCTAGGTCAGGTGACGGGTTCATACTATTTCGTAGTCAGTCACGTGGTCATGTAGCGGCCAATCAGAAGGTCGTGTATAGTAGACCAGGAAGTGGGATCAGTAAATATAGCGATGCCCTCACCCTGGAACCTGGATGAGTAATAACCTTTTTGATTTCACAGGGATATAACAACCCCAATAAGTATATTAAATCTCTACAATTTCCGATTGTGTCTGTCTGGTACTGTTGAATTACATATAAATGATTTCCATGCTTTTAAAATATGTAAATTGATGTTGTTACGAATACACTTAATATAGGTATGCATATCGTTCCATTTGTGGAATATTGCTCATATCATGATAAAGTCAGTAATAAATAGATAAGTATGTAGATATATAAAATAAAATAAATAAAGGTGAGAAAATAAGTGAAAGACCAAAAAATAAAAAAATAAAATAAAATAAAATAAAAAAATAAAAAAATATAATACAGTGTACTGTGAGGAAAAATAAATTTATATATACTGCAATCTATTATATAATTAAGTGCTAAGTCCCCCAGTTTTGGATAAACTGGGGTTTAAAAATGGAGTGAAATTTTAATATGAGTGTTTGTGCAATATGCATTAAAGATACTATATAGAAACATCTATGGTGATGAATTAAAAGTTGTGATATAGGTGTTGACCTCATAATATAAGGTCTCTCGTTCCATTTTTGTGGACTCAAATTCCAAATAGGTTGTGCGGGTATATACCCAACCCTGTAAAGGGTTAACCCAAACGTACCAAATGTAACCTTCAGTGTCCTCTTGTATGGATCTGGTGAGTCTATTGGGGGATCTGTTTCAAGTTTCAACAATGGGCTATCAGTCAGCGGCAAGTGGTTAAAGATATACTTCAGATGCTTTTGTGGTCACTGTAAACAGCTCTTATGCATATCAGGATAAGTAGTAAGGTCCAGATAAACATGGAATATGTCCCACACACCTGGTTATTTTTTAATCAGGAGTCTAACAAGAGGAAAGTGAAACAATCAATTTGCCCTATAACAATATGCAGTACTTGATCAACATTAGTTTAGAGGTGAAAGACTGCATTGTGCCTATAATGTGTTTTATGCAGCTCAATTTTGACTGCATACACTGCTCAAAGTTGTCTTTAACCAAACATATGTGTTTTTTTTTTCCTACGGAATTCCTTTCTTTGACCCAGATATGCGGCAATCAGTTGTATTCCCCCCTCTTTCCATGGAGGCTTATAACAGTCTAATTCATAGGCTCTGTCTTCTCAAACCCACTCCTTTTCCCAGACATTAGCCTACAATCCACCTAGTTCTGGTGAGCATGCACACACCTTCTGTGTTTCCCCAAATTATTCTAATTTGGCTACCAGACTTCAGCATAGTGCATCTTGACAATTGTAGCCTTTATGGAGTCTTAGCTCCTGGCACTAACTGATATAGCTGCATTTGGCATAACAAAGTGATAACTCACTGTGGGGCAGATGTATTAAACATTAACAAGAGATAAATGCAAGGGTGATAAAAAGAGATAAATGTCCAGCCAATCAACTCCTTACTGAATTTTTTCAAACACAGCCTGTAACATGGCAGTTAGGAGGTGATTGGCTGAACGTTTATCTCTCTTTATCACCCTAGCATTTATCTCTTGTGAAGGCTTAATACATCTGCCCCTGTGTCACATACTGATTTTGCAGTGTCACAAACTGATTTTTCCACTGCACCCAGATCACTTTTTTTATCCTGATATTTAAAGCTACACTTACTAACATCATTCCAATACCAATTTTTGAGTAAGAAATTCGAATTGTGTCTAACCCCCGAGCATCAATTGATCTCAGAGGTTTGTGTCCCATACTCTGCTCCTTTTTTACTGTTGTTCTCCTTTACAGCTCCATGTACCATACACAGCTTATTTGCCCATTTATGAAATGGAGACAGTGTCCCTGACTTCTGCATGCTAAACATTTTATAAATCAGTGCTCGTGTCACTGGCTCCTCTACACCTGACCATTTCTTAGTAATTCCTTAGTAATGAATAGCAAAATCTTGTGTATTGCATAGCAAAACCCTTTAAGATGAAATGCCCACAAAATTAGCTTTGAAGGTAGTTGAGTCACTACAGTCATCTATCTATTAGCTTATGCAAATGCTGCTACAAATTCCTTCTCTTATTTGCATCCTCATGGACATATTAACAATGCAATTGCATGCATATTTAAAATGCAGTTATAAATAGCCATAGAGCCCCAAAAGACATATCTGTTGCCAGGATGTCTCAGCACGTTTGCATACAGCAGTTGCTGTTCTTGGGTGTGATGATTCAAGGGCTGCAGCAGTCTATACAGCTTAGGAGTCATCTAATAATGCCCTCTTCTCTCGCACTTGAAATACAGCTCTCTCCTACTCAGTGGCTGTCTATATAGCCACATCTCTTCTCACTCATAATTGTTCCAATGGGATCCTACCCCTCAGACAACTCATTTGCTTCCCTACATCTCAGCTGTACTGTATACAGAGAATTGTTGTGCTAATTGTTACCTTTGCTATATTTAAGGCTTTCAAGGTTAAAAGTTACCATAACGTTAAGTTCTGTATAACCTGTGTACCTATGCTATATGTACAGCATTGTGAAACACTTATGGCGCCTTATAAATAAATTGTAATAACAATAATGCTCCCAAAAAAAACCTCCTGATGACCAACCAGCAACATCATTTAAATTCTGGGACCAGAGCTACAATTTAGTAAAATGATCAAGAGATTCCAGCAGTGGCGTAACTAGATACATGTGGGCCCCATTGCAAAAGTTTGTAAGGGCCCCTCTTTATCAGCTAATGCTGAAAAATATATACAGTGCATGATACTTTGACAGGCTAAGAGGGTCCCTCTCAGCTCTGGGCCCCATAGCAGCTGCACCCCCTGCACCTATTGTAGTTACGCCATTGGATTCCAGGACCAAGACATCTGTTAACTTCTGAAAAACATAGGGCATCTTTCACAAATGAGAAAAAGACCTTTTAGTGTCATCATTAATATTATCTTTTGTACCAGCCCTTTTGTTACTATACTGTTGGTGTAGTGAATTTTATGCTGGGATGTTTACAGTGTGTGTGCTGCTTGAAGACACTCGCTCTTTCATGACATGCTCACTGCCTGAACTTCTTGCAAATGTGCACTAGGCACACACTCATTCCACACCCATTTACTTCCTCAGAATACCTGTAGGCTACAGAAACTAAGAATATCTAGTTAATAAGTTAGAGTTACCCATGTGTGGTATTGCATGGAAAAAAATCCAGAGTAGAACACACTTTCTCATGAAATCTGCAATTAGTTCATGTTTTACTCAAGCAATTAATAATATTGTGAGTGGTACAAACGTTTTTTTTCCTTCAGCCTCTATACTACTGTATCTCTCTTGACTCATTTTCTCTTGTTGATCAGGTGAGCACCACAGTCCACAGTTACCTACAGTAGATTTCTAATATATATGGCTATGTTGCAAACATTTGTACGCTTGCAGCAGGGCCCTCTTTTTTTTTTTTTTTAAGAAATTTTATTGGATTTTCAAAACAATTCCAAGACAATTTTTTTTTTAAGGCGGATGACAAATGACAATAAAGTCTTGGACAGAATACAACAATATTACAATATTACAATATATGTAAAATAAACCTAACAGTCTTTCTTGGAACCACCGATTCGAAATATCGATGTCAAAAATCATAAAAGTCTGAAAGACATAGCTATATTAATTACTAAAGTAAGTACAGGTTGAGTATCCCGTATCCAAAATGCTCGGGACCAGGAGAATTTTGGATAACGGATTATTCCGTATTTCGGAATATTTTAATATTTCAATGATGTATTTTGAAGTATCTTGCATTTATGCTGTATAAACACATAATATACACACAAATATATTTTATTACCACATAAAATACACACAAACATATTTTAATTGATCAAAAAACAAGGTTTCAAAACGTGAAACAAAATGTGTGTACTATCTCAGCACTGAATTTGAATGCCAAGCAATCATTGTCTTGCACATATATAGTGCCAGTTACATATCATGTCCCCAGAGATGCTGTTACATATGTCCCCAGTGAGTTTTTAGCAAAAAAAAAATTTTTTTTCACTTTCTGGAATGTCCGTATTTCGGAATAATTCGGATAACGGATATTCGGATACGGGATACTCGACCTGTATTATGAAAAATAAACTATAGACTACACACAGGGGAGACAACGGGAAGGGGGGGGGAGGAGAGAGAGGGTAATGATCATGAGGGGCACAGAGTAGAACTGAATGGTTAAGCCATTGGTTCCCAAAATGTGTGCCGTGGCTCCCTGGGGTGCCTCGGGAAACTTGCAGGGGTTCCCCGGGTTGGTGGCCCAGGACCAATTCAAATTATTTATGTTTAATTATTTATGGGCAAAACCAGTGCTGGTGGCTGCCAATCATAAAAAATGAACAAACAGAAGCAAATCCTGCCCTTTACCGCATAACTGACCCTAAGAATCATATATAATGTCATATTTATTCCGCCTTTTTTTGGCCTAGGGGTGCCGTGAAAAAATTCTGATACTCTAGGGTGCCCTGATTCAAAAAAGATTGGGAACCACTGGGTTAAGAAATAAGAACAATACGTCTAGCAAAACTTAAACCAGCATAGGTGTCATGAGGTTTGATTGGTTATATGATTTAATTACCAGCCGCCACCTGTCACAGAGGTATTTTCAGATAATCTCCAAGAGGTATTTTCAGATAATCTCAGGATATGAGTTTGGGACTGAGCATCAAGGGTATTAATGAAGTATTCCCATTTTTTATAACATTTCTCCATGCCTGTCTCGACATCAGGGAATGTAGCACCTCTCTGTCACAATATAGTATTTGGATCAGTTTTTGCTTTACTTCTGTGAGTGAAGGAGCAGAACGGCTGGTCCAGTGTATTAGTATGATTTTCTTCGCTACAGTGACTATTGTAGCCAGTAAGCAAATTTTATGTTGATTGTCAGGACCTAAGTTCCAATTTTTAAAATTTCCACAAATACATGCTAATGGTTCAGGGGGTCAAGCATAGGGAAAACATGGAATTAAGAAATTGTATTACTTTATGCCAAAATCGCCGTATCTTCCCACATCCCCATATACAATGGAAAAAATCGGCATGTAGAGCAGTACATTTAAGACATGCACCTGATTCCAGAGCAGTCATATGTTTTCTCTGAGCAGGCCAGATATATGCCCTGTGTATCATTCTAATATGTACCTCCTGTAAATAGGAGGAGTGTAGATACTTAAGAGTCTAATCTTACTGGGATATTAGGTCAGGGAGCAGGGAGATACTGGGGGTGTCCATGGACCATTTGTGTAAAGTCACAGTCCAGCTAGAAGAGGCTGTTAAAGATATTAGTGGTACATATAAGGTACTAATTCTATATGGGACCGAAGAAATGAGTTTAAGCAAAGAAACAAAAAGACATGCAATGTTGTCTGTGGTAGTAGGTTTAGGCAGAGAATGGATGTAATGTCTGGCTTGGAGGTACATATAAAAATTTTGAGAGGGCAGTTGGTGTCTGGACTGGAGGTCGGTGAATGAGAGTAGCTCACCTCCAGGGTCGAAGACTTTGGTGATGGAGGCTAGGCCCTTCTCCCTCCACTGGAGATAGGTGGAGTTAGATAATGATGGGGGAAAAGTTGGGTTGCCCCATAGAGAGACATAGGGGGAGTATAAGGGGCTATTATGAAAAGTTTTAGCTATGACTGTCCATGCCCTAATTGGATGTCTGTGTATGAACTATTGTCAAGCAGTCAGTCACTGATATAACTGAAGAAAATCGCATTAGAATACTGTGCCAGATCAGGGAATCCCAGCCCTCCTTTATTACGTGGTAATCGCAATTTGGCAAAGGCTATTAGCGGTCTCTTCCCCTGCCAAAGGAAGCAGGAGAAGAGAGAATTCAGGAGGTAGAATCTTTATTGGTAACATTTGCATTATATAGAACATCTTGGGGAAAAGCACACTCTTAATTGCTGCAATTCTTCCTAGAAGTGATATCTATGATTGGGGTGAAGTTTATTTTGTATAGATCAGCAAGGTCTAGAGGAATGTCAACACCTACAGTAAATATTTGATGGAAGTGGACGAAATATGAAAGGGTTCAATTATGGGCAGTGATTGAAAGTATGCAGGCGTCCCTTGAGCTGGGAAGACCTCTGATTTAGCAGCAGGGCCCTCTTACCTCCAATTCTGTCTGTTACCCAGTTTGTTTTATCACTGTCTACAATTGTGAAACGCATCGGAATCTGCTGCGCTATATAAGAAACTGTAAGAAAAATTAAATAATATAATATTGTCCAAGTTTTCTGTAGATGCTGGATGGCGAATTATGTTTTTTTTTAAGCAGCAAATATTAAAAAGGCAAAACCAGGTTGGTTTTGCTTGTAAATTACTATGGCTTTGAAAAAAATAAGATTGACTGGCATCCCGACTCTCATAGTCTATCATTCCCTGGGATGCCACAGAGAAAATATAGCTACAATTGGATTGATTGCTATGGACCACACCACTCCTTTTCAAGCAATGGATGCATTTTTGAGCCGCTTGAGGCTGTCGAGACCTGAGCAGCTCTGACTCTAATGCTGCAAGACATAGGAAACCTATTTACAGGCCCATCAGCACCCATTGGACCTTCCGCTTTCTCTTCTCACCCACTGATGACCCAGAGCGATGACCTCAAGCTCCATTGGGCATTCAATCAGGGCAACAAGGGGTAAGGGGGAGATCACCTGCACGATGTGGGTACCACCATCTTGCTGCATGCAGGTTGGAGAAAAAAGAACAATCAGAGGTTCCTTTGCCCCAACACGGCAAGGTCCTGTCACCTCCTCGATGCTGCTGCTGCTGCAGGCTATTCTTTTTCTTACTTTAATTTTTAACATGTTGTAACCCCATCCTTCCCCTCATCACCTTCCATTGTTAAGAATTTGTTCAGAATATAGGCAGTCAATATATAATTTTAATCAACAGAAGCTCATTGTGTATGGTATGCACACCATTTTGCAAATCAGATACATTGTCATTGAAAAATTTGCACACAGAAACATTTGGCACTATTGAGCAAAACAAAGCTCACACATTGGGGCCAAGTCTGGTTCACTTGCAGTGAACCAAAATCGTCCCCTGCCCAGATGGTCGGGGTTTGCGCTTGTGCATTTTTGCACAGGTGCAAACCCTCACTGTGAATGGCTATGGTTATTTGCATTGTCGTCGGCCGTTTGCATGGAGTGGTGCGGGCCGGGCATATGGCGGTGGGATCGGGAGTCTGCCCAAGTGTGCTGGTATTATATATAACTGTATATATAACTGTTATATATTTGCAAAGGCAGGGGAAACCATTTGATGTTCGCTGTGGGCACATGCGAGGGGATGTGTCTTCATGACACATCCCCTCACATGGTCGTGAGGGGAAATGGCAGCAGGGGACAGGCATTTTCGGGGGTGGCTTTATTTATTATTTATTATTATTTATTTACAGTTTCTTATATAGCGCAGCAGGTTCTGTTGCGCTTTACAATAGTAGACAGTGATAAAACAAACTGCAGTAGCGCACGCAGGGGGGTTTCTGAGTACCCAGAAGTCTAAGGACCATAGGCTGAAAGCTGAGGATCCCCTCTTTCCATGGGTATAATAAT
The DNA here is from genome assembly GCF_055691185.1 of Crinia signifera. Lineage (NCBI taxonomy): Eukaryota > Metazoa > Chordata > Amphibia > Anura > Myobatrachidae > Crinia > Crinia signifera. Next base: position 78,513,002 of record NC_139223.1, on the reverse strand, counting down.
TGTAAAAATCGTCCCTTGGGAACCAGAGATATCTGACTTCGAAGCAGTGGTCCCCATCCAAGCCTGTTAATTGCTCTTCCCAGTCAGATATTTCAGGTTCTGTCTGACTTATAGTATTTCGGAGGGAATATTCCAAAAGCTGGGACTCTCCCCCTTTGATGGACACTAGTAGCTTGTCTCTACTGTTCCCAGTACCAGAGATATCAGCCTTCCAGCAGCTGGTTACTGCTCCAGCTCCACACACCTGGTATGTAGTTTTATATACTCGTTGACAGATTGCTCTGCCTCCTGAACTCTCATTCCCTAGTCCCTAATATTATTTGGTAGGTGGGATTTTCTAGTTTTTAATTCCATTAAAATCTAAGAAATCTATTTCCAGGAACTGGAGATATCTGCAGTAAAGCAATCTGTCCTCCCACCAGAAAATTATGAATAATAAGCCAACTGCACTATACACCCCTCCTCTGCATATTAAACATCCTCTACCACCCTGGAAGTTATGTATCAGGGCCCCTTTATTCAGCCCAATGCCCTCTTCTCCCACCCCATCTCCCACCATCTGTGCGGTACAGGGGTAATTAGTGGGAATTACTGATCTAGGCCCTAAATGCTGAGCGGTTGATATAATACCCCCTACCACCCGCGGGACATCAAAGCTTCCCCCACCCCTGTCGGTAGGGGCCCCAATACATTGCTATGCCCAGGGGTCTACACTGCTGTTGACGCCCCTGTATGTATGTATGTATATATATATATATATATATATATATATATATGGTGCAGAATCCGTCACTCCCCGTAGCCACAATGTTTACTTACTCCGGTGCCTTCCCAGGGTTTTATCCCAATATAAAGTCCAGAAATTGCTGTAGAAAGCAAAGGCGTCACTCGGAAACAAGCAGAAATGTATTCAATCATGTGGGTATGATCCAACAATTTTTTCGAGCTCTGTCGCTCGTCCTCAGGGAGATATATATATATATATATATATATATATATATATATATATATATATATATATATATATATATATATAATTATTTATATACATTTGGTCTATCTATAATACTTTAACTGACCCGGCATATACTGAGTCACCTAAGTGTCCATCTCCGTGCTTTGCTCCGCCCCTCTGGAAACCCACTTCGGAAAATCCTGCATTTGCCACTGAACTGGGTAACAACAGACAGACTTGGGGGTTAGAGGGCCGAGCTGCAAGTTTACAATCTATAGGGATATAGGAGGGAAACACAAGGACAGGCACCAGTAATAGCATAGCATTCCCACCAAGATATAAGTCCAGAAGGGAAGCTATATAATACAAAAGTGCCTCAGAGGGTTATGCGTGTGGAACTTAAATATGATAGGATTGCCTGAAGAGGTGAGTTTTTAGGGAACGCTTGAAAGTTTGGAGGCTAGTGGAGAGTCTTATTGTGCGTGGAAGGGCATTCCATAGGATGGGAGCAGCCCGATGAAAGTCCTGTAATAGTGAATGGGAGTTAGTGATTCATGCAGAAGAGACACAGATCTTGTGCAGAGCAGAGTGGTCGAGATGAGAGATATTTTGTGATAAGTAAAGAGATATATGCTGGTGCAGTATGGTTAATAGCTTTATATGCAAGTTGAAGTGTTTTATATTGAATACGGTAAGATACAGGCAACCAATGGAGGGACTGGCAGAGCGGATCAGCAGATGATGAGGGTCTTACAAGGACATCAGCAGCATTTAAAATGGATTGCAGTGGTGAGTGACCAGTTGGGAAGACCAGTTAGGAGACTATTGGGTACTTATGTATTATCTGGGCTCCCATGTTAAATGCACCCCATTTTTTCATACCCCTACTATCCAATTACGCATGGAGTTGATTTTATATAGTGTGGCGAGCGAAGCGAGCCACCGTGCCCGAAGCGTGGCGAGCGCAGCGAGCCCCGCGAGGGTACGCGGTGTCATAAGAGAAACGGGAGCCCAGATATTACATAAGTACCGACTATTGCAATAATCAATGCGGGATATAATGAGTGCATGGATAAGAGATTTGGTAGTGTCTTGTTTGAGATACAGTGTTATTTTGGATATGTGTTTTAGATGCATGTAACATGATTTGGAGACAGATTGAATGTGGGGAAGAAAGGACAGTTCAGAGTCGAGGATGACCCCTCGCAACGAGCAAAGGAGCTTGTGGGGTAGGGAAGTTTGTTGAGTTGTCAACAGCGATGGAGATATCAGGATGGTAACTGTTTTTAGTTGGCGGGAATATAAGTAATTTAGTTCACCCACAGGGGTGGTGTGGATAGTGGGGGGGTGCCTAGAATCTCATTGCATCTCATGGACGTATAGTAAAGTAAATGGCATCACACCTTATAAAATCGCTTGCGATCGCATGCGATTTAGTGTGCGGTGCGATCGCATGCGTTCGCATGGCACCGCCCGCAGGCAAAGAGCAGTGAATAAATTACATAGGAAAATTGCATTGCACGCAAAAAACGCATGCGATGCGATTTCCCTACGGGGCCATACATATGCCAATAGGGCGCCGTGATAATACACAAGAACCAGTTGTAGAAATTAGTGAGAGCTGTTGTTGCAGGGAGGGGGAAAGTTGTGGAAAATGAATAGCATTAGTATTTCTGTGGGCATTACAAGGACTAGGGATGCCAATCCCGGGGCAATGGTCAATCCCGGGATTCCGGGATTAGCCTCCCTAATAAAAAACTGTCCCCTCCCCCAAATGTCACTAAAAAAATTCTAAACCTAATCCCCCCCCCAAATCTTCCCCAACCCCTCCTGTGCTGCCCTGTCACTTACTGCTTCAGTGGTGACAGGCAGCAGCAGGATAGTGACTATCTCCGGTGGGCGGCTGAGGGCAGCACAGAGGCCGTCTATCCGGGTTTAACACAGTGTGCTGACTCGGAGTCTGACAGGCATAGCGGCGGCCAGGCTGCGCAGTGTGACATGACGTCAGGGGGTCACGCTGCGCAGCCTTGGCGCCGCCATGCCTGACAGACTCAGCACTGCTGTCCTGACTCCCAAACAGCGGCGGGGTAAGGAGCAGTCAGCCGGGCAACGTCTGAGCCATATTCTAAGGTGCTCAGAGCTGCCCGGCTTTAAAAAAAAAACAGTAAATTTTTTGCATTGGTGTACTAATCCCGGAATCCCGGGATTAGAAGCTTCAATTCCAGGATTCTAATTCCGACGCTTTTAGGCCAAAATCCCGGGATCCTGCCAATCCCGATCTCGGGATTGGCCTCCCTAACAATGACTATGTAAGCTGTGAGCTTTTCAGTTTACAGAGTCAACTAGAATCTCCACCATTGTGTTTAACGTAAATTGTAACACACAGAGAATAGATGTTCATTGACACATTTGTAATAGCTGATGTCAGTGTTGATTAATATATATTATTGTTATGTAATATATATGTTTATATGTGTAATATATGTGTTTCTAATGTATAATGTATTCTAAAGTATTTTTGCAATGACTTACTACACTGTATAGCTACTGTTTGTTAATGTTTCTATTGTGAAAGGTGAAGATTTTAATTTGATTCTGGTCAGAACCTTCCTTAACCTTCCTTTTAATTTAGCAGTTCTTAAAGTCTCACGACCTGAGATCCGACCCTGATTGGTTCTTTTCAGCCAATATCACTGTTAAATATGGATTATACTGTATGATCTTTACAAAAACATTGTCAGCTAGTCTGACATTTATTTTCCCTATTTGTATTTATAAAGATTTACTGTATCTGGGTTTATTAGGAGATACCATTTAGTTGAGAATATTAGAAAAGTCCTTTTGGATATGCAGTGGCTGGAGTGCAACAGTGATCTGATACCAATAATATTCTTTTCCTAGATGCCCAAAAAATCTTTTGATTTAGTGACCAAAAACAAACACTTGTGGCAAAAAATCAGGCTTTTCTCTGAACTGTTGTATCACTACCTTTTGGCTCCTTTTCAGACCTGATCGCAAAACCATGCTTCACTGCAGGTGGGGCAGATGTGCAGAGAGAGTTAGATTTGGGTGAGTTATTTTGTTTCTGTGCAGGCTAAATGCAACTTCCGGAAGAGGCTAAAGGAAGGTCGCATGCACGTTGAGCTCCACCATCCCCGGCCTCAGGAGCAGCGTACAGCGCGTAGCGGAGGGGGCAGAGGCAGGCAAAGGAGGCGGGCAGGCAGTGGTGGCTGAAGAAGAAGCGCGCACCACAAGCCGGGGACGAGGCAGCCAGAGCTGGGAGAAGGCTGACCCGCTGTAGTTTCACCTTCACTGGGCGGTGGTGAGATCATCACACAGGCACCACTCACCCCTCCGCCTCCCCCCTGTGACCCTCTGAGCACTCCGATGCGACCACCAAGCTGCCTGTGGCCTCCGGAGATTTTGAGGCCTACATGTGGGGCAGCCGCGGCCTTTCCTGCCGGATCTGACGTGGCCGGCGCATCGCGGGGGGTGGATGCCCCCGGAAACACCTTCGGCCGGGGGGGACACCCCAGGACCACCTCCACTTCCCTATAGTCGCAGAAGCAGACCAGTGGACCCCGTGAGAAGGGACCCATCCCCCCAGCTAGGATATGAGGGGGACAGGAGGCAGATCAGGCAGGGGGACCCCCAGCAATGCACCCAGAGGCCGGTAGGATCCCCCCAGCAGGCGACATCAGCCCTGTGTAAAAATGCGGCCGCACCCTCCCCCCCCCCCACACTGACTCTCCCCCGGCCTCACTGACTCTTTCTGCCCCCCCATGACCACCACCACCCACGGCTCTCCCTACAGGAAGATTCAAGATGGCGCCGCAAATGGCTGCCTAGGAACTATGCATCCCGTGTCTTCTATGTGATAACTGTACTGTTTCTGCTACAACTCTGCTGGCTTGCCCACACTGTTACCTCATCCTGAGCTCACACTGTTGCCTACCTGGCTGCTGCAACAACCAGTGGTGCCGCTGATGGCTGCCTAGGCGCTGTGCAGCTCAGCGGGCACATGTTCCTTGTGAGATAACTGTATTGTCCCTGCTTATATTGCTACCTATCTGGCTGCTGCAATGACCAGTGGCTAAATGTCTAAATGCTCTCAATGTAATGTGTATATAGTGTCTCAATGGAATGTATGTAATGCCCCCCCCCCCCCCCCATTTCATCTCTGATTGATGCTGCACTGTAATCCACAAAGAAATTCAAAGATTGTGCAAGCACACATGGCCAATAAAGTTGATTCTGATTCTTCTGATTCTAAATACTGGCTGCATTATTTTTACATTGCAATTAAGATTTCAGTTTCAGCAAATCTAACTCTCTCTGCACGTTACCCTGATTTTTTGCCACAAGTGTTTTTTCTTGGTCACTACAGTTATAGAGCATCCTCTCAAAAAATGTAATAAAATAAAAACGGTACTTATATGTTAGTTGGGTGCCCACTAAGCTATTTGCTTCGTTTTCCGCGTCCCCCCTGTGGGGTTCGCTACACTCGCCACGCTTTGGGCTCGCTGTGACTATATTGAATCAACTCCATGCCAACATGGATAGTGGTGGTATGAGTGTACTAACTACCATATAAGTACCATAAAAACAAGTTCAGGAGAAAACACAATATTCACAATTGCGACCATGAAAATGAGTCAATTATTAGGGATTTTTTCTCCCGCCAAAGTTAGTCACTTTGCACTAGTATAATCTTGTACTCTTTATGCTAAAGTATATTAATGAACCACTCTAAGACATCCTGACATAATTTTAACTAGATTGGAGCTTCTTCATAGGTTTCATTATTTTCACCTTAAAAATTAAACTTTAGGTGTCTTGCCAGAACAGAAGATGTTGACTCAAAAGTGGTCCATTTGGAGATATTCAGGTTAGGGATGAGAATTTTTAGTGTTCTTAAGGGTATTTTTTAATGCAGGAAGAGTTAGTAGGGGGATACCGTCACCCTGCTTTATTGCAATTCCCTATTGCTAGGTTTATACTTAATACTCAGGTATTTTTATCCCTAAATCTCTTAAAAAGTATTTACTGTGAATTTCATATGGTTCTTGCATCCCTTTTGAATCTTCTTGTTATTGTTATACAGTCAGGGCCGGCGCCACCACTAGGCAGCTCTAGGCATTTGCCTAGGGCGCCGGCACCTGGAGGGCGGCAGTTCGCCCCTCACCCCCAGCAAACTGTATAAAAAAATTGCTGCCCGGCGTCCCTGCAGTGCTGGGGCGGTCAGGGGTGTCCGTGCCGTAGGGGTACCTGCGGCGCCGTCATGTGTATAAAGCTGGCTGCGGCCGGCGGGGTCCCTGTAGTGAATAGAAAATAACTAGCGCTATGCGCGCTGCGGCGCGGGAAGCGCTAGTTATTTGCTATTCACTACAGGGACCCCGCCGGCCGCAGCCAGCTTTATACACATGACGGCGCCGTAGGTACCCCTACGGCACGTACACCCTTGACCGCCCCAGCACTGCAGGGACGCCGGGCAGCAATTTTTTTTACACAGGTACCACCCCCCCCCCCTCCCTCCTCCCGGCACCGTGGCGCCCCCACCCCGACTCGCCTGGGGCGCTCCGGTGCCTTGCAGCGGCCCTGTATACAGTGGTTAAAAATACAGTACAGTATTTGTTTCCCAAAACTTTCCTATTCAACACAAATGCTCCTTCTTATTCTCTTTAAGAAATATAAAAACCATGTGGAGTTTTTAATTGGGGGGGGGGGGGGCTGGTGAAAAGCTGAGGATATTATAGCTTTTAATTTGAGTTCTATTACAATGTGCAAGTTTGACAGAAGCCTGCGCAGATCAGCAAGATGTGTGCGTTCTTCTGTGTGTAAATGTACTGAAATACTGTAGTTACAAATCAGAAAAAATGGTTTAGGGTATCCTTCAAAAGCATAACCAGCCCAGGGCTATTTGAGCCGACCCTGATTTAAAATATTTAATGAACGAACACCAGTAGAGCCAGTACTGGACTCCAATAGCAGGGAGTTAATGCCAGTGCCCAGGGACACCTTTGATGGGGTCCCCCAGCCAAAGTATTCATCCCCCTAACTAGTTGAAATAGACCAGCAATCTCTGGAGAAGTGGGGACCCCCCAATAAAGGGTCATCCTTCAGAAAACCCCAAACCTGGACTGAAGAAATACATCTGCATCTGTTTCTGTAGCATATTCTTCTGAGTTATTAATAGTCATGATAATCAGTGTGAAATAGTTTATTTTGTTGCAGGTCCTACCAATCGAAGAGTTGATACCACTTCTTTGAAACTAGCTTTAGATTTATTAAAAATCCATAATGAATGAAGATGCATAAATCCAATTTCACAAACAATGGGTAGATAATGCACATATAAACACATTTATATAAGCTGGTGTTATACATTTCATTGGTGAACTGCCCCATTCCTCCGACATGTTTGTGCTAGTATTTTTAGAAGGTACTTGACTCCTGACATTGCAAAAATATGTTCCAATTTACAAGCTGTGTGCCAACATTGTATTTCCCTGCTTTGCTGATCCAAATTTATGACAATTTCTCTCAACGTGAAATATACAATTGATGATTTCCTGTCCATTGTTTGTTATACTATATTGTTACATATTCATTTGTGGTGAGGTTTTTAATAGAAGCTAAATTTTTAAAGAAGTGTTATTGATTTTGCAATTGGTAGCCCCTGTGCCAAAATATTTCCATTTGGATTTTCTGAGATTCTTCATTTCTTCTTTTTTAATGCAAACAAACACTACTGATTGGTCCATTAGTCTAATTATTCTCGCCAATGATAATCAGTGTAAACCTGCATTTGCTCTATACCACTTGCAAAATGCATGCAACCAAAATACATATGGGCCTGATTAGAGCTGTATGCTATGCTGATGTTTTGAAAATTGAGTGATTATCAGTAAACAGCGCAGGCATCACTGCCTAATGCACACAAATCATGAAGGATTTGCTATTATGCTCATAGGGGGTTATTCTGGTTAACTTATTCTGGCAAATTCCTTCTCAAATGGACAAAACCATGTGCACTACATACGGTTGATGTTACTTGTGCAGAGAGAGTTAGATTTTGGTGGGGTATTACTTCAAAGTGAGATCTATATTGCAGTGTAAAAAATAATGCAGTCGGTATTTTCCCTGCGAATACATTTTTCAAAAGTACAGGCGCTTATGGGATGGGTTGTTGAGCTAGCTGCTCGCACCTAGGGAGGGTCAATCCCAAAAGCTACTTCAGAAAAAAAGAAAAACGAATGATGGTGGAGCACTCAATTGTACTGTGTTAGCAGTATACAAGTAATTTGATCAATTGGGTATCACATAAAAGTGGTTTATTTTAATCTATCGAGTAATAGACATATAAAAATGACAGTATTTTTCCTGCACAGAAACAAAATAACTCACCCAAATTTAAATCTCTCTGCACATTTGACATCTGCCCCCCTGCAGTGCACATGGTTTTGTTAATCTAAGAAGGAATTTGCTACAAGACCAGAATAACCACCATAGTGAGGAATCATTAGCAAGTGATTGACAATCTTTTGTGAAATTTAACGGGTAGTGGCAGCAAAAATGTGGCATGTTGGGATCAATTTTGGGGGTATTTCATCCACTAACTGCCATCCTGTATGCAGTAATCACATACCTGGCTTCACAGTTGCGGCAGCCATTCTGAGTGACCATAGGATTACTCAATGTTTTCCATATCTATGCCAATGACTCCCTGCAATGCATTAACTTTGAATCAGGTCCTCTGTTGCTTACAACCAAGTCTGCATAATACTCCATTGCATGAACACATCATCAATTCATTTTTGCTTATGTAAGAGTGCTTCATCCCACCCAAGTTGAGACTCTTTGGTCGTATGTAGATGTGACTGTATATCATGTGAATGTATACATAGTGCATCTCACTCTACATTGCCCATCCTTGCAGTCATTTATTTTTTGAGCATGTGCAGGCTGCATTCATGCAATATATGATCCCAAAATGCGCATAACTTTTACTGTGACCTTAGAACTAATATATTATGTGCAGTGTATTTCCAGGATTACAGATTGTGCCTAGGAATGTCAGTTAATTATAAAATATCTACCAAATGCAACAACAGTATTTGTTAAGTTTTCAACTAACAGTAAAATGTACAACCTGCATAATATTAACTTAAATACCATTATTAAAGAAAGATTATTATTTTATAGCACTGCAATTTGTGTATATCTGCAGTGACCCGGGGTAGATTACGGGCCATTTCCCCCCCAAGTACGTCCCATATGCCCCGGAAGCTGCACATGGGACAAACTTGGATGTTTCAACATGACAACACTACAAAACACAAAGCCGTCGACCTGTCATTGGATACAGCAGAATAAAGTGAAGGTTCTGGAGTGGCCATCTCAGTGTCCTGACCTCAATGTCATTTAGCCTCTCTGGGGAGATCTCAGATGTGCAGTTCATGCAAGACAGCCCAATAATTTACAGGAATGGGCAGCTTTACCATCTGAGAAAATAAAGAACCTCATCCACAACTACTGTACCACAAAAGACTTTGAGCTGTCATTGATGTTAAAGGGGGCAATACACGGTATTAAGAACTGGGGTATGTAAACTTTTGATCAGGATCATTTAGGTAGTTTCTGTTGTCCTTATGATTTAAAAAGAGTAAGCACAGTTGTTTGACATTAAAAGGCTTCACCCAACCACTGACCATGAGTGAAAGAAAAGTTTGTGAATTCATATTCTCTGACAAATGGCCAGAAAATCCCAATTTCTGCTATGATATGTAAACTTATGAGCACAACTGTATATCTATCTATCTATATATCGCCTCTTGTCCCCGGCACTCCGATGCCCCTATACAGGGGTGTCTCCTGCAATGTCAATAGAAAAGCTATGTATTCTCCTTGTGGATGGCGGCACTCAGGGACCCAAGAAACGTGTGTAAATCAGGTGAACATTTAATCAATGTTTCGGGGTTCTGGACCCCTGACGAAGGGGTATAAGGGGTAACATATTTTTTACAGTGTTCTTCCAATAAACAAGATAGATGTTCACTTTCCTTGTAGGCTTGCCTTCTTTGTGTTATTTTTACAGGCTTTTATATAGGGGCCCTTTAAGACTAGGTGCCAATCTTCTGTAGCACAATGTTAGAGTTCTACTAAGTGGATGTTATCTTCATTTTTCTCCTTACCTGGAGGACCTTTGATATATGGACCTCACTTTGGGCCTTATTCTGGTCGATGCGTAATTTTCCGAATTCTTTTGGATGGCATTTTTTAGCCGTCTGCGCATGCGTAGGCAATGCAATGTGCATGTGCCACGCACGGTCTCCGTACTCGTTCTCACTAGTACCGTACAAAAATGTGCACCGCATTCACTCGGGAAATATGGGCGTAATATGGGCGTTATTCGGAGCTACACAAGGGCGTAGTTTCAAAGTGGGCTAAACTGGGCGTAAATATGGGCGTACACGAGGGAGTGCACTAACTCTGATAGGCGTGCATTCAGACAGAACACCGACTGCAAACGAACCAACAGCCAGGAAATATGCGTTCTTCATAAGCAAGTATTACTTTGCGGACACCACTCGGTCATGCGCTAGGCATTCGGATCGCCCAATTAGTATGGCCGCACCAGAACCACTGTCAGCTGAACACAATACAATCCACTCCTCTACTCATTACTCATTAATTACACTCTTTTCATTGCTTCAATTGGAACCATTGCAGCCTAAATGGACCATTACAAAACACACAAATATATGCTGAAAGCACGGCTGCATTTTTTAGACACATTTACACTGCAAGCAATGGACAGAACTTGGTATCATTAATACACGCTTCCCGTCACAGCTTCCCGTCCATTCTGACGCTGTAAGACCGTGCAGAATCTTTGTGTGGCCACCGCACACGCACGGTTTGGATGTTGTCCGAAAACACACCCTCTTCTTAGAGAGCCAGTCCGTCCGAATGCGGAGGACCTGTGGGCGTTTGTTCTTACAATGTTCGCACAGCGTGGCATGCGGTCTGCTCCGAAAGAATTCGGAAAGTTACGCACCAACCAGAATAACCTCCTTTATATGATCTTTAGGACACTGATGGTGTTTTTCTCAATCCAATAGAGTGAAAAACTTTTTTATTCAATTTTATTTGGATGGAATAGTATTAAAATATCATATATGTCCTTAGAAGGACAATGGGGTCATTAGGCCTTTAAGAGTTTATGGATCAGAGTGGGAATGTTGTTTATTCCTGGTGAAATGGTGCATGTGTTCTCCTCTGCTTCCAAACTGCAAGTCTTGAGAATAAGGATCACTAAAAAACCTTACTGTACATCAATATAGGAAATCACTCACTAAGGAGAAACTCCTATACAGATCAGTAAAGATTTATGTAAAGCACCCCTGATGAAGTCTCTTAGGGCCTTATTTTGGTTCATTCTTTCTGACAAAATCCTTCTTAGATGGGCAAAACCATGTGCACTGCAGGGGTGCAGGTGTTACTTGTGCAGAGAGAATTAGATTTGGGTGGGGTTTTACTTCAAAGTGAGATCTATATTGCAGTGTAAAAATAAAGCAGTCAGTATTTTCCCTGCACAGAAACAAAATTACTCACCCAAATCTAATTCTCTCTGCACATGTTACATCTGCCCCCCTGCAGTGCACATGGTTTTGTCCATCTAAGAAGGATTTTGTCAGAAAGAATGAACCAAAATAAGGCCCTTAGTGAGACGAAATGTGTCAGGCTATAGTTTACATTCATTATCTAAAAGAAAATCCTCTGACAAGGAACTATTTTGAAATTTTTTTTGTTTTAAAGTGTATTTTTAATAAATGTTTTATATATTTGTGAAATTGTGTCTACGGATGTTTTAAGATAAGGAAAGACAAAAAAAGATACTGGCCGCTATATAACACTATTGTGGTGGTATTGGATAATAGTAGCCTCACTAGTAGGAGGCTAAGTGTTATAAGTGACCAATTGTGTAATTGTGAATTTAGCGCAAATCTGTGAATTTCGTGTTATTTATATATAGTAGACCTTGAGGTGGCACTCCTAAAGGCTTAAAGCTGGTACAGATGTGATGATAGTCAGAGGACTGAGGTGCCTTCCTTAAGCAGATACAACTCTGCTGCATCTAATCTCCCGAAGGCGGCACTCGCTTAGAATAACTCACACCAGACTGTGGATTTCTTTAGACCGACGTTTCAAGGCCGTCTGGCCTTTTTATCAAGGTGCAAAAAAGAGATATATGTGTAAAGAAGAGAAGAAGGTGCGCAGTACAGATAGCATGCACTAAAAAACTTCCACTCCACGATATATAAACAGGCTTAAATCACGTACCAAGGCTGGCGGAATGAAATCACCACAGTACTAACAGTCATGGTACGTGATCTAAGCCTGTTTATATATCAATGAGTGAAAGTTTTCTTATTGTATGCTATCTGTACTACGGTGAGGTCTTACCGGTTATTGTGGTATGTGACCCCAGTTATTTGTATGCTGAATCTGAATAAAATTTGATTTTACTAAAGATACTGCACTATGGGAGTGCACCTTCTCTTCTTTCTATAGAATAAAAACTGATGGGATACAGGATATATACTGTATGAAGGGAGATGCCGATCCTCAGTATGGATAAGAATGCCAGGAGATCTTGAAATTATTGAACACTCTTGTAATTATTTGTGCAATGTTATCAACTAAGTACCAGTGTCAAGCAAAATGGTTACGGTGTGTGGGTCAATCACCTTACCAAGCCTTTTAGGAAACAATTGGATAATGCTGGAAAACTATTAAAGCTTATGCGAATGAAATATGCAGGACTTTGTGTCCTAATTCAGAACTCATGTTTAAGTACATGAACTGTAAAAAATACACTTCACTTGTACTTGCAGTCTTTAATTATTTATAAATCAATTTTAAACATAAGAAAATATCAGCAATTTCTGCCCAGCTAATTTATATATTAGAAATCAGTATGTATGTCAAATTAACTTCCACCACAAGCTTCAGGCAGGCAAGTGTGTGGGAAAAGTATTACCTTGAATGATCAAGTAAAAGGTTATCACTGAGTGCTCTTTAATCAATAATGCATGAGCAGGGTGTACAGTACAGTTTCCTGTGAAGAATCAATAATACATTTTCATGCACGCCATGCTAATCTTTGAAACAACTTCAGCAAAAGTTCATGCTACACTAGTACTGAAAATCAATATAAAAGTTCCTCCATTCTTTTGTGTTCAAATTTTAACAAGCTCTCCACATTGTTTTATTACATCAGTAATCATTGTCCTTTCCACTTACATATTATATCCAAATATATGATTTGAATGATAATGATGATTACAGGTTGAGAATCCCTTATCCAAAATGCTCAGGACCAGGAGAATTTTGGATAACAGATTATTCTGAATTTCGGAATACTTTAATATTTCAATGATGTATTTTGAAGTATCTTGCATTTATGCTGTATAAACACATCAACCACATGAAATACACACAAAATATAACAATATAACAAGGTTTCAAAACATGAAACAAAATTTGTGTAGTATTATTATTATTATTATAATTTTATTTATAAGGCGCCACAAGTGTTTCTCAGCGCCGTACAAAGGAACAATACAGGGAAACAAAACTTGGCATAACATTGAATAAATAAGTAGCCCATAACTTAAAATACCTTTACATTATATTAAACCAAAACCTTATCTAAAATAATTTGAGACGACACTAAATAAATCACGCGTACAAGAAATAACCACACTGACACCAAGGGTTAAATTTAAAAAGGTCAGAGGAATATTTATTGAGACCTTGAAAGCTAACTAAGAAATTTGGGTTTAAATTTGGATTTTGAGTCCCTAACTTTTAAACTAAAGGTTGGAGGATGGCAAAGACTAAGCCGCTACCAACACGCCAGCCCAGTCAACTTGATATACGTAAAAACACTGCAGGAGGGGCTCACCACCGCCTCCTGCTGACACAACCTGCATCGTGAGGGTCTCACCACCCCTTAACCTGGCTGAGCCCTTAGCGGACGGTCCCGCAGGGGAACGCCCCCTGTCCACCCGCACGGGAAGGACCACCCGCCGTCCTACGAAAGGGATGGTGCCCCACGATGACCGCTTGTGCCCCCCTTTGACCGCTGGCTGGTAGCGACTTCCCGCCATGCTGGCTGGAAAGCCACAAAATTTAAATTCTTTGCAGAAACGCTTCTGCAAAAACACCAAAAAAATTGCTCACTGGGATAACCATCCCGCTAGTGAGCCCGCTCTTGGGGAGGGAGGGAGGGCTTCCAAACTGGAAAGAGAAGGGTGAGGTCACATGATCATCTGCCCTATATAACCTTTACCTGGCTACTCCCACTAGTCCCTGATAGGTTCCTGCCTGATCCCAGCTTGTATCCAGGCAGGAAAAACCCCTGGCTAAGTTTTTCAACTCTTGAACTTTATATGACCTAAGTCAGGGCTCTTATATGTGTTCAGGCTTATGCAGCCTTCACACAGTTTTAAGTAGCCCATAACTTAAAATACCTTTACATTATATTAAACCAAAACCTTATCTAAAATAATTTGAGACGACACTAAATAAATCACGCGTACAAGAAATAACCACACTGACACCAAGGGTTAAATTTAAAAAGGTCAGAGGAATATTTATTGAGACCTTGAAAGCTAACTAAGAAATTTGGGTTTAAATTTGGATTTTGAGTCCCTAACTTTTAAACTAAAGGTTGGAGGATGGCAAAGACTAAGCCGCTACCAACACGCCAGCCCAGTCAACTTGATATACGTAAAAACACTGCAGGAGGGGCTCACCACCGCCTCCTGCTGACACAACCTGCATCGTGAGGGTCTCACCACCCCTTAACCTGGCTGAGCCCTTAGCGGACGGTCCCGCAGGGGAACGCCCCCTGTCCACCCGCACGGGAAGGACCACCCGCCGTCCTACGAAAGGGATGGTGCCCCACGATGACCGCTTGTGCCCCCCTTTGACCGCTGGCTGGTAGCGACTTCCCGCCACCGCAAAGGTTAACTAACCGCAGCCGCCATCCCCAAAAGAAAAAACCTAACCAACCGGGAAGGAACCTATTTAACTATTCAAGCCCACAAACGGTAGATGTCCTCCAGAAACATGCAATTTCCCGCAGGGGAAAGATGCACCCCATCCTCTCTATAGTACCTCACGTTATCCAGCACCAATGAAGGATGTCTTACAACACTACCCCCCATAGCTCTAACAAAGACTCCTATGGCAGAGTTAACCTTTTTTCTCGCCTTCTCAATGGCTGAGGTCCGTACAGCACCCCGCCAATGGAACCGAGGGATAATTTCCGACCAAACTATCCTCACCCCAGGCCAATGAGCCCGTACAGCCACCAAATCGGACTTGATACTTAGAATCAAGTCGATTCCTTTGACCATGCCCATATCATTGCCGCCCAGGTGGATGACCAACCATTGGGGGCGGCCCCAATTCCTCTCATGCCTGAAAAGTTCGTTCAAGAACTCACCCCAGCGCATGCCCCTCACACCTATCCACCTGACCGTTCTGTCTCCCAGATAATCATGTGACCTCCTGCCCATTGGGTGTCTCCCTGCCCAATAAATGAAAGAATGGCCAATGAGCCATATCTCTCCCGAGGATTCCATTGAAACTGAAAAAGAAGAATCCTTACCGTCAGTAACTATATATATATATATATATATAACACAAAACTTTAAAATCAACCCATGTGAAGGAGAAAACTTAAAAAACCTCCCGTGGACCTTGGTTTGCCAATTGAATTAAGGCCCCCTCGGAGGAAAAAGTAAAAACAACCTTCACACCCACGATTTCTGAACGCTGTCGTTCAAAAACCGGGAGTAAACTGCGTTTTAGGGTTGGCGCAACAGGCGCAACTACAATTTATCTAATCTCACATAACTCTTATACGAATCGGACTTCCACCGACCTAGCGCCTGGATCGCCCCTGGGGACAACCCAGCTGCCGCAGCCTGTGTAGCCGACCCAATCCGAAAGGAATGGGTACCATACTCCTGAGGCGGGAGCCCCAACACACTCAAACAGCGCTTCAAAACAGCAGCAAATTGAAATTTAGAAAGCGCAGCCTTATCACTATGCACTAAAAACTGCCCCCCAACTGCTACTGGTCGGATCCCCAAGTAAGCCCGCGCCAATTGCACCGGGCAAATCTCTACCTCGCCCTGAGCCTGCAGAATAACCCACTTACCCCTGCCAACCTGGTCCGTCTTGGATCTAGTAATTCTGCAGCACACACTGTCGTTGCGCAGCTGAACCTCGCTGAAAAGCAACCCTGACTCGCTATCCGTCCTGCTCTTGGCAACCAGTTCACTGACCCTGAAAGCCCCGAAAAATGCCATAACAAATGCGGTGCGAAAAAGCAGTATTTCGTACTCGGACTCCCCAACTTCTGCCAGAACCCTCACTAATTCCTTTAACAAGGCCAAGTCAATAGGTCGCCTTACGTCTTTACCCACCGGAACCACTTTAGCCCAACCTTTCATTGCCTTTCTTAGGACAAACGACCGTGTGGGATCCTCCAGACCCCGCATCCGTGAGTGGAAAGCAATGCCCGCAAGGGCAGCTGACATGGCCCCTTTTGCCCTTCCAGCCTGGAAATGCTCCCAGGCAAATACACATAACCTATCCTCCAAGGACTCACCTTCCTGACCATACCTGCTCAGAAAAGCCTGCCAATCCCTCCAAGCCGCGTCATAAGCCTTCTGCGTGGAAGGCGCCAAGGCATTTCTAGCCAATCCCACTATACCGGCTCGACAATCTGCCAGATATAAGGTGGGCAAGGTAAACCTACTTCCGCTGCATCCGGCACCAACTCCCTAAACCTAACCCACTGGAAACGAGACAAGGCATCTGCTATGTTGTTGTCGATGCCAGGAACGTGACACGCCGAGAAGACCACATTGAAACGCAGACATTGCAGCACCAGATGCCTAAGTAACCGCAAGGCCAAAGGGCATGAGGTCCTTTGATTGTTGATGGTGTGCACAACACCCATGTTGTCGCACCGAAAAACAACCTGCCTGTCCGCTAACTCCCGAGCCCACAACTCTAGGGCTACCACAATCGGGAACAATTCCAGGAGCAATAAATTCCTGGTGAAACCCCTGTCTACCCATGAGTCAGGCCACCCTTCCGCGCACCATTCCACTCCGAAGAAAGCCCCAAAACCTACACTGCCTGATGCGTCAGTGAAAAGCTGCAAAGCACTGTTATAGCAAGGAGGAGCTGGCCACAACACCACCCTGTTAAATGTCTTCAAGAAAAAAGCCCAAGTCCTCAAATCCTCCTTGATCTCTTTGGACAAATACACCGAATGGTGCTGCCTGGCGACCCCAGCGGTCGCCCTTTCCAACTTCCTGCTGAAGGCCCGACCCATGGGGATAACCCTGCATGCAAAGTTAAAACAACCCAACAAGGACTGGACTTGCTTCAACCTAACCTTCCTCCTTGCCAGACAATCCTCTATAAGGCCTAACCATTTATGGACCTTGTTAGCTGGCAAACGACAACAACCATCCCTTGTGTCAATTTCAATCCCAAGGTAACACAGACAGTGCGTGGGTCCCTCAGTCTTACCCTCAGCTATCGGAACCCCCAACACCCCTAAAACCTGCTCCGTAGTTTCCAACAATTTCTTGCAGGCAGGACTACCCTCAGGGCCCACGAAGAGGAAATCATCGAGGTAGTGGGCAATACCCTGGCAACCCGAAGCTCTCTGAATGCACCAATGAAGAAAACAGCTAAACCTTTCAAAGTACGCACAGGATATTGAGCAGCCCATAGGCAAGCACCTATCAACAAAGAATTCTCCCTTCAATTTAAAACCCAAAAACCGCAAGGAATCTGGGTGGACCGGAAGTAACCTAAACGCTGACTCAATATCCACTTTCGCCATCAATGCGTTCCGCCCACACTCCTGAACCAGACCAAGGGCCTCCTCAAATAACTGATATCTGACCCTGCAGAGCTCCTCAGGTATGGCATCGTTAACCGAGCCCCCATGGGGATGTGATAGGTGCTGTATTAACCTAAATTTCCCGGGAGTGCTTTTGGGAACCACCCCCACCGGGGAAATACACAAACCCTGCAAAGGGGGAACACTAAAAGGGCCACACATGCGTCCCAGCCTAATTTCTGCCACAACTTTCTCCTTAACAATGTGGGGGAAATCCCTCGCAGATTTCAAATTCCTAGATGCCACCACATGAACTGAACCCCTAATGGGCAACCGGAAACCACAACTGAAACCCTCCCATAAAAAACGAGCCGCCTCGGCATCGGGGTATCCCCTAAGCCACCTACCCAGCTCGGAAACCACTATCGGCGAATACGCCTTACTTGTGACTTCCACCGGCTTCTCCGGCGTCAGTCGACTTACCAGCTGGGGCTGCGGAGCAGTCCTTAGCTGCATGGTTGCCCCCGCACGCTCTGCATGAGTGGCGAAAACGACAGTTCGCCCCCCTGGCGCACTTGCCGTCATTATAGGCAAAACATTTGCCCTTCCCTGTTATCTTGGATGCTGGGGATGCCGCCACCACTGTTTTCTTCGCCACCACTTCCCCCGGGGGTTTGGTCTGCTGTGTAACCTCCAACCAAACCTCCACGTCCTTGAAACCCATGGGGAACACTGCATTCCCGTCCTGCTTGCGACGAAACTTTTCGTCGTAGTCCCTCCAGGAGTAACCCTTTGTTTTCAAGTACATTTCGTGTACTAAAAACAAATACTTCACGACATTTGGGTATTCGGCCGGCCTAGTCTCCGCATAGCAGGCCGCAAAAACCAGAAAACCCCTTAACCATTGATGGAAGTTCCTATAGGCGTTTTCCCCAATACCATCTGTCTTTTTAGCCTTCTCAAAGGCCTGCCGCATGTCCTCCGTAAGGGTGAACATGTCGACGTACTTCCCTTTCTTAATCTTTTCCCTCATCCTCTTACGGAGCCCCCTGGTAACTGCTGTATTGGCACAATGCACCATTTCAGTAAACAGGGGGGGATCCGTGGGAGGAGGTGCGGAACTCGCCACCTTATCCTTATTTGTTGCCTTTGCCACGTGACGCGCAATGAGCCTGGCCAGCTTACGCGGGCGACGCGGGGAATCCGACCCCACGCTGGTGCTATCACTATCTGATGATTCACATGTGGAATAAGTAACCGTGCACTCACCCGCACCAGACGTCCCTGGGACTTCGTCGGCCGCAACGGCCAACCTGGAACCTGCCGCTGTTGACCCCGTAGTCGTCCTCAACTCATCTCTGCCTTCCCGACTTCTCCTTCTGGAAACCACCGATGATGCTGAGACACTTGTTTCCTGCGAACACACAACTGGGCGGGGGGAAGAAGACAACAAAACGCCCCCACCCCCCGACTCCGTCGGTGTATCCACCGGTGGGGGAGGTGGAGCTGGCACCGTGGCACTGGGTGGAGGTCCCCTAGGCAACGGGGAAACTCCCAATGGAGGAAAAACACTTTGATCCC
Organism: Crinia signifera; assembly: GCF_055691185.1. NCBI lineage: Eukaryota > Metazoa > Chordata > Amphibia > Anura > Myobatrachidae > Crinia > Crinia signifera. The sequence goes on along the minus strand of NC_139223.1, from coordinate 78,493,518 downwards.
CAAAAACATTACCACTGGCCTGAGGCAATACTCCCCCCTGCCCCCTTGGGGACGACCAAAACCCCTGAGGACCAAAACTCTGATCCCAACCATACCCAGCGGAGCTATGTGGACTGTACCCCTGAGACCCCGTGGACCATAGAAGAGGCTGACTAGTAGGCGCACCCTGGAAACCCCCAGAAAACTGCGGCCCCGCTGCCGGGACGGCCTGCTGTCTCCAAGGAGCAATATGCGGCCACGCCCCATAACCCCCGCCGCCCACATGGGCCTGAAAATACGGGGACCCCGCAAGGGGCCACTGCCCGGGAAACCCCCCCCCAGGGGAGAACTGCCCCAAGAAACCTGAATGGGTCCCTTGCCAAGATGGTGTTGAGAGACCCCCCCCCCAACCTGACGTGGGCTGCGCCCCTAGGGAGGGACCCTGTAAATGCACAGACGTAGCTACCGAACTGCTGGAGTACACCATGTGCCCCAACCCCCCCGTGGCAATGGGCATGCCTGCTGAAAAACCCACTGGATTCCAGGCCTGACCGACCCCCAAACCCCTCCCTGCGGGGCCCCGAGAAATAGGCCCTAAATAAGGGGGGGGCATGCTAAAACCTCCCAGGCCAATACTGACTGCTGGCCTGGGTACAAACATCCCAGAGCCCGCAGCAGCTGCTGCTGCAGACTCTCCTCTCACCCCTGTATACGCAGCCCCTCCCAACCTGTTATACATAACATGATTCCCCAGCAAATTTTCTCCCCCCTCCTCCCCCCTCCCCCCTGGTATATTCACAATACTGGGGACGCCGACAGCGCTCCCCCTGAGGCTTCCCCCCGCAAGGGTGGAAAGCATTTCACTATGTAAACCTGCTGCCAAAGGAGGCCGCGCGTCCTCCGACGCTGCGACCTGCACTAACGGACCAGGAGCCGCCGGGATACCCGGCTCCGGCATTGATGACGCTGCGTTCGCGTCAGCCGGCGCCGGGGCCTGTTCCACTCCCGGCGACCCCCTGCCCGCCGTCACAGATGACGCGAGCCCCGCGCCAGCCGGCGCCAGGACTCGCAACGCCCCTGCAAGCCCGCCTGCGTCCTGAAACTCCGGAACGGGTCTCGCGCCAGCCGGCGCTGAGACCCGTACCGACACTTGAAGCCCGCCCGCCGCCTGAGAGTCAGCGAAGACCTCAGGCGCCGGGTCGGGAGCCTCCAGCGTCGCGTCCACGACGGACGCGACCTGAGGCAACAGGGGGACAGTAACATCCGTCGAGGGACCCGGTAAGGCCCGGACCTCGACGGGACCACTCTCCGCCGGCTCGCCTATTAAGGCAGCCGTATCCCCAACCCCCGGTGGAGCGCTGACCACGCTCCCCGGGGCAGGCTGACTGGATGGGGGCAGCATAAGCCCCGCCGCTAGGCTCCCCACAGGAGAGCCTGCGGCAACAGAGGCCTCCTGCGCCCCAAGCACCCTCACCCGTGGACGGCGGTACCCCGCCGCAGATAATGGCCGGGCCGCATCCACAAGGCGGCGGGGGGGGGCGCAGAGCGTCTCGGACGGGGCATTGTTCAAATGTAAAACAAATTTACCACAAAGAATCTCTCTTACCTCAGATCCGCGCAGGACTGCAGCACTTCCAAACTGGAAAGAGAAGGGTGAGGTCACATGATCATCTGCCCTATATAACCTTTACCTGGCTACTCCCACTAGTCCCTGATAGGTTCCTGCCTGATCCCAGCTTGTATCCAGGCAGGAAAAACCCCTGGCTAAGTTTTTCAACTCTTGAACTTTATATGACCTAAGTCAGGGCTCTTATATGTGTTCAGGCTTATGCAGCCTTCACACAGTTTTAACAAAAATACAGTACAAATAAAGAGCGCCACAGATCAATACACATTACAGCTTGGATATAAGTAGTGAGGACTCAATCAACATACAACTAGAGGCTTGAGGCCAATGATGGAGAGGAATATGCAGACGAAGATGGTCACTGAGTGTTGGAGTAAAGGAGAGCTGTGAGTGAAATGTGAAGAGAAGTGGGCTTTGACAACAGGAGGGAAGAGGGCCCTACTCGGAGGAGCTTACAATCTAGTAGGAAGGGGAGACAGACAGATTACAAGAGGTGCAAGCGAGGGGGTGGTGGTTAGATAGCAGGATGTAAACAGGAAACAGGCAAGGGGTCGGAGAACCAGCTGGTTTATGCAGTGGAAGGGTACGCTTTGATGAATAGGTGAGTTTTCAGTGCCCGTTTGAAGCTTTGCAAGGTCGGGGAGAGTCTAATGGAGCGAGGGAGTGCGTTCCACTGAAGGGGTGCAGCACGGGCAAAGTCCTGTAGTACAGTACAGTATCTCAGATACTGAATTTAAATACCAAGCAATCATTGTCTTGCACATATATAGTGCCAGTTACATATCATGCCCTCAGTAATGCTGTTACTGATGTCCCCAGTAAGTTTTTAGCAAAAAAAAATACTTTTTTTCACTTTCTGGAATGTATGGTTTTTGGAATAATTCGGATAACGGATATTCAGATACAGGATACTCAACCTGTATTATTATTAGTTGGTATATGTTGACAAATCTAAATATATTTTTCTATACAAAACGATCGGTATTTAATAATATATTAGGCATTAAATGGTGCATGACTGAGTGTGGAGTGCATTCCTGATCTTACAGTAAATACTTGGAAGAACTCAACCATGCATAGTATTTATGGACTTGACATGTCTGGATGCGTGATTTATGCAAACCATCAAGTAACAAATGTTACTCGTTTGTAAGTTTAAAGTGCTTTAAGCACATATACAATAAAACAGTATATAATTTATAGTGTATGTGATTTTAGTGTTTCTGCGTAAGCATGTGTTACTGGAAGGTCCTCTAACAGCATTAAGGCATAAACAATGAAGCATAATAGCCACACTATCAGATGCTAGCATTACATACTTTCTTAATGATGATGCTGAGGCATTGCGTGAACACTAGTTTTACTTTTCCTTAATCATTTATGCTTCCAATTACCCAAATAAAAGCAACTGATTCTGATCTGGAAAATAATGACTTAAAGACAGATCACTGATTGTCCTCATCCTTAACAGATACTCTATCTGCACTGTCATCATTTCTGTTACTACTTTTGGAATCAAACAACATCTTATAGAAGCTCAGCTGAGTGTTGTAAGCCAATGTTCTTTCTTCTTGTAAGTTCTGCAGACAATTAAAAATAGATTTCAGTGTAAAGCTAAGATGTTGCCATGTTCTTTTTACATAAATAATTACCTTCATGTGGCAAAATAATAAATGGTAGGGTTGATAAAGGCTTTTATGATGATGCCAATCAGCCGCAGCAAATAATAGGCTGACCACTCCCACCATTCTTTCACCATATGCAACGTAATATCTGATTGGCCTTTAACATTTATTTTCTATATTGCCTGTTTAATTTTAAGTTAACTGAAATGCATTATTAACAGTACTGTATAGGCCAATCCTCCTCAAATATTAATATTATGTTTCATTAATATCAAAATATATTATTTCATAGGATTTTCGAGACCAAAGTGCATATCTTTGTTTTTGCAGTTGAAGTTGTTACACTCTTTACACTGTTCCATTTGCTACATTGCTCAGTGTTATATACTCAGTATACTTTAAGGTTGGGCATTGTGACTAATACCCTTGGGCAAAACGTATTAAACATGAACAAGTGATAAAGTGGAGAGTAAAAAAAGGGTGATAGAAGATCATCTAAATACCTCCTAACTGTCTTTTCTCTAATACAGCCCATAACATGGTAGTTAGGAGCCAATGGCCTGGTCTTGATCTCTCATAGGGCCAAATGTATCAAGATTTAAAAAGTGGAGAGTGATAAACAACCAGCCAATTGGCTCCTAGCAGTAATTTTTCAAGCCCAGTGTCAACACTGAGGAAATCTGTGTTTCCAACTGTGACCCTGGTGGGCCAGAGTGTGTGTGTGTGGGGGGGGGGGGGGTGCTGGATACTGAATACTTGGGGGTTTGATGAATTTAGAAGACATGCAGTAGATAGAGAAAGGATGGTACACTAGGGAACAGCTGGGACAGGGTGTTGACGCATACCAGGACAAGGTCTTGGAGTCTAACCTGCTGGTGGTCTTCACCAGGGAGCCCCGCAGAGGAGTTTTGGACTAAGCTGTGCCCAATGAGCAGGTTACAGACCCAACTTGCTGTGATCAATGTTCTGGGAGATATAACTGTAGGTCTTGAACACTCTGGAGATCGTTGGTATGTTATCAGTCTGGGAACTGATGATTACAGGTAGCTTGGGAGCTGGGTGTTGGTCTGGGAACTGAATGCAGGTATTTGGCATGGGAGACAGGAAGGTATGGTAAATTGGCATTAGGAGCCATTGGGGATCAATAGCAGTCTGGGAACTGATGGTAGCAACTTTTGGTCTGCGATCCGATGGCAGAGTTCATCAGCCTGGGAGCTGGGAGTGTGGAATTCGGTCTGGCAACTGATGGTGGACTTGAAGGACTGAGTCTACTGGTGGAATAATTGGTCTGGGAACAGATGGTAGCACTATTGGCCTGGAAGCCAATGGTCAGCTCAGGCTGGTAGCCTATGGTGACCTCTGCTAAGGATATCCTGGGCAAGACACAGACTGTTCAGGCAGTATGCTGGAGATGGTAAATTGCAGAAGATATCTGGCAGGTGAAGTGTTAACCAGGGAGCTGGCTAGCAGCAGCAGGAGGACACAGCAGTCTGGATGTCAGGAATCTCGCACTGCGATTCCTGACACCCAGCCTGTAACATTGCATTTAGGGGCAGATTGGCTGGCAGTTTATCGCTCTCTATTTTTTAAAATGTCATGCTTAATACATCTAGCCCTGTATTACTCTCCACTTTAAGGGGCTGTTTTAGTGGCTGCTACTGTATACTGTCCCTGAGGTTGATTATGGTACTTATGCCATAGCAGTTGTCATACCAACTTAAGTCAGTATTTTTCTGCAGTAAATTTCTTTTGTCTTAAGGTACAGTATCAGTTGATGACAAGATGCTGTAAAGAAAATCATCCTTCCAGAAGGGATAGATCTCTGAGTACTTTGGGAAGTATGTATAATACAGGACTCTGCTGTGATGTTAAGTTCATTTAATAACATATCACTATTGAGCACTAATGAGTATATCACATTCTAATAAAGTGGACAATGGCTGCGATACATGACCGTCATCTGTAGCTGATTTTAGGAACTCATTACAGTGACTGACATTTTGCATCAAAAAGATACAAATTTGAACACAACAAATTTTCACACCTACTACCTTTACGGTCCTGACCATTTTTTGCTGATATATTCATTATGGATCTCAAATGTAAAATCTTTCTCTAATGGTCAAAACCATGTTGCAAATCCGGTTTGGCAAATGTAATATGTGCAGTGAGAGTTAGATTTGGGTGAGTTATTTTATTTCTGTGCAGGGTAAATACTGACTACTTTATTTTTATACTGCAATTCTGATTTCAGTTTGAACATACCTCGCCCAAATCTAACTCTCACGATACACACATGTTACATTTGCCCCACATGCAGAGTACATGGTTTTGTCCATTAGAGAAATTATTTGAATAGAGAACCTTACTGCATTACCCCATTAGTACATATATACCCCACAATTCCTTACTATGATATGTCCATTCACACATTCACACAACCTTACAATCTCAAGTGTAAAAACTTGTGTGTCAAATAGAGCTTACTGTATTCCCAACTATACAAGCCACACTAATGCCCTTTCACAGAGGCATTTTTATACCTTTGTGGGCCCCATAGAAAATCTTTAAAGGGTCCCACAGAACTAAGGTGGAGTTGGGGGTCAGAAAATCAGAGGGGGCGGTGTCTGACAGAGCAGAAGGTAGGACCAGACAGGATGAAAAAAGGATGTGTGTGTACATCCTATAAGGATGAAGAAAAATATGACCAGAACTATAGTCAAACGCAGAAACACAGGAGAATCTGCTGTACTCAACATGAGGTACCAAAAAGCAGATCATTTTCTGACAAATACTAGATCATGACTCCAATTTCAGAAAAAATATAGTACACTAGGTTAGATGCAGCAACCAAACCTGCGAAAATTAATTTTTTGGAGGTTTTTCCACATATACACCAAGTTTGGATGCAATGGGCAATGCCATCTTTGAATGACATTACCCTTTAGAAGCCTATGGGCTTCTATTGCATTTCTCTGCTAAGAGGGATCAAATTGGATTGCTCAGCAGACAAATGCACTGTCAGGAGCTGGAGGGTTTGTAAGAGACTGAGGCTTTCTGATGCAGAATAACAGCTGCAATTTACTTATTTAATTAGGCATTAGCATCAGTGGATGCATTTAAGGAGATTCCTGTGAGCCCATCCGTGCCGGTAATAGCTTCCTTAAGCCTTGTTGCCAGCCCCTGGTTTCTGAATCCAGTCTCGGCAGTTGAGTATCCTGTTTCCAGTCTGAGAGATTTTGCTATCCTTTATCTAGTCTGAGTGGATGTGTTCCAGCCTAACAGCTTTCCGGTTTGTCCAGCCGGCCACCTTTTGGAATTCTGGTCCTGTGATGTATACTCCGGTAGTCACAGTCTACATCACTCGTGGTACCGTGAGTCCAGTGGCTTTGCCGCACAATGCGGCAGAAACCGCCTTTCTTTTGTATTATTACTTGACTACGTTCTTATTGCACTTTGCTGCAGAAGCTGCACATTATTGTTTATGTTTTCATAGTACGTTATCGCGACAGTGTCGCATATTAGCGGTTTGCCGCTAGATCTTGGTTGTCCGTGTTATTCGCAGAAGAGCTGCTCATATTTTTATCTTGTTATTATTTTGAGCCTGTTTTTGTTTCTTGTGTTTTTTCAGTTAGGTTTCCTCTTACTTCTGTTGGTACCTAGTCACCCTCCAAAACCTGGTGGCATCCAAGTATGGGGTGGACCTAATTTGCCCTTGAAAGCTATTTTAGGCGGAGACAGTAACCTGCAGGTGCTAGCTGACTTCAGGGTGTGGTAACAGAGTCAGGGTAGGCTCAGGTGCCTCTGTGGCCTTACCACCTTGGTCACAGTGCTACTGTACAGACTGGTATCTGCCAACCATAGTCTTGCCAGCCAGATCTTGTGTTTATCTATCCCTGGGTATCATAACATGGGCATTTAGTACTCTGGGTCAACTTGGAACTCTTTTATATGACTTATCCTCAGCAGAACTGTACTTGCAAATATGTTATAAAGGTGCAAAACCTTTTTGACATTTCAGCAATAAAAATCATCAAAAACTTGGCTCTGGTTTATGTTAACAAATATATGTGGCATAGAATTGACTTTATTGTATCTTCATTGCAATTGCTATTACTATCGAATATTATGAGAAACACGGATTCTGCCTGTATTTGTTATTCTACATTGGCTTTGCAGGTTTCATACTGAATGTCTTCAAAAGAGATCAGTAGCCTAAATTTTCTGCTTGTTATTCTAGATCATATTCCTGCAACAGCTGAACTAAGTGCTTAGTGCATGCTTTTCAGTTCAACATTCATATCTTTCCCTGTTGTGTAATACTAAATAAAATGTTATACTTCCTTTATGGTTCTGTGATCCTTGGTTACAAGTCAGTTCAACTACTAAAAAAATGCTTTTATGGATTATTCATTTACAAGTGATTTACATTAAACGGCTGCAGCAGGTTCCAGAATGCACTTGTTTTTTATCCATAAGTGAAGGACATTTTAGATCACAGTGACATTTGTTATAATAATATGGTAAATAACGCATAAAGGCAAAGTAGTACAAATTTGAGTTCTACTTCTAGATTTATATTTGAAGTAAGGTAATATGAATGTTTCCAATGCTTCACAAACTGCAGTGCTTAATAGCTCCCAAGTGTAATGACGTGCAGTGTTTTACCAAAAGCACATTTTTCACAAGTCTCTGCTTTGCTTCATTAAAAGCGTTCCTTGTCTCTGCAGGTCTTTAGCTGACAGAACTGCTGAGAGAGCAAGTCCATTTTAAATTACTTTCTAAAAAAGATGTTGTAGCTATGATGTACGGATATTAAACTGGGTCACTTTGTTCAGATGCATGATGTGTTTAGTGTTAATATAGCATATTGCAAGTTTCCAAGTAAAATATGCAATGTAGAGTGGCAGAGTAACTAATAAATTTGGTTTATGGCAGAAAAGAACAATGCAACTTAAACATGTTTTTAAATTTTTTTTTCAGAAGTGGCATGATTTAGATGATGGAAAATATGTACCTTATGACCAATGCTCAACTCATAATTCTGTTTACAACATCTAAAAGAACAGAATACTTTTTACCTTATATAACCTTTTTTTTCCCCATTGTTTCAAATTAGAATTTAACCCTTTGATATTTTGCATTCCTCATATAATTGCTGTCTGATGCAATTATCGCATTCCAGTGGTCTATAAGGACCAGATCACAAAGTACTGATGCTTGTATGAGTGGTACCAAGTGGTTTAAAATGATACCCCAGATGAAAAGAGCATTACGCAGTATTGGGTGTTGATGTTAGAGGCAGATTTTCAAAAGACCACAGAAAAGTAGCAGGAAATGAGGCTGTGTCACCCACAGCCTCTCTTATGATGTCGCAGCATCTTCACTGGCCATATATGCAAGATGCATCAAGACCTGCAAGGGTAGCATATGGGCTTGGTTAACTCCAGGAGTGAGCAGTAGCATACTACAGTATACTGTATGTGCTAGTAAAGTCTCATTTATATTATAAAAGGAAGTTACACAATGATGCAGAGACAACTTTATTTTTAAATTAAAATACACATCTGACATCTCTCCCAATAAAAGGTCAAAGGGAAATATGTTTTTTTTTTTTTTTGCTGAGGACCAGTAGATATTAATACTGCAAATAAATAAAATCAGCCAGAATACAGTACTTTAGTATTAGCATATGTAGGTGGGAGCTCAGATGCATTCAGCCAACCTGAAAAGAACACAATAATCATCAGCATTAGTTTTTTCATATTTTGTCACTGATTGAGCACCTTCAATTGATCCACTTGTATATTCATTTTTTGATGTGGGTATTTTATGTCAACATGCCCATATTACACTTTTTGCTTCACTTGTTTCCTCCAACCCCGTTACCCCCCTCATAGGATCATAAAATATGTGATTCTCTACAAACAATTAACACTCTAGTCCTCTCTCACCAAACTTTAAATCAATAGCATCCACATTAAAGTAATAATATTAACACTTAATAGGCATATTTCCACCCAACTAGCCCTGTATTCAAATTAATAGCATTCAAAATTATATGTATAGACTGACAATGTCATTACATTTATATAATTAACATTTAATGAACAGAGATACCGTATTTCTCCCCGATATGCAAATAGAAAATTAATATGATTTCATAGTTAATCAATAACCTATCCCCCATTGCAAAAAAAGCACCACATTGAGTAATTAGTACCCATGTCACTCGCACACTCGGGAGGGGGGGGGGGGTATCTAGAAAACCCTGCTGCCTGACGATGCAGCTGACTGATTAAAACACAGCCCCTTTGCTGCCGGGAACTGCGTCTCATTGCACTGAGGGCACACAGCTGCTGGGCTGGCTGGAGGTAGGGGGCGCTGTACAGAGAGGCAGCCTGCTACAGTTCCTCCCAGGCAGGCAGTGCTCCATGGCTGTGTGAGAAAGCAAGCCAGGAGGGGAGTATACTATTATCTGAACAGGGTGGTGTTATGCTGGGGGGATAAGGGGTTGTCCTGATGTTTGTTTGAGGGTGGAGGATGTATGCTATGTTTACATATTGTGTGTGTATGTTTGGTATGATATGGCACTGTATGTGTGTGTACATGATGTGTGTGTGTGTGTGCTATGGTATGTGTGTGTACATGATGTGTGTGTATATGTATGGTATGGTACTGTATGTGTGTGTATATGATGTGTGTGTATAGTATGGTATGTGTGTACATGATGTGTGTGTGTGTTCCTGATGTATGTACTGTATGTATGCATGCATGCATGTGTCTTTGTGTGTATGTATGCTATGTGTGTACATAATGTATGTTTGTATATGTGTGTACATGATGTATATGTACAGTATGTGTGTGTGTGTATGTATGTTATATGTGTGTGTAGATGATGTATGTATGCTATATGTGTGTTTGTGTATACATGATGCATACATGTATGTGTGTGTGTGTGTGTGTGTGTGTGTGTAAATAATGGGTGGTATGTGTGCATGCATGTGTACATGATATGTGTAGGTATGTATCCTATATGTGTACATAATGTGTGTATGTTATATATGTACATGATGTGTGTGTATGTAAGTATGTGTACATAATGTGTGTATGCTATGTGTGTACATGATGTGTGTATCTATGGTATGTGTTTGTGTGTACATGATGTGTGTTTGTGTGTGGGTATTTGTGTATATATAGATATGTGTATGTACAGACCCCCCCCCCATGAAAATCCCATCCTGCTCTTGCCCCTGCATATTTACCAAAAAGCCCTCCTTCTCCCAAATGAAGCCTGCTTGCAATTGGTAAAACCCATACTGCCCTAGCTTTAAATGTATAGTCCCAGTAGGGAGCCATAAATTAAAAAAACATTCCCCATCAATTATATGAAACAGCTCATATTGTCCAAACCAATAGCCTACTGCCAAAAGATTAGGTTATACTAATAATAGCATATGCCCCCACCCACATTCACCTTCAGAGCATCAGAAATTATGACAAATGTGGGACAGCAAATATTCAATACTTAACATACCCATAGAAAGGAAATCATGACAAATACATATTTGTCATGATTTCCTTTCTATGGGTATGTTAAGTATTGAATATTTGCTGTCCCACATTTGTCATCATTTTTGGGATTTTTCCATAAATCTAATACAACTCCGGACATACTCTTCTTCATAGCTATGTTGAGAATGGATATGGCTATAAGCTGATTGAAGAGCAGCGCTAAGGAAATATACCTATCATAATAATTGAAGAGCAGCGCTAAGGAAATATACCTATCATAATAATTGAAGAGCAGCGCTAAGGAAATATACCTATCATAATAATTGAAGAGTAGCACTAAGGAAATATACCTATCATGATCATTTTAAAACCTCATAAGATATAGTTCAAGGAACAAATATAAAGTGTAATTGACCGTAATGTGTTTATAAGGATCTGAATATGAAGTGTTTTTCACACTTTTTGGAATTGTGAATGTCACTTTAAGGACATTTAAAGGAGAGGGTGGGTGGGGCACAAAGTATCCCTTGAGGGCGCCTATAAATGGGTAACTTTGCTAGAGCAGCGGTTTCGTAAGTAAGGGAGTCAAGCCCAAACAAAAAATATTGAAAGAAGGGGGTGTGTGAAACCGCGCTTTTACCTACTAACATGCAACAGGTGACAGTAAAAAATACATTTATTAAAAATACACTTTAAAATAAATCATATATACATTTATATGACATGGCTGGTACTGAATTTTGTCTTTTTATCATTCAAAATTCAGTACCAGCCATTTCATATAACTGTATATATGATTTATTTTAAAGTGTATTTTTAATAAATGTATTTTTTACTTTCACCTGTTGCATGTTAGTAGGTAAAAGCGCGGTTTCACACACCCCCTTCTTTCCATTAAGGACATTTAAGCTTACAAAAATAGTTTATATAAGATAGTTAATAACCTCTCAGTCCATCTGAAAGTCTGTCAGTGTTTTAGTCATTATTGATGTTGCAATAAGATTTATTATATATGTATATTGTTATTCATTGTTCTGTTTTGTTGCAAATCACCATAAGCCTATGTGATACATTGGTAAAACCTCACTAGCTGCATACTAAATACCTAGGTAGCCTTGATTGCCTCCCCCGTGATTGCACACCTGTAATTAGAAAATCAAACAGGTATAAGATTGACCTATAACAAGGAACTCATTATGAATTGAGAAAGCCTCCCTGAGTGTGGCGAAATGCATTTTTGGGGACTCCTGCCTAAAGCTGACCGGTTACCTGTGGGATTTCCCTTGCCCCATTGCATCAGCCAATTTGGACGGTACCGATTACTGGGTCCCGGTTCAGGAGACATGGACAGTGTCTTTACTAAACAACCCCTCCTGCTTGACTAGTGAGCCGATAGCCCAGGACTTGGGGCTGTTATCCGCTGCACGCATGGCACCTATCAATCACAGTCGTTACACCAGGCATTCCCAACCAAGGTCCTCACGGCACACCAACAGTGCACGTTTTGCAGATATCCAGGCTTGAGCACAGGTGACTTAATTAGTATCTGAGGGATTCTGATTAAACCATCTGTGCTGAAGCCTGGATATCACTAAAACCTGCACTGTTGGTGTGCCTTGCGGACCGTGGTTGGGATTACCTGCGTTACACAATCGCTGTGGCAGACAGTCTCTACTCCCGGCTAAGCCCATTGGACGGTCCCCAGCCTGGAACATAAGAGACGCCGCATGGTAAGACAAGCGGCACTTGATTCAAGCACCTAGTGGTTTGGCACAAACTGTCAGCAGGCATTCCCACAGACGGCCCGATCACCAGCCACGGGCAGCAATGGATCCAGAGCTATATTAAGGTCTAAATGGGCCTGGAGCTGAAAATGATCAAGGGCCTATTATGCGCAATATTAGGGGTTGTGGCAAGCACCTAATAATGTGAGGGGCATGACCAGTGTTCTGGTTGGGTGGTCTGCTCATGGGTGTGTCTGTATTTGTGTAAATACTTTCAACTAATTATATATGCCTGGAAAAGGTAGCGGGCTGACATAAGAAAAATGCAGGGAGATATATTGGCGGGTGCACTCCAAAGGTGCACCCGCAGGATGCCGATGTCCTAATATACTTGCAGGGTGAGGCGATACTCCAGTCATGAATAAAATACTGAAAGTTGAAACTTGGTAGACAACATTTCAGCACCTTTTATGTGGTCACCTAAGTTTACCACACCATATACCCCTTATACAAATCATGCAACACAATAGTAACCCCGATACTTATATGTTAGTTGGGCACCCACTATAGTTAGTACGCTCCTACCCCCACTATACATGTCAGCATGGGGTCAATTTTATATAGTGTGGCGAGCGCAGCGAGCCACCGAGCCCGATTTGTGGCGAGCATAGCGAGCCCCGCGAGGGGACACGGAAAACTAAGCAAATAGCTTAGTGGGCGCCCAACTAACATATAAGTACCGTAACCCCCTTATACTGTACTTGCCTCTTACACATTATACCACATGGAATGAGCCAAAATTCACACTATGGCACACAGATTAAGGCAAAATTCACATTTTGCCACATGGCTTGAGGCTTGAGCCAAAATACACACTATACCAGGCATGTCCAAACAGTGGCCCTTCAGCTATTGTGAAACTACACATCCAAGCATGCCTTGACATCATTTTAGCATTCCCCAATAGCAAAACTGTGGCAATGCATGATGAGACTTGTAGTTTCACAACAGCTGGAGGGCCATAGTTTGGACATGCCTGCACTATACCAAACAGATTGAGCAATAATGCACAATATGCCTCATAAATAGGGGTATTGCGCGCCAAAGGCGCGCATTAAAAATTTACACCATAATGCCCATTACATGTTAAGCCTCACACCATAATCTCCATTACGTATTATGCCAAACACCATAATGCCTATTAAAAATTATGCTACATAAGTGTTGCTTACCTACATGTTCATTGCCAGTGGTTCCATGCTCATTGCCAAGGGGGGAATACATGCTCGCCGTAACTTGGGGACAGCGCCGATGGGCAGAAATGACAGCCATTGACAGCCAAACAGAGAGCAGCGGGCTGCCCAGCTGTATTAAGAGCACTGCATGTCCCGGCTATTTGAAATAATACCCCTTTCACACAAGAAAATGCAGGGACTTACCCGTTAATATTGTCCCAGGATCATGCAGGGACATTCCCGGACTGACCCCTTTTACACCAGCCTAGTCTCTACATTTTGTGGTGTGAGGGGGAGAGAAAACCACCCCCGCCCCCCTTTAAACAACCAGCTATATCTTCAGAACCAACTGACCGATTTACATGTAGGCTTCAATTGATTTTGGTCCCGTGAAAATGGGCCGTTTGGTTCCAGAGAAATCTGTCTTCAAACAACATGAACAGCCAGAAATGAAAAAAAAAATTGGTTTACCCGCAATATCTCTAGAACCAATGAACCCATATGGACCAGGTATCAGATTGAAGGCCCAGCGATTTGGGTTCGACTGAGATCAACCTCGAGCTTCTGTGATGCCGGAGGGGGAACTGGCAGCCGTTGGAACCGGGTGGAGGTCGGAGTTAGCGGGTACCATGTTATTCTATGGGGAAAACGTTCCAGGTTTGCCTGGCGGTATCTCCGGTTCCTGGGGGCTAGCGACACGGGGCTGGGCTCGTTGGAATGCCGTGGCCCTCAGCTACAAAATTGTATTTGGAGCGTGGGCCTGGAGCTGTAGCTCCATCAGGCCCATTGTTAATCTGGCCCTGAATGGATCTGACAAAGGTCCACTTATTCTGAGGATCTTAAGCCCGCAGCTATATTTCTGCTTCTCCTTAAATACCAACTTGTAGATCGGTGTGTGAGTATAATTTACTCCCATAATTATATTCCAACCAACTGGGAGGACATGTACATCTATCCATAAATCTGCAGATTTGACTTTTTCTTGTAGAAAGTACAGCTGTACAATTACTGACCTATTAAACACCCCATGCAGTGAAGCACTTAATAAGCCAGGATCTATTTCAGTATCTGGTTCTTATATGCCCATATTTTAACCAATTAATTGTTTTTGTTTTTCTGTTATTTGCATGCATGCTATTATTTTTATGAATTTATAAACATTGAAAATTGTGATTAAAGTGTTGTTTTGTGTACATACGGCGCCTGATGTTGTTTTCTTTTCTTTTTACTTGTATTTTGTTGAGGGCAGCATCACTCTACCATACGGCAGCCATTTGTATACAGCACAGAACCACTGTCCCTAGCGCTTTAGACCCACTGTTTTGTTTTCATCAGATTATGAGCATTATGTATAAGTGACTTTTTAACTGCACACATGGGAAGGTGCATATAGATGTACCCCATACAGCTAATCTCAATATACCACACAGCATGACATGCCTAGCACAAATAAGCCACAAGGTCCCATGCCATTCTGCTAGTATTGGGCATCTGCTTTTGCTGAAATGCATAATTTTTGCAATGTGATGTGACTAGGACGAGCTAGGAGACTGTGCTGATTAACTTAATATGCAGCGCTAGCATATGTCTATGCTTCTAAGGCCACCATATACAGTGGTGTAACTACTAATTCTGTGTACCCCCCCCCCCCCCCCGAATATTCCGGCAGGGCACCCTCCTTCTCCTCCCCTCTTCCAACCCTGCCTTACCCCGCTGCATGCGGCGTCCCCCGCCAGTCTTGCCTGCGGTCCCGGCGCTTCCCGAACTCCTGTCCTCCTGGCTCCTGCTGCTATTGAAAACTGAGCATTACAAAATGGCTGCCCCAAATAGCAGACCATTTTTGAGGATGCTAGAGGAAAGCCGAGGTCCCAGCAGGCATAACAATAGCCCTGCAGACCCCTGGCACCCACAATTTCTCAGCACCTCCCCGCTACCACAGGGTCTGTGGCACTATAGTTACGCTGCTGACTGCATTACACATTATATACAGATTCAAAGACTAAGGGCCAGATGTACTAAGCTTCAAAAGTGATAAAATGGAGAGTGATAAATAGCCAGCCAATCAACTCCTACCTGTCATGTCACAGACTGTGCTTGAAAAATGTCAGGAGCTGATTGGCTGGCTGTTTATCAATCTCCATTTTATCACTTTTGAAGCTTAGTACATCTGGCCGTTAGTCACAAATGAATATGCAAGTGCCGCTTATCAAATTAGGCAGAGTCTCCTGGTGCATCATAGTTACATCACATTGCAACTAAGGCACATTTTGGGAAATAAAAAAAAGTCACCCAAAGCTTGCAGAGTCTTATGGAACATGGTGTACTGAGAGGGTTTGTTTGGCATGATTGCAGAAATAATGACACATATGACTGCCAGTAGGTACTGTATCATATTCACAATGCAATTTTCACAATGCACTAGAAACCAGTACAATTCTGGTGAAGGTGGTGGGGGCTTTGGTGAGTAATTTGCTTTACTGCTGCCTTGGGTGGCTGAGGGGAGTCTGAACAGGAAGGAAGAGAGACCATGCTTAGGAGTGTATGAGGGAAACATCTACCCCAACAATGAGTTTCGTATTTCTGTCAAGGAGCTAAGGAGAAGCTGTTGAATCATGGAGAAAGCTGTTCTACCGACATCCTTATGCTGCTATAGCTGTACAAGGAGAGGGTGAAAACTCACAGGAGATGCTCAAGCTCAAACATTCTCACAAGCAATACTACCATTAGACTAGCTCATGCACACTGATTAGCTGCTGACTGTGCAGAAGTAACCATATAAAGTTGATTCAAGTTTATATTGTCAATAGGTCAACTTAACATGATATTGTTGATATGCTTTAGGTCGACATAGCCAAAAGGACGACAGGATCAAAAGGTTGACATTCCAAAAGTCAACACAAATAGGGTCATTAGAAATTGTATTTGTTTTTTTAGTTATTTCTTAACTAAGACTACAATTGGGAATAGTAACTGTATGCCACAGTAGTGGTGCTCGCCACCTTGGCCAAAGCATGGGGAGTGAATCAAGCCAGCAAGGGTACATGATTTTCTGATTCTGGTCATAGATGATATAACATACAAAATGTCACCCACACAAAAAAGTGTCAATCTTTTTTATTCATTACAGATGGTGTAATGGTTAGCATTACTGCCTCACAACACACTGAGGTCATGAGTTTGATTCCCACCATGGCCCCAACTGTGCAGAGTTTGTATATTCTCACTCAATCCAAAAATATACTGGTAGGTCAATTGGCTCCCAACAAATGAACCCTAGAATGTCTGTGTGTGCGTGTACATGTGGTAGGGAATATAGATTGTAAGCTCCACTGGGGCAGGGAATATTCTCTGTAAAGCGATGCAGAATATGTGTGCGCTACATAAGAAACTGTAAATAAATAAATTATGCCAACCATTTCCATGATGATATTTTGACCCTGTTAACTTTTTTTACAGTTTACCTTTTGACTCGTGCAAACCATATGGGGTCAGCCTAATAACTATCTATCTAATTATGTAGATCTTCTATACCTCTCCCCTAAAATATATAGAACAATTAAAGTGCAAAACAAAGCACTTGTATTAATTTAGTATTTACATTTCATAGCAAGTTACGAGCATACAGAGCAAGCTTATGGATATGGAGGGTCGCCTCTGAAGGAACAATGTAAGATTTGTTGGCCTGCTGGAGAAGGAGGAGGGCTCTTCACCTGAATTGTTTCTGGAAAACTTGCTCCTTGAACTATATAGGAAAGATTCCTTCACTCCTCAGTTCGCAGTGGAGAGGGAGCAAAGGATTCCCACTCATCCACTTCCTCCTGGAGCCCCTCCTCGAACATTTATTGCTAAATTCCTACACTATAAAGACAGGGATGCGGTCCTTCAGCTGGGCCGCACCAAGGGCCCCATGCTCAGAAATGGCGTGACTATATCTGCTTTCCCAGACTTCGCGGCGGATGTACAAAAAGAAAGGGCCTTGTTTGTTCCTGTGTAATGTAGGCTGCAGGATTTGAATTTAATGCTGTTCCCGGCTAGGCTGCGGGTAGTGGTGGACAGATAAACAAAAGTTTTAAACAATCCCCAGGAGGCAGTGGCTTGGCTGGACCAGTTCGCGCCTGGTGCTAGAGAGTTGGCTCCGACCTGACCAGGGAGCTCCCTTGCATTGGTAGCTATTATTTGCTGCTGTTTTTGTCTCTCTTTCAAAGTTGTTTTTTTTTTTCATATTTTTGGCTAAATAGCCTTTCTAGTGGGGGGTATTACACAGCTGTCTATGTATGGTACAAGAAACACTCCTCTCTATCCAACTATTCAAAAATTAAAAACCATAAACAAATTGTTCCCAATCTAATATGACTTAGACAATTCCCATTAGGACTATCAACTGATTGCATCTACACTATATTGCATCTATAATCTGGGACAAGGGTCTTATTCATTCAGAATGGGGTGAATTTGGCCCCTTTCCAAAGTTTTTGGGTCTGTGCATGCTCAGGAATCTATTTGCGCATGTGCAGACCCCAACAACATATGGCTTCGGCGATTTACACACTCACTAGGCCATTCATTGTGGGGAGGAAAGGCCGGGAGCAGACGGGGCGGTGACAGCGGTGAGCCATGGGAACACTCAACATTTTATCCCCATGAAAATACTGGGTGTTCCCATGGGTATGCAGGTGGGACATTTCCTGCCAGGGGAGGGTGGCTGACATCACAAGACATCAATCACCCACCCCATCTTCGTTGTTGCTCTCACAAATAAAACTCAGTTTTCACTTACTTCTATTTGTGAAGGTAGGATAAATCATTTGAGCTGTGACCATTGAATGATTTCTCCTGCTAGTGGAGGCATGCAAGAGGATGTGTTCTCATTTTACTGTACATCCCCTCGCATGTTACCAAGAGGGATTGGCGGGGGGGGGGGGGGGGGCGAGCATTTGTATGGACAGCGAGTGGGCTTTCAGGCACTCGGTAGGCTGTGATATTTGCAGCTTATTGAGAAAACCTAAATCAGGCCCCAAGTGTGGAACTTTATTCATTTTTAATCGCACATGGAATAGGAAAATAGAAACTTTTAGATGGCAACTGCTATTATTATTATTATTATTATTATTATTATTATTATAAACAGTTTCTTATATAGCTCAAAAATTTCATGTCACTTTTCAATTGGATACAGTGATAAAACAAACTTGATAGTTCCTACTGAGAGTGGTAGGAAGGCCCTACTGGCAAGCTTACTGACAATCTAATAGATAATAATAAATAATATAAAAATAGGTACTCTTTACTTAGAAGGGCGCCCACGATTTTGATCGTGGGCATCGTTAGTAAAAAATCTCGGGCATTGAATGCACTAAAAAATCGGTTGCGATCAACCGACGAGATGCCCGAGATTTCCCATAGGGAACAATGTTAAATGTCTCAATTGACCCAATTTTCCTGTTCAATGCCTCAATTGACCCGATTTTTCCATAGGAAACAATGTTAAATGGGCCACAGAGGCCAAATAGGCACCCTGAAGTGTATAATGGCCACCCGAATTGTTAACGCCACCCCACGATCAACGTCAACCCGATGCGTGGCGAGCGCAGCGAGCCCGCGAGGGGCGGCGGTACGCGTCCTACGACCTTTTCATACCCCCACTATCCACGTCGGCGTGGAGTTGAGAATAGAAAGTGTGGCGAGCGCAGCGAGCCACCGAGCCCGAAGCGTGGCGAGCGCACGCGGACAGCTGTGAAGCCCGCGAGGGGACGCGGATACCTGTGAAGGTATCCGCGTCCCCTCGCGGGGCTCGCTGCGCTCGCCACGCTTCGGGCTCGGTGGCTCGCTGCGCTCGCCACACTTTCTATTCTCAACTCCACGCTGACGTGGATAGTGGGGGTATGAAAAGGTCGTAGGACGCGTACCGCCGCCCCTCGCGGGCTCGCTGCGCTCGCCACGCTTCGGGTTGACGTTGATCGTGGGGTGGCGTTAACAATTCGGGTGGCCATTATTCACTTCAGGGAGCCTATTTGGCCTCTGTGGCCCATTTAACATTGTTTCCTATGGAAAAATTGGGTCAATTGAGGCATTGAACAGGAAAATCGGGTCAATTGAGACATTTAACATTGTTCCCTATGGGAAATCTCGGGCATCTCGTCTGTCGCATCGCACCTGATTTTTTAGTGCATTCAATGCCCGAGATGGCCGAGATGGGCGCCCTTCTAAGTAAAGAGTACCTAAAAATATCTACAGTCTGTAGCTTGAGCATCAAAAGAAAAACAAAGTAACACATGATTGTTTTAATTTTTTTAATAATATTTTATATACTTTATGCAAGTGATAAACAGACAATGAAGAGGGACATCTTTAAAGTGGCTTCAAAGTCATCCAACCATAATTATTCCATGAGTCTGCAGCAATCTGTTTTGTGAATATTTCGAATACGTCTATTCTACAATGCAGATTACTTTCGAGTGATTGAATATTTCTCGGAACAAATGTTGATTTTATTGCATACAAACACGAGGCTGATACAAGCTGGCTGTTATGTATTATGTAAAATGATCACAGAAAAGTGTTTTGAATTCTAATAATTTAATTGTAGAGGTCATATTGGAACTCATGCATAATAAAGAGTATATTAAAAAAAAAATTATGAAAAGCTGTCACATAATTTCATACATTTTCTATCAGATTCTTCATCAGATTTTCAATATATTATATTTTCTGCTAACCTTTAAAGATATATTTGATAAGTGCCAGAACATATATGTATTATGATTTTTTTTAACTTCTGTTTATGTTTTTCTTTATAGTTTTGCAGTGGGGTGGAATAACCTATAGTATAGTCAATACTCTCATCATCTCTATACCCACATAAGCATAGACTACAGTATTTCAGAAGTAGATAAGTTAACTGACCTTGAGGGAGGCAACAGCACATTACAGAGTAGTCAGTAAAAATAAAAACATATTTTGAAATATGTACTGTTCAACTATTACTGCTCTAGTGGATCCTGTTTCATCAAACATCAGGGAAGTGTTTGTAATGATCATTGAGCACTTTGGCAATGTCGTACATAACGCTCAATGTGTTTATGTGAAAAATTCTCAAAGCAAAAATGAAAAATTATCTCCAACAATCTGCAGAGCCTGGTGAATTTAAACATTGAGAAGACATAGCTTATATTGTCATAATGGAGAAAAGACAAGCGATTATGAATTAGTAACCAGTGCATTATCAAACATCAACTGCTATGCCTAGCATAAGAGAAATAAAAATAATAATTTAAACATCCAGGCATTTTTCCGTTTTACCCTGCCTACTGTACTTAGGAGATGAATTAGAAAAATAAGTGTGGAGGGATTGATGATATAATCATATCATTAATTCAGCAGAGTAAATATGTTGACATGACCCACCAATGCATAAATTAAAGAATTTTGTTTTACCTTATCTACAATTTGAGAATTTTCAGAGAGCTTTTGAAATTCAAATCCATTTCATCAAACACAATAAACAATCCACTCTAAAAAAAAGTTCAAGCACCTCTATTAACCCTTTGAGTGCCGACATTCTGTTATTTTAGTATAAATAGATACAAATACAGCCAAGTCAATTAATTGAAGTTTAGTTAAATATTGCACCCAAAAAAACAAGGCAGTCATTATCAGACAGTAAATGGATAATCCTATGTTTGCTCACTAGTATATTGCAAAACACATAGCTAATCAAGAAAATTAGATCTTAGTACAATGATGTTTTAACCAAAAAACTAGACTTTAGCACTAAGCTGTACCAGTCCTGCCAGACATGGATTTGCTCTATTGTTTTACACTTATATTTAAAAAAGTTAAATTATTAATTTAACTATATGTAAAAAAAAGTAATTTTTTTTACAAAGATGAAATATGTTTCTTTTAGCTCAGTAATACAATCAGGTGATCTTTGAAGCTGGATAACAATGTAGTAACCTTTTCCCATCCATTCTTTTTTCATGGCCACAAGGGTGGGACTATGTGCAAAAAATTCACGATCCACACTATGCAAACTTTATCATCCAATTAGGAATAAGGAACTGGAGTTTTTAAGAGGAACAATCTGTTTTATTTATTATTGTTATTATTATTTATTAACAGGTTCTTATATAGTGCACACACATTCTGCAGCACTTTACAGAGAATAATTATAAGCAAAAACACATACCGAATTAAAGCACAAGACAGTTTAGGACAAGTACATGGTAAATATGGATAGTTGCATCAGGGGACAGGACACTGCAGCAATCATCAGGGTGGCAGAGGTTTATATATTCTAAGAAAGGCACATGAGGAGAGAGGGCCCTGCCCGTGAGAGCTTACATTCTAAAGGGGAGTGTTAGACTGACAGGGGTGACACAGAAGGGAAAGAAGTGAGCATAAACAGGTTAGGATGAGAGATGGTTAGGTTTTATGCAGGAGGGTGGGAAGAGGACAGGGTCATCCAAGAGTAGATAGCAGAGAGACAGTTGGAGATATGAGTGAGGATAGAGGGAGAGAGATCAGGAAAGGAGTGGTAGATTTCAGTATTATCATCATAGATGTTATAGTGGAAGTCGAGCGAGCAAATAAGCTCACACAGAGAGGACGTGTAGAGATAGAGAAGAAGAGGGCCAAGAAAAAAATTTTGGAGGACACCTACTATCAATGGAAGAGTAGGAGAGGTGAAGTCATTAGAGGTACAGTTTGGCATTTTCAAAACTGACAGTGCAAATACAAGAATAAACAGTGATAGTAAAAGTTGTTTGCAGATGTAAAAATTATGATATTATTTATTTATTTATATATTATGGTTTAATAGCCAGATTAAGCAGCCAGAGGTAGTATGTTGTGAGAATGAATTGAACTCATTCAAAGCAGTCTTTGGTTTTCTCAGTTGTTGTTTTCTGTCCTTCTGTTTCACTTCAGTGAAGTTCTATTTTTTTTTGTTTTATTGTGTTTAGCTACTATGATGTGTGCTGACTTAAGCTATTTAAATCTATGTATCCAACTATGTAAATCAGATGTCCTCAAACACCAGACTGCTTTCTGTCCCCAACTCCTATCATCTATCTGGAATTTGAATTTACATAAATAAATAACAGCAAAGAATAATCTGAACAGTACCATATTGGTATGTGTGATAGCTTAGACATACAGTATGCTACTAGTCATTTCAAATTTTACATTTTAAACATCAACATTTAGAATTCCATCTGCACTTATCATTACTTCTTGCAGCTTCTCAAATCTCTTCTATTGCTTCTTTGAAGAACCATTTTCATAGCCAAGGGTAAAAGCTGTTTTTTGTCAAAATGCAAAACACATACAGTAAATGTGTCATCTGTGGATCTCTATTGATGGAACGTTCTGCAGTGACCTTATATTGACCTTGTATATGTTAATAAAGTAATTCAATTCTCATGTCAGACAAATCCGTTCAGTGTAGCCAAATCTAATTGAGAAATCATTACTGGCTCCTCATAGCTAGGATCTATCTTATAAAAAAAAAAATTATTTCAATATTTTTCTCTTAACTGCTTAAGTTAAGTGTATTTATTTGTACAACTAGTTTGGCTAACACATTTCCTTTTGGGCATTCCCAATCTTCAGTAAGCCATTATGTACATAAATTCAAGATAATTCACATCAATAATATGTCCTGCCTGCAGACATCTTTTTGCATCACATAATAGCGGGGCAACAGTGTTAAACCAGCAAAATGAAGAAAGGTAGGAAAAGTTTGTTTCTATTGTGGTGATGTGATGTTTACTGTTTTATATTTTTTATATGGTACTTTTCATTAATTTTCTTTTAAAGGGCCTCATATCTAAAACAAGAATTGTAATGTAGTGACATAACACATGAAGTATATATTGGCTCAGAACATCCCAGTTCAGTATATGTATCACATGGTATAATAGTAAAATACCATGTTCATTTAATATGGTAATGCAGTCTAAGAAGAAGTTATTGGGAATCCTCACACATATAAAATATCATAAAATATAACAATTATAATGTAATAAATTATTATGTTGGAACACGTCAGCAGAAGGAACAGCACATAGCATTACTATGTATAGCCCTACCCATTTCTTATTAATTCAGAGTCCACACATATTGAACATTGTGTTTTAAGTGAAATGTATTCTGGAAGTGGTATGCTAGCACTTGATTTTCTACCTAATACTGCAACTGAGCTACCATATACATTGGAAACAACTATACTATATTTATAGAATTAAACTCTGGATTGATATAAATAATTTGCACAGTGAGATGTGTGGGACGGAGCCTCGAGTAGGTTCTCCCTTCTGGCCCCAAGATGAGGAATGTGGTGGTACGCCTGTCAAACTGTACTGTAGGTATACTAAAGTGACCTCATGGAGGACAGAACCATCACATGGAGAAGAAGGGCTAAAGCTAATACATAGCAATGTTTCACAGCATCAAATTACAATTTATTATTAAAGTATTAATGCAAAACAAAATTGGTTTAAACAACAAGAAAATGTTTTTGTTTTTTTTTGTTATTTTTTTCCACCCTGTCTTAAATGTTGGAGCATACTGTAGTTATTTTTTTCTGGATCCAAACAGATTAAAAACCTACCAGTGATTATGGATGCTCATTCAACACCACTTGTCTCCATCTATAGACTTCTTTCAGACTGGTATTATTGTTTTTAAATAAATATTTAAATAAATATTTATATAGTGTAAATTTCCTTATCAGAAACTTATAACACTTTCACTTGCTCCTATCTGTTGATATGTTACTAAGCTTCCATTTTTCAGGAGTTAAGAAACCAATAACATCCACTGTGAATTGACAGTGGTTTCTCATCTCAAAATACAGGATTTAGAACATTTTAAACCTTGCAAACAGAAACCGCAATGCAAGCCCATTTTTCAAACCATATCTTGCCACAAAACAGATGAAATCCACCTCAAATATACAATGACATAAAAGTCTACACAGACTAACAGGACCTATACAAGCTTGTTTTATATAAACAAATGCAAAATATTTACAAAAAACTAAGTGTCGTTCCCCCTCCATAATATTAACCAGCCCTGGTCTACTAACCCTAGTAAAAAATAAGGGGAAAAAATTGCACAAGATCCCACTATGGTGAAGGCTATAGCAGGAAGACAAGCATTGTGCCATCTCCCTGCCGTAATGCCAACTACAAGAGCCCTAGGCTGGCCATGCCAGAGATTATATTTTAAAATTAATACTTAGAACATTTCAATGTAATAATGCTTGTTTTGAAGCCATTCTTATTTGCTACATACTAAACAAATTAGTTACAAAAATTGTTGTACAGGCTACTATGAAGAAAATCCTGTATTCATAACAATAATATAATCAATAATTATTTAAACTGTATTGGAAAAATACGTATTGCTATAAGCTAGACATCATCGCTCCTGAACTATTTTCCTTAAAGTTTCCCATTAAACCCATCATAGAAGAAACCAATTGGATTTTAGTAACTACAGTACTACCAGAAACTATTTGTTTTGTTATTCAAATGTTGGATTAAATAAAAAACTATAATTACCATCTGTGCCTTAGTTTGTATTATTGGATGTAGGCTTTTTTTATTTTATGACTATAGTAATAATAATAGTTAATTAAACACCAGATGCATTGGTGAGTTTGTGCATAGATTAATCCTTAGGGGTGCTTCCATTAAATTACATTTTGCAGTACAACCTTTAGTACACAATTACATTAAATATTAGCCAATACATCTTACTAATGTTTCACATAACGTGCTACAAGCCAAGTGTATCCATGATCTTTTAGTTTAAAACAAAGGGCATTTGAGGATATTCAGTGGTAAAAACAAATAAATCTTATTTCTCTTGTACAGTAATGCCCAGTTCTTACTGTAGAGACTTTATAATAAGATGTTTAGTTTACCTTGTGGAATGTTTCACCGTGGGTAATTGAAATTCCTAACAGATAAATTGTTTTATATGTGAAACAATATACAGTATGCATCAAACTCATTCTAATAGTTCTAATACTGTAGTTTATAAAATATGTACTTCAGATGGATAGATAGGTTGTAACAACCACATATTACCAAACAAAATAATGCTCTTCACTTAGGAACTAGAATTGATTTACAAATGCCTAAAAAGATTGATTGCAATTATCAGTGTTAATCCACTATTGACAATGATTGTGTTTTAAAAATATCCATAATGTGGAATATCAATTCTAATGTAAACTCTCATTAAAAACTCAAGTAACCATTAGGATGGGGACAAGTAGATTCTCAGTTCTAATTGTGCTTTGGCGGTATGCTGTGAACTGAACAGGTGATGATAATAACAATATACCCTTTTGTATTTCATTACACATAATTACTTTTTTACTTCTTTGTAGTACTTACTAAAAGCAATCCAGAAATAAAGGAACCGTAACAAACAAGTAAATTTTTTTTTAAAACAAACCATACATTTCTGGCTCTACAGAAGCACTGATGTGCTATAAACAAACTGTAAAGGTGCTCATACACTTATCCAATTTTGGGCAATTTTACCAGTTCCTGATGGATTGGGGTGATAAATCGGCCCAAATTTGATGCTCGTGATGTTCCCCTCGCATCTGATGCGTGGTCCAGTGCATATTGGACCTGAACTTGAGGTTGAACCTGCTGACTGTCTGACCTCCAACTTGCCCACCCTCCCTGTGGTGAGGAGCGGGGTTGCATACAATAAATTGCATATGAAAGGACTACATGCAATGTATCGCATGCGATCCTGCTACTCAGAAGGCCCAGGGCAGCTCACTGCTGCTATACATCAGAGCAGTGTATGGGCGCCTTAAATCTCAGAACAATAATCTTGATATAGAAAATGAAAAGCCATCTTATAAAGCACAGCTTTAGTTATCCGCCTTTTCCTGGGGTATATTTACACCTCATAAATATAAAACAGAACTCACAGCCAGTGAACAGCATGGTGGCTTTACATGACTATGAGTTCTGTTTTATATTTATGCCGTTGGGAAGCTGTGGCTTGTAAAGTTGCCACTTTGTAAATAATGCCTAAAATCTATTTTCTATACTGGCCCACTAAAGAAGATAAAATGTTCCTTGCTACAGTATATTGGGAACACCTAGAGCCAGATGTAATGCAGTGAGGATGCGGCATCCGTGAAACATGCTGGCTGAATTCTGACTTTTTTTAAAGAGGCAATCATTTTGCCTAGTAAATGACAGCCCCTTTAAATAAAAACTCTAAGTTTGGCTGGTATCTTGCACAGCCATTATAATCTCACTGCATTACATGCGGCCCCTTATCTGTATTCCTTTGACTATTCAAAATCCTGCAGTTAAACATCATAATGTTTGATATATAGGAACATTTGTGTTGACAGAAAATTAAAAACTGTTTATTCATTTTGACCAGTAAGATTTCCCTTTATTTACAAGTTCCCTTTCATTGTTTAGAATGTGATTTCATAGACTATTTATGATACTTGTTTCCTAGCACGGCACCACCGATTTTGATTGTGAGCATCGCATCGGAAAAAATCGCGTCGATCGCATGCCAACCAAATCGAATGTGATGCGATCAACGCGTTTTTGCATTGATTTTAATGTGAAATGCCCCAAAACACCCCCTTTGTATAGAAACCGCCCCTGATGTTTGAAATGGCCCCCAATTTTAACGCCACCCCGCTATAGACGCCAACCCGAAGCGTGGCGAGCGCAGCGGTACGCGTCCTCCGACCTTTTCATACCCCTACTATCCACGTCGGCGTGGAGTTGAGAGTAGAAAGTGTGACGAGCGCAGCGAGCCACCGACCCCGAAGCGTGGCGAGCGCAGCGGATACCTTCACAGGTATCGCGGCCCCTCGCTGGCTTCACAGGTATCCGCGTACGCTCGCCACACTTTCTATTCTCAACTCCACACTGACGTGGATAGTAGGGGTATGAAAAGGTCGAAGGACGCATACCACCGCCCCTCGCGGGCTCGCTGCACTCGCCACGCTTCAGGTTGGCGTCAATAGTGGGGTGGCGTTTAAGATTGGGGGGCCATTAACCATGTTTATTACACATATTCAATGTGAAATGGGCCATATTGGCCCATTTAACATTGTCACCTCTGTGAAATCGGGTTGATCACATCGCGGGCCATTATAATGGCCCGCTACAGACGCGATCAACCTGATTTTCACTTTAACATTGTTCCCTATGGAGAAATTGCGTTTATGGCGTCGGTCGCATCGCGGCACCTTATTAGGGGACGCGATGGACGCGATCAATGCGATTTTCACTTTTACCGGCAAATGAACCAGTTAAAGACATAAAATCGGGTGCATCGCGTCCATCGCATGCCTTAAGTACCTTAACTTAAGGCATGTGATGTACCACGACAGGCGTCGTGCTAGGAAACAAGTACCCTATTTATTACTCAGCGTATTTTGATCTCTGAAGAAGGTAGACTTTGTATACTGTGGTATATTATATTATATTGTATCTGTTAAGTTTGAAACAGAAAGATTGTATAATTGGATAACTTGGGCAGTACGGATGGTGTAATGGTTAGCATTACTGCCTCACAGCACTGAGGTCATGGGTTTCATTCCCACTATGGCTCTAACTGTGCAGAGTTTGTATATTCTCCCCGTACTTGCGTGGGTTTCCTCGGGGTACTCCGGTTTCTTCCCACAATCACAAAATATACTGGTAGGCTAATTGGCTCCCAACAAAATTAACTCTAGAATGTTTGTGTGTGTACATGTGGTAGGGAATATAGATTGTAAGCTCCACTGGGGCAGGGACTGATGTGAATGTTCAAATATTCTCTGTAAAGTGCTGCGGAATATGTATGCACTATACAAGAAACTGTTAATAAATAATAAATAAAATAAATAACTTAGATATTAAAAATAGATTATGAGTCTTGCAGTACTGACTATGAAATATAAATACTATTTTAAATGTAAATCATATTTTTCTGATAAGTGGTGAATGACATGTAATGTTTGGAGTAATCACAAGCTCTCTAGGTGCTTCTGGGATTTCCAGTCATTCAGGTTTACTTCAGGTGAGCAGAGAGTCCAGAGATAACTCAATCCTAGACCTGTAAATTATGCTCATGTCTATCCCCAGGCCAGGTGATGGTATCATAGCTTGTGCTGTTATTACTAACTTTGCACATTTTGAAACTACAAATCCCAGGAGCTCCTGCTCTGTAGTATCTGCCAAAGGCATCAGAGATTTTCTGTCAAGGCAATATGCTGGGGACCTACTGGCCTTCTCAAGAGTGATCAAGCCTAGTCTTGTATCTAAGCCCTCGTGCCAGTCAAGACAAATCCAGTGGTGTTAAAAAATAAAGTACTGTAAGAATAGTTTAAAAAAATTATTATAAAAACAATGACTACATAAAAATTATGTATAAGGTGTGCCCAAATGAAAAGGAGACTTTTTCTGTAGTGGCATTGTATCTAATCGCAGTCAGTTAATGTGTTTGATGATAGATATATGTGCGTTTTTCCCAGTTGCGCATGTGTAATGAATGGCTTCGACCCTCAGTTTCTTTATTCCTGGAAAGTTGTTTTGCGTGGACAGATGCATGATGGATTCCTCCACATCAGTTCAAAGGGCTGTTATCAAAATTCTTTGCGCAGAAGGTGAGCATGCTTCAGAAATTTATCACAGGATGAAGGTACCCGTTCGCATGAGGCCGCATAGAGGTTACATCGCACACCCTCTATTTGGTTCTTCTGGTGATGGTGGGGGGTCTACGCATGTGCATTGGTGACGAGAACACAGCTCAGTAACATGATCCAGCTACAGTATATGGAACTCAAGGGAACTCATGTTAACTTCATAAAGGAGACACAGGACGAAAGAGCATCAAACCTGGAATCATGAAATTAAAATTTCAAGCCTGAGGGTCAGAAATGGGATATCAGAATAACCAACACCAGAGATGCATGAACCTGGAACCCAAGCCTTAAACTGGACTTAAAACCCAAAACTAAGAAACAGTTCAAACCACTGGATGAACCAGTCATAGAAACTGGAACCCTGCACCCCAGACCATAGCATTGAAACTGGATAGTTAAAAATCAGGAAAATCCCCAAAATATAACATATCCAAAACAGGAGATGCCAGCCACCAAGCTAGCCTGGAATAATAAGCAAGGGATTAACTGGAAGCCTAATGGGCACACAATACTGGGCAATCCCGGAGTGGAAAAAGACACCAGGGACAGGAGGCAAAATGAGAAGCACAAGATTCAGACATGTTTTTTCCTTCATCCTCTATAGGCATTAGGTGAATTTTGCAGCAACTCAGTTACTGTAGATAATAACAAATGGGAATATGGTACTTTAACAATGTGCTGTACTCAGAAGCAGATTTAAATAGGACATGGTGGAAGTCCATAGGCTGCCTAAAACATGCTAACATGGTGGCCACACAAGTATTGGAATAAGGAGTTACACAGAACAATCCAAGATAGCTGCACCCATGTAGGTGGCCTGTATGTTTACATTACCTACTGTGGTAAGTGGAGATGCTGCTGAGATACAGGAGATGTGAGGAGAGCAGTGATGTGGCAACTATGAGTATGTTAAGTGAGACAAAGACCAAAAAGTGACACTATTTCTGCCTGATCTTATATGTTTGTTTTTACACTCCACATTATGTAGAAACTGGATACTTTTTTGTTGTACTTTCAATAACAGATAGTGTTTTCTGTTTATAACACCTACAGATTAGTGCTGATGCTTTAAATACAACCAAAACTGGAAAGTTAAATTATAAACGGTCAGTTAGAAGTATAGGTAATGTCACTTGTGTCACGCCTGCGGATTGGTGGACCCAGGAGTGACCTTGATGGCTAGCTGACTACCAATGGAAAAATCTCAGAAGCAGGTAAATCTGATGAAGGATGTTTATTGCACAATGGAAATAATGGTACAGATGATTACATTGAGGAAAGATGAGTATCAGATTATGTAATAGTCTTTGGGGAAGCTAGGGAGAATAACTGGAGCTGGGAGAAGTCAACAGGGGAATTGGCCCGGACACCTGGAAGTTGTAACTGGAGGTGTAAAGGTACGGGGGAATGGAGGTACACAGGTGCTGCCAACTGGGACCGATGCAGGCGAGACACAAGGTAGATGAAGATGAGGCACAGGTGCCAGAATCACGGAGCTGATGTGAGTGAAGCACAGGTGCCGGAAGTACAGAGTTGATGCAGATGAAGCACAGGTGCCAGAAGCACAGAGCTGATACAGATGAAGCACAGGTGCCGAAAGCATGGAGTTGATGCAGACGAAACACAGGTGGCGGAAGCACAGAGTTGGTGCGGCAGAAGCACAGGTGCCAGAAGCACGGAATTGTTGCGGCAGAAGCACAGGTGCCAGTAAATGAAGGTCAGTGGTGCAGGTAACAGGTGACCACAGGTACAGGTAACAGGCGACCACAGTTGCAGGTAACTGAAGTTCAGCGGTGCAGGTAACAGATGAACACAGGTGCAGGTGAATGAAGGTCAGCGGTGCAGGTAACAGATGACCACAGGTGCAGGTAACTGAAGGGCAGTGGTGTAGGTAACAGGTGACCACAGGTGCAGGTGACAGGGTTTGCACCAAGGCTGGTGGCTGAAGGTGCACGGGACCTTGCAGCTGGGTTTGCACCTGGGCAAATGGCTGAAGGTGCACAGGAGCTAGTAGCATGGGTTGCACCAAGGCAGGAAGCTGAGGGTGCCCAGGAGCTTGCTGCCAGAGTGGTTCAGAGAGAGCGCCTACAGCATGGAGCTTAGTAGCAACAGTGCCTCCATATCTGAGAGGATAACCCCTTAGAGAAGCACTGATTGGGCAGCTGGGTGATTGGGAATAGCGAAACCTGGAACAGTCTCTAAATGAGCCCAACATGGTAAACATGGACCTGCATGATTCCATTCCACTGGTAACTACAGAGTTAATGGCTGAATCAGAACTCACCCAGGTGCTCATTACTAGCACAGGCTCAGGACACATGATAACCTAGCTGCAGCAGGCTGGGCTACACAGGACTGAAAACCAGGCGTGACAGACCAAATACACAGACTACAGGCAGGATTGTGCAATTTGTAATTATGGTGGAGTGTCTAAGGGGAATGCAGAAGCTATGTTTGGTAAGATATATAATGTATTATCCATATGACTACTGTTGATAAGAAAACTTTGTAATGTCTATGGCTTGAGAGTATTTTTTATAGACTTGATAGAAAATTGTCCCACTTTCTGGACTTCTTTTTGTCATTAAACCAAAGAATGGTCAGCAAACCATAGACTGGGACATGGAATATGTGCAGATACTGTAACAAAATAATAGCCAAAAATTTCCAAGATCACTTACAGTAAAAAATTCTTACATAGCAAAATGTAAAGGAATAAGAGGATGTTTTAAAAACAGGATATAGGAATACAGGAATTATGAAGTAGTGAGAAGAGCAGAGCAGGGCCAGATTAATATAAATATATAACATCAAAACATCAACCTTTAAGTGGCCTTGGCACCCGCAAGATGATATTTAAGCGTGCAGTTTGCCTTTTCACCAATATATATATATATATATATATATATATATATATATATATATCAGCAAGATGAAAGCACTCAATGTTCCTAAAAGAATGAACTGCCCAGGTGCTGAAATGGTCGGAGGACATCCGATACGTAGTTTACAACAGGGAACAACAGCACTCTCGGGTCTTTCAAAGTACGTAAATAAAGCAAGGACACGGAGGTCTCTTAAGCAACGTTTCGTGCTTTAATGCACGTCATCAGGCTCCAAGCCACGAAACGTTGCTTAAGAGACCTCCGTGTCCTTGCTTTATTTACGTACTATTGAAAGACCCGAGAGTGCTGTTGTTCCCTGTTGTAAACTATATATATATATATATATATATATATATACATATATATATATATATATATATATATATATATATATATATATATAGCAGGGGAATGCCCCTGCACTCTGGTTGTCCAAACGGGCTTCTTGCTGTGTGTGCCTTCTCGTGGCCAAGCAATATGGAGAGATAGGAGCGGCACTTCACAGACTGTTTAAGTGGTGATAAAAATCCTTTATTTAGCCCAACGGCGTTTCGGGGTATATCCCCCCGTCTTCAGGGACTTGCAGTACAAAAGTAACACTCACAAAACAGACATGTATATAAGCATAGACACAAGTAGCGCCTCACCTGTCTGGCATCACCACCCGCTCCGGGTGCTCTCTTACCGCATCCGCCCATCGTGTGTAATCCACGTGGGACGGTGGTGCCACACAGTGACGTCACCACTCCTTCCATGCTCTGTTGCTAGGTAGCGCATACAC
Source organism: Crinia signifera (assembly GCF_055691185.1). NCBI lineage: Eukaryota > Metazoa > Chordata > Amphibia > Anura > Myobatrachidae > Crinia > Crinia signifera. The sequence continues at coordinate 78,460,447 of NC_139223.1, read as the reverse complement.
AATCTGAAAAGCAAAACATAGCGCCGCCATTATAATATGTTCAGAGCATGGAAACTTTAAAAAAACATATAATTGATACATATAATTAAAAGAAAAAGGCTGCCGTTCTGCTATAAATGCATATACTTTTACCATAAAGAGATACAATTGGGCATCAAAAAATCATTGTGTATCTTTATCATAAATACATTATAACATGAAAATAATTTACGATTAGGGGCTCACTTAACGGGCTATTTAACTCTAATGTGGCCATCTATGTAAAACAGGGTGAGGAATATTAAAGGGATCGACTATGCAACGCATTCTAGAGGAAACATTGGAGTCCAAGTGCCTCATTTAATCCTCTGTGTGCTATGGTATACAGAGAAAAAATCCATCTGCTTTCTCGCTGCAGAAGGGTCTTAGCTCTGTCACCTCTCCTCAATGTGGGGGGGACGTGTTCTATAATAATGGCCCTAATGCTAGGGATCGGATGTCTTTTAATGGCAAAATGCCTGGCAACAGGCTGTTCACTCGTTCCACTACTTAATGCTTGTTTAATAGCACTGCAATGTTGTGCCATACGCTCACGGAATTGTCTCTGTGTCTTACCCACATATGACAATCCGCATGGGCAGGTAAGCATGTAAATTATGTACGTAGTGGTACAGGTAACTGCCTGTGTAATATCAATGTGTTTGCCCGTGTGGGGGTGATTGAATGATTTTCCTGGGATTGACGTGTTGCAGGTAGTGCACCCCAAACATCTATAACAACCTGTCTTTTGTGTCAGGAATTGTGTATGCTGTTTCTTGATGAGGGGGGCGATATCCAGTTTCACTACCCTATCACGTATGTTAGCACCCCTTGTGTAGCTGAGCAACAGTCAATTGTTTTTAAGGGTGGGCAGTTCATGGTCCGAGTTGATCATAGGCCACCAATGTTTGGCTTTCTTGATCACTGGACCCGTGGCTACAGTGTATTTATTTACCCATGGAATGACCTTGCCCATGTATCTTTTGGGCCTAGGTGACAGGGTTTCAGTTCTAGGAATTGCTAAAACCTTTTCTTTTAATTTTTTTAATTCCTCCCGATCATATCCCCTTTCAACAAATGTATCTACCACATGGTCCAATGCCACTATTGTCTGTTCTGGATCAGATGTAATCCTCCGGACCCTGAGGAGTTGTGGCTGTCCACCACACTATTTACCAAAATGACTGATAGGAACAATACTCTATTAGCCTCCAGTTTCCACCCAACGCCTCTTAAAAAAGGCTTACCTTTTTCGCAGATGTTGCGGGCCCGGCGCATCTGCAGTGAGCCCCAAGGGTTGGAAAATGCCCTTGATAAAATGGGTAAAAAGTTCATAGCCAGAGGGTATACCACTGAAGAGATAGTTGCCACAAAAAATAGAGTCCAATCCATGACTCGCGAGGAGGCATTCGAGTCCCGTACACAGAAAAAAGATGTGATGGATAAAATCATCTGGGTTAATTCATTCCACCCTCAGAGTTCCACAGTTAAAAAGATAGTACAGTCGCATTGGCCCATTGTCAATTCTGATCCCACCCTGCCAGTCCTCCAAAATAAAAAGATATTGCACTCTTATACTAGAGGCAAAAACTTGAAAAATTATCTTGTGAAAAATGATGTCACCTTTCCCCTCCCTAATAACCCTACATTCTTAGGTAGACCTAAAGGGGGTTGCTACAGGTGCTGCGGCTGCACCACCTGCAGCTTCATGACCCCAGGAGACACGTTCCACCACCCCTACTCGGGTAAAAAGTTCAAAATTCATCACAGGGTCGGTTGCTCTACCAGATACGTTGTGTATCTGATAAGTTGTCCGTGTGGCCGACATTATGTCGGCAAGACGGACAGAGCATTTAAAGAGAGGGCGGCTGCCCATCGCTCGGCCATTAAATCTGTCATCAGCACTGGTCACAACGAGCAACCTGTCGCGAGACACTTCCACGAAGCCAGACACAATTTAGCATCCTTGAGGTACCACATCATCGACCATGTGCCACCTCCCAAGAGGGGGGGAGACAGGTCACTACAACTCTTACAACTTGAGAGTTGTTGGATATTCCAACTGGACACGTTGGTCCCAATTGGGCCTTAATGAGCATGCAGGCCTCTCCCATTTCCTATAGACTTAACATATCAGTGTGTCTGACCCATACAGCTCCACTTATGTTTTACTATCCACAATATTGAGCCCTTAGAACAATCAAAAAAGCCCTTTTTAAAAAATTTTTATTTTTTTTTAAAATTAGATAATGTCAACACATTTGATTCGGGTAGAGTGTCGACCTTTGATGTTGACACTTTCACAAATACGATGTCAATGGTTCCCAAATAGAACAGAAAGTAGGGGTATGGCCAACAGGCCACCCATTATAATAACAAGCCCCCCAGAGAAGTGCTTGTAACTGTCAGCAGGTTTTTAAATGTATGTGTTTGTGTTTATGTCAGCACATCAGTCACATGATTATGTTTTGCACATGACTGTTTTTTTCGGTACTTATGTAATATCTGGGCTCCCGTTTTTCTTATGAGACCGCGTCCCCTCGCCGCGCTACGGGCACGGTTGCTCGCTGCGCTCGCCACACTATATAAAATCAACTCCATGCATAGTTGGATAGTAGGGGGTATGAAAAAATGGGGTGCATTTAACATGGGAGCCCAGATAATACATAAGTACCTTTTTTTCAATGTTTTTTAACTGGATTGATGGGTCTTAGTATGCACTTAGCACTTTAGGAGTGGAGGCGATGTCCTGCGGGAGCTGGAGGGGGCGGCTTTATTGACTGCCTGCCGGTTCCTGTAGAGTATTGCACCTCCACGGCACAATGCCACATTGCTGCAGCTTCATTCAAAAGCAGCCTGAATTGATGTCAAGGACGTCTCTTAATGCACAAGTGTATGTTATAATGCTTTTGATCTATTTCTTTTCGTTACAGATATTATTTACACACAAGGGGGGTGGGACCTCTCGGTATCCCAGCCTAGCAGACTCCAGTGACGTCATCATTAGACGCCCAGGGGAAGCTGAGCAGGGAGGACTGATAGGAAGGCTGCAGGTATTTATGCTTGTTTTGCACGATTGTTTGGTTGTTTTTTTGCACTTGATAAAGGGGCAACACAGCCCCGAAACGTTGTGAGAAAGTGGTCTCCTGTGTCTTCATTTTGCGAGTGCCGCCGTCCCCCACAACCATACATCGGTGTCAGCAACACTGTCACATACCGGAGGGAACCGCATCATTGCTGAACTGTTTCGTTTTAAACCATCTGCTTGGAGTGCCGCCCCTACTACATTGCTATATATATATATATATATATATATATATATATATATATATATATATATATAATGGCAGATGCTCAACTATCTTAAGGGTTGCCTGGGGCATTTAAGACAGAGGGCCCCGGTGGAAGGTGCTATAAGTAGTGGTGGTGGTGGGTTATATTAGATTATGCATGTCTCCCAACATGACCAATTACAGTTCTAGTTTATGAAACATGAAACTCTTGTGTCTGTCTGTGCTTCTGCTGACAACCTTGTCCTGCAGCTGCATATGAGGGACAGCTAGTGATGTCAGTTCACTCCAGCCAAGGGGCCCCTGGCAAAGTGTGTGTGTGTGTGTGTGTGGGGGGGGGGGGGGTACAGTGTGCCTGCTTCCTTCCCTCCTTAATCTGGCTAAAGAGCAGAGGAAAGTATGGCTGAAGCAAAGACCAGGAACACCAGATAAAGCAGGAATTTGCATACCCTCCAACATGACCCATTGCATTCAGTACATAATGCTCTGCTCCTGAACTTCCCTCTTAATGCATGATTGCCATCACTTGTGTGGACCTAGGTAATTGACGAGAAGGGTGTTTCAACTCAGTTGACGGCACTCATACATTAAGAGGGAAGCCCAGGAACAGAGCATTGTGTACCGAATGCAATGGGTCATGTTGGAGGGTATGAATATGCCATTTGTGAAACATTGTGCTTTTGAATAGTAATGATTAACTTTGACTTAGAAAGCAGCTGAGTAACTAATAAAGGTAATTTATGAAGTTCAAACAAAATAATACAAACTAAATGAATGCTGACAAGCATAGCCCATGCATTCAGCAATGCTTATTAGCAGTGTATATTTGCATATTCCTTATGCATTACATTACCCTGTTTGAATTTCCAGATTAAATTTATTGTATTCAATATCTCTATGCATTGTACATAAAAATGTTCTGCCACTGAGCTATTGTTTCAAACTATACACATTTTGACCTTTACATTTACCATCTTATTATGTATATTCATTGTGTAGTGTGAATGCGCCACTAATAGCTCATATTAATCACTCTGTTTAATGATTATTTTTTCACTTCATAAGACTAAATTCATCCAATTTATTTCAATGAAGCACACTGCTTGAAATTGCAGCAACAACTTTATTTTTAGAAACAACAGAAAAGATAAGATTTCTCAGGGGATAGGAAGACTAGCTGAAGAGACATTTCTTGTGGGAAATGCTTTGTTAAACCAACAAATCAATTTGCAGATTTACATGTATTCTGATCATATTTGACAAATTGGTCACAGATTAATTTTTCATAGATTTTCTGGTTGCTGTATAATCATTGAGGCATTAGAATATAATCATAAAGTATATTGGGGCAGCACGGATGGTGTAATGGTTAGCATTACTGCCGCACAGCGCTGAGGTCATGGGTTCGATCACCACCATGGCCCTAACTGTGCGGAGTTTGTATATTCTCCCTGTGTTTGCGTGGGTTTACTCCGGGTACTCCGGTTTCCTCCCACAATCCAAAAATATACTGGTAAATTAATTGGCTTCCAACAAAATTAACCCTAGAATGTCTGTGTGCGTGTACATGTGGTAGGGAATATAGATTGTAAGCTCCACTGGGGCAGGGACTGATGTGAATGTTCAAATATTCTCTGTAAAGCGCTACGGAATATGTATGCGCTATATAAGAAACTGTTAATAAATAAATAAATAAAGTAGGGCTACGCAGCATGAAACTTTGCCTGATCAGGAGATCTAGTTTTAATCTAGAGCCACCAATTGTCCATCACTGCTGTAAACTATTTTATATGAATGTAATTTGGCTTCTTTGAACAGGATTAATGTAATTTGGCTCTTTTGAATTCTTGGATTACAGATCTTTTTCTAATTTCTCTCATGGAAGAAAAGATCAATTGTATTAGTAAATTTCAATGATCATAATTGGAAAGTAATGATACAGTGTGACGTTTTAATGATAAGCATGTGAGGATGTGTAAACAGTGTGATTGGAACCTTGCTTTTTATACAACAAGAGCGGGATACCAAAACTGGAACATTTAGAGATCCATTAGATGTCAAATAAGACTTTGCACAAAGACATAATTAAACACATTTATATTTTCATTATGTACAGATAATAAAAAGAATTACACTTTATTTTAGAGTCTCTTTTATTCATTGTTTAATAATATTTAACTACTCCATAAATCTTTCCCAAAAATAATGTGTGGATATATTTCATAGAACTGTTTTTTTTAATGTGCAATGCTACTATAATTGGAACTGTGGAATGCACCCCAAAGCCCTCCCCCAGTATCATATGCAATGCATGACATACTGCATGTCTCGATTCAGGGCCGAAACTAGGTGTTTCGGCGCCCGGGTCGGCAGTCATTTGGTCGCCCCCCCCAAAAAAAATAATTAATCACTGCCTTGGGGTCAGGCAGCAGGGGTCCGGGGACAGGAGAAGGTTAACTCCGGCTCCTAGCGCTGCCGGGCGGTGGGCGGGAAGCAGATTTTGAAAAGACTTGCCGGACGCTGATTGGCTAGTCTTTTCAAAATCATCAGCGCTTCCCGCCTCCAGGCAAATAGTGAGCGGCTATGTATGTGAAAGCTGCCGCTACACCAGTCCCTGGACTCCCGCTGCCAACATACCAGTGTGTAGCGTCCAGGGACTGGTGTAGCGGCAGCCTTCACTCACTCCGTCTCCTAGTGCTATCTGCCTGGCGGCGGGAAGCGCTGATGACTTTGAAAAGACTTGCCGGACGCTGATTGGCTGAATTCAGCCAAACAGCGTCCGGCAAGTCTTTTCAAAACCTGCTTCCCGCCCACTGTCCGGCAGCACTAGGAGCCGGAGTTAACCCACCAGTCCCCGGGACCCCGCTAGGACCTGGCATTAACCCACCAGTCCCCGGACTCCCGCTGCTCATCCCAGGGACCACGCTGCTGGGACACCACACTAGCGCCCCCACCCTCCAGCGCCCGGTGCGCGTGACCCCCTAGCCCCCCCCCCTAGTTACGGCCCTGCTCAATGTAGTGTTCACATGCCTAAAAAGTGCTTTAAGCTACATACAGTATGCATTCTTATCTAACTATTTCTACACTCACTTTTTGTTTGTTTTTTAAGTGTCTTTTTTGATATTCTTATTCATTATACACCATGACTTGTTCAGCTTGGTCTTATAATCACTTTTGTATTGACGAAGAAGGTGAATGCAGAATGAGTCACGAATCGCGTCTGCTTTGTGGAGAATCGAGCCGAAGACTGAATACAGTAAACAGAAGGCCAGAAGGTAAGAGTAGGGAGAGATAGGGAGTCCTAGGTAAGAGTAGAGAGACCTAGGTAAGAGCAGTGAGAGATAGGGAACCTAGGATCTTCAACATAATGCCAGACACTACACTGCTACCCCGATCAGGGGACCCCCATCAACTGCTCACAATTATTCACATTATTACTAAGCTCAGCCCCCTCGTTGCAAAATGCCTTGATTCATAAGTCTTTCAGAAGGGAGGGAGCTAAATTGTCGTTATTCTAATGGGATCTCAGCATTTTGGCTTGTAATTATCATTAGAATTTCGATTTCTTTTTTTTCAATGAGAGGATCAAATCACCTAGAGTTGTGGAAATTCAAATAAGTTAAGGCTATTATCATGGATTCTTGACCTACATTAACATTTCTACCTAACAGCAGACAATTTTCATACTTTAGAAGGCTTCATCACTTGCCAGGTTCTCAATATGAAAGAGTATATTCCTTTGAAGGAAGGGACATACAGTATGTGCATCTTAATATACAGAACAATAGAAATACATTCCTGACAATAGCTTTAAAGCATACCATGATTCTGATTTCATCTTGATTTCAGAATACCAGGAGAAAGCCTAAATAGATGGATGAAGATTAGGAACAAAGATATGAGGGGATCAGTCCACGTACTGGCCCTTATTCTGATTGACGCGTACTTTACCGCATACTTTCGGATCACGCCTTTACGGCGTCTGCGCATGCGTGGAGAACGCAACGCGCATGTGCCACGCCTTGACTCCGTACCTGTTCGGCCAAATCCCGTCCAAAACTGTTCCCCGCAATCAGTCGGGAAATATGGGCGTATTATGGGCGTCATGCGGAATGACACATGGGCGTAGTTTCAAAGTGGGCAAAACGGGGCGGAAACATGGGCGGACACGGGGGAGTACACTTATGTTGGGGGGCGTACATTCGGATACCACTCCGAATGCACGCGATCAAAAAGGGAAGAAATGTGCGGTGTCCACAAGTGTACTATTGCTTTGCGGACACCACTCGTTCATGCGGTAGGCGAACGTACGCCTAATGACTACAAGCATTAACACCTGAACCCAATAGAATCGACTCCTTTACTCATTACTCACTAATAGGACGCTTGTCAGTGCTTTAATTGAAACCATTGCACTTCAATTGCTGTAAGGGTTAATGTGTGCAATGCATGTGTTAGGCATGCTTGTAAGGATATATTGGCATCTAATTGATTCCAATTCCAAATAAGAAGTTTTTTATGAGGATAGGTAATTGAATAAGTGGGTCATGTGATGTATTGCAGAAGATACATAATAGTGGGTTGTTTGGCGTAAATACTCCGCTTACGTGCGGTAGCACCGCTTGGCTCCCGTTCGGATGCGGTATTCCCGAGCATACTCTGTAATACTCTGTAATACCGTGCAGAATCGGAGTGTTTCTCCCGCACATGCATGGTTTGTATGTCGTCCGTAAACACGCCCTGTTCTTAAAGAGTGAGTCCGTCCGAATGCGGAGGACCCGTGGGCGTTTCTACGGACGATGGCCGCACGCGGCAGAACACCGTGGCGTGCGGACCGCTCCGTAAGAATGCGGGAATATCCGCACCAACCAGAATAAGGACCCATGTATTAACCCTCAAATCATACTCTTGTACTGTGCATAGTGTATTCATTGTTTAAGTTCACACAAAGAGCTTTTTTTTATAAAATGTATTTTCTCCTATTTAAATAAGGAATTATACATATAATACAATAAGTTTCATTTGTTTGCATTTTGTATGCTGTCAGCTTGTGTTACCTATTTTCATACCTGAACTAATATTGGTACCATTTAAATTGTGTATGAAAACTGCATATATGTATCATCAAACTACAATGATGGATAGATATTAAAGATATTCCACATAGTCAATGAGTCAAGATTATATATTTCTGTATGCAGTGTACTGTATTTATTTTAACAGAGAGATGGTTTCCAAAAATAAAATGTGTTGCGGTTTCACCTAGCAGGGCCGCTGACAGGGGGGTGCCAGGGGTACAGGTAAAGTGGGTAGTGGATAACTAGTTAGCCACAGGTGTAGGGTGCGCAATTGCTAAGAGGTGCTCTGCCAAGCTGCAGTGTGAAAGAAGAAGTAGTCAACCCCGTTATAAGGCAGAGAAAAAACAGAAGTACACTGTGCTAAGTAACACAATTCTACAAAAATTCCATGTAGTGCCAATGGTTTGAAAAATATATGATAATTTTAATAAAACATGTAAACTTGTACAAAAAATTGATAAAAACTCCCTTCTTTTCCACAATCAGGGGCTGAAGGGGGGGTTTAAAAAAGAAGAATGGAGGAGTAGTCCAGTTCATACGGTACCGTATTCAATAGAGGCCATACATCAATGGGTCCGTTCCTATGTTGTCTCCAAACTGTAAAGCTAAGAATTTGTATCCAGTGTGTCCAGTGAGGTAGTGGGACAGGATTATTTTGGAGTGGCGATCTCCTGGTATAGCACCTGTATCCTGGTTCGGGCAACTGGACGCCCCAATTGAAGGGGATCACTTGGTTATCCGCGGTCACAGCTAAGACTGCAAACAATAGGAGACTGGTCCGGATCCAATGGATGGCATAGAGTGTTGTGTGAGAACTGGATATAAGTATTCCTCTGGTCCACCAACGCGTTTCGCCAGGTCTCTGGCTTTTTCAAGGTGTGCAGGGTGTGAGTACTGCTGGGTATATATACCCTTCCAAATAAAACAATGATCAAACCAATTGGCACATGTGTAGTAGTAATTAAGATTAGTTTATCTAAACTACTACACATGTGCCAATTGGTTTGATCATTATTTTATTTGGAAGGGTATATATACCCAGCAGTACTCACACCCTGCACACCTTGAAAAAGCCAGAGACCTGGCGAAACGCGTTGGTGGACCAGAGGATTACTGTTCTGAAAGTCAGTTAGCTCCTGATATACTCCCTTCCACAAAATCAGAAAATATGCATGCCTGCACTTTCTTTACAGTACTTCTAATTTCGATTGTTATCTAGGTGTGAATGATTTGGTCTTCCTTCCCAAAACTTTTAGTTTACCACATTCAAACTATTATCAACAAGTTTTATCATATGCAAAAAGTGTGGAGTTTGTATATTCTCCCCGTACTTGCATTCTGGTTTCACCTCACAATCCAAAAATTTACAGGTAAGTTAATTGGTTCCCAAAAAAGTAACCCTAGCATGAATGTTTGTATGTGTATATGTGGTAGGGAATATAGATTCAGGGCCGGCGCCAACACTAGGCAGCCTAAGGCATTTGCCTAGGGCGCCGGCCACCAGAGGGTGGTAGTTGGGAGCAGGAGGGACTCCCTCGGATGGAGGTGAGCAGAAGTCACTACCCCCACTGTGGTTTCAAAAATTACTGCAGAACAAAAATCAGTGCCAAACATACTGTAAGTCTCTGCAGACCAATATTGGATTCCAATATTGTCAAACTGTACCTGTCAGTGCAGGTACAGTTTGACATTAGATCCTCTGACACACAGCTCTTCTATTGGAGGTCTGCCTGCCCCTATTGGTACATTCAGAGCAGTGCAGTTTTCTGAGGAAAGTTGCTTAAACCTAAATTTCAATTCAGAGGCTCAACTATCATATATATTTTTTCTAGACGGTGATTATTGGTGATGATTCCTTTTTCTCCCTTCATACGTAACCAAAATTGATAAATTAGCAACCATTTTTAAGATTACTTTCTCTGCTTCTGACGAATTGTTAATTTAAAAATGCACATTGTATTGTTTGTTTAAATCAAAGTAAAAAATTGACTTGTGGCCCCAGAGTTGTTTCCCTGGATTAGGGATGCCAATCCCGGGGCAATTTTTTCAATCCCAGAATTCGGGATTGACAAATGCCCAATCCCGGAATTCCTGGGATCCCGGGATTGGCTTCCCTAAATAAAAAAAACCCCGGCCGCCTTGCATATTTACTTATGGAGCCTCTGATCGAGCTGGGCGGGCTGATGGAGCCGGGGGTGAGCTGAATGGTGCCAGGGATGATGGAGCCGGGGCGGGCCCAGGAGGTGGATGAAGCAGCCAGGGTGATTGGGCAGTCCCAGGATGACGGAGGAGGATGGAGCATCCATGCCATGCTTGATTTTATTCATTCACGACAAGTGTTCTCACAGGAGAACACTGGCCCTGACATATCACTTAGCACACATCGCTGACACATCAGTCGGTGCTGAGCAATCTTGCTAAAGCGTTCAAAACGCTTCAGCATCTCACTGTGTGTAGGCCTGTTAAGATGATCAGTTTTGCTCAGCTACTCAAAATGGCTACAAATGAACCGGTTCTTCTTTCATCATACTACAAACCAAAAACCTCGCTATAAAATTATTCGTATTTTATTTGCATGCCTAGTTATTAAATTCTGGTCAATCTACAGCACCATGCCAAATTTGGGGGAGCTAGAAACAAAAATCTTGACACACACACACACATTTAATTTATATATAGAATAAACGGTACTTATGTAGTATCTGGGCTGCCGATTTTTTGATTGTATGCCTTAAGTTAAGGCATACAATCAGATGCGATGCGATACGATATCGCATCGCATCGCATACGATGCGATGCGATGCGATGCGATGACCCGATTTTTCCATAGGATTCAATGTTAAAATGGACTGAGTCCATTTTAACATGGAATTCAATGGGAAAAAGGGGTCCTTTTCATACCCCTACTATCCAAGTGGGCATGGAGTTGGATATAAACCTGTGGCGAGCGTAGCGAGCCACCGAGCCCGAAGCGTGGCGAGCGAAGCGAGCCCCGCGAGGGGACGGTATTCTGTGTCCCCTCGCGGGGCTCGCTACGCTCGCCACGCTTCGGGCTCGGTGGCTCGCTACGCTCGCCACAGGTTTATATCCAACTCCATGCCCACTTGGATAGTAGGGGTATGAAAAGGACCCCTTTTCCCATTGAATTTCATGTTAAAATGGACTCAGTCCATTTTAACATTGAATCCTATGGAAAAATCGGGTCCATCGCATCGCATCGCATCGCATCGCATGCGATATGGTCGGGTGCGATGCGATGCGATGGACCCGATTTCAAAATCGGCAGCCCAGTTACTACATAAGTACCGAATAAACTATTATAGTTTGGTGGAATCTTTAGTATTAAATTGCAGTTTTTTATCTTTAACATTATTTTATATAGCCTTCTTTTAATTTAATTGTATATCATATTCCTCTGGGTTATTTCCACTTAGTAAATGTAGCTTAAATTCTCTCTACACATTGTTCTATGTTTTTGAGTTATTCATTGTCTCTAAAAATAATGAGTCTAATTAAATATTATGAGCATCCTTCAAAGACCCTGTGCCAATCCATAATCCAATTAAATGCTTTTCATTAGATCCCAAAATAGTTTATTTGACCAAAAGAAGACCGTAAGAGGTATGCAAGGATTTCTATTTTACTTTACAGAAGTTAACCTAATGCACTTATGCTGACCTCAATTTTCATAATTAAACAGGAAATCTAAGCAATGAAATATTGTGATAGTTAAATTAGAGTAAAATATCTTTTTAAAGCTGCATCAAAAAGTACTTCCAAGTGGAGAGCAAAAAATAACCATACCTAAATTACTCAACAGAGACCTGGTTGCTGATCTATGTAAAATTATTCTTGGTACTTATGTAATATCTGGGCTCCCGTTTTTCTTATGAGACCGCGTCCCCTCGCGGGGCTTGCTGCGCTCGCCACGCTTCGGGCACGGTATATAAAATCAACTCCATGCGTAGTTGATAGTAGGGGTATGAAAAAATGGGGTGCATTTAACATGGGAGCCCAGATAATACATAAGTACCTTATTCTTGTGACATCTTTTGGACTCCCTTGAAGCTGCATATGGTTGTATGACTATAATTTACTTATGAAATGAGGTGGTAGGTGTCAAGTGTTCAGCACAGATGTGTTGTACCATTCAGGGCACTGTTGCTTAAATCGCAGCAAATAGCCCCTTTTGGCACACAAGTTCTCAGATGACAGAGCATTTTTCTTGTGCAACTTATTCGTATTCTTGTACACTACTGAGGTTATATCTGTACTAGGGTTGCCAATCCCAGGACCTGAATTGGCAGGATCCCAGGATTTGGCCTCAATCCTGGGATTTCGTTATTAGAATGCGCATGTGCAGTCAAAGTCAGGCAGAGCTTGACGACTGCTCCCGTCGGCTGCACCCCTGCAGCGCTGATCCCTTCCACACTGCCGCACTGCTGCTGGATGTCCTGGAATCCCGAGAATGAGCAGTTTTCAATCCCAAATCCTGGCATCGGTCTAGATTTTCAATACTCCATCAGATTTCATCCTCCATTCCATAGCAGATCCAAAGGCAAAGCCGCTATCAATCTGAATGTAGGTTCTGGACATATCATTATGATCTGTGCAGGCTAAATATTCTGATATATGATAGTGAACCATTCAAAGGGCCCGATTCAGATATGAATGCATGGACATGAATTTCCATGGCAAGCATTCAGTTAAGATGCCACCCCACTAGAGTGAAAGCTCACCTGGATAATTGAGGTGCACAGTGTACTAAAGGAAGTACATGCTATGAAAGAATTCACACCCATGCGAATGAGTTCAAATATCATCACAAGCCGCACACAATCGAATGATTATTACATATCCAGGCTGAAGCTGATGTCAAAAACACTCCCCTAAGCCTGTGTCTACACATTGCCTTTTGACAGGTCCATTTTAAAAGGACTTATTTGGGAGGAAGGAGAAACACAGAAACATAGGGTGACATTTAATAGAATGCGATTTTATCACACTTTTTGCAATCGCACCATATTGCCGCAAATCGCACTTTTAGAACTCGCCTTTTATCCTTGTAATCTGCATATTTAATGAAATGTGAATTTTTCCCGCACATTGACAAAGTGCAAGTTTTCGGGGGAAAAAAAGCAAAAACGGGACTCTGCGCACCCTATTAAATGGACGATTTGAGGAAAAAATGCGATAACGCCATTTTGATGAGCAATTATCGCAAAAAAAGCACAAAGGCAGTCTATTAAATGTCACCCATAGAATTTGACAGCATATAAGAACCACTTGACCCATCTAGTCTGCTTCTTTTTTAAATGTTACCTCAAACCATATTTGATCCTTATTTTTTTGTAAGGATACCAATATGACTATCCGAAGCATGTTTAAATTGTACTACTGTATTTGCCTCTACCACCTCTGATGGGAGGCTATTCCACTTATCTACTACTCTTTCTGTGAAGTAATTCTTCCTCAAATTTCCCCTGAATCTTCCTCCCTCTAGTTTCAGTGCATGTCCTCGTGTTCTGTTGCTCCTCTTGCTGTGAAGAATGTTTCCCACCTTAAAACCCTTGATATATTGGAAAGTTTCTATCATGTCCCCCCTTTCCCTTCTTTGCTCTAAAGTATACATATTAAGATCTTTCCTGGTATGTTTTGTGATGTAGGCCATGCACCATTTTAGTCTCTAATGTATTTATATCCTTCTGGAGATGAGTACTCTAGATGCGGATGTACCAATGACCTATACAGTGGCATTATTACTGTACTTCTTTCTTTCTTCTGCTGATACCTCTCCCTATGCAACCAAGCATCTGACTTGCCTACTTCATTGCTTTGTTACATTGCCTACCTGCCTTTGAGACCTCTGAAATAGTGACACCTAGATCCTTCTCTTCCTCAGCAGTTTCCATTATAGTGCCATTTATACTATATTTAGTCTTTGGATTTTTGAGACCCAAGTGCATGATTTTGCATTTTTTGTCATTAAACTGTAGTTGCCATGCTCTTGACCATTCCTCAAATCTACCTAGATCATCAATCATTTGTTTTACCCCTCCTGGTGTGTCTACCCTGTTGCATAGCTTTGTGTCACCTGCAAAAAGGCACATTTTACCCTCAATTCCATTTGCAATATCACCAATAAAGATATTAAAAAGCACTGGTCCAAATACAGATCCCTGGGGTATGCCACTTGTAACCTTTCCCTCCCTTGACTGTACTCCATTTACTACAACTCTCTGTTTTCTTTCCTGCAACCACAATCTAATCCATTCAACTATCTTAGAATCCAATCCCAAGTTTATTTAACAGTCTGTGATGTGGGACAGTTTCAAAAGCCTTATTAAAGTCTAGATAAGCTACATCTACAGCCGCACATTGATCACCCGGTCAAGGTGCGGCTTTAAAGTAAAAAAAGTCAATAAGATTTGTTTGACATGATCTTCCCTCAGTAAACCCATGCTGTTTCGGATCCTGTAAATTGCTGGTTTTGAGATATTCTACAACTCTTTGTTTTAAGAGTGTTTACATCAATTTCCCTACCACTGATGTAAGGCTCACTGGCCGATAGTTGCTTACCTCTTCCTTGCCTCCACTTTTGTGCAGTGGGACTACATTAGCTGTTTTCCAGTCTTCTGGGATTACTCCAGTAGCTAATGACTGGTTGATTAATTTGGTTATTGGTTTTACCAGCTCCCCTTTAAGCTCTTTTAGTATCCTTGGATGTATCCCATCTGGCCCCATTGATTTATCCACTTTAAGTTTTGAGAGTTCTGTGAGGACTTTCTCCTCTGTAAATGTACTTGTTTCTTCCTAAATTTTATGACTATACTTGCAACTTAACTGTGGTCCCTTCCTCTCTCTTTCAGCAGTGAATACTGAGCAGAAATAATTATTAATATGATCTGCTATTACTTTTCCCCCCTCAAGAAGACTTCCACTCTGTCTTTAGTCTTATTATTCCACTTTTTGTTTTTCTCCTTTCACTTATATACCTAAAAAAAGTTTCCCCCCTTTACCCACTGACTGGGCCATTTTCTCCTCAGCCTTTGCTTTTGCACATCTGGTTACCTTCTTAGCCTTAGCAGGAGACTGCACATGTAAGTCAATCGCTGCGTCTACACATTGGCCTTTATTCAGATCTGATTGAAGTACAAAACTTTTTGGAAAATGGGCAAAACCATGTGCACTGCAGGTGGGGCAGATGTAACATGTGCAGAGAGAGTTAGATTTGGGGGACCTGGTGCGATCCAGCTTTCTGGTCCATTCAGATCGCTTCAGCGAACCAGCACTACTGATGCGGGGGGCGGGGAAGAATGGTGGAGAATCATCGGGAGTGGGGGAGGAGGCAGTGCTTAAAGCTGACACTGCTCCAAGCACTGCCTCCTCCATTGTGTAAACGGGAATCGTGTCGCTCAACCGAAAAGTAACAAGGCAATGAACTGGTGAGAACCCTTCTTTTTTAGTAGTTTGTATTGCCATGTTGCTACCTGTTTGCTGGACCTGGTAATCGCTTTCACATCCACCAAGTACCGGGTTGAACCGGCAAGAAACCGTCATGAACGCGGTAATTAGGTGCTATGTGAAAGCAGTATAACTGTATTACTGCTAAAATCATTAGAGACCATAAGAAACAGAAAGTCAAAATTAAATCGTATAGTAGCTTTTTTTTTTTTTTTTTTTTTTTTATTAGAGCACAAGACACAAACTATATCTTAAAACCCCCATAATTGGCATCATAGACCCCCATTGCAAACATATAAGTCAGATAGGTAAAAAAATACATATAGAAAATAATGGTCATAGGAGTAAATGAAAATATATGAACAGAGGAAGAATATCATTAAGATGAGATAAGTATTTAGTGAGAATACTAGGCTGACTATTGAAAGCTGACTATTGATATTTTGTCAGCTTTTAAAGTAGGAAGGTTTTTAAGTAGGGAGAAAAAAAGTTACATAGATTAAAGATTGGACTTATTCTGGACTTAAACTGGACAGAAACTGCCAACCAACTTAACATCTTGATATCAAAGTGATTCAGAAAAACAGAAACTACAGCAACTCAGAAAACCAAGGGACTGCTTTGAGTGAGCTCACTTCATACTTACAACATACTACTCCTGGCTATCTGACATCCAGCTTATCACCATTCTGCAACTGCTAAAACTTTGAATATCACTGTTAATGCTTGTATTTGCACTGTCTGTTTTGAAAATGCCCAGCTGAACCTCTAATGACTTCAACACTTCTGCTCTTCCATTGATAGTAGGTGTCCCCCATCATTTTATTCTTGGCCCTCTTCTTCTCTATCTCTACATGTCCTCTCTGGGGGGTTATTCTAGTCCATTCTTTCTGACAAAATCCTTCTTAGATGGACAAAACCATGTGCACTGCGGGTGGGGCAGATGTAACTTGTGCAGAGAGAGTTGGATTTGGGTGGGGTTTTTCTTCAAAGTGAGATCTATATTGAAGTGTAAAATCATGCAGTCAGTATTATCCCTGCACAGAAACAAAATACAGATGGGTCAGGTCCCATCCTGGCTGGCGGGTCGCCAGAACGTCCGCGCTGGCGACCCGCCAGCAGCCGCGCCAGCGAATACACTGAGACGCGCGTGCGTCTCACGCGCACGCGTGTCTCTCACGCGCACGCGTGTCTCAGTCTCCGTCGCCAGCGCGACGGAAACCCTGTCCGTCTCCGCCTCAGGGAGACGGACAGGGTTAAGGGGGGTTGGGGGGGATGCGGGCAGGCGGCGGGGACCCCGGGTTACCGCCGGCAAGCCGGCGGGGACCCGGGGGAACGGATGGAAGCGCCGTCGGAAGGGGACGCGCGCGCCTCTCGTGCGCGCGCGTCCCCTTCTCACCATCGCCATGGCGCTGGCGGGGGATGGCGGCTGGCGACGCCAGCGCCATCCCCTGCCAAGATGGGACCTGACCCATCTGTAACTCACCAAATCTAATTCTCTCTGCACATGTTACATCTGCCCCCCTGCAGTGCACATGGTTTTGTCCATCTGAGAAGGATTTTGTCAGAAAGAATGAACTAGAATAAACCCCTGGGTGAGCTTATTTGCTCACTTAACTTACACTATCACCTCTATGCTGATAATACTAAAATCTACCGCTCCTTTCCTGATCTCTCTCCTTCCATCCTCACTCATATCTCCTACTGTCTCTCTGTTATCTACTCCTGAATGACACAGCGCTTTTTTAGACTTAAAATATCAAAGACTAAGCTGACCTCTTCCCACCCTCCAGCATAAAACCTGACCATCTCTCATCCTAACCTACTTTTTATGCCCACTTCTTTTCCTTCTGTGTCACCCCTGTCTGTCTAACCCTCCCCTTTTAGAATGTAAGTTCTCACGGGCAGGGCCCTCTCTCCTCTTGTGCCTTTCTTATAATATATAAACCTCTGCCACCCTGATGATTGCTTCAGTGTCCTGTCCCCTGATGCAACTATCCATATTTACCATGTACTTGTCCTAAACTGTCTTGTACTGTAATTTGATATGTGTTTTTGCTCCTAATTATGCTTTGTAAAGCGCTGCGGAATCTGTGTGCGCTATATAAGAAACTGTTAATTAATAAATAATAAATAAGATGAGAGGATCTGAAAATACCGGTTAAAAGGAAGGAAAAAGAGGAATCCTCTCACTTTTCAGTTAAAAGCACAGATTACCTGCTGCTAGGTCTTCTTTATGTTTTCTATTTTTTTTTGTTCTTTTTTTTTTTTACTTGAAATATAAATAATGTAATATAGACCTGTTGCAAAGAGTAATAATTTGTATACAGTATTATTGTTGTGGTATGTCTTTCCCTGTATTATAATAAAAGAAAAATGTAAAAAAAAATCGTATAGTAGCTCTGAGTCATACATTGGGCCAACAGTAATAGGGTGTGAAAAATTAGGGTACTTGTGGAGTATCACGGCTCCCACGACCTGCATCGTATGCAGATCGTATGCTAAAAATCGCATCGCATCGCATCGCATGTGGCATACGATGGCATACGATGCGATGCGATGTTTTACCGATTTTTGACCATTTTTGGTCAAAAGTCGTATGCCATCGCATGGCATCGTATGCCATATGTAGTGGCATACGATGGCATACGATGGCATACGATGCGAGACGATGTTTTACCGATTTTTAAACATTTTAGCTCAAAAATCGTATGCGATCGCATCGGATGCCATATGATGGCATGCGATGCAATCACACCCGATTTTGCACTGAAATGCATCAGAATGCATTGAAATGTGTATTAAACTTGTGAAATGCCCCCAAATGCCATTTTTCATAGTGCACCACCCCCACTATCAACGTCAACCCGAAGCGTGGCGAGCACAGCGAACCCGCGAGGGGCGGCGGTACGCGTCCTACGACCTTTTCATACCCCCACTATCCACGTCGGCGTGGAGTTGAGAATAGAATAGTGTGGCGAGCGCAGCGAGCCACTGAGCCCGAAGCGTGGCGAGCGGACGCGGATACCTTCACAGCTATACGCGTCCCCTCGCGGGCTTCACAGGTATCCGCGTCCCCTCGCCACGCTTCGGGCTCGGTGGCTCGCTGCGCTCGCCACACTATTCTATTCTCAACTCCACGCCGACGTGGATAGTGGGGGTATGAAAAGGTCGTAGGACGCGTACCGCCGCCCCTCGCGGGCTCGCTGCGCTCGCCACGCTTCGGGTTGACGTTGATAGTGGGGGTGGTGCACTATGAAAAATGGCATTTGGGGGCATTTCACTACTTTAATACACATTTTAATGCATTCTGATGCATTTCAGTGCAAAATCGGGTGTGATCGCATCGCATCGCATGCCATCGTATGGCATCCGATGCGATCGCATACGATTTTTGAGCTAAAATGCTCAAAAATCGGTAAAACATCATATCGCATCGTATGCCATCGTATGCCACTACATATGGCATACGATGCCATGCGATGGCATACGATTTTTGAGCAAAAATGGTCAAAAATCGGTAAAGCATCGCATCGTATGCCTCTACATATTGCATACGATGTCATGCGATGCATACGATTTTTGAGCAAAAATGGTCAAAAATCGGTAAAACATCGTATCGCATCGTATGCCATCGTATGCCACTACATATGGCATACGATGCCATACGATGGGAGCCGTGATACTCCACAAGTACCAAAATTAGAAAATTTGAGATTTTGGAGAGAGTATTGGCATTCTTTTAAAGCAGTGTTCATTTACTCTGAAAACACATGCTGATTTTGCCGTGTAATTGATTGCCACTTTAAAAAAATGGGAAAACCCTCCCAAAATCTCTCACTTTATGATTTTCATACCCTACTAAATTTGGCCCTGTAATCCTTAAGCTAATTGATACCTTGAGAAATGTATATATAATATATTTTAGCCAAACTTGACCTACTGTAGGTGCATTAATTCTTACATAATGTTCTGGTGTTCTTCTCTGACTGCAGAATAGTAACAATGACAAAAATCCAGTAAATATTTTTTTTTATGTTCTTGCCCATTTTTAATGGTTCAGGGATAATGGGTCGACAATGTCTAGGTTGACAGTCACTAGGTCGCCCACTATTGGTCGACAGTTACTAGGTCGACAACTAAGAATGGTCGACCGTGACATAAGGTTAACAGAAGCATGAGGTTGACACATGTTTTTCATGGTTTTATGGTGTCTCTGTTAACATATGTCAACATGGACACCATATAAGTGTACCGTGTCCCCTCACATAGCTTGCTGCACTCGCCATGCTTCAGACACTATTATAATCTAACTCTATGCCCACTTGGATTGTAAAGTATTAATCAAGTTGGTCTAATAAAAAAAAATGTAAATCTTGTGTCAACCTTTTGAGTGTCGAACATGTACATGTTGACCTTAAGCTTGTTTCGCCTTCTCTCATTGTCGACCAATAGAGAACATGCTCTGGGCTTAATGTAATAACCTCCAGGTTGCCGGTTGGCACAGTATTAAGTGCAAGTCTGCCCATTTTTTTAAAGCAGCGATAATTGCCAAGACAAAATCAACCTCCCTCAACCCGCACTTTTGGCAACCTCAGAGGCTGTTACATTGAGCCCTGTAGGTATAATTTACAATTGTTTCCTTTGCTTTATTATTTTGCATTATATCTAAAATAACTGTACATACATTTGGGGTACATGTGCTTCTGTATCATGCTGTATGACAAAAACAAATACAAATATATTATGCAATTTTCTGTCCAACAAATACAGCTGCACTGTGAGACAATCTGTAAACAAGCCATATAATTGCTTTCTTAATGCTCAGCTTTCCAGTGATGTAGTGCTGTTTTATGATTATGCTAATTCTGCCAGTGCAGTAAATAATGATGAATTGTTAGACTTTTCTAATTAAATTAGCTGCCTTATTGTATAAAATCAATATTTGCACTCAATTATTTTTCAGAACAAAATACAATTTTAATATTGAGCCATTGCAGTTGGATCTGAGATATATTTTATTTTAAGTGTGGGTATGTAATTAGCTTATGCAGTGACGTGCGGTGAGGTCAGCCACTGGTGAGGCTCTGATTGATACCAAGCACCCTGATATTGACAGAAGACTTCATAGGAGACATTTTCTCAGTCTTTGACGGAATACTGATATATATATATATACACTGTATGTATATATGTATACACTGTTTCACATCACCTTGACAAAGAGGCGTAAGCCTCGAAACGTTGGTGTCCTGACCTAATACAAAATTCTTTTAAAGAAGTCATCGGAGTGCCGCCTATTTCTTGCCTGCTGTTATCTCTTATGCTTGGAAGGCACCGGGGCTGTTGTCGGGAGGGGAGAGTGCCGGACCGCACACCACTGTCTATATATTTATATATATATATATATATATATATATATATACATCCAGTATTAGGTTCAGTGGTGCCAAGACTGTCTGACTCGTCTGCCCCTGGTGCATCGTTCCTTGACCCTGCAATCACCTTTAAACAGCAGCAGCAGCCAGTTATCACAGAACAGCTGAGTGCACCCGGCAGGGGCGTAACAAGAACTTTGTGGGCCCCATAGCAAAAAAAATTTAAGGGCCCCCCCAACTCAGGTCTTCGCTACAGTTGGCATGTCTAGAGCCGCGCAGGAGATATAATGATGCTTATCATTTTTACATTGGCCCAGCATGCAACCCACTCCTCCATGAGTACTTTTTAATCACAGTAACTTTATTACATCAGTTTTGGACAGTGGCGGGCAGGGTGGGGGGATTTGGGTCACCTGGACTGCATGTTTCACTTACTGTGCTTCTGTCAGTTGCAGAGGGGTAGGACTATGTATTTACATATCTAATCTCTCTCATATTGGCATTTCTTTCTTTCTCCCTCGCTCTCGATTTTACTCATTCTCACTCTTTTACACACATTCTCTCACATACACTTTGTATTTCATTCTGTCTCTCATATATACATCCATACACCGCCACTCTCATATATATACTCTGCCTCTCACATGCATACAGAGCCTCTACGCTCATATATACATCCAAACAATGCCTCCCACATACATATATTCATACACTGCCTCTAACATACGTACATACATCCATATACTGCCTTCCTCATACATACATACATACATAAATACATAAATACATATGTCCATACACTGCCTTTAATATACATATGTCCATATACAGTACATACATAAATATGTCCATACACTGCCTCTACAATACATACATACAAACATACATATGTCCATATACTGCCTCCCTCATACATACATACATACATACATACATACATACATAAGTCCATAACCTGCCTCTAACATACATAAATACATCCATACACTGCTTCCCACATACATACTGTACATATATCCACCCATCCATATATATATATCTATATACTGACTACACACCGCTGTGCCAAGGAACACTAAATGGATAGACTGATAGCACGTTGTATGAAGAGTGACTCCAGGGAGCCACTACTCCTGACACCACAACAAAGGGCAGCTTACCCATGGTGTTGCTGCCATCTCCCTGCTCCTGGTCAGGGTCCCTGTCTCTCCACTGCCGACAGCTCAGCACTCCTGGTTGGGGCCCTGCTGCAGAAGGTGCTGGCTGGTGGACATCGCGCTGCTTGTGGGGGGTGGCTACTGACTCTGCTTGCCACCGCGCTCCTCTCCTGGAGCTGCATGCGTGAAGTTTCATTAGTGCCGCGGCCGGGATGTGTGTACCCGGAGCCGCGGCCGAAAGTGTATCCCCGGAGCCGTGGCCGTGAAGTGTCCCCCATATCCGGTTAGTGCCTCTGTGTCGGCCGGGTAGTGTCCTCTGGCCCGCAGGCGCAACAAGCTACCCCCTGCACCACCTCTCGGGTTAACGCCGCCACTGCCCGCTCCCACCGCCGCCACTGCCCGCTCCCACCGCCGCCGCTGCCGCTACTATCGCCGCCGCTGCCCGCTCCCACTGCCACCGCTGCCCGCTCCCACCGCCGCCACTGCCGCTACTATCGCCGCCGCTGCCTGCTCCCACTGCCGCCCCTGCCCGCTCCCACCGCCGCCACTGCCCGCTCCCACCGCCGCCGCTGCCGCTACTATCGCCGCCGCTGCCCGCTCCCACTGCCACCGCTGCCCGCTCCCACCGCCGCCACTGCCGCTACTATCGCCGCCGCTGCCTGCTCCCACTGCCGCCGCTGCCCGCTCCCACCGCCGCCGCTGCCGCTACTATCGCTGCCGCTGCCCGCTCCCACTGCCGCCGCTGCCCGCTCCCACCGCTGCCGCTACTATCACCAGGTAATACCTTATGGGGAGGGGGTGTCTGGTTATAAGTGCCCCCCGGCTGGTCCAGCTGCTGCAGGCTGCTGTGATCACGGAAGGAGATGGGGCTGGCTCTGAGAGCGGATACAGGCTGTCAGTGTATGACAGCCTGTATCTGCTGTCCTATCACATCTGTCTCAGTGACAGCCCTGTCATTGAGGCAGATGTGTCGATGCCGCTTCAACGTTGTTTTCTAATGGGCTCTTCAGCCTATTTTTGTGCTCATCCTTAGCTCTGCCCCCCGCTGCTGGTCAATTTTTAATTGTCAGCAGGAGGCACAGCTCCCGATGCCTCTCAGCCTGCCCACAGTGTCCCACCACATAAATTATTTAAAAAAAATTACAAATAAGATATTTATTGCACACTATATGTGTTTTAAATATCTTTGTATTTTTTTAAATCATTTATGACAGGTGAGGCACTGCCTCCCCTGCCTCCCCTGACTGCACGTCCCTGAGCTTATGTTTAGATGATGCAACTGTACTTAGCTTTTGTAAGTTAATATCATGAGCTACTAAAGCAATTCATTCTATGAGTTTACAGATAGGTAATGCTATGCTGTCAAAGAAGCAAATATAGAAGATCAAAAGCCAATTACACCCAATGAAATAGGAAGCGGAGATAAGCAAAAACAACACCGACTTTGATTTCTATAGCCTGACACTGTCTTATCACTGAGACCCTATTGTTGAAATCAGCACACTGGCAGAAATGTAACAGCACTGTTTTCCCCTAAATTCAAGTTTTTTTGTGTCCATAACGATAGATGTATTAGGCGAATGTGCACACAGTGTATTAACCAGCGTTGAGTGCATATGCTGCACTTAACGTTGCTTTTTTTAATAGATGATCAGTGTTGCCGACGATTAACGCTTGGTGCAGCTGTCCCTTGCCCTTGCTCATTCTAGAATTTTATTGTTTGAGGTAGCAGCTATTAAAATGTAAATACTTATTACTGTCAATGTTTTTTTTTTTATAAAATTTTGTTTTAGTTTTATTCCCTGTAAACCACTGAGATGTATCCAAAACAAAGTCTAGGAACTCTTTTTTTTTAATGGGAAGCGTGAAGTGAAATTCATTATTGTTAGAATATCCATGAATTCCACAAATGCCTCCTTTTCCTCATCCCCTAAATGATTACATCATCAACGACTCTAATAAAATTGTATATTTACTTTATTGGCTAGAGATACAACCCTTGACTAGGAGCGGAAGTGGACCCTGTGAGAGGAGAAAGAGTGCGCATCATGCTATTTTATGCTCTTGGGTGCGGAATATGTGTGCGCCATATAAGAAACTGTTAATAAATAATAACGCTGGACCTAGAGCAATGGAAGAAGTTAGTGCACCCACTTCAGGACCTGTGCCCAGAGTCAACTACTTCCACTGTCTCCTGTATTTCCACCACTGCGTTTTTATTGGGTAGGAACTGATGTGCATTGCTAATTATTCCCTATTAAGCACTGTGAAATATGTAAGCTCTATATAAATAATGGGTGATAATAATTTAAAGTTCACCAAGGTACGGGGTGGGAAAAAGAGTTAGTAATTCTACAGATTAACCCAGAATCGTAATAGTCTCCAAGAGTTATATAAGAAATCTTGTATATGCACATTATAAACCCAAACAACTATGATACATGTAAAAAGGGTAGAATGGTGCCCCTGCATCATTCCTTTTCTATGCTTAAGGCTAAGCTACATTTATGGGACTGGTTTCATAGAGACACACACAAAGAAAGAAGCTTAGAACAATTGTGAAAATCGTTTTTTTCCTTTGCTCCCAATAAGCTAACCTCAATTATATCTCTAAGAATTTAATTGGTCTGCCTTTTTGAACCCTATGGATTTAGCAATAGACTACATGAAAACAGTTTCAGCAGTGTGTCACGTTACATAAAGTAATTTTTCAATTTACAAAATGTTACAATGCGTAAACCACAACCTGTTTATATTTTTCAGTTAGTGTGAATGTTTTCCTGGCACTTATTTGATCTGATGTCATATATACTGTATTTCCATGCTGCTCTGCCAAAAAAATTTACATGCTGACCCAGAAACAAGATTTTTTTTCATGGCAAGTGAGCATTTCTGTCTTCTACCTCATTCAGTGCTGTTGTGAATATACATTGTTTTTGGTACCAAAGTATGCCAAGTAGGTTTTGCTTCACAGAGGAGCTCCTTAGAGAACTGTCCTAGATTGTTTTTGCAATAACTAAGACTGGATTTGCATCATTGAAAAATGATTCCATTAAAACCTTCATGAGCACCAAAATTGCAGGAGAAATAAGCTATTTACAAATTATCTAAACTGTGCAGCACCTGGGAGCTGAACAGCATTAATCACTCGGCTACTGGGCCACCCATAGACAAGTGTATTTGATTAACACAATTCATAACTCCCCAGTTATACATAGCATAGCTTTAAGCACAGTCAGTGTCATTAAAACTGTCTAATTAAAAAAAAATAATGTTAAGAATAGCCCCCAAAATACTTACGTTTGAGCATTCACTGTACCTGTGCTGATGATAATAGCAGAACACATTGTTATAAGAGGACAAATCCTTATTCACTGTAATGGGTTTTTGCAGATACAAAATCAAATTTAAAGGTTTGCAAATACATATACAGGTATTAAGGTTATTCTAAAATTATAATAAATGAGTATTATTTAGAGATAAATAATTCTAATGAATGCTTATTATCATCATTAAGATATGTGTACAATATATGGTACTCTTTACTTAGAAGGGCGCCCATCTCGGGCATCTCGGGGATTGAATGCACTAAAAAATCGGGTGCGATTAACCGACGAGATGCCCGAGATTTCCCATAGGGAACAATGTTAAATGTCTCAATTGACCCGATTTTCCTGTTAAATGGGCCACAGAGGCCAAATAGGCACCCTGAAGTGAATAATGGCCACCCGATTTGTTAACGCCACCCCACGATCAACGTCAACCCGATGCGTGGCGAGCGCAGCGAGCCCGCGAGGGGCGGCGGTACGCGTCCTACGACCTTTTCATACCCCCACTATCCACATCGGCGTGGAGTTGAGAATAGAAAGTGTGGCGAGCGCAGCGAGCCACCGAGCCCGAAGCGTGGCGAGCGCAGCGAGCCCCGCGAGGGGACGCGGATACCTTCACAGGTATCCGCGTCCCCTCGCGGGCTTCACAGCTGTCCGCGTACCCTCGCGGGGCTCGCTGCGCTCGCCACGCTTCGGGCTCGGTGGCTCGCTGCGCTCGCCACACTTTCTATTCTCAACTCCACGCCGATGTGGATAGTGGGGGTATGAAAAGGTCGTAGGACGCGTACCGCCGCCCCTCGCGGGCTCGCTGCGCTCGCCACGCATCGGGTTGACGTTGATCGTGGGGTGGCGTTAACAATTCGGGTGGCCATTATACACTTCAGGGTGCCTATTTGGCCTCTGTGGCCCATTTAACATTGTTTCCTATGGAAAAATCGGGTCAATTGAGGCATTGAACAGGAAAATTGGGTCAATTGAGACATTTAACATTGTTCCCTATGGGAAATCTCGGGCATCTCGTCGGTTGATCGCACCCGATTTTTTAGTGCATTCAATCCCCGAGATGCCCGAGATTTTTTACTAACGATGCCCACGATCAAAATCGTGGGCGCCCTTCTAAGTAAAGAGTACCCAATATATATTGTCTCTCAATTAAAACAAACAATCAATGCTTTGATAACATCTGAACATATTTGCATGGGGCACTCTGAGTCTTAACCATTGGGAGCTATGTATAATACACTTTACAACCTACTTAAAATATCCTTTCATACAAAGTATTTGGCAATATATTTAATTAAACTACAGAAAAAAAACATTTTCAAATTTTTTATTTCAGCTTCAGAGTTATTTTTATTTTGAATTTAAAACTCATATTTCTAACCAGAAACCATTAAGAGCTTTGTGGATATATATCATCCAATGGGATAAAAAATACCTATACCACTCAATAATTCCTTTCATGTCACAAACCTATATGTCACAAAGCTAAAGCGCTTCTTACTAATGCTTCAGTCACCATTATGTGGTTTTATCAATGACAGCATTATAACAGAACATATTAATTTGCAAAGCGCAAGCATGCTTTGGTTAAATTTTTCATTTATGTACAACTTACATAATTTAAAAAAAATGGATGCTTTAGAAATTTTGGAATTTCTCGAAATGACTCAGCACCTCCTGCATAGGCTTTATTCAAAGAGTGCACTGTCCCTGGTTCAGACCTGATCACTAATCAGCGACTTTGCAATTCAGCTGATTGGCGCATGTCTGGCCACAATGTAGTCGCAAATTTGAGCACAGTAGTCGCAGTTTGATTGACAGGAAGCCAGCATGTGGGCAGATACCTGCCTTTTTCAGGGTTTGTTTGAAAAAAAATGCAAGCTTGCCCAGGTGTTGTTGAGGAGGATCTGTGATGTCATCGCTGACCACTTCCAACCTTTCTCAGTCGTAGGTAAGTAGAAGCCTTAGAACTACTCACATCTGCACAGATAGCAAAGACGCTTTTATGTTCTGGGAATTGTGACATGATTTGCGAGTGGATTGCAATTAGTGATCCATTTGCCATTCTCTTGCAATCTAGCAGGGGGCATTTTCTCTTTCTGTCTTGGCGGCGGCTTTATCCTCAGGGCCCTCTTAACAGCATTGTAGACACTAAGCAAAGCAATGCACTGGGGCTTCATCCCATCAATTGTAAATACATTTAAATAATAAATTACTCTCTTGTAGTCTTGCACCATATGCACCCATACACACTGATTGGTGCATAATGCCAGCAATTTAATAATATAATATAAAAATAATTTGCCAGGTTGCAGACTTGGAGGCAGGTAGAGAATGTAAACAGAAAACACACCAAAAGGTGTGGAGGAGCGCTACTATAAACAAATAAAGAATCAATTGGGTATTACAATAGTAGTCGTTACGATTTTTAATAAATAAAAAAAATAAAATGTAAAGAACAATATAAACTGGCAAGTGACTATCATATATTTAAAGTAGAATTCTAACACAGTATTGGTGTGAATTGGACAATTGAGGTTGTATACTTATTCTGCTGGAGTCCCAATTCTGATGATGCAAAAGTCCCTGGTCAAACTCCAAATTGTAAACTGTAAGTAGAATCACGGGAGTCTATATACCTTGCAGGAGTAGGTTACGCTGGAGGAAAAGTTGTAGTCCTCAAACATAGAGGTATCCTCACAATTGTGCGGTCCTTAACATCCAAGTAGTAGGCAGGTGGTGTCCCAATCAGGCAGTTCTCAGTTCAGTTTTTTGTGGATTAGACCAGGAACCAGTTTTTTATAGCAGGCTTAGATTATAGCTGGGTAGCTCCAATAAGTCCTCAGGATGTCCAACAAAGTTTTTAAAATCAGCAGGTGCTTCCTAACATGTTTTGTTGTTATCTAGCAACTTTAGCAAAGTATATAGACTCCCGTGTTTCTACTTACAGTTTACAATTTGGAGTTTGACCAGTGACTTTTGCACCATCAGAATTGGGACTCCAGCAGAATAAGTATACAAACTCAATTGTCCAATTCACACCAATACTGTGTTAGAATTCTACTACTACTATTGTAATACCCAATTGATTCTTTATTTGTTTATAGTAGCGCTCCTCCACACCTTTTGGTGTGTTTTCTGTTTCCATACTGTTTTGGGGACTAGACACCCCCTAGTGTGAGCTGCTTAACTCAACGTCCCCTCGAGGCGCCTGTTTTTTCCAGCCCTAGGCTGGGAAATTCTTTTTGCTTCAGGTAAACATAGAAACATAGAAACATAGAATTTGACGGCAGATAAGAACCACTTGGCCCATCTAGTCTGCCCCTTTTTTAAACATGTTACCTCAAACCATATTTGATCCTTATTTTTTTGTAAGGATATCAATATGCCTATCCCAAGCATGTTTAAATTGTACAACTGTATTTGCCTCTACCACCTCTGATGGGAGGCTATTCCACTTATCTACTACTCTTTCTGTGAAGTAATTCTTCCTCAAATTTCCCCTGAATCTTCCTCCCTCTAGTTTCAGTGCATGTCCTCGTGTTCTGCTGCTCCTCTTCCTGTGAAGAATGTAGCCAGGCCATACAGTGTCATTCATAATCACAGCAAATACATATCAAATCCATAATGTCTACTACCTCCTCTTATTCCAGAAGTTAATCTGTTCCATGACTGTTGATTTTATTTATTTTATTTAAAATTCCTACAAAAACAACAAACTCATGAGCATTGCAGTAGTTTAAAATGTATTCCTCACATGCTTCCTATTAATAGTGATAACAAAAAAAGTGTTTCATGAATGAACTATTAACAATTATATTATGAGATGTTTATGATGACCTAATCTTTGGTTTATCGTAACTTATAGTTTACACATCTCTGTCCATGTTTGTAAAAAGCAGTATACAGTACACCTAAATATTACAGCAATGTGTACAATTCTTCTAAGAATGAAGTGAGAAGAGCAATTATATTTAATGAGGTGGAAACTCATCTTGTCAGGGGAGCTGATCAAATGTTGAATTGCTTTGGTACATTGCAACATCTTTTATTTGTATCTAAAACATTTTATTATGCTTGAAGGTCATCTGGCTGGAGACAGAACAACTCTGACAGGAGCTTACCAAATATACTGTTACAACTGAACAATTAAAGGGGTCTATGTACTAAGCCCTGGAAAAGAGATGAAGAGTACAGAGGTAAAGTACCAATTATCCAGCACCATACTGTCATTTTTCAAATCCAGCCTGTCATATGGCAGTTTGGAGGTGATTGTTTTCCAGCATAGCTCAGTTCACTTTATCTGTCTCCAAGGCTTAGCAAATAGCCCCCATATATTAATTGAGTCATATCACCATTAATTTTTTAATTTGTCCTTTGTTGCACCTAGTGATATATGGCAGGGCAGCCATCATGGGGAAGGGCTGCAGGGACTCCAGACCCATTACCAGACAGAAAGGAAAATACAAATACAGCCAAGCCAATTATTCAAAGTTTAGTTAAATATTGCTACCATAAAAAGAACAATTGCTGTAAGTGACGCTGGCTTTTTTAGAAGATTTTTTGAGGATCTCTCACAGCAATGTTAACACTAAAATGATTAAGCAATACACATGATCAGCCCGACTGTATTGAATTGTGCTTGTAGTACACTGGTTGGGACTGCAGACATAAAAGGATAAGCTGAGCTGTATGCAGGAATATGCAGGGATATGAAGCTGAGGTACTGCAGAAAGGTATGTAGATTGAAACTGTATGCAGGATATGCAGGCTGAGGTATTACAAGGAAGGTATGTAGACCAGGAGGGTATTCAATCCCGGGTCATGACTGTCAATCCGCCATTTTCGTTTGGCATATTGCAAGACGTGATTCAGTATTCCACTTGACGATTGGCTAAAAGGGGGCGTGTCCACATAAGAGGACGTGGATTGTCGAGATTTGTTTGTGATTGCGACAATTTACGGCCATTATCATCAAAACGAGCCCGACAACTGTTAAAGTTGAGCCTATTCTGTCCATCTGCCTCTTCAATACTGTTGGGCAAGACAGCATTGCATAGGTGCCCCCCGGTATTTCTCCCTTCGGAAATAGCGGCGGGCATTGAATACCACACTAAAGCATAGTATCACACTGTAATGAGAGGCTGAGCACAAGATTGATTGCAGAAAACTACAGAAAGTAGAAGGCTGTAGCTAGTGGTGCTGGTGGTTCGGCATACTTTTAATATAAATAAAAACTCTACAGCAGGGAGAACTGCTGTTGAGTTGAACTGTTGAACGAAGACAATGGAGTTAGGTAGAGAAATAGAAAAACTTTGTAGCTTACTGGAGACTGTAGAAACAAGAATATAAGAATACACTGTTTCTTTCAGGTGTAATTATAGTGTTAATGACAAAAAAAGTGTATATACTGTAGATACCTATATATATAGAAGCAGCACTAATACATTGTAACAAATTAATTTGTTGGGATTGCCAGAAAAAAGTACAATTTATTTTAAAAGATACATTTATACATTAAAAACAATTTATTTACTACGTATGAGCAGCCTTGTACAGTATTTGTGAAATGTAATTGGCCAGTTGTCAAGTCCTCTATAAAGGCAATTTTTGGAACCACAGCTAAATAGCAGCTTGTAAAGTCTCACCAACTTTTGTATGGGATTTTTCGAGATGGGGTACAGTTGTCCTCACTAGGATGCGGTTGTGCTGTGATGGTATTGAGCCGCTGGAGTAAGATCTAGGACCTTGTGGGGCTTCCCAAATAGGTGGATGGTGCTTTTGTTGAAGAAATGCTGGGTTTCCAATTGAAAACTTTATACCAGGCAAAGGATGTAATGTGGTGCCAAAATAAGTCACTGGGGGTCTGCTCAGGTTGCCACCAATGCGTTTCACTGAGCTCTGTCAGCTTTTTTAAGGTGATGGCTGAGTGTGGCTGCTGAGCGTTTATATACCCTCTTTCATTCATTATTACTCACACATGTGTCAGGCAATCCCGTAATTAACAAATGTTTTGTACAAAAGACATTTATAAAAGCACTAAAATAGACAGAAGACAGACCTTTTTTAGATGTTTTCACTATTTATTGAAAACGAGTGTAGGAAACCCATGAAGTTTGTTCTATTACCGGAGATATAGAGTTTCCGCTATACTTATGGGTTCCGGGATACAGAGTGATGTGTATCCGTGTTTTGGAACGCACAGTGCTTCTGGGTGACGGAATGCACTTGCGGGAGTTACCGCCTGTGTTAGTATACGGCTTTATTAAAGAAATAGGACACATCGGCTACATTGTAATAAACAGACAAGTTGCTACTATAGGAACATGACGCAAATTGATAACCGCTGTCTATTAAAGGCATCAAGTATGACTGAACTTTAAATGAGTTCCTGATCTTTATATACTGTATATGTATATTTCTTTTGTTAAAATATTTTTTTTATTCTAATCTGCACCCGATGTATCACTGTGTCCCCAGGGATAATATTGCAGAATATTTCAAATACATCTTCATAGAGAACAAAATAGGAGTGTGTACTTATACTCTTAATACAATTACATATATTATTAGTATTTTACAGTATTATACATTCGACATAGATAAGACAAAAATTAATAAAAAATAACAATAAAAATAATAATAATAAAAATATGTAGAGCAAAAAATAATGAAAAACAGCGATAATTCCAAAAACAAGAGGAAGTGTATATAGTAATCCATATAGTAACAGACTTGGCTCTTGTGTATATATATATATATGTCTTGGCGTGTGGGAGACGCTGACGCATACACTGAGGGACCCGTGCACAGGTGTGCAGCTTGAGTGGGAGACGCCTGGAGGACGGACTGGCGCCAATTGTACTTGTATTTAAAGGTATTTGGTGTTATGTGAATTTTACTTGTACCTGCCTCTTGAGAAAGGGGAACTATCCCCGAAACGAGCCGTTGGGGCTATGTTACAATAAAATCCTTTTTGACCTGGATACATGCTGCAGTGACGTGTCTGTCTCCTGGATTCTACCTGGGATACACAGCTCTCTCTCTCTCTCTATCTATATATATATATATATATATATATATATATATAAAAATAATCCAGGGTCCAGCACTCCCAATAACCATGAAAAGCCCTTAGCGACGGGTCCCGGTGCCTTCACTAGTGAACAAATACAGTAACCTTCTGGTGTGCGGCACTCGGAAATAAAGTAATGAACGCAGGGTAATCAGCAACGTTTCAGTTTAATTAAAAACTGTTTTCAAGCCCTATATATATATATATATATATATATATATATATATATATATATATATATATATATATATATATATATATATATATATATAATTATACATGTAGTAGACCAAAAGGAATAGTAGATGGACTTCTCAAGCCTCAAATTAAATTTAAGTGTTGCATACAGTATATATTTATTGTTTACATTTCAGCTGTATTCTTATTTTTATTGAATATTGTTCAATTCCACTGCTTCATTTAGTCCTGGAAAGATGGAGTTCATTTTGAACATCCACAGTGTCTCTTGTTTGCATAGTTTTTGGAATCTATCCCCGCCTCATTTAGTGGATGGGGTTCTGTTCCAACCCTATGGTATTAATTTTTCTTAGGGTCACCATTATGATGAGTCGAGAATTGATGAGAGACACTGTGGGTCTCTACGTTCAAGAAACCTTTTTTTCAAGGGTCTGGTTGTTCGCCCTATATACTTTAAATTACAACTGCAGGAAAGTTGATATATGACATAGGCAGTATCACAGTTGATAAAACTTTTAATTACATATTGTTTTCCATCCTGTTCAATCTTAACTGTGGTGGTCTTATTAACAATATATTCACAAGTGGTACACTTATATTCCCACATTTATAGCAACCACTGGTCTTCATTTATCCTAACCAGTTTGTACCTTTGGTCTCACTTTTTTCTGATTACAGAAAACTAGGCGCCAAACAAATTTTTAAGGATTTATTTCTATGGAAAATAAATTGGGGTTCTGTAGGAAAAATAGTTCTTAATAGTGGGTCCTGTTTCAGAATGTCATAATGTTTTTTTTTTTAATAATGTTTTTAATATCCCCTGAATAATCATTATAAGTAGACATAAAAGAAAGGTTCTCTTCTTGAGATCGTTCTTGATATTTTCCTCTAGTCCTGAGTAATTAATTTCCATTCTTTTTTCGAGAAATGTCTCTTGCTTGAGTAACCAGAGAAGGAGGGTACCCTCTATCAATAAAAGCTTCTTCCATCGAGGCTGCTTGAATATCAAATGTATACTGGTCAGAACAGTTCCTCCTCAACCTGAGAAACTGTCCCTTGGGCACATTTTTAACCCATGGGCGATGGTGTGAACTGGAGAAATGTAAATAGTTGTTGGTACTTGTTTCTTTGGTGTAGTTACGTGAAGTTGTTTTATTATCTTTAACCTCAAGGGTTAAATAATTAATAGTGGTTGGGTGGCAGTGATGGTGGATTTTAAGTTATATGTGTTGTCATTTAAATGTGAAACAAAAGAGTTGATGGAGGTTTGGTCTCCCTCCCAAATTAAAAACAGGTTGTCAATATATCGACCATAGAGTACCAGGTTCGTGCCCCACGCCTCCCCTCCCCAGCAGGTGGTCTTCGAACTCCCCCATGTAGAGGTTGGCGTAACTGGATGCGAACCTGGTCCCCATCGCAGTGCCCATGGTTTGTATATAAAATTGATCCAAAAACATAAAATAATTGTGTGATGGTATAAATTGAATGACTTTAAAAATAAAGCTCTGGTGTGATTCTGATAAATCGTTATCATTTTTTAACAGTTTTTTTGTATGGCCTGAATTCCTAAATTGTGTGGTATATTGGAATATAGACTCTGGATGTCTAGTGTTATAAATAAATAGGTGGAACGTCAGGTGATAGTTTGGATGAGCTGTAAAAAGTGAGTGGTGTCTTTTATATGTGATTTTAAAACTGAAACTCTAGGTTGGAGGAAAGTGTCTACATGAAAAGAAAGATTTGAGGTGAGGGAATTAATGCTGGAAATTATGGGGCAGCCTGGGGGTGATGTAAGTGACTTATGGATTTTAGGAAGGTGATAATAAATGGATACTTAGGGATGTGAGGGAAAAAGACATTTATACTCATTTTTATTCAATAAACCATCTGTAATTATAGTGTTCACTACCAATAGATAAATGGAAGACCCTAATATTTTAATAAATCTGATTGTTATATAATAATTTATACCACAAGGGGTGCTATTATGGAAAACAGGTAATTTAATAGCCATAGAGACTAATAAAAGTTTGTCAATTATTAACACACAAATAAAATGTAACTTTTATTAAAAGTATAAAATATGTACACAGTCGATGAGTTTGTGTTTAAAGACAATTCTTTCCCATATAATGTTATAAGTTCAGGGACTGACAGTATATAAATATTGTTGAGCTTGACACCAAACACCAGGATCCAGTGATTGGTGTCCTGGGGAGCTCCTCCAGCTATGGTCATCTGATCACTAACTTCTAGCTTTGTGACAATGTCATCAGATATCTGCTGTAGGCTGAAATGATGGTTTACAACAAACATCCTATGACCCGGGTCAGTGCAAGAAGTAAGCAATCAAAAATGAGCAGAGGCACCAAACTTTTTTATTTTTTTAATTGTCTTATTAGACACCCATGGCTAATATCAGGAGCCTGTTCATGACTCTTTTGTGGAGTTGGAAACCTGGGCAATTATGTATAATGTTATCTCAGAACAGCGGTGTTATCACAGGGTTCCCAGAGGTACAGATGTGTCTTCCTACATTGTGACTGTGATGCTCACAACTCCTAAAACAGCAATAATACTTATCGAAGCCTGTGAGGACTCCATTTTCACAATATTTTATAAAAATAATATTAATAAATATACCCAAAAATGATGTGGTATGAATGATTCTGAATTCCTCTACAAAAATTCCTGTCAAATGGGAAGAGGCTTTAACAATAAAATACTATTTCACTGTAAAGCAGTCCACTAGTGTAAGGTAAACATTAAGGGACAGATTTGTCAAGCTTCAAAAAGTGATAAAATGGAGAGTGATAAATAGCCAGCCAATCAGCTCCTACCTGTCATGTTACAGGCTGGGTTTGAAAAATGACAGGTAAGGACTTATTGGCTGGTTGTTATCACTCTCCATTTTATATCTTTTGAAGCTTGATACATCTTGCCCTAATTGTGGTACAGTTCCTGCTAGATAAGAGATTCAGCACATTGAAAAGATTTTTTTTAGCTTATGTATATAATTCTACTTAAAGATATATTTAAATACCTCATAACATGATCAATGAAAGTACAAGGTATACAGGACACACTGTAACTATTTGTATGAAAAGAATACAATATTTCATATTCATCTGATAGTACAGTATGCCAATTCATTTCTAGTATGAATATTTAATTGTACTGAGTTTAAAAATAATAGAAGTAACCATACCTTACAGAAACTTGTAACACAGTACCTCTTGTGATCAATTATTGTTGCTGAAATGCCAAGGTTTATACTGTTAAATTGCTCTCCAATGCATGTTATAATTGGAATAGTAACATATGTTTGTGGTTGTACTAACAAAGGGGCAGTGCACTGGAAAACCGCAGACAGACACTTGGGGAAGTAGCAAATTAATTATAAATGCAGCATAGCCATGTGTGAGACACAAAAGATTGCTGTAAAAATAAACAAAAAGCTGGGGCATGTGTCAAATTCACGTATAAAAAGAATTACTTCATACTGGTATACTGTGTTAGTGAAAATAATTTGTTACTGCATTTGTCTAACTGTCTTTTTATCTACCTATTAATTCCCGAGGGATCTGCATTATAAAAAGACATCTAATAGTTGTAAGGTAACATGTCTGGGACAATAAATCAAGGGCATTTATGTATGAACCAAATTGATGTGTATCATTGTGTAGTTTCCCAAGGTACTACAGAGAGCTATCATATTAAACTATTGATTATTTGTGGAAGCACCATTGATTATTTATGTGCCGCAATGTCCCTGCCACCTCCAGTATTTTGGGAAGGACGACTAGAACATTTCACATTTTAGAGACTACCATCATTTCATCAATTGTAAAAATCGAATTTTCAGACAGAAGTCTACAAAGTGTTATATAGCTGGTTGCAGCAACTGACCACTGTATCCGTGGAATTGACCTAAGCTTAAAGAAGCGGGTGCTGCAAGCAGATCAGCAGACATATGAGGACTTGACTACAACAAAATACCATTATTCAGTACTGCATCACATGCGTCTATGGTTTTAAAGGGGAATACATAAATTGCCACCTAGTCAAAAGTGCCAACAGCAGATCCATTAGTAAAAGTCTTTCTACCTAAGTGTTTTTGAATGTGGTGAACCCAGACATTTCCATGCTCAATGCCCAAATCACCAAGAAACTGTGACCTGGGTTCCACTTTTTATAACCGCAGTACAATAATTCTTTGCTGTATCAAGTTTTAATTAAGCAGCAGGTTGTGTTAACCCTGATGGACTCTGGGAGTGAGCTAACATTAGTTTCCAGTTCATTTGTGCCAAAAGAAGTCTCAGCAAGGTTGCCTAGAAAGTGTTATGCATTCATGGAACTACAGATGAATATCAACAGGTTTGACTAGTGCTGACAATAAAAAGTCAAACAGTAAATATAGTAAATTACAGTAACAGTAAATAAATATAGCTTACATAAAAAGGTAGTAAATAACAGATAGCTCTCAACGCGTTTCGCTGCTCACAACTTATTCCATAGGTTGGACTTCATCAGGAGGGTATATATACGAAATACGTTGAGAGCTATCTGTTATCTACTACCTTTTTATTTAAGCTATATTTATTTTATTTTCACCTTATGCACTTTATTAAACTCCACTAAAAATTGTAATGGGAGTCTTTCCTTTCATATCACTACGTGGCACTGATGTTCTGACCCTACCTAAAACCTGTGGGAAAACCCTGCCCTGAGAGGCCAAATCATTACATCCAGGCAGCATCCTGGTAATCCACAAGGACAGGATATCTAAACATCACAATTGAATTCAATATATGTTGGGCGTAACATTTGATCAAAATGTTACGCCCAACATATATTGAATTTAATTGTGGAAACCCACTTACCACACTAGAGAGAGCTGTCTTCTCATATTTTTTAATATATATATATATATATGGACAACAGTTGTAGGTTGGCGCCCTTGTTGAACCTTCAGTTATTGGTTCTGTAATAGCATTTAGTTAATTCCAAAGTAAATCAAAGTAAATCAAAGTAAAGTCCAAAATTTATAAACATGTTTTAAAAAATTCTCTTATTCTACTTGGTATTGGTGGTTTTCCAAACCATAAAAAGACTTCAATAGTAAATTTCAAATTAGCAAACAAACATTCCCAACACGTTTCGTCCTATCAAGGACTTCATCAGGGGTTTACAAATGATTTTGAAAGTATTCCCACGACACTTTTAAACGGGGTGAGTCTCCAACTAGATGTTTTATAACAGTGGGTCCTTTATAAGCACTGCTGCGCAATCTTATTCTGGAAGTTTCTATTAAAATCTGTGCTGGTGCTAGGGTCTTCACTTCTCTGCCACAGACTTTATCTGCGTGTAATCGAGTGGACAGCTTTGTGTGATTGCGAGTTCTAATACAAATCTCCAGGAGGATATATAGCTTTTCAATATTGGGAAGGTGGAGGTATTCCAGTAGTTGGACACCATTAAATGGTAAAATGTGGAAATGCTCTATGCATCATCATGGACTATTTGTGGTGTGCCTCTCTCTGTCTGATGTACAGTCTCGTTTTAGGCCAACCGATCAGAGTGGGCATTAAAAGTACTTGTTTTCTACTAATTCCACGTGTGTACTTTTGCAGTCTCCGAGTGCCGCCTGCACTGTGTTCACATATATATATATATATATATATATATATATATATATAAACACAGGTAAGTCGGCACTATTCCAATGAGGATATACTCGGCCCCAGTGCCTCCAACTCCAGACCCACGGTAAGGATAAACACAATTCCAAATGGTGGCACTCGGTTCCCAAAAAATAAAGCTCAGAGACATGTGTCTATCTATCTATATATATATATATATAGATATATATATATATATATATATATATATATATATATATAGATATATATATATATATATATATATATATAGATATATATATATATATCTATATATATATATATATATATATATATATATATATAAAATAGTGGAGTCCAGTATTCAAAAGAAACACTGAGGAGGGCACTCACCAATCGATGCAAAAAGTGATTTATTCAGATAAAATCCATGTCACGTGGTTGACGTTTCGACCCTAAACGGGTCTTTATCAAGACTGTGTAACAGCAGCAGTGAACCAACAGGAAGATAATGGGATACTAACCACCAGTGCCAATCCTCCACATATACCCCACCCAATTGTGTCTAGATTGATTTACTCAACTACAGCCGTTCACTGACAGCCGTCAGTAAAATGTATTACATCATACCTGGAAATGGCAGATAGGTATATCATATAGAGCGGGTTATAATAAAGTAGTGGTACTGATAAGGTTAACAGAGTAGAACTCACCAACATAACACATTAAAATAATATGTGGCAGCAGCACCCGGTCCACTCCGGGATCAGTAGTTCCACAGCCACATCAGAAATCAATACCGGAAACATGCTACACATACAGTACTGTGCGTGTCAAAGGTCGGAATCCTACTGTATGTGTGTCATGAACCAGGGAGACTAGTGCCTGATGCTCAGGGCGCATCATAGGGTGGAAGTAGATCAAATGAATACGTTTAAGGACATTATCTTACCCATACCTAAGATGTCCGTCATATAAAGTCAAATTCGGCTGAAATATACACATAGGGTAAAGGTATAAAGGAGGATCACACATTAATGATATATAACAGCATCATATTATTTTAGAGCATAGAGTTAAACAGCATAGAGTTAAAGAAAAAGAAAAAGATAAAAGGAAAAAGGTTAAAATATGACCAAACAAGGTCACAATTATGTGTTGAACAGGATACCCTAGATTCAGCAATGTCACTGATATCACATAGGTGTCATAATACTATAATCAGTAAATAGGTAAAAATTAGGTTATTAACAGAAGATGACTACAGTATAGCAACTCAAATGCATCCTGAACCAGCAGCTATTTAAGGAACGTATTAAGCAGATTGTTCTCATTCAGTCCATTTGGGGCAATTGTATTTAATGAATAGATCCAACGTGCCTCCAACTTTTTTAACATAGGAGTACGATTGCCACCCCAAATTTTTTTTTTGGGCACATGATTGATTATCATACATCGAAGGGTGGCTACCTGGTGTCCAAATAATAGAAAATGTTTAGCCACTGGATTGTCCATGTCATTGGTCAAAAGAGCCGATCTAATCGAGGCCCTGTGGTTGGCCATGTGGTCGCGAAAGCATCAGGTCATCATCCGAACATAATAAAGGCCACAAGGGCAGGTCAAAAAGTATATTACGTGGTCCATGGTGCAAAGAAGTTTTTGACAAATTTTGATCCTAGCACCTGTATGTGGATGCGAGAAACCATCTCCCATCAGCAGAGCATTGCAGGTGGTGCATGAGCTGCATTTCAGACTGCCTAGTTTGCCACTTCGTAGCCAGCTCTTATTAGATTGTATCGGGACCATCATGGGTCTCATTGGTAGTTTCCGTAGATTGGGCCCACATCGATATGCATGTAATGGAGGTCTCATCTTCGCAAATGGTAGGGTAGGATCTGATTGTACAATAGACCAATGACGCTTGTAAGTCAATTTACAGTGACTTGATGCAGAGTCAAATGTGCTCACATGTACCAATTGGCCAGCTCCTCCCTTAGCTGTATCCCTGATACGTGGTAAATGAAATAGTGAGTAAGCCTTTTTGATGCGATTGGTGGTGATTTTAGTGTACCCTCTCTCAATAAATCTAGCTCACATCTCCTCAATTTGTAAGGCCGCAGTTTTGCTTGAAGAATTCACTCTGAGAACATGTAAAAACTGAGATATTGGTAAATTATCTTTAAGAGATGCAGGATGCTGACTGTTGGCTTTTAGTAGTGTATGCCGGTCCTTACTCTTGCGGAACATAGTGGAACCAAGACTGGAGCCAGATTTAAAAATAGTCACATCGAGGAAATCAACTGAATTGTAGTCAATCGTAAATGTAAGCTTAACTGGTTCAGGGAGTGCATTAAGCAAGGAATTGATCTCTGGTGCCCGACCACAAAATAAA
The DNA here is from genome assembly GCF_055691185.1 of Crinia signifera. NCBI lineage: Eukaryota > Metazoa > Chordata > Amphibia > Anura > Myobatrachidae > Crinia > Crinia signifera. The sequence goes on along the minus strand of NC_139223.1, from coordinate 78,419,423 downwards.
GATATCATTGATATATCTCTGGTATCGGAGCAGATGCTCGCCATAGACACCACAGATATAATGACGCTCAAATTTGGACATGTATAGATTGGCATATGATGGGGCTATGTTCGACCCCATAGCGGTCCCGGTTAACTGTTCAAAATAAATTGTGCCATACAGAAAACAATTCTTTGTCAAAATTAAATTAACAAGGGATAACAGAAATTCAATAGGTGGGTTGCTATGTGCAGCTTCCACAAGGTGTTCCCTCATTGCCTGTATACCATCTTGGTGGGGTATTATGGTATAGAGGGATTGATCGTCAAGTGTAAACAGCCACAGTTCAGACTGTGGGATAACAACATCTTTTAATGTAGACAAAAAGTGATCTGTATTATGGATGTAGCTGCTCGTCGTGTGGACCACTGGTTGTAGGAAACGGTCCACATACACAGCAAGCGGCTGGAGTAGCAACCCTCTGGCAGAGATGATGGGTCTCCCAGGGGGTTCTCCAGCCGCTTGTGCACTTTAGGTAAAGTGTATATGATAGGTACAATTGGATACTCAACAGTGAGGTATTGCATAGTTTTTTGATAAAATCCAACCGGAACGGAATCCAGTCAATATAGTTTCATCAATAATGGTTTTTGTAGTGGCAGTCGGATTCATTCTAAGTTTTGAATAGGTATTTGAATCTGAGAGTTGGGACAATATTTCTGTATTGTATGAACTCCAATTCTGAATGACTACTGCCCCGCCATTTTCGTCGGGGCATATGACAATATTGGTATTGTCACTAAGGGACTTAAGTGCCTCCCTTTGTGACCTAGTAAGGTTAAAGCTTTGTGGTGAATAGGAGCTAGTGCTCTTAGACTCATGCTAATTTATCCGAGAGAATGTAGTATTGCTCGGATTTCGAGAGGGAGGGTCAAAATTACTAGGTTTGGTGCAATGGCGTTGTGTCTCAGCCACTTTATCATCTGTACCCTGAAAAAACTCTTTAAGCCTCAGCTTACAGTTAAATTTATAGTCATCGACAACTGAGGTGAACGGGTCATGCTTGGTAGTAGGGATAAAAGACATACCATGTGCAAGTACAGAATGTTCAGTATCAGTAAGGTTGTAGGAGGAAAGATTAAAGATTAGATTTGTTTCCTCCCCTGTGACCCCTTCTTCTTCCACCCCCCACCTCTGGTGGGACCTGATACATTTCCGCGTTGGAAAGGTGGATCGTTTTGGGATCTTTGTTCTAAAAAAATAACTCACAGATCTATCAGTTGCGTCAGAATAGTCGCCCTCAGAGGATGAATTTTATTACAATAAAACAATAAAAAAAATGTAAAAAGCAACAAGGTTAACAACAAGAGGTAAATAAATATATAATTAGTGCTTATCTTTTAGTGAGGTGGGAAGCTAGGATCACCCAACGTAGTTCATATTGTCTGACTTCTTCAAGTTGTAAAATAAAAGTGTGACCAGGCCGATATTTATACCTGTTTGTCTATATCAATGTTGCAGTCAGACAAGACAAAACGCATTGGTGATACATATATATATATATATACACATACACACACACAAATTGTTTAGAATTTTTAAATTAACATATATTTTGAAGATGCAATTTTTAAAAAATGGCTCTAGTAGATCTAGTAAAAAAAACAAAAGACAAAACGCATTGTGTGACTATCCCTGTTACCTCCTACAAAAGTTAAGCTGTTTCTAGCTTTATGTGTACTTATATTTTAGTCCAGTAGTATTGTTCTCCCTAGGATTGAGGGGCCCTTGGGCAGCCATTAAGCTCATGTGTTAAGATCGCACTCTACAGTGCATGTTTTAGTGCAGGTCAGACATCATGCAACAATAATGCACTTACTGCGAGAAGTGACAAGGAACAAGGAAAGGAACAAAGGAAAGGGAAAATGGGCATGGGGAATGGAAAAGTCAAAATACCCTCATTTTTCCAGTTAAACAACATACACATTGAGTAATTTGATATTAAATAAAATTATGTGCAAGTTTCGACAATGTCGTAATTCTGACAAACATGCAATCTCACCAATTGCAATGCAATTTTGAGGAGATGGTGAGATTGCATGTCTGGAAAGCATATATACAAAAAAAGAGAACATTTTTTCAAATTGCCACTAGCATATTTCATATTCAGGAATACTAGGGAGACGCCACTGACATTACCTAAAAACATAAGTTTTCAGAATTACGATATTGTCGAAACTTGCACATCATAAATAGAGATCACTAGAATATTCAGTCTTTGTAGAGACAATTTGGTATTGAGATTTAAGGGGACAAAATCCTTTGTATTTATGGAGAATATTAATTAAATCCAGCAGAATAATACTGTCCTCTTTCCTCCCGCTAAATTAGGGGACTCTCATTGCTGCCGGTCCCAGAGAAAGTACCCTTGCACTGGGTTAACTAACAGGGGTGCTACTGGGTTCTATCAGCAACAGCAGATCCCCATATCTTTCTTCACTCATCCAATAGAGACCCCGACAATTGGAGGTAAACCTCTCAGTCCCATTCACTGTCCTCTGGACACACGGCTGAGTATAAAAGGCCCACCAAGGGAAATCTATTGGTGAGCTACATTTATCTCTATCTTTACCTCATTTTCGACCCCTCGGATATCCCTATATATGACTATATGAATGTCTCTATTTAAGAGGGTCATGAACATAGGTACCCCATCAGAAAAAGCATAAGCATGTTAAGATTTCGTCAAGCTTTTTAATTGCATTAGAAAATTATAAAAAAATCGTTTTACTCTTACTATCTTCTGTTATGATTTGTACCACTTGCACATTAAATTCAGCCGGGGATTAAGAATGTCTCATAGGGTTGTGTTAACCCGCAATCTGAGGAACATCAAATATCCCTGCTGATACATTTATACACATTTTTTTCACGTGGTCATGTGTTTAGCTGGCAATATTAGTGTACCCAGTTGTAATTAAACTGTCAATTACTACGTCATAATACATATATCAATAGATTATATAAACTAATCAAAGAGTGCCCCAAAAAGAGAGTCATCTTTTTTCTCTTTGTTTTTGTATACAGCCACACACTATGCAGGGTGGGATAGCGCATTAATAGAGTGTCTGACTGCAATGCCAGAGACAGTGTGTCTGAATCCCAGGTATGTAAGAATATTGAAATGTAATAACGAATACTGAATAACATACTGCTCACAAGTTAAGTTCATGAATATGATATACTGTAGGTAAAATAAATGGAATAGGTTGTAAGAAGAAGATAGAGGCAGTGATGCAATGGCAGGCTTGTTTCAAAGAGGAGACAACCTATAAACTACAGGTGAAAGTGATAGAAACAGATAATTGTGATCTGGTACTTAAAATCCTGGAAAAAAAATACTTTTTCAGAAAAATAAGGTTTCTGCATAACTTCCCATACCGGTATATTGATATATTAAAAATGAGAACATTTTTAATTCTTGATGTCAACAAACTTTAGTCCAGTCAACTTGAAAGCCATAGAAACACTGATCATTTATTAAGTGTTGCAATATCAATCATTAAACAGGATTTTAGTAAATTCTCTGTATCAAACTATTTATGGTACCTACTGCATCTAATACAAAATGAAGAGAAAATGCCTTTCTGTTAGTAAAATGAATTTGAATAACAGTGATTTGATGTTTATGTTTCTTTGCATTTACTTTTGCATCTGTCAATGACACTGACATTGTTTTTATTTATTATAGTGAAACAAATGCATTTTTACTATTACATTTATTTTCTGCTACTTCAGTTACATATTTTGATGCAGGCTATGATTTCTTGATCCTGCTAAAGCACTTTACATACTGTAGACCCATTCCATATCAAATTTATTTAGTTTACTTTCTTCCACAGCTTGAGAAACATGTTTACTTTTATGAGTATGTCAGATAATTAAGCTGAAGGGGATTTAACTATTTGACAGTATTACCTTTGTTCACCAAGCTAATTGTTTCCTGTTCATTAAAAATGTCTCCCTTTTAATACCTTAATAGGATATCTTAGCAACTGAATTGATAACATTCTTGTCTATTTAATAATGGTTACTCTTTTAATGGGCATTTTATTTGCTCCACTGAGACCAGTGAAGAAAACAACAACAACAAAAAAACAATCAATCAATACTTCACTTTTGATGACCATCTAGAACAAGTGTAATCACATTGAAGTTATTGGATTTTTTTATTGGAAAAACTTACTGAGTACATTTTTAAGCTTTTTTATAGCTCCCAGTGGATGTCTTATTGTTCCGTAGGTGGGAATCAGTTCAAGGTATAAACGACTTGCCTTGTGTTCTACTCTACTGTAATTAACAGATTTGTCACAGTAGCATAGCATATGGCAAAGGCTTCTTTACGTAGGTGTCTGCACTATTGAAAACAAAAGACTAAAATGAATTCATAAATAATTCTAATTTAAATAATCTGGCAAATTATATCTCCTGCATAATAGTTACCTTTTGATTGTTTATCCCTTACTATAGGCAATGGTAGACATTACAAAACCAACAATGTTATTTATCTTATCACTCTTCATTCAAATGTATGATAGCTACTGTATGTGCTACTTGAATTTTTACTTATTTAGGTGAGAACTATTGTTATAGGTGTTTTTTAACACTAAAAAAATGTTTGCATTTTACAAAATGTAGTAAAAAAAACAAACTGCTTCTTTGGATGCCAACATAAACTCAAGGTTACTTTCAATCGTTTCCAACAACTTTTTGCTGTTGCTGAGCATGCTTTTTTTGACACTGCTGCACTAGAACATGGTCAGATCCAGATGTGTTAAATTAATGTTCCTGCTTGTATTTGCTCTGTAAATGCATTGTGCGTGACTGTGATCATATACAATACAATCCTGGTAAAACCACTCCATTCTCATATAGAGGTTATTCAGACCTGATTGCAAAGCAGCATTTTTAGCAAATGGACAAAAACATATTGCACAGCAAATGGGGCAGATTTAGCATGTGCACTTTGTTTCTGTGCAGGGTAAATACTGGCTGCTTTATTTTTACACTGCAATTAACATTTTAGTTTATCCCTTTGAGTGCCAAGTTAATTTGTAAAATTAGGTGTGAAAATTGGATTGGCAAGCAAATATTTGTATTTATTATAATGACTTGTAATGTTTACCTTATATAGGAAAAAAAATTTACCCAACATTTTTTATTTGAATTTATATAACAAATGTGTGCAACGCTGGCATTTGTAGCTGATATTTTGCACGTCTCTCACAGAGATGTTGGCACTCAAAAAGTTAAACACACGTCACCCGAATCTAACGCTCTCTGCACATGTTGCCCCACCCGCAGTGCAACATGGTTTTGTCCATTTACAAAAAAGGCAACTTTGCGGGCAGGTCTGAATATCCTGAATTTGGGCCTTATTCTAGTTCACTCTTTCTGACAAAATCCTTCTTAGATGGACAAAACCATGTGCACTGCAGGGGGGCAGATGTTACTTGTGCAGAGAGAATTAGATTTGGGTGGTGTTTTACTTCAAAGTGAGATCTATATCGCAGTGTAAAAATAAAGCAACCAGTATTTGCCCTGCACAGAAACAAAATAGCTCAACAAAATCTAATTATCTCGGCACATTTTATATCTGCCCCCCTGCAGTGCACATGGTTTTGTCCATCTAAGAAGGATTTTGTCAGAAAGAGTGAACTAGAATAAGGCCCTTTTAAAGTATTCATTTTTTTACTTCTTGATTTCTTATACCCCCAGGAGGTTATTTGTATACAGTATGTGTAAATTATCAGAATCAGAATCAGCTTTATTTGGCCAAATATACTTGCGTATACTAGGAATTACATTTGGATTGCTGTGCGACAGCCAGGATAGGAACAAGTAAAACAGTGACAGTACAGATATATATCACACATACAAATATGCATATCCTGATGGGTGACATGGACATTAGGAACATATATTTGCTGAGTGGCACAGCACCCAAGTAGCCATTCAGTTGCGCCACATGGTGATTGCACCAGACACATTGGTAACAAGTAAAAAATTGTGACAGTACAGATATATATCACACGTACAGATAAGCATAATCTGATGAGGGACACAGACATGGGGAACACATATTTGCTGAGCTGCACAGCACCCAGGCAGCCATTCAGTGGTGCCACTAAGTCATTGCAACAGCCAGCTAGGTTTACAGTACAGATATGGAACTCTACAGGGGAGACACAGTGTACATATTTTAGGCTGAGTGGCACAGATCCTAGGCAGCCATCATTGGCACCATCTTGACCTCACCACTCACAGGGCGGGAGTGAAAGGGCTCAAATAGGCCAGCATGGATGGGTCCAGAGGCTGTCTTCTGTGGGGCTGGGCCAGCATGTCAGGGGCCCTGGCTGAAGCTGTGGCTGGGAGGGAGAGCCAGCGTGGGCGGCGCTGTGCCCCCCCCCCCCCCGGCAGCACCATCGTTTCAAGGAACCCCTCCAAGAAACAAAGTTCACAAGAAATGTCTCGGCCGGCAGGACACTTGGCTGCCTGGCCGGAACTCCGGCCTGCAGACCCCGGCTGGGGACTGCTGGAGCCAACCCCCCCCTCTCCCCATCAATATTCCTGCTCCCACTGAAGGACCCCCAAGGTAGGAGGGAACCGCTCTGAGTCCTGCAATGGGGGGCAGTGAAAATGGACCTCAGCCAGTTGGGGAGGGAGAGTCAGTGAGGCAAGGGGGTTAGAGTCAGTTGTGCCTGTGGCCATAGTTGGGCTCTCTGTGGGCTGAGGTCCATTTTCACTGCCCCCATTGCAGGACTCAGAGCGGTTCCCTCCTACCTTGGGGGTCCTCCAGTGGGAGCAGGAATATTGATGGGGAGAGGGGGGGGTTGGCTCCAGCAGTCCCCAGCCGGGGTCTGCAGGCCGGAGTTCCGGCCAGGCAGCCAAGTGTCCTGCCGGCCGAGACATTTCTGGTGAACTTTGTTTCTTGGAGGGGTTCCTTGAAACGATGGTGCTGCCGGGGGGGGGGGCACAGCGCCGCCCGCCACTGACCGGGTATCACCGCATCCTCACCAGGCAACATGGTGCTCGATTCCTCCCACCTTCTCCCTCTGATCGCTTCCTCCGATCTGCTCACCGTCGCCGCTGCATCCTCCGCCACACTGCTCCTCCACCACGCTGCTCCGGAGGCCGGGGATGGTGGAGCTCCGTGGATGGGTGATCAGAGCTCCACGTGATGTGACCATCTCCGGCCCCCACTGGAAGAGTGGAACATTTGTATGTTTCTATTGATTTTACTAAATAGTTATATAAAATATTATTCTTTAATATTAATACTGACTCATTTTATGTTTCACTTGACTATATTTTTTTTTAAGTAGAAGTACTGACACCAAAATGGTGTGGTCCGGTTCCATAAAAAGTGGGGTGTATTCTTAAATTCACTAGAATCTGACACCCAAGTGCACATATTCAAAATATTTAAAAATACAGCAATGTTTTTTACTTCACTGTGTAGAATGATAATATCGCTGCACTGCGACTTGGGGGAGGTAAGTTTGTTTGGCACTGTTATACATTTAGATCTTTGTTTTCATGGTTTTATGTTATGTCAGCCACAGTTTCCTCAGACATTTGATTGAGTCATTTGTCTTACACACCACATTCTTACAACAGTCTTTATTTACATTGTGGTCAGCATGTATTTTGCTATTTGTTTTATTGTGTATGTTTCATACCAACTATTGTTTATTGTCTGAGTTATTATATTGCTTTATTATCTCTTATATATTTAGCCAGATCTGTCACTCATCCCCTGTGTAGCTAACGCTCCCGCCCAGCTGAAAACACCAACCCGCCCCCCCCTAGGGAAAAGACCAGTGTTTTATGTGTATAACGTTTTCATGTGCATGACATTCCACCCCCTTGACATCACCTCCCCCGCCCAGCCAGGGCTACAGTACACGCCCACCATCCACCATTACTCCACAGCCATCATCCACCATTACTCCCGCCCCCCCTCTGCCAGCAACCCCCCCCCCCGACACCCACGACCCCCCTCCCGCGATTCACGGCACCCCCTGCGACCCTCCCTCCCCCCATTCGCGGGACCCCCGCGCACCCCCTCCCCCATTCGCAGGCCCCCCGCGACCCCCCCTCCTGCAATTTGCAGGACCCCGGCGACACCCCCCTCCCGCGATTCGCAGGACCCCCACGACACCTCCCCTCCTGTGATTCGTGGGACCCCCGCGACCCCCCCTCCCGCGATTCGCGCCTGCCCCGTGACCCCCCCTCCAGTGATTCATGCCCCCCCACGATCCCCCTTCCAGCGATTCACGACGCCCCCCCTCCCGTGATTTGCTGACCCAAGGCCCCTCCTGCGATTTGTGGCCCCACGCGACCCCTCCTCCCGTGATTTGTGGCACCCCTGCGATTCACGGCACCACCGCGCCCCCTCCCGCAATTCGCTGCGTCCTCCTCCCGTGCTTCTCTGCGCACCCTCCCGCCATTTGCAAACCCCCGCCCCCTCCCACGATTCATGGCACTCCCCTCCTGCGATTTGCGCCCCCCGCAATTCTAGCCCCCCGCTCCCCCCTCCCGCGATTTGTGCCCCCCCGGAATTTGCGGACCCCCCTCCCATGATTCACGGCACCCCTCGCAACCCCTCCTGCGATTTGCGGACCCCCTCCCGCGATTCACGGAAACCCACAGCATATCCGGTGCCCCCTCCCACGATTCGCGACCCCCGTGACACCCCCCGAGATTCACACACCCCTCACATGATTCACGGCGCCCCCCACACCCCCCTCCCGCCCTCCCCCAATTCGCGGGGCCCCCGTGATCCCCCCTCCCGCGATTTGCAGGACCCCCGCGACCCCCCCTCCCGCAATTCTCGGGACCCCCGCAACCCCCCCTCCCGCGATTCACGGCGCCCCCCCCTCCCATGATTTGTGGACCCAAGCCCAATCTCGCGATTCTCGGCACCCCCTGCGGACCCCCTCCCGCGATTTGCGGCCCCACGCGACTCCCCCTCCCGCAATTTGTGGCACCCCCGCGATTCACGGCACCACTGCACCCCCTCCCACGATTCACTGCACCCCCCTCCCGTGCTTCGCTGCGCCCCCCTCCCGCGATTTGCAAACCCCCGCCCCCTCCCGAGATTCACGGCACCCCTCCTGCGATTTGCGGACCCCCTCCCGCGATTCACGGAACCCCACAGCACCTCCAGCGCCCCCTCCCGTGATTCGCGAACCCCCGTGACACACCCCCCGCGATTCACACACCCCTCCCACGATTGACGGCACCCCCCGCACCCGCCCTTCCGCGATTCGCGACCCCCCACGACCTCCCCCTCCCACGATTCATGTTCCCGTGTGCCCCCTCCTGCGATTCGTGGACCCCAGCGCCCCCCTCCCTTCATTCACAGCACCCCGCGCGCCCCTCCCGCGATTCACGGACCCCCACAACCCCCCCCCCTCCTGCAATTCACTGACCCCCACAACCCCCCACCCGCAATTTGCGGACCCCCCCTTCCAGTGATTTAAGGCCCCCCACTGCCAGAAGTGTCCCCACGGGTCCTCTGCACCAGCGCCACAACTTTTATCAATGTCTTGTCCATATACCACTATTATACAGCCTCCTGCTCTCATAAACCCCCTTACTTCCTCCCAGTGCGAGGAGATGTTCACCCACTGCTGGGAGCTGCATACTGTCCCCCACCCTCCTCCAGTTCTAGTGATGCCCATCGACCATCAATGATTTCAAATCATCGATGGTTTATGGCCGATGTTGAATACTTTTGCCATCGATGTGGGAGGACCAGATGGTTTCCCTACATCAATGGCAAAGGAGAACCAATAAAGTTTCAAATTTTTTTAAGGTGCCGGGACACGGAGCATAGCTCCGCCCCCCCCACCCGGAAGTCCCGCCACGAGTTCTGATTGACCCACGGCCTATTCAGTCAGATATATTGGATGACCATTGATAGCTACAACAATCGATGGTTATCCAAGTAATATGTTACTACTATCGATGGCATGGTGCAAAATCGCCATCAATGCCAACCATCGATGGCGTCTGCACCAATGCCCATCCCTACTCTGCAGCAGCCAAAAACCTTTACTACCCATCATGCCCACACAACTATATCACTGCCCTGCCTCCTGTTCTCCTGCCTCGTAACTTCCGCCAGTGGAAAGCCGCTCACCCTGTGTTGCCCACATTCCCCTATCATGCTTTACCACACCAGCCTCCTGCTCTCATGCACCCTAACTCCCACCCAGTAGGAGGAGACACTGACTCAGGGCCACCGTCCTGTACTCCTGTGCTGCCACGCTGGACCCTCACCCACTGGCAGAAGCTGCACAGTGTCCCCCACCCTCCTTTTTTGTCCTCCTTATGCCCTCACACCCCTATCACTACCCAGCCTCCTGTTTTCCTGTGTCGTGACCTCCGGCAGTGGGGAGCCGCTGACTCAAAAACACCCTACTATACTATTGCACACACACACACCTAAACAACACGCACACCCCCCCCCCACACCCACAAATGTCACTGTACCCTCCACACTATCAATGTACATCTTACTCTGTAACCGCTTTTTAATTAAACAAAACAATACACACCCCCTTCCACATCATATGCTCTCTATTTAACACATTTCACCTATAGCTCAAGTTGCAATACAGGCATCTTTCATACAATTCTAACCATATTTCACACAATACAAACGTTCACAAATTAAGGGGGAGCAGACCCTTACGACGGTGTGAAGAGCGTGCGTAGGGTGCGATTAATCACCTAGTTACTAATAAACATGTAATTGTATTTTGTGTTTTTTTTTAAACAGTTGGTATTTTATGATAACTATATGGAATGGATAGTAAGGAGGATAATCCATCAAAAATACTTTATTGTTATTTATTGTAATTTCAAAACACCCTAAATTAGTGTTGGACTAATCATCTACAGGTTGAGTATCCCTTATCCAAATATCCATTATCCAAATTGTTCTGAAAACCATACATTGCAGAAAGTGAAGGAAAAAAATTATTGCTAAAAACCTACTGGACACATACTGTATGTACTGTAACAGCACTACTGGGGGCATTATATGTAACTGGCACTACTGGGGGCATTATATGTAACTGGCACTACTGGGGGCATGATATGCAACTGGCACTAAATATGTGCAAGAAAATGATTGATATTACCCAACATTGTTTCATGTTTCGAAACCTTGTTTTATGCACAAATAAAATATATTTGTGTGTATTTCATGTGTTTGATGTGTTTGTACAAAATAAATGCAAGATACCTAAGAATACATAATTGAAATGTAAAAATATTATGAAATATGGAATAATCCATTATCCAAATTTTTTTTGGTCCCGAGCATTTTGGATAAGGGATACGCAACCTGTGTTAGGAAGAAATTCAGTGGCATTGTTGGGCTTCCCCTTTTATTCAAATGATTGCAAACTGAAGCCAATTCTACATTGGTACCATTCCCTATCCCTTGTAGGTACAGTATTTGTCACTAACCCTAACCATTAGCCGAAAGAAAAATTAGATAGTTTGACAATATTGACATCTTATTAGATGACATAAAGTGGTGCAACACAATTGACGTGACTGAGTATGACTCCATAGTTTTGGCTTTGGAGACAACACAGCAAAAAAATTCTTAAAAAAATAATAATACCTTATTGTAAAAAACCCTTTTCCAACTGCTTTTTGAAAGCATGCTTGATTTTTCTTAACTAAATATGACCCAATCATAATTAAATGAATTGGCAACCAAGTGCTTATAGCTACAAATATTGGATGATTGAAGCTTGTTTAAAAACTGAAAAAAAGTACCAGAAAATATTATGTTCCTCTGACTTTTATCTTCTTGAGATGGGGACAAAACTTGCCGTCATCAGCATTGAGGAATAAAAAGGTCATAGACCTCTCTATTCGTCTAAGCTAAGAAAGAATTACTTCTCTAAAGGTAAGTCTGTTCTGCTAAACAGAAAAGGGACAGTTATAGCTACAGGCAAAAGGGGTCAGTAATTGAATGTCCTTGATACACTGAATTGTTTTTCAATGATGATAAGTAAGTCACTGTCATGGAAGAGTTGGTCACATTGTATACAAAAGTGTCTCACAGCTAAAGGACAAGATGGTCACAGAAATGTCATGAACTAACACAGAAAACACATATGTGGGGGGCGTGGCCTGGCAGCCATAGAGAGCAGTCGCACTATCCCAGGGCTCTCAACAATCCAGCCTCTCCCGCCCGCTCCTAACTGCTACTTGCAAGACCCAGTACCTGGGGAGACATCCTTGGGGTCCCGGATCCCCCTGCCAGGCTCTGTGGGAGGCTGCGGAGTCGGGGCGACTGCGTGCAGCCGCCTGCGGATTGCGGCCTACCCGCGGGCTGGAAGCCGGGACCTAAATTACAGCCCCAATCCGGAAATCGGGCTCCGCAGCGCGCGCGCACGCCGGACGTGCCTGCGGTGGCTCCGGGCCCTCAGCGGGGAAGTGCGCACTCCCCTGGATCCCTCCTGGACCCTGTCATCCTCGGGTGAGTGACACAGACTCCCCCGAAACTATATATCTACCTCCCTGCTCACTGCCTCGGTGGCGGCGGCCATCTTGGAGGAGGCAGGGACGCTTCTCCTGCTGCCTCTCCTCTCCCTGATACGGCGGAGGCCGGAGGCTGCATGTGAGGGAGAAGTCATACCAACACTAATCTGACTGTCCACAGCTGTGCCCCACTGCACCCCAATACTCCCCCAGGCCGCAGCACGACAGGAGTGAGGGCTACACTGCTCTCCCCTGTGTCACAGCAGGAGCGGCGGCCATCTTTTTGGTTGGAATCCCCCAACCATATGCTCCCTCCCTAATAACGACCATCCACAGGCACTTTCAACAACCCACCCACCTTAAACCTTATCCTGCAAGTCTCCTTACACCCCTGCCATACCTGAAAGATGTGCACCGTTGCCCCAGACCTGAACACAAACTAAGAGGAGGCCCTTTACCACTTACAGTGTGGAGGTTGGTGGGCCCTAACGGCAAATAATTGGGTTCTCTACCTGCATCACTTACATCTAAACCGCTCCAGCCCTCCTGGAGTGACACGTCTCCCTGACCTATTCTCCGCAAGCTGCCAAGGATACTGGACAATATCCAGCCCCCACCCACCAACTGAGGCGCTGAATTATACCCAATTACAAACAACCCCTCTGCTCCTAAGCCCCAGAGGTGAAGATAGTCTCCTTGAAGCGTCAGCCCTCAAAAGGCTACCCCCTTACATCCATTCCCACCCCTCTGCCTGGGATCACTGGAGACATAGGGCACCCACCTCAATTGCCTACACCCCATAGCCCCGAAGGCTCCAAGGTCCAAACTCCTGCCCTCTGTCCCCCCTTGTGGACACTCGAATCAGAGGCCTTTCACCCCTCACCCCATGCACCCTCCCCCTCCTTGAAAGCTCCTACCCTCTATCCCCACCTGTGGACCCCCTAAGATCCTGTGTCTAGCATACTGAAAGGGGAAAGTCCCATCTACAAGCCCCTACTAACCTCCCCTCATAGCTTCCATCTGGACATCCCCCCCGGATTGTTACCTGTCTAACCATTACAGCATAAATGCCTGCCTAAACTTGCTCCAGGTCCGGAGTCTCACCTCCGCTATCCAGAGTCAACAGGAGTGCTTTACCTATAAACAGTAGCTTTGGCCGCAGCTTCGTTCTTCCATCCCCCATCCAGCCAGTCACAACCTCCTCATCATGCCTAAAGGTCACCGCAAACAAGATAACCCGGAACCCTCCCAAACTCTCAGCAGATTTGCCTTCTCTGTGGAGAAACCGCAAAAAAAAACCTTAAGCTCAACCCAGTACAACTCCGATTCTGACGAGAGGTGACCTACGCTCCCTACTCCGAGAGATCCAAGAAACAAGACGGTCAGTCCAAGCGGTCCAATCCGAAGTTAGGGAAGCAGTCAACACTCTTAAGGCAGATATCAATGACCTCGGCAACAGAACAAACCAACTGGAATCTAAAGTAGACGATATTGTCACTTTTCAAAACGACCTATCCTCTGACCTACAAAATCTCAAAAGTGAGATGCGTGACCTCCAAGACCGCCAAGAAGACCAAGAGAACAGGGCCAGACGCAACAACTTACGGATAAGAGGCATCCCCGAGGAGATAGATGCTTCTACTCTTGACGACTACCTTAAGAAACTCTTCTCCCACCTTTCGCCGACAACCCCAGAGGATCACCTGCTCCTTGACAGAGCCCATAGGGCACTCCGCCCCAGATCATTAGACTCTTCCCAACCTCGAGACGTCATCCTCCGATGTCACTACTTCCAAGCAAAAGAGGACATTGTCAGAGAATCGAGAAAACTATCAAAAGTGACATTTCAAGGCCACGACCTACAAATCTTTCAAGATATCGCCCCGGCAACCCTAGCCAAACGCAGGGAGTTCAAACCCATCACATCCCTCCTCAGCGAGAAGAACATTAGATACAGATGGGGCTTCCCATTCCGCATTCTCATATGGAATCAAAACAAGTTCACTCCAGCAAGAACTTCGGAAGAAGCCTGGAAAATTCTATCTGCGATGGGCCTCCCCGTACCTCCCTCCACAAGTGCAGCAACTTCTATAGCACAAGCCACCCCAACCTCAGCAAACGTCAACACCCCCAGAAGATTCTTGAATCGTGACTGGTCCCAAGTCCCCTCTGCTAAGAACGTAGTGCCGCCTGACCACCCTCCTTGAATCGACGTTTGATGGTGATGTAGCCCGACTTATTTACCTATGTTCACTTTAGTGAACTTCTTTGGACTGATGCACATATCTATAAAGTCTGTTTATCTACTAGTTTTATTCATACGTAAATTTCAGTTAGCACATTGCCTCAAGTTGCTTAACTAATATAATGACATTATCTGTTTTGTAACGTTGATAGTCAGGTTGACATAGCTATCAATGTTCAATGTTGATACTCCGGTTAATCTGTTAGTCATACCCTTTAGTTCAGTTTTGCAGAAATGCACCCCTGTTATGCTTGTACTAACCGCAATTGTGTTAGACTCCGGACCTATTCTGGTCTCACCAAGACCCAACCAATACCATGCCCTGGGTAACCCCAGGCCACGACCCCCCCTTGGGGCCTCCAGCCCCAGACCGGCCCAGGTCGCACTCCGACCTCTCCTTTTTTCCCTTTGGCCGGCACCTCAGACCGGAACTAGCCCCTCCTGGTCTTCCACCTCCCTGTACTCCCATGGCTGTTGCCAACTTTTTTTTTGAATCCCACCCCCCACTCCTTCCCCCGAAGGGTAGAATTGTTTTAACTCTATTACCTAGAAAAGCAAGCTGTAGAACCATAACCTCCTCCCTGGGACTCAACCTGTGTCATGTAATTAACCTATGCCCGATTTGCCTGGATATCTCATTTAACCCACACAATGGCCCTTAGAATCTACTCCCACAACGTCAAGGGCTTGAACAGCCCCACTAAGAGAACTAAGTTGTTCCTAACACTCAAGAACACTAAAAGTGACCTGGTGTTCCTCCAGGAAACCCACTTTAAAAATTCCTCCCACCCCGAACTGAAGTCTAAACTATTTCCCCTCACATTCCATGCATGCGATGCCAACCAAAAAAAAAGAGGGGTATCTATCCTTTTCGCCTCCCACCTCACGTTTGCACCAGAAAACATTTATGCTGATAAGGAAGGTAGATGGCTCATCCTGGTCGGGAAGCTAAACCAAACCCTGTGTACCCTGGTCAACATATACGCCCCAAACCAACACCAGGCCCGTTTCTTCAATAAAATCAGTTCTCTTCTAGATAATTATGCCAAAGGCTCCGTCATAATGGCAGGCGATTTCAACGAGGTATTGGATGGTAAGCTAGACCGCTCCTCAACCTCTTCCCCCTCACCGAGCTCTCCCACACCTGGCTCAAGGTCCCTACTATCACTTCTCAAGAAACACCTACTGTATGACTCATTCAGGCTCATAGACCCCACTGCCAGGGACTACACTTACTTCTCACCACCCCACAATACTTACTCGAGAATTGACATGATTCTCCTCAGCAAAACCCTCTCGTCTAGCATTATAGCAGCAGATATACACCCCATGATCTGGTCAGACCATAATCCAATCTCAGCTGATTTAGTCACAATTGCCACCCGCCCCCCTTCCTCACCCTGGCGTCTGAATGACTCGCTCCTACACAATCCCACGTATGTTAATCAAATTAAGGACCGCCTTGAAGAGTACTTCCAACTCAACTCCTCCCCAGAAACAACCCCGCAAATTCTATGGGAAGCACACAAAGCGGTTATACGAGGCCACCTCATCAACATCGCCTCCAGACACAAAAAGATACTGGAACAACAACTGAACACACTTACAACTAAACTCCACTCTCTAGAAATACAACACAAACTCACCCCAACACCTCACCTAGCAGAACAACTAGCTGTAGCTAAACAGGAGGTGTCCACCTTCATGTCGGAGCGCACGGCGAAAGCCCTCCAAAAGCTGAACCAATTATTTTATGAGAAAGGAGACAAGGCAGATAAGATCCTAGCATCTAGACTTAAAGCCAAAAATTCGCGAAACAACATACTAGCTATTAGAAATAGAGCTGGAGTCCTATCGTACTCCGCAGACTCAATTAGCAACGAATTCGAAAAATACTATTCCAATCTTTACAATATCCACAGCAATAGCTCAACCAGCACCCCACCAGACACCACAATTGAAGACTTTCTGAGAAAAGCCAACCTGCCCTCCCTCCCAGATCATCTATCCACACAGCTTTGCCGAGATATCTCGGAGGATGAAATCATGCACGCCCTGAAATCTCTTAAAGTATCGAAGGCCCCAGGACCAGATGGCTTTACGGCCGTCTATTATAAAAAATTCTCCCACATACTCCTGCCCCACCTCAAACCATTATTTAACGCAGCCCTACACGGATCCCACTTCCCCCCATCAATGCTTGAAGCCAGAATAATCTTAATTCATAAAGAAGGAAAGGACCCACACGATTGTTCAAGCTATAGACCTATTTCCCTCCTGAATATAGATATTAAAACCTATGCTAAAATTCTGGCCAATCGTCTTAACACAGTCTTGGCTTCCCTGATACACTACGACCAAGTTGGGTTTATCCCGGGTAGGCAAGCAAGGGATAATACCAGGCGCACAATAGACATCATACAAATTCTAAACCATAGAAAAACCCCTTCCTTAATATTAGCACTCGACGCCGAAAAGGCATTCGACCGCATCTCATGGTCTTTTCTATTTAAATCCCTGCAAGCCTTCGGCATAAAAGACGAATTTCTATCAGCAATCTCAGCCCTATATTCCTCCCCAACAGCGAGAGTTATGACAAATGGTATTCTCTCTAACCCATTCTCCTTATCTAATGGTACTCGCCAGGGTTGCCCCCTATCCCCTCTCGTTTTTGCACTGGTGATCGAGTCCCTGGCTTCTAGGATTAGAAACTCGCCCGACATCAGAGGGGTAGGAATAGGGTCACTCGAACCAAAACTCTCGCTGTTCGCGGACGACGTCTTATTAACCATCACCCAACCCCAAACATCCCTACCCGCATTATTTGAGCTCATAGAGGAATATGGCCATTTATCTGGATACAAAATCAACTACACCAAATCCGAAGCCTTATCTCTCCACATTCCTCACGACCTCAAAGCCTCCCTCGCCTCCACCTTCCACTTTAAGTGGCAACCCCGAAAAATTAAATATCTAGGCATTTACATTACCTCCAATTACAACTCTCTTTACGCCGAAAACTACCCTCGACTAATAGACAAACTCACCAAAGACCTCCACACTTGGAAATCACTTATTATCTCATGGCTGGGAAGAATAATAGCGGTCAAAATGTCAGTGCTTCCCCAGCTGTTATACCTTTTCCAAACCCTCCCAGTAAAAGTCCCCGACAGAGTACTACGCACGGTCCAGTCCTCCATCACCAAATTTATTTGGAACGACAAACCGCCCAGATTAGCTCTTAGCACCCTTAGACTTCCCAGGGCAAAAGGGGGCAGAGGCCTACCGGATATTAGATGTTACTATTTGGCCAGCCAGCTTGGGCAAGTAGTGGCGTCTTTCGCGCCAAGGGGCAGCCTGGCATGGATAGACCTCGAATCCTCAGCACTGGGGATCAGTTCCCTCTCCTCGATTTGGCCTATGCCTAACAAGCCCAATACATCCAAACTCAGTACCCTTGTCGCTTTCCCCTCTCTCAAATTCCATATAACTTTATGGAAACACTCTAACTCTAAATTTAGCTTCACTTCTAATTCCTCTCCTCTTACCTCTATATGGGATAATCCTGACTTCCCCCTGGGATGCTCCCCCAACAATTTTAAGTCCTGGAAGAGTGCTGGTATCAATTACACCGCAGACCTACTGATTGAGGGTCAACTAGCCTCTCTCGATGGTATTAAAAATGAATTCCCCTCTCTAACCCCCCATTTTTTTTTAATATTTCCAAATTCGCCACTTCATTAATTCACACATATGCACCACTGCCCAGCAACCGTACACTACATTGGAACGGGTATGCCTAGAGAACCCCCTGCAACGAGGCATAATGTCACAAGTATACTCACTCTTGATAGACTCACTCGCTCCCTCTTCCCTTCGCCATGAAGCAGAATGGGAACGCGACCTAAGACCCCCCCCTGACCAAACAAGCTGGGAAAAAATCAGGGAAAACATCGCCAAGAGCTCAATCTCCACTCGCATTAAGGAGACCTCGTACAAACTCTATTACAGATGGTACTTCACCCCGGCCAAACTCTCCAAAATCTTTCATCAAGCTAACCCTAACTGTTGGAGAGGATGTGGTATGAAAGGTACCCTCCTCCATATATGGTGGGAATGCCTTATAATAGTTTCTTACTGGGAAAAAGTCTCGAGACTGATAAATTCACTAACCGGTATACCCTTCCCGCTAGATCCCTGGACATGCCTTTTGGCTCGACCTCTGCAAAATTTAGACCCCAACATGAGCAAACTCCTCTCCCACATTTTAGTAGCAGCTAAATCCTTAATAGCTAAAAATTGGAAGTCCCCAACCTCACCCTCTATGAATGCTCTCCACAACCAAATCAACTTTATTGCCAACATGGAAAAAATATCCTACTACTTACACGATTGCCCTCAGAAATTTGACCGCATTTGGCTCCCCTGGCTCTCAGCTAGCTCTTCGCCCTCTAATTGCCCTCACAATGTAGCGGTTATCCCACACCCTCATATGAGTTCCCCAAGCATACGCCCCCATACCTAATATCCCCCCTGGCTTACCCAGTGCACCTCCTTTTTCTTAAGACGTACTAAGAAGTCCCGTAGGAGACCTCTCTGTATCCCATCTCAAGGCAACCCTACAGTCATCACCTGCAAAACATCACGAGCCGACTCTTTGCAAGTATTCACCAACTACCCTACTACCCTCACCCCCCCCCCAACCCCCCTCTCTTCCCCCCATTTACTTTTGGGTTTTGTTCCCCCCCCTCAGCTATGAAACAAGGTTACCTTCAGTTCTTGTTTTGTCTTTATCTCTATATGATTGTCCTGCATATACTGCCGACTGTATGTATTGATCTCATGACACTGCCTGCCATGTGGCAGACTCAACTGTTGTAACCTCAAAATGTTCAAATAAATAAAAAGTTTAAAAAAAAAAAGAAAACACATATGTAAGAGTTGTATACAAGGGGAAAAAAGTAATTAGCCAACTCAGTAAGTAGAGCAACAAAATAACTTGAAACAGTATATTCAGATATGTGTTGTTCAGTGGAAGTAAGTCTGTAAGTGAATATAGATACAGTACTTTGTGATGTTTATGGATGACTTCACAAGTCATGTAAAGTACTTCATCAGAAAAAAAAATCTGAAGTGGCAAAAAACCAAGGGTCACAAACAAGAACCTGAGATCTGATAATGGTGGAGAATATCTCAACAGAGAGGTGAAATGTTTCTTAAGGAAATATAAAAAAGAGCATCACTTTACCATTGCCTATACGCCTTGGAAATTTGGTGTCAGTGGATGTTACAGCTGTCATTAGCAGAGAGAGCAAGATGGATGCTAAAGGATTCAATTTAGTAAATCAGTTTTGGGTAAAAGCAGGGTCCACAGGGCTCTGAGTACAGCATCTCACTGTTTTTGAAAGTACAGTACTGCCTATGTCCATATACCCCCAAAAATTGCAAGCTAGATTCAATATTAGTAAGGTGTAGGGAGGCCAATCCCGGGCCATTTTTTTCAAGGATTCGGGATTGAAAACCTGCCAATCCCGGTATGTACACAAAAGCAAGCGGGGGAGGAGGCACGGGGACTTTGGTCAGACCTGTCAGCGGGGTTGAAGAGGAGGTGACGTAAACAGCAGCAGACAGGGAGGTCGCGCAACGTGGACTCCAAGATGCGGTGATGAGGGGAGGAAGCCAGCCTGAAAGGTGACTTCAGCAGTTGCGGCGGGTCAGGACAGTGCATGGCTGCACAGCGTGACCTCTGACATCACGCTGCGCAGCCACACAGCTTGTTTCTGGGCAGAGCCTGAGCTGTCCCCTGCTGGTGCTCATTGCTGCTCAGCTGAAAGGGATAAAATGTCATTGCGCATTTCAATTCCGAAATCCTGGGATTCAAATCCCAGACAAAAATGCCCTCAATCCTGGGAGCCCGCCGATCCTGGGATTGGCATCCCTAGTAAGGTGCACAATGGTTGGCTACTGCAATGAAAGTAAAGGCTACAGATAGGGAAATCCCTATACCCAAAATTAGCCAAGTATAAAGACGTTTTCTTCAAAAGAAACAGTTCAAGCAGAAGAATAGTTGGAATCTGAAATGTAGAGCAAGTGTGTATCACTGGAATATATATCTGAGCCAGAGACTTCTAGATCAAATATTGGCAATCCACCTAAGAGCTATGATGAGGAATATGCAATGATTCAGTAAACTTCAGGACTTTCAGGGGTCAGTCAATGTAACTCTCTCTGCACATGTTACATCTGCCCCACCTGCAGTGTACATGGTTTTTGTCATTTTTAGGATACATTTTTACTGCTATCAGATCTCAATAAGGGCCACAGAGCAGTACATTTACTAAAATGGGAGTTCTATTGAAGATGGGATGTTGCTATGGGGAACCAATCAGATTCTATCTATTGTCTTCTAGAAGAACCCCAGAGAGTGAATGTGAGTGACAGGCATAGAGTAAGGGCTGGATGTACTAAGCAAAAACTGCGGTAAAACCACATTTTCCCGGATGCCCCATTTTCGCCAGGCAGGGTATCGCCACCTTATGCAAAATATATTTTGGAGAATACTTCTAATGTGATTGTTGTTTATTTATTACAAAACATCAATGTTGTGATAAGAATAATTGAATCATTGAATAACCAGGGCTGGTAAACATGAAATAGTATCCACACCATTCCACTGCCAATTAAAAACAAAAAATCAGAACAGGTGGGTTATTGGGACACATATATCCCTTTCACACTAAACATCAAACTGAATCAGTTCTACCTGGTAAATTGCTCAGTATGAAAGGCGACCTGGGATTTGGGACCATTTCACACTGAAGAAATACCTGTGCAAATCAGCAAAATACTGGGGTTGACATTTTTAACCCCATAATTTGCTGCCTATTGTGAAAGGGGTAATAGGGGTAAATATACTAAGAATGGACTTCTATTGAAGATGGGATATTGCCCATAGCAACCAATCAGATTCTACTTCTTATTTATTTAGCAGCTTCCAGAAGAAAATAAACATAATCTGATTGGTTGCTGTTAGCAACATTGCATCTTCAATAGAATTCCCATCTTTAAATGTACCCCATAGTAACTTTCTTGTCACAACTAACACACTGTGGGGGTTATTCTGGTTGGCTTGCTGAGCAGCGGTATTTCACTGCTTAGTGCTTTGTGAGTATATGCTTTACATAAACATTCATTCACAGGAATAGCGTGCAGGGCCGAAATCTAACTCAGTCAGGGCTGACTTAGACTTGCGGCATCTGGGTCCAAGAACCGGGAGGACGGCTGACGTCCTGTGATGTCAGGTGCCCACCTGCATTCGCATGGGGACGTCCAGCATTTTCCTGGGCGCATCCAGTGTTTTCATGGGAATGCCCAGGAAACGCATGCAAATGCCCCCTGCCTTCCTCTATCCCTCCCTACCCCCCCCCCCCCCCCCCAAGCACAGTGCCGGCTATGCAAGTCGGTGAAGGTGCCCGCACAGAAGCCCTGCACTTGTGCATATGAGAATATGCGCATGCCCAGAACTTAAACATCGGTCACCAGCCGGGTACCGATTCAACTAGAATGAGGACCTGGGTTCCATATTCTTTGTTTTCATGTTCACCCATCTTTATATTCTGAAATATAAAAATTACTCCAAAAACCTCTCTTCAACTGCAGTTACCTCAGAAAAATACAATCATTCCAATATCCTTCAATATCCTATTAAGATGAAATAAAGCAAATACTTATAAGATAATGAATTTATAATGAGCACAGATGGGAAGAATATAAAATGAGTACCACATCATGTGCACATTTGTTTTGTAATTAAAATGCATTTATTCTTTGGTGTGTTTGCATATTTTTAAGAACACTTATGGTATAATAGCACATGTTTTTTTTTTTCTGGCATTGTGATTTTCCCTGTAAAACAGTAGACAAGCAGAATGACAAGCCACAAGTGTCTGTTATTTTGTATGATCCCCATCTTCTGGTATGTATACAGTACATTATTCAATGGTGATTTTGTTGAACTGTTACAAAACAGATTCTGGTGCATACAATTGTTGAAACCCTCTGTCTCTGGAGGGAAGTTTCCAATCTCCAGGGGTTATAGTTATATTTCAACAATTGGTGAGCACATATTCTACTCCAGCAATTATTTGGCCACAGTGCCATGACGTTAACCTGGATACAATTTCTGTCGACATGGAGTGTTGACATCAACATCAACTCCCATTTGTTTTGAAGTACTGATAATAACATCAACCACCTGGTACTGCTGGCTGCTTATTATTATACTGGGACTCTGTATATCCATGCTTTTCTAAATCTGAGCCTACTCATACGCAATCGGAAATTCCAATCCCCATATATGTGCATATTGATAGTATTGCAATTTATAGATGTAACTACTGTTGGAATTAATAATGTATGGATTTGCATAAGTGTCCTACAGATGTCATTGTGATCACCTTCTATTTCTATTCAGAAATTTATAGTTTTTTATATTTTATTACTTAATAAATTAATTGATTTTTTTATGACAATTGCGCTCCTTTTCTTAATAAGAAATACTTGTGCTTTAAACTTGAGTGATACATAATCACTCTTAGGAGCAACAATATTGTTATAAATTTTAATTTAATTTAATTTATTCCCCTGTGGTGCCTTTTTATTGAGAGTGTCACTAACCGCGGGTTATTGCGCGCCTGATTTTGTCCTATCTGTGATTTGCATCGTGTGTCTAAATATATCACACATTTGCAACATCACAGATTGGCTATTGTATTGTGGTTCTTTGTAAACTTGTTAAATTTGAATGTAGCAAGTAACATTGCATAAACAGCAACCTGGCATAATTGTAGTAGAACCTATTTTACATTTACGCTACTTATCTGTCTACAGTATAAACATAGTGATATCGTGAATTTGCTAAAAAAAAAAAATTGTATCTTAAAATTAGTAAAGTTGGGGGAGCAAAGTGTGATGTTATACAGATCTTTAAAAAGGATATCACATTTTACAGGGCAAAATATTAAAATTAATCAGAAAAGGTGACTATCCTGTATATTTGAAACATATGTTCTAAGACTCTGAAGGATCTTGCCTATTATCTCTCTTCTAGCTTTGTTTGGCATAGTGTCAATGGGGGGTTTTCAAGGACCACAAATTTACTGCCTAGTGAGCTGCCCGAATCCCCACGCTACAATGCGAGGGGATGTGTATGCTTACACATTTGTTCACCATCCAATGATTTTTCCTCTGGTCATAATGAAAAGTAAGCCTGGACCTACTTTTCTGAAGGACGCTTCCCGACAAACGTCATGTGATGTCATCTGCCCAGCCCAAGCAGGCTGGACCACGCCTGTGTTTGCTGGGGTCTGCACCGTGTTTCCATGTGCACACCAACCATTTTTGCTGCATGTGCAGGCACAAAACATCAGAGACGGGGCCAAATACAGACCTATATGAGCAGGACTGAATCGACCCCTAAATATCAATGCACACCAATATTAGCTGTCTACAAAGATTGGATACCTCTTCTTCCCAATGATAAATCGTACATTTATGTATGTGACCCAGTGCTGGTGTGGGACTTTCCTATTAGTTTAAGCAGCTTGGAATTTATATTTTACATTACCTACTTTCATACATACTGTATGCATCTTACTGATTGTTTATTTTGGTTTTTGGCTCTGAAACCAATTTTGTGTTTTAGTTTTGGGCTTTACCCAAAATTCCTTTTGTGTTTTGGTTTTGGCATTGGTTTTGGATTTTATTAGAAATGTTCAAAAAACAGGTAAAATCATGAAATATGAATTTATTTTTAAATTACCATATTACTATTAATATCATTAGAATATTTTTTTTGTCATTTACAGTCAATTTTTATAAATTAACACTTCAAAACTTAAATATTTTGATTTTCATCAATATTGTTTGATTGGTGCAAAGAGCTGGCTGGCTAAACTAATACCCCTTTCACACTAGCAAGCACTTGCAAGCCAGGTCGCAAGCCAGGTACAAAATCCAGGGTACGACTTGGCTTGCAAGAGCTTTCACACTAGTCGCCCGACTAATTGTGAGATGGATGTCAGCATCTCACAGTAGTGGCTTTACAGTGCAGTGAACGGGACCCGGGTCACATCAACCTGGGTTACACGTTAACACTGCCCCTGGACCTGTGAACATCCCGGGTCCAACTTTGGTTAAGACCCGGGTTGAAATCCTAGAACATTGGACCCAGGACAATTTTTTCAGGACCCTTTCACACTGACAATTTCCCGGGTTGATGCGCATTCATGTGCAATAACCCAGGAAATATTTGTCAGTGTGAAAGGGGTAATAGAGATAAAACAGTGACCCAAACATGCAGCAGTTTAGAATAAATATAATTGAGGTCCTTTAGTGCAACACACAGAAATTAATTGGTGGCAAATGTAGAGACCAATTCATGTTGAAAAGACTGCATCAATCAGTGTGTGAGGATGTTGTGTAACTGAAAATAATACTGCATCCTTCACAAAACACGTGGGTGATATGCAATTTTATCATCCATAGTTTGTTCTAATACAAGATTTGAGGTGGCATCTATAAAATGCATTCTATAACAATCGTAGACTGTACGTGACTGCATGGCTTGTCCGCCACTTCTAGCTGCCAGGGTGCCGTGCCAGCTCCAACAAGACCCACCATATAACTTAGCTCGAGCACCAGGTCAGCACAAGGGAACGTTCCTGCATGGACTCCTTGGCATGTAGAATGCAGTGCCCAGGGATCCGTGAGGGGGTGGGACTTAGCAGGATCAGGCAGAGGTGCTGCTTAATGGACTCCTTAGGGGGGTGGGGGAGAGCAGATGCTGGCTGTTGGGTGAATGCAGCAGACTTTATGAAACTTCCCTCTCCTCTCCTGTGCTCCCACAGTTCACTCACTGCACTCACTCTTATCAGCTCCTCCCCCAGAGACTAGGAGCTCATGACAGACATGCTGCTGCGGATTCTGCCTGAAAAAGGGGTCTTTTAATGGCAAGGACTGGAGTATATGCACCTGTACCGCTGCAGAGAAGCCTCCATATTATTTGATGTCACTTAACCAATGTCTGGTCATGCAGGTTGCAAAAGTGAGGTGTAAGGAAATTGTTTTTCTGCTAGACCACACCCCTTATAACTAGGCCATGCCCCTTATATTAGGATACACCCCTTTTTCAGTGCACGGGGGGGGGGGTCACACACACACAAAGATGGAGATTTGGTTAAGTTTTAAGTTTCCTCAGGCAAATACTTAATAACTCATCTGTGCGATGCTGGTGGGTCATATTGATTCGGCAGCCAAAACCGAATAACTTTGCCATCAGAAAATAGGGATTTGGAGAATATTGCAGCTTTTTAAATTTGCTGTATTCTCTGTACATATTTTCGGCCTTCTTAGTAAATCTCCCCTGTACTGTATGTATCTAAAATACATATCCAAACATATCCAAAATATTGAACAAAAAATGGTTCATATTTATAAAGTGTTTGAGGAATGTTTTATATATAATATGCATTTTGCAGTTTTTTTTTTGTTTTACATATTTATTGAAACAGTGCACATCACTATGGGCCTTATTTTGGTTCATTCTTTCTGTCAAAATCCTTCTTAGATGGACAAAACCATGTGCACTGCAGGGGGGGCAGATGTAACATGTGCAGAGAGAATTAGATTTGGGTGAGTAATTTTGTTTCTGTGCAGGGAAAATACTGACTGCTTTATTTTTACACTGCAATATAGATCTCACTTTGAAGTAAAACCCCACCCAAGTCTAATTCTCTCTGCACATGTTACATCTGCCCCACCTGCAGTGCACATGGTTTTGCCCATCTAAGAAGGATTTTGTCTGAAAGAATGATCCAAAATAAGGCCGCATGTTTGCAATATGACATATCTGTGCACTGGGTTTACTGTTTATATTAGCTTACAATTAAAATGTAAGGTACTTAGTTTCACGGAGGCAGCACAAGAAGCTCTAGCTTGAATATTGGCAGCTTGCCAGACTGCCTTAAGCTGCACTTGTAGCGTAGCGACTGTTTGAATTTTGGCAGCTTGCCAGCTGCCTAGCCACCTTACAGTATAAGACTACTTGTTTAGTTTCGGGGCGGCATCGCATGCCACCTTACTCTGACTTCTCCGTGGCAGCCCAGCGCTGCTACCCCTAACCCTCTGGGGTGCTTTATTCAAGTCTGCGGAGTGCAGTCATTATTGCAAATACATTGTATGTATGTGTGTGTATATATATATATATATATATATATATATGCACACACATTAAAAAACTGTAGCACTCACAGGACATCAGTGATATCATTCATTGTTTTGGTATAACTGACCTTTATAAAGAAAACAATAATAATAATAATAATTATATATATATATATATATATATATATATATATATATATATATATAGACAATATACCAATCTGCGCAAAGTCCCCAAAATCTTTTCAATGGGTTCCGTCCACGGAGAGGTGATATGGGCAGCTCAACTTCAAAGGAGGTTAGCTTGTACCTCACAGAGTTAGGACATGGAAGAAAAAATAGAAGGAGCGCACCAATGAGTATAACAGTTTGACTTTTACTGATAAAAAGTAATAAAAGTACATACATAAAGGTAAAGAATAATCAGCATATCCACCGTGTCATATTGCACAAGCCACGTCTGGACAAGGGCAGCAGAGTCAACAGCACTGGCGGGGTGGTCACACTGGATCCCACAGATGGAAGTCAGCCAGGCGGAGGAACGGTATCAAGCGTGTCAAACAAGAAGATCAGAATCGGACGGAACAGCTGATGGAGCAGTAGACTCGTCAGGAAACCACGCCCCAACGCGTTTCGTCACTACGGACTTATATATATATATACACTTGTAGGTTGGCCGGGCACAACTTCCCTTAGTCCTTAGTTGGTCAGGTGCCCTCGTTGAGGGGTATGTAGACTTTTGCGGGGGTAAACTTTTGCGGGGGTAGACGCAGCACTCCCCCGTCAACCCCCGCAAAAGTCTCTCTCTCTCTCTCTCTCTCTCTCTCCCCCTCTCTCTCTCTCTCTCTCTCTCTCTCTCTATATATATATATATATATATATATATATATATATATATATATAACCAGGAAATGAAATGAATGGGCACTCAGGGACTCCAATGATGCTGGTGAAAACAGGTTTAACACCTTGTCTGCAATTTGTCCTGACGACGGGGGTCCAGCCCCCGAAACGTTGACGCTTGTGAGACCACTGATGGAATAAATTTTGGTCCCTGTTTTCACCAGCATCATTGGAGTCCCTGAGTGCCCATTCATTTCCTGGTTGGATATTGTGGGCAGTACCACACTGCTGCCTTCTGTTAGCTGGCACCGGGGCAAGATATTGTTAACAGCAGCTCACCTCAGTCATGAGTGACGGCCCTTCCTGCTTTATATATATATATATATATATATATATATATATATATACACACGTGTTCTCTTCTGTAGTTGTTGCGCTGCATGCCGCTTTATGGTGATACTATGTCATAGCATGCATCGCTAATGTAATATATGTAATGTCTCCCCCTTTTCATCCCTGCTTGATGCTGCACTGTAATCCACAAAAAATTCCTAGTGTGCGCAAGCACACATGGCCAATAAAGTTGATTCTATTCTAATTCACACCTAAAGATCCCTCATGTAATGTGAATGAATAGTGGGTGGATGTCTACATGCTCTCTTGCAATCCCACAAGATGTGTGCTATAATGCATACACATCACAGCAAAACTAGAAGAGTATACATCTGTATGTACACAGTGATCACACGTACACAATAGAAAAGAGACTAGAGGCATGGTGGTAACAATAACTATTTTAAAAGTAGCATACAGTACACATTACTATTTTCTGCTTACTTCTTTTCACTACAGGTGAATAATGTAAATGGGAGCAACCATTAGAATTGTAATCCCAATGTGTATCACCACAGATCTATACAGATACCTGCTGTTATGCTGATTACCATTATTATTTTCGCATTCAAGCAGTTTCAGTCTTTTTGTCTTCCAAATGCATACTCATAACCCCGTTCATCTTCAAACTACTTCGAATTTTACTAATCATCCCGTTAATCCTTGTCCAGATTTATCATTCTCACCTCCTGTATCATTATCTCCTTCATCATTGCCCCATACTGTAGAAGTTTCCCCCTCTAGCATTATCCTCGTCCATCAGCATACACGCTCAATAATTCATTCTATCTTCTATTTATATTTGTATTCATTTATTGATAATGTGTCACATTGCTCCACACCAGGCAGAGGGAAAAACAAAGCATACAATACTTAGGGACCTCTTCATGTGAGATCTCATCTCACATGGAGTAGGGCACAGCTGTACCTAGAAAAGCATGTGTGTCTAAAGTTGGATACCCCTATAAGATTACCTTCCAACCTTACCGATTTTAACAAAAATTTGATAAATTACAGTACAGTATGTGCAGCATATTAACCATTTGCTCCCAAACACAAGAAAGACAAAACTTTACATGTAAACACATTGGTTAAATCCATTTGATTTAAACAGTTTAACTAAATTCCATTTTTTGCACATTTTTACAGCTTTTAGGAGCAATTGTCATTTGTGCACGTACTGTACATTACCATAAAGATTGGACAGATAATCTTACAGTTTGTATTGAGCATTAGATTTGAGATTGGAACTGTTGGGATGATGTACAGATGTGTCCGATTACAACTTTGCTATTACAAATAGTAGTTTGCCATAGCGGGATCACAATGTGTATGCATACACATCGCAGCTGGCTCCCATATGCCTTTTTCACATTGCAAAGGCACGGTCGGACCTGTTTTTTAAACACGGATCAAACCCAGGTCTGACCCAGGTCCGACCCAGGTCAGAGAAATGTATAATGCATTATTGGCCCGTATTATTCCCGAGTTATTGCAGGGTTTGTGCATTTTTACTCAACCCTGGTCACCCATGTTAAAACCAATGTGATGTAATTATAAGTACTTCATTGGTCTCTGAGGTCTTCACAAATGAGGGGGTGATGTCTATACAAATAAGGGGTTGGGAAATGTTTGATGTTGGGTCCTAATAAAGCCAGATGCCGCTAACATTTTATTAATATTGTGATAAATTATTGAATCCCTGGCTGTGCCCATGATTTGCCTACAGATTTCCTCCTCACCTCTGATCTTTATCATTCCAGTCTGACATGACTGTACAGTGCAGTATAGTAGGTAGGAAGAACTGCCAAATTTTAGCTGGTATGATTGTCCTCACTGTGCAGTGCAGTAAAGTACTGTGTGCTCTGCAGGCCTCGGCTGACTGGTCACTGAAACTGAAATCAAACAGCACTCTACTCAGAGCAAGGAAATAACCTGAGTCTGCAGTTTTAAATGCATATTAACCGAGGTCTGACCCGGGTATAACCCTTTTTTCCCCCTGGGTTGAAATACCGGGTTATTTGACCCGGGTTATTGATTGTGGTGCTTTCACATCGCACATCGACCCGGGTCGAATCAGCAATAACCCGGATCCGACCCGGGTTATTTATGCGATGTGAAAGGGGTAATAGACTTTGATGGGTGGCAGTCACATGTACTCTCCAGCTACCATTGAAATCTAGGCATAGAAGGAGCATGCACAGAGTGTACACCCTGCTATGCCGAACAGTGTGCTGTGATGCAAGTGTAGTACAGCAACACTGTATAAGGATACATGGGGCATAAACAGTAAAGAATAATAAATATTTTCAATGACAATGGCATCAACCTAGTACATATGCAGAGCATGAGTCTGACATCCTGGCCAGAGGGGATTGATCATGTATAAATCACAACCCTTCTTTTCACTTCAATCACTTATGATATGGGATAATGCATTGCCATTGTATTTATTCAGCAGTTAATTAATTAGTTGAGTGCTATTTAAGAATTCCGATCTCTGCATGTATAGAACTTGTTTAGTATCAGCAGTGCCTTACATGATACTATAAGTAACACTCAAGTATTCCTTAAGGGTAATGTAAGAAATGATGCTTAAGGTAGCTGGTTTTTATTAGACCATAGCAACCTAATGTACTGTACCTGCTGTTCATTTTTTTTATATCTCTTATCATGTAGTGTATAGTGCCCTGCTTGATGAATAAATCCCATACATACTACACAGTACCAGCTGCGGCTGATACAGTTATCAATACCGGCCGCGGGTGTCCGATATTGCGTGTACACCACACTGAACGATACAGTATGGATCATTAGATAGACAGACATTAGGTCTACAAGCATTAGGTCGACCACTGAAGGTTAAAATTCAACATGACTGAATGTCAACATGGGTTAGGTCAACAGTCAAAAGGTCTACATGAGTTTTTTCACTTTTTTTGTCCGTGTTGACACAGCCACTATGGACACTAAAAAAGCGCACCACGTCCCTTTGCTGCGCTCATCAGACTTCAGGCACACTATTTTATTCTCCCACCACGCCCTAGTGGATGGTAGGGCATGAAATACCACTTATCAGTACGTCAGCTCAAAAAAAAGTTTCAAACCCCATGTCGACCTTTTGATTGTGAACCTTCCCCATGTTGACATAATGCTTGTGTCAACCTAATATACCTGTCGACCTAACCCATGTCTACCTTCATGCATGTTGACCTTCATGCATGTCGACCTATAATGCTTGTCGACCTAATGCTTGTCGACCTAGTGACCATATCCCTAACAATATTGGTAAATTATATAGTTCGGTGACATCACTGGGACCCACTAAAACAAGCAGGTCGTTGGCTAATGGCAATACAGCCAAATTGAACTGCATGTTCAGGAGAAAGGGAGGCTCATTATAGATACGTGGGAGCGTGCATTGTTAACCATATTGTGTGTACACTAGACAATATAGTAAACAATATTGTGTGTACATTAGATGATATAATAAAAGATATACTGTATATCTAAATGCCCTTTCTCAGCAATATCATTTACTATATCCTCTAGTGTGTATGGGGCTTTAGAGAGACGGGTAGACAGCTGCATAACTACATTTGTTAGTACATGCAATGCTTAATACACAAATCAGAAGCAGCAACAAATTAGCATTATGGTTATGCAATTTTAGATTTCAAGGGTTTATTTATCAATCAGTGGCTTTGACGTTGAAACAGCAACTTATTTTCAATGGCAAAACACACTAGGCCAGATGTTCTAAGTTTCAAAAAGTGATAAAGTGGAGAATGATAAACTACAAGCCAATCAGCTCCTAGCTGCCACGTTACATGTTGTGCTTGAAAAATGAAATAGCTGGCAGTTTATCACTCTCCACTTTATCACTTTTTTCATCTCTGGCCCGGTGTGTATTAACTCTTTAAAAACATAATTAACCCCTTCCTGACACAGCCAGTTTTTGCCTTCCTGACAGAGCCCTTTTTTTCAAATCTGACATGTATCACTTAAGTGGGGATAACTTTTTTTTGCTTTTACTTATCCCAGTGATTTTGAGATTGTTTTCTCGTGACATATTGTACTTCAAATTAGTGGTAAATTTGGGTCGATACAGTCTGTGTTTTTTTGTGAAAAATACCAAAATGTCGTAAAAAAATGGAAAATTTATCAATTTGCAAAATGTTAAATTTTCTGCTTGTGAGACAAATAATCATACCACTCAAAATAGTTAATAACTAACATAGACCATATGTCTACTTTATGTTTCCATCATTATTTCAACTTCCTTTTAATTTTTTTGGACACTAGGAGGCTTAAAATATGAATAGCAAATTCTCAAATTTTCAAGAAAATTTCAAACACTGATTTTTTTAGGGACCAGTTCAGTTCTGATGTGACTTTGAGGGACTTGTATGTGAGACACCCCCATAAATGATGCCTTTTCAAAAACTGCACCCCTCACAGTATCCAAAACAGCATTTTGGAAGTTTGTTAACCCTTTAGGTGTTTCACAGGAATTAAAACAAAGTGTAGGTGAAATTTCATTTTTCTAAGGAACACAGTAGATTTTACTAGAGAAATGTGACTAAAAATTGATTCCCCCAATTCTTTTGTTTTCATAAATATCCTATATGTGGCCCTAGTGTGCACGTTGACCAAACCACAGGCTTCATAATAGAAGGAGCACCTACTTGATTTTGGAGCCTCCTTTTTATGAGATTATTTTTTAGGCACCATGTAGGTTTCTAGGCACCATAAGATGCTAAAAGTTAGGGACCCCCCCACAAGTGACCCCATTTTGCAAACTACACCCCTCAGGGAATTCATCTAGGGGTATAGTGTACATTTCAAACCCCCAGGGGTTTCACCAATTTTGATACAACTGGGCTGTGCAAATGAAAAATTACATTTTTTTACACAAAAATGCAGTTCTGGCTCAAAATTTTTCATTTTCACAAGGAATGAAGGAGACAAAGTACCCCAAAATCTGTGCCCCAATTTCTCCCGAGTATGGCAATGCCTCACATGTGACCAAAAAATACCATTTGGGTGCATGGCAGGACTCAGAAGGGAAGGAGTGATTTTTGTATTTTGCAGCTCAGATTCTGGTGGAATTTTGGTGGGTGCTATGTCGCATTAGCAAGACCCCCAAAGCACCAATACAGTGGAAGCCCCCCACAAGTGACCCCATTTTGCAAACTACACCCCTCAGGGAATTCATCTAGGGGTATAGTGTACATTTCAAACCCCCAGGGGTTTCACCAATTTTGATACAACTGGGCTGTGCAAATGAAAAATTACATTTTTTTACACAAAAATGCAGTTCTGGCTCAAAATTTTTCATTTTCACAAGGAATGAAGGAGACAAAGCACCCCAAAATCTGTGCCCCAATTTCTCCCGAGTACGGCAATGCCTCACATGTGACCAAAAAATACCATTTGGGTGCATGGCAGGACTCAGAAGGGAAGGAGTGATTTTTGTATTTTGCAGCTCAGATTCTGGTGGAATTTTGGTGGGTGCTATGTCGCATTAGCAAGACCCCCAAAGCACCAATACAGTGGAAGCCCCCCACAAGTGACCCCATTTTGCAAACTACACCCCTTAGGGAATTCATCTAGGGGTATAGTGTACATTTCAAACCCCCAGGGGTTTCACCAATTGTGGTACAACTGGGCAGTGAAAATGAAAAATTACATTTTTTACACAAAAATGCAGTTCTGGCTCAAAATTTATCATTTTCACAAGGAATGAAGGAGACAAAGCACCCCAAAATCTGTGCCCCAATTTCTCCCGAGTATGGCAATGCTTCATGTGTGACCAAAAAATGGCAGGACTCAGAAGGGAAGGAGTGATATTTGGATTTTGCAGCACAGATTCTGGTGGAATGTTGGTGGGTGCTATGTCGCATTAGCAAGACCCCCAAAGCACCAATACAGTGGAACCCCCCCACAAGTGACCCCATTTTGCAAACTACACCCCTCAGGGAATTCATCTAGGGGTATAGTGTACATTTCAAACCCCCAGGGGTTTCACCAATTTTGATACAACTGGGCTGTGCAAATGAAAAATTACATTTTTTTACACAAAAATGCAGTTCTGGCTCAAAATTTTTCATTTTCATAAGGTATGAAGGAGAAAAAGCACCCCAAAATCTGTGCCCCAATTTCTCCCGAGTACGGCAATGCTTCATGTGTGACCAAAAAATGGCAGGACTCAGAAGGGAAGGAGTGATATTTGGATTTTGCAGCACAGATTCTGGTGGAATTTTGGTGGGTGCTATGTCGCATTAGCAAGACCCCCAAAGCACCAATACAGTGGAACCCCCCCACAAGTGACCCCATTTTGCAAACTACACCCCTCAGGGAATTCATCTAGGGGTATAGTGTACATTTCAAACCCCCAGGGGTTTCACCAATTTTGATACAACTGGGCTGTGCAAATGAAAAATTACATTTTTTTACACAAAAATGCAGTTCTGGCTCAAAATTTTTCATTTTCATAAGGTATGAAGGAGAAAAAGCACCCCAAAATCTGTGCCCCAATTTCTCCCGAGTACGGCAATGCCTCACATGTGACCAAAAAATACCAGTTGGGTGCATGGCAGGACTCAGAAGGGAAGGAGTGATTTTTGGATTTTGCGGCTCAGATTCTGGTGGAATGAATGGTGGGTGCTATGTGGCATTAGCAAGACCCCCGAAGCACGGTGAAATGATGAACCTAATAATCCATAGATGTGTGGTATATTTTAAAACACTCCTTTATACATAGGCCGGGTTTGTCGGGGCAAGTGTCACACTGGAAAATAGTTTGCTTTCTTATTCCCTTTTTATAGCAAACTTTGCACCTTTTTTGTGTCCTGCCCTTTTTTCCAGTGGAGGGGATTTCATCAGGAAAATGCTGCCCTGGTACAATACGGGGGCCAGTACTAGAAGTACTGGGGCCCTCTGCCTGCTGGTTCCCAAATATTAGGCTCTTTATGACTTCCTCTTGAAAGTGCATAAATGTCCCCCTCTGGCTGGTAGAACGGAATAGCACGTAAGCGTTATACAGTGCCATCTGGATGATATACACGGCCAGCTTCTTGTACCAGATTTTTGTTTTCCGCAGGGCACTGTACGGCTTCAGTACCTGATCTGAAAGATCCACTCCGCCCATGTACTTATTGTAATCCAGGATACAATTAGGTTTGGAGGTGTGGGTACTGGTACCTCGTACAGGGACGGAGGTGGTACTGTCTCCGTGAATTGTTGTCAGTATAAGGACATCCCTCTTGTCCTTATATTTGACCAACAACATATTTTCGGTGGATTGTGCCCTGCTTTCACCCCTTCTCATTACTTGGGCAATGTGCGTTTTTGGGAGGCCTCTTTGGTTCTTGCGCACAGTGCCGCAAGCTGCTGTACCTCTTGAACCAAGGGCCTTAAACAGGGGGATGCTGGTGTCAAAGTTATCCACATAGAGGTGATAACCTTTATCCAGGAAGGGGTGCACTAAATCCCAGACAATTTTTCCACTAACACCTACGAGGGAGGGGGGGCATTCTGGCGGTTCAATTCTTGAATCCTTCCCTTCATATACCCTAAACCTGTGAGTGTACCCTGAGGTGCTTTCACACAGCTTATACATTTTTATGCCATACCTTGCCCTCTTACTGGGAAGGTACTGGCGGAATTTAACCCTTCCTTTAAAATGTATAAGGGACTCGTCTATGCAAATGAATTTATCTGGGATGTACATCTCTGGAAATTTGGCACTGAAATGATCAATGACCGGCCTGACTTTGAATAGCCGGTCAAAGGTGGGATCATCTCTGGGTGGGCACTGTGCATTATCGTTGTAATGCAAAAATTTAAGGATTAACTCAAAACGAGTCCGGGTCATGGCCATACGGTAAAGTGGGGTGCTGTACAGAACATCTGTACTCCAATATTGCCTAATTTCTGGCTTTTTTACTATGCCCATATGAAACACCAGACCCCAAAACGTCATCATCTCTACTGCATCTACAGGGGTCCACCTAGCAAATGATGACGTGGGGTTTTGAGCAATAAACTGCTGGGCATATAAATTAGTTTGGTCCACCATTAAATTTATAAAATCATCAGAGAAAAATAATTTGAAAAAGTCAATTTCTCTGAGACCTGTGGAATCAAATTGGATTCCTGGGATGGCCAAAAACTCAGGAACCTGGGGCTCAAAATTGTCTGGTGGTGGGGTCCATACGAGATCAATTATTGGGGGGGGGGTCTCAGCTGCTCTACGGGGGCGTCTTTGAGGGGGTCCCTCATCACTAGAGGAGGAAGAGGAGCTTAAGATGAATCCTTCAAATTCCCCGCTTGCCTCACTGGCTGTGTCAGAGTCAGAGGCAAGCATGGCATATGCCTCCTCCGCTGAATACATTCTTCTGGATGACTGGGATGACATTTGGGATGACATTTGGGATGCCATTTTTATTTTTGTGTTTCTGGTAGTGAAATGTTTCAACACGTGTATAGTGTAGGGGGGGTACAAACTTTATTTCAACACGGGGGGTATGTAGTGTGTAGTGTGTATGTAGTGCAGAAAAAAAAAATACTTTATACAGGAATTTGATCCCAATAAAAAAAAAAAAAATTGAAGGGGTTAAAAAAAAAAAAAAAAGGTCCTGCGCCAAAAATTGAGCACAGATGTTGGTCAGTAACGTCCGTCACTGAACAGCGCTCAAAGGCAACAGGAATTTGATAAAAAAAAAAATAGATCAACCATGTGCCGAAAAAGCTGATCAGTGATGTACGTCACTGATCAGCGCACAGTGGCCACAGGACACCCACAAAATCACAGTGTGTGTAAAAAAAAAAATTAAAAAAAGACCCCACAGCACCCTCAAAAAAAAAAAAGAAAGGTGATCAGTGATGCGACACTAATTACCAGTGAGGGGCAGCAGGTGCACAACCTTTGGTGCAACTGACAGTGCAACTGGCAGCAACTGACAGGTATATATACAAAAAAAAAAAACCTGCACCCCCAAAAAGTTGCTGATCAGCACAGATATACTGATCAGCACAAAAGGGGGGGTAGCAGACACAAAATATAGCACTCTCTAACACTCTCTGTCACTATCTCTCTCTATCTCTCTATCTCTCACTATCTATCACTATCTATCACTCTATGACACTGCAGCAGCAGCACTGACAGTTATATATATAAAAAAAAAACTGCACCCCCAAAAAGGGGGGGTAGCAGACACAAAATATAGCACTCTCTATCACTCTCTGTCACTATCTCTCTCTATCTCTCTATCTCTCACTATCTATCACTATCTATCACTCTATGACACTGCAGCAGCAGCACTGACAGTTATATATATAAAAAAAACCTGCACCCCCAAAAAGGGGGGGTAGCAGACACAAAATATAGCACACTCTGTCACTATCTCTCTCTATCTCTCTCTATCTCTCTCTATCTCTCTCTATCTCTCTATCTATAACTCTATCACACTGCAGCAGCAGCAGGAAGTCACAAGAAGTCAGATCCAGGAAGCATCCAGCACGCTACAAGCAGTGATCAGGTGATCAGGTGATCAGGTAAGTATTTTGCAAGGATCAGGTCAGTATATCACGGCAGATAGGTACGGTGACCGCACTGCATGCAATTCCAGACCGGAATGGCGTCTGCAGTGCAGTCACCGTTAGTTTAAATCACCCTCCATGGCTGTGATTGGTCCATCGGTCCGGCGAACCAATCACGGCCTTTGGGGGCGGGTGGGGTGAGGTGGGGTGACACCAGTTTCACCCTTACACCCCGTGGTGATTGGTGCTGTACTTTACAGCACCAATCACCACCGATCCCTGTGTCACCGGCGAACGTTATTCGCCGGTGACACAGAAAACGCTGTAATTGGCTGTTCACATTTGAACAGCCAATCACAGCGATCGCCGACGGGGGGGAGGCATCGCCACCCCCCCTGGGCATGCAGGGACATGTCTGCTGTCAGGGACAGCAGACATGTTTAAACTGTCACCGCGTCTATAGACGCGGTGACAGTTAAATGGCATGACGTACATTTATGCCATGTGTCGGGAAGTACATCCCGGCCATGACGTAAATGTACGTCAAATGTCGGGAAGGGGTTAAAAGAAAAAAAATGTAATGATTGATAATGTAGATTTACAGTAAATTACTTTAATATCGTAATTCCATTGGCTCAATTATTTGTTTACTTCTTTGTTCAGGAGTTCTAGCAACTTTCTTTTATACATTTTTATTAACAATACATTGGTGAAATTGTTTTCCTTCCAGTGCAGGTGACCTATTTGAATTATTAAGGGTAAAAACTGAGCAAAATTAATTATTTAGACTGTGTACAATTTAATTTGGTCCCATAAGTATTATCACCCCTTCTGTTTTAAACATTAATATTCCTCTGTCACTGCAAAATAATGTTTTGTTTGGTCTTTTTACAAAACAGAATTACAAAGTACAACAACAAAACAGACCCAACAGTGCTAGCGCCACAGTGATGAAGTGAGTTACTTGCTTACTATTGTTAATATTAACAAATATGGGCAGTTCCATAAAGCAATTTCTTTCAATTCACTTCTTTTTATGCCTATGATTCAAAAGCTGGAGGAGCAGCTGCTTCTGCTACTGAAGCAGCAAGGGACCTGTCTTTGGGTATGACAGGTAACTCTCATATGTCAGAGTCAAAGTCAGCAGGAGGAAAATTAATAGCAGCAGCACTGCAGTTGATGATTTGAAAAAGCACAGCATTGGTATGAACAACACAGGAGCTTGTATCATGACTGCTGAGACTCGCTCTCCTACTGATAGCTGATGTTGCGGACTGCTATAATATTCAGCTGTCTGTTGTTCGACCCAGCCCTTGATAGCAAGAATCAAATAAATAAAACTTTAAGCCATTTAAACTGAAATCGAATACATTGAATTTCAGTTGATTGTCAAATCAGCGCTTAATAGTTATTATTATTATTATTATTATTATTTAGAGTAAGTTACCATCGTAATTCTGTTAAAAAAGACTAAATGACTATTCCATGTTGCTAAAAGTTTCTGTTAAAGACACATTTATATAAAAATTCTCAACACAATATTTTTTTCCCTAAAGATTTCCCTTTTTTTTTGCCTTGCTAAGAATAGACATGACACAATCTTGTACAATATGACATTTACTAGACCTTATTAGAATTGTAATCTCAGGAGTAAATTTACTGTAGCTCAATAGCACTGGTCTACCTAATGATACAAGACAATGATGATTCAGTTTCAAATTAGTTCTACTTTTTGACCTTTTCATTTGTGTTTTAGTAGCTGTTAGAATCTGACCATGGATGACACTGAAGGTTAGAGAATTGCTAATTAAAATGATCAGTATATAGCATTGTCTAATGTATACAGCAATTGTTTACATATTTAGAAGTGAAACTGTAAGTTCTGAATTTGGAAGTTTATGCTTTTATGCCCTATATATATTTTTATGTTTTAAGCCATTATTTGGCCTTTTAATTTTTTCAGTTTACAGTTGTTTTTTTATAGAATGAGCAAAATGAGAACAAATGGAATCCTAAATTGCTCTGTCCTGTTAAATTAACTTAGTTCATTAATCATCATAATGAAAATGCAAAAAGGTCAATATACTGTAGTTATTTTTGCATAGGACTTTATTGCATTGGAAGAAGGACATGGTTTTGATGTAGCACAAAAGAACATTTAAAAAGATTGGTATTAAGAAACTCCTTTATTGTTTGTGTCAAAAAGACAAACTTTGATTATGAAAGGTCAGATATATTTTTGTATAATAAAAAACCCTCTTTAAGGCAATAGAGATGGTTATGGAACATGGCATCAGAGTAGCAACTAAGATTTAAAGAAAAATTAACTAAGGATAGTTACCAAGTTATTAAGAATATCAAGAAATCCTGTTTGAACTAAACATGTATATAAACACACTTCATAAAAAGATATCATATGAACATATTGTAATTATTTTAAATGAAAACAAATGACTTTTATATTTTAATCCCATATATGATTAATGAAGTAAATTACTATGCATTCATCATTATTCAAACTTATTTTTAATAAAATGGTACACCGAAAATACAACAACACACCAGCCTTCCATGATACAAAAAGCCGGCACACCTCACCAGATTAAGTGAAAAATACAGATGTTACAGTATGTGTGGCTTCATTTTTCTCCTATACCCAGTAATCTGCGCTTATTTTATCAAGGTGCATGTATGTCTGAATGGATACTAAACACAATTTTATCAGATAATTTTTTAATAATA
Organism: Crinia signifera; assembly: GCF_055691185.1. Classification (NCBI taxonomy): domain Eukaryota; kingdom Metazoa; phylum Chordata; class Amphibia; order Anura; family Myobatrachidae; genus Crinia; species Crinia signifera. The sequence goes on along the minus strand of NC_139223.1, from coordinate 78,378,877 downwards.
AAAAAATAGTAAATAATTATAATATATTACAATACAATAAAAATAAACGGTACTTGTTTCCTAGCATGGCGCCCACGATATTCAGTCGTATGGCATTGTATTCAATTTAAAATTGTATACCATTGTATATGGCATACAATGGCATACAATGCAATGCGATGCGATTTTAAATTGTATAAGCACCCTAATGGGTTTTTTCAATGTTAAATGGTCCCCCTATATTATTTTTAATTGTATAAGTACCTTAATAGGTGCTTACAATGTTAAATGCACCCCCCGCCACCTCCACTATCAACACCAACCCGAAGCGTTTTACGGTGCTTATACAATTATTTATCTTATAGGGGGCACACTTAACATTGGAAACACCCATTAAGGTGCTTATACAATTTAAAATCGTATACCATTGTATATGTCATACAATGGCATACAATTCGATGGTATACAATTTAAAATTGTATAACATCGGCTAACATCGCATCGCATACCATTGTATGCCTTATGGTATGCAATGCAATGGGCGCCGTGCTAGGAAACAAGTACCAAATAAACATAAAATACACATTTTAATTTTAGGTGGCCACCTGTTAGTAAATATCGTTCTACTACTGACTCTTTGAAAAAGCTCATACCAGAGCGAAACGCATTTGAGAGGATCCGGTACCCCTGGAATCAAGGAGACTTTGAGCCAGCCAAAACAGCTACTCCCGTAGATGCGCCTCACACTCCGTTCACATTGGTAGATGGAAGGAGCCCTCACCTGCACCTACACAATCACGTATGCTTAAGGTGCCGCTGACGCCAGAGTGACCGGTGAGAGATGCGGCTCTGCAGCTACAAGGGCACCTGTAGATGCCAGATGGGAGACGACCTGCTGCCGCATGTGAGAGACGTGGCAGCCCTGACTGACAACAACTGCCGGACTCAGGTCAGTTCTCCACATCTAGTGTCCTTTCTCCCCCCTTCCCAGCGGGCAGTGAACTCTGCACGGAATAGCCCCCCGCCTCCCTGCGAAAAACATCACTGCTAACAGATGTCTAACAATATTGAAATTTGTAAGTATTGCGCTAATAAGTGGAGACAAACATCTACAAATTTGCTACATTTAAATAATAGACTTTGTTCCAACTGGCAGGTCTAATTGATCTGGACACTCACTCATACATGTAGAGTGGAGGATAAAAGTATTCATAATCCTGGGTCAACTTCATCTAGATTTTAACTTGTCAAGATATTTACTGACAGGTGGCCACCTAAAATTAAAACGTGTAATTTATGTTTATTTTTATTGTATTGTGATATATTATAATTATTTACTATTTTTTTATTATTAAAAAAAAAAATATCTGATAAAATTGTGTTTAGTATCCATTCAGACATACATGCACCTTGATAAAATAAGCGCAGATTACTGGGTATAGTTTTTGTTTCTGAGGTGGAGACCTACTTATTGTAGGACTACCACCTAATTAGGTGTGATTACACAGTCACACCAACATTCTGCTGCTGAATAATAAAATTATCAGTAAAAACTGTATATATATTTTGATAGCTAATAGAAATAATTATATTTAGTGCCCAAAAAGGAGGGTAACCTCAAAAAAGAGTTTCATTTTTCTCCTGCCTAATGTTGTGATTACAAGTTACTTTAGCCTTCAATTAAATTAAAATGCAGAGTCAGCCATAGTGCAAAATTTGTATAGGAGTCCAGTACTTCCATTCTAGTGATCCAATGCATGTGTTCAGTTCACATACACCAGGGCCTGATCTGGTTCACTTTGAAATGCAAATTCTCTCTCTAATGGACAAACCTAGTTGCAGTGCAGCTGGGGCAGATGTAACATCTGCAGAGAGAGTTACTTTTGGGTTTTATTTTGTTTTGGTGCATAGTAAATACTGGCTGCTTTATTATTACACTGAAATATAGATATCAGTTAGTACAAACCCCACCCAAATTATTGGGGGGTCCCCACTTCTCCAGGTACCCCATCAAGGCTGACCAGGCACGGTGCTCATGTTTCGGCCGGGGGACTTTATACAAAATGTGTCCCCCGGCTGTGGCATGATACCACAGGCTGTTGGAGCCCAGTGCTGTTTCAAAATATGGGGGATCCCCAGATTTCCCCCCCCCCCCCAGATTTTTGGAACTAGGACCGGTCCAAGAGTCCGGGGATGGTTTCAGAAATACGGGGGACCCCTATGCTTTTTGTCCCCCATATTTTTGGAACCAGGTCCGGCTCAATAAGTCCGGGGCTGGTTATGCTCAGGAGGGGGGACCCCAAGCCGTTTAAAAAAAAAAAAATTTAACACATTTTTTAACACAGGACCATGCACAGATCGCAATGATCTGTGCAGGGTTCTGGCCAATTCGCATATCAGAACCTGGTCTAAATATTTGTCGATTTTTAGACACATTTTCCCGAATTTGCATCTCATTAAATATGCAAACTGTATACCTTTCAATGGGAAAACATCTGGATGCGAGTTCCGGCGTGACTAAAAATTGCACTTTCAGGAGCCTGTGGTTTTTGCCATTTTTCGCATCTAATTAAATATGCGATTTCGGACTATTTTGGTGAAAACATCACAAAAATCTCATTTTCGCATCTCATTAAATGTCACCCGTTACATCTGCCCCACCTGCAGTGCACATGGTTTTGTCCATTAGGAGAGAGAATTTGCTGTTGCTAGTGAACCAGAATTAGGCACCAGTTCAGAACAAGCTCCAGTCACCTCTGGGTCCTAAAGAGGCTGAATAACATGTAGTTCTGGCCTTGGGAGAAGCTCTGAGAAAACAATTAGTAATTTAAAAGTGTTTTAAAAACAATTCCTTTTAGTAATGGTTGACTACATTTTGATTCTACTTTTTAACCGTAATACATTTTTAAGTGTATCCACTGGGGTCAGATACTGTATGTAATCTGAAGTTGAAAGTGTTAAATGGTTAATCCATTGATAGTTCAGTCCTTATTCAAAATTTATGGGAAAAACATTTGGTACACTATGATTTTGAGGCTGGTGTGATAATTACTGATCCCGCAAAATAGATTAAATCACCTGTTCATGCTTAACAAAAGCCACAAAACATGACCTGTTCATGGTACTGGAGAAGATGAGTTGAGAAAAACTGCATAAAAGCAGTCAATGTTAATATAGTTGAAAATACTATAACTTTACTTTTCTTTAACTGGGAAATAGTACTTTTTTATTTAGTTCCTTAGGTGCTAGTAGCAAGTCATTATAAATATAAGTATAAAACTGGGCATAGAGCATACATTACTGCTCAGGGAGGAATTTGCTATTAATCTTGAAATACAAAAAAACAAAAAATGCTTAAAGGTGAACAATGTTAAGTTGTGTCCACATCACAGGGCCTTTTTATGTTTTAAAGGACACATTTTTCCATGCAAATGTCTAAAAAGTCAAATTCTACATATTTTGCACCTACTGTAGCAGCAATGGAGGTTTGACAGGGTATTGAATGGCCCTGAAAACTTTGTCAACGCACAGTGGGTGAGATGTACTAAGCCTTGAAAAATGATAAAGTGAAGAGTGATAAACCATCAGCCAATAAGCTCCTACCTATAATTTTTCAAACCCAGCCTGTGACATGACAGGTAGGAGCTGATTGGCTGGTGGTTTATCACTCTCCATTTTATCACTTTTCAAACTTAGTACATCTGGCCCAGTATGAGCATGTTCACACAAAATATGTATCATGCTGAGTAAAAGAAAGGTGAATAGACTGCACAATTGTTTGGAGGCAAATCATTTGCAGGTGCTTGTCTCTTGCAGTCAATGTGAATAATTGACATCAAAGACTTTGTTGTGTATGCATAGTGGCAAATTTGTCTCTGGGACATGGTTGGTGCCATGCTTCTAGAGAACAGCACATGCATAGTAGCCTAGCACATGAAGTCCCTTTTCCTCTGATAAAAGACCCTAGATTATTACTGTACATTGATATTTACAATAGCTGTGCACCATTGAAGTGTTCTTTGGTTTAAAGGGGAAGGTGATTGATGTGTGAACTTAATAACACTTTAATTTTGTCTTAGAATCTTGTTTTATTTTAACTTTACATGGTAAACTTTATTAGTTATTTACCACTATCCAAACATCACTTCTGCTTGCAGCTTCATGGAGTGAGGTAGCGCCTAACATAGCTCTGCTGACCCGAAGCTGACTTTCAGCCTCCATAGCCCCCCATGCCTGGCAGCACCCATCTCCACAGAGCCTGCGATGGACTAGTTCATGACAAACATGGCAGTGCCTGCAGCCCTCCTGCTCCACCAGGAAAAATGGCACGCTGACTTTAAAATGGTGGTGGACACCAGCTCATCCTCCGCCAGCTAGAAAACCGCTACTGAGCTGCCAGAATTGACTAACAAGGTATGCCGCTCCGCAGACATGCCAGTCACATATGGCAATGTGGTGGACACCATGGCCCCCCTGCTATAACAGGCAGTCAGACATCACAGCACAGCTGAAGTTTCTCACCCATCACGTGACAGTAACAGTAAATCCCCTGGGTCCCTCTCACACGACTTTGAGAATATGAATTACTCAGTGAAATCACTAACCTCAGATAATTATCACACAGCAGGCATGTCCAAACTATGGCCCTCCAGCTGTTGTGAAACTACACCTCCCAGCATGTCTTGCCATAGTTTTAGTATTCCTTAATAGCAAAACTGTGGCAAGGCATGATGGGACGTGTAGTTTCACAACAGCTGGAGGCCCATAGTCTGGACATGCCTGTCATACAGTATCTGGAATAAGCTAGATGACATAGAAAATTGATCAAGGAGAAAAAAAACATTAGACTGGTTGGTTTCCCAGAATCAATTAAAGGCACAGCTCTCACTTACTTTGTTAAAAACACCTTGCCCACAATTTTTGGCATTGAACAAGACTGCAGGGACATGGTTGTAGAGAGAACTCACAGAGTTGGCCCCACTCCCTCTCCTAACAAGCCCAGGCCATGGGTCACACTATTCAGTTGTATAAACTATCTCCACAAGCAACTTATTTGGTCCTCATCAAGACATACAAAAAATCTACAGTGGGAAGGTCATAACCTAATATTCCAGGATATTCCAGTGTCCCCTCCTGCCACCTCATCTACTCCAACTTGATATCTGACCGCTCAATAACCCAAAAGTTATCCTGTTAGATCAAACTCTCTCCTGTATTAACTCTAACCCACCAAGGTATTTCTGATGCTGACACTTTATGAATCATGGACATTGCCTTAACAGGCCTACTCCTGCCTTCACTGACTCCTCAGTAGATTTTTATGGCCCATGACATTCATCTCCCTACATCAGACTTCTCCATGTACACTTTTTGTTACTTGTTATCTTTCTACAATACTTATGTCGCTTCCCTCCACAAATGGACAGGGCTCCCCGTCTCTCCCTCCTCTGGACTTTAAATCTATAGATTTCCAATGCAAGGGTCCTGCCATCTCTGGACAGGTGTTATGCCAACACTGTTGACTGCATACCCATGCCCGCCTTTATTGCATGATCAGTTAAGGTTCCTGCTCCACTAATGATACATTGGGCCCATACTGCTAGCTCTTGTTTATATTTGGCTATTTACAGTATTCCTCGTCTCCTAACTTTAAATGCATCTGGAGTTATGTTCCTATGCTCCCATGTATTACCTATTTGACCCTCTCCTCCCCCTCCCCCATTCACTTCCACCCCCTACCCATCCCCTAGTCCACCCCCTTACCTTCCCCATACCCCCTTATCACACGCTGTTTTTCCTCATCCCCAAAAATCACAGAAGTCAATAATAAATTACTGCAACACATTGGGGCAGTCTCATTCTATATATGTGGGGCTTATACATAGAGACTCTACCTAGATCCACTCAGGACCAATGTTTCTGTATATTCGACTCCATGGAAACATAGGCGCCGATTCTGTGGGTGCTCAAGGGCTTGAGCACCCACGGAAATGCACAAGCAACCACGGTCCGCCGTATTGCTGTATGTATAAGCCATAGTGCTGTATAAAGTAAGCACACTTGACTTCCGCCGGATGCGTACACCCACCGGGTGCCTCAGCCAACCTCTGCCCCCTCCCTCTCCCTCCACCTCGCCTGAACACACAGTGGCAGTGCGTCACAGCCTGGAGCCGAGGAGGCAGCTGAGTGGACTGGAGTAGTAGTTAGGCTGCCAGGAGCGGGACCACTCTGCACCCGGCATCTGACTCCTCCAGTGAGTCCTGTCACCTGCTGTGTCAGGGTTGTCAGCTTTTAATATCAGGTGACATGAGGCTGAGCAGATATTAAAAGGTTACAGGACTCTCTGGAGGAGTCAGGTGCCGGGTGTCAGGTGGTCCTGCTAATTATGAATTTCTTAGCTGATCTTTGGTTTAAAGATTCAAGTTACAATTTTACAGCTAAAAAAAATGGAAAGTTACAGCAATAAAGCAAGTCCAGAGAATCAACAATGCAGTACTCTTAATTAAATAAGACACGTGTTACAATTGGCTGAGCAGTTAAAAATTGATTTATTACATAAACCTGATGTTTATTCAATGGCTAATTAACTCTACATCCTAAAAATTTATTTTTTCTACTCCTCATATGGTTAGTACAACAACAGTAATTTACACAACAAAATGTAGTTGAATGCAGTTGATGCATCACATACTGTACATCTATCCTCCTTTCATTTTAAATAGCCCTTTTAATCGCACCAAGCTATGGTGCTACTCTCGCCGAATAGCACACACAAGCAGCTCCTGTGTAGTAAAATATGTGGCATGTCTATATTTAGCATGACTGGAGACAACTGTGCTGTATAATATAAATTGGTATTATTTTGTGATCCCCATGAAGCCACTCCCCTATATTTTTGGGGAGTGGCTTCATGGGCACCCACCAGCAAAAACATAAATCGGTACCTATGCATGCAAAGGTACCTCCGCAAGCAAATTCTTTTGAACCAAGACTGATATTTTAAAACTACTATTGTTTAACCCCTTCCTGACAGAGCCAGTTTTTGCGTTCCTGACAGAGCCCTTTTTTTCAAATCTGACATGTCTCACTTAAGTGGGGATAACTTTTTTTTGCTTTTACTTATCCCAGTGATTTTGAGATTGTTTTTTCGTGACACATTGTACTTCAAATTAGTGGTAAATTTGGGTCGATACAGTCTGTGTTTTTTTGTGAAAAATACCAAAATATCGTGAAAAAATGGAAAATTTAGCGATTTGCAAAATGTTAAATTTTCTGCTTGTGAGACAAATAATCTTACCACTCAAAATAGTGAATAACTAACATAGACCATATGTCTACTTTATGTTGACATCATTATTTCAACTTCCTTTTAATTTTTTGGGACACTAGGAGGCTTACAATATGAATAGCAAATTCTCAAATTTTCAAGAAAATTTCAAACACTGATTTTTTTAGGGACCAGTTCAGTTCTGATGTGACTTTGAGGGACTTGTATGTGAGACACCCCCATAAATGATGCCATTTCAAAAACTGCACCCCTCACAGTATTCAAAACAGCATTTTGGAAGTTTGTTAACCCTTTAGGTGTTTCACAGGAATTAAAACAAAGTGTAGGTGAAATTTCAAAATTTCTTTTTTTTTTGCAGATTTGCAATTTTAATACATTTTTCTAAGGAACACAGTACATTTTACTAGAGAAATGTGACTGAAAATTGATTCCCCCAATTCTTTTGTTTTCATAAATATCCTATATGTGGCCCTAGTGTGCACGGTGACCAAACCACAGGCTTCATAATAGAAGGAGCACCTACTTGATTTTGGAGCCTCCTTTTTATGAGATTATTTTTTAGGCACCATGTAGGTTTCTAGGCACCATAAGATGCTAAAAGTTAGGAACCCCCCCACAAGTGACCCCATTTTGCAAACTACACCCCTCAGGGAATTCATCTAGGGGTATAGTGTACATTTCAAACCCCCAGGGGTTTCACCAATTGTGGTACAACTGGGCAGTGAAAATGAAAAATTATTTTTTTTACACAAAAATACAGTTCTGGCTCCAAATTTGTCATTTTCAGAAGGTATGAAGGAGACAAAGCACCCCAAAATCTGTGCCCCAATTTCTCCCGAGTACGGCAATGCCTCACATGTGACCAAAAAATACCAGTTGGGTGCATGGCAGGACTCAGAAGGGAAGGAGTGATTTTTGGATTTTGCAGCTCAGATTCTGGTGGAATTTTGGTGGGTGCTATGTCGCATTAGCAAGACCCCCAAAGCACCAATACAGTGGAACCCCCCCACAAGTGCCCCAATTTTGCAAAGTACACCCCTCAGGGAATTCATCTAGGGGTATAGTGTACATTTCAAACCCCCAGGGGTTTCACCAATTTTGATACAAGTGGGCAGTGAAAATGAAAAATTACATTTTTTTACACAAAAATGCAGTTCTGGCTCAAAATTTTTCATTTTCAGAAGGTATGAAGGAGAAAAAGCACCCCAAAATCTGTGCCCCAATTTCTCCCGAGTACGGCAATGCCTCACATGTGACCAAAAAATACCAGTTGGGTGCATGGCAGAACTCAGAAGGGAAGGAGTGATTTTTGGATTTTGCAGCACAGATTCTGGTGGAATGAATGGTGGGTGCTATGTTGCACCAATACAGTGGAACCCCCCCACAAGTCACCCCATTTTGCAAAGTACACCCCTCAGGGAATTCATCTAGGGGTATAGTGTACATTTCAAACCCCCAGGGGTTTCACCAATTTTGATACAAGTGGGCAGTGAAAATGAAAAATTACATTTTTTTACACAAAAATGCAGTTCTGGCTCAAAATTTTTCATTTTCAGAAGGTATGAAGGAGAAAAAGCACCCCAAAATATGTGCCCCAATTTCTCCCGAGTACGGAAATGCCTCACATGTGACCAAAAAATACCAGTTGGGTGCATGGCAGGACTCAGAACGGAAGGAGTGATTTTTGGATTTTGCGGCTCAGATTCTGGTGGAATTTTGGTGGGTGCTATGTCGCATTAGCAAGACCCCCCAAGCACCAATACAGTGGAACCCCCCCACAAGTCACCCCATTTTGAAAACTACACCCCTCAGGGAATTCATCTAGGGGTATAGTGTACATTTCAAACCCCCAGGGGTTTCACCAATTTTGATACAAGTGGGCAGTGAAAATGAAAAATTACATTTTTTACACAAAAATGCAGTTCTGGCTCGAAATTTTTCATTTTCAGAAGGTATGAAGGAGAAAAAGCACCCCAAAATCTGTGCCCCAATTTCTCCCGAGTACGGCAATGCCTCACATGTGACCAAAAAATACCAGTTGGGTGCATGGCAGGACTCAGAACGGAAGGAGTGATTTTTGGATTTTGCAGCTCAGATTCTGGTGGAATTTTGGTGGGTGCTATGTCGCATTAGCAAGACCCCCCAAGCACCAATACAGTGGAACCCCCCCACAAGTCACCCCATTTTGAAAACTACACCCCTCAGGGAATTCATCTAGGGGTATAGTGTACATTTCAAACCCCCAGGGGTTTCACCAATTTTGATACAAGTGGGCAGTGAAAATGAAAAATTACATTTTTTTACACAAAAATGCAGTTCTGGCTCAAAATTTTTCATTTTCAGAAGGTATGAAGGAGAAAAAGCACCCCAAAATCTGTGCCCCAATTTCTCCCGAGTACGGCAATGCCTCACATGTGACCAAAAAATACCAGTTGGGTGCATGGCAGGACTCAGAAGGGAAGGAGTGATTTTTGGATTTTGCAGCACAGATTCTGGTGGAATGAATGGTGGGTGCTATGTCGCATTAGCAAGACCCCCCAAGCACCAATACAGTGGAACCCCCCCACAAGTCACCCCATTTTGAAAACTACACCCCTCAGGGAATTCATCTAGGGGTATAGTGTACATTTCAAACCCCCAGGGGTTTCACCAATTTTGATACAAGTGGGCAGTGAAAATGAAAAATTACATTTTTTTACACAAAAATGCAGTTCTGGCTCAAAATTTTTCATTTTCAGAAGGTATGAAGGAGAAAAAGCACCCCAAAATATGTGCCCCAATTTCTCCCGAGTACGGAAATGCCTCACATGTGACCAAAAAATACCAGTTGGGTGCATGGCAGGACTCAGAACGGAAGGAGTGATTTTTGGATTTTGCGGCTCAGATTCTGGTGGAATTTTGGTGGGTGCTATGTCGCATTAGCAAGACCCCCCAAGCACCAATACAGTGGAACCCCCCACAAGTCACCCCATTTTGAAAACTACACCCCTCAGGGAATTCATCTAGGGGTATAGTGTACATTTCAAACCCCCAGGGGTTTCACCAATTTTGATACAAGTGGGCAGTGAAAATGAAAAATTACATTTTTTACACAAAAATGCAGTTCTGGCTCGAAATTTTTCATTTTCAGAAGGTATGAAGGAGAAAAAGCACCCCAAAATCTGTGCCCCAATTTCTCCCGAGTACGGCAATGCCTCACATGTGACCAAAAAATACCAGTTGGGTGCATGGCAGGACTCAGAACGGAAGGAGTGATTTTTGGATTTTGCAGCTCAGATTCTGGTGGAATTTTGGTGGGTGCTATGTCGCATTAGCAAGACCCCCCAAGCACCAATACAGTGGAACCCCCCCACAAGTCACCCCATTTTGAAAACTACACCCCTCAGGGAATTCATCTAGGGGTATAGTGTACATTTCAAACCCCCAGGGGTTTCACCAATTTTGATACAAGTGGGCAGTGAAAATGAAAAATTACATTTTTTTACACAAAAATGCAGTTCTGGCTCAAAATTTTTCATTTTCAGAAGGTATGAAGGAGAAAAAGCACCCCAAAATCTGTGCCCCAATTTCTCCCGAGTACGGCAATGCCTCACATGTGACCAAAAAATACCAGTTGGGTGCATGGCAGGACTCAGAAGGGAAGGAGTGATTTTTGGATTTTGCAGCACAGATTCTGGTGGAATGAATGGTGGGTGCTATGTCGCATTAGCAAGACCCCCCAAGCACCAATACAGTGGAACCCCCCCACAAGTCACCCCATTTTGAAAACTACACCCCTCAGGGAATTCATCTAGGGGTATAGTGTACATTTCAAACCCCCAGGGGTTTCACCAATTTTGATACAAGTGGGCAGTGAAAATGAAAAATTACATTTTTTTACACAAAAATGCAGTTCTGGCTCAAAATTTTTCATTTTCAGAAGGTATGAAGGAGAAAAAGCACCCCAAAATCTGTGCCCCAATTTCTCCCGAGTACGGCAATGCCTCACATGTGACCAAAAAATACCAGTTGGGTGCATGGCAGGACTCAGAACGGAAGGAGTGATTTTTGGATTTTGCAGCACAGATTTTGGTGGAATGAATGGTGGGTGCTATGTTGCACCAATACAGTGGAACCCCCCCACAAGTCACCCCATTTTGCAAAGTACACCCCTCAGGGAATTCCTCTAGGGGTATAGTGTACATTTCAAACCCCCAGGGGTTTCACCAATTTTGATACAAGTGGGCAGTGAAAATGAAAAATTACATTTTTTTACACAAAAATGCAGTTCTGGCTCAAAATTTTTCATTTTCAGAAGGTATGAAGGAGACAAAGCACCCCAAAATCTGTGCCCCAATTTCTCCCGAGTACGGCAATGCCTCACATGTGACCAAAAAATACCAGTTGGGTGCATGGCAGGACTCAGAAGGGAAGGAGTGATTTTTGGATTTTGCAGCTCAGATTCTGGTGGAATTTTGGTGGGTGCTATGTTGCATTAGCAAGACCCCCCAAGCACCAATACAGTGGAACCCCCCCACAAGTGACCCCATTTTGCAAACTACACCCCTCAGGGAATTCATCTATGGGTATAGTGTACATTTCAAACCCCCAGGGGTTTCACCAATTTTGATACAAGTGGGCAGTGAACATGAAAAATTACATTTTTTACACAAAAATGCAGTTCTGGCTCAAAATTTTTCATTTTCAGAAGGTATGAAGGAGAAAAAGCACCCCAAAATCTGTGCCCCAATTTCTCCCGAGTACGGCAATGCCTCACATGTGACCAAAAAATACCAGTTGGGTGCATGGCAGGACTCAGAAGGGAAGGAGTGATTTTTGGATTTTGCAGCACAGATTCTGGTGGAATGAATGGTGGGTGCTATGTTGCACCAATACAGTGGAACCCCCCCACAAGTCACCCCATTTTGCAAACTACACCCCTCAGGGAATTCATCTAGGGGTATAGTGTACATTTCAAACCCCCAGGGGTTTCACCAATTTTGATACAAGTGGGCAGTGAAAATTAAAAATTACATTTTTTTACACAAAAATGCAGTTCTGGCTCAAAATTTTTCATTTTCAGAAGGAATGAAGGAGACAAAGCACCCCAAAATCTGTGCCCCAATTTCTCCCGAGTACGGCAATGCCTCATGTGTGACCAAAAAGTGGCAGGACTCAGATGGGAAGGAGTGATATTTGGATTTTGCAGCACAAATTCTGGTGGAATGATGGTGGGTGCTATGTCGCATTAGCAAGACCCCCAAAGCACCAATACAGTGGAACCCCCCCACAAGTGACCCCATTTTGCAAACTACACCCCTCAGGGAATTCATCTAGGGGTATAGTGTACATTTCAAACCCCCAGGGGTTTCACCAATTTTGATACAAGTGGGCAGTGAACATGAAAAATTACATTTTTTTACACAAAAATGCAGTTCTGGCTCAAAATTTTTCATTTTCACAAGGAATGAAGGAGACAAAGCACCCCAAAATCTGTGCCCCAATTTCTCCCGAGTACGGCAATGCCTCACATGTGACCAAAAAATACCAGTTGGGTGCATGGCAGGACTCTGAAGGGAAGGAGTGATTTTTGGATTTTGCGGCTCAGATTCTGGTGGAATGAATGGTGGGTGCTATGTGGCATTAGCAAGACCCCCGAAGCACGGTGAAATTATGAACCTAATATTCCATAGATGTGTGGTATATTTTAAAACACTCCTTTATACATAGGCCGGGTTTGTCGGGGCAAGTGTCACACTGGAAAATAGTTTGCTTTCTTATTCCCTTTTTATAGCAAACTTTGCACCTTTTTTGTGTCCTGCCCTTTTTTCCAGTGGAGGGGATTTCATCAGGAAAATGCTGCCCTGGTACAATACGGGGGCCAGTACTAGAAGTACTGGGGCCCTCTGCCTGCTGGTTCCCAAATATTAGGCCCTTTATGACTTCCTCTTGAAAGTGCATAAATGTCCCCCTCTGGCCGGTAGAACGGAATAGCACGTAAACGTTATACAGTGCCATCTGGATGATATACACGGCCACCTTCTTGTACCAGATTTTTGTTTTCCGCAGGGCACTGTACGGCTTCAGTACCTGATCTGAAAGATCCACTCCGCCCATGTACCTATTGTAATCCAGGATACAATTAGGTTTTGAGGTGTGGGTACTGGTACCTCGTACAGGGACGGAGGTGGTACTGTCTCCGTGAATTGTTGTCAGTATAAGGACATCCCTCTTGTCCTTATATTTGACCAACAACATATTTTCGTTGCATATTCCCCTGCTTTCACCCCTTCTCATTACTTGGGCAATGTGCGTTTTTGGGAGGCCCCTTTGGTTCTTGCGCACAGTACCGCAAGCTGCTGTACCTCTTGAACCAAGGGCCTTAAACAGGGGGATGCTGGTGTAAAAGTTATCCACATAGAGGTGATAACCTTTATCCAGGAAGGGGTGCACTAAATCCCAGACAATTTTCCCACTAACACCTACGAGGGAGGGGGGGCATTCTGGCGGTTCAATTCTTGAATCCTTCCCTTCATAAACCCTAAACCTGTGGGTGTACCCTGAGGTGCTTTCACACAGTTTATACATTTTTTTGCCATACCTTGCCCTCTTACTGGGAAGGTACTGGCGGAATTTAACCCTTCCTTTAAAATGTATAAGGGACTCGTCGATACAAATAAATTTTTCAGGGATGTACACCTCTTCAAATTTGGCACTGAAATGATCAATGACCGGCCTGACTTTGAATAGCCGGTCAAAGGTGGGATCATCTCTGGGTGGGCACTGTGCATTATCGGTGTAATGTATAAATTTAAGAATTGTCTCAAATCGAGTCCGGGTCATGGCCATACGGTAAAATGGAGTACTGTACAGAACATCTGTACTCCAATATTGCCTAATTTCTGGCTTTTTTACTATGCCCATATGAAACACCAGACCCCAAAACGTCATCATCTCTACTGCATCTACAGGGGTCCACCTAGCAAATGATGACGTGGGGTTTTGAGCAATAAACTGCTGGGCATATAAATTAGTTTGGTCCACCATTAAATTTATAAAATCATCAGAGAAAAATAATTTGAAAAAGTCAATTTCTCTGAGACCTGTGGAATCAAATTGGATTCCTGGCATGGCCAAAAACTCAGGAACCTGGGGCTCAAAATTGTCTGGTGGTGGGGTCCATACGAGATCAATTATTGGGGGGGGGGTCTCAGCTGCTCTACGGGGGCGTCTTTGAGGGGGTCCCTCATCACCAGAGGAGGAAGAGGAGCTTAAGGCGAATCCTTCAAATTCCCCGCTTGCATCACTGGCTGTGTCAGAGTCAGAAGCAAGCATGGCATATGCCTCCTCCACTGAATACATTCTCCTGGATGACTGGGAGGACATTTGGGAGGACATTTGGGAGGACATTTGGGATGCCATTTTTATTTTTGTGTTACTGGTAGTGAAATGTTTCAACACGTGTATAGTGTAGGGGGGGGGTACAAACTTTATTTCAATCCGGGGGGTATGTAGTGTGTAGTGTGTATGTGGTGCAGAAAAAAAAAAATACTTTATACCAATAAAAAAAAAAAAATGAAGGGGTTAAAAAAAAAAAAAAGGTCCTGCGCCAAAAATTGAGCACAGATGTTGGTCAGTAACGTCTGTCACTGAACAGCGCTCAAAGGCAACAGGAATTTGATAAAAAAAAAAAAAATATAGATCAACCCTGTGCCGAAAAAGATGATCAGTGATGTACGTCACTGATCAGCGCACAGCGGCCACAGGACACCCACAAAATCACAGTGTGTGTAAAAAAAAAATTAAAAAAAGACCCCACAGCACACACACAAAAAAAAAAGGTGATCAGTGATGCGACACTGATTACCAGTGAGGTGCAGCAGGTGCACAACCTTTGGTGCAACTGACAGGTATATATAAAAAAAAAAAAACCTCTGTACCCCCAAAAAAGTTGCTGATCACCTCAGATATAGTGATCAGCACAAAAGGCGGGGGCAGCAGACACAAAATTTAGCACTCTCTATCACTCTCTGTCACTATCTCTCTCTATCTCTCTATCTCTCACTATCTATCACTCTATGACACTGCAGCAGCAGCACTGACAGGTATATCTATATATAAAAAAAAACCTGCGCCCCCAAAAAGTTGCTGATCAGTTAATTTATACTGATCAGCACAAAAGGAGGGGGCAGCAGTCAGTTATATCAAAAATATATAGCACAATCTGTCACTATCTCTCTCTATCTCTCTCTCTCTATCTCTCTCTATCTCTCTATAACTATCACACTGCAGCAGCACAAAATATAGCACTCTGTCACTAGGCCTCTCTATCTATCTCTCTCTCTCTATCTCTCTCTCTCTATCTATAACTATATCACACTGCAGCAGCACAAAATAAAGCACTCTCTGACACTATCTCTCTCTCTATCTCTCTCTCTCTATCTCTCTCTATCTCTCTATAACTATCACACTGCAGCAGCACAAAATATAGCACTCTGTCACTAGGCCTCTCTATCTATCTCTCTCTCTCTATCTCTCTCTCTCTCTCTATCTATAACTATATCACACTGCAGCAGCACAAAATATAGCACTCTCTGACACTATCTCTCTCTCTATCTCTCTCTATCTCTCTCTATCTCTCTCTATCTCTCTCTATCTCTCTATCTATCTCTCTCTCTATCTAGCTAGTACACTGCAGCAGCACAATTTCACAGGAAGGCACAAGTAGCAACAGGATCCAGGAAGCAGTGATGAAGCAGCGATCAGGTAAGTATGGAGCAAGTATGGAGCAAGGTTCTGGTCAGTATGGCGGCAGGGGGGTACGGTGACCGCACTGCACGCTATTCCAGACCGGAATGGCGTCTGCAGTGCAGTCACCGTTAGTTTAAATCCCCCTCCTTGGCTGTGATTGGTCCGTCGGTCCGACGAACCAATCACGGCCTTTGGGGGCGGGCGGGGTGAGGTGGGGTGACACCAGTGTCACCCTTACACCCCGCGGTGATTGGTGCTGTACTTTACAGCACCAATCACCTCTGATCCCGTGTCACCGGCGAACGTTATTCGCCGGTGACACAGGAAAACGCTGTAATTGGCTGTTCACACTGAACAGCCAATCACAGCGATCGCCGACGGGGGGGCGGCATCGCAGCCCCCCCTGGGCATGCACGGACATGTCTGCTGTCAGGGACAGCAGACATGTTGAAACTGTCACCGCGTCTATAGACGCGGTGACAGTTTAAATCCATGACGTACATTTACGCCATGTGTCGGGAAGTGCTTCCCGACCATGACGTAAATGTACGTCAAATGTCGGGAAGGGGTTAATTATATTACTAATCTGCGATACATACTTAGTTAGCATACAAGATTGTGATCGCTCTCCCCATCTCCACTTCCTCTCCCTACTCTCTTCCTCTCTTCCCTTCTGTGTCTCTCATCTATCATCTAAGTATTTTTTTCAGTTTATCTAGTGTTACATGTAAATAAGTGTTTACAGTATGTTGAACAAAAACAAAAAATCCGAACTCATTGTGATTATTTACTATTTTTTTTGCACAAATTAAGAAATGGTAGCATTGTTAGCTACGACCATTGCTGCCAATTAGTAAGGACTAAATATATATTTCATCCTGATTTCACCAACGAAAGCTTTGTTTATTGACAAATGTGCATGTTCTCTACTCAGTCTTTTTGATAACTATATGACTAATTTTTTCAATAAAAAGCTTTAACAAAAAAAACACTATGCAAGCATATATTATATTATGAGTAAAATGTGTACTGTATTTTTAGCATGTCTTACTTGCATATATGAAGCCAAAACTACTGTTGTAAGCCAGTCACATATACTAGTGTTGATATCAAGAGCAAACATGAAAATATTAAGCTGGCTAAAAGACAAGGAAGTTTTGATTTTTTTTCTGGGGTGCATTCCCACTTTTGTTTAGTCTCAAATTGCATCTTACTAATACTACTTTCAGACCGCAAATGCCGTGTCACACAAGGGATTAGGACGTGGGTCCCATCCCCAGAGCAACACGGCAATGCGGTCTGAAAGTTCCGACACCGACACGGCATATTGCCGAGTCGGTGACGTCACATGGGGCGGTGCTGGGCGGCGGTACGTCATCGGGGGCTTGGGAGGAGGCAGTACTTGGAGCTGACAGTGCTGCCTCCTCCATACTGTGAACGGGACACCGGTCACTCGACCCAGGCACCCATTCACACTGCACTTGACACGGGTCATAGCCGTGTTCAACCCTGGTCATTACCAGGGTTGAACACACGTGTTGCTCGACCCGTGGTGGCCTTTTCAGACCGCACCGTGACCCGTGTTTAGGCCCCGCGAACACGGCAATAAGCCGTGTTCGGAGTGCGGTCTGAAAGCGGTATTATTATGAGCCCTCAAATATACACCTTTTTGTCACTAATATCAAAAACTTAGGGTGACATTTAATAGGATGCTAATTTTTTAGCCCGAAGCATGGCGAGCGGACGCGGATATCTGTGAAGCCCGCGAGGGGACTCCTATACCTGTGAAGGTATCCGCGTCCGCTCGCCACGCTTCGGGCTCGGTGGCTCGCTGCGCTCGCCACACTTTCTATTCTCAACTCCACGCCGACGTGGATAGTGGGGGTATGAAAAGGTCGGAGGACGCGTACCAGCGCCCCTCGCGGGCTCGCTGCGCTCGCCACGCTTCGGGTTCATGATTATTGTGGGGGGAGGGTGTCGTGGGGGTGCATTTCACATTGTAAGCACCCATTAGGGTGCTTAAAGCACCCTTTATGGTGCTTATACGATCTTTCATCGCATAGGGGGCAAAAATCGCGTTGCATCTAATCGCATGCCATGCGATGCGACGCGATGTAAACATCGCGCAATGCACATCTAGGGCACCGCTATAATACACAAGTACCGTTAAATGTAAAAAAAAATGGCATGGGGACCACCCTCCTGAGCAAAACCAGCCCCAAGCTCATTGAGCCAGACCTGGTTCCAAAAATACAGGGGCAAAAAGTGTAGGGTTCCCCCATATTTCGAAACCTGCCCTGGAATCTTGGACAGCCCCTGGTTTAAAAAATACGGGGGACAAAAAAACTGGGGGTCCCCCATATTTTGGAACCAGCACTGGGCTCCAACAGCCTGCGGTATCATGCCACAGCCGGGGGACTCTTTTTACATAAGGTCTTCCGGCCATATCATGCTCTCGTGGCTGGTTACGGGGTGAGCCGGCTGCCTTCGATGTACTGACAGTGGAAGATCGCGCTGTCAGAGTGCTTTAGATGCACTCAGCCCTGATTGGCTGTAGGCATCTCCATGGAGATGCCAACACTCCATGGAGATGCCAACACTCCATGGAGATGCCAACACTCCATGGAGATGCCTACACTCCATGGAGACACCTGAACTCAGCCCCGATTGGCTGTAGGCCTCTCCTGGGACTTGTATTTCACCTGTAAAAAGCAATGTTTTTGGGGGTGATTTAACCATATCAGGCTGGCATCCACAGCCCATGGACACCGGTGACAGCCCCGGGCTTCAGCCCTGGACAGCTGAAGCCTGGTGGGACCCCTTTATTGGGGAGGTCCCCACTCCCCCAGGTACCGCATCCAGGGCTGACCAGCTATGGTGAGCATGATAAGGCCTTATGTAAAAAGAGTGCCCTGGTGCTGGTTCCAAAAAACCGGGGGGGGGGGGGGGAACACCAGTTTTTTGTCCCCATATTTTCGTAACCATGACCAGTCCAAGATCCCGGGGCTTGTTTCAGAAATACGGGGACCCCTATGCTTTTTGTCCCCCATATTTTTGAAACCAGGTCCGGCTCAATGAGTTATGGTTATGCTCAGGAAGGGGGACTCCCCGCCATTTTTTAAAAACATTTTTAACACAAGATAGCACATGTCTTGAAAATCGCACATTTTCATGACTAAAAATCGCACTTTATCACACTTTTTTTCCCGGGTTCTGCATCTCATTAAATATGCGCATTTCCGGCAAAAAAAATTGATTTTAAAAAGTGCGATAATGTGCAATTTTGGAAAATGCAATAAAATCACATCCTATAAAATGTCACCTTTACTGTAAGTTTATTTTGGTACTCTTTTTTTCAGTACTCACCATGTTTTTTTCTGGATGAATACATTTTCATAGTAAATCAATGTACTGTAGGACAACAAGCTCTAATCTATTAGACATATTTGGTGGTATTCAAATGATTTTCACAAGCATTTCAGCTTGCTATCCACCGGGGTTGTGGATGCTATACCCAGAACAAACCAGGTAGAAAGGCAAGGTAGTTGGATCTACCAACTATGCACCTAAGAGTTTTCCAACATAGTGCTTAGGCTTTTTGGGACTGGTCAAAATTCTAATTAATATCAGCAATCAGTGAAATTATTACCCACATAAATTATGTCATTTTTTTTCAGAAGGTATTTATTTTCAGTAACAAAATATCAATTTGCTTATTTTTTGTGCAAACTAAAATCTACTTGTATAAGCCAAACCATTATGTTTATAAATTAGATTGCACAAATATGTACAGAACACTTTTTATAATTCCTTAACTATCACAAAAAATAGTTTGTATATCACTTTCACTAATGATTTCTTAGATGTATAAATAAAAGTTCTCTTTGAACTAATAGCTATTTTCAGCTCATTTCTCTGTGAATAAAGAGTGCCCCACAAGAATCCTTTCCTTTCTTTTTTCCCTTTGAGCAACTGATACATTGCTTTCGATACATCTTTTTAAAACAACCGAAAGCTGGACTCATCATATAAGTTTTCAATTTGAAATCTCCAAAAATAAAAGTTAAGTATGTTTGTAACATTTGGCCATCTTGAATAAAATTATTAGAAATACAGTAATGTGTTATACTGACAAACCATATTAAAAGCTAAATCTGTGCATTGTAATGCCTTCAGCTCTAGAAAACTTCATATCTTTGTTATACACTGTGGTGTATTTCTTTTCAACTGAGACTGTAACTTGGAATCTCAAAGCAATATATAGTAACACATTGTTTTGAACACTTTCAGACACATGTGCTTTATTGTATTAATAAAGGATTATTCAGACCCTTACTCATCCATAGGCATGTTAGTTTTTCTGCATGTTAAGGCTTATTTTCTAGATATAAATCTATAATCAGGAAATACTTTCTAAATGGGTATAAAGTTTGAAAGAAGGGTGTTTGAAAGAAGGGTACTCACTGGTTTGTAGTTGCCAAGTATGGGGAAAATAGTGGATTTTCATCCACCATCCAAAGTACTTCGTTGTAATGTATGGTAAGTGGGGCATCTTAAGAGAGGAGGAGGCTCATGTGCAGCCTCCTCGGCTGGGTCCCCTCCTCTCTCCTTGGGGTGGTGCTGGAAGCAATATGGTCTGAGTGCTGTAGTGCTAAGACCTGATTGTGCATGCACAATCCTACACTGTGCTGTTGATTCTCAGCACTAGAGCATTCAGACTGCACTGTGCATGCACAGATAGCCAGAAAAATGGCCACTGCACCATTTTTCGGGTAATTTCTGCAGCGCTCCTGCCACTTCCATGGGATTCTGGAGGGTAAGTATTACATAAATGGGTGCAGTGTGCATGGTGTAGGCCAGGGGATAATGTGCACCATGCCACTACACCCATAATAGATACATCACTGATGGTAAGCCCAATGCTCAATTCTCTTGTTGCATATTGACACAATAATATTATTAAAGTAGAACCAATATCTTCTCCTTTGCCCAGTTATTATTGGTGGGCATCTGGTAAGTATGTGTTTTACTGACAGTATTGTGATGCTAATGATGAGTAGCACTCATCCTTAGGTATGATAAGGTGAAAGTAAATACAGTATATATTTCCAGCAAATGTCCTGAGTTCTAATTTTTTGTCTATAAAGGTATCCACTTTTTCACCATCTTACACCAAAATCAGCATCAAAGTGAAATAAAATATAGAGCCATTTTTATAAATATTCTTTTATAAATATATCTTCTATTAGATATAGCAAATGTCTTCATTCAACTCAATAACAAAAAAGTGCCATCATCATTATTTTGAAAATCTTAATTATGATTTATAATGTGCAATATACAATATTTGTTATTGAATGGTATGTTCCAAACTTAGGCCCTTATTCTGATCGGTGCGGATATTCCCGCATTCTTACGGTGCGGTCCGCACGCCACGGTGTTTTGCCGCGTGCGGCCATCGTCCGTAGAAACGCCCACGTGTCCTCCGCATTCGGACGGACTCACTCTTTAAGAACAGGGCGTGTTTACGGACGACATACAAACCATGCGTGTGCGGGAGAAACACTCAGATTCGGCACGGTATTACAGAGTATTACAGAGTATGCTCGGGAATACCGCATCCGAACGGGAGCCAAGCGGTGCTACCGCACGTAAGCGGAGTATTTACGCCAAACAACCCACTATGAAGTATCTTCTGCTATACATCACATGACCCACTTATTCAATTACCTATCCTCATAAAAAACTGCTTATTTGGAATTGGAATCAATTAGATTCCAATATATCCTTACAAGCATGCCTAACACATGCATTGCACACATTAACCCTTACAGCAATTGAAGTGCAATGGTTTCAATTAAAGCACTGACAAGCGTCCTATTAGTGAGTAATGAGTAAAGGAGTAGATTCTATTGGGTTCAGGTGTTAATGGTTGTAGTCATTAGGCGTACGTTCGCCTACCGCATGAACGAGTGGTGTACGCAAAGCAATAGTACACTTGTGGACACCGCACATTTCTGCCCTTTTTGATCGCGTGCATTCGGAGTGGTTTCCGAATGTACGCCCCCCAACATAAGTGTACTCCCCCGTGTCCGCCCATGTTTCCGCCCCGTTTTGCCCACTTTGAAACTACGCCCATGTGCCATTCCGCATGACGCCCATAATACGCCCATATTTCCCGACTGATTGCGGGCAACAGTTTTGGACGGGATTTTGCCGAACTGGTACGGAGTCTAGGCGTGGCACATGCGCGTTGCGTTCTCCACGCATGCGCAGACGGCGAAAAGACGCGATCCGTAAGAATGCGGTAAAGTCCGCGTCAATCAGAATAAGGGCCTTAAAGAGGTCCCAATGATTACTTTCAAATATGTTCTTAAAACTTGAAGTGTGAACCTACATCTGCATTTCTGGATTGCGTGAGACAGTGTGAAATCATTAAAAGCACCCTTTGTCCACCATACAATAGCATGATAATAGAAAACAATGGATTTAGACTAAAATATTGCGCGCTAAATTAGCAGCCCTGGTAACCACTTCCAAGAAATATGAAGAACCATTTCAAAAAATTTTTTACATACTGTACAATACCACACAGTTTTGGCAGGTTTCCAATGCACTTAGTAACATTCAATACATTTTCAAGATGGTATCCCCAAAAAGGGAAAAAAAATAGCAATAGTGTAATACTGTTAGCATTAATGATATGATAGATCTAATTCACATAAATATACTGTAGACTCGTACCGGATTTCTCAGTCTACATATCAAGTAGACAAGAGCGTATAATGTGACAATAAATGTCACCAAGGATGGATTCTCCCTTCTATTCTCCTCCTCAAATTGGATAGTGTCTCAAAAGGATAAAAGAGACATCATGGTGCAGTATTTATATACACTTTAATAAAATACAATAAATACAGGTATAGACAGTGATCAGAATCATAGGACTCTCACCATTCAATTTTGTCCACAGAAAAATGCAGACAAAATAGGCATATGTTGTTATTCCAAACAGGAGTCCCTGGATGCTGAAGTATGGCAAGGAGTTCCTAGAGTCCTTTCACTGCTTTTCCAAATGGCCACAGCCCACCAGTTTCAATACCTTGCGGAATTAGATAAAAGTTACTACACCCAATCTTAAATATGTGTTTCATGGGGACTTCAGCTTCCGGCTTGATGGAGACGCAGCTCCGCCCTTGAGCTCCGTCCTTGAGCTCCGTCTCACCTGCCAGCACCCACCTCATTACAAGGCTCCTGGAGCCTCTATGAGCCCCTGCCCCACCAACAACACTCCCTGCAACAGAAGGGGAATGCAGATGGAGAGCTACCTCGCTCCCCAGCCCCTGCGCATGGATGACGCAGAAGAGTCCCAGCTACCAAAAAAGCAACAGGAGAAGGTACCTCTCCCGGGGGCTACACTAGACAGGGGCTTGACTCAATGGAACCAAGAACTCCTCTCACTTTCTTTAGATGCTGATGAATCTCAAACGGATAAGAGAAACTTCATGGTGCAGTATAACATACTTTTATTCACACACAATTAAAACATCACACAATGTAAGGGATCTCAGGACTCTCACCATTCAATTATGTCCACAAGTGATTGTAGACACAAAAGCATAAGATGTAAAACCACCACAGGCGTCCCTGGATACTGGCTGTAAGGTGAAGTCCGTCCGGTCCCCTTCCAGAGTGTTTTCAAACGACCACTGCCAACCGGTTTCGATACCTTGCAGTATCTTTCTCAAGGCATACAGAAAGTGGTCACCAGTAGGGGTATTTATACTACCATCCCAAATTTACAAAGTATTTCCTAATTCCAGACATGGATTTTCTAGCTTCTAGGTACACATTACAATCAACAGATGATCTGCAATAATCCATCCCAGGTTTTCTGTTCCAGGTGAAATTCCCTCCTCATTAGAAGCACCACGCTGAAATAGTGTCCCTGCTGTTAGGGAAACAGCAGCTTTGGTTTTTTGTTCCATTTTTTTGGAGTAAAGTGCATATAGTGCTTCCAGTTTACCTCACCACCAATGCAATGTGTCAGGAATTATGAATTTTTACATTTTACAAAAAATTTATGCTAGCATAAGAGGTGGGGATTTACATACAAAAATTGGCCAGATGCGAGATGACACACATTTTTAATTACGATACTCTTTTACCAAACGGATTAAATAAGGATTTTGAAACTAAATGGTTTTTATAGCTATTTTAAAATGTACCTTATTTTTATATATTGGTCTTATGTTTTTTTTAATCTTGGTTTTATACTTCTTGTATTGTTACTAACTTCCATTCATTTATTTTGAGGTAAACTGGAAGCACTATATGCACTTTACTCCAAAAAAATGGAACAAAAAACCAAAGCTGCTGTTTCCCTAAAAGCAGGGACACTATTTCAGCGTGGTGCTTCTAATGAGGAGGGAATTTCACCTGGAACAGAAAACCTGGGATGGATTATTGCAGATCATCTGTTGATTGTAATGTGTACCTAGAAGCTAGAAAATCCATGTCTGGAATTAGGAAATACTTTGTAAATTTGGGATGGTAGTATAAATACCCCTACTGGTGACCACTTTCTGTATGCCTTGAGAAAGATACTGCAAGGTATCGAAACCGGTTGGCAGTGGTCGTTTGAAAACACTCTGGAAGGGGACCGGACGGACTTCACCTTACAGCCAGTATCCAGGGACGCCTGTGGTGGTTTTACATCTTATGCTTTTGTGTCTACAATCACTTGTGGACATAATTGAATGGTGAGAGTCCTGAGATCCCTTACATTGTGTGATGTTTTAATTGTGTGTGAATAAAAGTATGTTATACTGCACCATGAAGTTTCTCTTATCCGTTTGAGATTCATCAGCATCTAAAGAAAGTGAGAGGAGTTCTTGGTTCCATTGTGACAAGCATATGTCCCTCCCTACGCCTTATTGTCTACCTCATATGTAGACCATTTAATTCGGTATGAGTCGACTCCAGTTTTAATTGAACTGTTATGTACTGTTAAAACCATATTACACTATTGTGTTTTTTTTCTTTTGTTTTTTGGGTTTCACCTTGAATGTTTGCAAAGCGCCTTGATTACCTACCAAATTCCACATGGTATTGTATGTAACTAACCTCTGGAGTGGTTCTCCAATTTTTTGGTTGTGGTTTTGGGGCTGCTATTTAAGCGCATGATTTAATAGTCTAAATCTTTTGTCTTTGTAGGGGCTTGACTCCCCTGTACCATACAGTGAAGTTGTGGAAGCCATCACAGCAACCATGACACCTCTCCTTTCAAGGGCAGTGGATGACGTTACATCACAGCTGAAGCAGCTCTCACAGAGGGTCACAACAACTGAAAACCAAATAGGGGCTGTTGGCCATGACATGGCTAATGCGCAGCAGGACATTCTGAAATTATCTAAAGAGAACTTTCAGCTGTAGAATATAGTAGAAGAATTAGAAAACAGATCACGCAGGAACAATATTAGGCTGGTTGGACTGCCTGAATCTATCAAGGGCCCTGCTCTGGCCCAGTTTATGCATAGCACTCTGCCCTCGCTCCTGGGCATAGAACCACTTGACATGATTATCGATTATCAAGAGGGTACACAGGGTAGGTCCGGCACCCACTCCCAACAGACCAGCCCCGTGTTACCTTATTCAAATGTCTCAACTATCTCCACAAAATTTGGTCCGCTTCACAAAGAGTTAAAAATCTCATGTGTGAAGAACATAAGCTTTTCATTTTTCAGGACTTTTCTGCAGAGCTCTCCCATGCTAGAAAAACATTCTCCACTGTCTGCTCTACACTAGCAGCTGGGGCCAAAAATTTGGTCTGCATTACCCAGCAAAATCATGGATCTATGAGGGAAATTCCTTTAAAGATTTCACAAACCCTGCTGATGCAGCTGCCTACTTGAAATAAATCTCCAAAGCCCCCCAGAAGACATCTCTGATGTACCACCATGAAAACCATCTCAGCAAGTTACTTTTTCATCTCTCATTGGGACTCCCCCCCCCCCCCCCACGCAGCACTTCTCCAGTCTTCTCAAACATGGACTTGCTCCACCCAGCTCCCACCCTCCATTGCTCAGTTTTCTCACTCTAAGGTTGTTTGTCAGACGATGGATTTAGCAGGACACTTCATCAAATGACATTTCTACTAACCCTGTATTTCCTGCTCCCAAAGGGATGATCGTTTCCTACAGTGTGTATGGTTATTGATTCTATAACACAAAGACAATTTGGGAATGTTTGCTAAGATCATAAGACATATTACTATTATGTTTTAAGTTGTCAGGGCTAAAGCCTACCTATCACACAAACTCGCATTCTTCTTCTTGTTGCTGGGTTACTGTTAGTAATAGCCATACAGGGAGCCGAAAACTGCTTGTTAATTTAAGTATTACTGTATTTTGGGTGCTGAATCCGGGAAAGCGGAGCTGTCTATGGTTGCCGGTAATCCACTCACTCTTTTTTGCTCATAATGTTTTCTAAATTAGGAATTCTGCCCCCAGGCACTTTTACCTGGGGTGCACTATATATCTTTCTTTCTCTTCTATTTTTCCTACCCCACTAACCCCTCCCCCTCCCCTTCTGTTTCCTGTTATGTCTACAAGCCTATGCACTCCTCTTCCTCTCTCTCCTATGTCACCAATTTTTTATACACAGGAATGCTGGGGATTCAGAATGCAGGTGTAGATACTCAATCACCCTATAAACCACTGGTGTACTGTCCGCATCTCTTTCATTGGTATACAGCATGACTATGGGTATAAAAATCGGTACATGGAATGTGGGAGGCATAAAATGGAAATGGTGGAAACTCCTAATTTATCTGAACAAGAGTGATGTTAACATAGCTTTTATCCAGGAAACCCACCTGGTTTCCACTGAAATTCCTAAACTGCAAATGTTGGGCTGATCAGTAGTAGCACATTCTTCTTTCTCTTCCTGGTAATCTTGGCCTCTCGCAATGGAGGTTGTCGAGACGGAGGCAGACGTGGAAGGCAGATATGTGGAGGCTAAGGTAAATCACCTAAGACATACATTCACAAACATATATGTACCCCTCCACACACACACTTCCTATTCCAAACCCTACTTCCAGGCTATTTTAGCTCTTCTCGCTCCTCATATGGTAGATAACCTCAAAGTGGGCGGGGACTTCAATTTAGTCTCCTCCCAGATACTAGATAAATCCAATCCTAAACCGAACTTGTCCCCATTACCCAAAATAGGAGTCAACCTAATGATAAAATCCTTAGGACTGATAGATGTCTGGAGAGCCATACACCCAGTGGAACAAGATCACACCTGCCTTTCCGCCACACACGGATCCCTCTCTCATATAGATTATATCTTAATTTGAACCCGATTGTGTATCGGTTGACTATATAAGCAGTATTGAGGGGATCGCTGGTGTCCTTTGCGGCAGCCTCTTACAGGGATTATACACAAAAATACCTTATTTTACAATCCTCACTGTCAGAATCCTTCCAGTTATATAAACAAAACCCTTCCCCTGCCTTAAAACAGAAATACCTGACTTCCAAAACACAACTTGAGGGTTACATCTCAGAAATAGGGGACAGGCATCTATTTACCACCTCTCACAGATTCCATCATTTTGGTAACAAGTCAGGCAGACTTCTCTCCAATCTACTGAAAGGAACAGTCAAACCTGCGTTAGTTCACCCCTTAGAAAATCCAAAAGGTAAACTAACTAAAAATAACAAAGAAATAGCCCATGCAATGCATTTGTTTTACACAGATTTATATTCTTCATCTATCAATCCCCCCCTATCGGGCATGAAACCTCTACCATACATGCCCCCTCTGCTTCCCCAATTCCTTCCACCTCTGTCAAGTGGGAATCGTTATCCTTCACTCAATTATGACGGATCAATCCTCCCGTCTCATGGCACCGATAACTCAGGAAGAGGTAAAGAAGGTCATCAAACACCTGAAGCCCAACAAGGCTCCGGGACCAGATGGCTCTAGAGGGGATTTTTACAAATTGATGGTCACGCGGTTAAGCCCAGTTCTGGTCAAATTTTTCAATACTCTCCTCCAAACTCATACACCCCTCCCCACTTCAACTCCGCCATTCTAAAAATTATTCCCAACCCAGGTAGGGACTTATCTTCCCAAGGTTCTTATCATCCTATTTCACTCTTAAAACTGGATTATAAGATTCTGGCAAAGATCCTAGCTGACCGACTCAAATTTATCTTACCCTCCATTATTCATCCAGACCAGACCGGATTCATAGCTGGCAAACACTCCAATGTAAATGTCCAGAAGGTCATTGCTGCAATTTCCCCTAATTTTCATAACCCTACCTCCACAAATCAAGCCATAATTTCTCTAGATGCAGAAAAAAGCATTTGACCTCATCGAATGGTCCTATCTATATCATACCTTAACCCAATACAGCTTCCCTGACTCTTTTATCCACACACTGTTGGTCCTTTACCATTGCCCACAAACCCAAATCTCCTGTAATGGCTTACTATTTGTCCCCTTTGTTATTGAAAAAGTCACTAGGCAAGGCTGCCCACTCTTCTCACTATTGTTTGCAATAGCCCTTGAACCTCTGGCAATGGCTCTTTGGTCCTCGCAGATTTACAAGGGAATCAAAATTGGACATGTTGAACTGAAAGTCTCTCTGTTTGCAGACGAAATGTTATTGTTCGTCTCAGACCCACTCCCGTCCATTCAGGAGATTCTAAAACTTGGAATTTGGGGTGGTTGCTGGCTACAAAATGAACATCTCTTAATCGGAATTGCTTCCACTAAATCTCTTCTAATCTCTTCTCTCCTCGGTCACTGCCTGCTCCCCATTTAAAATCACAGCTTCCCACTTTAAATATCTAGGGGTTCAGATGCCAGGAGACTATCATAATATTTATGACCTGAACTTTAAACCAACAATCTCTAAAATTATCACAAAATTGGAGGGCTGGATGGATTTACCTCTATCCCTATTGGTAAGGATTGCCGTAGTTAAAACTTTTTTATTTCCCAAAATGCTCTATGTCATGGGTCTTCAACCTGTGGCCCTCCAGATGTTGTGAAACTACATGTTCCAACATGCACTGCCACATTTTTCCCTATAAGAGCATGCCAAAACTGTCAGGGCATGCTGGGACATGTAGTTCTACAACATCTGGAGGGCCACAGGTTGAAGACCTGTGCTCTATGTAATGCAGCTGCTCCCTCTCTCCCTAACAATTGAAAATGAAAAACACTTCAGAAAGGCAGTCACTAGATTTTTATGGCAGGGGAAGAAACCTAAGATCGCCTTTGCAAAACTTATTTTAGACAAATTAGAAGGGGGAACGGGTACACCTGATTTTTCCTCCTATTCCCTATCCATCCTCTCCCAATGTGCAGCCGATTGGATATTGCGGAAAAACATATACACTGACTATGATCTGGACTCGAACATGTTCCATCCCTACTCACCTACCGCTCTCTTGCACTCCAAAAAAGTCACTCATATCATTCCACATTTTTCTCCACCCCCTGTTTAAAGACACTACCTATCTTGGGTTAAACTTCATAAAATACTAGGAAAGGATCATACCTCCTCCCCTTACTGTATGTCACGCTTTGGAACAATCTCTCTTTTACTCCCTCCCTGACCAATAGCTATTTCCAGCAATGGAAGGAGAGGGGACTGTGTACGGTGAACCAGATGTTTGACCCAGGGAGCTCATTAGTTACATTTTCCACATTAAAAGATACTTATCTTCCCAACATGCATTTTTTCATGTTCCTCCAGACTAGACACTATCTACAATCCTTACAAATTAACCCCTCTAGAGACTCGACTTCTAACCCAATAACAGTAAAAGAAAAAAGATGGTATGTGGAGCACTATATGTAATTGTATGAATTGACTAGTTAGATCAATTGGGTATAACAAAGGTAAAAGTTAATTTATTCACAATAAGAATTATAAAACCTGAATTGGATCAACACTTTAAAAACAATAAATTGAAAGATGTGAAGAAAATATAATACCTATTCAGAAAAATATATATATATGTAGAATATATTTCCAGAATATGCCATACATATATTAAAATACTCTAAACAACTTTGATATGCTGTGAGCTATGGACCTGAAAGGTTGTAAGGAATATAAATGGTATACTTATACCAGTCCCGCTTGTTCCTATAATGCTTCCCTTGGTATTATAATGGCAAGCGATGGACGCGATCAACGCGATTTTAACATTGACAGGTAATTTAACATTGATTCCTATGTAAAATCGCGTTGATCGCGTCGGTCGCATGCCATTATAATGGCATGCGATGGACGAGATCAACGCGATTTTCTCTTTGCCGGCAATAAAGGCTGGTAATTGACAGAAAATCACGTCCATCGCGTTGATCGCATACCTTAAGTACCTTAACTTAAGGTATGCGATTAACCCCGACGGGCGCCGTGCTAGGAAACAAGTACCGATGTTAGCATACCAGGAATGACACTTTTGTCTACTACTGTAATATTTATGTATCATGAATTCTCATCCAGACATCATGTCATCGGGGGCTCCCGCCCCCGAACACCCCAGGGTGGGCATAGATATATAACATGTTTCCATGATGCACAGAAATACTTTGAATGTAGTGTCTTATCCTGTTCCATGGATTGTGTTCAGTGTTCCTTTCCATAGCAAATGTATTGTAGTATATTAAAAAATGCTAATAAATAAAAAAATGTGTTTCATGTGTATGAATTTTGAAATGCGCCAGAATGATAATTTTAAGTGTTTCCTTTCAACAGGTGGGGAGCAGCCCAGTGGTAAGCAGTTGCCCTCGGTGGCCTCTAGTGGTGCAATAATAGTTGGCTGACATATCCACATGGAAAATGGCTATATTGCTGCTACCTTAAAGGTAGGACCTAGTCACCATCTCAAAGGAGGGGCCAGTCCTATGCCAATAAAAGGGGAGTGATACTATTCAACCCAGTTGCATATGGGTGGAAGAAATTCCATCCCATTTAATAAATTAAATATCTATATGAGGCTGTTACTAAGGGTACGCACTGCTTTTATTGCTACCCTTAAGGACAAATCAATCCAATTATTAAATTGCCTGTGACCGCTTTACTAGCAAGTCCGTTGTCATTTTTTATAGGCATTATACAGTATAAGCTAGGGTGATTGAAATAATAAATAGAATTTATAGGGATTATAAAGAATGGTATAAGGCGATTGAGATAATAAAACCACTGGGAGACTTAAAAAATATATACAGATTTTTCTGAGAATAAATCTATGGATCATCCCCAGGAACACCAATCAAGAAGTCAATGTGGGAGCTCAATCAATACATTTTATAGTATGTACTTCATCAGCTGTGTCAATTTTTATTGTTTCCCACTATCTTGGCCCAATGTGGCACTGTTTTTACAGTTTTGCCTGGATTCATATATAAAATCTAGTGCAATAGTAAATATAAAAATAAGAGCCTATATCCATAACAAAAAAAATTCCCCTTGTTTTAATTGTACTTCATAACCAGTTGTCCAGATTATGTGATCATTTTCTATGTTCACTTTCGTGGAAGTCAAAAGTAAAACCTTCAATTAAAATAAATACAAAACAAATATATTGCAAGTTGCTTTTATAAATCATAAAACCACCATGTTACAGAAGAATATAACCCTTATAGGGTGTTCTAAAAGTCCCTTTGACCAATAACATCATGAACACCTGTTTGGTGTCATTTTTAATAACACCAAGATATGTTTAGGGAGTTTACTACAGAATCCTCTATAACTATTCAATCATGCGAACAAATATATTAATTGAAACTTAGGGTATTAATTCCTTTGAACAGTAGTCCAGTATTCTTAGAGCACCAGAAACGTTCTGTTGATATTATTTTTGCTAGAATCAACATGTCTGTAGGCATATCACAAGATCACTCCAGGTTCCTTATAAATTCTACAACCATTCAAATATCAATGATATTACACATAAGAAAAAAATGACGTTGTATATAGTGTATTATTAGAATAAACTGTAGTTAATTTTTGGGTACAAGCTTGTATTTCTTTAAGCACTTTTTTAAAATTGTTATTTTCTCATTGATGTTACCTTTACTCACTATTTTAGAAGGTAGCTGCAGGAATAACACAATATTTGAGATGCAGATTTAGATTAAATACCAAGTACCAAGCAGATTTATGTTATTCCTAAAGGATTGAATATAGATAACACTCCTTACCACAACAAAAGAGAATTTCATTAAACTATGGTATTTCATTGTCAGTAATAGATTTTATCTTGAAGAAATTAAGAATTTAGAAAATTACCACACTGCATACCATAATAGTTCTGTTTAAAAATCTAGATTATTTTATGGAATTAAAAGATCCATTTATTAAAAAACTCAAACAAATGCAAGATTTTTTAAAAATCAATTATTAGAATAGTTAAAAAATTATACCATGACAAGGAAATCCTAAACCTAACCTAATCCTAAAATTTAAAGGAATATTTCAAAACATATTTAAAAAACTGAAAAATAAGAACATTTCATTGAAAGAAGTTTTTAAAAAATAGAGTTAGCACTGAAAAGATAACAAACATACAAATATCCCAGCTCAATCCAATGGAGATCAAATATTGGAAAAATAAGATTTAGAGGACAGAAAATTGAAATCAATAAAGATTGTCAGAAAAATTGTAAGCCGTAAAAGAGGGAGTACAAAAACCTTAAACTTAAATAAGTTAAGAAAAAGTGTTAAAATATAAGTGAAAAGAATTTCAGACAAGAGGCGACTGTATTGGTAGCTTTAGTAATATTGTAAGATAATAGAAAAAAAGATGTAAATTTAAACCTTACTACTAGAGAATTTAAGGCCATTAAAGCATTTCAGGAGGATTATAATGTAAATAAAGCAACAGACAATGAAAATGGAAAAGTGCCAATAAATAAAAGAGAGATTAAAGAGATCATCTCTTAGCATTTAAAAGTTAAGAGATGATCCAAAAACAAAAACACAGATTAAACTACAGGAATTATGTGACATGGAGGTGGAAACAGAGGATGAATTGAGAAAGAGCTTTATCAATGTTAAGGATACTTCAACCACTATTACATAGTTTTTCCAAAAAGTCCACAAAAATACGACAAACTTCATTGATGACCAATAATATCAAAGACTTAAGGCCCCATTAACTAGTGAAAATGAAAATGCAAACAAATTATCGTAACAAACCTCTGAGGTTCAAGTGAAATTTGTTCGGATTTGACCCAATTCAGACAGAGTAGGTCAATAAATCAAATCTCATGTTTTTGAGTGTGCGCATTGGATTGGGGTCGGAGGTGAGACGTGCTGCAAATAGGAAAAACCTTATGTGTAGCAAAGAGCCAGGTGGGGGGATGGTGGGAATCAGCAGGGAGATGCAGAGAAGTGGGCAGGGGATATCGCGAGCCGGCAAGAGGATGCAGAGAGGAGGGTAGGTGGCAGCAATTTTTTTTAAAAACCCATACAAATGGATGGCCAGCAAATGGATGGATCAGTTGCTTCCCATTCATTTTTATAGGCTTTATTTGCTGGTCATCTCCCTGGTACTGGGTCCTGCCCAGCTCTCTGCAAACTCCCCCACCTGGCTCCGGGCTCCCTCTGCCTGCAGTTCCCCAGGAGTTGCATGTGATAAATCACATGCGATTTATCACATGCAAAACTTGGCACATCAAGTACCTAATTATATTTGAGCCCTGTGGAGCTACCGGGGAATTCAGGTCCGACTTGTCCTTGGGAGGTACTACTAAAGTAATAAAAAAGAGCCTATGGACCATGAAACATTTCCAGTCAACTTCTGAAGGCTATAATAAAGTCCACTGAAGAATAAAACTCAGAAAGCTTTGATCCACCATGTATGAATTTTGTATGCCACTGAGTAGATGAAAAGATGGATCATTAGTATGTGTAGCTTATTTACTGTCAAATTATAATAAAAAAAATACACATTGTGGCATGTTTTCCATATCTCCCAATCTATCTGATATTAATTCAGAAGGCAGATGGCATAGTAAGCCCTTCTGTTTCAAAAAAGGTGCAGGAAGTGGGAAAACTGAATACTCCAGTATGGTATGTTTTGTACATACCATAAAAGATAAAAGATAGCCCACCTCACCCATACCTTATTGGAGTATTCAGTTATCCCATTTCTTCTTTTGAGACAAAAGGGTGTACTGCAACTTTTGAATCACGCCATATATCAAACACTGCACATAAATTATGATCTACAGTATAATCACCCAAAAATGTCTGTATAAAGAGTGGAGATCTAGATGGGTCTGGTATGCAAAAAGACCATACTGTATACTGTATCTACTAAAAGGATCTCAAAAAGAGAGAAAGAATACATTCAAGCTGCATACCATTAACCATAAATGCTGAATCCCAGGTAGTGAGCTTTATAATCTGACCCAAATCTGTTCTCAAAGTTTGTGCTTGGAAATATCATTATGGACTACTATATCCTCTATATATCTGCTATGCCTATATTAAGTAGTAACCATAACTGTTCATTCTGTCTGACAATATGCCATATCCTCATGGCAGCTTTCAGCAAATCCCTGCTTGCTGTTGTAAAAACTTGTATCCATTCTTATTTATAGTTTTTGTTCTCCATATCCACCGGCATTAAAATGTCAGATCTAAACAAAAAAAGGTCACTCTCCTTAGCCTTTCTCTGAGATTTGGTTTTATACCTTTTCAGAATTTTGAGTGTCATAATGTCAATCTCGGATATAGCATCCTTTGGATCACTGGAGATACAAAATAGTCTCCCTAACAGACATCCAGTCTCCGCTTCTTTATCCTCCAATACGTTTCGTGCCTTGGGGACACTTTGCTGCAAGTGGGAGGAGCCAGCTGGTAGCGCAGCAGCAACTCGCATCAAAGGCAAAATGCATTGGAGAGCGCAAACTCCCACTGCACTATGGAACCATCCCATCTCCCCAAAAAGCTCTGAAAAGAGCTGTAAACATATTGGTATTGCATTTCTTTTATTTTTATTTTTTAAACTCTAGCTATTTGTTTTTACTGATCATTAAAATTGTCCATACAAATTTACAAAGCAGCTGACACACAATTGTTGGCTGAAAATACAATAAATATATATTTTTCTGAACAATTGATACATGGGTGTACCTTGGTTTCACTGCTTTCTACCATATCTGAGCTAATGGCACTGTTGTACATCTTTCAGTTTCAAAAGGGACATAAGCATGATGGGGTAAATTTACAAAGATGGGAGTTCTATTGATGATGGGATGTTGCTGATAACAACAACCAATCAGATTCTATTTATTATCTTCTGGAAAGTGCTAAATAAATTTGAAGGATAATTGGATTTGTTGCTATGGGCAACTTTGCATCTTCAATAGAACTCCCATCTTAGTAAATTTACCCTGATGTGTCCTCAGATTCCCTTGGCTGACTACTGCATCTGCAGTTATACTGTAAACAATGCTCATATCTTAGTATGTCTTCTAAAGAGATTTAACAGCATATCTTGGCGCCCAAGTCTGCTTTAAAATCTTGGAAACATCAAAAACAGAGTGATTTGTTGACTCTACAATCTATTCTAATTAAAACTACTGATATGTTGATTTAACTAATTATAATATCTGGATTATTAAGGATCATGTCTGTGTCCCCAGCCTTATCTGCTTTGAAATCTTTGCCTCTTAAGGCCCCCATACACTAGCCGATTTTGGTCAGATTTCAGCCAGATCAGTCGGATCTGGCCGAAATCGGACCAAAATCGTCTAGTTTTGATGTTCCCTCAGATCCGATGCGCGGTCCCGTGCGCATCGGATCTGCGTCGGGTGGTCGGACCTGCTGCACGTCCGACCACCCGACTTGGGAGCAGGGGGGGCTGGGGACGCTGCGGGGGACACGTCTGTGTCCCCCGCTGCTGGGGACAGCGTCTGTGCGGCGAGAAGGTAGAGGGAGCAGGGGGGGCTGGAGACGCTGCGGGGGACACGTCTGTGTCCCCCGCTGCTGGGGACGGCGTCTGTGCGGCGATAAGGTAGAGGGAGCAGGGGGGGCTGGAGACGCTGCGGGCGGGGGACACAGGCTGCATAGAGCCGGGCAGGGGGAGCCGGCCGGGAGCTGTCAGTAATGAATAAAAAAAAAGCCCATACAATGAATGGGCGGCCTGTGATTGGCTGAGCGCTCTCTCAGCCAGTCAGCAATTGGCTGAGAGAGCGCTCAGCAGCCAATCACAGGCTGCCCATTCATTGTATGGGCTTTTTTTTTTATTCATTACTGACAGCTCCCGGCCGGCTCCCCCTGCCCGGCTCTATGCAGCCTGTGTCCCCCGCCCGCAGCGTCTCCAGCCCCCCCCTGCTCCCTCTACCTTATCGCCGCACAGACGCTGTCCCCAGCAGCGGGGGACACAGACGTGTCCCCCGCAGCGTCTCCAGCCCCCCCTGCTCCCTCTACCTTATCGCCGCACAGACGCTGTGTCCCCAGCAGCGGGGGACACAGATGTGTCCCCCGCAGCGTCCCCAGCCCCCCTGCTCCCACCAGCTCTCACCTCTTAGCCCCCCCCCCCCACCCCCCCTGCTCCCCGGGTTTTTTACATGTGATAAATCGAGACGATTTATCACATGTAAAAAATGGCACATCAAGTGCCAATCTAATCAAGCTCCCCCGGGGAGCAGCCGGGGAAGCTCAGGGGGAAGTCGGGGGCGACTTGTCCTAAGGACAAGTCGCCCTAGTGTATGGGGGCCTTTAGAGAACTTGCTGATACAGTATACTGTAGTATACTTAACTTGTATTTCTGTATGTTGCGGTACTCAGTATTGCCATGGCACAAAATGGTCTTCCACAACCTCACCTTTGTAGCAGAGTTTGGCTGTTCATCATCCAGTTTTTAGCCTCATCTACCGCTGTGCCTGTTTTAGTTAATGACTGTGTTTCAACCTACATGTGAAAATTATGAATATTACTGCCTGTTTGGTATGATTGGGTAATCCTAAATAATAAATCTGACTATAATCCTACAAAATCCCTGAGTTAAGTAATTGTATTTAGAAGAAATTTTTCTATGTTGAAGGCAAAGGGTGGTCACACCAAATATTGATTTGACTTAGATTTATTTTCTGTTCATTCACTTTGAATTTTGTTAATATATAAACATAAACTATTAACACTTCTATTTGTGAGAAAAAAAAGTCTTTGAGAACTATATATGAATATGTCATTGCATATCACATACTGTAGGAATTCCCTAAACAACACAGCAACTGAAACCATTTTTAAATGTAATAAATCACTGTGTGCATTGTGTCATTTTATTTTTAAAAAGGTCATTTATTTCTAGACATCTGTAAATAGTCTCGGTATGACACAGATTTGTCCAGCATATTGATTGTGTTATTTGTATACAGGTATATGTTTTTCAACACAAGGCCTTTGAATCAAAACCCTGGTTTTCCATGACTAAAAGTACCATATTTATCAATATTATTTAACTGCATATTGTGGCTGAGTTACAGTATAATGCAGTTAAATGATTGCTGCAAAATATTTAGAATGAATATGATTAGTAAACCAGGTTAATATTGCCACGTAATTGATTGCCACTTTTAAAAAGAAAGGGAAAACTTTCACAAAATCTTTAACTTAATGATACTCACACCCTATTACATTTGCCCACTGATGTCATAAGAATGGAAAATATTCTGAATATATAATATATATATATATATATATAGTACACTTACCCCCCCCGCAGAAGGATGAAGACCAGCACTCAGACGTTGATAAATGAAGAAAAAATGTAGTTTTATTCCATGTGCAGGTACAAGCAACACGGGCTGTCACAGCCCGTGTTGCTTGTACCTGCACATGGAATAAAACTAAATTTTTTCTTCATTTATCAACGTCTGAGTGCTGGTCTTCATCCTTCTGCGGGGGGGGGGGTAAGTGTACTGCATTTCCTATTACAGACCTGGCACCGACGAAGCACATACCCTCTGGAGTGCCGTCCTGTTACCCACGTATCTATATATATATATATATATATATATATATATATATATATATATATATATATATATATATATATATTTATTTATTTATTTATTTATTTATTATTTTTTATTTCTTATATAGCGCACACAGATTCCGAAGAATATTTGACCATTCACATCAGTCTCTGCACCAGTGGAGCTTACAATCTATATTCCCTACCACATGTACATGCACACACAGACATTCTAGGGTTCATTTTTTGGGAGCAAATTAACCTACCAGTATATTTGTTTTGGATTGTGGGAGGAAACCGGAGTACCCGGAGGAAACCCACGCAAGTACAGGGAGAACATACAAACTCCGCACAGTTAGGGCCATGGTGGGTATTGAACCCATGACCTCAGTGCTGTGAGGCGGTAATGCCAACCATTACACCATCAGTACTGCCCTGAGTATATATATATACACACACACACTGTATTATTTTCACTTACTAAAATGTACAAAATACACCACTTATTTTGTCAATGGTAAACAAAAAGTGGTGTAGGCATGCACTTTTCAAGGAGACCTTAGTTTTCAATGTAAAGGCATAAAAGAAATAAGAAATGTCTGCCATATTTGTGAAAATAAAACTGATAATGTACAAAAAAAATACAGTATAAACAGTTGCCATCATACTCCGGGACGAGATGAGGAATTGTGGGCGCTTGACTTTGTGTGTCCAATGATGTAGAATTATCTCAGAATAAATGAATGGAGAGAGAACAAAATATGTGTATCAGTAACACAAAATCTGTATCACAAATAATTTTGGGGATAAGGGCGGGTCCCAGAAACAAATGGCGTACCAGGACTCACAATGTGATGAGGTGCAGGACGTGTATAACGGTATCTTTACAGGATAACCACAGGTGCATATAGAGAAGTGTATACCGATTTTGGGTGAATGAGTGCTCCAAGGTGCGTACCGTACTCACTAAGAACTAGGAGTTTGCAAGCATATAAAGGTATCTTTATAGCTGTGAATTCCCAGCCAAACAAAATGACATCGTTCAGAATGGCCCCCAAATGCTGCGTACCATACTCACTGCTATTGCAGATGGATTACACTCATAAAGGTATCTTTTTGATAGAGCCAGTCCCCTTCCACTCCAATCTCAGTAAATGACAATGTGATGATCGCTGCTATCGCAGTAATGGCACATCCTCACTCAGCGCCCACAATTCCTCATCTCGTCCCTGAATATCTACAGTGGGGAATACTAAGTGGTCCTCCTTCAGGAATTGAGGCTGCATGGACTATTAGCGCCTTGGGACTTTTCCGTTTTTTGTTTTATAGTTGCCATCATACTGTCTGCCATCATACTGTCTAGTTCTTCAGCCAGAACACACAACACTACTGTATAATACGAATGAGTACACTGTCAGAAAACATGAATTGGCCTAAAACAGGGCTAATTCTTAAGACAACTCCAAAATACAGCCAGTATCAATAGAAATTGGTCTTGGTCACACATGACTGAAACACACACAGGAGATTAGATAATTTACCCCATAGTGTTAGAATAGTTTGGGATTTAGGAGGGAATGCTGCCTTTCTTAATTATGCATTTATTTCTTATTAAACAGTATACTCTTTATGGGATCAGTGCTTTTTCCTTCAAACTAGAGAACACAACCTAATCTGCATCTGCTCTAACCTGGTGAAGAATTCCAGTTAGATACAGCAATTCACATCTCTGACCTTCTTATAATATTCTTGCACCGATAAATTAAACCTTTTTCTGCACTCTTCCAACACTGTGCTTTTTCATACTGCAATGTTATTGTTTTCTCCCCTGTAATTTTATGCTCTGCAGCCTTGCCTAGAGAGCTTGCCTGAGGCCAGGTAATATAGGGCTTGTGGCCTAGTCAAAGAAGAGTGATCATGCCTATTCTAAAAAAAAAAATTAACTAAATTCCTTTTTATGGTTCCTTTCACCACTCAGTCAGGGTATGTTATTTGTGGAATTGTTCCCCCATCTGCAGAAAGAGTAGACTGCTACACTCAGCAGCAGCAGCAGCCTTCATGAACCCTCAGCTGCATGTGTTAGGCAGGCAAGAAAGGTTCTTGTCAGTTAACAGCAAGAAGGGGGACACAGACCTATACTGACACCCTAACAAGAAACCTATCATGACACAGACCTGGGCTCTC
This sequence comes from Crinia signifera, assembly GCF_055691185.1. Classification (NCBI taxonomy): domain Eukaryota; kingdom Metazoa; phylum Chordata; class Amphibia; order Anura; family Myobatrachidae; genus Crinia; species Crinia signifera. Next base: position 78,338,665 of record NC_139223.1, on the reverse strand, counting down.
ATCCTGACAAGAAACCTATCATAACCCATCATTCTCTAGTTTTTTGAAGCTCCAAAGCTGAATTTATTCTTTGGATTGCTCATTTTGTCACATACAGTATAAAATAGAACATGGAAATTGTAATGCAATTGTAATGGACCTTTGTGGAATGAAATGTTATCCCTCTCCAAGGCATAGTACATCTTTCCCTATGTGTTCAAAATACCAACTTTTTTCATCACATCTAAAGCTGGGTACACGCCACACAATGTGCTTACATGGCAACATCAAATGCGGGGTGAATAGGTGTGGGAGCCGGTATCGGCAAGTGCATACACACTTGCCAATCCTGACACTGATAGAGCTCTGGAGGCGGCCATGCTGTATCCGCATGCAGGGCCAACAGATGATGTCACTGACAATGCAAGGGAGCAAGCATTGCTAGGGACACAGTATGTACATACTAGACCATGGGTAGCCAACTCCAATCCTTGAGAGCTACCAACAGTTAACGTTTTCCATGTCTCCTCACAGATTCACGAGTGAAGGATTTTGCACCACCTGTGGATCTTTTAAAATGTGTTAATCAGTAATTAGTGCACCTGTGTACCTGTGAGGTGAGCTGGAAAACATGAACTGTTGGTAGATCTCGAGGACTGGAGTTGGCTATCCCTGCTCTAGACAATGTACCTCATATGTCGGCCTGATCTGCCAGATCTGACGGCATATCATCTAGTGTGTATTCATCTTGAAATACCCTATATCTAGTAGAATGTCTAACTACTCCTTAAATTGCTTTCATTTCTAACAAATTCACAGTTCCATAAAAATGAGACTTGAACATCTGTGAAGTCTTCTACGGTGTTGTGCTTTTATTTTCTATGTAGGAAAACTTTCTTGTACATTTCCATCCTGAATTTTAATAGCCAGAATCAGCAACACATTCTTTGAAATGTCTGTTTGGCCTCAGGAAGATGAGTATCTGCAGCAATTGAATAAAGTAGAAATATACTATTATGCATAACAGCTGCTCTGTAGCATAAGTACTGTATATCTGTCCAGATGCTTCTGATTTACATTCTGTCTACCTTTTTAATATGTGTAGAAAAATATAATATTTCTTTATGGCTTAGTATATTAAGAGTCCACTTGCAAAGGCTAAATGCTGAAAAGAAAAACAGTAATCATGTTGTAACTTCCTTAACATAAAAATAGTTGATAGAAATTCATGTCTACTGCATTACAAATATCAATATGTTATACCTCCCTGTGCAAACATCTTAATACAGCATCAATCTTTCAGACATGAAAATATATGAGCTTGCAAAGCCATGGAATTAGGGTTAAAGTCTTGATGTAACTCAAAATGAAATATTATTTACAGCCATCCTAACCTGCTTATGGCTATATTCAGGAATACAGTAACGAAAATATTCCAAAATACTGTTATACTTGATGTTTTAACACAGGAAAGTCACCAAATTAGCTGTAATTTGTCAATAGAGTTTTGTATTTTGCTGACTGGACACCTGATAGCAATGGCCCTTATTCTGATCTGTGCGGAAATTCCCGCATTCTTACGGAGCGGTCCGCACGCCACGGTGTTTTTCCGCATGCGGCCATCGTCCGTAGAAACGCCCACGTGTCCTCCGCATTCGGACGGACTCACTCTTTAAGAACAGGGCGTGTTGACGGACGACATACAAATCATGCGTGTGCGGGAGAAACACTCCGATTCGTCACGGTATTACAGAGTATTACAGAGTATGCTCGGGAATACCGCATCCGAACGGGAGCCAAGCGGTGCTACCGCACGTAAGCGGAGGATTTCCGCCAAACAACCCACTATGAAGTATCTTCTGCAATACATCACATGACCCACTTATTCAATTACCTACCCTCATAAAAAACAGCTTATTTGGAATTGGAATCAATTAGATTCCAATATATCCTTACAAGCATGCCTAACACATGCATAGCACACATTAACCCTTACAGCAATGTAAGTGCAATGGTTTCTATTAAAGCACTGACAAGCGGCCTATTAGTGAGTAATGAGTAAAGGAGTAGATTCTATTGGGTTCAGGTGTTAATGGTTGTAGTCATTAGGCGTACGTTCGCCTACCGCATGAACGAGTGGTGTCCGCAAAGCAATAGTACACTTGTGGACACCGCACATTTCTGCCCTTTTTTAATCGCGTGCATTCGGAGTGGTTTCCGAATGTACGCCCCCCAACATAAGTGTACTCCCCCGTGTCCGCCCATGTTTCCGCCCCGTTTTGCCCACTTTGAAACTACGCCCATGTGTCATTCCGCATGACGCCCATAATACGCCCCTATTTCCAGACTGATAGCGGTGAACAGTTTTGGACGGGATTTGCCCGAACTGGTACCGAGTCAAGGCGTGGCACATGCGCGTAGCGTTCTCCACGCATGCGCAGACGTCGTAAAGACGCGATCCGTAAGTACGCGGTAAAGTCCGCGTCAATCAGAATAAGGGCCTTAGTGTTCCAGTTGTGATAATAGTAGGTGTGATTACAAACAATGCATATTGTCTTAAAATGATGTTAACCGGAATGCTGATTATTGACTGGACTTGATGTCTGGGTAACTGGTAACTCCTCAAACAAAGTTGTTTGTGTTGATAATAAAATACCTTAATCATTAATACATAAGATAATATTGATTTCATTTGTATATACTAAAGAGCCACATCATTATTACCATTCATATAATTCTAATGCTCTTCCATGTGCCTTCAAAAGATCTCTGATCCACTGTGACGTGGACACTATATGACAGGTGTCCTGTTATATTTGGTACTATGATGTTACTTTCATTCCTGTAATTTGCAAAGTGGAGCCACCATAGACAACACTTGGTCTTCCAGAATGAATCAGAAATGTGAAAATTGGGGCTTGTGAATTGGGAGGCCATGACAACACCTTGCAACAACATAGCATAAATCTCCATTATTTACTAATATCAGTTAATTTAGTGAGTGCAGATCCCATACAATTTCTGTTTAAACAATGTGGTCACAAGCCATAGGGCACCCCAAAACTAGAAAAGGTGAGTGACGATGTTTAGTATCTATTGTTTATTAGATTAATTTTTTAATTAGTCACATTCTCTCATGCACCCTGTTTTAACCTATAGTTTTTAACCCATAGGAAAGGTGAGTGCCGATGTTTAGTGTATAATATATATATATACAGTATATATTTATATATATATATATAAAAGTGGTATGACCTCTGCACCTTCAGTGTTTTAAACGATAAGTGATGTGACAATCCTTCTTAGATACTTTGGTACTTGTTTCCTAGCACGGCCACAATCGCGGGCATCGGGTGTAAATTTTAGTGGTCTGCGACGCGACCGACGCAATGCCCCCGATTTTCCCATTGAAATGCATTGAAAAAAACTCAAAATCGTGCCGGTCGCGTCGTACACGGCTAAAAAAGGCTTAAATGGTCCAGATGCGATGCCCCCGATTTCCCATAGGAAACAATGTTAAATGCCTCAATTTACCCGTGATGCCCCCGATTTCCCATAGGAAACAATGTTAAATGCCTCAATTTCACCAAATCATCATAGGGAACAATGGTAAATGGGCCAGAAACCCCCCAAAACAACCCTGAACAGTGAAATGTCCCCCCAAAAGTATTTTACGCCACCCCACGATCAACGCGAGCGCAGCGGTTCGCGTCCTCCGACCTTTTCATACCCCCACTATCCACGTTGGAGTGGAGTTGAGAATAGAATAGTGTGGCGAGCCCGAAGCGTGGCGAGCGCAGCGGATACCTTCACAGGTAAACGCGTCCCTTCACGGGCTTCACAGGTATCCGCGTGCGCTCGCCACGCTTCGGGCTCGGTGGCTAGCCACACTATTCTATTCTCAACTCCACGCTGACGTGGCTCGCTTCGGGTTCGCGTTGATCGTGGGGTGGCGTAAACTACTTTTGGGGGGACATTTCACTGTTCAGGGGTGTTTTGGGGGGTTTCTGGCCCATTTACCATTGTTCCCTATGATGATTTGGGTAAATTGAGCCATTTAACATTGTTTCCTATGGGAAATCGGGGGCATCGCGGGTAAATTGAGGCATTTAACATTGTTCCCTATGGGAAATCGCGGGCATCTTGTCGGTACCATCGCACCCGATTTTTTAGTGCATGCGATGGCCGCGATGCCCCTGATTTTTACTAACGATGCCCACGATCATGATCGTTGTGGCCGTGCTAGGAAACAAGTACGATACTTTTATATTTATATATTTTATAAAGAACTTCATGGGTGCTTGTGCATGAGACATATAAGTTGGTGAGCTACGCCACCTTGTGGTATATTAGAATTAATGCACGTAAAAATCACCTTGTGAAAAAAGGGTAGTTTTAAAAGGTAAATTCCTTTAATAGACTCACACTCGGATCATATGCATCTTGGTGTTATTTCCAACGAATATCATCCAGGAGCCTTAAAACCAACGCAGCTCTTTGAACACGTGTTTAGCCTAGCAGCTCTGCACTGGTGCCTTTAAGACGCTCAGAGAAGGTCACCGCCCCCTCTCTGGCTCCTGAAGTCTTCTAATTCGCTTTTCATTTGCTTGTGGCCAATAATGAATTCTCTCCATCACACAAGCGATTCAGCTTTTTATACAGCCGAGCCCAGCCACCCATCCAGGTTCACTGCAGATGCGGCGGGTGGCGGGGGGGCTATAATGATCCTTTGCAGGCTTCCCAGGCACTCTAGTGGTTATATATATATATATATATATATATGAACCCAATATTCCAATTTGCGCTCTATGTACAAATAGATTAACCTTATTTGTCAAAAAGGTTTGGCAGCCTTTACCACAATGTCCCCAGAGGGATAAGGGACCCCAACAACCATATAACACCCAGTTGTGGAATGGCGCCTTAAATTAATAAAAGTCCATAAATATGGTGGTCCAATCTCCAGTGAAGCACTCAAAGCAGTTCTTTCGATATCTTTATTTTCAGAAAGTTGTTCCAGACACAAATAAAGATGTACAGAAACATCCCAACTCAAATATTGATGGTGAGTATGCTTAAGTGTAAATAACCCAGTGACTTTAATATCCACTTAAATGTCCTTCCCTGCCAGTACTTTAATGAGGATACAACATCTTCGCTGCAGGACACAGTGATTTTCGAAAAAGACCTATTGGTTTGCTGCTGCATATTTTGGATATGCTGTTACCCATTTCAACTATTGGATCTGACAAGTTGTTATACTTGGCAACTCATTAAAGTACTGGCAGGGAAGGACATTTAAGTGGATATTAAAGTCACTGGGTTATTTACACTTAAGCATACTCACCATCAGTATTTGAGTACCCGCGGCCTAGAATTCTGTGAAGGCTAACGGATCTAAGATAGTCCTAATAAAGGACTCCAAGTGGAGGAGGCACCTCCCCAAAAATTCCATTGCTTGTTGGAAATCTGTATTAAATTGAAGACACAAAACTGTTCGCCTGATGAAGTATTTTTAAGATGAAACACGTTGGGATGTTTCTGTACATCTTTATTTGTGTCTGGAACAACTTTCTGAAAATAAAGATATCGAAAGAACTGCTTTGAGTGCTTCACTGGAGATTGGACCACCATATTTATGGACTTTTATTAATTTAAGGCGCCATTCCATAACTGGGTGTTATATATATATATATATATATATATATATATATATATATATATATATAAGTTTGTATAAGCAAGATGAACTTCAGCAGATCAAACAAAAAGTCTTATCAATACCCAGACAGGATGCTTTAATATCCAAACCCAAAAAAAGATATGGGTAAAGTAATTCCTTGGGTTAATAAATTGACTACGAAAACTGAAAGTGCAGTCAAACAAGCAAAAAATGGTGGCCGATGGTCACATCTGACAATGACCTACCAGCATTAAAAAACTGCAAGACCTAGCTACACACGTGGCAAGAACATCAGAGATAAAGTAGTAAAATGAGATGTGACACCATTGCTTAAAAAACAACAAACCCACTTCTTGAGTCAAAAAACAGGTTGCCATAGATGCCTAGGATGCATCATCTGCAACACCTTGACCCCAGGCAAAACATTTAATTACCCGCACATGGGCAAACATATCAAAATTACATCAGCAGTGACATGTAAAACCATGTTTGTGATATACATGCTCACTTGCCCCTGTGGGCTATCATATGTGGGGAAAACCCAAAGGCAATTTCGCGAATGAATGGCTTTACATAGAAGTGCCATTAAACAGGCTCTCCTATCAGGATATAGTGAGCATCCATTAGCAAGACACTGTGCTGTAAAAAAGCACAGCATACCCAGTATAAGAGCCATTATTATAGACCATGTTCCTCCGACAACTAGAGGAGGCAAAAGGGGAAAAAATATCTTGCAAAAAGAGAACAAGTGGATATATACCCTTAACCCAATAGCACAGAAGGGGTTAAATTAAACACTAGGACTACACTGTTACTTATGAAATATACAACTCAATCCTCTCATCAATATGTATTCACTGCAGGGACATATTTATAAAGTGTTCCATATTTAATTTTAGTATAAGTATGTTACAATAACTGTTTTGATATATTTGTACCTGTTATAGCATTTAAAGAAACACAGTTGTACATACTATTTATATAATCCGCTTTATACTGTATTATGCACATATAGTTTTTAATATTTCACTAATGCATGTTTTTATGATGTATTCTTTTAGTATTGTCAGTACGGCTTGGAGTTGCTTAGCAACTACCAGCCGCTGAGGTGAAGCGCACCATGTGATCGGCGCCGCCGGCTGACATGTACAAGCAGCGACGCATGAACTGGACGCGCGGCTGGGCAGGCTGTCCGGCAGCGTGGATCAAGTGAGCATAATTATTTTTAATGATATATGTTGGTAGGGGTATATATATGCTGTTATTGTCAGTACACATTTGATTGCTTGTCCCTGAAGACGGGGGATATTATCCCCGAAACGCCGTAGGGCGCAATAAAGGATTATTATTGAATACCAAGCCTGAGTAGTGCTGCCATTCTATTCTATTATATATATATAGCTCTGCAGTGAATCATGACGAAGGGCGGCCCTTCATACACTATAAGGTAGGAACCTTGTGCACCATTGTTTGTTATTGCTTGCTGTTAGCCTGACGAAGGAGCTTAGGGCTCCGAAACTGTTGCTTGAATAAATTTCACTTTCTTCACAAGACCTCGAGTGCCGTGCTGTGTGTTCTCCTAATAGGACAACACCTATTCAACTCTGCATTAATTCCTGCAAAGGCACCGGGGCTATTAACCCCTGAGCAAGGAGTGCCGGATCGCCATCCAGTATATATACATATATATATATATAAACGATGTGCGTCCCGGCACTCTGCTGTCCCCCGGACTCACATGCTCCGGTGCCTTCCAGCAGGATTGGAAATCCTTACAATAGTAACACGCATCAGGTGGCACTCGGAGGCTGATTCAGTGAATTCAAATGGTGTTTATTTAAAACGACATCTACGTTTCGGGGCTCTTGTCCCCTTCGTCAGGACGAAGGGGACAAGAGCCCCGAAACGTAGATGTCGTTTTAAATAAACACCGTTTGAATTCACTGAATCAGCCTCCGAGTGCCACCTGATGCGTGTTACTATATATATATATATATACACATATATACACAATATCCAATTTTCAAGTGAATCTTGGGTCTAGAAAATTACATATAGTGTATAATATATTGATCTAATGTGTTTGTTGAAATTTAAAAAAATCTGAATATAGGACATACAGAATAGAATAGAATCAACTTTATTGGCCATGTATGCTTGCGCACACTATGAATTTTTTGTGGATTTACAGTGCAGCATCAAGCAGGGATGAAGGGGGGGGGAGAAGGCATTACATACATTTCATCCCCGGCCAGCAGAAGATAGGAGATCAGTGTGCAGGGGGACCAGAAAGCAGCGTGGTCATGGAGGGAAGCTCCCGGCCGCATGATTGACAGCCAGAGGGAGCGGAAAGTGCCACTGGATGTCCAGAGAGGCGGCGAGGAGGAGCGGAGCCCAGCAGGGAGAGGGAGTCTGGAGGGCCCGAGGCACCCCGCGCTGAAGGCAGCAGCAGCATCACAGAAGGGGCCTGATTCGAGACCAGCAGGAGCTGGCAGCGGCAGCTGAAAAAAGGTATTCTAAATCCTCCGTTCTGCACCCCTGACACCCCAACCCCCGGGACACTGTTGCCTGACCTGCACCTTGTTAGCCTATGCCGCCCAACAATCGGCCACCCTGCCACACAGTACCCTCACAGTGGTGTGAGGTGTAAGACCCCGCATATGCCTGGCTACTTTGCAGCCCCATTATCCCAGCCAAAGGGAACTAGCCACCGCTGCCATCAGCCACTAGCAGAGCCAGTGACCCCATCGCCAGGGTGTTGTTGCACCCAACCTCACCCCTTACAGTTGTTCCTCACCAACCTCGCAGGGAGTTGCCCTAGGTAACGGGAACCTGCCTGTACCCCTTTGAAGGGGATTGTTCATTTGTTCTGCCCTAATCATAGTAGTGTGCACACTGTTAGGGCCTAATTCACCTGTAAGGATTTGTGCGTCGTGGGACCGTGATTGCTCTCAGGAACTGCGTGTGATATCTGAGACTGTAGTTATAGGGTGTGCAGCATCACCCATTGGACACCTTGAGTTATAGTATTACAGGTGTAGTGAAGCATTCTAGTGATGTCAGACTATTGTCTTTAGTATGGCTCTTTTGGATCGTATTTCCTTTAAATGCCTTTGTCTTGTTGATTGATGTTTGCATATGTGTACGAGTGTAACACAGCGACTAGTGCAGCTGTTTTCCTTAATAAATATTTGTCGCTGCTAAACGTTTTAGTGTTGTCTTCTGTGGGCCTCTTTGGGTTGTCCTGTTCTTTGCCACAGGTCTTCCAGGAAGAAGCAGTGAACATCGGAAGCCGGAGGGTCCAGATCAAGGTACGCCATCTTGCGTCACACCATACAGGGGCACTGTCACATACTTCAACTTTAAAAAGAAGGGCAACCCTATAACATAACATTAGTGACCTATTAGTGAACTTTTATGAAAAATTACTAGTGTTGGCTTTATATGCATTGAATTTAAACATACCTCTATGGGTTAAAAACTGGAATTCCTTCCCTGGATAAAGGATCTCCAATATAAGACTATAGTGTAATTAATTATAATTAATTATCAGTGAATTGTTGAAAAATTGACATTAAAAACTAATTAACATATAACACATACCGATAATGAAGATAAGTTTCTCGCAGAGAATGATGAATAGAATTCTATAGAAATGGATAATAGTGAAATAAGTGTCCTATAATATCTCATTGAGCATACATAAATATTGTAGTCCAAAAGGTAACCAGTTTAGTATAATCTTACCTCTCTATGCGACTTCCTTCTCCTACAGGGAAAGGCTGCATACTGAGAGACTAGGAACAGATGGGTTTATATAGGGGATCTGAGTGTGACCTCACTTCCTCCTATACTCGCATAGGTCCATATTCTATTACTTTATTAAGGGTTCTTTAGTTAATAAATGAAATGTCAGAATTTGGAAATAGATGTGCGTTAAATAATGGTGCAGGACTATGTAAAATAAATCCAAAAACAATGTATTATATCCTAAAATAAACCTAATTATGGTTTTACCCATAATTCCGGGGGTGATTACCCATAAAGCCCCGTTCCTAGTTTTAACTTACATGTAGGTATTGGGACCTAATTACGGCCTCTATATATTAATAGAATCACTAGATTAGGGGAATGGGGCACAAGGTCCCTGCTGGCATCTCTTCGATCCTTCCTGGAGAAGCGGCCGTAATGCGCTGAAGCTCGCCTGAGCTAATACCGCTAACTTCGGGCTTGCGTTCAGCCAGAATTGCGGTTCAATTGGTGGCCATGTTTATTATTCGGAACCAGTCTTATATTAGGCCAGCATTTTATATAGTACACTGGCTTGTATGTGCAGCTAATAAGCTTATATAAATGGTTCCCTGCCCACCATAACTTAAGAAGGGAACCTCATATTAACCCCATATTAATAAAAATAGATAAAAAACATAGAAAATAGGAGACAACTTCCGGCTTGCGTTCCATGCAGCCCGGAAGTTCGGTTCAGCTGGTGACCATTAACTATTTAAGTTCCTGCTGATATTGTGCAGGTTCCATAAAATAAGCTCTGAATATATTATATCGCGGCTACTTTATAGGATACAGGCTATTTCATATCCTGTCTATTTTTATTAAGGATATGTAAATGAACTTCCGGCTTGCGTTCCACGCAGGCCGAGAGTGCGGTTCACTCGGCGGCCATATTGCCCATATAGTATAAGGCTTAAGTTGCAGCCAGCATTATATAGAGTCCATAATTAAACTACATCTTATTTGAAATGCCTTCATTACATAATAAGGAGGGATAATAGCTAAAGTAGCAGCAGTTGGCAGGCTCTTGAGAGACAATTGTTAGTGTAGGACTTGCAGTGAAATGGGGTCCCTTGGCGATGGGCTGCAAGCTTAAATGCATTGATCAATTCATGAACTAAAACCCCATTATTTATTTGATTAATTGTATACTAAGGTGAGTTAGTTCATTATGGAGAGTGTTGAGTCCCTGTATTTGTATTTATTAGAGCATGTGGTCACAGGCCACTTCACCCCAACCTGGGAATGGCGAGTGCTGCTTGCACCCCATTCGCAGGGATGGTGAGTGTTGTGGTACTCTGTATGTGTATATATGTGGGTTAATTTTTAATTAACCTTTGTTACTGTGATCATAGCTTTCTCTTTCACCCCAGATGAGCTAATTTATCTGTAACCTGTGACAGCTGCCCCTTTAATTCTGTCAGGTGTTGTCTTAGGTGACTGCCTCATCTTTAAAAGCCATAAGGCACTTGGCAGGTGAGCTTTAAACCAGGAAAAAACACATGTCCACTTTAGCTATGATGTGTCAGCAGTTGGCAGGCTCTTGAGAGACAATTGTTAGTGTAGGACTTGCAGTGAAATGGGGTCCCTTGGCGATGGGCTGCAAGCTTAAATGCATTGATCAATTCATGAACTAAAACCCCATTATTTATTTGATTAATTGTATACTAAGGTGAGTTAGTTCATTATGGAGAGTGTTGAGTCCCTGTATTTGTATTTATTAGAGCATGTGGTCACAGGCCACTTCACCCCAACCTGGGAATGGCGAGTGCTGCTTGCACCCCATTCGCAGGGATGGTGAGTGTTGTGGTACTCTGTATGTGTATATATGTGGGTTAATTTTTAATTAACCTTTGTTACTGTGATCATAGCTTTCTCTTTCACCCCAGATGAGCTAATTTATCTGTAACCTGTGACAGCTGCCCCTTTAATTCTGTCAGGTGTTGTCTTAGGTGACTGCCTCATCTTTAAAAGCCATAAGGCACTTGGCAGGTGAGCTTTAAACCAGGAAAAAACACATGTCCATTTTAGCTATGATGTGTCAGCAGTTGGCAGGCTCTTGAGAGACAATTGTTAGTGTAGGACTTGCAGTGAAATGGGGTCCCTTGGCGATGGGCTGCAAGCTTAAATGCATTGATCAATTCATGAACTAAAACCCCATTATTTATTTTATTAATTCTATACTAAGGTGAGTTAGTTCATTATGGAGAGTGTTGAGTCCCTATATTTGTGTATATATATTTATATATATATATATATATATATATATATATATATATATATATACACACACAGAGTATATAGCCTTATTTATTGCGCTTGGAAGCCAGGTGGATTTTATAGAAAACCTGCCCATTAATTGCTTTTTGTAAATTAAGCTAATGCGAGTTATTGGCCTAATAATATCCTTGAGTTAATTATATCAGTCATTGCATATTTATTTTTCTAAACTTGCATATACTGTAGCCCCCTTGGTTTATTTCTAGCATCTTAAGAGTAATCTATGCTTAAATACAGTGTATTGTAGAGACCACTATGTCATATTGGTCACTCGAAAGATTGCGTCTAATAATTGCAGTAAAGGAGCTTCCTCTAAGGCATAGATTCATATGTTGTAGAAATCTGCATGCACCCCAATTTGATTTGATTAAATTTACTGCAGACATATGAATTGTTATTTTCCTGTGTTATTTTACTTGTAAAATTTGTTTGTTAGACATCATTATGGTGATTTCGGGGGAAGCTGGACAGCATATGGACACATCTGACGTCATAAAGCTGTGCTGCAGGTCTGGGCGTGTGGGGTGAGGGAGCACATGTATCCATGTCTATATAAAGGTGAGATGTTTTTCTGTGCAATTTGTTCTGATGAAGGAGTAAAATCCAAAAACTTAACATAATTGTGGTTGGGAGATCTGAGTTATTTACTAATTCCAGTGAATGCCGCTACCTGTACATTACCTTACGTGGCCATTATTTTTGGAAACCTGTGGAGTGCCGATATCCTGCCTATTTTATAAATGTATATATATATATATATATATATATATATATATATATATATATATATATATATATATATATATAGATATGGGAATTCAAAACACTGGGTATGGTCCAGGTATTGCGCTAATAGAACCAAATAACTAGCTGAACCTCCGATACGTCCCTCCTGTTAGTGAGAGACACAAAGCAAAATATATGGAAGGGGGTTGTTCAGAGTGCGCTCTAATGGTACCACCTAGCAACGATAAGATATAAACATGATGTAACAATCACTTTTTCTGAGGTCGAATTGAGATGTTCAGCAATAAAATGTAGACTTCATTCGAGAATGTACTCCTTTATTTAAAAGCCAATAAAGGACTACTTTCTCGAACAAAGTGTACGTTTATTGCTGAATATCTGAATTCGACCTCAGATTGTTACATCATGTTTATATGTTATCGTTGCTAGTTGGTACCATTAGAGCGCACTCCGAACAACCCTCTTCCATGTATATATATATATAGCGGAATTGATTGAAAAGATAATACAATACTGAAGCTATAAAGTACAGGTAAGTTTTTCATAAAATACACGAGGAAGCATGGAGATATTAAAATGGATGTTAAGATATTGTTTGAGTAAACTGGAAAGTATTGAGACAAAGTATTGTTTTTGAAGACTTATAGAGTGGAGACACCTTCAACTGCGTGGGGAAGTGAGTTTCAGAGAGTCACAGCTGTATGTTTAAATGCTCACCCCAAATGAATTTCAGGAGATTCTTGTACTGCTAAATGTCCTAACTCATCAGATTTCAGAAATTGAGTAGAGCAGTATGAAATCAGAAGCTGCTTCAAGTGAGTTGGTCGTTGGCTTTGTAGGGCTTTAAAAGTCAGTAAGCCATTCTTGAATTGCTGTAGATTTGTCATCATTAGAGACAGGATTATATGCATTTGCATATTTGCATATGCATTTGCATATTTTGCCCATTCTCACTGGTTATTGCATATTTTACCTAAAATCTAGTATTGGTGCATATTTTAGGCCCTGCCCCCTTTCCACCCGCAAGTTACAGCACTGCTCTGCCCTGCTGCTGCTGGCCAGGTAGTGGTAAAGTGTGCAGGCTGGGGCAATATGTGCGCAGTGTGGGGAACCTTGGATGTACGATATGTCTGACACTGCTCTAGGCTGCCAATCCATGTTGATAAAAGTCAGTCGGGCGGATGCCATTACGAAGCTCCTGAACCTTTGCCTGCCCCTGGCCTGGGACTTTACACCAAGAGACAGACTTCTGCAACAGAGGAGGTGGGCAGAAGAGTTGTGACATCATGCGGCGTGGAGGAAATGCTGTGTCACAGTGAGTATGCGGCGCAGGGAGGAATCCTTCCACTGCGCGCCCTCACACGCTATGCTGACATTTGATCCATTGGCGCTGGAGATGAGGGTCCGTGTAGTTGATGCAAGAAGAGCTTTGGATGCTGTAGCAGCCAGGAAGAAAAAAATCCTGTGTACAGCACTAGACATCTGCAGATGCTGTGGGCCTATTTTTGAGGGTTATTTGCAACTAATTGTATGCTGATTTTTAAATAAATAAGTGAAAAATTACTTTTTTATTATTTAATGTAGCATATTTTAACACTTTTTAATGCATATTTTAAGTATTTTTCATGCATATTTGCATGCATATTTCAAGCTTTTTATGTTGCATATAATCCTGTCTCTAGTCATCATACATGCAGCCAATGGAGGGAGTACAGATTTGGTGATATGTGCGCTGCAATTTTACCAGCTGTAGGTAGTGGCAACTTTTGTTGGGAGACCAAGGTAGATGGCATTGCAGTAGTCTAATTGAGATGAAACTGTACAAATGCTTGTATGACTTTTGCCAGACATTCAGAGGATATTAAGTTCTTGATTCTGGCTATGTGTCTCAGAAGAAATAATTAGTATTTGATTGAGGCTGAAACCTGATGTTTAAGCTTCAAGCCATCTAGGACAATGCCAGGATTCAGCATATTGGCCCTTATTCAGATCTGATCACAGTACAACTTTGTTCTCAAAATGGGCAAAACCATGTGCACTGCAGGTGGGATAGATGTAACATGTGCAGAGCAAGTTAAAATTGGGTGGTGTGTTTTGAAACTGAAATCTAAATTGCAATGTAAAAATAATGCAGCCAGTATTTACTCTGCACAGATACAAAATAACTCACACAAATCTAACTCTCTCTGCACATGTTACATCTGCCCAAATGTAACAGTTCTTATAAACTATATTTGCATTTCTACACTATTATCACTGTGAGAGAATCATTTGGCAAGTGTTGCCTTCAGATGAGTAAATTATGTTTGCTTTGTGTACATTTTTGTATAGTATTGGTTATTATTGCCTTTGATTACAGCTATGGATTAAAAATAAATCTTTGTGTATATAATGTTTACACTGAGGATTAAAAGCTATGTTTTAATAATTGTAATTACCATTATACAAAAGAATGCCCCACAAAGGAACCATCTTCTGTGATTGACCTTTGTTTCTGAGTACTTTTCTGTTTCTGGGAGCACCTTTATTCAGGGATTAGTACCTTTTTATATAATTGTTATGCTGATTTATCCAATTCATTGATTATTCTGCCGTTATGTGTGTGGGATTAAAAATCCTCTTTGTATATGTCTGCTTTAGGAGCATATGAATATGAAGTCAAGTGAATTTAATTTAAATAAGCCACTTTTATCTCCAACTGCAGTATTGCATTGTTAAAACATGCTTTCAAAATATGAACTTTAATTATATTGTGTAAATGCATTATGAATATTCACTATCTTAATTAAAATTAAATCACACATAATTAAATAAAAAAACTGCCTCACAATAACCTTAATTCTACAAGAATTTAAAGCATTACTATTTTAATGTTGCAATATGATACAGATATTATCGTCATGCTTGGGATTTCCACCTAAAGCAACTTTTTCCAATGTTATTTTAACAACAAACATTTCTTCACTGTTCGTACTATGGCCATTCCACAATATACACACATAGGTACATGTGTGTGTGTTGTGAATAAACAAATTCTATAAAAAACTGAATCACCAAAAAATAAAACTACAGTTTGTTCATTGCTTAAGCTGGATACACATATATACAATCATCGGGCCGTTCTTTTGATCTGAACGAACGGCTGTTTGATTGTATAGGTGTGTACGCTGTCCCGATTCCCTCTGTACGATCGATAAACAGCCAAAAATGGACTTGTCCGTCCATACTCAGTCAGTCGAATGTTCATTGCTGTTTAATATATTGGCAGAGTGTATATAAGTACGTGCAGTGTGGTTGTTAGACCTCACACTTAGAAGATATAACCAGTTTGAAGGGTTTATTCGAGTGGCAGGCTTGTAGGTTACAACAGTACTTCATGAGTTAACTTCAAGCAGTAATACAACTTGTACATTTGGTAACGACAGTCTCTGGTTGTTACTTAGCTGTAGCGTTTTGGCGCGTGCAGGGTAAATGACAGTCTGCTGGTTTACGCTGCGGTATCTCTCCCAGTCTCGCTGCTGCCAATGATGACTGATCTCCCTGTGCAAAAGGTCACGCTGGTAACGGGTTTACAGCGGGGACTTGCTCCTATGCGCTCCGGTGCACGTGGAGCTACAAACAGCATGGACGGAGTCACACACGATCTGAGGCACACTCTAACGCGGGGACTTCCTCACAGGAAAAGAGTAACGCTGCCAGCAGGGTCAGGGGTCTCTGCCCTGCTATTCGCTTAAGCGACCTGTCACTCAGGGTGACGCTTAACTACGTTGGCTGCAAGGGGGAAAAGGAAGACTGTAAGTCTTACACTAAGCAGTGTATGCGGAGACAGGCGCTGAGCGCTGCAATCTAACACTCCCCCTCGCTTAAGGCTGTCTTCGGCTACATAAAAGAACTCAATACAATGCTTTGTCCTTTTGTAATACCTGTAACCGAAAAATATGGTTAGAGAGAAAAAGACATTCAGAACATCAAAACTTCAAATCAACATTTTTGAACTTAGACAAGTCCACAGTCCTTCACGAACTTAGTAAGCAAGTTTCCCGACAGTCCTTTAGTAAGCATGTCAGCGACATTCTGTTCACTTGCAATGTATTCAACATCGATGGACTTGTTCTCCACTAGTTCTCTGATGAAGTGATGTCTTATCGCGATGTGCTTTGACCTTCCATGGTGCTTGGTAGTACAGGAAAGATCTATTGCTCCCCTGTTATCACATGCGATACTGATAGTCTCTTCTTCATAAAGTAGACCTAACTCACACAAAGTCTCTTTGATCCAGAGTGCTTCTTTTGATGTCTCTGTAAGAGCCATGTATTCGGCCTCGGTTGTTGAGAGAGCAACGGTCGGTTGTTTTCTACTCGCCCAACTAACTGCTGCTCCGGCCAGTGTGAACAGGTAACCGGTGTGGGAACGACGATCATCTTCATCTGCTCCCCAGTCGGCATCGCAGAAGACTTTCAAATTTGAATTGCTTGTCTTGGCGAATTTTAATTTCAAGGAACTTGTACCTTTTAGGTATCTCAGGATCCTCTTCACTGCGATCCAATGTTGTCTTCCAGGATTTATTGCAAATTGGCTCACCCGACTGACTGCATGAGTGATGTCTGGACGAGTTCCAATACTTGCATACATAAGACTTCCAACCACGTTCTTGTAAGGAACATCTTGCATTTCCTCTATTTCTTCTTGTGTGGTTGGTGACATACCTTTTGTAATCTTGATGCTTTTGTCAATTGGTGTATTCACTGACTTGGAGTCTGCCATCCCATACTTCAAGATTGTTGCCTCGATGTACGTTTGTTGGTCGACTGTGACTGTTCCCTTTTGCAAGTTTTGAACAATCCTCATGCCCAACAGATGATTGGCTGGACCTAAGTCTTTCAACTTGAATCTCTGTTTCAGTTGATCTCTCACACTTGTGATGTGATCTTCGTGACCTGCTATAAGTATATCATCCACATAGACTGCTATGATGAACAACTTTTCTCCCAGAGTTTTGTGATAAAGGCAGTGGTCAGTCTCTGATCTAATAAAATTCATTTCAAGCAGTACTGTGTCCAATTTTATGTACCAGCAACGACCACTCTGCTTTAGGCCATATATGGATTTCTTCAGAAGACACACTTTCTCTGTCTGAAGTTCATTCTCATCATAATGATCTGGTGATTCCATATAGATCTCTTCAAGTAGTTCTCCATTTAGAAACGCTGAATCGAAGTCTAATTGGTATAGCAGTAAGTCTTGTAAAGTGGCGACTGCAATTACTAATCTGAGAGTGTTATACCTCGCAACAGGTGAGTATATCTCCCCATAGTCAATTCCGGATCTCTGTGTGTATCCCTTAGCAACAAGACGGGCTTTGTAACGGGCAACTTCTCCGTCTGAATTTAACTTCTTGCAGAAGACCCACTTGTTCTTGACTGTCTTGCGGTTGCTTGGCCTATTTACTATGGTCCAAGTATCGTTCTCTCTCAGTGCTGATAACTCTGTGTCTATTGCAGATTTCCATTTCGCCCAATCACTGCACGCTTTCGCTTCTTGAATACTCTGAGGTTCACTGAAAGCAATATTCGCATATTCTTCCTCATATCTTCTGGCTGGTATGCCCTTGTTTCTTCTCACAGAAGCTCTTTTAGTTGGTTCGCTTCCTTCTTCAGTATTTTCTGTTGCAGGTATGCTTTCTATTTCACATACCTCTACTAGTGCTTGCTTTTCTTGCTCTTTTGCTTTTGTGGGTGATGCTGTTTCTTGAAATATCACATCTCTTGATTTCAGGAGACGTCTGTTCTCTGCATCCCAGAGCCTGTACCCTTTGCTCTCCTCACAATAGCCTAGCAATATGCACTGTCTTGATTTTGGGTCAAGTTTCTTCCTTTTCTCCTTTGGTATATGTGCATAAGCTCTGCTCCCAAAGACACGGAGGTGACTGATGTCTGGCTTCTTCCCAGACCAGGCCTCTAAGGGGGTTTTTCCCTTCACGGCCACTGTAGGTGTTCTGTTTTTCAGGTATACTGCAGTAGATACAGCTTCTGCCCAAAAACTCTTCTCCAGGCCAGCATCGTTCACCATCGCTCGTGCTCTTTCAACGATTGTTCTGTTCGCCCTTTCACTTACGCCATTCTGTTCAGGCGTGTAGGCCATCGTCAGCTGATGCTTTATGCCATGCCTTTTTAGGAAGTCGGTTAGTACTTCATTTTCGTACTCTCCCCCATTGTCGGATCTCAGGACCTTTAGTTTTAGGCCCGTCTGAGTTTCCACTAGGTTCTTGTACTCCACAATTTTCTTGACCACCTCACTTTTCTTCTTTATGAAGTATACGTGTGTCATTCTTGTGGCGTCATCGATGAGAGTCATGAAGTATTTGTAACCACTGGTTGACTCCTCTTCCATTGGTCCGCACACATCTGTGTGTACCAGAGCTAGTTGTGTTTCTGCTCTGCCTGCTGACTTGGGAAATGGGTTGCGGGTCTGCTTGCCTTTTATGCAACTCTCGCACACAGGTCTTCCGGTGTCTTTCACTGTGATTCCTGTTGCCATCCCATCAGCTAATTTCTGGACATTATCATATCCTAAGTGTCCCAAACGTCTGTGCCAGAGCTCCATGGACTCATTTTCAGCAGAGGCTGCCAAAGCTACACATTCATCTGTGTCTAGGACGCATAGTTGGTTGCATCGGGTTGCTGAAGCAATTACAGTCCCTCTTTCATTATGCACCATGCACTTGCCCTTTGCAAACTGGATTCTGTAGCCTTTTGCCTCGAGTACGCTGATAGCGATGAGGTTACTTCCCAATTCTGGTACATACAGGACGTCTTGGATATCTGTGACTACTGTCTGTCCCTCAATTCTTAGTCTCACTGTGATTGTCCCAACACTTGAAGCAGTAAGGATCTTTTCACCAATCCCGGTAACTGTTGTGGGGTTACACTGTGTTAAAGAATTGAACCACTCCTTGTTGCAGCTGAAGTGTCTAGAGGCTCCCGAGTCCATGTACCAGAGATCCCTCCTTGGCTTGTCTGTTACATTCAGTGCTGACTCGTTCTTTTTATCATGCCGCTTGTGCATGCCACTAGTGTTCTTCAGCCTGCATTCTGAAGCCTTGTGCCCTACTTTGTGGCACACATAACATTTGAATGTGCATTTCTTGGGTTTCGCACCCTTTGCTACTAAGGCAGAACCTTCAGCTATGGCATCCTTGTGGATTCTCTCTTGGAACTGTAGTAGTTTGGCTCTCACAACTTCAGTTGTAAGCTTGGTCTCATTTGACTCTAGTGCGACAACCAGAAAGTCAAATTCCTCTGTCAAATTCTGCAGCATTACCATTGCTACTTCTTCCTCATCCACTTTTGC
Source organism: Crinia signifera (assembly GCF_055691185.1). Classification (NCBI taxonomy): domain Eukaryota; kingdom Metazoa; phylum Chordata; class Amphibia; order Anura; family Myobatrachidae; genus Crinia; species Crinia signifera. The sequence continues at coordinate 78,318,837 of NC_139223.1, read as the reverse complement.
TCCTACACACGCCAATTGCTGAGCTATCGATAGTATTTTATCAATATAATCGTTCATGTCCTTGCATGCATTCAATTTTGTTCCATACAGTGTGCGTCTCAGACTTATCCTTCTCATTAAGCCTTTATTTTCATAAGCACCTTGTAGAGTTGTCCACATGTCCTTAGCGGACTCCTTCCCACAGATAGTAGAATAAACATGCTTCTCCACAGCCAGGCCTATTGTGCCAATGGCCTTGTCTACCTCTTCTGGGTTTGGACTTTCTCCTGGGGCTATTGTGACTTTCCATAGCTTCTCCCTCTTAAGCTGCATTTCCATAGCGAACTTCCATGTAGTGTAATTCTCTGAGCCTTTGAGCTTTGGAAAGTTCATGCTATGCCCTGTACTGTGCATTCTCGTTAACTCTTCCACAAATGGCAATTTAGAAATAATTCCTTTGTGTTCTTTTATGTACTGCGCTAGCACTTTGTCTTCAGGGGGTTAATCTTCGCGCACGTGACGTGCTGGGCCCATAACCTATTGGCAGAGTGTATATAAGTACGTGCAGTGTGGTTGTTAGACCTCACACTTAGAAGATATAACCAGTTTGAAGGGTTTATTCAAGTGGCAGGCTTGTAGGTTACAACAGTACTTCATGAGTTAACTTCAAGCAGTAATACAACTTGTACATTTGGTAACGACAGTCTCTGGTTGTTACTTAGCTGTAGCGTTTTGGCGCGTGCAGGGTAAATGACAGTCTGCTGGTTTACGCTGCGGTATCTCTCCCAGTCTCGCTGCTGCCAATGATGACTGATCTCCCTGTGCAAAAGGTCACGCTGGTAACGGGTTTACAGCGGGGACTTGCTCCTATGCGCTCCGGTGCACGTGGAGCTACAAACAGCATGGACGGAGTCACACACGATCTGAGGCACACTCTAACGCGGGGACTTCCTCACAGGAAAAGAGTAACGCTGCCAGCAGGGTCAGGGGTCTCTGCCCTGCTATTCGCTTAAGCGACCTGTCACTCAGGGTGACGCTTAACTACGTTGGCTGCAAGGGGGAAAAGGAAGACTGTAAGTCTTACACTAAGCAGTGTATGCGGAGACAGGCGCTGAGCGCTGCAATCTAACATAATATTCATCCGACCGGCCGGACCCATATCGGAACAATAGTGCAGTGTGTATGCACGTTTGATCGATATGATGGCCGTTCTTGCGATTATACTCCCAAAGCTGGAATGCCCATGTGGGCGTTGACTAGTTGCAAGATCTCTCCTACAGCACAGCATGTAAACAAGAAGCGTTCACCTCCAGGGGCCAGACATACGGCAAACTGCTATATAGATGGGGTACGTGTCTAAATTAGTCAGCCAGCAGGGTGACTAATTTAGACACGTACCCGTCTATATAGCAATTTGCCATAGTCACCCTGCCAGCTGACTAATTTAGACGCGTACCTCTTCTATATAGAAGTTTAGTCACCCTGCCAGCTGAATCATTTTTAGATGCATACCCCGTCACTTTTGTTTAGGTTCTGTACTCACGCCTCTTTGTTTTGGTATGCCCTTAACCCAGCCCATTATGATAATTTTGTTTATATGTGACGTGTCAATAGCCCAAATCGAGAGAGTGTACGGTGGTACAATCTTTTTCTTGTGACTGTTTAGATGGGAGTAGATCGGACATCACAAGTAAAATTGTACAGGTGTGTACGCATGTATCGGCTGGTGTTTGTGGATGGTCGGTCGCGTGTATGGTCGATCAAACGCTCGCAAGAAAACAGGGATTGTATAGATGTGTACCCAGCTTTAGACCGCATATACCATATACTATATACTTTATACCATATTTTCTAATAATAAAGCAAAGTGATAAATTGTAAAATGCAAAACCAAACACATTAAACCATCCTTAAAATAATAAAGATAAATGTTTACAAGTTCTTTTTTGAGTATGTGCAGATTCCAGGCTGTGGGGGAAATTTACTAAGAAGGAAGTTCTATTTCACGTGGGATGTTGCTATGGGCAACCTATCAGAATCTACTTTCTATTTATTTAGCACCTTCTAGAAGATAATAGATAGCCCATAGCAACATCTCACATACTAATTTTTATTTAGTACACTGTGCCTGTGCCACATATATTAGAATTGCACATAATTCATGTGAATTGCAGAGACAATACAATGAGCTTCAAAACCAAAGATGCAGTGAAGCAATTCCACAAATCTATTGTTTTGCTCTCACTATACAATTTCAAACACCCTGCACACTTTCAGTTTAATGTGTTTTATGCAAATTCTGTGCAAACAATAAAGTCACAGTGATTCCCCCCTCATTCAACCTAGAGTTCCCCCTCCACACCTTGATCCCCTTCACTTCCCATCCTGCCCATATCACTAACCTCTCCTATCCAAAAATGTACACACCCTACCTTCCCAATGACTCACCCCTTCCTAACACCAATTAGCCCACTGCCCCATCTAACTGCCTCTCAGCAAGAAGAAGAAAAAAAAATGATATTTAGCGCTGATTGGTATTAAACACTGCAGCTCGTACCTAAGGGGGATTACCAAACCCCTTAAAGAGATAGTACAAGAAAAATAAGGAGGATGGTACAGCGCTGTGTTTAATATTAAATTTAATTTTTTATTAAAATAATTTCACAACATTAATTGTATCAATGTGGCCAACATTGGGACAAACAAGACTTACAAACATATAATGGACTCTCCCCTCAAAAATATATATATAGGATCCTTTTGAACTCAGTCAATGGTTAGCAGCATGCAACTTGGTTATAATCAATGAGGGTTTGTATTGTTTAAAAGTTAGTAATGTTAGCCTCTGATTAATTGCCGGTACTTTTGCTTATGAAAGTGCACAATCATTTAAGTCAATACTTAAGTTTGTATCCGGATGGACAATCGGGGTCCAGTCTGCAGTCTCCAACCAAACCTCTCCGACCGCTGATTTTTCGGTGCGGTCCTAGCTGGGATGGTAAGGTGGCTCTGTAAGGCGGCAGCCTCTCTTCCCAATCCTTATCCTCTACGCGTTTCTCCGCCTTGGACTGTCAGCTTCCTTTACTACATGCTACATACCTCCTGAGGAAGCCGCTGACAGTCCAAGGCAGAGAAACGCGTAGAGGATAAGGATTGGGGAGAGAGGCTGCCGCCTTACAGAGCCACCTTACCATCCCAGCTAGGACCGCACCAAAAAATCAGCGGTCGGAGAGGTTTGGTTGGAGACTGCAGACTGGACACCGATTGCCAATCCGGATACAAACTTAAGTATTGACTTAAATGATTGTGCACTTTCATAAGCAAAAGTACCGGCAATTAATCAGAGGCTAACATTACTAACTTTTAAACAATACTAACCCTCATTGATTATAACCAAGTTGCATGCTGCTAACCATTGACTGAGTTCAAAAGGATCCTATATTTTTTTTTTTGAGGGGAGAGTCCATTATATGTTTGTAAGTCTTGTTTGTCCCAATGTTGGCCACATTGATACAATTAATGTTGTGAAATTATTTTAATAAAAATTTAAATTTAATATTAAACACAGCGCTGTACCATCCCCCTTATTTTTCTTGTACTCTCAGCAAGAACATCACCAAACAAGTCTATACAGTGTCCCCCCATTCTCCAGCCTAATGTTACCCAGGATAGTACGATTTCACTGCCCCTTCCTGTGAAACAGAAATTGGAACAAGGACAAAAAGGTGAAGTGGGAACTTATAACTTTGGAATAATGTCCTTTGGCGAGGTACAGTCTTTCTCAAAGGAGGTGGTGTCCAATCATGTATATGTGTATATGGAAATCTGAAAGACTTTGTATTCAAAATCTTTCAGATTTCCATATATACGTAGTTGATGAGTGAGGTATGCTGTAAATTCCAGCAAAACCTCCCCCAAACCTGTGTTTATTTTGGGGCATTCAACACATTGTACAGTATATATGTTTTATTTCATATATGCGAATATATGAGAGATTGGCATCACACTGGGATATCCACAGACAACACCCATAAAGAAACTTTTATAGGTTTGAAAATCACAGCTATCACCGTGAGTTGTGGTACACCCATTATTTAAAGAAACCTTTATATGTTTATGACTATCGTGTGTCTGGTAAGTGAGGTATGCTGTCAATTAAATGATTCTTGATTCAACTCCTCAAACACTGATAAAACGACTTTGATCACTGTTCTACACATGATTTGTCTTTTTCTTCTTTTGAGCACATGTGAAGTCACTTCCCTTCATCTTAAGCACACATGAAACAACAAGATCACTTTTTATATCCCGGAGTGGAATACTTTAGGACCGTACCAAAGAAATTTCTATAAGCTTTTACACCAATTTATCCAAGTGAGTTTTGGTATGCCCTACCAAAATATTCCACCCACCTTTAAGAAGTTTATATTGCCTTAAAAGCAAGACACACACAACCAATTCTAATTTATTGTTTATTACATCTTCTTTTCATATCTGATTAACATCACCTGAGATTCTTCACCACGATTGGACACCACCTACTTTTAGAAGGACTGAACTTTACCAAAGGACATTATTCCAAAGTTTTAAGTACCCATTGTGCCTTTTTGTCTATGTTCCAATCTCTGTTTGACTGCATGTTTTGAAGTGTAGGTGACATTTCAGGAATTGTAACTTTAGGGCTGCACTGTGCCACATATATTCTACCACCTGTTTTCCATCACTGCCCCTTCCTATCCAGCCTAGTGTTTCCCTTTATATATCACCCAATTGATTCTCCCTATTACCCTTTCTGTGTCACCCTCTACCTGGTGTCACCTACTGCCTGTCATTCTCTCCATCTTACACACTACTTGTCACCCTCTTCCTGGCTTCACCCATTTTCTATCCCTGGCATCACCTACTGCTTTTCCATATTACCCTCTCTTTGTCACCCGTTGCCTCTGCCAACACCTTCTTTCTGTCTCCCACTGCCTCTCCCCATCAACATCTCCATGTCATCCTCTGCCTTTCCCCCATCACCCACTGTCTCTCACCATCAGCCTCGTCTCTCCCATGTCACAATCTCTTAATTTCCTTCACTCCTCTGTTATCATTTTCCTCTCCAGGCCATCACCCTCTTCCAGTCAACTTCTGCTTCTCCGTGTCACCCACTGCCTCTCCTTGTTTTCCCCCTGTCACTTACTGCATCCCCCTGTTTCCTTCTCCCTGTCACACACCTCTGTTCCTGGTGTCATCCACTGCCTCTCCAATATGGTCTTGTTTGAGTATACAGGAGTGACCATCCTGTTTGCAGCAGCAGCTCTTGACAAAGCTCTGAAAAGCGCCCTTGAAACTGCCTCCTCTTTTTTAAGAGCATCGGCAGTTTTTCTCCATTTTGTAAAAACCTTTAACTATTTATTTAATAGAATGGTAACTTCATTCAGTTTGTGATGTGGCACCAAAATTATTCCAACCAAAATGTTTGCTGCGCTGAATTAATAATTAAATCTGTACAAACACCTGTGTCTATGTTTTATGACTTTGCTAATATTCCTGTATGTGCCCACAGTTAGTCTGGGTAAAGAAAAGTTCCATACATGAGTTGTATGGCACATCAAAACACATGCATAAAGATCATTTACTGAGTGGTTTTTAAAGCAGTATTACTAATATAGAATTTATAGTAAATGCTAATAATATATAATAAAAAAGAGATTTGAAACACCATAAGAATGTCCCAATTCTCTAATAATAAATTGGATGCGCATTTTACAGGGCCTCACTAACCACCAGTCTTTCTGGAAAACTACCAGTGAGGAACACAGATTATCCACATATTGCTCAGAATTCTGCAGAGGAAGTTATGTATAGATATAGAATATTAATTATGTAAAGTATTTTTGTTCTCCAGTTATTTTTCTTTACTGAACTCTGTGATAAAATCCTGTTATTTCAGATAGTAGCATAGCAGTTAGCAATTACACCTCCAGCAATAATCTGCAAAAGTTCTATTCCCTATTGCTGACTTGTTTGTTCCTCTTTGTTAATTAATCCCACTGAAAGTTCCAGTCTTGTAAAAGTGTAACTTGTTTTCCTACTACATGTTACCAAGAACAAAATAAAGTATTTGCTGATCCAGCAGTTGTCTTATTTTTTTATAAAAAAAAAACTTAAAATGTATTTAGCCCCAAATTGTTAAGTAGTGTTCTTCCTAAAATATGAATAGGGAGGATTGCCTTTATCAATTACTTTGTCTTTTTTAATTGTCTTTTTTTTAATTTAGCTGTCAAGATTAAAATCATATCCCATCATATATAGCAAGTTCTCTGGTGCATGGATCTCAACTACTGCAAATGAACTGTGTTTATGAAAAAAAATATCATCCGTCACAACAAACACAACTTGTCTCTAGCACAGTTTATTCTTCTCTGTCCAGGTTTCAAAATTCTCCTTTAATTTGTACAATTCAAGTAATCGCAAAGCAGGGCCACAACTAGTACCTTTCTGTGAACTCGATGGGGTAAATTTACTAAGATGGGAGATCTATTGAAGATCGGATGTTGCCCAAAGCAATCAATCAGATTCTAATTCTTATTCATTTAGAACTTTCTAGAAAATGATATATAGAATCTGATTGGTTGCTATGGGTGATATCCCGTCTTCAACAATGATAAAGATACTGATGTAGTGAAATGCGTAAGGGCCTTGCTGCAGACACCCACCCTGCCTATTTATTCACTGAGGAGTCTGGACCAGCCCCAAGAAATTGCCATAGTGGTCATTTTGTGATCCATCTTCACCATCCACCATCTGTTGGGGAACCCACTTCCAATGTAGTCATCCTTCTTTTATCTCATACACATCACAGTGTCCCATTCAAAACTGCCATCAACCATAAGTGAGAGACATTTAGACAAGACTGGCATAAAACATCTAAAGTGATGGTAAATATACCGCAATACTGACTATACAACTGAATTATTTAGGGGCAGTCATAGAAACAGATTTTCCTCAATTATCCACCATCAAGGTGAGAGATCCTGGCTGGATATTCAGGTCAGATAGAGATAGATAAGGGAGATGACATATATACTTTTTGGCAATGATATTGGTAGTTTTACCCTGTTGACTTAGTGCATTGCAGGGAAATAAACTTTGTCCAGTTTGCCACAGAGAAAATGTCATAAAAAAGCAGAACAGATTGACGTGAATAATATTGTTAGGTGGATTGAAAAAAAGCAGGTAGCCTTTCCATGTACACAAATGTTACCTTCTGCTGTTACCAAGTCATGCTCCTGCAGCAGACTCAGGTGATGATAGAGGTAATAGTAGTGCTGTCAGGGCTGGAAATTGTTTAGATAACAAGAGTGCTCACTTCTGCTGTTGGTGTTAAAGGAGACCCGACGCCCTGATGTGAGCCCACAGTAGAGGGTCTGTGGGGGTCAGTCGCCAATGAGAGAGTGTCTGGAGTACCTTACAGAGGGTGTGCTCTTCAGAGGGCAGTGGTGGGGCTAGATGCTTCAAGATGCTGGTCAGTGGATTGCCGTGTAGCTGTGTATGCTCTGGATCTCCCAGTGGCGAGTTGCCGCGCAGTCTCTCTCCGAATCCCGCCAGCGTTACTCAGGCAGTAGGTGATGACGCACGTTTCGCCTCAGGTCGGCTTGATCACATCAAGTGACGTAATGTGCGCCATTGCTGACATGATCTTTGTCATGCTGTGTATATTTTGTTCAATTGTAGATTATGTGTTGTAGGTGGAATCCATAGAGATTGGGGGAAAAAAACATTATAGTTTTACTGCTGAAGTTAGAAAGCAATACACAGTATTCTTTACAAACAATAAAACTGAGGTTAGGATACATTTCTAATTTTAAAAAAAATTCACACACACTGACACTCACATTGACACTGACACTGACACTAGTTTTATAATCTCACACTAATACAAACAATTGTCCTAACATGGGCAAATATGAACAAATGCATGCAAACATTTGCAAAAACCAGTGATTATGTGTTGAATGCTAAAATATTCACAGCGCTTTAATCGGCCCCTGAGCTCTTCTAGTAGGTCTGTCCGGTGTCTCCGCAAGTCGCCGCTCCAATTGGGAGATGGTCCGACGTACGCCCATGCGGGCATAGATGCGGCGCTGGGCCGCTAGTTAGGTCTGGCACTTTTCTATGTTGCACGCCCCAGCCTCCTTTCCATGACACCCTCAAGGGCCAGAAGCTCCCTGTGGGTGAAGGGTGCTACTCTGTAGGAAGACATATTGGCAATGGCGCAGTAAACAAATGCAGGGACATATATTAACAATAGTGATTGGTTGTTAACATTCTGATTTGGTATTAACTTTATTGATAATACTTTAATGCAGTATGTATGCAAAATTATTTTCACCACGGCGATCGGATCGGATTGCATAACTTACTCTATGCATGTATGTATGTATGTATATGCTCAATGGACACAACATTTAAGTTGCCACACATCACAATTAAACATATATGTAATTGCCGTGAACAACATTGCCACCAGTTATGCCAGTGCTTGCAAAAATGTTACATTAGCAGCATTTTGGATAAAAAAAATGTGGCTGGAGTACTGTATCCTAGCCACCATTCAAGAGGCAAAAGTGTGCACAGGTATCATGCACTATTTAGGCAAATAATACATGTTAAAATGATTTTGAGATTGTGAGAATACACCTTTAAAACACATACAGAACATGCAGTAAGAATTATTAACTTTGGGCCTTATTCTAGTTCACTCTTTCTGACAAAATCCTTCTTAGATGGGCAAAACCATGTGCACTGCAGGTGGGGCAGATGTAACTTGTGCAGATATAATTAGATTTGGGTGGGGTTTTACTTCAAAGTGAGATCTATATTGCAGTGTAAAAATAAAGCAGACAGTATTTTCCCTTCACAGAAACAAAATAACTCACCCAAATCTAATTCTCTCTGCACATTTTACATCTGCCCCCCTGCAGTGCACATGGTTTTGTCCATCTAAGAAGGATTTTGTCAGAAAGAGTGAACCAAAATAAGGCCCTTTGAGACAGACATCATATGCAAGCTTACCTTGCTACTGAAGACACTGGAACACAACTACATCGCAGGCATCCCATAAATATAGGCCCTTACATGTGTTTGCCATGACATCAGCTAATTTGAGGCGCTCTGATGTTGGTTGTTTCAAAATCTGGCATGGATTTCTTTATAGTACTGCAATATAGCACCAACATGCACAAATACATATACAGAAGCACAAAGTTACTTCAACAAATAACCCCATTTACTACATTTTAACTTGGCCTGTGTGTAATTATTCAATTGCACGCGTGCGTTATTTTCGCTGGGATTAACTCTGGAATACTGGTGGAATTCCAGCCGGGTTTTTTGGAGTGTTTTTCACGGCGTGAACGCAGAATGTTCTACGTGTGAGAACGGAATGCTGCGTGGGAGGATGGGTGGAGGGTTGTTTCAGGGGTATTTATAGAGGGCCAAACATAAGGTCCTTTTGCTGCTAACATGTCTGGTTCTGAGTCTGACTCTGCAATATCAGACCCAGAGCTCATCCAAACCAAAATGGCCTCCATCACCTCCAATGTGTGGCAGTGGGCCAATCAAGAGTAGAGGAATGAGGACCAAGGCAGCACCTCACAGACAGGACAGAATCATCACGATCACAGCAGGTGCCTTCCCAAGAATTAAGCCAGGCCAGCACTGCCAGTGCATCAGAAACGAATCCTGTCAGAGGTCAACAGGAACAAAGAAAAAAAACTAAAGTATTTCAAAAGGAGGAATGTGTGATTTTGGTACCCCGAGCACGGGAGTGGATAGAGATTACAAACAAGAGGCTGACGCCCACAATGAAGGACAAAATATGGGATGTAATAACGGAGGAGATCAATAAGGTGGCACCAAGACATTGTGATGTGGATCGTGTGAAGCGAAGGCAAGTGTGTGTTTGTACATATGTATTTGTTTGTGTCAAAAGTCAAAACAGCTATATGTCAGGTGTACCTGACAAATGTGTATCTAGTGGTATAGACTAGGTAAATGTTGAGTTGTGTGCAACACTGAAAAGAGGGGTGTGATGGTGCACATGCATGCTGCTACAGTAGTGAGCATCGCAACATTCTGGATAAGGGAGGTTTAGTAAGCTATACACAGGATAAATAAAGCATAATTTAATTTTACTTAACACCCACAAATATTTTGATCAATGATGGTTATATGTGTCTGAAGTATGGGTTGAAATAGACTTAGATGTGAAATACACTTCACATGTGATGTTGCTATGGGCAACCAATCTGAGTGTCCTTCTTATTTATGTAGCACCCTCTACAAGATAGTAGACAGGATGTGATTGGTTGCCCATACCAACATGACCTGTTAAGTGTATTTCACATCTTACCAAATAAGACCCCACGGACTGTATCACACCTTACTGTCCTATGATTCTAAGTATGGGAGGAAACATATCGATATTTTTACCTTAAACAATTCTACAATTATGTGTATTTGGATTGGATGTGATAAGTAGGCGGCATGAACACACCATATAAAATGAGTACATTGCTGTAAGTGCTATGTGCATGCTTTAAATTGAATGCAAATTATGTTGTCAAAATTACATCAATTGGTATATTATGCATTCAGTGGTCATTTTGTCTTTTTTAGGTGGCATGATTTCAAAAGCAACCTAAAGAAGAAGCTGGCAGGATGGTGGAGGCACAGCCAGACCACCAGGGCTGGCAGAATGCCCAAACATCTGGAGCTGACCTCCCTGTATCTCCTGGTACAAGGTTGTGTGACAATCAAGGAGATCCGGGGAGTAGTCAATATGGACAGCGAGCTCCAGGTGGAGGTGTTTGCGGCTGAACTTGGAGGTAAATGTTCAAAGTGGTGTTTTCTTGTTTGCTTCCATTGTATTACAGCATGTGTCTAAAACATTTTTTCCCCTATATTTTTAGACCAAGATGGGCCTCCACCATCCCCAGGCACTCCATCGACACAAGGACCTCCCACCCCTCAACCTTCAAATCTAAATCATGGTCCCACACAGCTCAAGGGGGGATATTGGTGCGCAGCTGCTGAGGGACATTCTGCAGCATGGAGTGGAAGTGGCAGAGCGGCAGGATAGGAACCAGGAGGTCCTGAAAGTGATAGCTGCAATCCAACAGGTTATAGCTGATCAAACCATCTGGCAAAATGAGATCCTTAGCCACCAGAATGACCTCCTCTTCTGCCACAATGAGCTTGTGGCAGAGATGATCACCACCAACCGGGCCCTAGTCTCTGTACTTGCTGACGCTAATCCACCTGCACCACTCCGTGCTGCCCGAAGGGGCCCAACATCACCCCAACCCCCCAGCCCAACCGGGGCGAAAACCTGAGGCTACAGGGAAGGCCCCAACCAAGGCCAAACGTGGCCAAAAAAAATAAGGTGGTGCCATCCGTATTCATCTCCTCCATTATTTTGTCCCTACTTTTGTCCTTTGTTGTGTGGCCCAGCTTCTTGTGACCAATCTCTATCTAATTCCGTGCAAAAGGTACCAAAATTGCATGTTCCTTCTCTTGAAATGCTATTTCTATGTTCCTTCATGTTGACCATGGCTGCCAGGATTCTTGGCTGATGCCCTGTCATTGCTGGTGCGGTGTATGACTTGGGCAATCACCTGTTGTGTGAGAGATCATTCTGCTGATGCTATATTTTGTCCTGCCTGTGTTTTCATTTGAGTTATGTTTTACTTTCACATGATTATTTTGCCTGTGAAACAGAACAGGAAAAAAATAAAAATAAAATTGATTTAAAGTGACCTTTTGTTGTTAGTGAAATGATATATCTGCAGATTAGCAGCTAGATTTATGTGCAATGTGGGACCCCACACTCATATTGTGTTGTGTTTGGAGAGTGATGAAGGAATCTTACAGTATTTTTGTTTCAGGATTGGACACATGTGTGCATTGGGGGAAATGTACTAAGATGATTTCACATGTGAGTTTGCTATGGGCAACCAATCTGAGTCTTCTTCCTATTGATGTAGCACCCTGTAGAAGATAATAGAGAGGGTGTGATTGTTTGGACATAGCAACATCACATGTGAAGTACAAGACACATCTTAAGAAGTTTGGGCCAATGGCCATAAACAGCATTGGTGGATGGTAATGGAGAAATGGGCAGGACAGGCCAAATTAAAGTTATCCAAAACAAGGGCATCAATCATGTTTATTAACACATCCGTGAGTTTAGAGTACATGATCGTATAGATGCATAATCACATAATGGTTATTTTTGCATCCAAAGATGAAAGTTGACACATCTACTACTGTTAATTGTGACCAGTACTGTGATAAACACACTTATGTTTTAAGTTTGTTCATGTAGTAATGGTGCAAGAGAACATAAAACAGACAGAAAAAAGCAGCGCTGACGTTTACCAATTAAATCAATGAAAATATTTAATGACAATTAGACATATTAAAATACATATATATTAAAAACAAGAAATAAGCTGATGATGGACCCAATTTTTATAGTCACCAAGTTTAGCATGATTTAACCTGCACTGATCCTGGTTGGTAAATGAGATGTAGTCCTTATTAGCCACTTTATGGTGTCCTGATGATGTTTGAATGGACTCAAAGGATGGCACAGGTTGAATTAGCCAACTCGGGAATCCTCACTGCTGCGAGTGGTCAGGTGTCCATATTGAACCGGGCAAGGGACTTCCAGAAGTGGATGAGATCCGATCAGATGAGTAAGCAGGTGTAGCAAATCCTTTGGTGTGAAGAGAAGGTTCTTAAACCAAATTGGGTCCAAATTTGTCAAAGGCCCCTAGAGGCCGAAACGCGTTGGAACAGAAATCCCAACAGACACCACCAAGGCAAAGTCTCCTCTCCTCTGAGTAGAGTGCACGGACATATGAAGATGTCATTCTGGGACAAGCAGCGCACAGCCAATCACCGCTACCCAGAAGTGATGCTCCAGACACACGGTCCATGGAGCCGGGCAGACGGGCACCGGCAAAACACACATCCCTCCCATGCTGCACCGTCTGCTGCACCTGAAAGACTGAGGACACACTACAACGAAGTGGACACCTTACACTCCGCTGCGCATCTCTGCAAAATGGCTGACAGGGTAAGTGGCTAGTGAGTGTGACGCCGCTGTCATCACACCCCCGCCAGATTAACATTGACTTGCCTAACCTCAGGCCCCCAGAGGCACCAAACCGCACAACCTAAGTGAATGGGACATAAACTATAGAAGGTTTATGGTCGCAAAGGATTCCACTGATACCCTTATTCCCCATAAGGGCCTATACACACCACCATCTATTCTCCCACCCCATTACAGCATTGAGACATAAACTGCAGGAGGTTTATGGTACAAAGGGTTCTGCTGACACCCTCATTCCCCACCAGGGCTCATTGCCTTGACTTTCACCACCCCGACCTGGAAACAGGTCACAGACTCTTGCTTAGAGCATCCACACCACACCCTCCTTGTGTGTACCCCCACTTATTGTAATTGTCACAATGAATAATATTTACTTTACACACTGCATACGCATCCAATAATTAACACCATCTACACACATTAGGTGAGCGCCTAACTACCCTTTCTGTACACTGCACTTGAATGAGCCTAGACCACTCAAGTCGAGCAGCTCCCGCAAACATAGTGATCTGAGCGCCATAACCCAACCCCTCTGCTGTATAAAACATTTTCTTAACTACTCTTTAAAATATAAAAATTCTTAAAACAAAAATAGTAAAGACACAATGGACTTGAGTTTCATATAAAGCAATCATAAATGTGCTGTTGAGGCTACTTTACAATATGTTTCCGAACCTTCATTGTGTATACTTGTAAGGAACTCAATGTAGGTTTTGAATCTTTTTTGATTAATACAGTATATGAACTTGATCATTTTCACAAGTTAGTTGGAACAGTGTAGGATGTTCACTTAACAATGGCTCTGCCTCATTACATCTCCACACTACCTTGAAGATGAAAAATAAAATACAGTTTTCTCAATGCCAATAAATGTAAAATAGATGTATTTCTGCCTTTGTAAGTAACTGTGCAGTAATTAAGTGGCAGGTCCTCTTTATAATGCAATATTGTGTGTTATAAAAATGACAACTGCTGCAAAAGTTGTCACTATTAATATTCAACTCATTGATCTTCAAATAGTATGAAAACACAGAAGCGCAAATCAAAGGCTCTGGTGGAGACAAAATTGTATCAAAGGAGCTCTGCACTGTTAAAATTACATAGCACCTGGAGTTCTACAAACACACAGGATGCCTCAGCTAAATATATAATTATAGCTTAAGAACATTAGGCATGTGTATTCCTGCTATATTAAAGGCTTTTGCACTGTGAAATCTCTGCATCTAAGAACTTCATCGATCCATATAAATTAACCAAAAATGTCAAGACTGTTCATATTCTCAATTAAATGAATTCTAAAATATGTTGTTGTCACATACGGAGAATATAAAGAAATATGATTACTGACAGCATAATTGCACCTTAGTTAGAGGTCTAGTTATAACCATCATGCTGTTCTGTTGCTATAAATCTAATTCAGCATTTTGCATCATTATGATTTATAAACCAGTATTCAGCATTCATCTATAAAATAGTAGAATTCTTGATGGATGGAAACATACAATTCATATTCAATTTGGAAATTAATTCATAGAGATTACACTTTTCTGAAACAAATAAAAGATATAATACTTAATTTAAATAGCCCAACTTTACAGTACTGTAGGTTAAAAGGTGACTCAAGCTTATGAGATGCATGATTGCCAAGCAAACAATGACATATTGTACTCTAATGAGGTTTTATATACAGATGTAGCGGGATTCATCTTTGCAGGTGATGGTGATGGCGTCGCCATCGCCATCCCCTGCCCCGCCGCCATCTGTATGCCGGAAGGGGACGCGCGCGCACGAGGTGCGCGCGCGTCCCCTTCCGACGGTGCTGCCCTCGGTCGCCCGGTGCCCACACCGGGCGACCGCACCCCCCCACAGTGGCCAGAGGTCCCCCCCAGCCCTGTCGAGCGGGAGGCGGACAGTATTGCGTCCGCCTCGCCGCCCGGATACTGAGACGCGCGTGCGTGGGGGACACACGCGCGTCTCAGTCAGATACTGATCGCCAGCAAGAATAAGGCCCGCTACATCTGTATAAGTATCAGGACAATTTGATTTTTACCACTGTTTTTTTTTGTATTGAGAATGTTTACATAATTCACTGTCATTCAGATACCTTGTTCAAGTGTTAATTGTTGAAAATAAATTTGAAAGACTTTGTCAATAGGTATTATTATTATTATTATTATTATTATTATTATTATTGATGTTGTTATCATTAAACAGGACTTTTTAGTAAGGTTTTTAGGGTACTTCTTTACTTTCACGGCGCCACTAGATTAGGACAGATAGGATATCGCGGTCATCGCGGGCATTGAATGCACTAAAAAATCGGGTGCGACGCGATGCCCGCGATGCCCGCGATTTCTCATAGGGACCAATGTTAAATTTCTCAATGGACACGATTTTCTGTTCAATGCCTCAATTGACACGATTTTTCCATAGGAAACAATGTTAAATGGCCCACAGAGGCCAATTAGGCACCCTCAAGTGTGAAATGGCCCCCACAATTGTTAACGCCACCCCACGATCAACGTCAACCCGAAGCGTGGCGAGCGCAGCGAGCCCGCGAGGGGCGGCGGTATGCGTCCTCCGACCTTTTCATGCCCTACTATCCACTAGGGCGTGGAGTGAGAATAGAATAGTGTGGCGAGCGCAGCGAGCCACCCAGCCCGAAGCGTGGCGAGCGCAGCGAGCCCCGCGAGGGGACGCGGATACCTGTGAAGCCCGCGAAGGGACGCGTTTACCTGTGAAGGTATCCGCGTCCCCTCGCGGGGCTCGCTGTGCTCGCCACGCTTCGGGCTCGGTGGCTCGCTGCGCTCGCCACACTATTCTATTCTCACTCCACGCCCTAGTGGATAGTAGGGCATGAAAAGGTCGGAGGACGCGTACCGCCGCCGCTCGCCACGCTTCGGGTTGACGTTGATCGTGGGGTGGCGTTAACAATTGTGGGGGCCATTTGGCCTCTGTGGGCCATTTAACATTGTTTCCTATGGAAAAATCGTGTCAATTGAGGCATTGAACAGAAAATCGTGTCCATTGAGAAATTTAACATTGGTCCCTATGGGAAATCGCGGGCATCGCGGGCATCGCGTCGCACCCGATTTTTTAGTGCATTCAATGCCCGCGATGACCGCGATTTCTAGTGGCGCCGTGAAAGTAAAGAAGTACCGTTTTTAGTTTAAAAGATATTGATCTCATGCCAATTGTTAAAATGTAGGCATGACCCTCCAAATATGACTTGTTTGCTCAACATGATTTTTACACAAAGACAACATGTTCAGACTGTATTAAAGCAGTAATAAAACACATTCTGCTTACATTATTTCTAAAAATAGTATATTTTTCTATCTAGAAACACATGTAGCGTTCAACTTAATTAAAATTTACAATGAAGAAAGTTTTAGCCTAAATGCAATTTCTCTTTACTAGTGTTTAAATGTCCGGAAGGCAACATAATCAGTTTGATGACGAGGCAACAAATTCCACAGTTAGTGTTACTACAAGCTATTATTGCTCTTTATGGCTCTAGGCTCAGAAACATATGGACAAGTTACAGATTTCAATTAACCTTATTATCTGGTCCTCCTTATCTGTTACTTACTTGACTACTAATGCTGGCACAATAAATCTATTTTTTTCTGTAGTCTGAAAGAAATTTAAGAAAAGAAAATAAGAAATAGGCTGAGCCCAATAATGTTTACTAGGCTAGTAAGAATAATAGTCACCTGAAGACTGGGTCATTATTGTACAAATATTAATCCTTAATCAGAGAGGCATGCAGAGTGGTAATAGCAGTGATTTGTTTTTGGACTACATATCTAAACCTTTGCAACTTTTAGATCTTTGAGGCTATCCAGGGTTGGCTACTTCTTAACTTGTGTCTAAATGGATGTAACTGGGCAGGGCCGTCACTAGGAATTGTCGCGCCCAGGATTGACCTTCAGTCTGGCCCCCCAAGTACCATTACACCCCCCCCGAGTACCATTACTTACATAGCTGAGGCGGCGTGGGATTGCCCATGTTCCTGCATGCCTCCACTCTCAACCTGCATCTCCTCGTGAGCGCACACTGCACAGTGCAGCCTGCAGAGCACTGATCCCCTCTGTGTCCTAGGCTCGTAGCTCTTCAGGTTTCACTGTGTTTTGTGCATGCCTGGCTGGGGGGCCTCCAGGTAGGGGAGGCGGTTTGCGGCCACGGGGGGCACCGTGCTGCTGACACTGGGGACAGCTGCCCGTGCCCCTCCAGAGGCCGGGGCCAGTGTTCCCTCTAAGCTGTGCGCGTGTGCGCGCGCACACAACTCGCCAAGCCCGCGCACAGACATTACAACTGAGCGCACAAAGGTTAAAATCTTGTTTAGTGTGCCACGAGGTTGAAAATCACTGCTATAGCCTATATGTGTGGTGTGTGAAGTCTGTAAACATTCAAATTGCTTTATTAACTCAACAGAACTCAAAACCTAGCCTTTATACATTATGTGACGCACAAAAATTTAAATTTCCTTCCAAAGTTGCACAGCCAATATCTTTTGCCGCACACAGCCTTCGTAAAATTAGAGGGAACATTGGCCGGGGCCTAGGACAGCTGTACCCATAGCACCCCCTGTTAACGGCCCTGTAACTGGTTAGCAAGGTTGCATTCTTAATTAGCTTAACCATTCCCTGGGTGGGTTGTGGGTGTGTATACTGCATTTCAAGCTAATCAGAAGTATGTTCACTCTATGCAAAGATGCAACAATTTCAGACAGCTATTTGTAGCTAGGATGTGGCTGGTGTAGATATGAAATGATAGAGATGATGGCTGATCAATCAAGCAGATTGTGGGGAGGGGAGGGTAGGATTAGAAAAAGGAGGAGGATTGGGTGGAAAATGAGGAGGAGGTATATGTATAAATGTGCAGTCTGTACTCTGATGTATCGTAAAAAGCCAGTGCTTTATTGATATTCAAAATATAGGAAAAAGGATGTGTGAGCATGGGGGGTGGGGGAGATGGACAGGGGTTCCAAGGTGTGAGCCCAAATCCTGGATGAGATGGGGTGTGGATAAGTCCTTAAGACGGTGTGCTTCAGATCCCAGCCGGGCAGGTGAGATGTTCAGTCCCGTATGGGGAATGTTATGAGAGAAGGGTACAGGAAAACATTCCCCGTACGGGACTGAACATCTCACCTGCCCGGCTGGGCACCGAAGCATGCCACATCACACCAAAAGGAACAGGGTAAGAGGCAAGGTGCGGGGCGCCGCAACCTGCACAAACTGTTCCCATTTCTAGACATTTACTGCACACACTATTTATACCAATTTGCAGGATCCCATACCCAGCTGCACACCTGTGTAAGAGACATAAGTCCCACACAAGGATTTATGGTACAAAGGGGATCTGTTGACACCCTAATCCCTGCAAGGGCTCCTCACAGGTACAGCATGGTTCAACCTGGTGATAACACCCAGGACTGACTTACAAGCATAGATTAGGACCCCCCACTTCCACAAAGTCCCCAAGTGGAAGGCTGGGAGGCACTATTTTCTAAGGACTTATCCCCACCCCATCTTGCCCAGGATTCTGGCTCACAATTTGGAACCCCCGTCCATCTTACCCCCCCCCCCCCCACACACACACACACACACACACATCCTTTTTTCCTATATTTTGAATATCAATAAAGCAATGGCTTTTGACGATACATCGGAGTACAGACTGTGCATTTATACATATCCCTCCTCCTCATTTTCCAACCAATTCGCAACATTTGCAAGCAAGTGTCTTCACTGCAGAACATTGCATCCCTTGTGTGTGGGATTGTCTTATAGGTAAATTCAACTTTGTCACAGGCATACGTGCAGACTATCTCTCTCTGCTGTAACATCCACATGCTTTTGAACTCTATTGGGTACATTTGCAAGCAAGTGTCTTCACTGCAGAACATTGCATCCCTTGTGTGTGGGATTGTCTTATAGGTAAATTCAACCAAATATCTGATCTGTGTAAATAACAACAGTACCTTGCCTGTGTGTAGTGAGGCATGTATTTTTTATTCTAAAAGAGATATAGTATCCTGGAATGCCAGAACTGTTTTTGTAAGCCACTTTTATTGCTCTGTATAGCAGGGGGTGGGGACTGAGGGTGTAGATTCTTCCAATTATTGGAAATTGGGAAGAAGGCATTGTTAGAGTATATTAGTTCTCATTGCATACGGCTGTGGCCATAGTTTAGCTGTGGCCCTGTATTGAAGTGGACCATTTTAAAGTGGGAAAACAGAGTCATAACTACAAGCGTTATACCTGCGTTACACCGAAGGAAAACTGAAGGCAAACTACTACAAATCAACAAAAACACACATGGACTGCATTGATACCTCAAGAGTATGTAATTCATCTCCAATATGCTCTCTTTATTTCTGTGTTATGCAAACTCTTGTATGATTTGAAAAGTTCTGATTTAATGAATTGTTTGTAATTGTTATTACTTGTTTGGTGAAGTTGTTCAGTGAAGCATAGTTTAGTGTTGCATTCTGCCTGATGTCTACTCAAACACAGTGCAAATTATCTCCTTTGACCATTTGGCCATTAGTGTTCAGGTGTAGCCTGACCTGAACAGACTCACTATATTCTTAGAATTAGTGACCTGCAGCTTTTCTGAACAGTAAAAAATAAAAACAGACATTGAACAACATCATCAAACAGGTAATTTCAACTTTAGATTTCAATTTTGTACTGTATGAACATGGCTAGGAATAACAGATGCACAGGCAAAATGTTTAAAACTATGTGTGCAAATGCTAGAAGCCTAGGAGACAAAATTCCTGATCTAATAGCAATAATGACAAGGGATGACCTAGACATTGTGGCTATCACAGAGACATGGTGGAATGAGAACCATGGCTGGGACGTAGCTATACCAGGATACAATTTATTTAGGAAGGACAGAATGGGAAGAATCGGAGGAGGGGTAGCAATGTATGTAAAGAAAAACATAAATGCTACTTTAATACAAAATATTGAAGAAAAAACTGAGGCCCTTTGGGTGACCATAGAAATGGGGGAGAAGGACATTATTCGTACTGGGGTCATCTATAGGCCACCAGGCCAGGGGCAGGGGCAGGATTTGGACAGGAGCCTATTGCTTGATGTCACTAAAATGGCTTTAAAGGGAGAAGTCATAATCATGGGAGACTTTAATCTACCTGATGTGAATTGGGAGGAGTCTTTTGCAAGATCATCTAAAAGTGGCAAATTTCTAAATTCCCTACAGGGAGCCTCTCTCAAGCAATTGGTGAGGGAGCCTACTCGCAAAGACTCAATATTAGATTTAATACTCACAAATGGTGACAGGATATCAGACATATATGTGGGTGAGAACCTGGGATCCAGTGATCATCAAGCAGTATGGTTTAGTATCAAGTCAGGGTCCAACTCCAGTCACACAAAAACTAAGGTGTTGGATTTTAGGAAGGCTGACTTTGCAAAAATGGGGAGATGTTTAAGCGACTCATTAGCGGATTGGACGAACTTGAAAGGAGTGCAGGAGAGGTGGAGAAAATTAAAAAGTGCAATACTAAAGGCAACGGACCTTTGTATCAAAAGGGTTAAGAAAAGTACCAGGAAAAGGAAGCCAGTGTGGTTTACAAAAGAGGTATCAACTAGTGTAAAAGCAAAAAAGATGGCCTTTAGGACATACAAGCAGACTCAAAATAATAATGACAAAGAAGTGTATCTTGCCAGACGCAAAGAGGCTAAGAAAGTGATCAGGCGTGCCAAGGCACAAGCTGAGGAGAAAATGGCTCAGTCGGTAGATAAAGGAAACAAAACTTTTTTTAAGTATATAAATGAAAGGAGAAAATCAAATGGAGGAATAATAAGACTGCGGACAGACACTGAGAATTTGGTGGAGGGAGACAAGGCAATTGCAGATCAGCTAAATAATTACTTTTGCTCTGTATTCACTATAGAAGGAGAAGGGAAGGGACCACAGTTAAGTTGCAAGGACATTTATAAAAATAAGGTAGATGGAGGTACATTTACTAGGGAGAAAGTCCTAACAGAACTTTCAAGACTGAAAGTGGATAAATCAATGGGGCCAGACGGAGTGCATCCAAGGATACTAAAAGAACTAAAAGATGTGTTGGTAGCGCCATTAACAGATTTATTCAACCAGTCACTAGATACAGGTGCAGTTCCAGAGGACTGGAGAAAAGCAAATGTAGTTCCACTGCACAAAAGCGGAAGCAAAGAAGAAGCAAGTAACTACAGACCAGTGAGCCTTACATCAGTAGTAGGGAAAATAATGGAAACACTATTAAAAGAAAGAATAGTGGAATATCTTAAATTAAACAACTTACAGGATCCAAAACAGCATGGTTTTACTGCAGGGAGATCATGCCAAACAAGTCTCATTGACTTTTTTGACTCCGTGACCAAAATACTAGATGAAGGGGGGGCTGTAGATGTGGCATATCTAGACTTTAGTAAGGCATTTGACACTGTCCCACATCGCAGGCTGCTAAATAAACTTGAAAGTGTGGGATTGGATTATAAAACAATTAAATGGATAAGAACCTGGTTGCAGGATAGGAAACAGACAGTTGTCGTAAATGGAGTGCATTCTATGGAGGGACATGTTACCAGTGGAGTACCCCAGGGATCTGTACTTGGACCAGTGCTCTTTAATATCTTTGTCAGTGACATTGCAAATGGTATTGAAGGGAAAGTATGCCTTTTTGCAGATGATACAAAGATATGCAACAGAGTAGACACACCAGGAGGGGTAAATCAAATGACTGATGATCTAAGTAAACTTGAGAATTGGTCAAGAGAATGGCAACTACAGTTTAATGCTAAAAAATGCAAAATTATGCACTTGGGACTCAAAAACCCAAAGGCTCAATATAGTATCAAGGGTACTATAATGGAAACTACTGAGGAGGAAAGAGATCTAGGAGTCACTATTTCAAGTGACTTAAAGGCAGGGAGGCAATGTAACAAAGCAATGAGGAAGGCTAGTCAGATGCTTGGTTGCATAGGGAGAGGAATCAGTAGCAGAAAAAAAGACGTAATAATGCCACTTTATAGGTCATTGGTACGACCTCATCTGGAATACTGTGTCCAGTTCTGGAGGCCATATCTTCAGAAGGATATAAATACATTGGAGAGTGTACAAAGAAGGGCAACTAAAATGGTTCATGGCCTACATCACAAAACTTACCTGGATAGACTAAAAGATCTTAACATGTATAGTTTGGAGCAGAGAAGGGAAAGGGGGGACATGATAGAAATCTTCAAATATATCAAGGGTTTTAACATAGTACAGGTGGGAAATTTTCTTCAAAGGAAAACAAGTAATAAAACACGAGGACATGCACTGAAACTGGAGGGAGGTAGGTTCAGGGGAAATGTTAGAAAGAATTACTTCACAGAAAGGGTAGTGGATAAGTGGAATAGCCTCCCATCAGAGGTGGTAGAGGCTAAGACAGTAGAACAATTTAAGCATGCTTGGGATAGGCATATGAATATCCTTACAAAGAAATAAGGATTAAAAAGGGTTGAGTTTACCTGAAGGGTAAAAAAGGGGCAGACTAGATGGGCCAAATGGTTCTTATCTGCCGTCAAATTCTATGTTTCTATGTTTCTATGTTTCTAATTCTCCTCCTTTTTCTAATCCTACCCCACACTCCCCTCTCTACATCCCTGCAAAACACCTACCCTGAGTACGCTATCCACACCAACGTATAATAAGACATCAAGGAATCAGAAGTCCCAGAGGTTAATGAAACCGACCACTTTAAGCATACATCATAAAGTTTACTGTTTCTTTATCCAATTTACATATCTGTTTATCTGCTTGGTCTAACTTGGGCTTTTCATGACCATAAGTTTAAGCTGCCCCTCGGATTTCTTGAGAAGTATCCTCTTTCCACTGATGATATGGTTATGCAATGCCACAACTAGTCTAATCACTTCTGCTGCCTCTCTTATGCATGGCACAGATAAGAGATACATTTGAATGTCACTGATGGGTCCTCCTGAAGCTAAGACTTTCATCAGCATGGATAATCATTGCAGTAGATAAGTGTGAATGTTTGACTTCTCAGAAAATGTACAGGCTAATCTTCCAACAAAAGTTAGTTTAAATAAAACAATATTAAATATTGGAAAGAAGTCAGGGAAGATAGAAAAACAGGATCATTGTGTAAAGATCTAAGGTCAGGACTATGGGAGCTCAATCATAGTCATTGTGTATGGATCATACAGTTTGGAAAATATATATCTAGATATGAATAGCATAGGTTGCTTACTTTATTATTCAGATTGTATGCTGTAGGTTTCAAAATATCTTGCTAACATGTCTGGATGAGGAACCCAGTCTTAATTCCTTGAAGGTCCACATTTTTCTTCCAAAGAAAGCTACTGTAGCTTGTTTACCAGACGTCTGGAATTTTGTTCAATGGTTATTGCATATACAACCTCCATTTTTTGCCTCATGCTGGTCTTATATTATAATTCCATCCTTTGAACATAATAGTTCTATGTTCAAAATGGGAATGTTTCTTCCTTGGATGCTTTTGTCCTGTCATCTTCTAGTTTATTGTCTTTTTCCTTTCAATCCTCTCCATTAGGGGGCAGTACGGATGGTGCAATGGTTAGCATTACTGTCTCACAGCACTGAGGTCATGGGTTACATCCCCACCATGGCCCTAATTGTGTGGAATTTGTATATTCTCCCCATACTTGCATGGGTTTCCTCCGGGTACTCCGTTTTCCTCCCCTAATCCAAAAATATACTGCTAGGCTAATTGGCACCCAACAAATTAACCCTAGTATGTCTGTGTGTGCATGTACATGTGGTAGGGAATATAGATTGTAAACTCCACTGGGGCAGGGACTGATGTGATTGTTCAACTATACTCTGTAAAGCGCTGCTGTATATGTGTGAGCTATATAAGAAGCTGTTAACAAATAAATAAATATTTAGGGATTTGTTAACTTAATTGAAGTGCTTCTGACAGGTATTTTGTTATAAGGGAACCTCACTCATATTTAAAGTTTATGCATTCCACTGTACAGAATACTGTACACTCAACATATATTCAGTGTCCCTCAATGGGCACAAAGAAAAGGATAAATCATACAATTGTGCTGGGAAATATATTTGTCTTGAAAAAGTTCCCAGCCAATTACGGGAACGAAACGCGTTGACGTCATCCACACACCTGAGACGGTGATCCAGTCAGCAATACCTCAACCTGCTTCTCAGTGAAAGCGTAAGCCATTTCCATCGCTACCGGCAATCAGCCGCCTCACGCTTCACGCTGCCTGGGCTCACTGCAGCACGAACTCTCACTCCGGCTCACCGTTGGCTGTGCACCTACCACCCAGCTGAAGTGCAGCTCTTCCCCCCCCCCCGAGCTTCCGGCCATCAGCTGCTTGCACAATAGCCATTCCCCACGTTACATCAAGGGGACCTGGGTCCGCTGCAAAGTGGAACACTTCGCTCATTAAGTCACTCCTTGTACCGCTGCGGTCAGAACGGTGGTTCCCACCTGACCACGAGCAGGTCTTACCGGCGGGCTGCCGAGAGGAGTGGCAACTACATCTCGAAGGAATCTTATCCCTTAAAACAACTGGGACCACTTGCAGGAGACCCTTGCAAACTTGCGCAAAGAGAGCGCTTTCATCCCGGGTGAGCATAATTTAAATCTGTGACTGCATATCTCCTACTGTGATCTAACCTACCGGCCAGTCCATATACAATATTACTCTGTATAAACCGGACTTTATTTTTTCTCCCCATTTGATACTGCAAACTACCACCATCTGCAGAATCTTTTGCACATCATTGTCGAAACAAAGGGTATTGCTGATAATTTGCAAAAAGCTATTCTAGCTAATTAATTGGGATCCCAACTCTCGCTATATTTTATATTGTTTTTATATATTGTATGTATTTGTATGTATATTTTGTATTGATTCCAGATAAAGATTTCTAAAATAGTAACAGTGTGTCCGGAACTCATCTTTATTCAGCCAATCAGTGTGATACTATTGTTCAATTATTTTTAATCAGCAGCGCAATCCACTCCACCCCCCCCCCAACATTCCCACGACGGCCCTAATTGTGTGGAATGTGTATATTCTCCCCATACTTGCATGGGTTTCCTCCGGGTACTCCGTTTTCCTCCCCTAATCCAAAAATATACTGCTAGGCTAATTGGCACCCAACAAATTAACCCTAGTATGTCTGTGTGTGCATGTGCATGTGGTAGGGAATATAGATTGTAAACTCCACTGGGGCAGGGACTGATGTGATTGTTCAACTATACTCTGTAAAGCGCTGCTGTATATGTGTGAGCTATATAAGAAGCTGTTAACAAATAAATAAATATTTAGGGATTTGTTAACTTAATTGAAGTGCTTCTGACAGGTATTTTGTTATAAGGGAACCTCACTCATATTTAAAGTTTATGCATTCCACTGTACAGAATACTGTATACTCAACATATATTCAGTGTCCCTCAATGGGCACAAAGAAAAGGATAAATCATACAATTGTGCTGGGAAATATATTTGTCTTGAAAAGGTTCCCAGCCAATTACGGGAACGAAACGCGTTGACGTCATCCACACACCTGAGACGGTGATCCAGTCAGCAATACCTCAACCTGCTTCTCAGTGAAAGCGTAAGCCATTTCCATCGCTACCGGCAATCAGCCGCCTCACGCTTCACGCTGCCCGGGCTCACTGCAGCACGAACTCTCACTCCGGCTCACCGTTGGCTGTGCACCTACCACCCAGCTGAAGTGCAGCTCTTTCCCCCCCCCGAGCTGCCGGCCATCAGCTGCTTGCACAATAGCCATTCCCCACGTTACATCAAGGGGACCTGGGTCCGCTGCAAAGTGGAACACTTCGCTCATTAAGTCACTCCTTGTACCGCCGCGGTCAGAACGGTGGTTCCCACCTGACCACGAGCAGGTCTTACCGGCGGGCTGCCGAGAGGAGTGGCAACTACATCTCGAAGGAATCTTATCCCTTAAAACAACTGGGACCACTTGCAGGAGACCCTTGCAAACTTGCGCAAAGAGAGCGCTTTCATCCCGGGTGAGCATAATTTAAATCTGTGACTGCATATTTCCTTCTGTGATCTAACCTACCGGCCAGTCCATATACAATATTACTCTGTATAAACCGGACTTCATTTTTTCTCCCCATTCGATACTGCAAACTACCACCATCTGCAGAATCTTTTGCACATCATTGTCGAAACAAAGGGTATTGCTGATAATTTGCAAAAAGCTATTCTAGCTAATTAATTGGGATCCCAACTCTCGCTATATTTTATATTGTTTTTATATATTGTATGTATTTGTATGTATATTTTTTATTGATTCCAGATAAAGATTTCTAAAATAGTAACAGTGTGTCCGGAACTCATCTTTATTCAGCCAATCAGTGTGATACTATTGTTCAATTATTTTTAATCAGCAGCGCAATCCACTCCACCCCCCCCCCAACATTCCCACGACGGCCCTAATTGTGTGGAATGTGTATATTCTCCCCATACTTGCATGGGTTTCCTCCGGGTACTCCGTTTTCCTCCCCTAATCCAAAAATATACTGCTAGGCTAATTGGCACCCAACAAATTAACCCTAGTATGTCTGTGTGTGCATGTGCATGTGGTAGGGAATATAGATTGTAAACTCCACTGGGGCAGGGACTGATGTGATTGTTCAACTATACTCTGTAAAGCGCTGCTGTATATGTGTGAGCTATATAAGAAGCTGTTAACAAATAAATAAATATTTAGGGATTTGTTAACTTAATTGAAGTGCTTCTGACAGGTATTTTGTTATAAGGGAACCTCACTCATATTTAAAGTTTATGCATTCCACTGTACGGAATACTGTATACTCAACATATATTCAGTGTCCCTCAATGGGCACAAAGAAAAGGATAAATCATACAATTGTGCTGGGAAATATATTTGTTTATTGTAGAGTCTATAATAAAATAAATTAATTTTAAGAAAATAAAAATAAATGCACAATATATTAGATAATAAGATATTTACTACGATAATGAGATATCTACTAAGGATGCTATGCAATCTAGTACTAAAAGCATGGAGTTCATCGCACCATGTATGGACACCTTTAATAAATAATTAATAGGGGTTCTTTTTTGTTTATGAAAGTTACCAAACTGCTTAAACAATAACCACAATAAATGCAGAAGGCTACATACATGCAACATTCTTTGAACTTTGCTGACTAGTTTATTGACATTCTGTTCAATGTGATTGGACTGTGCTGGAATTAAAGAATTAAACTGCAACAATTCTTAAATAACTCACGACTTCCACTCAATCTAAACTAACTGTACACTTAGTGGATTCAGTACTAAATCCCATCGAAATATCGATGCCGGAATCCCGACCACCGAAATCCCGACAAGGGGGGGCCTTTGAACGCCTCCCTTGTGGGCCAGGTGCCTCGTTACGCCCGGCACACTATTTTGTTCTCCCTCTATGGGTGTTGTGGACACCCATAGAGGGAGAAATTCTCGGGATTTTGGCGGTCGGGATTCCGGCATCTGTATTTCGACCGCCGGGTTTCGGACCGCCGGGATTTTAACTCCATCCGCACTTTGTAAACACTCTTTGTAAAATGTGTTTTTTTAAATTAACCCAATGTTACCTCAGGGAGATTTTGGAGGTCATGTCAAGGTGGAAGGTGGGCATGTGGTACTGCAAATTGCATCAGAG
Source organism: Crinia signifera (assembly GCF_055691185.1). Taxonomy (NCBI): domain Eukaryota; kingdom Metazoa; phylum Chordata; class Amphibia; order Anura; family Myobatrachidae; genus Crinia; species Crinia signifera. The sequence continues at coordinate 78,290,948 of NC_139223.1, read as the reverse complement.
AAGCCTCACCCTCTATTATAAATGACAGCATTTGCAATATTGTGTTGTGGGTTTTCATATTGACATGGTTCATCAAATTTCTTGTAATTAACCAGATTGCCAATTAAACTTTTGGTGTGGGAAATCTCCCAATACGTAAGTAAACATTCCAGGAGGGAAAAGAAGTAGAATTAGTAAATATTGAGGACAATGAAGTGGGGCAGATATCCAATGAACCTTGAAATGGTACATAGCTTTGGAAAATTAGCGAGTGTGAGTAAGTGTTGCCTTTTCTGTTATCAGAATCAGCTTTATTGGCCAGGTATACTTGCGTATACTAGGAATATGATTTGGATTGCTGATGAGGGACACCGGCATGGGGAACATATATTTACTGAGCTGTACGGCACCCAGGCAGCCATTCAGCGCCGCCACTTGGTGATTGCACAGCCAGATAGGTAGCAGGTAAAAACAAGACAGGGGAGACACGGGGTACATGTTCTGGCTAGTGGCACAGATCCTAGGCAGCCATTCAGTGGCGCCATTTTAACATTGCTACTCATAGGCAGCAGTGGGGGGTTCAACAGTCATCTCCCTTCAGCACCCATAGGAGTCAGCTTGGATGGATCGAGAGGCTGTCCTGTTGAGGGGCTTAGGGGAGGGGGGGCAGCGTACCAGAGGCCTGGCTAGATGGAGAGCCAGCGTGGGTGGTGGTGATAGCAGGGGGGGGGGGAGATCAGTGAGGCCTGGGGTAGAGTTGGGCCCTCTCTGGGCCGATAGATAGGCAGTACCTGCTACAGATAGATGTAATGGTACGATTCAATGTTTATTGAGTGACTGCTTGTACTAAAAGCATTACCTATTTTTCAGAATGAATATCTAGTTTGTATTATGTAAACTGTGTAAGTAAATTACAGCAACCGAAGCACATCAATGTCTTGGTGTTTGTGTGGCAAATGTTCTTACTATTAGTCCTAAAGCTTGTCCCTGCTGAGCTGACCGGTGCAATCTGTCATTTTACAGTCAGAGAAAAGGCTTATCAAATGGATTAATATTAACATATTCACAACCTGGATATAGCCCATATACAGTGGTTAATACTTTTAAAAAGATTATTAGCTTTTGTTTTATTTTTAGGGGTAAAAGTTAAGAACAAACTGGCAAAATATATTATCCACTGACAATGCACCGTATAATATTTGGATTTTTTAATGATGAAACCAAAAGGCTATATACAGCATCGTAAACTGAAAAAGTACCATTAAAATAAGTCGATTTTAAGAATGTCATATATAAAGACTAGACATAACTGCACTGTCTACTCTTTTAAGGTTATTTTTGCTGGCATTGCCGTTTAGTAACTTCATGTCATTATAATGAAAATACTTATAAGTTACCTGATACATAGACCCTTAGTAAGAGGACACGTAATCAAATGAATGTATCTATTAGACATTTGAGCCATCACAGTAAAATATACAGTAACTGGGTCTTGCAAGAGTACTGGCATTTTAATATTTGGGCACAAACAGAAATGTCTGATTTTCACATATATTTGAATTAATGAAGGCCCACTTCAGCATCAGCATAATCGTACAGCTAGTTTATGCCTTGCTTCAGTGATCATATCTCCAAGATAACATAACTCTGCAGAAAATCCACCTTTTATTTATATATTTGTTGGTATTGGATTTGATAATCTTTATTTATTTGTATATACGAGATGTCTCAGATGTTCAAATGCAGCAAATTACATTTTGTAATCTTTAAAATCTGCAACATCAGCAAGCATATTGAAATAAATTATTGCAAGTAAGGTACAACAGCATATTTTGGGAAAAGCTGAAGTATACATATGACAGAAGAAGAATCTTCATAAATAATTAGTCTGCATATGTTTGTTTTTTATTTTCAAAAATTTGAATTTCTACACCTCTGGCTTTTATTTTCTTGATATGATGCTTCAAAATGATTTTGTGTTACACATTTCTAGCCCAAGGTCACGTGTCTGAAGTTGCTTTATTTACCATTCCTGGCTAGACAGATGACCACAGGTCAGGAAAGTAAATGAAATAATTTTGACATTCTTTATAAATTATTTACTTTTATACGAGACACTGTTATGAATATTTTTTTTTTTTTTTTAAAAACAGATGATATAGAAAAAAATAAATGATATGTTGGGGCACAATTATAATACTCAAAGTATTTTCTCTGTATAAACATGATGAATAATAGAAATATATATATCAGTACATTTTGCTATATATTTGGACTGCACCAGTGATTGAAGATTATGCGCATCTTAAAACTATACTGTTAGTTCACTACTTCTCCGATCTTGTTTCTCCCCATTTACCACTTATGGGGGAGGCAGGAAATCTTAAAAAAAAAAAAAAAGTGCAAGATTTTCCAATTCAATTAGAGGACTGAAAATGAAATTAAATGAGATATATAGAAAGCAGTCCCTGAGCTACCATTAGGCAGCTTTAGGCACCGGCCTATGTGCGGTAGTATTTAAAGGGCGGCACTGATTGGAAAAAAAAAGAAACAAAGCTATGAAATGTGTGCACTGCACAGAGAGGGATGTGAGGCACCCACTCCTTACTCACTTTGTATTGTATCTAGCAGGTGCCTGATCCCACCTCCCACAACTTTGCAGAAGAACGGCTCCTTCGGCGGAAAGCGAGAGGAGCGGAGGAGAGGAATGCGCTATCGGCGGTGCTGGGGGTGATTCTGGGTGCTATTGTTGGGAAGTTTATAGACAGTAGAGGGGCCTAGGGCCCGGCAGCCGAACCCTACAAAATCCAGACCTGGTGTTCCGGATTCCGGTAGGGCATTGCGGGTGCAGCGTATGTCACGTGATGCTGCCGACCCGCTCCTCACTCGCAGAGCTACCTGTGCCACACAGAAATATCAGAGCAGCAGGGAGGGACCACAGGCAACACAACAGCCAGGTCAGCCCCAGCACATCAGCCAGCAAACAGCGGCCAGCACTCCACACCAAACACTGCAAGCCAGCATCAGGTCAGCCTTTTTTGTGTGTTTTTTTTAGTAGGGGTGTAAAAATTAGGGATTAGAATGCCTGTTGCTGTAAAAAATTGCGAATTTTTGCACACAATTTTATGCTGGGTATGCTAATGAAGGTAAAAGTAAGAGGGTGCTGTGAGGAGGGGGTACAAAGAGGAGGGTAAGGGTGAGGGGTCCTGTAAGGGGTGTTAGGGGATACCAAAAGGAATGTAAGGCTTAAGGGGGTACTGTGAGGAGGGTAAGGATTGAGGGGGTACTGTGCGGAGGGTAAAGTTTGAGAGGGTACTGTGAGAAGGGTAATAGTAATGGAGTGATGTTAGGAAGGTTAGAGTAAGGGGGTGCTGGGAGGATGGTAATGGCGAGTGTTGTGAGGAGGGTAATGGTGACTGGGTGTTATGAAAGGGGTTAATGTGAGAGGTGTATTATTGATAATAGGATTCAGCAGATATGGTGGTGTAAACAATTTGGAAAGGCTACTATGGGCATTATTTGTATACGTGGCACTGCTGCTGTGGGTATTATGTGTAAGGAGCACTACTATGTAGTGCAATGTGATATGTATCACTACTATGAGGGGGGGTTGCAGAAGATTTGCCTAGGGTGCTGAGAAACCTTGCACCGGTCCTGATAGAAGCACCCCATTGTTTTCTCGCACCCCCAGAGACAGACAGATTTTTACAATACAGTATTTTTTTATTTTTATGAAAAGCTACTGGGACTTGCCTTAGCACTCTTGCAGCACCTCTCCAGTGGAAGTTTTCAGTGAGTTTAATTAGCCTGTAATTACTCACCTTCCGAAGCAGTGTCTTCTGCAACAGCAGTGAGTAGTTAGTGTTGTCTGAATGTATGTGTGTGTACTGTATGTGTGCATGAGTATGTGTGATTTTGTTTGTGAATCCCAATGTGCAAGTGATATCACACCCCTGTGCTTTCTTATTCCCCTGGGGCGGTCCATTGGGGGGAACTACATCTCCCAGCATCCAATAAGCAGACCAGCAAGCACCTCCCTAGTGGGAAGATGGAAGATGTTTTCATTGTTATTCATGCACTGCAGGGTTTTTAGCACTGAAAAAACCCCTGAGAAAATATTTCATTGTTATTCATGCACTGCAGGGTTTTAAGCACTGAAAACCCTGTGAAAATATCTTTAAAATTGGACGCTGTGGGTAAAGGGGAGTACACATACCCATTATAATGCAATATTGGTGCCAATAATACTCACCCAATTGAATATCCCCTTTAAGCCTGATTTCTGAATGAAACAAACCCCTTAAACACTCATTAAAGGGGTTAAGGCATCCATTCTGTGTATAGCAAACAGCCGCAAGGTCAACATGACACTGTTTGTGAAAGCATCACTCCCGCCACCATCTGTATATTGCATTAATGGTGTGGTCCTCATTGCCGACAATAGGGACCTAACAAAGATACCCAGCGAAACTCGTTTTTTTTTATTTTATGTATTATTATTTCATTTATGAGGTCTCCGCCTCTTTAGTGCTGGTTGACTTTCTGGATTCCTAATAATTCCATGCCTGCTGGTTTATTTTCATGTACTGATAGGGAAAGACTATGAGTATTTAGGCCCCGTTTGATAATATATGTGTTCTGAAAGTCGGGTCTTGATTTTCCATTTAGTTTGGCCGACATATTGTTTGCCACATGGGCATTTGATCAAATAGAAACAGGAGCTCTTTCTGGCTCAAATGCTGCATTATTGGTATAGTGAGATATAAATGTCCTAATGGTTTCCTGGAGTTTATCTTTCTGTAGGTGCAGGCCATTGAGTCAGCAATTGACTGGTTAGTATTGCAGAAAACTATTCAATATTAAGGATTTAAATAAGCTGCTCTGGGCGGGACAATAAGCAACCATTGAAGGCAACAGAGAATGGTTGTTATATGGCTGTTTAGTTAACAGCTGCATTGTGTACCAGAAACTAAACATACTGCAATGCTTCAAACATTCACTGAAAACGCACCTGTTCATCAAAGCATACCCTCCTGCATATCCTAGTACCAAGGCCGCTATCCCTACCTACTGCTTTATTTCCTGGCTATTCCTGAAATGCTTACTTCTTGCCTTCAAGCCTCCTTACCTGCACCTCATGTTGCCTGTCTGACTCCCCCTCCCTCATTGGAGCAGGGCCCTCTTCCCTTCTGTTCTTACAGCACTCTTCTCTCGCACAGTACTGTAAGTACATGATTCTGGCTATGTTCCTCAGACACCCTTCAGACAATACAAAGTAGAAGAAAGTGTAACAACAATCGTGCGCGATTAAAAACAATGTGCAGCTAGTGTTAACACCTTAGGGTATAACATCGACAGATACCCAAGTAGATAAACAATAGGCAAGAAAAGGTGCTCAGACACAAAAGCGCTCAATGTATAACCTCAGAGAATAATAAAATAAAACAATATCACCATTTCACTTGGTGGGTACTGGATACATTCAATATACAGGATTCGTAATCTGCAATGATAAGCACCTCCTCTCACAATATAAGTGATGTAGGTGGTGACAAAAAAGAAGCAAATAGTGCAAATTATCCTCAGTTTAAAAAGGAATTTAACCACTTCCCGACATATGACGTACATTTACGTCATATGTCGGTTGCGGGGGAATCAAGCCAGCTCACGGAGTGAGCTGGCTTGAAAGAGAGCAGGTAATGGCTGTATATTACAGCCAGGCACCTGCTCTCACGGCCGTTTAACCCTTTAAGCACCGCGGGCAAAGCGCCCGCAGTGCTTAAATAGCTGATCGGAGGGGGGGCGCCCCCCTCCGGCGCCGATCGCGCCCCCCCGCGGCGAGATCGGAGGGTGCCGATCGGTTGCCATGGTAGCCAGGGGTCTAATGTAGACCCCTGTGCTGGCCGTGTCAGCATTCCTATTACATCCTGCCTGAGGCAGGATGTAATAGAAAGTGCTGAAAATCACTATGTTCAGCCATAGAGCTCTATGGCTGAACCTAGTACAGGCGATCGCGCCCCCTAGTGGTCAAGTACACTAGGGGGCCTTGTAGTAAAAGTAAAAAAAATATTAAAAGTTCAAATCACCCCCCTTTCCCCATTTCACAAATAAAAATAAATAAAAAATAAAAAAAATAAACATATTTGGTATCGCCACGTTCCTAAAAGTCCGATCTATTAAAATATAACATTAGTTATCCCGCACGGTTAAAGGCGTTTAACGGAAAATAATTCCCAACGCCAAAACTACGTTTTTTGGTTGCATCGCCTACCCCAAAAAAAATAACTAAAAGAGATCAGAAAGTCGCCCATATCCCATAATGGTATTAATTAAAAAGTACACTTCAGCCCGCAAAAAATGAGCCCTCACCCAGGTCCGTAGGTGGAAAAATAAAAAAGTTATAAGCCGCAGAACATGGCGACGCGACGCAAATTAGAAAAACCGTAAAAGTTGCAATTTTTTTTTTTAGTGGTAAAACATAACGAAAACTATATAAGTTTGGTATCACCAGAATCGTAACGACCCATAGAATAAAGATAACCCATCATTTTAAACGAACTATGAACTCCAAAAAAAGCGTAACCAGCGCAAAATTGTGGAATGGCGTTTTTTTTTTTTTTTTACCCCACATTGAATTATTTCCTGATTCCCCAGAATATTATACGGTATAGTAAATGGTACCATTACAAAGTACAACTTGTCCCGCAAAAAAAAAGCCCTCATGTGTCTATATAGCCGGAAAATTAAAAAAGTTACGCTTATTTGAACGCAAGGAGGAAAAAAAAAAAAATTAACAAAAAAGGCAATGTCGGGAAGGAGTTAATACAGGTCCACACTTACAAATGTAGACAATAAAAACAGCATGGCAAATGGCAAACTGGTACAGTCAAATATGAATTAGGCAGGAGCACTTGCAGGTCCACCAAAACGAAGCCCGGAACTCCAGATGGAATCAGGCTACACCGCGATGACCGTTCTTCCAGTTCTCCTACTTGTGATAAGTCCCAGTAACACTCAACGCATTTTGGAAACACCTTCTTCAGGAGTGTTATCACTCCTGAAGAAGGTGTTTCCGAAACGTATTGGGTTCTCAGTACTTGAGGCAATATCTATTAACTGCAGTGGTACAAGTAAAAAAAATGACTTAATGGTTAGGGGCGTAGGTTAGGGGCGTGGTCATATGACACTAGGGGGAGTGGCAACATGACATAACTTTAGAATAGGATTACATTTCTGTTTGGGCTTGTGCATTGCATCCTGCACACAAAATGTAGGAGTCAGATAAACTACAAACAGGAATATTGCACGCCGAAGGAGCAGGCCAAAATTTACACAGTAATGCCTGTTACGCGTCACACACCCAATACATATGACCCATGCCATAATGCTCATTGCACCGCTGCCGCACAACTGATGCCCATTACTAATATGCCCCCAAAGTGCCAGATATGCCTCCACAGTGCCACACATATGCCCCCAGTGCCAGATATGATATGCCCACACAGTGCCAGATATGCCTCCACAGTGCCACACATAGGCCCCAAGTGCCAGATATCATATGCCCCCACAATGCCAGATATCATATGCCCCCACAATACCAGATTTCATATGCCCCCACATTACCATATATCATATGCCCCCCACAGTGCCAAGTATGCCCCTAGTGCCAGATATGCCCCCACAGTGCCACACATATGCCCCCAATGCCAGATATCATATGCCCCCACAGTGCCAGATATAATATGCTCCCACAGTGCCAGATATCATATGCCCCCACAGTGCTAGGTATGCTCCCAGTGCCAGATATGCCCCCACAGTGCCACACATAAATGTTCCCACAGTTCCATAACAAGCCAGCAGCAGCAGAACTCACCCTCTGCTGCTGCTGTTTGCTTGCTTCTGCTTCTGCTTCCCTTTGGATGGGAGGAGAGCGCATCACGCATCTCTTCTTCCCCGGCTTCACTGTGTCCCTGACTGTGTGACTGGGCTGTAAGCCAATCATATCTCGCAGGCTGGCTCCTGATTGGCTGCCAGCCCGCGAGCTCTGATTGGCTTTCAGCCCAGTCACAGTGACACAGTAAGGGAAAGGAAAGACATGTGATGCGCTCCCCTCCGATAGGAATCAGCTGTGGTGGGGCGGCAGAGGCCACACCTTCCGCCACTTACATATGCACGCTTGCACAGTAAGCACGTGGGTGGCTCTTTACCGGTACGCCGTACCACCCCGTACCGCCATACTTGCACCGCTGATTAACTGCATAGCAATGCATGCAGGCCTTGACATTTGGCTATTTTACCCAGTGAAAGAATGGATACTGCAAAAAGCAGTGGCTTGTGGCTCCGGACAATGAGTTAGAGCATTAACAAAAAAAGTTTATTTGTGAATAAAACTCAAAATTATGGTACATTTGTAATGTTTCATAAATGACCCCCTTTATGTATAGTAATAAAATTCAGTCTGAATTCCAGTTAGATATACTTTTCTTTCTCAATGTAATAAAGTAAGATCAAATGAGTACAATAAATTAAAAGGTTATTGAAATCACTGTATAAAATCAGAACATTAAAGAGAAATTGTCATTCGGAGACAATGTCGAGGGTTAAGCATTGCAGTAAAAAGTAATCTTTGTTCATTATTATACAGTATGCTAAGTCTCATAAGTATAGTTTTGTGATAATTAGAAAAAAAAGTAATACTGTAATAGTAACACTGTAAATTAACATTATATTTATTTTCTCTGTTTTATATAATTAGTAAGAAAGAATAAGGATAATAATAAATTAAACATTTCATTTCTGTTTATTAAGTTTATGTGTGCTTATGTCCCTGTTAAGTTTACTATGTTTTTATTTTGTACTAAAAATCACATATTTTGTGTTTTGTAAAATTTGATAACATGAGGAAATGTAAAATCCACACTGCATTTACAGTACATTCCAATTACACTACAGTACAATACCGTACAGTGCAGTACAGTACATTAAAGTACATTTACAGTACAATTCCAAATTCCAAAAGTTTTTTGTGAGCACCCCTCTGAGGATGTGAAAAAGTAGGTAAAATCTTTATTTAAAGGGAAAAAATTCTCAAAATACCTGAACTTACCTTAGTGTTTTCATTTTTTCAGATACCCTAGATTGAAAGTATTTATTTCAACAATTAGTAGCATTTTATATTTGACATCTGTTAAAAGTACCTAGTGCTTTCCTTATGCACACTTGCAGGTTGCATTTTGTAGAAATTTGCAAACACTCACAATGAGTGTAAATAGTTATTTCTAATTGGATATCGCATTTCTCGAGTATACGCATTTGTGTGAAGTGAGTTTCTTTAAAAAACTTGTGTTTACAGACTCTCACCTAATTGGATTGAGCCTTAAATGTATTACTTAAAATGGCAACATATATTTTTGGGCTGCATCAAAGCTGCATAATAAAGTCCTTACTGTATTTAGACAGATTCCGTTACAAAATGTACCTGTACCTGAAGTATACTTCAGTAGTGTTCTTGAATTGTAAAAGCCTTCAAGCTATGGGATAATGGTGATTTAAAGTGGCAATTTGCTACTTAAGTCTAATGGTTAACTTGCTGAGATCTCATGACTGCCTCCATAATGTAAGGTAATGTGCTTCAAGAAGTGAAATATAGTTTACCACCTGGGGGATGGCCTGGAATATAAAATACATAAACATGTATGGATATTAGTGGGTGTGGGTGTGTCATAGCCACAGCCAGTGGTATCGAAAGAGGGGGGGGGGTACTAATTACCTTGGCCCAGGTCTGAAGGAGGGGCCCAGTGGGGCTCACGTTACATGGCAGCAACTATTCTCAACCTGGCACATGCTTCAGTGTGGCCAGGATGGTGCATAAAGTATTATATTTTTTGTATTTTACTCTAAGAAAACATGGCCATGCCTACTGCTATTAGGCCATGCATCCTGAAAAGTACCTTGGCCCAGCCAGGCTCTCTACTGCCCTGGCCAATGCCTCTGCATGAATCACTGCTGAGTCACTTTGCCCCAAGGTACATAACTGGGATTAGTGTCTGCCCAGTGACTGCAGTCAGAACAAATGATTAGGAGTGGCTAAAAGCTGTGTGGTTACACAACCTGCACACGCCATAATCAGGACTATGAGTATGCAGTAGGACCTGCAACTTTTAATCTCCTGTATAGTCTATATGCCTGTCCTGCTACTTGCTGGTATTTATTTACAATTTATGTGTTGCACACTGTAGCACTGGAATCGTCCATAATAAATGACCAAGCTGGACCTATTGTGGACATTGCCCATCACCTGCTTAATTCTCTGGGACCCCATATACCAACTATCATCACTTGGAGTACTTCATTTTTGCCATACAAATCTTGGACTGGGGAAATTACAGCGGCCCATTGGAAATTCAATTGGAGCACCTCCTCCCACTTATATCAAACGCACTTTAGAGAGGATCCCCACAAGCGAACTAGTCCTCATTGGACCGGGACACCTCCAGCGACTCATTGGGATTACAATTGGACTCCAGTGCCATATTCTACTCCCCACTGTTGTGGTCTACCAGAGCAGGTTATATCATTTGGTCCACTTGTTGTTTTTAAAAGTGATTTTTACTCAGTTTTAATGTATGTTATGTGTTATTAATTAAATATTCATTTTATTACTTAGATTGGTTGACTCATTAAAATATATGAGCGCTGCAACAACCTCTTTTTTCTCTATACAAACCACTCAGGGACATGACTAGTCCCAAGTTGCAGCTGCTCACCTTGAGCAAACCACCTTGACCAGCGCTCTACACAGTTTTCTGTATCTTTTATCCTCCATAATAAAGCCTAAAATTACTGTGCTGCAATACATTTTGCAGTGCAGGCTGCTTCTCCAGACAGTGAAGAAAATATATCACTCCAGTTTATTCAAGTTAAGTGACAGAGCGCCATGTGCTTCAACTCCCAGTTCTCTGCTATTCCTGGTTCTGTGTAGTCACTGTTTGTAGATCACAATTACTTCTTCTCTGTAGAATGTCATGGACTGGTTGAATAGGACTCCTCAGGCTAGGACACGGGTAGGACACATAAAGATATTACCAGAACCAGAACTTACAACTGGTTTATTTTTATTTTCTTTACAGTTTACATTTGTGTTATTTGCATAGGCATTTCTATAATGGGTGCGGTGTGCCAGTGGGCCCAAAAGGAACACACAGAACCCATATAGTATACTTACCCGCTGCGGTGTCTCTGCACAGCAGAAACAAATCACTCAGAAAATGGCCGCTGCTGCCATTTCCAAGTGATTTGCCCATGCGCACTGGAGATGTCTCCAGGAACACAAGACACAAGCACCAAGTTCCTGGAGACATGTACATGCGCAGTAGACTTTGGAAAAATGCAAGAGTCTACTCACCGATAGAGAGGTGGGGCCTGCAGACGTAGGAAGAGTCAATATGGGGGAGAAGGGGTATCAGCGCACGTTATGTGCATTGATACCGCTTCTCCCCCATGTATGAAGGAGCCCGGGGATGCGCCCCTGTCCATAACGGCACTGCTATCTAAATGACAGCAGGCAGAATGTATGAAAGAATAGCATCGCAGACCATTTCAACCACTGCTGCTATTGGCTTTGCCAGCAGCAGGCTGGCGAAGCCCTATCTCAACAGCAGGGACAGCACTGTCCCTGCTGTTGGCTCTGGGCTGTGCTTGAGATCTCACGTGAGTAGCGAGATCCCGCGCATGCCCAGTCCAGCCGGCATGGGGAAGGAGATAGAGCAAGATGTTAATACTGTACATCTTGTCAATGTCCCTTCCTGCTTCACCTCGTTAATGAGGCGAAGCAGAAAGTATTAGAGCAGTGCGCTATGCTATTGGGGAAGTGGCAGCTCGTACCTCATTGGGGGAGGGGGTTTCCTCTGGCAACAGCGGGGGTACCGCGTTTCAGGCACTCCCTCCCCCTATCGCCGCCACCACAGCTGTAGCCGCCACCACTACCTCCTCTCCTTGGTCCCTTGTGCCTGTACTTTGATGACAGTCACCGGGAGTGGCGCATGTGCAGTACAAACATCTGTACTGCGCATGCGGCCAGCTTCTATGGGCTGCTTCAGCAACAGCCCATAGAAGCAATCTTGGTCCCGGCACCTGTATAATACAAATGACAGGCAATAGGTACTGCGCATGTGCAATTGCAGTTTTTGCACAGCAGCCCACAGAAAGGCATCCTGGAGGGAGTCCCAATAGGACTGCTTTTGTGACTGGATGCCTTTCTGCGGGCTGCTGTGCAAAAACGGCAATTGCGCATACGCAGTACCTATATCGGTACTGTGCACGTGCTCGTGCTCATTCCATTGCCAGTCACAGTGAAGCCAGTGCCCATCCACCACAGAGACCCTGCTGCCAGAATCCCTGCACTACCCAGGTACCGGGGGGGGGGGGGGGCGGGGGGGACCTGCCTCACTGTATACAATGAAATGTCATGAAGTGCATTTCTTAATGTGACAATTGGTCTAAAACTTTGTAGCAATATAGATGATGACATTAAGGCTCTGCCATTTTTTCTGGGGACCTGCTTACATGGGGGGGGGGGGCACAGACCTCTTGTTGTCCAGGGCCCCACAGACCTTAATCCGGCCCTGGTATGGGTTGGCATCGTTTGGTCTACAGTATGTTGGTCAACAAGAATTAGGTCGACACCACTAGGTGGACATGGTTCTAGGTGGACATGGTTCTAGGTCGACATGGGTCAAGGTGGACATGGGTCTAGGTCGGCATGGGTCTAGGTCGACAGGTCATTAGGTCAACACAAGCATAAGGTCGACAGTGTCTAGATCGATAGTCAAAAGGTCAGCATGGGGTTTTTCAATGTTTTTTTTTTTACCTGACTGTAGACACAGTCGACATGGACACAGTTTGAAGTGCACCGCATCCCCTTGCATTGCTCACTTCGCTCGCATTGCTTTGGGCACGAAACCTCGCTGCGCTCGGCAAATTAATTAATTCTCCCACCATGCCCTAGTGGATGGTAGGGCACGAAATAGCACCTGTTGGCACATGTCGGCTCAAAAAACAGTGAAACACCCCATGTTGACATTTTCACTGTTGTCCTAGACACTGTCGACCTAATGCTTCTGTCGACCTAATGACCTGTCAATCTAAGCCAATGTCGACCTAGACCCATGTTGACCTAGAACCATGTCGACCTATCCCCATGTCGACCTAATGGTGTTGACCCAATGCTTGTTGACGAACATACTGTAGACAAAATGACCGTATCCCCCCTGGTATACAGAGACACAAACAGCTCTAAATTGTATGATGTTACAGGTTTTGGAGCATTTTCCATTGAATTCAAGTCAAATAATTATAATTTTTCTAAAACTAAAACATAAAGATGGTTTAAGGGCACAAGCCTAAAAACTGGGGTACATACAGCACACAGCGCTACATAAAAACACAGAATATTCTATTGGATTGGGACAAAGCAAGTTTTACAATATAGTCATTCTGGTCGTGGTAACATCTAACATGTTTCCTGAGGTGAAGTACACCATTCAAATGCTAAAATGAAAACATCTGAACTTCAATCCAAGCTTTAATATTGTATAACTTACATGGATAGTAATGGAAAAAGATATTGTTTCTGTTCATTAACCTGGCAAACAACATAACTAATGCTACCTTTACAGTACTAAAAATCCTTGTCATAAAGTCAAACATCAGCTTAAATTACAACTGATTTCGCCCAGACTTATGTCTACGTAGATGCCCATACATTTTCAGTCCATTAAGAGAGAAAACTTTTATGCAATATTCATGACAAGTACAATGGTTCCATAAATTCTAGGTCAGGTAATTGTGGGTTCAGTCTACAAAAAGTATAAATGAAGGTTTTTCTATTTAATATATTGTATGTAAAATAAAAGGTTACACGATTCTAAATTCATTTTCATTCTTACCCCGCAAGTAGCATGTAAGCTGGCATAGGTAGCAACATTCCGTCCTAGCCTCCATATTGCTGACTTCTCAGCTTCTGCCACAAGATGGCATAATAAGGATACAGTGCTCTGCTGCATAATCTTTATCTAGGTCAACAAGATAATTGTTCACTTATAGTGAAAATACATTTACATCTAACCAGTTTTAATTAATATGTCATTATGCAAGCTCCGTCTGCTAATGTCTTCATTTGAACATATTTACTTATTTAATTTTAGGCCATAGACCATAGCATCAAGATTTTCCATCACAATGAATAGTAGATGAACCTAAAACGTATTACATTGTAGACTGTATATATATTACTTAATGTACAGTTTGTGTGTGTATGTGTGTGTATGTATATGTGTGTGTGTCTATGTGGATGTATGTGTGTATAAATACATACATAGATAGATAGATAGATAGATAGATAGATAGATACAGAGAGAGAGAGAGAGAGAGAGAGAGAGAGAGAGAGAGAGCAGTAAATACATCTGAAAGGTTAATGTACATATGTTATACTTCAGGGGGTGAATTTAATATGTGCTTTCAGACTGGGGGTAAGCAAGCCCTAGCTCAAATCTAATTTACAGTGTGAAAGTAAGCAACTGTATTCAGTATATTCAGTATTTGTGTGCTACATGCATAAATAGTGCATGCATATAGAACTCGCATACACACACATACACCTTTAATACAAAATGATTCATTCAGTTGCAATGTACAGCCTTTATTTGTTTTGCGGCTCTTAACACCTTGTCGTTAAACACAAAAGGCGGTACTAACCGTGGGTGCAAAAAATAGAGCAATTGAATATCAACCGAAGATCTGCCATTCTTTTAGGTGGGAGATTGGGTGCGATATAACAATTAAATACCACCCAAAGTTTCTACATGGTGCAATACAGGGGATGCTCTAAACATATCATCACCTTTCAGTTTCTTCTATAGAAGTCACCATCTAGGGATGTAGAGCCATTCACTTCCTCTCTAAATGGTGCATTTAAACATTTTAGACACTGTAGGTAAGTAACAATAACTAGCTTAGATTGCAGCCAAGAATGCTTCTAATAACATTATTAATTTAAGAAATGGCACCTTAGTTCCAGGACTTATTAGTACCAGTACAAATGACTAAGGGTCTATTTTTTGTGACATCTTTCCTGAATATAGACGTTTTTGGGTGATTCACAGAAATATAACATTTTATCTGGTATCTCCAGATTATGCCAGTGATCTGTATTCCCAATAACGTGTTAAAGAGGACCCAAAGCAGGATATAATTACTGACTATATACAGAATATGTATGTATATATGTATATACAGCATGGCACTCAAAGCTCCAGTAGCCACAGTGAGTCAAGAAGAAGTTCTATCAATGCTCAATGAGCTAAAAGGGTTTGTAAGCATATAATGCTAAACAATTTAAAACAGTAACAAGTTTAAATACCTGATCCCCATGTACGTGTAGCATATATGGTCGTGGGGCCAATCACATGCCCGTGACACCTTTCAATAATGTCATTGCACACAGATATGCATTGCCAGAGCCTATGCCAATGTCATGAGTGTTAAAATCCAATTATCTAGCAAAGCATGCAGAATTTATTGATACATAATAGAACATAGTAACCAAACCACAGTAAAGTCCAACAGTCAAATGGGATCACAAAATAAAGCACCAATAATCATTTATTCATTTTTATGTAATACAAGCTTATCATAAAAAAACTCTCAACCAATCAGGTTCTACCTATTTTTTTATATAATGCACATAATAAATAAATATTACATGATTATTATTTGAGCAAACTTTCAACTTGTCCACTTATTCACATATATTTCCCATTTATTGGCAACTCTACATTCAGTCATATAGGGGTTTATTCTAGTTCATTCTTTCTGACAAAATCCTTCTTAGATGGACAAAACCATGTGCACTGCAGGGGGCAGATGTAACATGTGCAGATAGAATTAGATTTGGGTGAGTTATTTTGTTTCTGTGCAGGGAAAATACTGACTGCTTTATTTTACACTGCAATATAGATCTCACTTTGAAGAAAAACCCCACCCAAATCTAATTCTCTCTGCACATGTTACATCTGCCCCACCCGCAGTGCACATGGTTTTGTCCATCTAAGAAGGATTTTTTCAGAAAGAATGAACTAGAATAACCCCCATAGTTACATAGTAGGTGAGGATGAATAAAGACTTGCGTCCATCTGGTTCAACCTATGTTTATAGTACAGTAGCTTATCCCTTGTTGTATAGAATGTTCCTATATTTTAGAGACAGATTATGTTATTTGTACCCGTGGATGTTTTTAACCAATAAATGTTTATCCAACCTTATTTTAAACATATTTATAGTGTCTGCCGACACCACTTCTCCAGGAAGAGAGTTCCAAAGTTTGACTGTTCTGACTGTAAATACATTTTTTCTTCTAGATGAACAAAATCTTTTTTCTGCTAATCTAAATTCGTGCCCTCATGTCCTAGATTCCTGTCTAGCAGAAAAAAGGGTGTTTGACAGTTCCTTATATTGGCCCCTAATGTATTTATACATATTGAGCATGTCCCCCCTTAAACGTCTCTTCTCTAGTGTAAATAGTCCCAGATTGCTTAATCTCTCCTCGTAGCTTAAATTCTCCATTCCCCTAATAAGCTTTGTTGCTCTTCTTTGGATTTTTTCAAATTCTATGATGTCCTTTTTATAGTGTGGGGCCCAGAATTGTACTCCGTATTCGAGGTGCGGTCTAACCAATGATTTGTACAGAGGCATAATTACTTTTGAATCCCTAGTTTCCATGCCCCTTTTAATACATGCTAGAGTTTTGTTGGCCTTTTTTGTTGCTATATTACATTGAGCACTACACCCTAGTTTGTTGTCTATTTGGACTCCTAGATCCTTTTAAAGTACTGAATTACCCAATTCATCCCCACAGGTTATAACTAGCACACTGGTTATGTCTCCCAAGGTGCATGACCTTGCATTTGTCCAGATTGAACCTCATCTTCCACTTTTTTGCCCACTCATCTAGATTGTCAAGATCATTTTGGTGCGTGGTAAGTGACTATATGACTGTATTACCTGCTGGCACAGTAATCATTGCATAACACAGTTATTCTTTGTGTGATTCTTGTCATTTATGTTCTGTACTGTATTCACTGTATTATTTTTTTTTCATATTTTTTTTTCCTTTATTCTGTTCTTTTATTTTGTGTGCTTTCTATGTTACAAAACTTTCTTTCTTCATCCAAAATAAGAGGGCTGGAGACTGCTTACTTTTTCATTAGCATTAATGTTAAATGTTCATACAATTCTTCTATACAGTAATTATAATAAGCATGCATTGTTTTTTTCACAAATACGTTGCCACTGTACTACTGTGTTCCCATACAGGAGTTATTAGAACTCATTAGGCTTAATTCAGATTTGTACACAAACCCCATGGTTTGCACTCAAATGCAATGTTTGTGGGTTTGCACAGCCACAAGACTCGTTCTACTAATGTTAGCTGAAGCATGACTGCTGTGGTGTTTGGGGAGGCAGTGGCAGGTCCAGGGTCTGCATCCTTGGATGCAGACTTCCTGCAACCGGGTGTCCGCATCTGATGGCCAGCTGTGTGAGCTCGAGCTTACGCAGGCTGGCTGGTACCTAAATCCAGTGAAAATCCTGAACATTGGCCATGATGGTGAGCCGAGAAATGATGGTGAGCCGAGACTGTGCTGTCAGGTGCAGCACTGGGATTCTCGCTAATGCAAACAGGCAGAGCCGGATTAACAATGGGCCTGATGGAGCTATAGCTCCAGACCCACTCTCCAAATAGGCCCATTTTGTAGCTGACGGACAGAGCTTTCCAACGAGACTAGCCCCGCGTTGCTAGCCCCCCGGGAACCGGAGATACCGCCAGGCAAACCTGGAACGTTTTCCCCATAGGATAACATGGGACCCGCTAATTCCGACCTCCATCTGGTTCCAACAGCTGCCATTTCCCCCTCCGGCATCACAGAAACTCGAGGTTGATCTCAGTCGAACCCAAATTGCTGGGCCTTCAATCTGATACCTGGTCCATATGGGTTCATTGGTTCTAGATATATTGCAGGTAAAACTATTTTTTTTTTCATTTCTGAAATGTAATTTCATGGCTGTTCATGTTGTTTGAGGACAGATTTCTCTGGAACCAAACGGCCCAGTTTCACGGGACCAAAATCATTCGAAGCCTACATGTAAATGGGTCAATTGGTTCTGAAGATATAGCTGGTTGTTTAAAGGGGGGCGGGGGTGGTTTTCTGTCCCCCTCACACCAGAAAATGCAGGGACTAGGCTGGTGTAAAAGGGGCCAGTCCGAGAATGTCCCTGCATGATCCTGGGACCATATTCCCTGCATTTTCTGGTATGAAAGGGGTATTATTTCAAATAGCCGGGACATGCAGTGCTCTGAATACAGCCGGGCAGCCCCCTGCTCTCTGCCCGGCTGTTAATGGCTGTCATTTCTACCCGGCGGCGACTGTCCCCCAGTTACCGCAAGCATGTATCCCCCCTTGGCAATGAGCATGTAATCCCACATGGCAACAAGCATGGAACCCCTGGCAATGAGCATGGAATCCCTGGCAATGAACATGGAACCCCTGGCAATGAACATGTAGGTATGCAATACTTACGTACCATAATTTTTAATAGGCATTATGGTGTTCGGCATAATATGTAATGGAGATTATGGTGTGAGGCTTAACATGTAATGGGCATTATGGTGTAAATTTTTAATGTGCGCCTTTGGTGCACAATGCCCCTATTTATGAAGCATATTGTGCATTATTGCTCAATCTATTTGGTATAGTGCAGGCATGTCCAAACTATGGCCCTCCAACTGTGAAACTACAAGTCCCATCATGCATTGCCACATTTTTGCAATTAGGGAATGCATAACTATGTCAAGGCATGCTGGGACGTGTAGGTTCACAACAGCTGAAGGGCCACTGTTTGAACATGCCTGGTATAGTGTGTATTTTGGCTCAATCTATGTGGCAAAATGTGAATTTTGCCTTAATCTGTGTGGCATAACGTGAACTTTGACTCAATCTGTGTGCCATAGTGTGAATTTTTGCTCAATCGGTGTGAATGTTGTCTCATTCCATGTGGCATAATGTTTAAGAAGCAAGTACAGTATAAGGGGTTACTATTGTGTTGCATGATTTGTATAAGGGGTATATGGTGTGGTAAACTTAGGTTACCGCATAAAAGGTGCTGACATATTGTCTACCAAGTTTCGGCTTTCAGTATTTTTTTTATGACTGGAGTGCCGCCTCACCCCGCAAGTATCTTAGGACATCGGCGTCCTGCGGGTGCACTTTTGGAGTGCACCCGCCATTATATCTCCCTGCCTTTTCCAGGCATATATAAATATAATATAAATATATAAACAGAACACTGGTCATGCCACCCACATTATTAGGTGCTGGCCGCAACCCCTATTATTGCGCATAATAGGCCCTTCATCATTTTCAGCTCCAGGCCCATTTAGACCTTAATCTGGCTCTGCAAACAGGAAGCACCTATTTCCTTCAGACACCTGCAACATTATAAATATAATGACAGAATTGTACAGCCGAAAGTTCCTAACAACATAAATCAGGTCAATTGTTCCTTGCATTTTGGGTTGCAGCACTTGAAGTTAATCATATATTTGAATAAAGATTTATTTCTTTAAAACTGAGTATTCTTTGCACCACATTCACAAATACACAACTACAGTACACTGCCAACTTATGCCACTTACTGACAATGTTTTAGGACCTCAATCAATCTAATGGATGTGTCTTTTGTCCATATAATGCATTGACCCTTATTTAGTCTTCTATCTCTGGAAGTGTTACATGTAATGTTTTTAAAAGACTGCAATCTCTCCAGACTTTGGGGGTGATTCAGGTTGGTTTTCAAAAGCAAACTCCTTTTTTAATGGACAAAACCAAGTGCATTGCAGGTGGGGCTGATGTAACATGTAAAGAGAGAGTAACATTTGGATGAGTTATTTTTTTTCCGCGCAGAGTAAATATTGTCAGCTTTAATTTTACACTGCAATTTAGATTTCAGTTTGAACAAATGTAACTTTCTCTGCACTTGTTATATCTCCCAACCTGCAGTGCACATGGATTTGTTCATTAAAGAAGGAGTTTGCTTTTGCAAGCCAATCTGAATTAGGCCCTTTATCATCAGTCTGTATTATACTTTGTGAGGCTCAACTGTAACTTTTAAATAGTAGCACAAGCCCTAATTTTGTGATTTATTCATGGAATTCAATGTACAGTAGATACTTCTTTTTTTAATTCAGCCATCCATTAAAAAAATAAGATGCGTCAGGGAAATAGGGGTAGCCATGCTTTACAAATGTGCTATTAATATAGTCAACATTTTAAACTGTCATTTAATTGTACAAAATGGAGTATCAGATTATTGTGCATATTTTTCCAACTGCCAACTTCTTGTCTATGGTGCATTTTAATTACTTTTGTTGACCTGAGGTAAGAGAATAATTAATCAGTGCCTACATTTATTTGTACAAGATTCAGTGACATGAGGACAAGTAGAGGAGTAAATGAGGAACAAGTAGACACTGTTTCCTCTGTTATTTACTGTCAGCTGTTGGTAATAATGAGAAAGTAAATGATTTTTAACATACAAAAAATGATGACTGATAAATAAAATAATTTAGCATCTGTGAAAACCAGTTACTCTGTATACAGTGTGTATATATATATATATATATATATATATATATATATATATATATATATTTTTGTAGTACAAGATCACACTCCATTCAATGGAAAAACAACTGCCAGGGTGACGTCCAGAACTTTGGTGGAAGTTCATGTATAAAAACAATAGAAAGGACTCACTCTCCAGACTTTTTGATTCTGCAAATAAAATCAGCTGTGTATTTGGAATTTTGATATGCAGCAAAAATAAAGATGACATTCAACGTTAACTTTTCAGCCCTAAGAGGACCTTCTTCAGTAGTTAAACAACAGGTACATCCATGGTAGGGTGAAGCACAGCGTGGACCACACAGCAGGTTCCTACAGCAAGGAGCCACTGCTGGTCAAGTGCCTTATATACCCTGTGTGTGAACTAAAGGCGCCAAAATTTAACTGTGTGGAAGTCACTTCCGCGTGTCACTGTGACCCGCACGTGACGTCACTTCCGGTATATCGTATGTGACAAAAAAATCTCTGACAGGCTACTATATGAATGTTGAACATCGCGGGCAAGGTGCGTGACAGGTCGCACCATAATGGGACACTGCCACAGAGTGTTATGAGCGTCCTCAGACGCGAAAACTCCTGCATTGGCCGGAAACCCGGAAGCGGAAGTGACCGCTTATGCCGTTTTTGTCACACACGATATACCGGAAGTGACGTCACATGCGGGTCACAGTGACAATATAATATATATATATATATATATATAGGCGGCACTCTCGGATTTGATGCAAAACGTGTAAACAGATTTATTGTTCCGACATGTTTCGGGCGGCGTGCGCCCATCCTCGATCCCTGAGGACGGGCGCATGCCGCCCGAAACATGTCGGAACAATAAATCTGTTTACACGTTTTGCATCAAATCCGAGAGTGCCGCCTGTTTCTCCAACACCCTGCATTGGGACCCAAGGGTCCATACTGGAAGGCACCGGGTCAGGAACAGTCTGGACCAGCGTTTGGGAGTGCCGGCCAACACACAAGCATATATATATATATATATATATATATATATTTCTAATTGTTTTTAAATGTGATGAATCCGGGCGTGAACTGCAGATTGCCAAGTCCAAAATTGCTAAATTTCAAGATGACCATAAAGAAATACTTAGCAGTCCCACTAACGCTGGTGTATTGCTCAAATTGGAGCAGCAGTGTGAGGCATATCGGAGAGACCTTCTCAAATTTAAAAGAAATAAGCGACACACCGTCAACATGGACTATGATGAGAATAAGGTGTATGGGTGGCTTACTGGGGAACACCCAGAGAGACGCCCTGATCCGGGATATCGACGCCGCAAACCGTGGCAACAGAAACAGGGTAAAAATCGCAATCGCCAGAATTATTCGAACATGACAAGCGATAGTGATTTCGCGGTTTCAGAATCCGATGACCTGAATGAAAATCAGCAGGCCCCTTTAGGCCAAGCCACCTCTTCTGTGGGGCAGCGCAGAAGAGGCCGGCCACCCGCAGGGGCGGACAGAACCGCCGAAATAAGGCGCAATCCCCCTCGCTTAGTGCAGGGGAAGAAACCCTGATATTTAATTTATCCGCTCGCACCTTGTCCCCAACTGAAACATCGGTGCTTAAGAAGGGACTCTCCTTTGTGCCCACGAACTCTTTTGATGCATTTGATTGGCGCTGTGACCAACACAGACTGATGCGGAAACTGCGGCTAAAAGAATTTTTTCAGTCTAAACCAATTCAATCATCCAGTGGCTTCTTTGACCAGTTTCTATCAATGAACTCCAGGTCTAAGTTTGACCCCATATCGAATAATCCATCAATTAAAACGTTTGGTCGCCTACTGGATGATTCGGTGAACCGGTTTTTGGCAGCTCCTGGTAAGGTGAAAAAGAATTTATCCCCGATTGAAGCTGCAGCCCTGAAACAATTGGGCAGTTACCAGGACATCACGATTAGGCCCGCCGACAAGGGTCGGGGCCATCGTGATCCAAGATCTACAAGACTATCGCAGTGAGATTTACCAGCAACTATCGGATGGTGCAGTTTATTGCAAATTACCAGGCAACCCCACTTTAAAATATCAAAAAGAACTCTCCTCAATTCTGACAGTTGCTGTCAATGAGGGTGTGTTACCTGCCAAAGTCCGTGACCGCATTACAGTGGCGGCCCCTGGACTTTGCTGTAGGTTGTTTTGTCCTGAAGAAGGGGTTTAACTCTGGGTCAGAGTGAGTCCAAAACATCTGTTGAATTGTTTGTTATTTTAGACTCCTTCCATCATTTTGTGCCTCGACAATACTGCCATGTATGTGCTGTCTGCTGACTACACATATGATGTGATTACCTTCTGTAGCAACTTGCTGGGGACCTGTAATTATTTTTATTGTCTGATGGGGTCCAAGAGAAAAATAGATTGAGGAGCCCTGGTTTAGACAATAGCAGACTGGAATAGATTACAGAGTAATACTGCTTTCACATTGCAGAAATGGGTAATGACACGGTATTCTTAAATGGAACTTTAAAACGGGTCTGAGCCTTGAGACCTTTCACATTGCAGGTGAAAACCGTTTTAAAAATCATTTAATACTATTCAAACATTTTACCCGTTTAACTCCCAAGGGACAAGTTTCAAGCCATTGAAATAGAGCTGTTCAAACTGCCAAAAAAAGGCTTTAAAACTTGTAGGACTCTGCTTTTTAACCATGTTGAAATACCGGTTAACTTTAACCGGTAAATCAACTCTGGCACTTTCACATTGCAGCCTTAAACGTTTTAAAATGGGAAAAAAACGGCAATATACCGTTTTAAAAGTGCGATGTGAAAGGGGTATAAATGTAACAACAATAGTAATTTTGAACACGTAAAATGGTGCAATGTCCAAACCACCCAACGATAACACTTCTGAACGATGCTCATAGCATCCAAATATGCACTTCTCACCTTCATTGATTTGAATTAGTTTGACATTTTGGTCATTGTGTGGACCCCACAACAAACTGTTTTACTACACTGGATTGCTAATTCTCAGGTTGCATATTGACCTTCATAGAAAAGTGGTATGCTTCTTTAAAGGAATCTACACTAAAATCAACTATTCCACCACAAATACATTTGTCTGCTATCACATTTTTTTTTTTAACTCAATAGGTTTTTATTGAAGATTTTTCAGGTTAGACAGAGTCTGGGGGGGGGGGGGGAGGGGGTAACAGAAATAAAGAAAAAAAAAATAAGAGGGGGGGGGGGGGTGGTCCAATAACAATCCGTCATACAAACATTCGGTAATTGGTCATCAGTAATAGTTATCGATACATTACATATCAAATTAAACAATATACAGGCTTTACAGTGCAGTACAACAGTATACGACAGAGAGGTAGCAGGCATGAGTCATGATAAGAGATCCTAGGATAGGTAAAGGGACAACTTTTGATCACTAGGGTGCGGAGGTGGAGGTTTGTGAAGAGTCACTTATACTATGCTTTATAAGCTCAGCGCCTTCTTTCGTATTTAGGAACTCTCTCCAGGGGTTCCATCGAATCGAAGAGGGGGGTGGAGAGGGGAGGTCTAGGGGAGCGTCTGTCTCCATTAGGAAATTCGTGTGGGTTTTCTGCACAACTCTAAGGTGAGAGGGAGGCGTAGCCTGCTTCCAAGCCTGAGCTAGCGCAGCTCGAGCTGCGATACATATGTGCCCTAGTACGTAGTGGAGATGGGAGGGAACTGTGTTGGGGAAATAATTTAAAAGGGCTATGAGTGGGGAAGGTAGGAGGAGTATGCCCAGCACCCTGTTGATTAGGTCGAATACTGCTTCCCAGTAAGTCTTAATTCTAGGGCAAGACCAAAACATATGGAACTGATGGCCCACCTCCCCACACAATCGCCAGCAGAATTTTGAGGATGACGGCCAAATTGAGTGTAACTTGTCTGGTGTGAGATATAGTCTATGGAGTAGTTTAATGTGCATTTCGGAATGGTTTAGACATCTAGACATTTTATACGAAGAGGTAAAGATTTTTTCCCATTGGGATTCCAGCAGGGTTTGTCCTATATCAGATTCCCATCTAATTTGTGCTTTAGTCTTAGGAGAGGGTATCAGTTCTACTAGGGTTCTGTACCAGAACGAGATCTCTCCTTTACGTACCCCCTCAAGAAGTCTATTAACTAACCGCAGAAGAGTAGGTGATAGTGTAACAGAGGGGATAGAGAGGCTAGTCCACCAATGTCTAATCTGATAATATTGCAGGATATCTGAGTCCGGAATAGAGAAACTCTGCTGTAGATCTGTAAAGGGTCTTAGGAGGGGGCCGTCCAGGAGGTCACCTAGTCTGTTAATACCCAGTTTAATCCATTTGGGCGCATTGAGGTTAGGGAGGATGTGGGCCAGCGTATAGAGGGAGATTAACGGTAAATTATGGAAGTCCTTAGAGATAGCGCGGGTCAATTTGTCCCATATAGCCAGGGAAGCTCGGGTGGAAGGGAGGAGCTTAGAGGTGTTGGGTCGTAAATTAGGGGGTATCCAAAACAGGTCGCATAAGGGGAATTTCGGACAGGTCGATTCCTCTATCTCTACCCAACTCGTTCTAGAGGGGTGGGGGAAAAAGTGTCCCAGTTGGGCCAGTAGGGCTGCATCGTGGTATAGTGCTAAATTGGGTAGATTGATGCCACCGTGTTGTTTGGACATACACATTTTGGTTCTAGCTAATCTAGGGGGGCGAGATGCCCAGATGTAAGTTGTCATAATAGAATTGGCTTTGTCTAGATATTTCTTCGGGAGGGAGTAAGGGATAGTACGGAAGAGGAACATGAGTTTGGGGAGCAAGGACATTTTGAAGGCTGCTATTCGTCCCAACCAGGAGATATCATAATTGACCCAGGATTTTGATAGATTAGTGATCGAGTTTAAAAGGTCAGGAATGTTAACCTCAAAGGTTGATGGAGAAGAGGGAGGGATTTGGACGCCTAAGTATCGAATTTTAGATGTTTGCCAATTGTAATGGTATGTGGAGCGTAATGTACCTATAACGCGGTCTAGATTTATAGGAAGTGCATCAGTCTTGGAAGTATTTAACTTGTAGTAGGACGCCAGGGAATATGAGTCTAATATTTTATGTAAATGAGGAAGAGATACTAATGGATCAGAGACCATCAGAAGAACATCGTCTGCAAACATGCAGAGTTTGTGCGGAGTTGAGCCTAGTGACATCCCGGGGAAGTTAGCTTCTGCTCGTATTTTGGCTGCTAGTGGCTCTATTGCTAGCACAAAGATCAAAGGGGATAGTGGGCAGCCTTGACGAGTCCCGTTGTGAATCGAGAAAGGGTTGGAGAGGAACCCGTTGCTATAAACTCTGGCGGATGGGCAACTATAGAGAGCTAGTATCGCTGAGAGGATCCTATCTCGTAGGCCAAATTTAAGGAGAACTTCTCGCATATAACTCCAATTAAGGCGATCAAAGGCCTTCTCCGCATCAAGTGATAACAGAAGGAGGCCTTGATCTTTCCGGAGTGAATCGAGTAAGTCAAATACTTTACGGGTGTTATCAGATGCTTGCCTTCCAGGGACGAATCCCACCTGATCCGAATGGATGTTTGCTATCACATTTTGATGTATTTGTTATATGTACACCTAACAGTGTTAAATAAATTTAACTTGCCTTTTCTTTATACGATCCACCTCACGCACTTGTGGTGCAACTGCATTAATCTCCGCTGTTATGTCGTCCCAAATCTTCTCCTTCATTGTGGGTGTCAACCTATTGTGTGTCAACTCGATCCAATCCCGTGCTCGGGGTACCAATATTTCAAGTTCCTCCTCTTGGAATGCTTTGTTCTTTTTGGGCAATTCTCCTGTTGTCCTCCTCCTGCCACGCTTACTAGTTGATGACCTTGCAGTGCTGGCCTGGCTTATCTCTTGGGAAGCCACCTGCTGTGTTCCCAATGATTCTGCTGAAGCTGTAGATGGTCCTGCCTCAGCAGTGCTCATTTGAGACATTGGGCCTCTGCCTCACATTGGCAATAACAGACGCTAGTTTTGCCTGGATAAGCGCAGGGTCTGAAATCCCAGTGTCTCACTCTGACCCAGACATGTTATCAGCAAAGTATCCTTATGGCAGCACCTCTATAGATACCCATGTTCCTAAATTGCAGACATCCCCCCCACGCAGCATTCCTTATGGCAACGTATCGTACGGCAGCATTCCGTACGGCAGCGTTAAGCATTTGGCGTTTGCGGTGCAAAGGCCACGCACCAAAAAAAAAAAAAACCTGGTGTCAATTCCGAAGTATATTTTCCGTAAATATCCTATGAATGTACGCACGCATACAATTTATTCATTGCACACATGCACATTTCACCTTTACTACATACAATATGTGAATGCCAAAATGTATTTCCCCATTGTGAAACCCTTGTATTATAGTGATAACAAATGGTAAAAACCCATTCCAGATTATTACCCATTCCACACCACATCACATACTATTCACTAATTGTATCCAAATCACATGTGTAGTTGTGAATCTATATCTGCAATGTCTACTGGTGCAAGGTAAGGTTAAACATGATTTCTTTGGATACCTGTACAAAGTTTACTTTCTGATTCAGAATTTCTGCTAAAGGTGTTTACATACTGTATAACACACAATTTTTGTGTTAACACATTTTTGGCATAAATCAAGCATGTTACCTGCCCACCCTTTAGCATATTTAATGTGTTATATTGTTAAATCACCCTCCCCATGTGTATGAATACATGGTTGTAGTAACTTCATCTTTACACTATATTAGATAAATAGTGGCAATGTAGTACATGTGTTTTAAGGTGGCCATACATCAGAAAGATATTGTACCCAATCATACAATCTCAATTGATTGTAAGATGGATTGTATGCAGATTGTGTGCACATATTGTGTACACAATCATGCAGCAGATGGATTGTATGACTGATTGTATGATGAATTGTGTGTCCAAAAACCACCAAGGACTGCCAGGGATTTCAAGGGAAATTTTACACAATCATGAGCGCAATCGATCTTAAGATCGATCTTTCTGATGTATGGCCAGCTTTAGAAATATATTTATATAGCACTTGTGTGTGAGGTGCAAGGTTGTTTCCCTATTTTCAGAACATTATGGATATTTTTGAGCTAATCGGCCGACCCTCACCTCATATGTATTTTGTAAAGTTTATTGTGTACCTTTCTTTGCTTTGGTGTAGCAGTTTTTTATTTTATTTTATTTAGGTTGTGGAAGCAGCAATGGTGTATGTGGTCCATGGGCAGAGGGCACTTGCGGCTCCACCCACACGGCACCAAAGGAGGCCAGGACATGCAAGAATCTTTCGCTCACGGGTGACACTCTTTGGGATGCCCGATGATGAGGTACTTACTAGGTACCGGTTACCCCCAAATGTCATTCTAGAAACACTCTCTTTAATCAAGAGTGATCTGGAACCTAATAATCAGCTCAAGATGGCAATACCGCCTCTCACCCAGCTGTTGGCGGGTGTAGCTCTCACCCAGCTAGTGTCAGTACTTGCTGGGATATCCCAGCCTGCTTTCTGCAGAATCCTGAGGCGTGTGATGTCTGCCATGTTTAGGCGGAAGGGGCACTTCATGGCCATGCCTTTTGCCCTAAAAGACCCTTCACAGGAGCCAGCAGGCATTCAATCTACTTGCTGACTTCCCTAATGTGATAAAGGCTGTGGCTGGGACTCATGTACCATTCGTGCCACCATCACGGAGAGAGAAAATCTATCGGAACCGCAAAATGTTCCACTCGCTCAACGTGATGGTGGTATGTGGCCTATCCATGGAAATTCTTGCCTTCAACTCGAAGTTTCCCAGAAGTGCCCATGACTCTCATGTTATTCGACAAACCGGGATTTGGCAAAGACTCCAAGAGCTTGAAGGCCGTGATGCGTGGGATCTGGGTGACTCCGGTTACCCATGTACACCCTGGCTGCTTACGCCATACAGCTCCCCAACACCGGGTCCACAGGAGGCATACAATGGGGCGCATGTTGCCACCAGGCAAGTTGTGGAGCGTACAATTGGCCTATTAAAGGGTCATTTTCGTGTGCTCCACCGCACTGGTGGTGACTTGCAGTACTCCCCAGAAATGGTGTCGAGGATTGTGGGGGTGTGTTGCTTTTGGCACAATATCACTATGCGGTGTAAAGTCCCTTTTGAAGAGTGGGAAGTAACAACATCTAAGCCACAAGAGGGTGCCCTGCCCCCATCCTGCACCCCGGAAAACATCAGGGGATACGAAGTGCAGGACTCTGTGGTTACACGTTTCTTCAGGTATATGTTTGAATGTTGCAAAGACAATGCACTATTTAGTCAGAGTAAAAGCATTTAAAATGACATATGCCAAAAAAATGTGGGTTCACAAGGTCACATTATGCACGATGACATATTTTTCCCCAATACAAGTGCACTGTTTTTAATGTTTGGGGTGTATTGTTGTGGGTGACCAATGTTGTTGGCACAATGCAAATCTTGTTGAAAAAAATATATATATATTTTTTTTAGTTGATGTTTTAACCCATGTTAGGTGAGATTATTATTATTATTATTATTATTATTATTATTATTATTATTATTATTATTTGTTTGGGCCTGTAAGCTTTTTATGTGTTCGTTATGTTTGTTTTTTTTAGCAATGATCCATTACATTTTTTTAAATATATATTGGAAGTAATAGGTGATTAAGGTAGGCAGTTAAGGTCAGGACTGTGACAGAAATAATGGTGTAGGCAGGAGAGCTTCACATATATTTATGTGTATATTTTTCTAAATATACACATATACATAAATGCATACAGTAAGTAATGCGAAGCCTAGCTATGCAATGTCAAGCGATGGCATGCGTTGCTCGGCGATGCAATGCGATGGTTTAGGCGAACATTTTGACACATACCTACTGTTCATATAAATATTATAAATAAAGTTAATACCAAATAACACTTTTAACAACCAATCACAGGACATGATTTGTTTAATGCACCATAGCAAAGATGGCTTTGCAGAGGGCAGCACTATTCACAACAGTGAAGCTGCTGGCCCTTGTCTCCATGATGGAGCGGAGGCTGGGCCGTGCGGGGCCCTTTATAACAAATAGGGAGAAGCGCCGGGCTTACGTTGCTGCCCGGCGCAGAATAATCACCCGCAACCACGTGCGGAGGACCGTCGCCCAGCTGGAGAGGCGAGGGTCTGACCTGAGGAGGCAGCAGCCAGAGCTCCTCCAGCGTCTGAGGCGCCGTATTAAAAAATTTGAGTATTTCAGCATTATCAACACATAATCGCCTATGTATGCACTTAATTGTCCATGATAGTAAAAACTACAAGATAAAGTATAAGTGGGTGTCAATGAGTATAAGTGGGTGTCAATGTTTTTTTTTTTAATTTTATATAACATCTGTGTAATACTTGATAATTGACATACAGTCATGTGTATATAATACAAAGTAGTATATGGATACTAATTTTGTCCCTTTTTTTTTCCTCACCCATGGCTCAATTGGATCATATATACACAGCACGTGAAAGAGCAGCACAGGCCCGTGAACAAGGGGCCATTACAGAAGAGGCCCAGTCCCATACCCACTCCCATTAACCTACCCACTCCCAATCCCCTACCCACTCCCAATCCCTGACCCACTCCCAGTCCCATACCCACTCCCATTCCCATATCCACTACCAATCCCCTACCCACAACCAATCCCCTACCCACACCCAAACCTCAACCTTCAGCCTGTCTTCTCCACCCACCTACCCTCCTCCAACCCAAACCCCACTCCCACCACCCAACTACCCTCCACCCACCAACCAGCCAGAAGAAATGGGTCCAGAAGTTGGGGAAAGTGGTAAGTATAGATTATGCCTCATGTACTTGATTTGCGGTATTTGTTATGTATTGTAAATTACACTATGGACTATGGCATAATTGGAGTATGGTGGTCATTGTTTATAAATTATTTGTGTCTATACACAATTAAAATACAGGGTATTGCAAGAAACCAACAATATTAACCAAGGACAATATTAACCAAGGCAGCAGCACCAATTTACATTAGAGTGAGTCAGCCGCCCAAGCGTCATGGACCGGGCAGGGGGCAGGAGGCAGGCACCGGGCAGGGCAGCCGCCGGCGCACGCTACCCGTACAGATGATCTTTCTTGTGCAGAGATGATTTTTGCGGAGGGGGGGCGGGCTGGCGGCGCCATCTGACCAATCAGCGCCTGGAGCTCCGCCCTCCCTACGCCTCTGTAGCCAACAGAATTAATACAGTAAACAACTGTGTGTGTGTGTCACCATCATAGTAGTTAGTTACATGTTGAAAGCAGTACCATATGTAATTGTGTGTATCTATGAGTTTTGTAGGTCATTTTGACATAGTTTGCGCATCAAAGTATTAAATGTATACATGAATATCAAGAGTAATGTTGAACCCCCTTTAACATGCCCACAGATTACCAGAGACAAGTCCACGAGGGCGTGCGAGGGACACTTGCAAGGATGAGGGAGCACCTCCTGATGTTGGCGCAGGATGTCCAGGACCTGACCGACATTCTTTGTTAATTTTTTTTTTGTTTGTTTAAATAAAGATTTGTTTACAGTTAGAAGTTGTCTGTGTGTTCTTATGGAATTTAACAGACTTTTTGTATATTGTGTAATATATTTATGTAACTTGCAAAAGGTAGATACTGTATAGAGATCTGTGATTGCATAAAGTGGAACAAAGTGAAGGGTAATGAATACATGTTGCTGAAGGTGTAAGGTGTGTATGTGTGTGTGTGTGTGTGTGTGTGTGTGTGTGTTTGCACAGAGATATAGCTTTATTATAGTTAACAATTCATTGCATGACACAAAACTAGATTATTATTCAAAAACATAACTTTATGCAGTATGCATAATGATTTACACACATACTGTGTTTACAACTGTAGGCATTTAACATTTATTATGTGTTGTTCAAAATTTGTTAATTTTTTGTGCTTGCATTTGCCTTGCAATTGATATATAGTATTCACACATAAACACAGGTAAAGGTGCTTCAATGGAATAATGCAACTTAACATGATGTAAGGGTTAATCTCAATTGGAAGTAATGTGTTTAAGTCTCAATTAGGAAGTAATTGATTTAAATCAAAAGTAATATACTGTATATGTTACGAGTTAGCCTAATTAGATAAGTGTGTAATGTGGGTGAAGCATGACTTCCGAATATATTTGTGAGGTGGGCACAAAAACGCCAACTCAGTGCGTACGGTCAGCTTCCCGTCCGTGTGGATGCAGTCTGAAGACTCCCTCTTCTGTGGAAGTCCATCCGTACGAACGCGGACGACATGTAGGCATGTGTTCTCTTGCCGTTCCAATGTGCGGTGCGTTCAGTCATTTGCGAACGAACTCACATCCGAAAGTGTCAACTAGAATAAGGGCCATGTTTTTGTCCATAGAAGAAGGATTTTGTCAGAAAGAGTGAACTAGAATAAGGCCCTTAATCTTATTAAAGGCCAAGATGGTTATGGATCTATCAGTAAAGGTGTTTCTGATTATAGTAGGGGACACTTGTGTAAACATTAACCAATTCCATTTTTTTCATGGTGGTCTGTTTCAAAACCACCCATCACAACCTGGTCTGTTCAGGTGGCAATTTTTAGTAAAAATTCATAGGCAAATTCTGAATATGCATCCTATTAAATCTGAGATTTGTATACCTTTCATTGGGAAAACATATGGATGTGATATGAAGTGCGAATTCAACACGACAGGTAATCATGTGCATATTGACCATGAAAAAATGGGATATATATATCACAATTCGCACCAGATTAAGTTGGCAATTTCAGAAAAAACATGAAAATTTGGCTGTTTCCTCACTAAAAATCAAAACATCTCATCACAATAAATGTCACCCTCTAGATTTTTTTTTTTTTTTTTGTTGGAAGTCTATTAACCACCAGTATATTTTTGGATTGTGGAAACAAACCAGAGTACCCATAGAAAACCCACACAAGCACGGGGGGGATATACAAACTCTGCACAGATAGGGTCATGTTAGGAATCAATCCCATGACCTCAGTGCTATGAGGCAGTAATGCTAATGTCCATGCTGCCATACAATGTACATTTCCATTTACATTACTTTGGATTTCTCTGCCCAGCCTTGGCATTTATAGAAATCCTTTTATATGATTTTTAAGGATTTACTTTCTTTCTTTCTTTGTTTGGGGAATCATCCAACAAATCTTCTGTAAATAATTGAACAGCTTGCTTGGATATATTTACATTTAGGTTCTTGCAAAGATTTTATTTACAATCACATTATCAGTTTTGAAGAAATCTGTAAAAATGTCTGACAACCATCATTATTGTAAAGAGCACCTGAATATGTCGGAACATATGAATAAATGTTTAATAAATAAAATCCGATCAATTGATAAAAATATTTTAAGCCTCATCCTTTTTGGTATGTGTAGTGCTTTTTTTAACATTCTGAAAGCACATGACAACCTACAATACTTACTTTAAATGTGTTCAGTTAACAGCATTCCCAAATCTTTTAACAAGGTCTTATAATCTTTATCAATTTCTATTTGAAGTGAACACTGCCGTAGCTGAAATAGCTTTCAAAGGGTTATTATAAAGAGTCCCTCAAGAATAAGTCATGGTTGGAATACAAAACTATCTAAAAAAATATTCCTGATTTACTGAGCACATAATGAATAAATAACCATTTGAATAATTTTGAATAGAAAATGTAAATGAACTAATCAGTTGTGTTTCCTAATCGTAATGAAGGTCTTACAAATAGTTGACATGGTGTGTGTCTATTTTCATAGAAACATAGAATTTGACGGCAGCTAAGAACCGCTTGGCCCATCTAGTCTGCCCCTTTTGCATGGCTTATAAAACAAGGTGGTTTAGTTAAAACCTTTAATTCTGATTTATTGAACCAAAAATATAGATGTACAGTAGCATTGACAGAGCAAATAACTGATTCTCATAACACAGCCACATACACTGATCCTTTATCAAACACTGTATTGTATATTTTTAAATGTGACATTAAAGATTAAGGATTATTATAAAATTCTGTGTGTGTCAAATTTGAACAATGGTTTCTTGTTCGATTTTGGATGACTATTTCAAAATCTAACATGAAGGGCTAAATGTAATAGTCTCTGAGATCTGGTGGGGCGGGACTTTTGTCCAAGTCTAGCCTTAGCCTAACCTAAATGATAGGTGATAAAGATGTCAGGAAGCACCTTCTTTTTTTAAACTGTATTGCACTTGATTGATGTTCTTTTGGAAACAGCTCTATCTGTAACCCTTCCTGGTTATTGTTCCGGAACAACTTACAAAATCCACAAAATCTGTTTATTGCAGTGGTCTCCAACCTTAATTAAGCGAAAGCTACTCGCAACAAAAAAAAGACAAAAAAAACCTCCTGGAGAGCTACTAAAATTTGACCAATGCCCCTGATACTGTGCCGCACACCGTAATGCCCATGCGCAATATGCTGCACACTGTAATGCCCGACACATGCCACACACCGCAATTTCTCTGAAACATGATGCAGCACACCACAATG
Source organism: Crinia signifera (assembly GCF_055691185.1). Taxonomy (NCBI): domain Eukaryota; kingdom Metazoa; phylum Chordata; class Amphibia; order Anura; family Myobatrachidae; genus Crinia; species Crinia signifera. The sequence goes on along the minus strand of NC_139223.1, from coordinate 78,256,684 downwards.
CCTATGATACTATGCTGCACACTGTAATGCCCCTGACACATTATGCCATACATTGCAATGCCCCTCACACCTAATGCATACCTCCCAACTTTGGCAGCGGATAAAGGAATATATGCGGCACTCGGTGACATTTTTTTGGGTGCCATTTTGTTGCTGTGAGGGAATGGCCAGTGCTGTGTGAACTGCTGGCCATGCCCCCAGCCCCCATGCCTGCCTACCTAATTAGACTCATGCACAGTGTCTAATTCCCGCAGGACCATTCCAAAAAAATGGGATGTCACACAAAAATTGACACACACTATGCCAGTGGTTCTCAACCTCGGTCCTCAAGTACCCCCAACAGTGCACGTTTTCCAGGTCTCCACACAGAATCACAAGTGAAATAATTATCTCCACGTGTGATTTTTAAAATGTGTCAGTGAATAATTAGTGCACCTGTGCACCTGCCAGGTGACCTGGAATGTGCACTGTTGGGCGTCCTTGAGGACCGAGGTTGAGAACAACTGCAGGTCACGTTGCCCCCCACCACAGTAAAGCTTCTAATAAATTCTAATTGGTTAATGTCCATTGCCAAGGGGGGTTAATGTTGTTGCCAAGGGGTTATTGCTCATTACCAAGGGGTTAATATGCATTGCCAGGGCTTATTGCTTGTTGTCAAGAGATTAATATTTGTTGCCAAGGGGGTTAATTTCCATTGCCAGGGGTTCTTGCTCATTGCCAAGGGGTTAATATGCATTGCCAGGGGTTATTGGTTGTTGCCAAGGGGTTAATATGTGTTGCCAGGGGGTTAATGCTCATTGCCAAGGGGGGTTAAGGTCCATTGCCAAGGGTTCTTGCTTGTTGCCAGGGGGGGGGGGGGGGATGATTAATGTGCATTGTCAGGGGTTCTTGCTCGTTGCCAAGGGGTTAATATGCATTGCCAGGGGTTAATGCTCATTGCTAAGGGGGGTTAATTGCCATTGCCAGGGTTTCTAGCTCGTTGCCAAGGGGTTAATATCCACCCGTGTGTCCGACCACCCGCCTGTCAGCTGCTGCTGCCCTGCCTTACCCTGCCTCCCCCTGCACACAGAGAGACAGATGCCAGATGTCATTTTTCACTTCCAGCATCTTCACAGGGAGCACAGCTCTGCAGCATTACCAGGAAGTGCAGAGCTGTGCTTCCTGTCAGACGCTAGAGGGGAACTATGAATTCTAGCGTCTGTCTCTCTGTGTGCAGGGGAAGGAACTGACAGGGGAAGGCAGGGGCAGCTGACAGGCGGATTGGCCAGACACATGGGTGGGTAGCCAGACAGGTGGGACACACAGGCGGGCAGGCAGGCATCAGTGGTCGAGCCACCCATTTTGCTCAGGCAAGCTACCGGTAGCTCGCGAGCAATGGGTTGGCGACCACTGGTTTATTGGGAGACCACCACATGCCTAATTTCTGGATTACAAATATCGCAATATCAGGGCAATACGGATGGTGTGATGGTTAGCATTACTGCCTCACATTGATGAGGTCATGGGTTCGATTCCCACCATGGCTCTAACTGTGCGGAGTTTGTATATTCTCCCTATAATTGCATGGGTTTCCTCCGGGTACTCTGGTTTCCTCCCACAATCCAAAATTGTAGTACACAGGTATCTACTGTACACAACGGGCAGCAGCATACACCAGGAACTACAGTGACTGGTATCTTACCTATCAATACTAACTATTGGTTCTCTCATTCCCAGAGGCCCAAATTGTGACCCTGCACTGTTCTATATACAACAAGGTAGATTTGGTTACCCCTGGCAACAGCAGAAACCTTCTTGTCTCTCTACTCCTATACTTGTGACGCTCTTGGGGTCCGCTCAACTACGCATTCACTGAATACCTTCACATGCGTAGGCAGCAGCCACTCCCTGAGCAAATACCCATCCCAAGTATTTAATTTACTTCTTAAATATCTCCCACCTTACCACCATAATTCTTAAGCAGCTACAATGTATTGATTGGATGTCACTACATACAATGTCAAAATAGATCACTTTTAAGCAATTTGAGGCCAGTTGTCTGTATTACCAGTGGAGACTATGGGCGGTATTCAATGAGAATACCTGCGAGGTGCAGCGAATCCTTTTTTGGATTCGCTGCACATTCGCCACGTTCTGGAGCCTCACCGGCTCCGGTATTCAACGAGTCAGGGGCAGCGAGCCCCTGACCAGCAAATATGAGCTCCTGCGGCGAATGCCGCAGGGAGCATGAGGACGGTGGCAGGCAGAGAGATGGAAGTCTCTCTGCCTGCCCCAGAACGTTTGTGTGGGGGAGGTGGGCTCCCCGGGTGCCAGGCAGCACAGGCTGCCCCCTGGGGGTGCCAGCAGGGGACCTATATTCACTACACCCGATCGTAACGATCGGGTGCAGTGAATATATGAATATGTAATGAGCGGCTCGGCTCCAGCGCCCCCTGCTGGCTGCTGTGTAAAAAAAAAAATATATATATATTTTTTTTAAATTAAATATATATTCATGTGCTTACAGCACATGAATAAAAGTAGCATGCCCCTCCTCAGAATAAAATTCCTGATTTTTTTACACCAAATGTAAAAAACAAAACACTTTATTTTAAAAGTTCACATTCCACTTCTCCATCAAAAGATAGCGATTGCTACTCGGTGAATCATGGCGAAAAAAACCTTCAAATGTATTCGCCATGTGGTCATTGAATAGGGTGATTCACCGTTTTAGTCCAAAATTCGCCAAACAGCACAAATTCGCCATAAAAACATGGCGAATCAGGCTCATTGAATATCGCCCTATATATTCTTACCCGAAAAGGTTTAATTAAGTCATATCTCTCCATAAACTTAGACTTCCAGACAACAGGGAAAGCTTATATTTCACAGCTTTCTCACCAGTAAATATCTTCCACATTAATTCTGTTACAAGTGGGAACTCAATGTGTGTTTAATGTTGTTTTGTCTCTGTCCTATGTCACATAGGTCTGCCTAAATAGACCTATTTTACTAATAATAAAATACACTTCTATGACATGCAATGAGATCTAGGCACCCCCCACTATCCACGCCACCCTGAAGAGTGGCGAGCAGCAGCAGAACGCATCCTCCTGACCTTTTCATACCCCCACTATCCACGTCGGCGTGGAGTAGATTTTATATAGTGTGGCAAGCACAGCAAGCCACCAAGCCCGAAGCTTGGCGAGTGCAGTGAGCCCTGCGAGGGGACGCGGATTACGTTACAAGTATTTTGCGTCGCCACGCTTAGGGCTCGGTGGCTTGCCACACTAGATAAAATCAACTCTGCGCTGATGTGGATAGTGGGGGTATGAAAATGTCGGGAGGACGCATTCCACCGCAGCTCGCCATGCTTCAGGGTGGCGTGGATAGTGGGGGGTGCCTAAATCTCATTACATCTCATAGAAATGTATAGTAAAGTAAATGGCATCGCACCCTATAATATTGCATGCAATTGCATGTGATTTTGCTTGCGGTGCGATCGCATGCAATGTGATCACATCGCCAGAGGGTAGAAAGCAGTGAATAAATTACATAGGCAAATCGCATTGCATCGCATGCGATCGCATCGCGCGCAATCGCATTGCACGAAAAAAACGCATGCGATGCGATTTTCTTACGCCCTGCTAATACATAAGTACCAGGTATTTTATTCTATAATGTTATTGTCTTCATATAATGTGGCAGCATGGCTTCAAAATGCCAATAGGTATACTGCAGACAATGCTGATTACAGCCGCTGGCTGCAGTATACCTGTAAACATGCAATCACAGTATGTTTTCAGTTATACTGCCGACAGCATTAAAATGGTTTCATTGACAGTTTAACACGGTCGACATTACGGTGCCAAAAATAACATTGTCTACTGTAGTTATTGCACACTATTTATACAGTACATATTTTTTATGACTGTCCAATATTGATTTTATCTTAATGGCCTCATGCAGCTCTATTATAAAGGCACTTTAGTTTCTAAACATAATAACACCTTTTCACTTTTCCTAATGTTTCCTGAAGTTGAATTATTTCATAATAAGCATGCAGTTTGCAAAGTGTCAAGTGTTTCAATTAACTGTTTTCAAGGGACTTGGAATGTGCAATAAATACAGTGACTTTACTTTAGGGTCATTATTTTCACACATACCGAATATTGTGCACGTATGGACATCAACATACTGTATAAGGTGCTATTTAATGTGTAATGTTGCATTGAAATATACTCTGAAATATTTTGACCTGACATACATCTTGGACAGTGCTTGACAAGTGGAATCAACAGTTACTACAGTATGTCGACAGTGACAATGTAGGTACTAGAATTCAGGCAATGGCATGTCAAGAAGGTTAAAATACTATGGCTTGTAGTCCTTCAAATGCCTGCAATTACTAGTATCATCAGCCCATCGAAAATGCAGATCTATGACAGTGTCATATTCAATGTGTTAAAGGGCTGTTTATGGTCCAGACGGGTAATATGTTTATTAGCACAGTATGTATACTTGTGATGCGTAGCTCACCAGTGAGTGCACATACACGTGTGCCCATACACGTGCATTTAGGAGCTACTGTTTACCATTGTAAAGCGCAACGGAATCTGCTGCACTATATAAGAAACTGTAAATAAAATAAATAAATACTGTACATGTTTAAGACTAGAGCACCTGGAATCAGGCCCTGAGGGAAACTCTGCCTGTTCTAGATTAAAGTTCACAAACACTGGGCGTTTTTTGCCCAGTGTGTATGCACAGCGATGATGGGGAAAACCTATAAGGCTGGAAATCCGTCAGTGCATACATACAGATGAATCGCCTCTTAGCCTGCACAGGGAATCACCAGATTCCCTTAGCTGGTGCAGGCTGGCAGAGAGGTGCTCCATCTGATGTGGACGCGTGAGCATCTCACACGCGCTCATGTCCCCGTCAGCAAGGTGGCGGGGAGCACTTTCCATGCCCATCTCCACTTCAGGAAGATGGACAGGGATTGGAGGAGCCAGGGGGCAGCTGAGGGGGCTGCAGAGGGCTGCGGAGGGGTCTGACATAACACGACACACTGGCTGATGGCAATTGTATCACCAGGAGCAACTCCGATGGGAGCTACTCCATCTGTACTGAGCGATTTTACCCATCTAAGCGATTTTCCTGGGGATGGATGACTTTCCATAGCAGGACGCTATGGAAAGCCATCCACCCAGTCATTCATCTGCTGGTAATACCTGTAGATGAGCGGTGGTAACCGGCGATGATGCGGGAGCGCACATTTTCTAGGAGATACTAGATGTCCTACTAGACCTTTAGTGTCTGTAAAGGGAAGGCAGTGTGCCCAGTGCTACCCAGAAGTATTGATTCCAGGAGCACAAGTGCACTCTGAGCATTAACCCCCTGGCAATGATCATGTAACCACCCCACAGCAATAAGCATGTAACCCCCCTGGCAATTAGCAAAAAACCCTGGCAATGAGCAAGAAACCACCCGGCAATGAGCATATTTAACCTCTGGCAAAAAAGCACAAAACTTGTAGGCTCCCCTGCCTGGCTCTCCCTGAACGTGTACCCTCACCGCCTCTGTGAGTCCCCCTCATGCCACTGTTCATCTCCCTTGCAAGCTCCCAGTGGCCCCCCACCCTGCTCCCCTCTGCCATCCGCCCCCCCCCCGGGAGTTGCATATGATAAATCGCATGCTATTTATCACACTTGGCACATCAAGTGCAAAATCGTGTCAGAGCCCTCCTGGGGAGCTGCCAGGGAAATAAGGTCTGACTTGTACTTCAGACAATTCGGCCTAATGTATGGGTACCGTAAGGCATCTGGAACGTCTAAGCGGGCCCTGAATATAAATTTAACAGTGTTATTATTATTATAATTATTATAATTATTATTATTATTATTATTATTTATATTTTATTTATTATAAGTACAAATTAGTTGAATGATCATCACTATTCCTGTTCATTTAATATAATAATTTTCTGTCTGTATTTTAATATTTTTTTCTTTGCAAATACAGCTGGGTTTTGATAAACTAATGCCACAAATCTTCAAGGACAATTTGTCTTATATAATGGTTGAATGAAAGTTGCTCATTAAGTTTCTGTAATATTTATGAATCCCAGAGGAGAAGTGAACATCGTCCTGAAGTTCAATGACATTCTCACATTATAAATGTTTGGAAACTTTTGATATATAAATCAACATACTCATTAAATGATAACAATACCAGGATGAGCGATGATCCTGTATTCATAAGGACAGTCTAAATTATGAAGATTATATCCAGGCCATCACTTTTATCTAAAATTATTCACAAATGTTTACTGATTTACAAAAATACATTTCATAAATGACACAAATGGCCTTATTCATTGGTGAACATTAATGCAAGTGGGTCAGTGTCTTTTTCTGAAGTAAAACTGCACCTGTATGTTAGTACCACAGCCAGTGAAATTTATACAGATTACATGTTCTACACCGCCTGTAGCAGTAATCCCCTTTATTCATGAAGACATATTAAACGTCACACCATTCCTTTGGGCTACCAGGACAGTTTGAAAAAAGTTTAATATGGAGTAAAATTGATTTTCTTAACACATGTCGTCTTAACCAACACAATAGAATGAGCACTGAAATAGTTAAGCCCTGGATAAATTTATACAATGAGTCAAATGTAATAGTGTCAAAATGTGAGAGTCGGAGAATGAGAGATTTTCCCTTTTTTTTAAAGCAACAATCAATTACATGGCAAAATTAACCTGGATTTTCAGTGTAAATGATTGCCGCTTTAAATTTTTTTTAGAAAACTCTCCCCAAATCTCTCACTTTCTGATTCTCACATCCTTTTACGTTTGGCCCTATACAGTACGTCAGTATTAGGAATATTACAGACACACTCAAGTGATGTAAATAAGATGTATTTTTGGTAAAAAAAAAAGATTCCCAACATAAGCAGATTTACACAGGAACTGCCTGCTCAGGTACGCCAGGCAACTTGCGCTGTATGTTGTATTGAGGCTAGATTTATTAGGATATATCTGTAGGAACATCAAATTAACTACATGTTAAATTGTAGGGTTTATTCTATTTGTCTTGAATGTGCACCTGAATTTTAGTTTACAAGTGTTAAGGGTAGATCCGGTGTAAGGCTTCTCTGTACCCAGGGCCGGCGCTACCCACTCAGCAGCTCCTGCAAAGCAGGGAGGCGCCATGCTGAAAAGGCGCTGTCTCCCTCCCTGCTCTGCTAAAGCTGCCTCAGCCATCACTGTCACTGCCTCCTGCACGCCGCCCTCAGCGCCTGTCTGACAGCGGGCGGGCGGCAGTATAAAGAGCTGCTCCCTGTACCGCGAGTGCACACAGCCTGCACGCCACCTGCAGTGCCTGTCTGACAGCGGGCGGCAGTATGGAGAGGCTGAGCAGCTCCCTGCACCATGCACACACTGTCCTCCTCCTGCGACCTGCCCCCTCTTCCTCTTTTTAAATAATGGGCTGGGTTATGTGCCTAAAGGTGGCCATACACGCTGCAATAGCAGCGTGCGATGCGATGTGCGCTCCTGCGAGCATTGCATCGCACAGTACAAAAAGTATGTGCTGCACATACTTTTTGTACTGCTTTCGGATCGCATTGCACACACATTATAGTCCTGTCCAGTATAAGGTAACATATGCATAATGTATACTTCAAGTGCACAATGTGAATTCTGAAGCTCAGTTTTAGTTTTGCCCCTGTGGGCCAGCCCAACCCTGCTCACCCCTCCTGAGCATAATCAGCTTGGGTACTTTGAGCAGTTGCTGGTTCTAAAAATACAACATATGTGTTGGATCCACCTGTATTTAAATAACCAGCACCTGTCTCTCATTTTTTTTGCATAGTTGACCATTTGGTTATCCATAAACCGCAAGGTTCCCACAGATACTTCTCCCATAGAAAACGTATGATCTCCGCTTGAGATCACTTTTACATGTCACTCCCTGATTGGCTCCAGGGTTGGTTTACAGTTAGAACTACAGGTATCAGTGGGCCCTTTCATGTCTTGCATGCTGGTTCTTGTGGTTCCACAAGTACCAGCATGCAGGGGAGTTTTGCTGGGACCTGTCACTAATTTTATATTCTATTTTATACACTTAATTTCTATCAATTAGGAACCCACTGTCCAAGAGTGCCAGGGATAGCTCTGGGTTTCAGTACTGGCCATTGTGTGCTCTGCCGGGGGGGGAACCCCTTTATTTGTGTGGTCCCCTAGGAACACTATCCAGGGCTTATTAGTTTGGGATTAATGCTATGGCTGCAGGGTCCATGTTAGAGGCCGCATTAGCGGCACTTGCCCGGAGCAGCCGGGTCCTGCAGCGCTGGTCCCGGCAACAGTTGCTAGACGCTCAGCACGTCTCTCCCTGCAGTAGCGCACGCATGCACTCCCCCACAGGAGTCTAAGGGTCCTAGCCTGAAAGCTGAGGGTCCCCTCTTTCCATGGGTACAAGAATTTAAAAAATTGGCCCTTGGGAACCGGAGATATCTGACTTCAAAGCAGTGGTCCCCATTCAAGCCTGTTAATTGCTATTCCCAGTCAGATATTTCAGGTTCTTTCTGATTTTGAGTTTTCGGAGAGTATATTCCAAAAGCTGGGACTCTCCCACTTTGACGGACACTAGTAGCTTATCTCTACTGTTCCCAGAACCAGAGATATCAGCCTTCCAGCAGCTGGTTACTGCTATAGCTCCACACACCTGGTATGTAGTTTTATATACTTGTTGGCAGATTGCTCTGCCTCCTGAACTCTGATCTCCTAGTCCCCAATACCATTTGGTAGGATGGATTCTCTAGTTTTTAATTCCATTAAAATCTAAGAAATCTATTTCTGGGAACTGGAGATATCTGCAGTCAAGCAAGCTGTCCTCCCACCAGAAAATTATGAATAATAATCCCACTCCACTATACACCCCGCCTCTGCATACTGTATTAAACATCCTCTACCACCCTGGAAGTTATGTATCAGGGCCCCTTCATTCAGCCCAATGCCTCCTTCTCCCACCCCATCTCCCCCATCTGTGCAGTAAAGGGGTAATTAGTGGAAATTACTGATCCAGGCCCTACATGCTGAGCGGTTGATATAATACCTCCTACCACCCAGGGGACATCAAAGCTTCCGCCACCCCTACCACTGCAGGATCGGTAGGTGCCCCAATACATTGCTAGGTCCAGGGGTCTACACTGCTGTTGACGCCCCTGTATGTATGTATGTATGTGTGTATATATATATATATATATATATATATGTGTGTGTGTGTGTGTGTGTATGTGTGTGTGTGTGTGTATATATATATATATATATATATATATATATATATATATATAGATTAATATTAATATTGTTTATATACCTTTGGACTATCTATAATACTTTCACTGACCCGCATATACTGGGTCACCTAAGTGTCCATTTCCATGCTTTGCTCCGCCCCTCTGGAAACCCTCTTCTGAAAATCCTGCATTTGCCCCTGCCCTGCCAGCAGCACCTCTTCCCCAGCGGTTGCCTAGGCGACGGGGAAGCCAGGTAGCAGCAGGTAATTAGCCAGTACACCTGTGGCAGCATGCAGCTGCTCTCTGTTACTAATCAGGGGTGGACACACAGGAAGCAACCTTTATAAGGGATTAATTTGGGCTGCTCCAATGCCGGTTATAGAAGTGCTTGGAGACGGCTCTCACTTTGCTGGCTTATCTCTTGATTCCTGAATCTGATCCTGCTGGTTATCTCCTGTTATCTGAATCCCGGGAAGTCACCTCTGGCTACCACCAGGCTGCTCATTACCTTTCCCCTGCAAAGCAAGCACCATCTAGCTTTTTGCTATACTCTATATTGGCAGGGAATTGGCAGACATTCCTTATTAGCTGTGTGAGGTCAGCTTCCCAGTTAGGGCCTGTGCTTAGGCCGTGGCGTTAGGCCACACCATTCAGTGTAAATACTTTAGTTATCACTGTTTGTCTGTGTCTTGATACTCTGTATTTGTATTCATCCTTGTTATTAGTCATTGCACCTTCCTTGTCAGAGTTTTTGTATCTCAGTCCTTGCTCCTTGTACCCCTTCTTGTCTATAAGTCCCGTTGTTTAGTTTTTGGTTTGTTTTCTGTAGGCAGTGTAGTTCCAAGCTTGCTGCTCCCTACTGGTAGCTGCCCGGGGCCCTTGGGGTTAAGTCTACACTGCCACTTGCCGACATAAGACCAAGCGGCATACAAGTACTGGTAGATGTTTACAGTCTTATGGGAAAAGGGCTGTTATTGGCAAGAAGGCTTGCTTGTGTGCTGTGCGGACTTAGGCCTGTGTGTCCTGGGTGGCTGCCCAGAAGACATCCAGAGGCCCCTCGGCTGAAGACCTGCTGTCCGGAATCTATAGCTGTCCTTCCCTTTCACATGTTCCTACACACTCCAGGCGTGCCCCAGGAAAACCCTGCTAGGGTTCATCAATGCTCCCCGGTGAGTGTAACAGTTCACTATAAATGTATTCCAGGCTGTTTATTACCTTTGTGCTATTTTTTAAATATGGGGGGAGGGGGGGGGGGGGGCTATGCGTCTTTTCCCCTGTATTTTTGAACCAACACCGGCTCAAAGATCCTGGGGTTGGTTATGTTTAGGAGGGGGGACCACCATGCTGGATTTTAATTTATTATCTTTAAAACTTTTATTTACATTTTTCACACAAAAGCACTGCAGGAACCTGATTCAGAAATGTGAGAATCAGAAAGTGAGAGATTTGGGAAGATTTTTCCCTTTTGTTAAAGTGTCAATCAATTACATGGCAAAATCAACTTGGTTTTGCAGTATAAATGATTGCTGCTTTAAAAAAGGGGAAACTCTCCCACTTTCTGATTCTCACATTTCTTTAAATGATCACACATCCAGAGAGAGATAGCACAGGCAGCTGCTTATTTCCCAGCTCATCACACAGCAGAAGTGTGTGCTGTGCTTGGGATAGAGGCTTTTGCAGGGGCAGTTAGTTCTCTATCTATTCCCAGTTCTGCAATGGGGGGGGGGGGGGGAGTGGACCCCTCCATCAGACCTGGGACCAGGCAAAGGATACACCCCTATTGCCACCAATGTGGATTAATCCCTCGTTTAGGAGGTATGTGCAGAATTTCCTTGTGAAACTTTCAGTGAGGCACCTTTTTTCTACCTCTCATGATAGTGCAAGATCTCTTTAATGAAGAGGTGTCATAAATGAAAACCACTAAGGCAGTAGAACATACAGTGTGTTCAGAATGATTACACATTCCTGAGGATAGTTTAGTGTTGTCTATGTTAGCTATGTGTGAGTCCGATATCCTTCACACTGTCCTCAAAGAGAATCGTCTTTCACCTCCCTTCACGATTTCTGCGCCATCTGCACATTTGGGGTAGCAGTACAAGTAAAGATAGTGATGAGGACATAATATAAATTAAGGATGCTTGTGCGGAAGTGGAACAGGATGAGGGGGATATATTTACTACTCTCTGTACTCTCTGACATTGAGAATGAGGATGTTGATAATGTTGTTTGTGTTAGTCAGCCACAGTGGCTGCATTTTTTGTCCTTGATGAAAAGAAAGCAATTGTGATGCCTAGATATAGCAAAAAGCCACCACTTGAGTGTGAAATTATTTTTCCCATATCCTGAAAACATTTGAAGACATCTACTCCAGAGGTAGGGACATTAGTCATCTCCTCCATGCTACATCATTTGTGGCAAGTTTAAGAAATTAATTTTACAAGATTATAACATAATTAACAGCCATTTCACCAACCTCATCATTAATTACTAGAGGGAGTTCTTCCAAAATGATTTTGTGGGGGGTCCAAAAAACCAAGCACTTCAACCACAAAAGTGGCAGTCCCTCTCAATGAAGTGCTTGGTTTGCTAAACAATGCATGTCATTTTTTTATTATTCATCATAAGGGTGAGTAGAAAAGCCAAAGGAAAATTCTATATTTAACCACTTTTTTTCCTTGTAGTCCTTTGAGGCAAGGTTTCATAGATGTGCTATAATCTCCTATGTGTTTGTGCTGCTGTTTGTGTTGCTTAGTATCGAGCCAGCTCACTACAGCCTTTAGATTAAACTGGATAGAAACAAAGGGGCTTATTCTAGTTCACTCGCAAAGGCAAAGTCCTTCTCAAATGGACAAAACCATGTGCACTGCAGGTGGGGCAGATGTAACTAGTGCAGATAGAGTTAGATATGGGTGTTATTGGGTGTTATTTTGTTTCTGTGCAGGGAACATACTGGCTGCTTTATTTTTACACTGCAATGTAGATTTCACTCTGAAGTAACACCCCACCCAAAATCTAAGTTTCTCTGCACGTGTTACATCAGCCCCACCTGTAGTGCACATGGGCCCTTATTCAGATCAGTACATATTTGTTCTCAAAATGGGCAAAACCATGTGCACTGCAGGTGGGACAGATGTAATATGTATAGATAGAGTTAGATTTGTGTGAGTTATTTTGTTTCTGTGCAGGGTAAATACTGGCTGCTTTATTGTTACAATGCAATTTAGATTTCAGTTTCAACACACCCCACCCAAATGTAACTCTCTCTGCACATGTTACATCTGCCCCACCTGCAGTTCACATGGTTTTAGCCATTTTAAGAACACATTTGTAATGCGATCAGATCTGATTAAGGCCCTTGGTTTTATCCATTTGAGAAGGAATTTGCCTTTGTGAGTGAACCACAATAACCCCCAAAGTGTGAACTGTGAGATGGTTAAAATTGAGTGAAAATTATTAGAAATGAATGTTTTTGAGGTTTATAATACTTTGGAAATACCAAAGCTTCTTTTGATTAATAGAAATCCAAACCGAGTCACATTTGGTCGAAACCAAAACTGGAAAACATATTGGTGCACATCTGTAGTACATTGTTTAAATGACCAAACTATATTTTGATTTTTTTTTTTAATACACCAATTGTGTTACAGAATCTCACAGCGCTGTTTACATTTCTTTCAAGTTGGAGACTTTCAACATATCATGCCACTTTATTCTCAGATCTCTACTTTAAGATTTAGAATATGTTTGGGGTAAAGGATACTTATAAAACTACAGTATCTCAAAACTTTACCAGCTCTATTTAATATTATCATCTGGCTATCTTCCAATAAAAAAATGATGTTATTAACCCTTTCAGTGCCGACATTGCTGGGAGAGATGTGCAAAATATCCGATAAAAATGCCAGGGTCGTAGTCGAGGAAGATGAATAAAAGGATCTGAAGTCAATTATTTGAACTTTAAATAAATATTGTGCCAATAAAAGCGACAGCACATTTTTTTGTGGATATTTTGCACATTTCTTACAGCAACGTTGGCACTCAAAGAGTTAACTGGTTTTATTGCCATGCAAATCAATTGATTTTATAGATAAGAGGGGTGTAGCCTGTTTACACAAGTCGGTCAATGTTTATGGGTCAATTCAATTAAGCAGAACTAAATAGCCATATGTCGCACATACAGTACAGCCTGTCTCATGCATTTGTGTTCACAGCTGAATGGGGTTGCATAAAAAAATTAATAAGTCCGGTGCAATATGGAGCTGCAAGGTGCATACAGAAATCCATGAGTTTGGTGCAATATCTGGCTGTGAGGTGCTTGAGTTTAGCCAGCATTTCTATGGTATTACTCATGAATGGTGTATGATTTTGATTGACATAGAATAACCAATGGTACCCCCAAAGAGTGAAGCAAAAATGAAAAATAATATTTTAAAAATTGTGTGTTTGGCTGTGTATTTAGCATGAAGCCTTGAGTTCCAGAACAAGAAAAACATTGTTACTAGAATCCTCAAGTGCAACAGATTGTACTAGATGCTATATTGACATGTCAGTCAAAGTTCAGTTCTAATATATAAGTAATGGTTGATGTTTCACCACTGTTCCAGGATCTGCAGTGTGTCGGGAGATTTATTGAAGCAGAAAAGACTTTCAGCAATGGCGGAGGATGCAGTGAATCCTCTCTTATACCAGCTCATGCAAAAGGTTTTTCAATTTAGCAAATATGCTGATCAGAATGTGAATAGAATTATATTATAAAACAAAATAATATGTTCTCCCAAGGGCCTCCTGGAGAGAACGGTAGTCCCTGAGTACAATGCTTATTTGGAAATACTAGCACCTTTTTTTGGACAGAAATGTGGATGTTTTATGAGATAAAGTACAAAAATATTTCATGTGTGTTTATAATATTTTGGTGTACAAGGTGAACTAATAGCCTTGCGGCTAGGATTAAACAAGCACCTAATAGGGTGTTTTGCCAAGCAGCTCCTACTAGGGGGCGTCACACCCCTAAATATGGTATGGAAATAAAAGAGAAAAAGTGGAGCGCTAAAAATTGGATCAATATGGTATTATAAGAATATATGTAGTTTTATTTGCTTATTGCACAATATTAAGTGGATTTATAACCACTTGATAGGTATAAAATATTTTACACAGTGAAATTACATATAGACATATTTGAACAAAATACAAAAAAGATTAAAATAGAATAATATAAAGAGTAAATAAAATAAAAGAATATGGGTTATACTTATGGCATGGATTCCTGTAATATTGTCCTTTTTTTGGAGATGCTTGGAAACTGGATTTAAACGTCCTGAGACTGAATTATTGTTGGGTCCATAAACCTTGCCGGATTAAAAACGCTGGAGGGAGATGGTGAACCCGATGGATTGTGGGTATCCTCAACGATATGCGCCTTTGTAATCCTTATTATGCAGGTGGTGGTGTCGCAATTTTGAAATGTAAAGGTATTTTTGCCCAGTTGACGGTCCAGATGTTATAAGACAAGTTAGTACTCCAAGACAGGGTATCCGATTGCAGCCAGTAAACCCAATAACATCAGCAGGTGCTCCCTGACATGTTTCGCCGTCCACTGACAGCTTTTTCAAAGGTTTTGAAAAAGCTGTCAGTGGACGGCGAAATATGTCAGGGAGCACCTGCTGATGTTATTGGGTTTACTGGCTGCAATTGGATACCCTGTCTTGGAGTACTAACTTATCATTAATATATATTAACATATCATTAATGAATATATTAAACAAGGGGGGTCCCAATACTGAACCTTGCGGGACTCCATTTTGGACCTTACCCCAGCTGGAATGTATGCTATTTACCACCACTCTCTGTCCCCGATTGTGCAACCTGTTTTTAATCCAATTACAAATTTTATCTCCTAACCCTAAATTACCTAGTGTCATTAATAACCTTTTATGATGCACCATGTCAAAAGCTTTAGCGAAATCAGGCAGTATTACAACAACAGATTTCCCTAAGTCCAGCCCTCTACTGATTTCCTCTTAAAAGTTAATTAAATTAGTCTGACATGATCTATTTTTGACAAACCCATGCTGAGCCTTACTTATCACTTTTTCCTGTTCTAAGAAATTTTGGATACTATCTCTTATTATTCCCTCTAATATTTTTTCTACAATGGATGTAAGGCTGACAGGGTTAGTTTAGCTTATTTTCTTCCATATTGGTACTATGTTAGCTATGCGCCAGTATGTCTACACTGCAGTACTGTAACAAACACAGCCAGGCATGCATATGAAATCAATATATAGATTCTATAGGCAATAAAATGAAATTCCTGGTGGTAATGGAAGGTCGCTCTGCCAAGATACAGCCAGGCATGCACATAAATGTACAAGGTCTTTGTCAATTGGGTTATTGAGTAAAAAGGTTTGCTTGACAAATTTCACACCTATAGTACTTTTACAAATTCACATTGCACTGAGAGGGTTCATCTTTTCATTAGGATATTTATGGTGCAATAGAAAAACATAAACATAAATTGTATTTCTAAATGGAAGTTGTTGTTTATCTAATCTATATATTTAAAGCATTAAGGCCAACAGTAAATATAAATATATCCATAAAATGCAAATTATTTGTCCTCATTAATGTATTTCTTTTAGACAATTTGGATTATTCTGTGTAAAAAAAAAAAAAAAAACGGCTATTGATTATACTGAGCATTTTATTCTTTATAACAAATAAAAGTAATGTTTTAGTAAAGATGTGTCATTATTCATTATTCACCCATGCCACTCTGCTAGCGTCTGGAACTTGTTTTGCGTATTCTTATATAAATATTCATTCGCCAAAGCAACAGCTGAGGTGTATAATAAGCTTGCATTGTAACTGCGACTTTTATTATAAGCTAAAGGAAAGTTTGCAGGCACAGCTCACATTAAAGCCCTTTATGATGTACTTTGGTTCTAATTAATACCAGTGGCATGTGGTGGGGTGAGGCAGGTGAGGCACAGCCTTTCCTGTCATACTTACGTATATGCTGGAGTTTTGAGTTTATAAAGTATGTAAAAAATACAAAGAATCTATATAAAAAATCTATATAAAAAATCATATAATAATTTTTATAGTCAAAACTCTGGAGTAAACAGTCTATGGCAGGTGAGGCAGTGCCTCACCTAACTACCTTTTCTGCACATCTCTTATTTAAATTCAGCTAATCTCTCTCTCTCTCTCTCTCTCTCTCTCTCTCTCTCTCTCTCTCTCTCTCTCTCTCTCTCTCTCTCTCTCTCTCTCTCTCTCTCTCTCTCTCTCTATATATATATATATATATATATATATATATATATATATATATATATATATATTATATATATATATATATATATATATATATATATAGAAAGAGCAGCAGACCGGCACACTCACTGGCTCAGACGCAAGATTTCTGCTTTGCTGGGTGCCCCCACTGGAATCATGGAATAAACAGTAGTTTGGAGGTGCGGCACTCCCCGCTAATTAACAGGACATGAAGTGGTTTAAAGGCAACGTTTCAATGTCTTTATTGCCTGATGAAAATGTCGCAATAAAGACATTGAAACGTTGCCTTTAAACCACTTCATGTCCTGTTAATTAGCGGGGAGTGCCGCACCTCCAAACTACTGTTTATATATATATATATATATATATGCAGACGAGAGAGCCGCACAGCACAGGACTTGATCTCCGCTCACAATAAATCAATAGGCAGGAGCCAACTGTCTTGCAACGTTTCGGGAAATTTTATTATCCCGTCCTCAGGCTAGGTAACACATACAGTGAATAACAAAAGACATTTACCTTATATTGACTCTCATCTTGCGTGCAGCGCGTGGCGTCCTCCTCCTGCTCCCAACTCCCTTCCGGGTACAGGGTCACTGCGTCCACGTACTGGGACGTCGGCTACGTCAGAGGAGGCAGGTCAGCTGTCAGAAAGATGATCGGTTACACACAGTGTACTGCAATACAATACAAACATACAAAAAGTTACATTAAAAACAATCATGTGAAGTATTGATAAAATTGTGGATTCATTGTGGACAAAGACATAGGTACATATATCCCTAAGATACAATTCTATATAGAAATACAACAGGTACTGTGGGCAATATATGTGGATATTTCAAAGAAAAATATTTAAGTTAAGCTGATCGTTCAGACCTTTGGGTCTGACAGTATCTAACATGAAAATCCACTTTGCCTCACACTTCAATAGCTTAAGGTGTCTGTCACCTCCTCTTCCATCGTCCGGTATATGGTCAATGACCATATGGCGAAAGCTAGCCAGATTGTGCTTAGCTTCTGCAAAATGTTTGGCTAGTGGTTGGTCCACATTTTTGCCTTTAATGGCTCCACTAATGGCAGAGCGATGCAAGGCCATGCGCTCCTTAAAGGTGCGCATGGTCTTGCCTACATAGTTTAAGCCACAGGGGCATTTTGCCAAATAAACTACATATGAACTAGAGCATGATAGGTTATGATTGATGTAGTACTTCTGTCCAGTGTATGGGTGGCAGAAGTATTTGCCCGATATCATGTGGCTACATGTTTTGCAACCTGTGCACTTATGGCATCCATTTGTTCTTCTGGTTACCATGGTGCTTTCTTTCAACTGGTTTGTAACATCGCTGCGTACCACCCAGTCACGGATATTTTTTCCTCTCTCATAGCAATGTCTCACCTCTGCTCTCTTAAGGCTACGGAACTCTTGTTGCATCACTGGCCAGTTATTTCTCACTGTTTTTTTGACAACATGGGAAGAGGTATTATATTTCTGAACCCAGTTAACATTGGGATTGGATGTTGTTTTTACAGCAGACTTAAGTGTGTCATCTCGGGGAATAGTTTTTATTCTCTCCCTTGCTGCATTAATCGTCATCTCACTGTATCCTCTTTCCCTAAATTTTTGTGTCATATCATCAAGGGTGGCCTCTAGTACATCAGGTTCACTTGTAATTCTTTTGGCCCTTAAAAATTGGGAGAAGGGGAGACTGCTAATGGTGGATTTAGGGTGGAAGCTATCTGCCCTTAAAATAGTATTTTTATCCGTGGGTTTAGAAAAAACACTGGTTTGAATTTTGTTGTTACACAGTTTGATATTAACGTCTAGATAATGTATCTCTTCGAGGCTCATGGAAAACGTGTATTTTATGGGACAATCTGCATTGTTAACCCCTTCCATCAAAATGTGGAACTCCTCATACGTTCCACGCCAGAAAAGGATGACGTCATCTATATAACGTTTGTAATAGAGAATCTTATCTCTATTCTCGCGGTTGAGAAAAAACCTATAGTCAATGTGTGACATATAGCCATTAGCATATGTAGGGGATACATTAGATCCCATAGACACCCCGGTTCGTTGGATATAGTATTTGCCATTGAAGAAAAAATAGTTTCTTTCCAAAATCAATTTTAATAATGTAAGAAAAAAATCGGGATTAGGGCCCGAATACTCTGGATTGGTCTTAATTAATTCCTCTATGGCTCTCAATCCTTCTGTATGTGGAATATTAGTGTATAGGCTGGTGATGTCCAGGGTCACCATCCAGGTGTTATCCAGGACATCACCAAGCCCATTTAATGATACAAGAAGGTCCGTGGTGTCCTTCAGATATGTCTCACCCGCCTGGACGCACGGTTGAAGATAAAAGTCCAAGTATATAGATGTATTGCTATAAATGGGCTTGGTGATGTCCCGGATAACACCGGGATTAATTAATTAAGACCAATCCAGAGTATTCGGGCCCTAATCCCGATTTTTTTCTTACATTATTAAAATTGATTTTGGAAAGAAACTATTTTTTCTTCAATGGCAAATACTATATCCAACGAACCGGGGTGTCTATGGGATCTAATGTATCCCCTACATATGCTAATGGCTATATGTCACACATTGACTATAGGTTTTTTCTCAACCGCGAGAATAGAGATAAGATTCTCTATTACAAACGTTATATAGATGACGTCATCCTTTTCTGGCGTGGAACGTATGAGGAGTTCCACATTTTGATGGAAGGGGTTAACAATGCAGATTGTCCCATAAAATACACGTTTTCCATGAGCCTCGAAGAGATACATTATCTAGACGTTAATATCAAACTGTGTAACAACAAAATTCAAACCAGTGTTTTTTCTAAACCCACGGATAAAAATACTATTTTAAGGGCAGATAGCTTCCACCCTAAATCCACCATTAGCAGTCTCCCCTTCTCCCAATTTTTAAGGGCCAAAAGAATTACAAGTGAACCTGATGTACTAGAGGCCACCCTTGATGATATGACACAAAAATTTAGGGAAAGAGGATACAGTGAGATGACGATTAATGCAGCAAGGGAGAGAATAAAAACTATTCCCCGAGATGACACACTTAAGTCTGCTGTAAAAACAACATCCAATCCCAATGTTAACTGGGTTCAGAAATATAATACCTCTTCCCATGTTGTCAAAAAAACAGTGAGAAATAACTGGCCAGTGATGCAACAAGAGTTCCGTAGCCTTAAGAGAGCAGAGGTGAGACATTGCTATGAGAGAGGAAAAAATATCCGTGACTGGGTGGTACGCAGCGATGTTACAAACCAGTTGAAAGAAAGCACCATGGTAACCAGAAGAACAAATGGATGCCATAAGTGCACAGGTTGCAAAACATGTAGCCACATGATATCGGGCAAATACTTCTGCCACCCATACACTGGACAGAAGTACTACATCAATCATAACCTATCATGCTCTAGTTCATATGTAGTTTATTTGGCAAAATGCCCCTGTGGCTTAAACTATGTAGGCAAGACCATGCGCACCTTTAAGGAGCGCATGGCCTTGCATCGCTCTGCCATTAGTGGAGCCATTAAAGGCAAAAATGTGGACCAACCACTAGCCAAACATTTTGCAGAAGCTAAGCACAATCTGGCTAGCTTTCGCCATATGGTCATTGACCATATACCGGACGATGGAAGAGGAGGTGACAGACACCTTAAGCTATTGAAGTGTGAGGCAAAGTGGATTTTCATGTTAGATACTGTCAGACCCAAAGGTCTGAACGATCAGCTTAACTTAAATATTTTTCTTTGAAATATCCACATATATTGCCCACAGTACCTGTTGTATTTCTATATAGAATTGTATCTTAGGGATATATGTACCTATGTCTTTGTCCACAATGAATCCACAATTTTATCAATACTTCACATGATTGTTTTTAATGTAACTTTTTGTATGTTTGTATTGTATTGCAGTACACTGTGTGTAACCGATCATCTTTCTGACAGCTGACCTGCCTCCTCTGACGTAGCCGACGTCCCAGTACGTGGACGCAGTGACCCTGTACCCGGAAGGGAGTTGGGAGCAGGAGGAGGACGCCACGCGCTGCACGCAAGATGAGAGTCAATATAAGGTAAATGTCTTTTGTTATTCACTGTATGTGTTACCTAGCCTGAGGACGGGATAATAAAATTTCCCGAAACGTTGCAAGACAGTTGGCTCCTGCCTATTGATTTATTGTGAGCGGAGATCAAGTCCTGTGCTGTGCGGCTCTCTCGTCTGCATATGTGTTATTTCAATTGCCGGCACCCGGGCGGACGTATGAAGAGGGGAGTGTGCCAGCCTATCGTATAATATATATATATATATATATATATATATATATATATATATATATATATATATATATATATATATATATATATATATATATATATATATATATATATATATATATATATATATATATATATATATATATATATATATATATATATATATATATATATATATATATATATATATATATATATATATATATATATATATATATATATATATATATATATATATATATATACATACAGGTTGAGTATCCCGTATCCAAAATGCTCGGGACCAGGAGAATTTTGGATAACGGATTATTCCGTATTTCGGAATATTTTAATATTTCAATGATGTATTTTGAAGTATCTTGCATTTATGCTGTATAAACACATAATATACACACAAATATATTTTATTACCACATAAAATACACACAAACATATTTTAATTGTTCAAAAAACAAGGTTTCAAAACGTGAAACAAAATGTGTGTACTATCTCAGCACTGAATTTGAATGCCAAGCAATCATTGTCTTGCACATATATAGTGCCAGTTACATATCATGTCCCCAGTGATGCTGTTACATATGTCCCCAGTGAGTTTTTAGCAAAAAAAAAAAATTTTTTCACTTTCTGGAATGTCCGTATTTCGGAATAATTCGGATAACGGATATTCGGATACGGGATACTCGACCTGTATATATATATATATACACTTCTGCACTTGTGCATAATGTCGGCATGTACCTCATGGCTCTGGTACTTGCCAGGGACTCCTCAGCCATTTACCCCATCACACGTCCCTGATTAATACCTGCTTGCTAGACTGTGTATATCGTGCATCTTTTGTTCCACCCATCCTCGCTAGCATGCGAGGGGATGCTATCGAGGATGATTAACACATTAACCATAAAAAAATGTACAATTATTATATGGATATGGAATGGATTAATTAGAGGAGAATAACCACCAGCAGCTGCTCACAGTGCTGGTTATTCTTCCAAGGTGAGGGTGTCCACAAACAGAATTATTCAATGCAAATGCATTTAGCAAAATAGAAAGTATAAAATGTAAATTATATTGTTTATAGAATTTGAAAATATAGAGTTTGTTATTGTTCAAAAATAAAGAAGTATTTTATATATATAGATCAGTCAATTAGAAATATTTAATATATCATGACATGTTGGATTTTATTGATTGTGGTGCTGTGGAATGCATAGCACACCCAACATTAGCCAGCTGACCCGCACGGACATGATGGGTCCGTGTGCACACATCATACTCTGTTCCTGTTTGGCTGCGAAAGCAGCTGTAGCAGCTGGGGACTGTGGAACGCATTATGCGCTGGCACTTCCGGGGGTGTGAACTGCACGGCCATACTACATCCGGCTGTGCAATACCCGGAAGAACAGGTGTTTGCCATGTATGAGACTGCCGGAATGTGCATGTCAATCGTAAAATTAGCGATGATTAGCGGGTATGTGGGACTAGGATTGTGGTTGCGTTTGGTACCTTTTGGCCACTGTATTGATTTGTCCATTAGTAATGACTATTTAAAGGGGCACTTGAGGCAGAGTGCACCACGCTGCCCTTCACTCTGCTGCCAAGTTGGAACATGTACTGGGGCCCCCAGTATCCCCCAGGATACTGAGGAAGCGGGACCTCCGCGAAACAGCTGTCTATCCCACACTACTTGTCACTAAGGAGATACCAGACTCCTAACTACCGATCCAGGCCCCAGAGATATGGTCTAGGGCAGTGGTTCTCAAACTGTGGGTCCTGACCCCAAAGTGGGTCCCGACCTTCTTAGCATGGGGTCCCGACTCCATGTTGCTGACCATCAGGCTGATGACATTTCTAATCTCAGTCAGTGATTCATGGAGTTTGAAAAATCTGTTGAATTGTCTGTTATTTTAGACTCCCATCAGTTTGTGCCTCCACAATGCTGCCATGTATGTGCTGTCTGCTGACTACACATATGATGTGATGACCTTCTGCAGGACCTTGCTGGGGTCCTGTAATTAAGTTTTATTGTCTGATGGGGTCCCAGAGCAAAATACTTTGAGGACCGCTGGTCTAGGGATTACTCATTTCAGCCTTAGGATATTTCCCTGGCTGACAAAAGGAACAGCAGAAACCAGGTAGTGGTAAGACCCTTCTAGAGTAAACCATACATTATTTATTACAACTACCATGTTCTCCCTGATATGTCTGCTGCGCTACACCATAATGTTGAAATTTATACTATAACCTAACAACATTTGGCATATTATCTTGAGAGAGCCACTTGGCAATTATTGCATTATTCTTTAACTTGATTGTGTGAATTTGTGTTTCAATATCAGTTTATATATCTGTGATACTTTCCAGATTCTCATCACTCCCCTATGCTATTCATCTTTTTTCCTGTTCTTCCTTGTCCTCATGTAATTGTCCATCAGGTGCACTGACGACAGAGTACACCGCTCATCACCCACCAATACTGAAAAGTACGTGGGAGAAACAGACAGTGTAACATGGTTTTTCTAATGTAATAACACTTTCTGGGTAAAATCATTTATGATTGTGAGTATATTTCCCTGCAAGGGCACATGCCAACCAGGGGAGTACCCACTCTAACGTAGAGAGAATTAATACCCAATCTCTTTCATATCCATATCTGCTACTGTCACACGGATTGACCTGCTCCATTGTAAGGATTGGTTGAGCCAATCCAGACTCAACAGTCAGCAGCAGTCACCGTGGAACAAGCACACTGCAGGGATATACTGACACTAGCCTATTCTTTCCCTGCATGTATCAAACATCTGGTTAATAATTGCTCAGTACTTTATCTCTCGCCAGATAATCCCCATAGAATCCCACCTAGAAAGAAGGGACCTTTCATTTTTCTTTAATAATTATATAAGAAAAGAGTGACAAGATGCATTTACCCTTATAATCAATACTTTATTATATATTTGCCGTCCACTGTACCCTCTGTGTTATCATCTTTTGTCCGATCGGTGGCTTCTCATGAACAATTTCAGACTGGATAGCTCAGTAATATAGACCAATCAAAATATTTTACAGAAGATTCTGTTTAAACACTTCTTGTAGTGTTTTGCTTTGCATGTTATATGTGTCTGTCCTGTTATTTCGTAATTATATATATATATATATATATATATATCTTTAATCAATTTATTATTAAACATTAAGTTTTAAAACAAGTGTGCCCCCCAAAAAAGTGAGTGCTTTTTCTCTCCAGTCTACATTGTATATTACTCTCAGGGGAGCACCTCCACATTGCTTACCAACCAGTCACTAGCTACTGGAGTAATCCCAGAGGACTGGAAAACAGCGAATGTAGTCCCACTGCACAAAAGTGGAAGCAAGGAAGAGGTAAGCAACTATCGACCAGTGAGCCTTACATCAGTAGTAGGGAAATTGATGGAAACACTCTTAAAACAAAGAGTTGTAGAATATCTCAAAATCAGCAATTTACAGGATCCAAAACAGCATGGGTTTACTGGGGGAAGATCATGTCAAACAAATCTTATTGACTTTTTTTGACTGGGTGACTAAAGTAATAGATCAAAGTGGGGCTGTAGATGTAGCTTATCTAGACTTTAGTAAAGCTTTTGACACTGTCCCACATCGCAGACTGTTAAATAAACTTGAAAGCTTGGAATTGGATTCTAAGATAGTTGAATGGATAAGAGCGTGGTTGAAGGACAGAAAACAGAGAGTTGTAGTAAACGGAGTACAGTCAAAGGAGGGAAAGGTTACGAGTGGAGTACCCCAGGGATCTGTACTTGGACCGGTGCTTTTTAATATCTTTATTGGTGATATTGCAAATGGAATTGAGGGTAAAATGTGCCTTTTTGCAGATGACACAAAGGTATGCAACAGGGTAGACACACCAGGAGGGGTAAAACAAATGATTGAGGATCTAGGTAGATTAGAGAAATGGACAAGAGAATGGCAACTACAGTTTAATTCCAAAAAATGCAAAATCATGCACTTGGGTCTCAGAAATCCAAAGACTAAATATAGTATAAATTGCACTATAAAGGAAACTACTGAAGAAGAGATGGCTTTAGTTGTCACTATTTCAGGGAACTTAAAGGCAGGTAGGCAATGTAACAAAGCAATGAAGAAGGCAAGTCAGATGCTTGGTTGCATAGGGAGAGGTATCAGCAGTAGAAAGAAAAAAGTAATAATGCCACTGTATAGGTCATTGGTACAACCTCACCTAGAGTATTGTGTTCAGTTCTGGAGGCCATATCTCCAGAAGGATATAAATACATTAGAGACTGTACAAAGACGATCAACTAAAATGGTGCATGGCCTACATCACAAAACATACCAGGAAAGACTAAAAGATCTTAATATGTATACTTTAGAGCAGAGAAGGGAAAGGGGGGACATGATAGAAACTTTCAAATATATAAAGGGTATAAAGGGTTTTAACAAGGTACAGGTGGGAGACATTCTTCACAGGAAGAGGAGCAACAGAACACGAGGACATGCACTGAAACTAGAGGGAGGATGATTCAGGGGAAATGTGAGGAAGAATTACTTCACAGAAAGAGTAGTAGATAAGTGGAATAGCCTACCATCAGAGGTGGTAGACGCAAATACAGTAGTACAATTTAAACATGCTTGGGATAAGCATATTGATATCCTTACAAAAAAATAAGGATCAAATATGGTTTGAGGTAACATGTTTAAAAAAAGGGGCAGACTAGATGGGCCAAGTGGTTCTTATCTGCCGTCAAATTCTATGTTTCTATGTTTCTTACTAGTGCCAAGGCACCTAATATCTAAACTGTGGATTATCACAAATTTCCTTAAATTCACAAACTGTAACAACATGTGGTACTAGTGCACAGATATTCTGTCCCATCACCCATTCCCCATGTTAAAAAATACCCTTTTTAGGTGTTGAAATTGTGTGGCAGCTGCGCAAGAGGTTCATTTACTCTATTTGCACTTTTCAGGACAAAACCATTTGCACTACAGGTGGGACAAATGTAACACACACAGAGGGCCTTATTCTGATCGGAGCGGCCAAACGTGCGTACGTTCGCTATTAACGTACGCTAGCCGTACGCGGCCGTTGGGGTTAAGTCCACCCACAACTCAGCCGCATACGTACGGGCAGAAATAACGCAGAAGGGGAGTGGCGTACAAATGAGCGTACGGCAACGTACGCGGACGGCTCAGCCTTGCACTCCGACAACAGGCGTACAACTGAGCGTACGGCGCCGTTTACGGACGTCTCTCGTCCGTCTTCCCACCGACTTCTTGCCTAGATCTGAGCGTACGCCAGCTTGCACGGACGGGTCCCTATTGTTTTCAATAGAAAAGTCAGCTTATGTCACCGCTCGTGAGAGTGAGCGTACGTCCGTGTACGCTGACATACCCTTCATATATATGGACCTGCAAATCTTGCCTTTCAACTATAATTATGAAAATTAATTAATTGATTGAATTAATTAATGTGCAAAATAGTGGTCATGGGCTTAAAACATTGCTGAAACATCCTTTGTAGGTGTTAGATGTGGTTTATGTTATTGTATCCTAAATACAAAACCTATGTTTGTATTAGAGTGAACACGTTGACACATGTCGACTTGTGTAGATTGAGTGTGCTACTGTGTAAAGTCTATGAAAGCACGTAGTGAATGTGTATAACTGTTTAGCAAATACCTACCTTAGCATATATAAGCAGGTCTTCAAAAGATTCTTACCTTAAATTAAACAAACCTTTAAATGTCGAGAAGTATAGAAAGATAAGCTTCCAATGTGTTTGAGTGGTGTGTGTGGCTTGCAGGTAGTGAAATCATGGTTTGGACTTAATAGACTGCAGCATTGCTTATTACATTCAGGTGTATGTGTTTGAGTAGGAATCAGCGTTAATTAGCAAACTCAGGCGCACGCTGGCATGCGGTATCTGTAGGGGTGGTTTGAGATGGCGGTTGGCAGCCGCCTGTTTTGTGTCCGAAATGAACGGTGCCTTAGTCGATCGTGCGGTAGTAGCACCGCTCATTTTTGGTGCACACCCCCGTGTACGCCCATATTTACGCCCATTTTCCCTCATTATTTCGGCCGCTCCCCTCATCACGCCCCTATGCCGCCCCCAATGCCCGTACACTCGCGTACAGGTTTTTTCTAGAGACCCGTCCGTAAGCGTTGTGGAGTGGTCGCGCCTGCGCATTAGCGAATTTACGCATGCGCAGATCATGAAAAACCCCGGGACGTACGCGTACGGCCCGGCCGCTCCAACCAGAATAAGGCCCAGAGAGTGTTAGATTTGGGTGGGGTGCATTCAAGCTGAAATCAAAATTGCAGTGTAAGAATGGGCAGAAGTAAAATTATGCATTATCTTAAGTCCAGTGTTTCTCAAACTCGGTCCTCAAAGACATGTTCATGTTTTCATAAAATTTGACAGTTGGTGACACACAGTTCACCTGCCACGTTCCCTGGAAACCACGAACCATTAGAGTTCCTTGAGAGCCGAGTTTGGGAAATAGTCGATTTTGAGTTCGACTGACCTTGGTTGGATCTCTCTTTGTGTCAAATGTGCATTTCTGGAAGGCAACCAGGGACACCAATGCTGTAACCACATTTAAGATATCCATTTCATCGAAGTGTCATTGAAGTCAGGTGCATATAGGTATACATCTGTACTATTCTGCATATAATTCAAGATGTCTGCTTCTTAGATATCTCTTGCAACCAGCATAGGGCAGGTGTAAGTGTCAATTATATTTAGATTAGATTAGATTCACTCTATTGTCATTGCCCAAGCACAAGTACAGGGCAACACAATTCAGTTTTGCTTCAAATCAAGACACAGATTTTAAAAGTATAGTATTATTGTACACAAAAAAAGAGAAAAGATAAAAAAAACCTATTAGATACTTGTGTAGTTTCACGGCGCCACTTACCTAGTTAGCGTAGTGTCCCTTTCAGAATCGAGTGGTTAGCGTAGCGAAGTGTTCCCGCGGTAGTCGCATGAGCGTCCCTGTACTGTTTCCTGTGGACAGCGTAGCGGTACGCAGTTAGCGTAGTCAGTCAGTTCCCATGACTACACGGCCGCTTAGCGTAGCCAGTGTCCCTGTCAGATGTAGCGCATTGCTCCCGCGGACAGCATAGCGTCCCTGTCAGATGTAGTGTAGTGATCCAGCGGACAGCGTAGCATAGTCAGTTAGCTGGTATAATGAGCAGCATGCAGTTAGCGTAGCTGGTAGATTGAGTGGTACTCAGTTAGCGTAGTCAGTCAGCTGTTGGAAACTGCTAGAGACGATGTTTAGAGACATATTGGAGCTGTTGGAGACTGCTGTTGGAGACTGATATTGGAGTCATGGCTGCTGAGAAGCTGAGCTTATTTAATCTGCCCCAGACTGAGGAGGATGCTGTGGCATTTTTGCAGAGGCAGAAATTCCTGACACACAGGCCTGCCCCAATGGACAGCCTATGAGGCTGAGTGTCAGGGAAAGGATGTGGCGCTGCCATATCCATAGCTGCAGGAAGAAGGTCAGTGTCAGGGCTGCCCAGTGGTTAAGAGGGTGCCATCTGACATTTGTGACATTGATCAGATTCGTCTTCTGCTGGGCAGAAGAGCTGACGAGTGTCCGCTTCTGCGAGCGACACCTGGGCATCTCGCAGAAGACGACTGTACAGTACAACTGCTTGATGCGGGAAGCCTGCACCGTCGACCTCTTGTCACAGCCTCAACGGCGTATTGGAGGGCCAGGCACCATTGTGGAAGTGGATGAGAGCCTGTTCACCAAGCAAAAGAACCAGGTTAGCCTGGTTCTGCCCCAGCAGTGGATCTTCAGGGACATCTCTACGGAGACCAGAGAGTCCATCATAACGGCAGTTGAGAGCACCCTGATGGCTGCCATCGAGAGGCACGTGCTCCCGGGGACCCCAATTTACTCTGATTGCTGGAGAGCCTACAACACAGAGCAGTTAGAGCAGGCTTAGTACCACCACGCCAGGGTGAACCACTGGTACCATTTCGTGGACCCGGACACCGGGGTTCACACCCAGAACATTGAAAGGTTGTGGGGTGCCTGCAAGTGGCACAATAAGCGCCAAAGGGGAAAAGCGAGCCATCAGCTGGACTCCTACTTGCAGGAGTTCATCTGGAGGAAGACAGTTGGCGCAGAAGACTCTTTCCTGTGCATCCTGCACGTGCTGACCCTGCTCCCCGAGGCAGAGAAAGGTGACACCGCAGAGGCAGAGACAACTGCATTGACTTCATCTGCTGTTTCTGCCAGTGCAGTTTCAGATTAATTACTTTTGATCTTTTTTTATGTGTTCTTTATTGTTCTTATTAATTGTATTGTTATTGAATCATTTATCTTTCATTATTCTTCTTAATCTTAAGTAAATTACAGATAACACATGTCGTCATTACTGTCTCAGGTGAATGATATGTCAGGTGTGAATGTGTTCCTGAAACACCCCATCTAGCCACGACAGCCCAAAGCGTGGCGAGCACAGCAAGGGGACGCGGTACGCATCCTCCCAACCTTTTCATACCCCCACTATCCACGTCGGCATGGAGTTATATTTATAAAGTGTGGTGAATGCAGAGAGCCACCGAGCCCGAAGTGTGAGGGGATGCAGAAAACATGTGAAGTTATCCTCGATTTGGGCTTGGTGGCTCACTGCGCTCGCCACACTTTATTAAATCAACTCCACGCTGATGTGGATAGTGGGGTATGAAAAGGTTGGGAGGACGCGTACCGCGGGTATCAAATGGAGGCATTTGCCAGTATGTAACATAGAGCACTGGCAAATGCCTCCTTTATTGTGTGGGGGTATCAAATGGAGGCATTTGCCAGTATGTAACATAGAGCAGTGGCAAATGCCTACTTTATTGTGCAAGAGATGTGCTTGCGTCTGCAACCCCTCTTTGTGCGGGAGACACACACACTCCCGAACACCTACTTATTGTACCCAGCCGCAATAGTTACTAAGACGCATGGGCGTGTCAGACGAACCTGCGACTAAGACAGATTGAGCGTCTGAGACACTCCTATGTCTCACACAGATGGAGCACCTCTCCGCCGATGCCTGCATGATCCCATCTCAGAGGATATCATGCGGGCACCAGCGCTGTGTGAGAGGTGCTCAATAGGCTTAACTGGAGCTTAGGAGTAGGAGCAGTAGGAGTCACTATGCTGTCAGCCTATAAGCGCTGATGCCGGCGCTATGCTGATAACATAGCTTAGAGCTGGCAAGCTGCCAAGATTCAAACGGCAGGATCCAAACATAGCGTAGCGCAGAGCTGGTGCGTGCTGGTGCCGTGAAACTACACAAGTACCAAATTTACAAAATACAGAATTCAGCATCAAGACAGCCCTAGGAAAGAAACCATTCCTCATTCTACTAGTTCTAGTCCTAAGACACCTAAAGCGTCTTCCAGAGGGCAACAGTGTAAAAAGTTCTTGTGCCAGATGAGAGGGATTGTTTGTAATACTGCAAGCGTGGCGCAAACAGCGCCTCCTATGAACATCCTCGACGGCCGGAAGGGGAATCCCTATAATACTCTGAGCAGCCTTCATCACTCTCTGTATCATGATGGGCTCTGCCACAGTACTACTTCCATTCTATACTGTTACACAGTTAGTCAGTAGACTCTCTATTGTGTAACGGTAAAAGTTCTTTAGTATATCCATAGATAGTTGATATCTCTTTAGTATCCTCAGAAAAAAAGGCATTGTATTGCAGTTGTGGATCGAAAAAGCATCAGCACTGTGGCATTTCATTTAAAGTCATATAGATTGTCACAGGAGCCCCTAAATATACACTTTACTAGAAGTTACTAAATGTGACTTCCAAAACTTTGTGCAAATACAACCATTGGTGTCTCAGAATAAAGCCCCCTCAGTGGTACCTAGACTTACCATCCACACCACCTATCTAAAGATAGATCTATTTATCTACTGGCCTCATAGTGAATGCAACTAGCTGCACACACATTTGACCACTTGACAGGAGCAAAAACAACCATGCAATCCTATAAAGCTCAGCTTAGACTTTACATTTCTGCTAAACCCGGTTGGAAATGGGGGGGTGGGGGGGGGTAAGAGCGTGCAGTTGGGAAAGGATGGCAAACAGGAGCTGACAAGGAGAAGGATACATGTGGAAGGGGAAGGAACATATGAAGTACAGTAGAAGGTAAGGAGGAAACAGGCTGTTCCCAGTGGAGGGGCCAGCCTACAGTAATTATCCATACACTTTAAGAGATGGTGCTGGGTAGAGGGTCCTGTAAGACAAGCAGAGAAGAGCTATGGGAAGAGAGTAAGTTGTGAGGCTATTATTTCCATCCAGCAAAATCTGGTAAAGGAGAAAGGGAAATTTTGGTTTCAGAACAGTACTGTAAAAATGCAATGTTTGTGCTTAAATTGGCTAATACAAAAAAAATCCTGTATTCTGTGTTAAAGCTGACTTTCATATCAATGTGCTTTGAAAGCATTCTGAAATTCTTTAATGTGCTAAGTGCATTCATTTTATAATGACAGGTCTTTAAACCACAATGTAAATTTGTGTTTGTGCTTTGATGTGCTTTTTAGGTATACTAATATTGCATAAATTAATTATGGATTAGTATTTCTAGTGTTTATGTAGATTAATAGCATGACAGGCAAACAATTGATTATTATGAAGTCACAAAGAATGTTGTACTTTCCAACATTAGGAAATATTTTCTAACTTAAAAACTAAACTTCTAGGGTGTAGGATAGGGGAAAAAAAGAAATACATTCTTTGCACATTACACTTTACTTAAGAACTTATTGTATAGGGCCAGACTGTAGTTTAAACAAAAGTTACTTCAACCAGACTATAGACACCTTAATGATAGGAGCATATCTATATCAGGATCATGGTGCATGGTACACATGGGCCCAAGGGTCTTTAGGAGTCAATCTCAGCACCATGGATACATTTGTCTGTATCCTGGTATCAAACACAACAAATTTACTCCAGACATCACAATCTTTCCTGCTATGTTTTTGGAAAGATGACACCAGGAGAGGTGTCCTAGAGTCTGCTATTTTCAGCATGTGCCATCTTTATGAAGACGTCCCTTAACAAATGGTGCCACAAACAACATGCAAATGTATGGACCCACTACACATATTCAATCAATTATTCCGGTGCTTGTTAATCATAGTTATTTTCCAGATTCAGAGAGACTTATTCATAATTATGGATCCCCATGCAGTAGCGCACGCAGGGGGGGTTTCTGAGTACCCAGAAACCCCCCCAGGAGGCTAAGGAACCTCAGCTGAAAGCTGAGGGTCCCCTCTTTCCATGGATATAAGAATTGTAAAAATCGGCCCTTGGGAACCAGAGATATCTGACTTCAAAGCAGTGGTCCCCATCCAAGCCTGTTAATTGTTATTCCCAGTCAGATATTTCAGGTTCTGTCTGACTTAGCGTTTTTCTGAGGGTATATTCCAAAAGCTGGGACTCTTCCCCTTTGAGAGACACTAGTAGCTTGTCTCTACTGTTCCCAGAACCAGAGATATTAGCCGTCAAGAAGCTGGTTACTGCTCCAGCTCCACACGCCTGGTATGTAGTTTTATATACTCGTTGGCAGATTGCTTTGCCTCCTGAACTCTGATCCCCTAGTCCCCAATACCATTTGGTAGGTGGGATTCTCTAGTTTTTCCATTCCAATCTACGAAATCTATTTCTGGGAACTGGAGATATCTGCAGTCAAGCAAGCTGTCCTCCCACCAGAAAATTATAAATAATGAACCCACTCCACTATACACCCCTCCTCTGCATATTAAACATCCTCTACCACCCTGGAAGTTATATATCAGAGCCCCTTCAATCAGCCCAATGCCCCCTTCTCCCACCATCTGTGCAGTAAAGGGGTAATTAGTGGAAATTACTGATCCAGGCCCTACATGCAGAGCGGTTGATATAATACCCCCTACCACCCGCAGGACATCAAATCTTCCCCCACCCCTTCCGCTGGAGGATCAGTAGGGGCCCCAATACATTGCTATGCCCAGGGGTCATACAATGCTGTTGACGCCCCTGTATGTATGTATGTATGTATGTATGTATATATATATATATATATATATATATATATTTTTTTATTATTATTATTTATATACATTTGGTCTATCTATAATACTTTAACTGACTCGGCATATACTGGGTCACCTAAGTGTCCATCTCCGTGCTTTGCTCCGCCCCTCTGGAAACCCCCTTCTGAAAATCCTGCGTTTGCCACTGCCATGTGTTGGTTATAGTTTTGGATTCCAATCTCATTTCCTTTTCACATTTTTGGTTTTGGTTCTAAATTGAAATTCAATTTTGGAAACATAAAAAAATGACAAAAAAACAGCTAAACTTATTTAATATTGGCTTGTTTTTAATCTTAAAGTAATATTGACC
This sequence comes from Crinia signifera, assembly GCF_055691185.1. Classification (NCBI taxonomy): domain Eukaryota; kingdom Metazoa; phylum Chordata; class Amphibia; order Anura; family Myobatrachidae; genus Crinia; species Crinia signifera. Next base: position 78,223,370 of record NC_139223.1, on the reverse strand, counting down.
TAAGCTGCATTCATGTACACTAATTTCCAGTCAAATGTGATTGCCTTACAACTCACAATATTGTTTTCACCGACATTGGCCAACAGATGCAGCAAGCTGACTGGCTTCTTAGTAACAGAGCAGCAGCAACAACAACACAGAGCAGTTTATAACACATCTAAGAAAAGGTGTGCAGGATGGAGTTGTCCTTAGATTCTCTCATTCATCTCATTTTTTTTTAATTAAAATTTTAATAAAAAGGACATACTCAGTTTAACAAATCAAGGACTTCAGAAACAAGGAAAGCACTTTTGTGGCTTAAGTGCTTGTCTTGTTTGGGCCCCAACAATAAAAGCTACAGCTGTGGACACTTGTGTTGTTAGAGGAGCTCACACTACCCCTGTAAACCCCTGTACAGAATCAGAATTTGTTTAATTGCCAGGTGTATCAACAAGATGCATTATACACAGGAATTTGATTACGATAACTACCACTCACTGTGACATTACATTACTTACATTACATTAGACCATACAATAAGACAATATGCCAAACATGACATCGGGAGGGGATATGACAGATAATTGACTATGTTATTGGGGACGGGTGAGGGCTACGCTAGTGAGGAATTGACTAGGATGGCCGCCTGGGGGGAAAAACTATTTCTGTGTCTAGTAAACACACAGTTAAATCCATGAATGGTTGTGGGCAGCTTTGTTCCTGCTACCATGGAAATTTAGGGGGTGCTAGCAGGAGTTGAGGAGCATATATATTGGGGAGCTAGGCACCTGCTACCTACCACAGGGATCACAGCACTCGGGCAGTGTGCTTAATAGCAGCCATCTTTTACTATTGTTCAAAGCCCTGTTTTAGACAGCAGACATAGTTGAATTAGCTATTCTAGCCTTGTTTAAGAGAGTAACCATTTTTTAGAAACATTTATAAGTCTGTTTCAAAGCCACACTTTACATGATAGCCATTTTGTAGTAGCCATTTTATACAACAGCCATTTTGTACAGCCATTTTATACAACAGCTATTCATTTTATAATATTTCATATAAAAAGAGTATATTACAAATGTAATTATACCTATAACCATGTTCATTATAATAATTACATATAACCATAATTATAGCCAATTTAAACCTCCATAATCTATAAAAGATAAAAAATTACCATTATTTTAAATATTATTATTTAAATATGGAACTTAAATATATAAATAACCAACAAAACATTATAAAACCCACTGTTTAAACCTACATAAAATATCCCAAAAATGTAAAAAATTCTGTAATATCAAGGATTTGTATATTATATGTTTCTATATTATCATTCAGTCCCTGTGGGGACCAAGGTTTTAAGTCTGAATATCCGGAATGCCTCCTTTTTAGACAATCTATTTATCACATCTACTCTCTATACTTATAACTTGTTCATTTTCTCAAATTCTTCCTGAGACAAATGAGAATAAAAACTGTAATCTTAATTTCAGTATACAGTATTTACATGCAGTACGGTCTCATTTTTCATACTCCTATAATCTCTTGGTCTCAGGTAACCGAGTCTCCAACTTTTACACTTTTCCTTTTCTTATTCCTTAACAGACTCTGGGCTTGTTTCATTTTCAGGTTATCATATTTCTTAAAAACTACATTATCAATTAATCTCATAATCATATTTAAAGTCTCTGGGGAGTTACTTTTTATTATCCTTTAATTTCATAGGACCATGTATTTTCTTTATCATCCATCCTGGTGACACAGCTTAACCTTGGGATGTAGTGGGTCTGGAGGATCCTAGGCACCTATGCTATGACTTTTAGAAGAAGGCTGCTGCATCCCAGAAATCCCCGGTTAATTTTAGGTGCCCACAGGAGTGAGTGCATATGCTATGGGCTGCGTGCTGCAGCTGTTTTTAAGTTAGTTAGGATTTGTTTGTTTTTTATTAAGATTTTCTTAGCTAAGTGCAGGTTACAGTGTGAAGTTTCCTGGGGAAACTTCTTTACAATGTGAAAGCACAGCAGAAGCTGCCAGAAGCACTTCCTGCAAAAATAGGGGGATCCAGCTAGAGCGAAGCTGGAAAAAGACTGAAGCGCCTCCTGGTCAGATTCTTGTGTGCTGGGGAGATAGCGCTGATTTCTCCCAGCACAGGACTCTGACCTCCCCACTATTTGGGGTTGAGGTCTCCTGGGTCATGAGGAGAGTCCTGATCTGGCTCCCTGCTTAGGGGGATAATGGTTGATGGACCCCCACTATGGTGCTGCCAGTTTGAGAGACTTACAGGAAAACTCCATGTTGGAGATTAAGCCTGTTATAGGAGTCCTATGCAGCAGGGCACTTCCAAGTGATCCTTTTTTCAAGGGGAGACACTGGAAGATAGAGAATAGATCTTGGGATGAGATTTAATAGGATGAGCGATTCAGAAAGTGAGAGATGTGGTAATAAATCTCCAGTTTGTTTTAAAGCGGCAATCGTTTACACTTTAAAATCAAACTGGGTGATTTCTTCCCAAATCTCTCACTTTCTGTGTCTTCCCCACTGTAGTCTGGCAAACTTTTCCCCACACTGTGCGGAGCTGAAAGGGAGAATTTCTTGCTGCAGGCTACTGTGAAAGTTTCTTCTGGGCAGTGCTTCTCTGGTGACCACTAAATGTCTATTACAACAGCGGCTGACAGATAAGTAGATCGGTTACATTATTTTGTATAGGCCGTGACATTTGCATTGTGATTTAAAAGAAATGACAGAAAGGTGTAATTCTGCTGTTGTGGAGGGAGCTTCTACCATGTTAATAGCCTGCAGATTTTGCAGTGTCAAATTAACTTGGGAACAGATGGAGCAGGGGGATCTGTGCCCTGCATGTGACTCTGTTCCCAGTGGGGCTCAAGTACAATAAGATCAATGGCTGATTTGGTGCAGACTCTTAATAGACAGAGGGATAATCTCAGTAGGTCCCCTAGGCTTTTCCAATCATCACAACCCTCTGTGAGCTCACCCCCACCCTCACAAGGGGACCCTGCTTTGCTGCAGGCTATGCAACACAATGAACAGGGTGTGCACTAAATTAGAGCTTTTATGGAGCAGTTTATTAAGGTATCTGAGGTTACCATTCCCAGACACCCCTTATCTACCCCACCTCTGCTTAATTTTGATTCGCTTGTGGAGGAAACATGGAAAACACCTGATAAAAGGCTGACTATGCCTAAATGGTTTGAAAATTTGTATCCCATGCCAGAGGAGCATGTGGAACTGTGGGAGAAGGTCCCGTTGGTAGATCCACCTGTGGCCTGGCTGTCCAAAGCCATGGTTTTACCAGTTTAAAAGGGGTGCTGCCTTCAAAGACCTCGTTGATAAAAAGATTGAAGGTGGCCTTAAAGCCACTTTTAAAGGGGTAGGGTTTACTCTACACTTGGGGCCTTATTTTGGTTCATTCTTTCTGACAAAATCCTTCTTAGATGGACAAAACCATGTGCACTGCAGGGGGGGCAGATGTAACATGTGCAGAGAGAATTAGATTTGGGTGAGTAATTTTGTTTCTGTGCAGGGAAAATACTGACTGCTTTATTTTTACATTGCAATATAGATCTCACTTTGAAGTAAAACCCCACCTAAATCTAATTCTCTCTGCACAAGTAACACCTGCCCCACCTGCAGTGCACATGGTTTTGCCCATCTAAGAAGGATTTTGTCAGAAAGAATGAACCAAAATAAGGCCCTTGGTTATTGCATCGACCTCGGTCTTCAAGGCCATGATAATGTGGGCCGATGCTTTGTGTTCTTAGCTTCAGCCTGATACTGAGGCATTTTCCTTAGCCGAAAAGTGTGTGGCTGAGTATGTGTATGAGTATGTGTATTGGCGTCCATAGATATTCAGGATGCATATCTATATGTGCCTATTTGCAAAGAACATCTGTCTATGCTTCGATTCACCATCTGTCATTTCAGGCCCTTCCGTTTGGTCTGGCCACTGCGCCGAGGGCCTTTATGAAAGTTATAGTGGTCATGGCGGCGGCACTCAAGTTGAAGGAAATCATGATCATTCCATACCTGGATGACCTGTTCTGATAGTTGCAACAAAGTTTCTCCAGGAGTATGGGTGGATATTGAGTATCAAGAAGTCTCAGTTGGGCCTGACCCAAAGATTATAGTTTTTGGGAGTGGTTTTGGATACTCACCTAAATAGGATGTTTCTACCAGAAACCAAAGCCAAAAACATACAACTCTTGGTCCTATCACTTCTTCACTCCCCGAACCCATCAGTCTGGAGGGGTATGGTTCATTAGGTCACCACAATGTTGGTCGACAGTCATTAGGTCAACACCTTTAGGTCAACATGCATTTAGGTCGACATGAGTCTAGGTTAATATGCAGTAAGATCGATATGAGTCTAGGTCAACATGGGTTATGTCGGTTGTCAATATGAGTCTAGGTCAACATGGGTTATTAGGTTGACAGGGTCATTAGGTTGACATGTGATAGGTCGACAGTCAAAAGGTCGACATGGGGTTTTTCATTTTTTTTTGTCCTGAATGTCAACACAGTCGACATGGACACTGAACCGTAGCACCACGTACCTTCGCATGTGCTCGACGTGCTTCAGGCACATGCATGGCTATGCTTGGCACACTATTTTATACTCCCACCATGCCCTAGTGGATGTTAGGGTATGAAATACCACCTGTTGGCACATGCCGGCTCAAAAAAAAAAGTTAAAAAACCCATGTCGACCTTTTGACTATTGACCTAACCCATGTCGACCTAATGACCCTGTCAACCTAATAACCCTGTAGACCTTACCCATGTTGACCTAGATTCATGTTGACCTTCCTGCATGTCTACCTAGACACATGTAGACCTACTAAATGCATGTCGACCTAATGGTGTCAACCTAATGACTTTTGACCATCATGCTGATGACCCAATGACGGTATCCCATCTGGAGGTGCCTGAAGCTGTTGGGCAAGATGGTGGCCACATTTGAAACACTGCAATATGCGAGGTTCCACTCAAGGACATTCCAATGGCACATTCTTACCAGTTGGTCAGTGAATCCGAAGATCATGAAGCAGAAACAGCTTGTTCTGACTCAGGAGATGAGGGAATCCTTAGCCTGGTGGACGGATCTGGAAACACTCCAGCTGGGTTGTTCTCTGCTAACTTGGGTTTGGTTTGTGGTCATCACTGATGCAAGTCTCGGGATGGGAAACAGTAGTTCTACATCTCAGACTGCAGGGGCTATGGTCAAGCACAGAATCGACCTTGCCGATAAATATATTGGAGAGCTCTTCAGCAAGTGGAGGACCACCTGATAGGATTACCAATAAGGATACAGTTAGACAAAGCCATAGCTGTGGCATATCTCAACCTTCAAAGGTGCACTGTAGAAGGTGTCTCGGATTTTTCAGTGGGCGGAACTTCGTATTCCAATATACAACAGAGATAGGTAGATAGATCGGGTGGCGCAATGAGAGCTGCCGATGGGTGTAGTTTCAATGGGTCCCTCAAACCCTTCACCAACACCAAAAATACAAAAATAGAAACCACACTTATCAGGCGCTTAAATCCTTCATTTTGCAGAGTCCTCCAATAGATAGAATTCATGCAAGAAAAACAAAAAGTGCAATAGTGAAGTACGTTCAAATCCACACTTCTGATTTTAATGCACACATAGCACGAATACATAATAAAACATTAAAAACAATTCATCAATCATAAAAACATATCCTTCATATGCAACACTGTTGAAAGTGCTCTAGTGCATAATAAATCCTCAATGTAGGTATAGACGAGAAATTACCGGCTGTTGTGGAAACTGGTCAGCACACAGTCCCATAAGCGTATATGTGACAATGCTTGGATTACCCCGCAGCGTCTCCCGGCTCTCTCCGTCCACCAACCAGTGAGAAATTCAAATTGCCCAGTTCACCAACGCGTTTCTTCCTTTTTCCAAGGACTTTTTCAAGGTGTATTCAGCTGTGTTCATTTCATGAATCCGGAATGTGGAGGCAGACTTCATCAGCAGATCAAACTTGCTGGAAGGGGAATGGCCGTTTAACCTTGAAGTGTTTTAAGATATTGTGGCTATCTGGGGCTCCCAGAGGTGGACTTGATGGCATCCAGACACCTAAACCAGGAGATTGTGCTCCCAGGGTTTTGTCCTCCTGAGGAGGCAAGAAATAGGGACAAATGTAAAAAATTAAATGTGGTGCATGAGGTGCACTAAAGTTGGCAGGCCTGTTCCGGCTAGGGTTAATATCCATACCACAAGGTCAGTTGCTTATTTTTGGGCTGTGTGTCACAGGGCTTCAGCTGAGCAGTTGTGCAGGGCTGCCACCTAGTCCTCAGGGCTGCTATCTAGTCCACATTTTCACCAAATTAAACAGGTTTCATAAGTTCGCATTGTAGGACACTTCATTTGGGTGAGCAGTGTTGCGGGCTGCAGACCTGAGCGTACCCTCCCAAAGGACCGGCTCTTGAACGTCCTAAGGTTAAGCTGTGTCACTAGGATAGACGATAGAGAAAAGGGGATATTTGTAATAACTTACCATTCAATTCCCTTTCTCTGAGTCCATCCTGGTGACACAGCGATCCTTACTTTTACCATCAGTAAGTGGATATAAAGTTTCATGGAAATTATCATGTTATACTGTATGATTGGTTATTATTGTGTTATATGTTAAGGCGTTGTACTGAGTAATGTAATGTATCTTAGTGAGACTTCACTGGCTTCACTGTGACTGGCAGTGACTTTCTATTGGAAGTCTGACCTGCCAGTCATTGGGAGGTGTTCCCTCCCTCCTGGATGCCTTTCTGCTGGCTGCCGTGCAGATTCTCTGTTTTCGCATGTGCAGTACCTATATCGGTATTCACCAAGTTTACCTCAGGAGAAGATCTGTCCTCTTGATCCGACATACTGTAGTCCAGGTCTTCTGCCCTGCGTAAGGTCTTCTGCCTCTACTCCCACTGGTACTGTGACAAACTATCTGGAGAGAAGCTGATGTTCCATCTTCAGCGTCTCTCCTCCGAATGATTCTATTGGCCGCCTAGCAGCCAATCAGGAGCCGAGTTTGGCGGCCAATAGAATCATTCGGAGGAGAGACGCTGAAGATAGAACATCAGCCTCTCTTCAGATAGTTCGTCAGAGGGATACCACCGGGAGTAGACGCAGAAGACCTGACGCGGGGCAGAAGACCTGGACTACGTCGGATCAAGAGGACAGATCTTCTCCTGAGGAACTTGGTGAGTAGGTATTTCTTCCACAGGTCCCACTATGGATTTCTTAGGATCCTGGACCCCGGATTCTTCAGCCCTGGAGCCCCGGACCTCGGACCCAGGGACCAACCTACGGTTTCAAGATAGGTAAGTATCAGTATGTGTGGGCTTTGTATGTATTAAAGTTTTATTTTTAATGGGTGTCAGTGTGTTTATTTAACTATTTATTTTACTGTGGAACTACAAGTGCAAGCGGGCCCTTTCATGCCCCGCATGATGGGACTTGTGGTTCTCCAAGTCCCAGCATGCGGGGAGGCTTGCTGGGACTCATAGTTCCACGGTATAAGAGAATAGTTTATCATCTATTTTTTTTTACCCAAAATCAGCTCAATGCCCACCGCCCAGGGGCATCGAGGACAGCCCCAGGCTTCAGCATGGGCAGGTAAGTTCTGGAGTGGGGGACCCCTTCTTTGGGGGGGTTTCCACTCCCCCAGGACCCCTGCCCATGCTGACCGGTCAGAGGGATGAATGCTTTGGCCGGGGGGACTTGTATAAAAAGTCTCCCCCTGGCTGTGGCATTACCCTGCTGGCTGCTTGGGCCCGGTGCTGGTTCTTGAAATACAGGGGACCCCTACTCATTTTGTCCCCTGTATTTTGGGAACCAGGACCGGCCCTTGAGCCTGGTGCTGGTTTTATAAAATCCAGGGGACCCCTAAATGTTTTGACCCGTGATTTTATGAAACCAGGACCGGCTCTTTGAGCCCGGGGCTGGTTATGCTCAGGAGGGGGGACCTCACGCTGTTTTTTTTTTTTTTCAAATGTTTTCTTTAACTCTATTTTAACAACAGAAACAGGCGCAGATCACAATGATCTATGCATGTCTCTGACCAATTCGCACATCAGACCCTGGTCTGAAAAAAGTGCGATTTACAGACACCTCAAAAGTGCGATTTGCGTTTGCGCATCCCATTAAATATGCGTTTTGTATACTTTTCTGTGCGAAAACATCTGGATGCGATAAAAATGACAATGACATTGACAAAGTGCGAGTTTTCGGGGGAAAAAAAACGGGACTCTGCGCACCCTATTAAATGGACGATTTGAGGGAAAAATGCGATAACGCCATTTTGATGACTAATTATCGCAAAAAAGCACAATCGCAGTCTATTAAATGTCACCCCTGATGTCTCATATCTACATTCTATACATTATAACCAGCCTCTCTCTCACTCTCTCTCTCGCGCTCTCTCTCTTTATGTATCTCTCTTTCACACTCTTATGTTTCATCTCTTTCTACTTCATTATCTCATCTCACATTATGATTGCCAGTTATAAACTATTCAATAACACTATCAAAACCACAGAGAATGCAATACCTTTAATTGACATGGCTCAGGAATCATAGAAGCATCTATGGGTCTTGCATTAGCAAAGATGAAAATGTTAATTTTAAAATGAGGTATTCTATAAGCTTTTCTACCAGCATTATTGTATTAAGATAAAGCATGATTACCTGATGCCAACTGCTACAGCTTTATCTCCTTTCGTAATGTTATGCTCTGTGGATTTTTATTAAGTTGTTTTAAGAACCCAGTTTATCTGCATTTACTGTTAATTAGTTTTCAAACTACCTTAGAAGATCAACAGCAATGGTTTCCTATTCTAATCTTAAAATCCTATACACAATTTCCGTCTATTCTTCTGTACAAAGTTATTTCCAAAACTACTGAGCTAGAACCTAATTCCAGGAGTAAAAATGAAATATATGTAGATTTATAATTCATTCACATTTTGCTGCCTTACTCTGGAATTCCCTACCTCTCCCCGTCAGACTCTCCACTTCTATACAGAACTTCAAATGGGCTCTTAAGTCCCACTTCTTCACCAAACCCAGCAAACTGTTCAGCTCCCTGTCTATCCCTCCCGTGTCATCCCTGTCTGCCTGCCCCTCTTCTTTAGAATGTAAGCTCTCGTGAGCAGGGACCTCTTACCTCATGTGCTTATCCTTTCTTACTTCAATAGTCTTCGACTGCACCCTGTACTTGTCCTGTCTTGTCTTCAACTGTAAGTCAGTTTTTCTATTTGATTATGTGTACTCTAACTGGGCGCTGCGGAACCCTTGTGGCGCCATATAAATAAAGGATAATAATTCCAAAAGTTTCAAAAATGTCATTTGCTCATGTTTTATGCACTATAAATTCAGTATCATCTACCTTAGTAATCTATAAGACCTACATGTATACCATAATAAGAGTAGGGTGTACAGTAGCATCACATATCTTCTTCATGTATCAACTTTTTATGTATCGACCTTATACTTGTGTTGATCTTTTTCCATTGTCAGCCTTGTGTATGTTGACATTTTGGTGTGACATAGCCAATGTCATCCTAGACGGGTAGATCCAGAACAAAATGACATGGGGAGACACACAAAATAAAGAAATTATATGGTAAATATACTAAAATGGGAGTTCTATTAAATATGGGATGTTGCCCATGGCAACCAATCAGATTTTAGTTCAAATTTACTTAGCTTATTCTAGAAGATAATACATAGAATCTGATTGGTTGTCATGGTTAACATCCCATCTTCAATAGAACACCCATCTTAATAAATGTACCCCCACATCTTTAAATGAAAATGGGTCGTTTGTGAAGAGGTTGACCCAAAGGAGAGCTATTGGGATTTAACCAAAGGTTGGAATTAAATACAGGGAAGTCTTCTTCCCTACCACAAAGTACAGTACCCTATGTTTAATAATTGCAAATGTGTATTTTATCCAGGCAGATACAAAAAAGGTGGTTAGTCAGACGCTATAGCAGGTGAAAAAACAACAACAATATAAAATAGTGCTAAATTAATTACATGACTTGAATAGATTTTTTTTAATTGAATCTTTATTTATATACAATTAAATAAAAACATTTTTATATAAACAAAACATACATGACACTTCAGACAATCTTAGGACACCATGAGCCAAAAATTGTATTTTATATAAGTTCACAAACATTCTGTGGTACAATGACAATCCAACTTATTCAATGTGCTTGGTGCAATCTAAACAGCACAGAAGAACACGACAGAGGGCAGTATGATAACAATATTGAGCCAAAGATAAGCTTCACACGCCAAACATGCTGGGACAGTGACCCTTAAGTGAATTTATATTCTAGTGACCAAAGAAACAAGAAAAAACTGTGTATAAATATGTATATACTCAGCTCATGCTATTTGCACTATCACTAGTCAGCTATACACTGATAATAAAGGAAAAATAAAGAAAAAAAAAACAGAAAAAAAACACATTTATCAAAAAATAATTAATTATAAACATAGTGCACTATTTTTACAATTTACCCTAAAAAAAAACAGATTTGTGCCAGCTGTGCCATATCTTGTGAAAGGATGAAGTAAGGCCCCAAGAGCAGGGGTGAGCAATAATTTCAGTTGGAGGGCCGCATAACACTTCCAGCAAATGGTCGAGGGCCGCACTCAAGAAAAGGGGGTGTGACTATGCAAAAGTGGTGTGGTCTCTCAAAAGGGGTTTGTCCTTGAGTGTAGTGTGCCACACCATATACCCCTTATACACATTATGCAACACAATAGTAGACCCCATCCTACTGTTGGTGACATTAAGCAGAGTAGGAGGTATAGAGTGACAAGGGGAAAGGTTTAGTAGTAATAACAGGAAAGTGTAGAGAATTCTGAGAACGCTGAAGTGTGACAGAGGTTATTAACTGGTCAAATTGATGTGCAATACATTATCACCCCCTCAGCATGTGCAGGGTCAGTGCCTGGTGATGTGCCTACTGTACACAATGCACAGCTTTGTGGCACACTACTGAGTTTTAACATTTCTAGGTCCTAGACAGGGGTGGGCAACATGCAGCACATTGCCTCTTGTGCAGTGGGGGTCGGGGGTAGCTGTATTAAGGTAGAATCGCTGCTGGGTCCTGGGGGAGATGGGATGTAAAATGGAGGAAGAAACTACCTCCATTTTACATTCCCTTTCCCCCAGGACCCAGCAGCAATTCTGCCTTAGCACAGCGGCCCCTGACCCCCACTGCACAATAGGCAATTTATTACCTGCATAATACTGTACAGTAGTACACAAACACACACACGCATATAAATAGCCCACCACACACAGACTTCTTTCCTTTAATAAAATTAATGCAGTCCAATGAATAGCTACAGCCCCCACATCCCCTCCCAGCCAGGACCCTGGAGACACACTGACCTATAAATTGCAGCAGTTGTCCCTGAACACTCCGGGGCTGTGTGGTGCGATGCGCTGCAGCTCCCTCTACATTCAGGCAGTGTTCAGCTGCCTGTGCCCCTGCTCTCTCTGCCCCTGCATAGGAGTTCGGGCTGTCATCTTTGAAGGCTGGCCGGGAACTCAAAAAAGTGGCTGCAATGTTATTATCATGCTGGGTATGTCCACCCCTCTCCCCAGCAGTGTACATACATACCCTGCTTGATAACATTGCAGCCACTGCTGTGAGTTCCCGGCCTACGGTGCAACAATCTGGAGCAGCAAGGAGGGGGGTGGCACTGCAGCGCGCAGTACTCACGTGGTCACCTCCGCAGTACTCGTGCGGTGACCAGTCTCTTCCTCATGTGTTTGTCTGCCAGGCGCACTGCAACATCTATCCCCGGCGCATAAAGTGCACGTGTGCCAGTCAGGGTGGAGCCGGCAGCAGAAGGGGGAGGGAGGGGGGAATATCCCTGCTCTCCTCAGCGGCAGCACAGATAGAGCACAATGACAAGCGGCTCAGCCGTCGGGCCGCTTATCATTGTGCTACAAGTTTGAGTGGCGGGCCAGTCATGAGCCGCCTGTTGCCCACCACTGCCCTAGAGGCATATACAAATTGTTCATGCTTTTCATATGTGAAATTCACTAAATTTGTCCATTCAAAAAACTCTGGGCTGTTCTGTGCCAGCCAGCTGCATGTAAAAATCACCTTGGCCAGAGCGGTCACGTTTACTGCCAGAGAACTCATACCATCTTGAACCACCTCATCACCGCATACTCCAAAAATAATGTTTAACACTCAGCTTGTATGCCAGAAGGTGCAGCCATTCAGCCCGCACTTAGGATAATAATCCAAGCACAGTCCAGCATTTCTCTTCAATCTAAATGGGTTTAAGAATGTTCTGTGCAGTATGTTAAATTGGACCTGCTGTATACGAATGGAGTTGGTTGCACTTTTTGGTATAGCCAGAGCCACTTTCCAATTATCCTTGTCAATACCGGGGAAGTCTATAGACCATTCCTGATGATGGTTTAGTTCAATAAAGTGCCGCTACTCCATCTACATATATATATATATATATATATATATATATATATATATATATATATATATATATATATATTTTTTAGTTGACTGGCACTCTCATTGATGGGGCAATGCGCCGAGGTGCCTTCCTCTGAATACAATATAGACAGCAGGGTTGATCTGAGAGTCCAGGGGGGACCCCCAAAGAAACAGGCGGCACTCGATCAGCTGGATACAAAAAAATCCAATTTTTATGTGCAGTTGTTAAAAATACACAACGGCACTATGCTTGTATATTTTTAACAACTGCACATAAAAATTGGATTTTTTTGTATCCAGCTGATCGAGTGCCGCCTGTTTCTTTTGGGGTCCCCCCTGGACTCTCAGACCAACCCTGCTGTCTATATATATATATATATATATATCACAAAGAATGGTTCCCCAACCGCGCCCAAGATAGTAGTGAGAGCAGCAACTCTAATTGACCCCTGTTAGCCGGGTCAGAACAGGCAAATAGAGATAGAGAATAGATTTAGAGTGCGCTTATAAATAACTCAACAGATTAAAAGTTATACATTTATTTCTTAGTCTTTACAAAGACTTCACATTTAAAAGGTACAGCAAATCTGTTACTGGTACAGATGATGTAGTAGGCCCAACGCGTTTCGTCAATAAATTGACTTCATCAGGGGCTTAGCGAACAATAAGTCAGCAAGGCGAAAAAAACACTGTGAATAATACAAATAGTAAAGTTCATTCATATGAACATAAAAAATAAAAACAAATCATGGATGACAAATATGATGAGGAGTGGAGGACAGCGGAGAAGAAAGATTTATTGATAAGCATTAGTGTGCTTTTAGGGTAATAGATAGCAGGCAGGAGAGCCTTTATACCATTGATAACATCGCATGGTTGGTACAGAGAAACAGAGGACCAGTCCCAGGTGGAGAATCACCCATCGTGTGCAGTCGCCTAATCAAATCAATAGTCTGTTAGTACCTTTCGCAGATTAGAGGATCACATACAGTGTCCAGCATATAGGGGAATGAGACTCAATGCGAGACCAGAGTGGGTGGTGAGCGTTACTATAGAAAGGAATGTAAATATTAATAGTATAATGCCCAATGTACTCCTTAACCAGCACCTCTAGCTTGATGGTCTCCAGTGGAGATATAAAAACTTACATCAATATCACAGGGAAGCTGCTAATACATCTGTGAGGTATAGGACCTGGATCGGTCGTTCACGCAATGGTCAGGTATATTTCAGTAATGTGCCTTAGTTGGTAGTGGACATATCTATAGGATGAAATATAGATATTCCAATGGTCATCTCTGACTTTAACCTTCACCAACACCTTTAACTAGGTGGTAAATAAACAATACATATTTAAACTTACAGTGTCACAAAAATGAGCTCAAATGAAGCAATAAAGTGGTCTGAGACCTACATCAGCCGTTCATACAAAATTCAGGTATGGTTCCTAAGACACTTCAGAACCCTTGAATGAATACAAAACAATATTTTACAAACCATGAACTGATATGGAACAATGACTCAAAGTCTAAATGCTTTAAGTAAAAACTTACTTTAGTAGTAAAACCGGAAGTGTGCAGCATGGGATCCAAATGCAGAATGAGCTCCTATGTGAGAAGCTGCTATTTATGGAGCACTGGAAGTATGACCACTTCCTGTTTCCAAAACTACTGTGTGTTGAAAAAGCGTGTAAGCTCTCGCTGAACAAGTATTAGGCTGGGGGTGCTAAATGCAACAGTGTATATAATGTGAATAGGCTAAATAACGCTAACTTCCACAGACCAGTTTAGTTAAAATAAGCTAATTGAACTGTGGAACGCACGGCGTCTCCGTCGTGCGTTCCAAACGGGCGCCATATTGGCTAGCATCTACGTCAGGACTCCTCCTCTGTTGTCAGAGGGCAAATGCTGCAGCAGAGCCGACGTTACCTACGTGCACCACAGTCTAAGGAGCGCAGCGCACATCTACGTGCGTTCCAAATGGGCGCCATCTTGGATACAATAATCTGTATATAATATGATGTGTAATATCGCAATTTTCCTATATCTACTGTGAGTGTAATCGCGCTAATAACGGTGGACAGACTTCATATACTAACCACTAAAGTCAAATAATTTAATAGTGAAATAGGGGCCAATGATATAATTATGCCAATAAATGTGCCATATAAGTGGATAGTGCAAATTATATTGACAATTGCACTATTAAAAAACTAATAATGCTAATAATACTTATACTATATACTGCTAACATCCTAACAAATATAATGGATGACACGTGTATATGTGTAATTTATGCTATGTGTACCTCTATAAAGGTGACTGGTTGTGGGTAAGGTCCTATCAAAAACAAATAAGTAAATAATCTGAAAAAAGTTACTTAAAGTAACAAAAAGTGATAAAATAATATAATATATAGAGATAGGGCTAGGGATCACAAATCGGTCAGTGTAGACATGTACATTTATAGTCATTGTTCCATTTACATCGAGATCTACCTATTTTTTATTAGAGTGGGACAGCATATAAACAGATACATTTGTAAAAGAGTATCGTAATTAGTGCTGAAAAGAAGTAGAGAGAAAAACACCAGAAAAAGTTCGGGGATGTGAGCTAAATGAAAGCTACAATATCTACCCCTTCATTTAGTCCTCTAGGGAAAAGGGTATTCAGGGTATAGATCCAAAAACTTTCTTTTTTGATGAGATCTTGACCCCTATTACCCCCTCTAGGGTTAACAGGGACTCTTTCCAAGATCGTGAACTTGAAATTTTCTTTTGTGACCTCAGAGTTGTGCTTCTCCTGATAGTGTCTGGGGAGACTGTGTACTCTTACTTTGTTCTTGATGTTTCTCATGTGCTCCTGGATTCTGAGTTTTGCTTGTCTAATTGTTTTGCCGACGTAATGGAGATTACAGCTGCAGGTGATTTTGTAGACCACATGGTCAGAATTGCACGTCACTGCTTCTTGGATTCTGTACTCTTTACCGTTCTCCAGAGTGTGTTTGAACTGTATTTTGTCAAAAAAAGGACAACAAATGCATCTATTGCACGGGGTAGTACCTGGTTTTTTATTCAAGAAATGGGTGGTTTTAGAAACTACAGATGTAGTGGGTTTTAATCTGCTGGGGGCAAGTATAGATTTTAGGTTATTGGCCCGGCGATACACCAGATTGGGTTTAGGAGGGAGGTGCTGGCCTAAAATCGGATCTCGCAAGAGGGTTGACCAGTGTCTCTCTAAAATCTTTTTTATTTCATGGTTTTCACAATTAAATTGTGTCACAAAGGGGCGGCTCTTGAATTCTTTAGCCGGTCTCACTTGTTTAGTCAGAAGGTTATCTCTTACTTGTACAAAGGCTTTTTGTCTGGCCTCTTCGATGTGGTTTGACTTATATCCCCTTTCGATGAATCTGTTTGCTAAGATTTGGGATTGGGACCAGAATTCGCTATCTTCACTGCAGTTCCTCTTTATTCTAAGGAACTGGGCGTATGGAACGCTGTTTTTCCAGGAAGGAAGATGGCAGCTGGTAGCTGGGATAAAACTATTTGCATCGACCTTCTTAAAGAAGGTACGAGTTTTAATTTCTTCTCCAGGAGAGCCTTCAAGTTCGAGATCCAAATAGTCAATGGTGGACATATTGGTTTTAAATGTAAATTTTAAATTGAAATCATTGATATGAATATAAGAAATAAAGTCCGATATACTTGTTTCGTCGCCTCTCCAGATCAGCAGTAGGTCGTCTATATAACGTTTGTAAAAGATTATGTTGTTTTCAAAACGGGAACCATATATATGTTGTTCTTCCCAGGCTCTCATGTGTAAGTTGGCGTATGCTGGGGCGAATTTTGTCCCCATGGCTGTCCCCTGTTGCTGGATGTAGTACTCCCCGTTAAATTCAAAAAAATTATGATTTAGAATAAAATCTATACTTTTGATCAAAAAAGTGATTTCAGAGTTGGACTTATCTGTGTCATTTCGTAGGATTTTTTCCACCGACTCTAAACCCTTGTTATGGGGGATGGAGGAGTAAAGGCCTTGTACGTCAATTGTAAGCCAACTGTACTCGGTGGACCATATCATTCCTTTTAGGAGTTGGAGTACTGAGGAACTATCCTTTAAGTGGGATGTATTTTGCAGTACATAAGGTTGGAGCTTTAGATCGAGAAAATGAGACAGGTTTGAAGTAAGGGAGTTAACACCCGCAACAATGGGGCGTCCAGGGGGTTGAGCTTGATCTTTATGAACTTTGGGGGTGTGGTAGAAGATCGGCAGCATGGGATGTTTCACATAAATGTAGTCGAATTCTTCCTTACATAATACTCCCTCCTGTAAGCCCAAGGTTAAGTGAGTCTTCAGGTCATTCTGGAACTCTAGGGTAGGGTTGGTGGGTATTTTTTTGTAAGTCGAAGTATCGTCCAGGATTTTATTAGCTTCAGCCACATAATTGGTTTTGTCTTGTAGGACTACCGCCCCTCCTTTGTCAGCTATTTTGATAACCGTTTGTTCATCTTTTTTCAAACTTTTTAGAGCATGGTTTTCCTGAGGGTTCAGATTGGTGGACTTATGCTTTTTAGGTTTAATGGTTCGGAAGTCCTCACGAACCGCCTCAAAGAAAATTTCAAGGTGACTTCCTCTTGACTCTACTGGGTAGAAGTGGGATGTGGGTGCTACGAGGGGTTTTTTATCCAATTCCTTGGTTACATTCGTCTGATTTTTAAGAAAGTGTCTCTGGACCGTTAAATTCCTAATGTATTTATTTAGGTCAATAAAAAGATTGAAGTGGTTCAAATGGTTATCTGGGGCGAATTTCAGGCCTCTGTCTAAAAGCGAGCTTTCTGCTGGAGATAATTCTTTCGCTGATAGGTTAATGATTCCTGCCCCTGAGGAAGTGGGGCCAATAGGCCTTTTTTCTTTTTGGGAGAACCGTTTGCCCCCTCTAGTACCTCTGGGTCTCCATTCAGCCTGCGTTTTAGGCCATGCGGGGATTCCAGGCGAGTATGTAGTTCTTCTCGTACTGTGCGATACGGGTGGCCTGAATCCCGATCTCCATCTAAAAAATGGGAATTTTTGCGGGGGGTAGGGGACCGCTCTCTATCTTCTCTACCGTAGTGGTGGTAATCTCGATGGGAGGGAATTCTGCCCCTGTCGGTTCCTCTGTGGTAGTAATCTTCCTTAGTATAATGATAGTCTTGCCTTCTGGGTCTATCATACTGTCTATCCTGAGGTTTAAAATTCAGGTAGTTATTATGATAATTATTACTACGTGGATAACGAGTGTGGTTCCTATCGTTAGAGCGAAATTGAGCTCGGCTTCGACCTTCCCAGTTGCGATTAGAATAATTTTCTTGCCTGGAGTTCCTTGACTGGACATCATGATTTCTAGTGTCATTAGGCCAGATGTGGATGTGGCCATTAATATAGTCTCTTTTATCACGAATGAATTTCTTTTGTTTTCTCAGGACTATTTCTTTCTCTAATGAATCTAGCTTAGATTGGAGATCTGCAATATCACGTTTAAATTCTTCACTCGTATCAAACTTTGATAGGAGTCCTTCGATCCTACCCATTTCTCCTTCAATAGTGATCAGTTCACTTTTCCTTTCATTGATCAGAGCCGAGATAAGTTTTGCCGAACAATCGTCTAGGATGGAATGCCAAGTTTTAAGGAAGGAAGGGTTGTCGCTCCCATAGGTTGGTGTTTTTTGTATGCGTAAACCTCTTGGGATCCTTCCAACTTCTAGGTATTTTTCGAGTGTGACGATGTCGTACCATCCTTTCAGTTCTTTAATAGCCAATTTCTCCAAAGTGTTCAAATGTCCAAAGTAGTCCTCTCCTTCGTCCTCCATATCCAATTCATAATCGTCCTCTATGAAGATGTTTTTCATATTATGATTTCTTTTAGTTCTATCTTTAACTAGTGGCATATTGTAAGGGCCGCAGTGAGGTTGCTAACAGAGAGGGAATAGAAATCACAAAGAATGGTTCCCCAACCGCGCCCAAGATAGTAGTGAGAGCAGCAACTCTAATTGACCCCTGTTAGCCGGGTCAGAACAGGCAAATAGAGATAGAGAATAGATTTAGAGTGCGCTTATAAATAACTCAACAGATTAAAAGTTATACATTTATTTCTTAGTCTTTACAAAGACTTCACATTTAAAAGGTACAGCAAATCTGTTACTGGTACAGATGATGTAGTAGGCCCAACGCGTTTCGTCAATAAATTGACTTCATCAGAGGCTTAGCGAACAATAAGTCAGCAAGGCGAAAAAAACACTGTGAATAATACAAATAGTAAAGTTCATTCATATGAACATAAAAAATAAAAACAAATCATGGATGACAAATATGATGAGGAGTGGAGGACAGCGGAGAAGAAAGATTTATTGATAAGCATTAGTGTGCTTTTAGGGTAATAGATAGCAGGCAGGAGAGCCTTTATACCATTGATAACATCGCATGGTTGGTACAGAGAAACAGAGGACCAGTCCCAGGTGGAGAATCACCCATCGTGTGCAGTCGCCTAATCAAATCAATAGTCTGTTAGTACCTTTCGCAGATTAGAGGATCACATACAGTGTCCAGCATATAGGGGAATGAGACTCAATGCGAGACCAGAGTGGGTGGTGAGCGTTACTATAGAAAGGAATGTAAATATTAATAGTATAATGCCCAATGTACTCCTTAACCAGCACCTCTAGCTTGATGGTCTCCAGTGGAGATATAAAAACTTACATCAATATCACAGGGAAGCTGCTAATACATCTGTGAGGTATAGGACCTGGATCGGTCGTTCACGCAATGGTCAGGTATATTTCAGTAATGTGCCTTAGTTGGTAGTGGACATATCTATAGGATGAAATATAGATATTCCAATGGTCATCTCTGACTTTAACCTTCACCAACACCTTTAACTAGGTGGTAAATAAACAATACATATTTAAACTTACAGTGTCACAAAAATGAGCTCAAATGAAGCAATAAAGTGGTCTGAGACCTACATCAGCCGTTCATACAAAATTCAGGTATGGTTCCTAAGACACTTCAGAACCCTTGAATGAATACAAAACAATATTTTACAAACCATGAACTGATATGGAACAATGACTCAAAGTCTAAATGCTTTAAGTAAAAACTTACTTTAGTAGTAAAACCGGAAGTGTGCAGCATGGGATCCAAATGCAGAATGAGCTCCTATGTGAGAAGCTGCTATTTATGGAGCACTGGAAGTATGACCACTTCCTGTTTCCAAAACTACTGTGTGTTGAAAAAGCGTGTAAGCTCTCGCTGAACAAGTATTAGGCTGGGGGTGCTAAATGCAACAGTGTATATAATGTGAATAGGCTAAATAACGCTAACTTCCACAGACCAGTTTAGTTAAAATAAGCTAATTGAACTGTGGAACGCACGGCGTCTCCGTCGTGCGTTCCAAACGGGCGCCATATTGGCTAGCATCTACGTCAGGACTCCTCCTCTGTTGTCAGAGGGCAAATGCTGCAGCTGAGCCGACGTTACCTACGTGCACCACAGTCTAAGGAGCGCAGCGCACATCTACGTGCGTTCCAAATGGGCGCCATCTTGGATACAATAATCTGTATATAATATGATGTGTAATATCGCAATTTTCCTATATCTACTGTGAGTGTAATCGCGCTAATAACGGTGGACAGACTTCATATACTAACCACTAAAGTCAAATAATTTAATAGTGAAATAGGGGCCAATGATATAATTATGCCAATAAATGTGCCATATAAGTGGATAGTGCAAATTATATTGACAATTGCACTATTAAAAAACTAATAATGCTAATAATACTTATACTATATACTGCTAACATCCTAACAAATATAATGGATGACACGTGTATATGTGTAATTTATGCTATGTGTACCTCTATAAAGGTGACTGGTTGTGGGTAAGGTCCTATCAAAAACAAATAAGTAAATAATCTGAAAAAAGTTACTTAAAGTAACAAAAAGTGATAAAATAATATAATATATAGAGATAGGGCTAGGGATCACAAATCGGTCAGTGTAGACATGTACATTTATAGTCATTGTTCCATTTACATCGAGATCTACCTATTTTTTATTAGAGTGGGACAGCATATAAACAGATACATTTGTAAAAGAGTATCGTAATTAGTGCTGAAAAGAAGTAGAGAGAAAAACACCAGAAAAAGTTCGGGGATGTGAGCATTTCTCTTCAATCTAAATGGGTTTAAGAATGTTCTGTGCAGTATGTTAAATTGGACCTGCTGTATACGAATGGAGTTGGTTGCACTTTTTGGTATAGCCAGAGCCACTTTCCAATTATCCTTGTCAATACCGGGGAAGTCTATAGACCATTCCTGATGATGGTTTAGTTCAATAAAGTGCCGCTACTCCATCTACATATATATATATATATATATATATATATATATATATATATATATATATATATATATTTTTTAGTTGACTGGCACTCTCATTGATGGGGCAATGCGCCGAGGTGCCTTCCTCTGAATACAATATAGACAGCAGGGTTGATCTGAGAGTCCAGGGGGGACCCCCAAAGAAACAGGCGGCACTCGATCAGCTGGATACAAAAAAATCCAATTTTTATGTGCAGTTGTTAAAAATACACAACGGCACTATGCTTGTATATTTTTAACAACTGCACATAAAAATTGGATTTTTTTGTATCCAGCTGATCGAGTGCCGCCTGTTTCTTTTGGGGTCCCCCCTGGACTCTCAGACCAACCCTGCTGTCTATATATATATATATATATATATATATATATATATATATATATATATATACATATATACACAAGGCTCCGACCAGCGGGGGGGGGGGGGGGAGCGGCACTCGGCGGTCTCCAACGTTAGAATAAACAGCAAACAGGTAAATGATCAACGTTTCGGTTTATTAAAACCTTTGTCAAGATCAACATACTATACACTGAACATACCTTATATCCCTCTCCCTGTGTCAGCTGCCCGCCTCCGTCTTCCGGAAACATCAGCGTCACCAGCCGGCGACGTGCATTCCCTGCGCAGTTAGATGACTCATTCAGCGTGGTGTGCTGCTGAATGAGGGACTTCCGGCCTCAGGACACGGGTTGCTGGGCAACCAATTCTGCAAAAAACGGCAGAATGTAAACAAGTGAACATGTAATATTAAAACACAATGCCAGTCACGGAAAATGTGAACATTCCTCACTGTACTAAAGTGAGGTGCCAGGGAGTATAGCCCCAAGTAGTCAGATCTGCAAATACAGCAAAAAAAAATAAAAAAAAATGCTGAAATAACTGGATAGATACAATGACGCTAGAATGACACTCTGTAGAACTTTACTTCGTGTCCATATGAAAAAATGTCTAGCTAGTATGCAGAACTGGCGACTGGGTGGTATTACTCATGCATGAAAGGAAAAACAAATGTATACATGGACCTATAGAGGAGAAATATATGACAATCAAGTAATAACTTCAAAAAGGCATGTAATACAATGCTGGTGCCCAAACCGGACAAAAATCTCAATGTATGTCAAAAAATGATAACAAATAACAAAATAAATATCACAACATGACAGCATACAGAAAAAATATATGTATAGAAAGATCTATTCAGAGAAAACATGCCAGGGGTAGGTTTTCATTAAGACCCTCAGGGCATACTGTCCTCAACTTGTAGATCCATCTGGCTTCATGTTGAAGCAAGATTTTTGCTCTATCACCCCCACGCAATTTTTTGGGGATTTGCTCAATAATCTTATAACGGAGTGTGGAAAGATTATGACCATGCTCGCGGAAATGCCGGGCTACCGGTTGTTCCATGTCAATTTTTTTGGCACTAAGGGATTGGCGAATAGATGTCCTATGCATGGCCATTCTTTCCTTGAACTGCCTTGTGGTCTTTCCAACATAGTAAAGACCACAAGGACAGCGTAGGAAATAGACCACGTGAGTCGAAGTACAGGTCACTACTTGCCTGATGGGGATTTTTCTGCCAGTTTGTGGGTGACTAAATGATTCCCCTGTTTCCATAAAGCTACAACAGGTGCACCCCGTACACCTGTAGCAGCCAGGCTTTTTGGTCAAAAAATTGATGGATGGAGGTGGTCTGAACGTGGAGATGTCATTATGCACGAGCCAGTCTTTTAAGTTACGGGCACGTGCATAACTGGGCATGATGGAGTAATCTTTAAGGGCTCTAATGTCCCTATCCGACGTGACGATGGGCCAAAGCCCTTTAATTTTTTTGTTAATAGCCTGACTCCCAGTATGATATTTTTGGACAAAGGGAATTTCCTTTTTGGGCGTCCCCTGGATTTTTTTGGGTTTGAGTGCCTCCGAGCGTGGAATGGATAACACCTTATTTTTTGCCTTTTTTAATTCCGCGAGATGGTATCCGCATGTGCAGAATTGATCAATCATAGAATCTATCTCTTTTTCAGTGCTGGTAATATCATCTGAAATTCTATGAATTCTCAAGAACTGAGAATAGGGCAATCCTTTTTTGGTGGATTCTGGGTGTGAGCTTGAAAAATGGAGAATGGTGTTACGGTCAGTATCCTTTTTATAAAGACTGGTTCTGATGGTATTATCCTGTATGGAAATGTTGACGTCAAGGTAATTTACCTTGGTTTTGCTCATACAAAAGGTAAATTTGATGGGAGAATCCGACCGGTTGGCTGTGGCGAGCAGTTCATGGAACTCCATCTCACTGCCCACCCACAGCAACAGCAAATCGTCTATATATCTGACGAAGAAAGGGATCTTGGCGGCTACCTCGGCATTCGCGAAAAACAACTCATGCTCAACATCAAACATGAATGTATTCGCGAATGCCGGCGCCACACAAGATCCCATGGCACTCCCTTGTAACTGGATATACCAGTTACCATCAAATAAAAAATAATTTCTCTTGAGGGTGAGCTCAAGTAAAGAAATAAAAAAATCAATATTGGGTCCCTGGTATAGCTCATGACCCGTCAGTAACCTGCGTGCCGCCTGTACACCAGCATCATGTGGGATGCTGGTGTACAGGCTTACCACATCCAGGGTACATAGCCAGCAGTTGTACCCTGAGGACGAGCACTGGGCTCGAAACACTGGTGTAGGTCACCTGATATGCAATAAAGCACTTTATTTACTTCAAGACTCCGAGTGACGCCTGTTGCCTGATTTACCTGTGTTGGACCTGCGTGGTTCTGGGAAGGCACCGGAGCAAGCTGCCTTTTTACTTCTTTAGTGGAGTGCCGGATTATCTCTTCTCTCTCTCTCTCTCTCTCTCTATATATATATATATATATATATATATATATATATATATATATATATATATATATATATATATACCAAATGAAAAGCCTGTGTTTGTCCCTCTGTACCTTACTCTGTAGGATAACTGACAGGCTCAGTGCTGCCTCTGATTAAAAACCCTCCCATGACAAGGCAGCTACTGCTGCTATCCTTCATGGGCCTGAGAAGCATACAGTATGATGTGCTCCACCAAGGAGAGCTCAGCACAAGCCTCTCAGCCTCTGACCTCTTGTGCAAAGTCTTATGGGACTTAGTCAATTCCCAGTAATGTATTGTACACTTGTGCAGTCAGTGTGCCTTGACTCTTGATGCTCAGCATCATTAATCATTGTCACATTGGCAGATAAGTGAAGCTGCAGCACTACCACACTCCCAAGCACAAAACCATTGGCTAAAAAAAAAAAATACATGCCAACCACAGGGGGCCCCTAGATAGAGGGGGGCCCAGTGGTACTGACCCCCTGTGCCCCCATTATAACCCAGCCCTGAGCATGAGTAATTTGGTTGTTTCCTCACCCTCTTTTACCCAGGAACATAAATGTACCATTTGGGCTGCCAGTTAATACATTTTAAAGTTGGGCAGGGCAAGCCCTTCCCGTTCTCATACTTGCTCAAAGGTGTTTGTTACTCCAAATAAAGGAAGAGATAATGCTATTGCTTTCTGAATATCTCATCCTTTATGTAGATGGGGGAATGTTGGAGTATATATAATATTTTCGGGAAAATTACCATTTTAATCAAGTGTACATGACCTATTAGAGAGAGAGGGCGCATAACTCAACAACTACACTTAGCCCTAAGTACTGTAATTGCAGGGTAATATCCTGGATATAGTCGCCAGCTGATTTAGAGACACAAATCCCTAGATATTTAAATATATCTACCCTTGCCATAGGAATTTGGGGTGATCCATCCCCTATCGAGTCATTGCCCCCCATTAACAGGTGAGATTTACGTCAATTTATGGTGAGCCCCGAAAACTCCCACATTTTTTGTGAAAATCTTTTTATTATCCATGTTTTCATTAAACAGAAATTATAATAATACATTACAATTCGTGAAGGTATATGTTTTTGATATATGTAACAGTACATTATCAGTTGAAATAAAAGAGCTTCATTAGGCTATATATGCTCTCCTGTCGTATATTTTCCTGGTCTTTACTTACAACATAATATACTATCATATTGGATCATTAGTAAGATCAGTAACAAACTATTACCTTCTTGTTCTAAACATATTAATTTAATATCTCTTTTGTTTAATTAAATATGAGTAGAAGGAACGAAACGAAATAGGGTGTAGTAAACAAGGTAAAATGAGGTATACACAATACAAGACATTTATGGGAGGGAGCAGGTGGGAGGGAATATGTTATGAGTCGGTATGTAGATCAAGGGTAGGTGAAGGGGAGTATTATCTAATACTTTGTATGGTTCTTGAATTACAGTAATTGGAGGTTTGCATCAATCTGGGATTTCAATCCCTTAACTTTTCCAGACAGGCACATTCATGATAAGTCTCTAATTAGCCGAACCCTCAGAGACAGCCACAGTTCACAATAGACATCTTGATCTATATGGTTCTTCTAGGGAGATAATAAAGGTTTCCCATTTCGAGTAAAAAGTGTGTGTGGATAAAAGGATTCCCATTTGTACTGAACGTCTATCAAACATGAGGAGTTGGAACAGCTTTGATTTAAGTTCAGTTACAGATGGAGCTGTCGGCATTATCCAATGGATCAGGATGAGTTTCTTCACTAGAGTCAATATAATTATAAGTAATGCTGGCCACACATCAGATCAACTTTCCTCCAACCATCCAACTAGTTGCTTGGATGGAATAAAAATATGGTACTTGTATGGGAGCAATTTTTTTGTAATATTTACTTCAGAAATTTGCTCCCAAAATCTGGAAAAGGACAAAAACTGTCGCTCAGACATGGTACTGTAGTTGTACCTGTTTGATTTAAACTATTTGCCTGCATGTTTTTGTCCATTTTCCTGGGTTTGTGAGCACATATCTGATTGCCCTTTTCTGCCATCCAGTACCATATTTTAATTCCATCCAAGCAACTAGTTGGATGGTTGGAGGAAAGTTGGTCTGATGTGTGGCCAGCATAAGGGAATATTTTTAGAAAAGAGTGGAGGAAGAGACCAATTGGTAAAATTCAGACATATGCATGCTAAAGGATCTATGGTTATATTAATAGAGAATAAGGAGTTTATGTATGCTATTGATTTACGCCAGAATTTTAATATCTTAGAGCAAGACCAGAAACAGTGGAAGAATCTAGCGTTCCACATCTTGCATTTGCAACATTCTCCCAAGGCACTTGGAGACATACTGTATATTTACTCTGAGCTGGAGCGATATATATGCGGTTTATTACTTTGTAGTGTACTTCTTGAAGATAAGCCGAACAGAGTGTTTTAATTATTTTTGGGAACTGTTTAAATATCATGTCAGGAGAGGTGATTCCTGGTATGTCTGACTTCCAAGTGTCGCTTAATTGTTCAAGGTGATTTGTTAGTAAGTGTGTCAGAAGGATATTTTATAAGTCTGAGACTGAATTCATGACAATATAAAGTCGAGAACAAGGGTGTTAACGGGTCTATGTGTTAACGGGTCTATGTGTTGCATGTATAGAATTTTTGACATGATTGGTAAGATGTAATGTCTGACTTGTAGGTACATGAAAAAATGATTACGTGGTAATGTATATTTGTCTTGAAGGGTTGAATATGTAAAAATCTTTCCTCCTGGGTCAAACAGTTTTGAAGCTAAGTCTAACCCTTTTGGTACCAAAGAGAATACGAGGAGTTGAGCAAGTGGGGCGGGCAATTTGGGTTGCTCCAAATTGGAATGAATGGGGTTATTTCCGGAATCCTGTTCAATTTCCAATTCAACTGTATCCACGCACGTATGTCGAAACAATATATGATTAAGAATAGAAGAAGGAATTATCTTTCTTGGGGTGTGGAGTAAGGCACTGGGGGAGTATGGGTGAAATAAGGACATGACAAAAACTGTCGCTCAGACATGGTACTGTAGTTGTACCTGTTTGATTTAAACTATTTGCCTGCAGGTTTTTTCCATTTTCCAGGGTTTGTGAGCACATATCTGATTGCCCTTTTCTGCCATCCAGTACCATATTTGAATTCCATCCAAGCAACTAGTTGGATGGTTGGAGGAAAGTTGGTCTGATGTGTGGCCAGCATAAGGGAATATTTTTAGAAAAGAGTGGAGGAAGAGACCAATTGGTAAAATTCAGACATATGCATGCTAAAGGATCTATGGTTATATTAATAGAGAACAAGGAGTTTATGTATGCTATTGATTCACGGAAGAATTTTAATATCTTAGAGCAAGACCAGAAACAGTGGAAGAATCTAGCGTTCCACATCTTGCATTTGCAACATTCTCCCGAGGCACTTGGAGACATACTGTATATTTACTCTGAGCTGGAGTGATATATATGCAGTTTATTACTTTGTAGTGTACTTCTTGAAGATAAGCCGAACAGAGTGTTTTAATTATTTTTGGGAACTGTTTAAATATCATGTCAGGAGAGGTGATTCCTGGTATGTCTGACTTCCAAGTGTCGCTTAATTGTTCAAGGTGATTTGTTAGAAGGATATTTTATAAGTCTGAGACTGAATTCATGACAGTATAAAGTCGAGAACAAGGGTGTTAACGGGTCTATGTGTTAACGGGTCTATGTGTTGCATGTATAGAATTTTTGACATGATTGGTAAGATGTAATGTCTGACTTGTAGGTACATGAAAAAATGATTACGTGGTAATGTATATTTGTCTTGAAGGGTTGAATATGTAAAAATCTTTCCTCCTGGGTCAAACAGTTTTGAAGCTAAGTCTAACCCTTTTGGTACCAAAGAGAATACGAGGAGTTGAGCAAGTGGGGCGGGCAATTTGGGTTGCTCCAAATTGGAATGAATGGGGTTATTTCCGGAATCCTGTTCAATTTCCAATTCAACTGTATCCACGCACGTATGTCGAAACAATATATGATTAAGAATAGAAGAAGGAATTATCTTTCTTGGGGTGTGGAGTAAGGCACTGGGGGAGTATGGGTGAAATAAGGACATGACAAAAACTGTCGCTCAGACATGGTACTGTAGTGTTACCTGGTTGATTTAAACTATTTGCCTGCATGTTTTTGTCCATTTTCCTGGGTTTGTGAGCACATATCTGATTGCCCTTTTCTGCCATCCAGCACCATATTTTAATTCCATCCAAGCAACTAGTTGGATGGTTGGAGGAAAGTTGGTCTGATGTGTGGCCAGCATAAGGGAATATTTTTAGAAAAGAGTGGAGGAAGAGACCAATTGGTAAAATTCAGACATATGCATGCTAAAGGATCTATGGTTATATTAATAGAGAACAAGGAGTTTATGTATGCTATTGATTCACGGAAGAATTTTAATATCTTAGAGCAAGACCAGAAACAGTGGAAGAATCTAGCGTTCCACATCTTGCATTTGCAACATTCTCCCGAGGCACTTGGAGACATACTGTATATTTACTCTGAGCTGGAGTGATATATATGCGGTTTATTACTTTTTAGTGTACTTCTTGAAGATAAGCCGAACAGAGTGTTTTAATTATTTTTGGGAACTGTTTAAATATCATGTCAGGAGAGGTGATTCCTGGTATGTCTGACTTCCAAGTGTCGCTTAATTGTTCAAGGTGATTTGTTAGAAGGATATTTTATAAGTCTGAGACTGAATTCATGACAGTATAAAGTCGAGAACAAGGGTGTTAACGGGTCTATGTGTTAACGGGTCTATGTGTTGCATGTATAGAATTTTTGACATGATTGGTAAGATGTAATGTCTGACTTGTAGGTACATGAAAAAATGATTACGTGGTAATGTATATTTGTCTTGAAGGGTTGAATATGTAAAAATCTTTCCTCCTGGGTCAAACAGTTTTGAAGCTAAGTCTAACCCTTTTGGTACCAAAGAGAATACGAGGAGTTGAGCTAGGAGGGCGGGCAATTTGGGTTGCTCCAAATTGGAATGAATGGGGTTATTTCCGGATTCCTGTTCAATTTCCAATTCAACTGTATCCACGCGCGTATGTCGAAACAATATATGATTAAGAATAGAAGAAGGAATTATCTTTCTTGGGGTGTGGAGTAAGGCACTGGGGGAGTATGGGTGAAATAAGGACATGTTCAGGAGGCAATCGGTGTATGTTGACCTGTCATATAACCAATCTGATATATATCGGAAATGGATCGACCAGGCATATGAGCGGAAATCTGGAATTTTCAATCCGCCATTAGTTATTGGGTGAGTTAATTTATGGCCGGACATCCTCGGCCTCTTCCCACACCATAGAAACCTGAACATCTGTTTATTTATCCTCTGTAGATCATGTTGGTGGATTGTACATGGAAGCATTTGAAGAAGATAAAATATCTTAGGAAATACTATATTCTTCAAGACGTCTGCCCTGCCTAATAACGAGATAGGTGTATCTGCCCATGCTTCAAGTTGGGTTTTAATTTTTTGAAGTAAAGGATTGAAGTTAGTTTTATAGATATCTAGTGGATTCGGGGTTATAAGGACACCAAGATATTTTATTTGGGATGAGCCAATGCTAAATTGACTGAGAGTTGTGTGTGACAAGATCTCCTTTGGAAGGGGATTTAATGGTAGTACTTCAGTTTTATCAATATTATTTTTGCATCCTGAAAAAGAACTATACTCTTTGATTATAGACATAATGGCGGGTATAGATGATAGGGGATGTGATATGAATAGAATCATATCATCTGCGAAAAGTGCTAGTTTGAGTTCTATTTTTCCTATTCGTATGCCTGTAAAGCCGGGGTCATTCTAAGAGCAATCGCTAGTGGTTCAAGAGCTATAGCGAATAAAAGGGGGGGAGAGTGGGCAGCCCTGTCGCGTGCCCCTTTGTATAGAGAAGGGAGGTGAGAGATAACCATTACATGCAATTTGGGATGTAGGGAGAGTATATATAGTCTTGATAAAGGTAATAAAGGAATGAGGTATACCAAATTGTTGCATCGTCTGAAATAAATGGGGCCATTGTACTAGATTGAATGCTTTTTCTGCATCAATAGCTAATAAGATATTGTTCATGGGCTTTATGTCTAACGAGCGTATGGCTGCTAATAGTTTGCGTACATTACGGACGGATTTTCTTCCCTTAATAAAGCCTGTCTGGTCTTGATGAATAATGCTAGGTAAAATAAGTGCTAATCGATCAGCTAGGATTTTTGTCAAAACTTTATAATCACAATTAAGGAGAGAGATGCTCTATATGAGCCTGGCTTTCATAAATCTCTACCTGGTTTAGGCAGAACTTTAATAATTGCAGAATTGAAGTTTGAGGGTATGGTATCATTAATTAGTATGTAGTTAAAGACTGAGACTAGTGTTGGGGCAATTGTATCTGGAAACATCTTATAAAAGTCATCAGGTCCAGGCGCCTTGGCTGGTTTTAAAGATTTAAGGGCTTTTGTAACTTCTTCTAATGTAATAGGTGAGGAAAGAGGTCCAACACTTCCCTCGGGTAATTGCGGATATGATAAGGTAGACCATACAGTATATCACCCATTTGTTGTGTGTGTTGAGTGGGTGTATCACTAGGATTCGGAGCTGATTCTGGGTTGGATGAAGAGTATAATGTGGTGTAGAATTTTGACATGATTACTGCAATTTGAGAGTTGGAGGTTGTGAGGGAACCATCTGTTTGCATTAACGGGTGAACTAACATAGGAGGTCTAGAAGAATTTAGCATTGAAGAGAGGAATTTAGCAGTCTTGTTTCCAAAGGTATTGAATTTATAGTTAGAAATACATTTTAATTTATCTGTGGCTGCCTGAAGAGATTCTTCAAGTAATATTTTTGACTGTGTATATGCAGACTTAGTTGTAAGGGAAGGTTTTTTTATGAACGTGGCATATGATTCTGTTAAGTTTTCCTGTAAAGATATGTCATTTTTTGCTAGTTGTTGTTTTGTGGAACGTTCATATGCCATAATGGTGCCTCTTAAGGAAGCCTTAGCTGCCATCCAGAAATTCGGTGGATTAGTAGCCAAGCTCTCTGCATTATGTATTTGGAATTCTTCCCATGCCTTGGTGATTAGTGATTTAAAATTGTTCAGATTGATTTAAGTGGGCAGGAAATCTCCAAGCTCTATAGTTAGATTTTTCTTTATTTTGAATTAGAGCGTGATCGGATAATACAATAGGGTGTATGATTGATTTAGAATCTTGTGGGAACAGGGAATTTGAAACAAAAATATAGTCTATTCGAGATAACGTACAATGCGCTGCAGAAAGACAGGTGTATTCACGTTGAGTGGGGTTCAATGTTCTCCAGGAATCAATTAGGTGGAGTGTTCTAAGTAAGAATGGGATTCCTACTCTAGGGGGATGTGAGTTTGGCTTTGAGGTTGATGATCTGTCCATTACTGGGTGTGTCGTTAAATTAAAGTCTCCACAGATAATCTTTTTGTATCTGTATATGGCGCTAATATTTTTATTAATGTGGTGAAAAAAGGATTTTTTGTATGCGTTAGGTGCATATACTGAGCCGATTAAGTATGGGTTATTTGCTAGGTTGATTTTGATAAAAAGATATCTGCCTTCTGGGTCTATTATAGAATTAGTAATTTCTACAGGGAGGGATTTAGTAGCTAATATTACCACTCCCCTGGACTTGCTATTGTATGGTGCTGAAGCCAATACCTTCCATTTTAGCATTTGAAGATTTAAAATTTCAGGGGGAAGAAGGTGTGTCTCCTGCAAACAAACTATGTCAAGTGACTGTCTCTGAAGGTAAAGCAGTATCTTTCGCCCCTTTGCTGGAGAATGAAGACCTCCCACGTTGATGGAAACAATTTTCAACTCAATCATGTGAATCTTTTCTCCAGTTCATGTGCCTTCAGGGTCGTCTAATCCATGGTCGTACTTGTGTTAGTATCACGATAATGAGTAAACAAGAGGGAAGAGAGAGACAAAAGGTGGGGGAATACAGGACAGGGGGGACATACATGACATTTAAAGCGATAAGCATGATCAACATGCAACTTTTGTAGTAACTATAACAACTATCCACATGATGTATCAAAAAGGATAACATTATCCCATAAAAGTTGGGATCTGGATCAAAAAAACTTGAACGGGGCATGGGTCAGTGCCTTTCACCTTTTTAAGGGGATTTTCTTATATTTCGCCAACTGGATGGGTTATCAGAGTGATTGAGAAACTGGATAGTGTCTCTGAACATGTTAGAGGCATGGGCTGATTTGGGTGTTTATAAATGATTGTCTTACTGACCTCTTTGTGGTGATTTCTACGGTATTCTCACTTGTCTAGAATGGATGAAACTGCTCCCAAAACTTGACTCTGTTTGGTGGACTGAAGTCTATTTCGGGTTGGGGAGGTTGGGTCTCCTCTCTGGGTTTATGTTCGGGGGGGGGGGGTCAGAGATGTCTGCAGCATCGGCAGATGATTTCACCCTAAGGAACGCTCTGGCATCCTCTGGGCATGTGAAATCGTAGTGGGTGTCTGGTGTGAAGATCCTGAGACATGCCGGATACATAAGTGCAAATTTTTGGCCTTCAGATACTAGTTGTGTACAGATGGGCGAGAAGAGCTTACGTTGTTTAGATAACTCAACAGAAAAATCCTGAAAAATGCGGAGTCTTTTTCCCTCCCAAGATATATCTTGGTGTTTACGTGAGGCTTTCCATATTGCGACCTTATGTAGGTAGTTCATACACCGGAAAAGTACTGCTCTTGGTCTTGAGTCTGATTGTCGAAGTGGGCCCACTCTATGGATTCTTTCAATAATCATGTCTTTGCACTTGTCAGTGATACCTAGCATTTGGGGTATTGAGACTCCAGCAAATGATAGTAAAGCTGTACCTTTAACCGTTTCAGGTAGGCCTACTACCCATATATTATTACATCTGGAGCGATTTTCAATATCGTCGTGATGATTCAATAGCTGGTAATTTTCTTTTTGTATTTTAATCACGTCAGTCTGGACAAGGTGCATATCGTGACATATAGCTCCTATTCTGTTCTCTGTGTCTGAGACCCTCAGTGTGATATCCTGGATCTGTTGGGTTATTTCTTTTACTGCATTAGACAAAAGTTGTGCCATTGTAGCTTTAATAGCGTCAACTATGTCCCCATACGTGGCCGGAGTATCAGGGTTTTTGCATACCTGTAAATCGGTAGTGTCACTTTGTAGTGCTACTACTGATTTTGATGAAGGGGAGACCGGAGCTGAGGCTGGATCTGGCATCATATCAGATTCAGTGCGCCTTTTTTCTGGGCGCTGTTGTTGCGTCTTGGGTACAGTCCCAGTTGCAAGGTATTTTTCCATTTTTTACAGTCTGCTCACTCAGAGCTTGATTAAGCTGGAGGGGAGCTGACAGGGCTGGCTGGGGGGAGGGGTGGGGGGGGGGGGACAGAGCTGCAGGTGTGCTTAGCTGCCGGGCTGTAAAATGTCACTCTCTCCCCTAGCTGCGGCTAGGGCTTATATTTTCAGCAGTGTCAGCAGTTAGAGTAATTTTTAGGGGGGGAGCTGACAGGACGGCCAGGAGGATGGAGCCACAAGTTCACTGAGCCGCCGGAGCTGGATGATGTCACCCTCTCTTATGCTGCCTCCGGAGCTTATACACTCGGCGGTGTTTGCTGCCGGAGGAGTCTCACAGGGGGATCTTAGACACGGCTCCTTCTACTCTCCCTGCCGCTGTGGTAAGCCACCCAAGAATCCGGGTATTCAGGAGGGCGATGGCTAGGTTTAATTAGCGGGTTTGTAGGCTTAAGCACGGAGCTGCTGAATCAGGCAGCTCCCTCCATGAGCCCGGAAGCGGAAGACCCACCCCCACATTTTTAAATTAAATTTATTACTGTAACTAAGTCAGACTTAGAGTTGGATAGTCCCACCAGTAAATCATCTGCATATAAGGAAATTAGATTGTACTTTGTGGTCGCCCCTATCCCTATTGCACTCAACCTAGTTCTTAATAAAGATGCAAGGAGTTCTGTAGCCACTGAGAATATCAGGGGAGAAAGGGGTCCTCTATATAGTGGGAAAGAAGAGGAAGTAAACCCATTAATGGACATCCTAGGGTTTTTATATAATAATTTTAAAATCCCTGACCCGAACCCAAATGCCTGAAGGGTAGACCATAGGTAGTCCCACTCCACTGAATCAAATGCTTTGCTAGCATCAAATGACACTATCGCAACATCTGAGTTTTCTATATTGGTTGACTGAATAAGAAAAAACAGAACACCCTGGTAGCGACTGCCTGTGCACCCGAGGGAGCACACCACACTTTTCTGAATAAGAAAAAACCCTTTGTATATTTATCAGAGTAGATTTCCCACTAATAAACTCTGCTTGATTGGGATGCACAATATCCTGATTGACTTAACCCAATCTGTGATTTTGCGAAATCTTAACATCAGCTGATAAAAGGGAAATAGGCCTAAAAGAATCTGGGTGTGGTATATGGTTCCGACAGTCAGGAACCCGACAGTCATTAGCCCTATGTTGGGATACCAACTGGCCGGACTCATACAGCATGGCGAGCACAACAAAGCCCCTTGTGGGCTCACTGCACTCGCCACGCTGCAGGCACGGTGGCTCACTATGCTCGCCACCTATTCTATTCTTCCTCTATGGGGGTCATAGACCCTCATGAGGGAGTACAGCCGGTGGCCGCCGGGAACCCGGCTGTCGGTGTTTTAGCAGTCGGGATCCCGACATCGGGTAAATGACTGTCGGGATCCCGACTGTTGGGACCCGTCCGGCACCCGAGAATCCACTCAAGTGGGATCTTTCCCATTTTTTAGAATGACTACAATATAGGCCTTGGACATAGATGGGGGCAATATATCCTCTATTGCTATATCTCGAAACAAAGTCACTACGGGGGGCACGACTATTAATACAATTCTGATACACTTCCCCTGGTAAGCCGTGATGTCCGGAGACTTGCTGCTCTGCAGTGATCTGATTACACATTCTACCTCTTCAAGCTCTATAGGAGCATCCAACAATGCCTGAGATTCTGTGGAGAGTCTTGGAAGATCAATTGTCCCGAGATAATCCTCAATTTCAACCGCCCCAAACTCCAATTGAGATTGATATAATTTCCTAAAAGAATCGGCAAACTTTTCCACTATTTTAGGTGTGGTGGTCAAGGTATCGCCTGAGCCTACCGTTATTTTTGAGATGACATTAGAGGGTCTGTCTTTTTTTAACAGGTATGCCAGAAATTTACCCACCTTACCTCCACTAGAGTACTGCTGACGTTAGCTGGCCGTAAGACAGCGCCCATTCACCTCCTGCATGTACTCTACCCACTCGACCTGAGACTTCTGCCACTCTAGTTTGTCCGATTCAAACCTTGTGTACAGATATGCTGTTTCCAACTTGATTGTTCTTTCTTCAAGCTCACTAGCTTTCTTGCAATGCATTTTTTTAAATAAACAAGCCTCGGAGATATGCTTTGGCCTCTTCTTATATGATGGTATTAGGGGCAGTCTCGAGATTGTTATTAAAAAAATTAACCAACTCCCCCTCAATTTCCTCCTGAGTTAACTGGGATAGCCAGAATGGCTGTAGTTTTTAACTTCTATATCCTATGGAAATATTTTAACTGCATAATCAATGGGGAGTGATCCGATATTCCCCGTGCTTTATAATCAATAGAGATGTGCTGTACGTATTCTGAAGAATACGAACCACTACGAACTTGGGGATCCGAGTATTGCCGAGTTGCGGCTCGGCAATTCCCACCAGACTCAGATACCAAAGCGAGGCCGAACGGCACCTTCCCGCCGACAGATTCTCGTGAGACTTGGATTCCATATAAGGCGCTGAGGCCGCGTCTTGGCACCATTATATGGGATCCAAGCCTGCAGACATCATTCTCCACTGGCACGCTCTGCTAAAAAGTTGTTTTAAACAAAAAAAAACAGTGGGAAGTTTTACACAGTGGGCAGCTTTTACAATGGGCAGCTTTACACAGTGGGCAACTTTTACAGTGGACAGCATTACAGTGGGCAGCTTTTACAGTGGGCATCTTTACAGTGGACAGCATTACAGTGGGCAGCTTTTACAGTGGGCAGCTGTTACAGTGGGCAGCTGTTACAGTGGGCAGCTTTACAGTGGGCAGCTTTACAGTGGACAGTTTTACAGTGGGCAGCTTTACAGTGGGCAGCTTTTACAGTGGACAGCTTTACAGTGGGCAGCGTTTACAGTGGGCAGCTTTAGGTTTACTGAGGGCAGCATTTACAGTGGGCAGCTTTATAAAGTGGGCAGCTTTTATTTACAGTGGGCAGCTTTACTGTGGGCAGATTTTACAGTGGGCAGCTTTTACAGTGGGCAGCTTTGTTTTATTTTAAAGGAACTGGCAGTGGGCAACTTTCACAGTGGACAGCTTTACAGTGGGCAGCTTTACAGTGGGCAGCTTTTTTGTGGGCAGCGTTTACAGTGGGCAGCGTTTACAGTAGGCAGCTTTAAGTTTACAGTGGGCAGCTTTACAGTGGGCAGCTTTTTTGTGGGCAGCGTTTACAGTGGGCAGCGTTTACAGTAGGCAGCTTTAAGTTTACAGTGGGCAGTTTTATACAGTGGACAGCTTTTATTTACAGTGGGCAGCTTTACTGTGGGCAGCTTTTAAAGTTGGCAGCTTTTACAATGGGCAGCTTTGTTTTATTTTAAAGGAACTGGCAGTGGGCAGAGGCACCAGCTTTGTTTCAAAGGCAGTGGGGAGCTTTGTTTCATAGGCAGTGGCAGAGGCACCAGCTTTGTTGTTTCATAGGCAGTGGGCTCCAGCTTTGTTTCATAGGCACTTTGGGCAGTGGGCACAAGTTTTTATTTTATTTCAGTTTAGTAGCACCACCAGCAGTATTGTTTTATATTGTATAACTCCACATAACCCAGTGTGTGCAGTGCACTGCATACTGTACACCCACTGTGTGTAGTATATGCCAATACTGTGACTGACGTCTATAGCTCCGTACCTCATCTGTTTATATGTTACTGTGACTGCTGGTACCTCATCTGTTAATACGGTACTGTGACTGCTGTCTGCAGCTCCGTACCCATTTAAAAGGTACTGCTATGACCGCCCGCCGTACCCCAGTGTTTATTTAAAATTAATACAATTATTAAAAGTTGAAAAAAAAGAAAAAAATGATCTGTCCCACGTACTGTGATTGCTGTCCATAGCTCCTTACCCCATCTGTTTATAAGGTACTGTGAGTGCTGTCCGTACCCCATCTGTTTATAAGGTACTGTGATTGCTGTCCGTAGCCCATCTGTTTATACGGTACTGTGACTGTTGTCCGCAGCTCCAAACCAGTTTATAAGGTACTGCTGTGACCGCAGGCCATACCCCACTGTTTATTTAAAATTAATAAAATTATTAAAAGTTAAAAAAAAGAAAAAAATTCTCTGTCCCACGTACTGTGACTTCTCTCCGTAGCTCCGTACCCCATCTGTTTATAAGGTACTGAGACTGCTGTCCGTACCCCATCTGTTTATATGGTACTGTGGCTGCTGTCCATACCCCATCTGTTTATACGGTACTGTGACTGCTGGTACCTCATCTGTTTATATGGTAGTGTGACTGCTGGTACCCCATCTGTTTATACGGTACTGTGACTGCTGTCCAGAGTTCCGTACCAATTTATAAGGTATTGCTGTGACCACAGGCCGTACCCCACTGTTTATTTAAAATAATAAAATTATTAAAAGTTAAAAAAAGAAAAAAAAAAATTTCTCTGTCCCACATACTGTGACTGCTCTCCGTAGCTCTGTACCCCATCTGTTTATAAGGTACTATGAGTGCTGTCTGTACCCCATCTGTTTATAGGTACTGTGACTGCTGTCCGTACCCCATCTGTTTATACGGTACTGTGACTGTTGTCTGCAGCTCTGAACCAGTTTATAAGGTACTGCTGTGACTACAGGCTGTATCCCACTGTTTATTTAAAATAATACAATTATTAAAAGTTAAAAAAAGAAAAAAAAAATCTCTGTCCCACATACTGTGACTGCTCTCCGGAGCTCCGTACCCCATCTGTTTATAAGGTACTGTGAGTGCTGTCCTTACCCCATCTGTTTATACAGTACTGTGACTGCTGGTACCCCATCTGTTTATACGGTACTGTGACTGCTGGTACCTCATCTGTTTATATGGTAGTGTGACTGCTGGTACTCCATCTGTTTATACGGTACTGTGACTGCTGTCTGCAGCTCTGGACCAGTTTAAAAAGTACTGCAGTGACCGCAGGCCGTACCCCACTGTTTATTTAAAATTAATAAAAGTACTCCATCTGTTTACTGTGATTGCTATCTGTAGCTCTGTACCCCCATCGGTATATAAGGAACTGTTACTGCTGTTCGTACCCCAATTGTGCATATGGAACTGTGACTGTTGACTGGTTTGTGCTGTGATATATATGGAGGAGGAACAACTGAGAGGAGAGAAGGAAGCACATACCAGTGCTGCAGCTGCTGCCAGCAGTCATAGTCCATCAAGGTTGATTAGTAAGGCCGTGGCCAAAGGCAAGGCCGGATTTGTCACTAGGCCCATGAGGCACGGGCCTAGGGGCGGCACCTATCATGGGCGGCAGCACGATGTGCCCCCTGTCATTTAGCAGATAAAAAAAAAAAGCTGCCATTAAAGATAGCTGACCCGCCTGCCATCTCTCGTGGGAGCCCGGAACCGCACACCACCTGGAGCCTCCTGCTGGAGCCCGG
Organism: Crinia signifera; assembly: GCF_055691185.1. Taxonomy (NCBI): domain Eukaryota; kingdom Metazoa; phylum Chordata; class Amphibia; order Anura; family Myobatrachidae; genus Crinia; species Crinia signifera. The sequence goes on along the minus strand of NC_139223.1, from coordinate 78,184,748 downwards.
AGCCATGTTCTGCCGGGACCCGCCTGCTACCTCTCACAGACCACTGGAGCTGGGAACCACCTTGCGACCTCCGGCGGGAGCCAGGAGCTGAACACCACCGGGACCCGACTGCTGTCTCTCATGGGAGGCAGGAGCTGTGCACTGCTGGGAGCTGGGACCCGCCAGTGAGGCTGATCAGGACAGAGGACGAGAAGGACATATGAAAGTGAAGTAAAGTACTTTTTTGTTGGGAAAGGCAAAAAAATCTAAAGTACATTTAGCTACAGACAAAAAATAATGGCACTATGCCATTCATGACTCCTAGTGGCAAGGAAAGGTTAAGGCCTTTGATGTTTCTACCTCTCAAGTAAGCCCTCCCTGTAGAGGTGTCAAAAGAAGGAAACTCGTGGAGGCACGTGAACCAACTATGTGCTCAGAGTCATCACAAATCCCTGAGGAGAGTCCAAGTGGGTCTGCTGGTGTCATGTATGAGCCTGATTCTTCAAAAAGTGTACTGGAAGAGGAGGCTCTTTCTGCCATTTGTGTGCACTCTAAAAATGTGGGGATGAGCAGCACAAGTCAGCATGCTGACGTAGACATTGAGGATGCTTCTGTGGGTACTTTTTTCCTAGCATGGCGCCCATTGCATAGATTGTATGCCTTAAGGTGCCCACACACGCACCGATCCCGGCGGTGCGATGCTATACGATGGGGTGCGCGCTCCCGCGGCACTCCATCATACAGTACAAAAAGTATGTGCTGCACATACTTTTTGTACTAGCTTTTTCTAGCATAGCATCGCATCGCATGCACATCGTATGCACATGGCATACGATGCGATGCTATGTGTGCTAGTTAAGCCCACAACGCACGCCGGAATCGGTGCGTCTGTGGGCACCTTTACTTAAGGCATACAATCAATACAATTGAAACGATTTTTAAATTGTATGGATCTCATCTTAAGCATCTCATGGATCTTATGCATCCATAAGATGCATAAGATCCATGAGATCCATAAGATGCTATAAGATAAAAATAACAATTTTTGGCGTTAACAATGGGGGGCGTTAGCAATTAAAATTGGGGTTTTGGGGGCTTTTTACATTGGAATAAATGTTAAATTGGGTCTCAGGGACCATTTCACATTGATTCCAATGTAAAAATCTCGTTGATTGCGTCGATTGTATCATCGCATGCATCTTATGCCGCACAAACATATAAGATGCATACAATGCTTGAGATATCAGCCCGACACATACAATCTAGATCGTGGGCGCCGTGCTAGGAAATAAGTACCCTTTTGCGGAAGTGTACCAAGAAGAGGAGTATATTTGTGTAGCTACCACTGATAAGGATGTTAGCGATGAGGGTGTTGGTGATGAGGGTGTTGGTGATGAGGGTGTTGGTGATAAGGGTGTTGGTGATAAGGGTGTTGGTGATGAGGGTGTTGATGAGGATATTGTTTGTATCACTCAGACACCAGTGGGAACAGTTGTTGCCCATGGGATAAAAAAAAAAAACCATTGTCATGCCTGGGCAAAAGACAAAAAAATCCACCTCTTGTGTGTGGAATTATTTCTGCCCTAATCCGGACAACAACTGTCAAGCTATATGTACCATTTGTAAAGCTGTAGTAAATAGAGGTAGGGACCTTTGCCATCTGGGAACCTCCTCCATGTTTCGTCACTTGCAGCGTAATCATCAAAAGTTTTTGAGAAATTCTGAAACTAAAAAGGCAACATCTAGTCCACCTTCACTTTGCTCTGTTTCCTTTGTTAGAACCACCAAGCGCCTGCAATCTCCACCATCAACAACCTTATCGTCAGCATCCTCAATAATTTTCAGAAGTAGACCTGCATCCAAATTAATAGACTTGACTGACTCCTCTCCCATCCATGCTTCCTCAGAAGCATCCTTGAGTGCTACACCTTCTGCTACTGCTACTGCTGTTGAACTAATGTAACAAAGCAATTGACTGTTAAACAGGCCTTTGAAAGGTGGACCAAATATCACAGCAGTCACCCTATTGCTCAAAGGATTATTGACAAAATAACAGCTATATTATTACTAGATGTGTGTCCAGTATCCACTGTTCATGCACTGGGTTTTAAACAGTTAGTTGAGGAGCTGTGTCCCCGCTACCAAATACCATCTAGGTTCCACTTTACTAGAAAAGCAATTCCTGCTTTGTACAAGAACACCTGCGCAGGTATATGTAACCAATATCTCTGAATTCTATTATCATGTAGTGTTCAAGATTGGTTGCTAAAACTATTCAGTGTGCCGGGGGAACCAATGTCTTGTTACTTACTAAGTATTAACCCCTCCCTTGCATGCACCTGAAAAGTTTTACTGAACTAATTTGAGCATCTACCACTATCTGTATGTATGTTGTGAGAGGCAGAGAGCAGCCTGTATTAGGCGGAGATGCAGGTCCTGATATGCCACATGGAGTAGTCTGGGGTTGCTCCAAGGTAGGTAGCTCTTAGTTCAGATATACCAAGTAAGGAGCCATTATCATGTGGCTCCTTGCTGACTAATTGTAGACCCAATTTAGGGTAACAGTGGTGTGGGGTGCGGTGCCCCTGGAATGGTTGGGCTGGGTGGCTTTAGTGCGGCATGCCCTTACATTCTATTAACACTTTTCCCTCACTAACACTATCTATCTCTTATTTTAATTACATTTCCTTTATCTCTCTCCTTATGTATAGCTTCGGCTTCCTATCACTAATTATTAACACTTAGGGGGAAATTTACTAAAGGAAATGTGTAAAAAATAGGTGTATTTGTATCCAGAAATTCACTTATTTTTGACATTTACTATCCCAAAAATACGGCAATTCGTATTTGTATTGATAGCACATCAATACGACTACGAATTGCCGTATTTTCGGGATAGTAAATGTCAAAAATAAGTGTATTTCTGGATACAAATACACCTATTTTTTTACAAATTTCCTTCAGTAAATTTCCCCAATAGTATCTCACTTGCATGCTGCACTGGGCCTCCTAGCTTATGATAGTTTTTGGGGTGCCACACCCTGCACCTAGATATAGCGCTAGGGACCCCCAATATACAGAGAAGCCTTGACGCGGCTTGGGGGCATGTCATACACCTGCGCAGGTATATGTAACCAATATCTCTGAATTCTATTATCATGTAGTGTTCAAGATTGGTTGCTAAAACTATTCAGTGTGCCGGGGGAACCAATGTCTTGTTACTTACTAAGTATTAACCCCTCCCTTGCATGCACCTGAAAAGTTTTACTGAACTAATTTGAGCATTTACCACTATCTGTATGTTTGTACAAGGACATTAAGAAAAAACTAAATAGTGTCCTCCAAAATGCTGTTGTGCCGACTGTCCACTTAACCACAGATATGTGGACAAGCGGTACAGGACAAAGGAAAGACTACATGACTGTGACAGTCCACTGGGTAGGTATATTGCCTACAGCAGCAGCATTGTCATGCCAAAAATTGCAGCTAATTCAGAGACAGTCTACTCTGTGTATTACCGGTTTCACTAAGAGGCATACCACTGACAACCTCTTAGAGAAGCTTAGGGAGATTATTGCAAAATGGCTTACTTCACTTGGATTCTCCTCAGGATTTGTGATTGTGGACAATGCCAGCAATATTGTGAAACATTGCAGTAGGCTGAATTCCAACACATTCCCTATTTGGCTCACACATTAAATCTGGTGGTCCATAATATTTTAAAGAGTGAAAGGAGATGCTCTCTGTGGCCAGAAAAATTTGGGGGCATTTTTCAACATTCAGCAAGTGCGTGTCGTAGATTGGAGCAACTGCAAGTGATGTTGAATTTTCCCCACCATCAGCTGAAGCAAGAGGTAGTAACCAGATGGAACTCTACCCTTTATATGCTTCAGCAGATGGAGGAGCAGAAAAAGGCCATCCAAAGGTACACATCAGCCTATGATATAGGGAAAGGAGGGGGAATGCACCTGAGTCAAGCACAGTGGAGAATGATTTCAGTGCTGTGCAAGGTTCTTAAACCTTTTGAAGTTGCCACATGTGAAGTCAGTTCAGACACTGCCAGCTTGAGCCAGGTCATTCCCCTTATTAGACTCTTGGAACAGCAGCTGCAGAAACTGAAGGAGGAGCTGAGGCAGAAAGAATCTGTTAGGCATGTCGGACTTGTGGATCAAGCCCTTATTTGTCTTCGCCATGACCTGAGGGTCGTCAATCTCTTGAATTCGGATCACTAAAGGTTGGCGACCATACTTGACCCTAGGTTTAAGTTCTACATTGTATCTTTTTTCCGACAGATGGAAATCTAAAGACATGCAAAGAGCTGTTGGTAAACATATTGTCAGCTCAAAGGGAGCCACTGCTGGTGATGCAGATCTTTCTGGTAATGTGTATGACATCTGGTCAGGTCTAAAAGAACTGCCTACACTAACAGACATGTCTACAGTGACATGGTGGATGATTATTTTAGTGATACCACCCAAGTAGGCATGTCAGACAGTTCTTTTGCCTACTGGCAGGAAAAAAAGAAAATTTGGAGGCCCTTACACAAATTGGCTTTACTTTACTTAAGTTGTCCACCCTCCAGTGTGTACTCTGGAAGAATTTTCAGCACAGCCGGGAACCTTGTCAGCGATCGCCATAGGAGGTTATTAGCCCAAAATGTGGAGAGATGATGTTCATCAAAATGAACTACAAACTTTTTGTAGTTTGTGTGGCAGACCCTGTGGCTGAAATGATTGGTTTGTTAAAGTGTGCATGTTCTGTTTATATAATGTAAGGGTGAGTGGGAGGGCCCAAGGACAGTTCCATTTTGCTCCTCTTTTCTTTAGGCGCTGTTGGGAGCATTTATTCATATAGTTTATTAAAGTGTCACACTATTATTTAAGTGTTCAAAATAGACAAGAAATGAGTGGAAATGAAGGTAATTGAGGTTAATAACACCATAGGAACAAAAACAGGCCAACATTCTGTGATTTAAGCTGTTTTTATGAGTTTACAGATCCAAAACCAAAAAGGGCGCGTTTTGGCAAAACCGAATACAGATCCAAAACCAGAAGCAGATACAGATCAAAAACCAAAACCGCAAAAAGTGGCCAGTGCGCATCTCTAATAATCAATATGTGTAACCATATTCAGCAATTTTTCTGAAACAAGTATCATGTCAATCCTTGAGAAAACACCATGAGTATAACAAGAGAACTGTTGCCTCGATGGATATCTAATCCTCCATGGATCCTTCCATCCTAGCTCTTCAATAAATTCCACAAATCTCTTCTCTCCCGTACCCCCACCCTCCCATTCTTGCTCCATCTGTCTAACTGAAAATATAATATCTGATTAAAATCTCCCAAACAATTCAACTGTTGCTTTCAGAACCTCATATGAAAAGGGAGGCGGGATATATACGGCAATTAAACAGAACTGAATATGGTTAAGACAGCAGTCCAACAATATAAACCTGCCACCCTGGTCAATTTTAACAGTATGACACCCAAATACCACATATTTTTTTAATCAAGATTGAGACTCTTCTGGATGAGGAAGAAAAGGGTTCATGAAAGGTTGAAGCAATCCATGGGCGTTTAAGAGAGGCCAACTGTTCCCTACTGAGATGCATCTCCTGTAGACAGATAATACCTGCCTCTAAACTTTTACAATGGTTCAGTACCAGAGACCTTTTAACCTTATTGTTGAGACCTCTAACATTCCATGTCATGATCTTAACCATACTTGTTTAGTTTTCTCATTTATCCTACTGTAGTCAACTATATTTAATTTGCAATTAATACCACATGTACCACATTCAAACACACATAAACGAACAAACACCCCACCCCTTCCCTCACCCTGTATAACTTAAATTCCTAGGCATACCTTGTCCCCTAGCCTTACCGCCTAACCAATTACATCTATCCATGTTGAGCAATTAATTAATTAATAGCCACCAAAGCCATGATTGGCTCCCCTGCGCCATAGTTAAATAATAATAATAATAATAATAATAATAATAATAATAATATTCATATAGCGCTTTTCTCCCAATAAGACTCAAGACTAAAGACTATTTAATCACAGTAAGTACCAAGGCAGACCCCCCATCCCCTCCCTTCCAACACCGACCAGCCCATAAGCCCTTCATACAGACATGATGAAATGATAAGACAAGCAAAATACATTTCTGTACAACATTACAACCCCTGCCTAGCAATTTTCTAGTCTAATAGGCCTTCCTTCCTCATTCAGGAGGCCAGTTGTTTCCTACTCAGGTAGGAACTATCGAGCCAGCTTGCTGCATCGCCTGGGGGAAAAAAATTTAGTTACACCATCCACCGCAACCCTCAATTTGGATGGATAAAAAATTGAGTACTTTAAATCCAACTCTCTGAGCCCTAATTTTATGTCTCTAAATTTAGCTCTATCACGCTGTATCTCCATGGGAAAGTCAGGAAAGGCAGAGATTTTTTGGCCTTTAAAGCCAAAATCCATTTTAGCCCGTGCTAATGGCAAAATGTCTCGATCTTTGAAATGTAGAATTTTGGCAATTATCGTAGGGTTTAGATGAGCTCTCTCTACCGCAAACTGTGGAGAGAAAGCGTCCCTTCCAAACATTTGGGTTAACCAATTCTCCAATAATTTTTCCAGGGTGCCACCCTCAACCCTTTCCTCAAATCCCAAATCCCACAAACCGGACATTATTGCGACGAAATCTCCCCTCTATATCTGATATTTTGTGGCGCATATCAGCAATTTGCCCAGACATGATGTTAAATTGTGATTGTAGCGGAGTAACCGCGCCTTCCATCGTGGATACTCACGTCTCCACCTCAGTAATTCTCACACAAATTTTTTGGGTGTTGTTCCTTAATAGCATTATGTCAGATTGTACTTTATTTATATGTTCCATAAGATGCAATTCACATGTGCTGACCGCTTCATGAACCTTTAGGGGGTAGTATGTGGAGTATTGGCCTGTGAACTACTCGTAGTCTGAGTTTGAGATCGCTATATTTCTTGAGACGGGCTGCAGCAGTGTTCTGAACCGTTTTCCTAATGGTTTGAGAAATACTTTCAGGACAATTCTTCATATTCCTTATACTAAATAATAGGCCCACATGTTAAAGCCAGCAAGGGAAAACAAACATATTATTCTTTCCTTCCCTTTTCTTTTCCCTTTATATGCAGCTATATCAAAGTAATATCACCAGGTCCAAAGATAGAAGTGCACCAACACTGGTCAGATTTCCACAGAGAGTGTCCCAAGCTGCACAGGCCCCTCCAAAGTTATAGCAAAGTAATATCTCCTCTCAATCTCTGTCTTGCGTCAGGGAGTGAATGAATGGCCAGCTGGTTACCAACAGACAGACTTGACTCCCCTGCAACAGTGTCTCCTCTCTGCCAAGTTTGAGAGAATAGACCAGCCAGCAAATATAATACTTAATACAAAGGAAAAAGAGGCTTACTCACAGTCCTGGTCTGCGTCGCCAAGCCTGCAGACCTTCTCGTTAGCAGGATAGCTTTTTTTTCTTACTGAGAGGCATGCTGCCCAGACCTTTATGGACTTGCTATATAGCAGGGACCACACTGCACTGCTCTCTCCTGTCAAGCACTACTAGGACCCTCACAAGGGTTGGGAAGTCAGCAGGAGCCAGTCCATGAGGTATCAAGCCTTAAAGGGAGCCCAGGATAGATAACAGCCTCCAGGAGATTGAGCTCCTTTGTCAGGGTGAGGAGAGCAAGGGGTCAGCAGGAGGACATTTACGCAGGGTGCATTTCCCAATGTGCCTGGCACTGCCGCTCAACCCAGGGTGTCCAGCAAGATGCTGGTAATAGCACAGGAGCTGATCTGTAGGCTGTGCCACCCTGAGGGGAGCCCAGGATGATTGTCAGCCCCCTGGAGGTTGCGCTCATTCAGTGAGGCAGGGAGAGCGTAGAGCCGGTGGGAGAAACACTATACCAGATGGTCACCCAGTGGGCATAACACCGCCGCACAGCACTATCTGGTTGGCTGCACTAGGGAGAGGATGCCGGATAGCCGCTTCAGGCTACCTCCTCACACGCACGCCGCCATGATCATGCCCCTCCATGGTCAGATGTATCAAACTTCAAAAAGTGATAAAGTGGAGAGTGATAAACAACCATCCAACCAGCTCCTAACTGCCAGGTTAAAGGGTCCATTTGAAAAATGACAGGTAGGAGCTGAGTGGCTGGTTGTTATTCACTATCACTTTTTGAAGCTTGATACATCTGGCCCTCAGTGTCCTTACAATGGGTGTGGCTCACTAGGTTAACAGTGTCTAGGTCAACAGTTATTAAGTTCATAGGCCAACATGTGAAAATGTCAACCTATCAACCTATTGACTGTCAACCAAGACACTGTTGACCTAACAACCATAATCACATATACTGTAGTTATAGATTTCAGTGAACAGTAATGGTGTAAGCTTGTTCCTATTATTACCAAAATATGGCAAAAAATGTAGTGGTTCATAATTTGGACAGATGACCTCTCAAAGGTAATCCATTTTTCTGTGTTGGTTTAAAATGTCACTGCTAAAGGGAAGTTCTTTTTAAGCTCTTTGGTACATACGCTGAGTACACAGTCTTCAAATCAATATGACTAGGCTGGTCTAGCAATCCATGCCAAAATATAATCGTTAGCACTCAAATTACTCACTAATGGAGGTTGATTCAAGCTTTTCAGGTAAGTTGGTAAAGTCCAGTGGATGTTGAGGTAGGTACATCAATACATTTCACTGCCCATACTCAGCAGTTTAAACAAGGTATCTTAGAGTAAATTTACTAATATTGACTAGGCACGAATGTCTCAATCCCGGCCAGGAATCCCATCAGAAGTTTACTTAACAAAAAAATTGTCCAATTTTGTTCATTTATTTATATTTATTTATTTATGTATTTATTTATTTATTTACAGTTTGTTATATACCACAGCATATTCTGTTTTAAGATTGAAAACAGTGATAAAACAGATTGGGTAGTAACAAAACATTATAGAAGTAAGAGCACCCTGCTTGCAAGCTTACAAGGGATAATAGGAAGTATACCTAAGAATAAGATTCTATAGAATGGCAGTCCCACCTGATTGCCAGTCCTGATGGGATGAAATTAAATATGAATACTACTGGAGGTTATGTGTGGTTCCAGAATATGAAGAAGTGAGTTTTCAGGGAACGTAAAAAGCTAAAAGTGTGCTGGCTGTTCCAATGATATAGACAAGACGGTTCTAAATTAAAAAGTTAATTTAATAATTAATGAAAACAAAATTATGTACATCTAACACAAAATCAAAATAAATATAAAATTGAGCAATAAAGTATAAAATATCACAGGGATATTAGGCGTATTGTTGAGATCTCCATATTGTATGGTTTATTTTAAATGATGTTGATTTCTATATATTACCATCCATTGTAGTCTTCTGGTACATTTTGTATGTCCAGAGATGAGTGACAGCAATTGTCCTGAGTTGCCCTATAATTTCAAGAGCTAAAGCCTCCCTATTTGGCATTTTTTTTCTCCTTTTATGCTGAAACAATTAGGAATAGTGCAGGTATCCCAAAGAATATACTTTAGGTCCAGATGAATCAGGAAAAACAAGACGTCAGTTGGAGAGTGGACTGATCACAATGGATGGATGGAGAGAATTAGCAGTAATTTGAAAAAGCTCAATGCGTTTCCCCGGATGATATGTGTCCGCCTTCCTCAGGAGCAAGTCTCTTGCTGGTTCCAAAAATACAGGGACAAATGATGTAGGAGTGCCCAATATTTTTAAAACCAGCAACCAACTCCACTAGTACAGTAAGGAAGGTAATGACACATCTGGAAAGACACTTTTATATTGGTCCCTGTTGCCCAATCAAAGGGGCTGGTTATGTTTAGGAGGGGGTACCCCACGCTATTTAACAATAATTAACTCTTTCTTTTTTTTAACACATAGAAGCATTGCTCGGATCTGACTGATCTGTGTGATGCTTCAGGGTCAGTCGTGTTAGGCCAAATGCAAATGACTTCAACATAGAGAAATATCAATCTTGATAACACAGTAGCTTAGTAAATAGGCTGCATTCTCAGGCAAAACAGACTCGACCCTGTTTGTAACCAGTCAAGTTGATAAAGGACAGAAGCTGACAATCTTAGAAAATGTGTGTCCAGGTAGGTCTTAAGGCCCCCATACACTATGTGATTTGGACCCGATTCAGATGGATCGGGTCATGAAATAAGCCCAAATTGCATGCGCAGACATCCTGTCTGACTGCTCGCGCAGTCCCGTGCACATTGGGTTGGAATCAGGAGGTCATACAGGCTGCACATAAAATTTTGTAAATCTTATGTGCAGCCTGGAGGCGGGCAAGGGATGCAGAGAGGTGGTGGATGGTGAGCACAGCAAGGGCTTAGGAACCAGAGCGCTGGGTAGGGGAACTGGGTGGCAGGTGCACATAGAAATAAAAAACATACACATGATGGGGCAGCCAGTGACTCTCCACCAATCACTGGCTGCCCATTCATTTGTATGGGGATTTTTGTCTATGTGTGCCCACCGCCTGGCTTCCCCTACCCAGTGCTCTGGTCCCCTCTCCACATTCACTGCCCACTGCCTGTGGTGTGCCCTGCATGGCTCTCCATGAACAGCCCCTCAGCGCCCTGCCAGGCTTATGGCTCCCTCCGCCTGCACCTTATTGGGAACTGCATGTGATAAATCACATTCAATTTAGCACATGCAAAACTTCATGTGTGACCCCCTCGGGGAGCTGTCAGGATGATTAGTTCCAACTTATCCTTTGGACAAGTTGGCTTAATGTATGGGAGACCTTTACTTCACCTAATCTAATATGGGAGAGCATTAACACCTGGTAATCACTAAAAATAAATTCAATCATATATTTTTTTAAAAACATACTTTTATCTCCATGGAGGAAGACATCTTTTTATACAATTAATCTAATTTCCATTTCTTGGACACAAGTTTTGGTTAGAATACCTATCGATTATATATATTCATCTATTTGCGCAATATGACTTGCTATTTTAACAACTAGATATCTTAATGGTGAACTACTGTAGCTAAATAAATCTTTTATGAGCCACTTCAGGAACCTACAAGTGAAAGCATGGGCAGATAAAAAAGAGTTGTGGGAAGAAACTTTTTTTCTGCGCAGTGTAGCTGCCTGTATTCAAATGAGATTGAGGGTACCAACTAATCAGTGGAGTAACATTATTTTATTTGTAAGCGCCCATATTCTCACAGTGAGATACCCTATTTTTCTAAAGCATGGGCAGAGATTCCTGCAGTCGCTTGTGAAAGTATGAAGAGAATTCTGTAAATTAGTCAAACATGATTACACCAAAACTGAGCTCAATGTGTGAAGTGCTTTGCAAGTGTCTCTTCTGAAAAAAAAATATTTTTTTTACTAAATAATAATATACAGTTGTGCTCATAAGTTTATATATCCTAGCAAAATATCATGATAACTCACAAACTTTTTTTTCACTCATGGCTAGTGGTTGGGTGAAGCCATTTACTCTTTTTAAATCATAATGACAACAGAAACTACCCAAATGACCCTGATCAAAAGTTTACATACCCCAGTTCTTTATACCATGTTGTGCCCCCTTTAACTTCAATGACAGCTTCATGTCTTTTGTGGTAGTTGTGGATGAGGCTCTTACATTTTCTAAGATGGTAAAGCTGCCCATTCTTCTTGGCAAAAAGCCTCCAGTTCCTGTAAATTCTTGTCTTGCATGAACTGCACATTTGAGATCTCCACAGATGGCTCAATGTTCCAGAAGTTTTAAGGTATGACTTACTCAACTCAGTAGTTACAAGTCAAATAGGTTGAACTAGATGGGCTTGACGTATTGTTTCAACCTTATTTACTATGTTGCTATGGTATGTTACTATGTTCTTGTCAAGCCATGGCTTATATATATTATTTCTAGAAGGTGATTTTTGGTGACAGTTCCTCTTTCTTCCTTCATAATTAACCCAAATCTATAAATGAGGTGCCATTTTAAAGATTAAGTTCTCCGTTTCTGACTAATTGTTCATTTACAATTGCACATTGTATTATTTGCTTAAAAACCGAAGTTAAAAATTTACTTTTGCACGGTAAGCTCTGTCCCTCCGCCTTCCTGCTGGCACAGATCTGCTCAGTGTATGAAAAAACATGGCAGATTCCACACGCTAAAAAGACTAGCAACACTGGTACAGTGCTCCTACCATACCACTGTGCAGTCTCTGTTCCCCCACATCTGACAGCTAAAACAGAGCCTGCTCAGCTACTTACAGCTCCTGCAGCTCAGCCTCCCTGCAGGATACACACACACGACATGCGCCAGCCGCTAACACTGTGTCCCATCCAGTAGCAGAGTTCCAGATCTCTATGCAGTTGCAGCAGGATGAGTGCACGCAGACCTCCATACAAGGCACAGAACCATCTGCCCACACCACATCCCTGCTTGCAAAGTTGTTGTTGGGGACTAAGAGTTGGGCCATACAAAGGTAGTCGGAAGAAAGGCTGCTGACCTTCAGGACCTCAGTTGCAGTCAGTAGTGTGGATCACAGCAGAGGTCTCTATACACAGGCCATGATATATCATTCCCTGTCTCTGCAGAGAGGTCGCCCAGAGACCCGGACCCTTTTTCTATAATAGGAGAAGAAGGGCTCCCTCTAAAGTGTCTAAAATTGAAGGAAAAATAAATAATAATTGAAGGAAAGTTGTGATCCTTTATTAACCCTACGTAATCAAAATTGATAAATGAGGTACCATTTTAAAGTTCTAGTTCTCCACTTCTGATGAATTGTACAATTGCACATTGTATTGTTTGTTTAAAAATGTAGATTAAATATTGACTTTGGTCCTAGAGTTCTTTCCCTTGATGCGTTGATACGGAAAGGCTCAGCTACTCGAAATAGCTACAAATGAACCAGTTCTTCTTTCATCCTGCTACAAACCACCAACCTCGCTAAAGTTTTGCATGGGCCACCTAGTGTATATATATAATTTGGAAATCAGCTCCACTAGCAAACCTTTAATGTGTCTATTAGTATTGTGCCTAAGGGATATAATTAATGTCTGAATACAATATAGTTTGCAACACTGTGTTTGGTTGGGTTTACAGAGTTCATAGAATAATATGCAATAACATATTTGTGGCTAACAGATGTTTTGGCAGAAATAAATCTAGCACTCATCTTATCAAAATCTCATATGCCTGACACACATACTGTAGCATTGGTCGTAGGGATCTTTTTTGAAAAATATACTCACACTAATAAAAGAAAGACTATTGAATAAAACATAGGCAATATAGTCTCCCTACCTGGAGTCAGGAGAGATTTTAATTAAATGGACTTAAACTACAGAAATATTAATATTTAATTCTGTATAGTGAGAATCTAGGTAAAAGCTTAATTGAAAAAGATAGAATCAACTGGACTGTCAATGTCAGGTGACAAGGCAGCACTGTCAGCAACAGATCCCCAGACAGGACAGTCTGCTAAATATTACCAGGAAAACCTTTCAGTATTAGATGTATAAATTGACCCAGATAACTATATAGCAAATTTCAATACTGATATTAAATGATGCATGGCTTAATATCCAAAACAATACAATAAAAACTGATAACAAAAGAGAACAGGAAAATAAGATGGATCATCAAGAAAAACAGAAAACATAAAAAAGCAGAATCCAGTAATACAAAATGTGATATGGGAAATGTAATAGCCTGCACTATAAAAGCATCAGTGTGGTTCCAGAGTGTCTGCTCAGTGTTTTACAGTTGCAATTATTTAAAAGGCAAAAATGGTCTCTGCTTTAAATTGAGCACACTAACTGTAATGACGGTAATATATGTATCATGTTGGCTATTACATTATCACAAATAGTGTTTGTCTATCATAACACTTCATAGAGTCAGAAAAAAAAAATATAGGTACTTGTGTACAATCACGGCTCCCACGATGTCCATCGCATAGTAAAAAATCGCATCGCATGCGATCGCATGCGATTTTTAACAGAAATGCATCCAAATGCATTGAAATTAGTATCAAACATGTTCAATGGCCCCCAAATGTCATTTTTCAGGCTGTACCACCCCCACTATCAACGCGAACCTGAAGCGTGGCGAGCGCTGCGAGCCCGCGAGGGGTGGCGGTACGCGTCTTACGACCTTTTCATACCCCTACTATCCACGTCGGCGTGGAGTTGAGAATAGAAAGTGTGGCGAGCGGACACGGATACCTTCACAGGTATATGCGTCCCCTCGCGGGCTTCACAGGGGTCCGCATCCGCTCGCCACGCTTCAGGCTCGGTGGCTTGCTGCGCTCGCCACACTTTCTATTCTCAACTCCACGGGAAGTGGATAGTGGGGGTATGAAAAGGTCGTAGGATGCGTACCGCCGCCCCTCGCACGCTCGCTGCGCTCGCCGCGCTTCGGGTTCGCGTTAATAGTGGGGGTGGTGCAGCCTGAAAAATTACATTTGGGGGCCATTGAACATGTTTAATACTAATTTCAATGCATTTGGATGCATTTATGTTAAAAATCGCATGCGATCGCATGCGATTTGTAAAAATGCTTAAAAACGGCAAAAATCACATCCCATCGCATGCAACTACATATGGAATGCGATGGCATGCGATGGGAGCCGTGAAAGTACACAAGTACCAAAATATATATATACCTGTCACCGCTGACAGGTGCATATGGTGATCAGGGGCGGGCTGGGCCGGGGGGCAGAGTGCCACATGCCCCCCGGGCCGGTATCTGCTGGCTGGGCCGGCTGGGCTGTGTGCACTGTGCAATGTATCTTACCGCGCCGCCTCCGGGTCCAGCCGAGCCGCAGACAGCCTTCTGTAAGCCGACGGCCCCTCCAAAAATGGCCGCCGACTTGGAGGAGACAGACACTAGAGGTACTGCCATACCTCTAGTGTCTGTCAGTGCAGCCAGCGCTACCCGGAAGTGCGGATTCGGGTAGCGCTGGTGCGCTGTTTAAGGAACCCCTAGCCACAGAAGTGGAACTTGTGGCCAACGTTTCTGTCCGTTTTTTTTTTTTTTTACTACATCTCGGTGGCGCCCCCGCCCCATCCGGCTCCCCCAGCCCAGTTACAGCCGTCACAGCCGCTGTCGCAGTGCGGGCTGTGGCGGACTTCTGACCTGCCTGTGATTGTATAGCCTGCGCAGGCACTTCTGACCTGCCTGTGATTGTGCTTTGCCTGCGCAGGCTGGTGAACAGAGCCAGCTGCCAGCTGCCAGCCGCCAGCCGCCCGCCGCAGATAACCTCCTCCTTCCCGGCTCCCACAATGTGGCTACCAGAAGGGACCACAACCATCAAAGTTAAAGGAGGTAATGTGGTATATGAAGAAAGGGGGCAAGGAGGGTGTGTACAGGAATTTTAGGGACTGTCAGTGGCTATCAGATGGTCATATGGGATGGGGAGGTTATGGCATGTGCATGTTGGGGACAGTCAGTGTAATGTGTCTGTGGCCAGGATAGAGGGTTATTATGGGGTGTATATTGGGGGACAGGAACTGAAGTGCAGGATGTGTTGGGGGTAGTGGTATATAGAGTGTTTGTAGGAGATAGGGGGAGTAGGGTTTGTTGGAGGTAGAGGGATATGGGGTGCATGTGGGAAGACATGGGCAGTAGTAGTGTCTGGGTGGACAGGGGGAGTAGTGTAAGGGTATAGGGATATGGTGATAGCTGTTAGGGGGTGTATTTGGGCTGTGGAGCGGTGACAAAGGAAGCGAAGTGCAGGGGTAACGGGCGTGGAGGTGCAGTGGGATGGAGAAGTTCATTGGTGACAGAGGTGATGGGGAAGGAGAGGTGGAGGGAGTCAGAGATTTGAGGGTGGAGGGAGAGAGATGCAGGGGTGACGGGGTGGAGATATGGGCACTCACTGGCCACCGCCAAAGGGTCTGTGTGGTGTGCACTCAGCTCCTTGGCTGCTTATTGGCTTAAACCAACGCTGAGGGACGTTTGAAATATGGCTCCTGCCCACCAGCCTATCAGTGCTCAAGGACCGGCAGCCGCAGTTAGCGATTGGCTGACAGGCCACAAGCTCTAATTGGCTCACTAGCCTGTGCCATATTTAAAGCTGAGCTGAGCACACACCACACAGGGCTGCAGTGAGTTACTGTCTCTCTTCCCCTTTTATATGGCACTAATATGGGAAGTCTGTAAGGGGCACTACTGGGGGCATAATATGTAATGGACTTTTTGAGTGTGGCATAATGTGTAATGGGCAATACGGTGTGTGGAAATGTGTAAGGGGCACTGCGTTATGTGGCAATGTTTAATGGGCATTACAGTGTGCGGTAATGGCTATTAGTGTTAAACAATGTGTAATAGGCATTATGGTGATTATGGTGTATTGCATAAAGTGTAATGGGTACTGCAGTGTGACAATGTGTAATGGGCATTAGGGTGTACTTAATCCTGGTGCAGTGTGCCCAACCCTTTCGCACTAAACCCGTGTCACCCATTATACACGGTACTTGTTTGGTCCTTTCACATCGCACATCAACCCAGCAACAAACCTGATTATGAAAGGGGTATGAGGGGCTCTACCTGTTGCAAAGTGTACAAGTGGCACTACTATGTGGTGTAATGTGAGTTTAGTGGGGGAAGCATATTTTTGCACCTGGACCCACAGATTGCTAGTATCGCCTCTGCCTAGCCAACAAGAATGTTCCATGGCTCCCCAATGCCAAAAAATATATCACTCCCCCTGGCAACAAGCACTCCCCCTTTGGAGTGCTACATGCCCCTTCCTCCAGCAATGAGCATGTAGCACTCCATAGCAACAAGCATGTAATTTCCCCTAGCAACGAGCATGTAACGTTTCCCCTGGCAATGAATATGTAAATCCCCCATGGCAACAAGAATGAAACTCCTGGCAAAAAGCATGTAACCCCTGGCAACGAGCAATATACCTCTGACAGTGAGCATGTAGGTAAGCAGCAGTTATGTGGTATAATATGTAATAGGCATTATTATGTTTAATGGGTGTTGGCATTACGGTGTGCGGCATTATGTGTAATGGGCAGTGGCGGATTCAGGGGGGGGGCACCCGGGCACGTGCCCCCCCTGTTATTTATTTTGTAGCTGAGGACCAGGGCTTTCCAACGACCCCAGCCCCGTGTCTCTAGCCCCCCGGGAACCGGAGATATCGCCTGGCAAACCTGTAACGTTTTTTCCCCATAGGATAATATGGAACCCGTCAATTCCGACCCCCACCCGGTTCCGACGGCTGCCAGTTCCCGCCCTGGCATCACAGAAGCTTGTAGTTGATTTCATTCAATTCCAAATGAATGGGCCTTCAATATGATACCAGGCTGGTCCAAATCAGTCAATCGGTTCCAGAAATATTTAAAATATTTTTAAAATGTAATTTCATGGCTGTTCATGTTTTTGAGGGCAGATTACTCTGGAACCAAATGTTCCAGTTTCACTGGACCAAAATCATTCAAAGCCCATTTAAAAGTTCTTCAATATAAAACTTGTCTCATGTAAATGGGTCGGTTGGTTCCGAAGATATAGCCGGTTAAATTAGATAACCGGTTAAAGGGGGGAGGGGTGGTTTTCTCTACCCCTCACACCAGAAAATGCAGGGACTAGGCTGGTGTAAAAGGGGCCAACCTGGGAATGCATTTTCTGGTATGAAAGGGGTATTATTTCAAATAGCCGGAACCTGCAGTGCTCTGAATACAGCCAGGCTCTGCCACTGTCAGTGGCTATCACTTCTGCCTGGCGGCGGCTGTCCCCCGTTTACCACGAGCATGTATTCCCCCTTGGCAATGAGCATGTAATCCCACATGGCAACTAGCATGGAACCTCTGGCAATGAGCATGGAACCCTTGGCAATGAGCATGTAGAGAAGCAGCACTTATGTAGCATAATTTTTAATAGGCATTATGGTGTTTGGCATAACACATAATGGACATAATGGCGTGTAACTTAACGTGTAATGGACATTATGGTGTAAATGTTTAATGCGCGCCTTTGGTGGACAATGTCCCTGTTTATGAAGTGTATTGTGAATTTTGGCTTAATCTGTGTGGCATTATGTGAATTCTGGCTCAATCCATGTGGCATTATGTGAATTTTGGCTCAATCTATGTGGCATTATGTGAATTTTGTCTCAATCCATGTGGCATTATGTGAATTTTGGCTCAATCTATGTGGCATTATGTGAATTTTGTCTCAATCCGAGTGGCATTATGTTAATTTTGTCTCAATCCGTGTGGCATTATGTGAATTTTGGCTCAATCCATGTGGCATTATGAGAATTTTGGCTCAATCCGTGTGGCATTATGTGAATTTTTTCCCAATCCGTGTGTCATTATGTGAATTTTGGCTCAATCCGTGTGGCATTATGTGAATTTTGACACAATCCATTTGGCATTATGTGAATTTTGGCTCAATCCGTGTGTGTTATTATGTAAATTTTGGCTCAATCCATGTGGCATTATGTGAATTTTGACACAATCCATGTGGCATTATTTGAATTTTGGCTCAATCCATGTGGCATTATGTCAATTTTGGCTCATTCCATTTGTTATCATGTGTAAGGGGCAAGTATAATGGGGTCTAGTATTTTGTTGCATAATGTGTAGAAGTTGTATATGGTGTTGACACGCCCCCTGTTCAGTGGCCACACACCCTTTTCCTGAGCGCGCCTTTGGAGCGCGCACAACTACATCCTTTACTTTTGTCACCATGGTGGGCCTGCGTACTTTAAATGCCAAGGCCTATTTTTAATTCCATTCCCACCCTTTCCTGACGCTCTCTTAGCATGTACACTGGCACCACTAACACCGCCCCTCCCCCACCCAAACCCTTTTTTATCATGGTGCCCCCCCTGTCATTTTATCCTGGATCCGCCCCTGGTAATGGGCATTATGGTGTTGGCATTATGTATAATGGGCATTACGGTGTGTGGCATTACGGTGTGTGGCATTATGTGTATTGGGCATTACGGTGTGTGGAATTATGTTTATTGGGCATTATGTTGTTGGCGTTATGTGTAATTGTAATTACTGTGTTGGCTTTATGTGTAATGGGCATTATGGTGTGTGGCATGTGTAATGAGCATTACGGTGTTGGCATGGTGTAGTGGGCATTATGGTATAGCATGTGCAGTGGGCATTACGGTATGGCATGTGTAGTGGGCATTACGGTATGGCATGTGTAGTGGGCATTACAGTGTGGCATTATGTTTGATGGGCATTACGGTGTTGGCTTTATGTGTAATGTGCATTATGGTGTGTGGCATTATGTGTAATGGGCATTACGGTGTTGGCATTATGTGTAATGGGCATTATGGTGTGTGGCATTATGTGTAATGGGCATTAAAGTGTAAATGTTTGCAACGCGCCTTCGGCACACACTGTCCCCGTTTCTGGTGTATGTGTGTGTGGGGAAATGATTGGTTAATCCTTGCTGCATACTAGAGGGGTGTAGGGAGAGGGTAGGGTGGTGAAACGTTGGCGATGGTGGTGGGCCACTTGCTTGTGTTGCCCCCCAGGCTGAAAGTTGCCAGCCAGCCCCTGATGGTGATGGTGAGTGCAGGCGTGTCCACGCTAGGGGGGTGTGGGGGCGGGTATTGTCATTGTGTATTTAAATGTGATTCTGTGTACTATGAATTGGCTGTCCTTGAAAACGGGGGTCTGTTGCCCCGAAACGCTGTTGGATTAAAGGCTTCTTATCTAAACCTGCTGTCAGTCTGTTTGAGTGCCGCCTGCTCCATTCTCCATGTTGTGACCTGTTTAGGTCTTGGAAGGCACCGCAGCCAGGTAATATCCACATTGGGAGAGCGCCGGTCCCTGCCGAAATATATTGTGAACACCAGGAGCTTTTGCTGGCTTTGTGGTGATTCTGACAAGGCACCTCATTGCTGTTCTGTCTACATACAGCCCTGGACAGATTGTGACATCGTTGAGTTGGTGTTGTCTAAGCACAGAGCTCAAGGAGCCCACTTTTAAAACTTTTACATTGTTTGTGGCATACATTGTACGCGATTATGGCAGCCAGCCAGGCACTTGATGCAGCATTGGAATTTATGCAACTTGATGTCCGTGATATGCTGTACTTCAGTGATGTGGAGGCTGAAGCTATACTGTCTAAGCAACGGTTGGAGGATGATGTGCCAACTTTAACCCCTGATGTCCTGTATAAACAGTTATTGAGACTTAGACAAAAATAATGTGATTTTATGTATCACAGCGTCACATTATCTGATTATTATCATTTACATCAAATACCACAAGGCTTCCGCATAAAAAATATGCCAACGATTGGACGTTATAGTGTGGGCTTCTGTAAACATTGGTGTGCAATTCTCAATAAGACTTGCTATTACTGGTCATTGAGGAAGCTACCAAAGAGCAAATGTCCTACAAAGAAAAGATTGTAGACTTTGAAAAATCTTATAAACATATTTTGGTAGAGGAATCTCAATGTGATTGGTTGTCCAAATTACAATCAGAGATGGACAAATACAAACGTGAATTAATTGCTTTTAAATGTGAAAAGATGCGAAAGGTGCAGCAAGATTATGACCAGCGACAAGTATATGGGTGGCTTACTACTGGTCAACAGAGAGATAAACCCAGAAGCTTCACCTGTCGCCGTCCACGCCGTTTCAGCATCTTAATCACGGATCCAGCACTTCATTAAGTGAGGGGGAGACTACAAGTGGCACCGGTAGCGAAGGAAGTGGCCCTTTAGGGACATCAACCAGGGCCATGATAACAAAAGGAAAAGGCACCTTACTCGAAGGGCTGGACAGAACACAAGGCAAAAGAAATCAAAAACCTCCAATCACGGCAAGGAAATAGTATTTAACCTGTCGTCTACACCTTTATCTGTGGCTGAGGAGGAGGTTTTGTCCTTGGGCCTGGCGTTTGTCCCTACCACGAAATTCGATCCGTTTCAGTGGAAAGTGGACACTTATAGGTTTCATAGGAACCTACGCCTAAAAGATCATTTTGGCAGGACTGCAAAAACCACAGTAAAAAGATCCTAATGCATTTGAACTACCACCAAAATTGAAAAAGGTAACTCCAACTTCCAAATTTGATCCAGTCTCTCAGAACCCCTCCATAAAGACTTTTATGAGACTAATGGATCATATGGGTCAAGAGTCTACACAGGTTAAAGTTTGTGATAACATCACTAAGGAACTACAGACTGCCCTCA
Organism: Crinia signifera; assembly: GCF_055691185.1. Lineage (NCBI taxonomy): Eukaryota > Metazoa > Chordata > Amphibia > Anura > Myobatrachidae > Crinia > Crinia signifera. The sequence continues at coordinate 78,163,553 of NC_139223.1, read as the reverse complement.
AGAATCTGTCTTCAAGAAGAGACATGATAGTGAGGGGAGCAGATAAAGGAGGTGCAGTCCTTGTTCAGGACACTACCACTTATAGGCAGGAGTGCCTTCAACAGTTGAATGACACAGCTACCTATGCAGTATTGAGTAATGATCCAACTAAGGAGTATAAACAAGAATTACATGATGTTTTACAGGGAGCTGTGGATAGTGGGGATTTACACCCTGATTTGGGTAAGGCATTGTTGATTGATAACCCCACTACCCCCCTGTTTTTTTTTACTATACCGAAGGTCCATAAGGATGTGAACAATCCCCCTGGTAGACCGTTTATATCGGCCCGGGGGTTAATATTCCATCCTTTATCAATTTATTTGGATAGTCTGTTGAACCCATGTGTTCAGCAGATGTCATCTTATTTACAGGACACCACTGACTTACTGAGAGTGTTGGAGAAAACCCACCTTGAAGGAGATTTTGCAAATTTTGAGTGACTAGCCTCTACACCTCTATCCCACATGATGCAGGTGTGGAGGCTATTGGGTCCATTTTATGTGACAATCCGCATTACAGAGGACCACCCATTTCCTTGTTTTTGACATTGTTAAGGCTTATTTTAACCAAAAATTATTTATTTGAGGGTAAATTTTATTTACAGATCGCTGGATGTGCAATGGGGTCCTCAGTGGCCCCAGCATATGCTAATGTGTATATGCACCAGGTGCAACAACAGCTCTTCTATAGGCATGGCCAGTTGAGACCAGAGGTCATCATATACAAGCGATTTATTGATTTTTTTTTTTTTCACTTCAATTCTTTTCTTTTCATATGCAAAAAAGACAAAACCGACAGTGATATACGAACAATAATAATAATTACATACATACATAAAATAAAAATAATACCCAATTAAATAAGGATATATAGGTAACGTAACTTAAAATAAAATAAAATACTGCGCTTGTCAATCACCCGGGAGTAGCAAGGGTGGGAGAAAAAAAGACCACTTGCTTCTATGTCACATTGGATGACCTATAGGGGACGGGGGTGGTAATTTTTCATATCCCAGCCCATGCTATCGATTGTCTGGTGCTCAATGTGTGGGGAGGCCCATACGGGGTTGACACTACATCGCCATCGATATCCCAGGTCGCAGACCCGGGGTCCAAGATTGCGTTATCAGTGTTAATTTCTCTGTATATTTATGATTATATTGATAATTATATTCGGTTGGATATTTGCAAGTCCCATATTCACTAGTCCTATTCCTTGCCGAGTGGAGATATCAAATAGAATAGTGTAAGATAAATACATAAATTATTACATTCGTCTAAGTGTACAGCTTACATCTTACAAAAAAAAAAAAAAACAATCTACTTAGTGTATCTAATCATTCTGCATGGTGTGCTATAACAGGAGGCAGTTGCCCGCTGCAATTATTGTGAATATAAATATATCTAATAAATTATATTACATATCTCATTTAGGTTATTGTCTTGTATTGTAGCATGATTTTATCAAAGTCAAAACTGCATTGGGAAAAAACAGTCTGAAAACCGCTGCATTGAATAGGTACTGTATGTCCGGTTTTTTGGTTAGCCAAAAACTCTGTACTTGATTGAATGCAATGCTTAATATGAAATGAACTGATAAAAGAACTTGTATGTAAGGATATGATTTAATTAGTTTTATGTTTGTTGCCACTTTAAACTATCATTGAAAGCTAACAATCATTGGTGACTTTGGCAAACTAAGTTTTTAGATATAGCCCAGTGGTTCTCAACCTCGGTCCTCAGGATCCCCCAACAGTTCACGTTTTCCAGGTCTCCACACAGAATCACATGTGAAATAATTAGCACCGCCTGTGATCTTTTCAAATGTGTCATTGAATAATGAGTGCACCTGCTGGGTGACCTGGAAAACATGTACTGTTGGGAGGTCCGAGTTTGAGAACCACTGATCTAGCCCAGTATTTTTTAAAACTGACCAGCTGTGTACTGGGAAATTGTTAATAAGAAAACGACTTTCTGAGATTTATGAATAGAAATTTGGAGGCCAATATTTGTCACACAACAATAAATAATAACAAAGAACAAGATAATTATTTATTTCATGAGACTGCTGAGAAAATTACTATTTTCTTTGAGTTTTAACTTTCAACCAACGACAAAAAAATTGATTTGCCTTGACTGTGATTATTTTACTTCAATAATGAACTAAAGGGGTTTCATCAAATGTTCATGTTTGACATAGACATATGAAGTAGTCATAAGCCATAGCCATATGAAGGATTCAGAACGTGCATTGCTTTGTGACAAGGCATATAAATTTTGATTGTTTATTTGAGACTTGACTTTCCTACAGAGTGATATCACTGAGTGCAAAACATTGTTATTGATGTTAATATGACCAAGATAAGAGGACGTATTTCATTAGATACTGATTGGTCTACCAAGCAACTGAAATATTAATGTAGGAAGTGGTGTTATGATCGTAATGCATTTCTATTTTTAAAGTAAAAGAGAAATGCAGCCAACAAATTATAAGTAACTTGGTACTTAGAGGTGCAACCTTAGAGAGGTAGTTGGGTTTGCACACATCTTTCGGACATCCATCTTGGAAAAGTCTCCGGTTGCCTTGGAGATGAAATGCATCATATCCCTACCGTCTACAGTTTTTGGAACTTCATCCACACTGACACTTCCACCGGGCATCACTGTGCAGCTAGCGTCTGGCACTTACTTCGGTACTTGTGTATTATCAGGGCGCCCGATGTAATGTAAATTGTATACGATATCGCATCCGATTTATCAACCGATTTGTGCCCGATTTTGCGCCCGATTTTTGGCCGATTCGATCTGCGATGCGATTTAGTGTCCGATTTGCGTCCGATTTTCGGCCTTTTTTTGCAGATTTTCGGCCATTTCCTGCCGATTTGCATGCTATTCCATCCTTGCACACCCCCAGGTACGTGTTTCCTAGCATGGCGCCCATCGCATACCATGGCATAATATATGCCATGGTATGCCATGGTATGCGATGCAATGCGATTTTCGGGAAAATGCCCCTAATTGTACAATTAAGTATCATATAGCATTGCATGCCAGCAAGTGGCATGCGATGCGATTCGCAATGTTAAATTCACCCCCATTGTCAATGCCACCCCCACTATCAACGCCAACCCGAAGCGTGGCGAGTGCAGCGAGCCCGCGAGGGGTGGCAGTACACGTCCTCCGACCTTTTCATACCCCCACTATCCACGTCCGCGTGGAGTTTATGTTACATAGTGTGGCGAGCGCAGCGAGCGGACGCGGATTACTTTACATGTATTCCGCGGCCTCTCGCGGGGCTCGCCACACTTCGGGCTCAGAGGCTCGCTGGGCACGCCACACTATCTAGAATCAACTCCACGCCGACGTGGATAGTGGGGGTATGAAAAGGTCGGAGGATGCGCACCGCCGCCCCATGCGGGCTCGCTGTGCTCGCCACGCTTCGGGTTGGCGTTGATAGTGGGGATAGCGTTGACAATGGGGGTGCATTTAACATTGTAAACACCCATCACATATTGCATGCGCATGCGCTACGATGCACTAGGATGGAAATGCAAGGTGTGCAATGGTGGAACACCATGCAAATCGGCCAGAAAACGCAGAAAATTGGCCGAAAATCGGCCGCAAAATCGCATTCGATATTTGCATGTGATTTGCGGCCAATTTTCGGCCGAATCTCGGCCGAATTTGTGGGCACCCTGATAATACACACGTACCCATTAAACCTATGTGCAGTACTGTATGTCATTGACTTTGGCTTATTTTTCCTTTTTAAACATGGTATACTGTTGTGAATTTCACATAGGTTTCTTTCTTATGTATGCTGGCAACTGGAGCAATACTGGATACTGGTTCTGAGGATACAGACAAAAATATGAATACATTTAAAATAAGTACACCTGTTCACCATATGAATAATTGTTACTTTAAGTCTTTAAGGAATTTGATTATTTTCAGAATCTTTGTTCCAACATTGTTTTCTAAATAAAGAAATTACAAATTATTTCACAAAGTATTCAAAAGTGGTATTTTAGTTTGTTGCTCCTTTTAAATACAGACATTCCTCACTTAACGACCAGGTTCTGTTCCTACGACTCGGTCGTTAAACAAATTGGTCGTTAAACGAACGTGTATAAAAACTCGCTGCAAAACGGGTCACTAAATAGTCTGGGTGGGTCGTAAGTACGAATGGGCGGGGTTGTAAATCTGAGCAGTCACAGTGCGGTCGATAAAAGAAGGTCGGGTCATAAGTCTGAGCGGTTGATAAATAGGTAGGTCGTTAAGTGAGGAATGTCTGTATTTTCTTTTTTATCGTTGTAATAGAGAATCAAGTAGCATACTTGTTTTTCCTTGCCCAAAGCAAATTGTATTGTTTATACACAAGCAATATGAAACTTGCAACATTTTTGCAAACTGTTTATTATAAAATATGGTAATAAACAATTAATAGATTTGTGAGTTTGGTGGGAAAAATTCCATAGTCTAATTCATGGTATTCATAATTTGTAGTGTTACAAGTAATGGAGTAATACTAAGAGGAAAGATTTATCAATCGACACACCACAGATAATACAGGATATGCTCTAGATGTGTTATAAACTATCTTTATACAGTTTTGATGCTTCATGTACATACACAGTATGCTGCTTTTAAAAAGACATTAAATAAAATTGGAGAAATTTAATTATCATGCAAATAAATGATCTTGCATTCCTTATTAGACTAAGTAACATTTGTGGCTTTTATAAATGGTAATATCCTAGTTACTGTATGTCACAAATATTCACAATAGAGGAAACAGATAATTTCACCGTGTTCTGTACATAAATGATTATAATTGGAGAAAATTAAGAAAGAAAAAGAAGAAATTACTATACAGCCCTGAGTAATCATTAGCAAGGGGCTAGAATAAATATATATATTTATACACACGCATAGATGCTACATAGACATATGAGACAAGACATGTTTTTAAAAATGAGGTTAGTTTGATTTGTTAAATTGCACATCTCACTCAAAATGCTGTCGCCCAAGTCATGAGAATGCAGTCTATCAAATAACTTGCAGCCAGTGACATCACAGCATCAACTAATTTGCAGGTTTATCAAAATATATTTGAAAAGTCAAAGGCTACATTGAGGTCAAAGTATCATGATGAATTGATAGGCTGTGTTCTAATGAATACTTATATATTGAGTGAAAGTGACAGGTACACGTTATACCTTTTTGTGGAAACCACTTTACCATGTTATTGCTATAGAGAGTTGAGTTACTTTCAGATATTTTGGCTACTTGATGTTATTTTAATAATTAAAGTCTCTAGAATGAAAACCGTGACTGAAAGTGGATATATATAGATATATCTATATATAGATATATATGTCTAATATAGAGGGGGTGGCGGCACTCACAGTATAAAGATGACTCAAACTCTTGTAAGGCTTACAAGAGCTTGAGTCATCTTTATACTGTGAGTGCCGCCGCCCACCCCCCCCCCCCTCTATATGCATCTAACATTGGAAGGCACCCAGGACAACAAATCGGCTTAAAGTAGGGTGCCTGTTCTATCATATATAATATATATTTTCTTTGAAAGACCAAAACATTGAATGCAATACTATTCTTGTGAGTCTTCATTTCTAGACCATAGAGTCATGATGTTTAAATGTATTTGGGCTAAGATAGGACCCAAGATGGCATCAGGGCGAGTTTCCAATATTATTGTGATGGAGTGGCAGCTGAATCTGTTAAATAAATCATCTGGAAATACATATATTTATGTAGAGTAAAAGCTTACCATCTGTAGTAATTTTTGAACCACAGTTTATTTTATGTTCTGTGTCAAATAGGTTGCCAATGACCGTGATTTGTACATTGCATACAAATAGATATGTAATGAACAAGATTGCAATATATATGTTTGTTTTTGAAAAAACACATAAGGAAACAAAAATATTCACTTCATGTAATCTGACAGCCAAATGCACTTATATTTTTGGGCAGCATGGAATGTGTTATGGTTAGGATTACTGCCTTATAGCACTAAAGTCTTCAACTTAGATTTCTACTATTACCCTAGCTGTATGTAGTTTGTATTTTTTCCCTGTGGGTTTCCTCCAGGTCCTCTGGTTTCCTCCCACATTCCAGAAATATACTGGTAGATTAATTAGCTACCTAAAAAACATTATCCCTAATGTGTAAGTGTATGCTTGTACATTTGGTAGGAAAATAGATTATAACCTCCACTGGGGCAGGGATTAATGTGAATTACCAATGACTTCCTGTAAAGTTTGCAGAATATGTGTATGCAATAAAAATAACTAGCAATAAATAATTTATACAAGTGTAAAGTTCACAGTTGTCATGGGAAGTGATTACATTAAATTAGTTAACTATGTCACAATGTTTTTACTCAGCAACCTAATGGGTCATTAAAGACAGTGTGAAACCTGAAGACATAGAAGACATACTGTAGATAATTAATGAGAGGTTATGATATGGTTATTCTGAGTCTCCAGCAAAATCAATGTTGGACGCAGATGCTATTGAGTGTTACTGAAAAGGTTGCATACACAAATGCTTATAAAATTTGTACTGACTATCGGGCAATGTAAGTTTCAATGGGGGCTTGATTGTAAATAATAAACTATAATATGGGAAACCACTTTTAATATATGTAATTATTTGACATACATGTTTGTCTATAACTTTCCAAGAGTCATAAAAAGAGTTTAACAAACTTTCCAATCATTTGTTCAAGACCATTTCTTTATGCCGTCATTGCTTCAGTTGGGTCTTGTGAGATTATTAGGCCTTGGTTTGGTGTTAGCATTTATCTTTAGATAAAGATTAAAACATCATGTACAGTAATTTATAATTTATAGTAAATGTTAGGTTTAGCTTCATCACTGTCTAAAAAAAAAGCTTTTCTCTCTATAGAGGAGATACAATTGTGTTCTTCTTGAATTGACATGGGATGCTTAAGCATTTAGTCAAAGTGATCACAATATAAGTGTGCATTAATAGGTGTCTGTGTATGCTTGCACCCATGGCTCACACGCATTGCGTGGGGAAATCACAGATGTCCCTAATGCATCTCAGCATCACTACCGCAATGCATTTATACAAATGACATGTAAGATAAGGATGGACACATCTGTAGGAGACCGTATAAGGTCCCATATCTAGAGTATCTAATAGTTGCCCTAGTACTGGTGGACTTTTTGACTCTTTACTGAAATAGTCTAGAATGTTAAGAGTGTTTAAAATGTCACAAACCTGAGATTATACCTAAAATATTCAGACCTTTTATATTTCTACATTATCTTCAACCTTAAAAGTAGATTTTAAAATATTCACTATAATATGGACTTTTTATACAGATCAAATATGATGGTAGAAACTATGGTAATGACTAAGCGAAGTAGCCAAAATTCGTACTCCTAAGACTAAAACCCATCAGTGCCTCCTGCATAGAAATAACATGTCAAGGTGGATACAGGAGAAGTCATTTCTCATCAAAGATTATAGTTGTGCAGAGCATCTATTTTTGCACAAATGTTCCTATTTATCCTCTTAGCAAACACATAATACAGTGGGTTCATGGCATATTTCTATATTTCTAACTGCTCTGCAAATTTTTTTTTTACAGAACTGTTATGTACTAAAGAAGGCATCAATTCAAACGTCTACCTACTGTCATTAGTCTCATTCATTTGCTCTTCTAGATTTTTTATTCCAAAGTATTACTGATTCAATCCTGATTAATGTCTTAGATAAGTCATGAAAATGAACAGCATTAAAACTGTTTGGTACAACTGTTGCTATTTTATAATGGAATATTTTTATTACACTGGTAGAAATGTGGCTCTAGTATACTTTCTCATAGAAAATGAGTCTGATCATTGCAAAGGCACTTCAAAGAAGATATATGCCGGTGCTCTCTCGCTGCCTAGTTCTGCCACCTCTGAGGATGTACAAAATGAAGTCTTTTTGTGGAGTAGAAATTCTTTTTTTCCCTCCAATAGAGCAACCCAGAAAAAAAAATTATGCACATTCTACCTATAAAATAATTTTACATATATCGTCCAACAACATCTTCCTTCCCACAGACGATGCAAAATGTCATTGTGTTTTCATAAACAATGAATCATTTGGGCAAAAATAGGAAGTCACATAACAACTCCTGTAGAACCGCATTTTTTTTTCGCTTCGGAAATTATTCTTATGATCTACAGCAGGTATAACCTTTCAGTAAATGGCCACTACAAACATTTTTCTACAGTTAACATAAATAATCAGTTAACATAAACACATGCAAAAATAGCATATTACCATGCACTGATTTAAGTGTGGAACCTTTATGGTGCAATTAAAAATAACAGAATAACATTTGTGTCTTAAAACTGTTGAAAAAAGGTTAATGGTAAAATGTTACACTGAAGTATATGCACTAAGCTCTGCTACATCTGTGCATTAATATATAAATATAGATTTCGCTATGAATTGCACCAATGTATTTACAAGTGCAGGAGTCATTTTGGTATACTTTACATGTGTATAAATATTACAGTGTGCATGAATGTGTGTGTATATATATATATATATATACACATATACAGTATATATGTGTATATATATATATATATATATATATATATATATTCATACATCTGTATATACTCATATGAATACTCACATATTAGGTATTGAATATCTGCAATATTGTAGGCTACTTTTTGTTATGTCACATTGAAATTGTGGCAAATGACACTGGTGTAACAATGAATGTAGAATTTTATTACATAATTAATACTTGAAGATAATGGTCATTAATAAAACAAATAGTTTAGGAAGTAAATGAATCATGACTATCTAATAAAACCTATAATATTTAAATAAAGATATTGAAATTAAAAGGCAAACAGTAAAGGTCTACTTTAATATTCACTATCTGCGTTTAACAACAGACTTAAAATCCTTAATTGATTTGTAATCATTTTTAATATGCAAAAGTTGAATTTTTTCAACCCCTTGTGACTGTGCAAAAGCATTCTTACATAAAACTTTTTTCTTTGTGTCAAACTACATGCATACAATATTGCTTATTTTGCTAGTAAAAACATTAGATGACAAATAACATTATAATGTGTTTCGTCTAGTTTAGTATAGTACTTGAACAGTGGCATGAATGGCAAAGTACATCAAATTATAGCTGCCAATATTTAATCAGGCTGTGTTTGAGTATCTTTCTTTGTCATGGCTTTTTGATCTTTTTAACAATATTGTGGACAACTTACCACAATGTTTTGTATGTATGTATGTGTGTGTGTGTGTGTGTGTGTGTGTGTGTGTGTGTGTGCTCCTATCTTTTCATTTACATTTTTGAGGCAATCGGGAAACCATTTTTATATTGAATATTTCATTTACATTTTTGAGGCAATCATGAAACCATATTTATATTAAACATTTCCCAGTACAAATAAGCAAAACCATGCTCTCTTTTGGGAGTTAGATGCTATTTTTGCATTTCAGCTTTCAAAGGTTCCCTATTAGTCCAATACTATCAATAGTTCCAATTATATTTGCAGTTACAAAAAATGTTGGGGTTGTCATGGGACACATGATAGACCTACATATAGTATGTAAGCACAAACCATACACAAGTATTCCAGAGCATTGTCAAGATTTGTTTGGATTGCCTCTAAAAGTGTTGGCAGCTACACTGTAGTCTCAGATTTCAGAATAACATGTGGTACACACAGTAAACATTTTAAACATCTGATTCAATACTAGGCATTTTCTTAAATACACGTCTATTGCTGCAGGAATTTACAACCCTTGGAGCTGGGTACAGACTATTCTTGCTTGTGACATAAGGCATAGCATACTCTGAAACGCACATGTCATTCGGAACCCGTCCCTCTCTTGAAGAGTATGACGTGGTGGATTTAATAGATGATCTTAAATAGTTATCATTTCTTGCTTTTGATGATGAGGATTGTTTATAAATGTCAGAGGAGCTCCGTCCATGACTCAGTTTTTGGTTCTCCTGGTAAGAATGCAGGAATGGATTTTCAGAGGAAATGTCAGGGTAAAGAGATTTGCTCCGCTTGGATTCCTTTAAAGAGTGTGTAAAAAGCGAAGTCTTATTTCCCAATAGTTTTTCATGGGGGACAATGAGAATATTAGCAAAAGGGCTTTCTTGTAGATACCGTTCCTTATCTTTCAAACTGATGCTACGAGATGATGACCTTCCAATATCAGACTCCCTGGGTTTATTTATATTATCGCAAGAATGTTGCCTGTTGATCCGTAGCTTGTTTTTCTTCTGAAACTGTAGAGCATTGTTTTCAATCCAGTTGTGCTCATAAACATCTTCAGAATGCATAGAGTTGGTGGCCTCATGAAGCATTTGGTCTTCATCAATATCATATAGATTTCCTATATGTAGGCAATCATCACACTTATATGGGGACCTGGCTGAGTAGTGACCAGTATAACTGGGCACATTGGAAAGACAGCTTCTACAGTGGGTAGAATTTTGCCTGTGTCTATCATTGGCTTCAGTCATAGATGCATTTTTGTCCTTTACACTATAGTGCTTAGTATACAGCTTGTATTGTATGTCATTATTTGGAAGACTGTCTTCATTGTGCAAAGGAGTCCTATTAACATGCATTGATGGTTCTGACTTTCTATAGTTATCATTGTGATCTTGGTACACCTCAGGATAATCTCCTTCTTCTTGAACAGGTGCATTCTCAACATATTGGGGCTGTTCTATTAAGAAGTTGGGTTCCTTTTCTGCATCAATGGTGTAGATTTTGTCATGAGTCAAACTTTGCTTGGTTTTTAAATAGGACAGCTCTACTTCACTGCAATCTCTAGGATACTTGGATACAGATCTCTTTTTTAGGTTGTCCTTACTTTTGTGATGTTTGCTATTGTTTTCAGTGTCTACATGACAAGTGGCTCTACTTGATGTCTCCGAAGCATCAGAAAAATGTCCATCCTCTGGAAGAAAGCGTTGGTTTTTACTGGATGACTTGGGCTCATCAGTTCCATTTTCATTAATTGAGCCTTGGTTTTGCTTTAATGTTTCAACTGATTTTTTCCAAAGCTGCCTTGGCCTGGAATTTGCCTTTGGTTCAGCACTTACAGCAACTTCAACTGTATTTGGATTTGATTCATTTAGTGTGAGTGGGTGTTGACCCTGGAACACATAATTGTTAAGGTTGTCTTTGTGGCGATTACTAGCTAGCATGGAGAGATCATGTGTGTTTTCAGCATAAATCTCTTTTTGCTGCTGGAATGGTCTGTTATCCGAGTAGATTAAGTTCCCCTTGTCAAGGACCATATCCATCAACAGTGAACTTCGTTGAATATAATCCGATGTTCTTTTGGGTGAATCGCATTCTGAAGGATTTAGATTTGTCAAATTAGCAATGTTTTTTGATGATCTCAATAATTTAAGCATGTTGGTTTGGGAAGCAGTAAAACTAAAATCTTGAGACTTCTTTTTCTCTTCAATATGCACCCCATGAATACAACTGTAAATACCCTAGAAGAAACATGAAAGTTTTATTAGTAACAACTTTAAGTAGGATTTATGTTTTAGAAAAGCCACCAGTTTACATCATTCTATATTATAACATATTTCATTATATTAGTTAATAGGAAGTACTGTACTGTATATAAATAATTCTGTACTTAATGAATTATGTTGTAATACAATTTGCTTAAGCAGTTTTTTGGATCTATTGGAGTTCAAATAAAAAAAGGTCCAGCTTGTCTTGGGTTGAGTCAGTGGTACATACGAGTCTGGGTATATTTAAGATATCATAGTTACTTTATCATTTAATTTGCAATTATAATCATCTCAAAGTTGTAAATATTGCATGACCTTGCATAAAAAAACAATTAAACATATGACTGCAAAACAATTAACATAACCTTGTAGTATACACTGTACAGCAGTTACATGCGGTGAGGTGAGGCAAATGAGGCAGATCCTCTCCTGTTATAGGCCATTATTCAGATTTGATCACAGTACAAATTTGTTCTCAAAATGGGAAAAAACATGTGCACTGCATGTGGGGCAGATGTAACATGTATATAGAGAGTTAGATTTGTGTGAGTTATTTTATTTCTGTGCAGGCTAAATACTGGCTGCATTATTTTTACACTGCAATTTAGATTTCAGTTTCAACACACCGCACCCAAATTGAACTCTCTCTGCACATGTTACATCTGCCCCACCTGCAGTGCACATGCTTTTGCCTATTTTGAGAAGAGATGTGTACTGCAATCAGATCTGAATAAGGGCCATAGTCGAGTATACAACAGAATTTTTTACATAAAAATTATGAGAAAACTACAAAGAATATATTACAAATCTCTTAATTTGGATTTGCCTCAGATGCCAACCTTTTCCACCCATGTCTGATTAAAATTCACTAAATTTCCAGCAATACATTCTGCTTAACCTGCTGTGTGTAATGCCCACATGAACACTTAGGCTCATGTATTGTGTGTAACTCTGACTCTGGTACTAGCCAGTGCCTCTTCATGCTATAACCTCACTGCATGTTCCTTCTGTACAGTACACGTAAGCTCAGGCTTGCCTACCCTCCCGGAATTGCCGGGAGGCTCCCGAAAATCGGGTCCCCCTCCCGCCCCCCGGGAAGGTCGGCAATCCTCCCGCTTTTGCCTGGCAGCCCCTGCACCCCCCTTTCTTACCGCACTAATTATAATTTTTTCACGGGTCCGCGGCAAGGGGCAGGACTAAAATGATGCAAATCGCATCATTTCGCGTTATTTTAGCCCCTTTCAGTCATCAGCCCCGTCCCCGCCCCCTGATCTGAAGATCCGGCTGTCCTCTCCGGGCTTCTCCCGGACAGGCTTCTCGAAAAGTCGGCAAGTATTCGTAAGCTTAAAGTAATTACAGTACACCTGTGTCAGACTTGGGCATGAAGGGCCCCCCAGTAATACAGTGGTAGGGGCCCATACTTAGGAGTGTGGGCAGCCTCCAGAGAGGAGTGGCTATCCAACATTGAGGCTTGGCTTACCATTAAAGAGTGTATGGCCTTTTAAATATATTCCATTCATGATAATTTACTACTTTAAGACATTTTCTAATATTTACAAACAGAGCTGAATACAGGCCTTAATTACACAAACTTCAACTTACAGTATAGGGCAGAGTCAATAGAGCACTTTATATGTTGCTATATTAAATTGGTAATAAGGTCAGTAAGTGAATAATGAAAGCAAATGGCAAATGCAGTTCTCAGGCCACTCTATAGTAATTTTGCTGTCAAATGAATGCATGCATTTTGACAATTCAAGCACTATTGTATAAAAAAGGAAGAGCATTTTTAATATTTTCTTTACACCGTAAGCGGCTCTATCACTGCTTTTGAATGTTGCAACTTTGTGACCGGACAATAGTAACATTCAGAAGCACCTGTCTGGCATTGTCCTTCAATATTGTTCATTTTGTTCAGTCAATTTAATGTGAAGCTCTGGCTTAGATCTTTCATCAGACACAGCTATAGTATTGTATGCTGGTTTTGTGTGCTACTGATTTTTTTTTTAATTGGTCTTTTTTTTTCCAGCAAATTACAGGGACAATTGTTAAAAACTCAAATATTTAAAATTCTGAGCTTTATGCAGCCCAAGGCATGAGCTACAAAAATGGATTAAGAAAAGGAAGAAAAATCAATTCAATACCTTTTAATATAATATATCAGAATACCTGAGTCTTGGTATTGCAGTTTAATTGGACGTGCTTGCAAAATATTGAATACTTTAAAAAAAAGGCTGAAATAAGTTTAAAAAGTCAGTCTCTCAATTTAGAAACAATCAATTAAATGATTCATAACTATATATAGTGCTTTAGGAACAGTGTTTAATTCCCAAGATCAGGGCTGGCCAAACTGGTCCTCAAGATTTACCAACGGTCCTCGTTTTCCAGGTTACCAAGCTGGTGCACAACTGTAGTCATAACTAACTGTCACATTTTAAAACATGCTGCATTCATTCCTACTATAGATCCACAGGTTGCCTGTAAAACATGCACTGTTGGTAGATCTTGAGGACAGGTTTGTCCACCCCTGCCCAAGATGGTAGTACAATGTATAATGGTTTGAGTCTATACTCTGTGGCGCTGAAATGAGTGTCTGCAGCACTGGTCACTAAAGTTATTCCCTTAATAACTCAAAATACAGTTGCATAGAAAAAAGGTAAGTGACTTTTTTGCGCTGACACCTTTCCCAGTGAAGAAATAGACATGAGAACAGAACCTGAGGCCTGACTAGCCCCATTTGGAGTGAGCTGCACTGCATACTTTCTGCACAGACGGAAAGCTGTTATTTCATTAAGGATTTTGCGCAGAATTTGTATTTCTCTCTCTCTCTCTCTCTCTCTCTCTCTCTCTCTCTCTCTCTCTCTCTCTCTATATATATATATATATATATATATATATATATACATATATATTTAATATATATATATATATTTATATATATATATATATATATATATATACTTTTTCTGAAAGCAGACAGTGGCACGCGAGGTAAACTTAAGGTGATTTAATACATGTGTCCAACGTTTTGGGGAATGGCTACCCCTTTATCAAGGTGTACCAATTATATATAATTGTGAATTGGTTTTAGTGGGTCACATGACTCAGAATTATGTTGTTTGGGAATGGTCTAAGGTTTTTAGGAGAAAAAAAGTCATTTAACAAATATATATTATATAAATTGTGGTGAGATCTACTGTACCTGTCTGCATAAGCACAGCGCCACTGCACCAAACTGTCTGGATTACTACACGTCCCATCACCCCCCATGCACCTGAGTAACACATCATGTGAGCGGATGTTAATGAAATGGTTTCACATAGCAACCTTGAAAGCTGGACGCAGTGGCAAAATAATCCCTACCTCCAGTCTGCCCCATAGAGGGGATCAGACAGAAATGGTGAGTTGGTGCTGCCAAACAGGTAGATCTCACCTCATTTTATATAATATATATTTGATAAAGTCTTTTTTTTCCTGAAAACCTTAGACCATTCCCAAACAATATAGTTCCTAGCCATGTGACCTAATTATACGGGGGTATACATAGGGCTGTAGTTGACTACAGACATACTGTATTTGCTTCTGAAGAAGCTGGAACTTTAAACTAACCAGATAAACATGTTGAGCTATTTACCTTACACTGGGACACTTGCACACGAATATACATCACTGGGACATCTCTCCCTGGGTGAATTACCTGATCAGGACACCATTCGGGGACCTTGCTCCTTTAATTATGCAGAACCTTTCCTGACAAGCTTTGGCTCCAACTAAGAAAGCTATCTTGTGCTACTATTTTGAGACTTTAGCATTGTTCCAAAATCACTACAGGATTGGATCAAGCAGTTCACCATCAGGAACCATAACAATGAAAAGCTGCCTAGCTTCATTGGAAAAGGCCCTAGTCCTGGGACATTACTATTATTATTGTATTACAGGTCTTCACTAGCCCCTTGACTATTGATTTCATTTATTATTTCATACAGTATGTATGTATATATATTGTTGTTTGCATACATTACTTTGCCACTTACTTTTGAAAATGCTCTTTCTATATAAAATAGAATGTTCATATGTACTTGAGCCAATTATTTCTATCATAATAGTAGGACATTTACAGGAAAAATAGATTCCTAATCTTATCTACCAAATTATGTACTGTAAGATTACTTAACCAGATTACGTTATGAAATGCATTAAGCATCCTACACACTAAAACACTGATGCTATTGGACCATACACCTACATGTTATGGATCAGAAATGACTGTAGATGTTTCTATTTAAGAAAAGTTTTCTGACAACCACAACGAGCAAGCAATCATGTTGTCTGTGTCCACTCACACTACTTCCCAGACATATTTGGAAGGCATCATAAAGATTATGAACTTTGTTGTCTTTTTTATGTTGATGGACTGAATGAGATTCTAATATTGTTGCT
Source organism: Crinia signifera (assembly GCF_055691185.1). Taxonomy (NCBI): domain Eukaryota; kingdom Metazoa; phylum Chordata; class Amphibia; order Anura; family Myobatrachidae; genus Crinia; species Crinia signifera. The sequence goes on along the minus strand of NC_139223.1, from coordinate 78,147,485 downwards.
ATCGGGTTTGGTAAGAGCACAATGTTTAATATTTGAAGTTGTAAGAGCTGATTTTAAATAGATGGTGGGTTTATATTGTTATTTTTATTATACGGTTCATTAAATTTGTCTTCATTTCACTATCAAGCCATTCACTACTTATACATTTACTGCACACTTGCACTTTTATGTATTGTATCTTGTTTTGTTTAGCTTTCATTAGGAGACATTCCCCTTACAACAGATGCTTTCACAATTATTTTGGCAGCACAATATTCAGTCCTAGAATCTAGCTTTATCGACCGGGCACCATCATTTATAGAGAAACAGATTTTTACTTTCAGACAGAATTAAGTAAGGTAATTCCTTGCAAAATAGAGAGTAGGCACAATCAGTGGCGTAACTATAAATTTTGCTCCCCCCCTGCCAAAAAGTTTGTGACAATGACACTGCAGCTCAAGTGGTGGCTTGGGGGAGCCAGCGCTGTGGGGGTGCATGGTCTCTGCAGATTCCGTATGGAAGGAGACAGATGCTAGAGGTCTCACTGGGTGGCATATATTGCTAACCACCGGAAGTTACAGATTCCGGGTGGCGATACACACACACACACACACACACACACACACACACATATATATATATATATATATATATATATATATATATATATATATATATATATATATATATATATATATATATTGAACCAGGAACACACACACACACACATATATATATATATATATATATATATATATATATATAGCCCCTGGCAATGAGCATGCACAACCCTGGCAATTGGCATGTAACTCCTTGGCAACGGGCATGTAATGCCATGGATCAGGTACTCCACATATACTGTGACAAGCAAAAAAAAAACATTGGCAATAAATAAGAAACCCCTGGAAGCGAGCATGAAACACCTGGCAATGAGCATTTAGGTACAAAAACATATGATAAATGTATGGGGGGAGGAGGCTCCAGAAATATTTTGGGCAGAGGGGTCCAAAGTTCCTAGTTATGCCACTGCATATAGATGTGCGACAGGATACCGGGATTGCAATATGTTTGGAATTCACTGTTTCCCCTTATTCAATATGATTTAACCATCTCTACTCAGCCATGGATATCCTTAAAATCTGGACTGTTAGGGCGCATTGAGGACCAGTTTTGGGAATTTCTGAGTAAAACAGTAGTTTCATTTTGTGGAAGCCATAGTTCTAAAGTGGCAAATGTTTGCTATGTTATTGAGATTTTTCAGATTTCTCCACCTCTTCATGTGTAAAAGTATAATCATATTTAGCAGATGTAGATACTGGTGTGTCTGGTTTTCAATGATGCTTGAAAAAGCTGGGGATACCCCAGCGAAACGCATCAGTGTGTCACCCCACCACTTGGCCATTGTTGACCTACAACAAATCCATCCCTTCCATTGAATATCTTATTTGGCACTATCAGAGGAGCACCTTCAGAGTACATTTATCCAGCTGGCACCAATCCACAGGGCAATATCCAAGCACCTTTTGATGCAGGACTCCAACGAATCGTGAGTGGCTACACTAAGACTGTCCCTTTTTGAAATCTACCTCCTTGCATGTACAAAACAACATTCAATAGTCCTTTATAGGAACAGGATCCGATGTGAAGGAAATAAGAAGGGATGATCACTTCCCAAGGGTGGGATGTATTTAAATACATCACCATCCTACCGCAACAATGCCAAAGATGGCGATACCCTGCCCAGCGAGGACAGGGTGACCGGGTTTTTGAACATTTGAAAATGTTGTAAAAACCCCAAAAATTTATACCTTAGTGCCTGCCCCAAAACCGTTACAACTGGTTTTATGTGACATTTTTAAAAACTTTTATTTTTATTCGTTTTATCATTTGCACATTCATGTATTAATAAATGTACAGGTCGGGTATCCCGTATCCGGGCATCCCGTATCCAAATTATTCCAAAAACCGTGGTTTTTTGGAATAATTCAAAACATTTTTTTTCCCCTAACCCTCTTTTAATACTTACCAAGTCCTCCGGCGTCCACGGCAGGCCTTCAGCATCCTCTCCGGCGTCTCCAGCAGTCCCAGGAGTGCTTTGCGCGAGTAGTGGGAACTTGCGCAAAGCACTCCTGGGACCGCTGGAGACGCCGGAGACGGTGCTGGTGGCCTGCCGTGGACGCCGGAGGACTCAATGGACGCCGAGGGACCATCGGGGACCCAGCAGGGGCAGGTAAGTATGGCAAAAAAAAAAATATTCCAAAAACCGGAATTTTCCCTTATCCGGACTGCTCTTGGTCCCGAGCATTTCGGATAAGGGATACTCAACCTGTATTACATTTATTCTGCACGCTATGTGATAATTGTGGTACATCTCTTCAAAAGCGTAGGTTATTCCTGTATGGTACTTTTTTGCTTTGCTTATAAGGGACTGACTAACCCTTAAATATATACTGCTGCTAATTAGGAGGGCAACCCACCGTAGCGCCTGTTAAAATACCCGACAGGGTACTACTGTATTTCTGTTTTCAATTTTTGGGTGTACACTGCTTGTCAATGTTTTTTTTGATACATCCAATGAAACTGTCTCTAAAGAAATCAAGGAGCACTGACATTAATTTATTCTACCATTTATGAAATATTAGTAGTGGTTTAAATGTGTGAACGTGTTATTCTTCTACATTAACATCTATGGACTAGAGTTACAAAGCATGTGCTTAGTAAGGCCACACATCTCAGCAGACTGAAGCTGAACGCCGCTTAAACATTCAGGTCATGATACACAAAGGCTGAAAATGTGTCCAATCCTCTGAAAATATTGTTTTCAGAGATAAGGCCGCTTACCGCATATGCACCAAGTCCTGGCATGTGATTTCTCATTGCAAGGTTTGAAGATGGAGCCCTTTACAAGCTCCACTGAGAAGGATCCAATCAAATCTCTCCCAACACCCCATGCAGAACGTGGCCATGCAAATGCAGATAGGACTCTGGGTCATAAACCCAGAAGTCCTGTCATCGCAAAGTACAATTCTTACCATACATAGCATTTATAGACAACATTTTGCATTGCTCAGGTGGGAAAAATTGTAAACAAAATGCTATGCCTGATGCGTCCCGATGACAGTGTAAAGCAAGCCATGCTTTATATGGAAAGTTAGTAGTGATTTAAATCTTTAGACCCAACCTGCAGAGAAGCAGCTTACAACCACTGCGGCTTCATAAATATAGCTCTTCATATTCATCAAATTTAACAGAATCTAGAGGAGCCAAAATACAACCACAAAATAGATTTAGGAACACAGCAATCGGAATTGCACAGTTATCTTACTTACCCTGCTTATAGAGAACAGCAGCCCCGGTTTTTCTGCACAAACACCAGTAAAACAGAATCTCAGTTTCCAGTAAAATAAATGTTCCCAGACAAAAGTAATCAGACTTAATCCCATGGCGGCAGCCAGCATGTAGAATACACCGGCCATGTTGTCTATATCCAGCTGACTGCTCATAACTTCATTCTTCTCATGGTGGCAGATACCAGTGAGCCACAACGTTTCCAATTCTTCCATCTCACCTAAACAACAGAAAATAATTGTAGTTATTCTATATGGAATATTGTGTGTATGGTTTGCTTGCTGCACTGTTGCCACATTCATGTAATCTCCGTCTGGTGCGTACTGCGATAAAGTAGCCCTGTTACATATACATGTGTCTGGACAATGGGGGACATATTCAGACGCAAGGTGGTGTATTATGTGGCTGTGTAATGAATTGAGTCCCCAGTGAGTGCAACTTTCATTTTTGAAAACCACTGTTGCACATGCGTGAGTTCTCCATAGTAAAATCAATAATGCTTGAAGTTTAAAAACGACTGTTTTTAAGATTTTTTTTTTCATCATTCATTTATTCATTCCACCATGTAATATTATGGTGGATTTACAGTACTGTCATGTATAAGGCATGTTTTACTACAAATGTTTTTTAAATTCAGTGATTCTTTATTTTGTTTTTTTCCTTGCATTATAAAAAAGAAGTACATATTCACATATTTACAGCACATCGTTCCATATTATTACATTCCAGTTGTGCACCCCATTTCTCCTATCTAACTTGCTTACACGCCAGAAATCCTGGATTGACCTATCTCATCGTTAGCCCGCTTTAGGAATTCTACTCTTCTTAGAATTTTGCTAGGACACTCATGATCACCCACAGTAACTACAATGCACATTTTGCATTGAGCTGATGCATGCATCTATTGCCCCACTGAAAATAATACTGAATAACTACATTACACATCACACATATTTGCAATTTGACCACTTATGTGAAGTCACTAATTTTAAAGTGGACATAGTGTTACTTCACGTGTTACATCAGCCCCACCTGCAGTGCACATGGTTTTGTCCATTAGAGAGTGATTGTGCCTTTCCGAGTGAATCAGAATAACCCCCATAATGTTGTTGTCACACACAGAGATTTTGGGTGACATTCTATGCTATGTGGTAAAATCCGCATGTTTTTTATCGCACCAAATCGCACTTTTGAAAATCGCAAGATTGGCCCGTTTTTCGTATATTTAATGAGATGCGAAAAACGGGCCAAATAGTGGGAATAGGTGTGATTTGGTGGGATTTCTTTAGTCCTGAAAATGTGCGATTTTCAGGTCTGAAAATCGCACGTTTGCAGGAAATCACAATTTAAAAAAAAAAACAGCGCGGGGTCCCCCGCCAGAGCATAACCAGCCCAGGGCTCATTGAGCCGGTGATGGTGACATAAAATCAGGGTCCCCGACAAATAGGGGTCCCCTTGATTTAATGAAACCAGCACCAGGCTCAAGTCCGGCTCAAGGACCGACCTACGGGCTCAAGGTAGGTAAGTATCAGTGTGTGTGTTATGTATGTATTAAACTTTTATTTTTCAGGGTGTCAGTGTGTTTTATTTAACTATTTTTTGTACTGTAGAACTACAAGTGCCAGCGGGCCCTTTAATGCCCCGCATGCTGGGACTTCTGGTTCTCCAAGTCTCAGCATGCGGGGTAGGCTTGCTGGGACTCATAGTTCTACAGTAGAAAACAATAGTTTTTAATATTTTTTTTACAATTTGCATCAGCCCGATGCCCACCGCCCAGGGGCATCGGGGACAGCCCCGGACTTTCAGCATGGGCTGGTAAGTCCTTCATTGGGGGGGTCCCCACTTCCCCAGGACCCCTGCCCATGCTGACCAGCCAGGGGGATAATGCTTTGGCCGCGGGACCTTATATAATAAGTGTCCCCCAGCTGTGGCATTACCCTGCTGGCTGGTTGGGTCTGGTGCTGGTTCTTGAAATACGGGGGACCCCTAGTCATTTTGTCCCCCGTATTTCGGGAACCAGCGCCGGACCTTGAGCCTGGTGCTGGTTTCATTAAATCAAGGGGACCCCTATTTGTCGGGGACCCTGATTTTATGTCACCAGCACCGGCTCAATGAGCCCGGGGCTGGTTATGCTCTGGCGGGGGACCCCGCGCTGGTTTTTTTTTTTTTATTTCAACTGTTTAAACTTGTTTTTACACCAGAACCCTGCACAGATCGCAATGATCTGTGCAGGGTTCTGGCTAATTCGCCCATCAGAACCTGGTCTTATTTTTGGGCGAATTATAGACACAGTTTATACAAATCGCATACCATTAAATATGCGATTTGTATACTTTTTAATGTGAAAACATCTGGATGCGATGTGCTGCGAAAAGCAGCCATTGCATTTCCAGTGTGTCCAACTTGTTGGCCAAAATCGCACTTTTTTCACATTTTCGCAGCTCATTAAATATGCGAAAATGGAAAAACATGCGATTTCAGCCGTTTTTGCGAAAAAAATCCCCGCAAATTATAAAAAGAAAAAACCCCGCAAAGAATGTCAACCTTTGTTTCTACTATGCATGTGTCTATATTGCACTGTGCATGTGTCTCAAGTCCAAAGTTGCAGTTGCAAGTCACATGCAAGTTTTTGTAAATGTCTTACTTGATCCTCAACGTGACTGGGAGGTGACAGGATGGTGGTTATTTAAATGCAGTGAGATCATCTAACTTATGAGCATGGTATAGTAGTGTCTGACATCGAATGATTTTTCGCCCATGAGGGCGCATGTGAGTGGATGTGTAAGTGTACACATCCACTCCCATGCAAATGCGGGAATTTGCTCAGATATTCACCAGGGCGGCAGGCGCGGCGTTTACCTGTTTGCTAAGCATTGAATATAAGCATGCGTGGAATGCAGGCCTAGGATTATGTGAAATATCCATGCATGTACTGCAACCTGTCTACTAGCTATATAATACATATGCAAAATAATGGATCAAATTTAAAATAAAATAATTAAAATGAAAACAGTTTTAAATGATCATATTATTATTTACAGCAGCTTCCTATAAATATGTATCTGTATGTTTGTATATTAGCTAAAAAATCTGTATACACACAAAGAACAATGATGAACATACGTCAAATTATTATTTGTTTCTTATGTTTTCAGCAAAATGATTTTGCTTAATAAGGTGATAACGGTAATTGTGTTTTGGTTTTTTAGCTAATACAGTAAAGGGACAGCAGCTTCATGATGGAGGTAGCAGTGATCATTTACTGATGGGAAGAGTTTAATGGATCGGGGCATTCCTTATGTAATGAGGCCAAGGGGTAAATGGAATGAAGAGTGAGTTGTCAAAACTGCAGACTTCTGAGATTTCAACATTACATTTCCCTTTAGGCATATGAATGTGACATGAAATCCACCCACTTGTAAAAAGAAATGGAATGTTGCATAAAAAGATATTTCATTATAGTTGAAGGGATGACGGCTTTGTTGTTGGATACATGAATGCATGACAGGCCCAATTTCCCTCTACTATCATCACTAATTTAAGGCATAAATTAAGCTTTAACAAATTAACATTGTGGAAGAAAAACTAAAATAATTCAAAAGGTACAGTATGTAGTGATTAGGGTGGCCAATCCCGGGATCGGCGGGATCCCGGGATTTGGCCCCCAAAACACCGGGATTTCGGGATTAGACTGCGCATGCCCGACTTCCCCTGTACCCGGCAGTGTGGCCCTGCTCAGCGAGACGAGGTCATAGGTCACACTGCGCAGGCCGCACAGACAGCCAAGACGTGCTGCTGGCTGGCTCCTGGAGACCCCGCCTACCCACCTGGCTCACAGACAACTCTCTCCTCTCTCCCCCACCCGGCTTCCTGCCTGCTCCTGCCTACCCACCCTGCTCCTTGCTCCCTGAGACCTCTCCCGGCTCCCCGCCAATCCCGGGATCGAGCATTTTTCAATCCCGAATCCCGAGATGGAAAAAATGCCAAGGGATTGGCTTCCCTAGTAGTGATACTATGAAGGGCTAAAGTGATGTTTTTACATTTGACCGCATGCCGATTCAGGCCCGCTCGTAGAGGGATGAATTTGTCCCCATCCCGATTGTCGGGGGTTTGTGCATTCGTGAATATGCACAAGTGTGGTGGGCATGAGATGGAAGCAGAGCAGTGCCCAGTGTTTTATGTGTGTACCACTGCAAATGCAGGTGTGTCGATGCATGCTTGGGGTGGGCGGCTGACATCACATGATGTCACTGCCTGCCCGAATTCGGCGCATAGCAGGCGTTGAAAAAGTCAGTCCAGGCTGACATTTCTTACTGAGAAATCATTCTAGGGTGATTTCTCTCCAGTGCATGTGAGCGGATGTGTATGCAAATGCATCCAGTCGCATGCTAGGGAACGGATTCAGTTGGTGGGAGGGCCAAACGTTTGGTGGGGCGGAGGGCGGCATTTATCCACTTGCTGGGCTATGAATGGACACAGCCTAGCGAATAGGTATGAATTAGACCCACAGTCCTTCAGAAATTTCCAAAATGGCAGTCACAATCCTTTTTTTCCTCTGCTTGTACAAGATGGTTAAATACTGCCACCTATTGACTAAACTAAATAAATGACCCTTATAGAGGTTAGCAACTTATCTGTACTGTATATTTTTTTCAGAAAAAATACATATTAATTTTATTCAATGTAAAGATTTTACTGCATTTCCTGGGCCAGGGACCTTATTTGATTAATAACAGAGAAAGGATTCTAAAAATGTCTGTCCATTGAAACATCATAATCAAGACACATTGCCCAAGATTTAATGACATCTGAGTCCTCGGGGTGCACTTTTAAATCTGAAAATATCAGATGGGAATAAATTTGTTCAAACATTAACTACAGATTGCAATTTAAGGAACATTTTGTAAAGTGTTTGCATTAATTTAATTGCAAATCATAAGCTTAGTATTATGTAATGGATTTATGTCTAAGTGTTTAACATTTCATAAAGATTAATGAATATGTTTAGCTTTAAGCATCCTTTATGTGGGATGGTTAAAGTGTGTATTTACAATGTGTAGGATTTAATGCCCGCCATAAATAGGAAAAAAAAATGCTTGTAAAGTAAAAATAGACAAAAGGGATTATTTAGGTGATCAATTACCAATGGCGTATATAAGGGAATATTGTTAAAGAGCCATATGGAGATTAATTACTGTAGCCAAAGATGTTTCATGGGGATGTGGTCAATATGCCGGCGGTCGGAATCCCAACGGTCGAAATACAGATGCCAGAATCCCGACCGCACTATACTCGTGGGTCAAGGACCGTCAGTGACAACAGTAAGTCTCCCTGATTTTGCATTGAGACTATGACCATATAATTGATTTACCATCATTGTATTACACTAGCATCAGGACTATGATTGCGCAGATCCCCAAAACCTAATGTACTGAGTGCAAAACTGAATATAAATAATATTTTATCTCTCTACTCGTTGTACAGTACCATACACTTATCTTTTCTATCAGGGGGGTGCTATGGGTACAACTGTCCTGGGCTCGAACTCTGACAGAGGGTAGGGTCAGGGAAGCAGCCGCCAGTACCCCCATTCACTGCAGCCGGCCCTCGCCCACGGTTCAGCTGGCCGCCGCCCCCCACTTCACAACAGCGGGCCGCGGGTCCTCCGCAGTCCACTGCACATACACAGCCATCCCTCTGCCCGGCCGATTCCTCCTGCTGCCTGGGGACATACACAGGCAGTGCAGTGGGCAGCAGGAATGCTGGGCGCTCGCACTGTATGCCGCACGAGGTGTGACATCATTGTGGGGCTTACAGTGTGGGCGGCCAGCATGCCAGATGCTGGAGGACTCGGGTGGACTTGCCGTAGAAGCTGCAGGTATCCTTTTACTACACAGCGGGGGGGGGGGGGGGATTCCCGGGATTTTGTCAGGCCCGGGCCCCACAATTTCTGGTGGCAGCCCTGTTTTCTATCACAAGTGTGCCTGCTCAGTAACCCTGGTTGTAGCAATCAAAAACAGTTAAAGTGTAACTACATTTAGAAATCTAATAAATTCCCCAAAGACAGAGTTCTAGAGCATATATGAAGAAAAAAAAACAAGTAAAGGAAAGCTTTAGCTGGGGGCGTGGCAACGGAGAGCAGGGAGTGAGACGTGCTGCTCGAGTCTCTCCTGCTCCATGAGCCATCCAGGAATCCTGCTTAATTTACCCCAGTGATGAGTGACCTTTGACGGGAGGAAGTAAGGAAGATTACCCCCCCCCCCCCTTCATTACAAGAGCATACGGTAGCCGCTTACCCTGTGGCGCAGAGAACGGAGTCACAGACTGCAGGCGCTGGTGTGTTGGCGTCTGATGCATTGAGGACGCTGGACACAAAACCGCGAGGCACGGAAGCAAGGTGCGCCGGGCAGTGACCCCGGGTGAGAGACGGGGCTGCTGCTGTGACGGCGGACACATAGACGGAGACGCAGCGGGGGTGCCCAGCGCAACTAATCAGCCGTCGGCTGTGAGGAGGTGGTGAGCGGAGGGAGACGCCGGCCGGACACAGGAGAGGGTTGGAGCCAGCAAATACGGGCAGAGGCTCTGAGTGAGAGACGGAGCCCAGGGAATAGAGCTGCAGGGATCTTTAGCCGGCAGTGCTGACTCAAAATACAGGCATCCAACGGCGGCCCCTGGTGAGAGCTGGAGCAGCTAACAGAGCCGGGCAGTGAAAATTCCCCCCCCCCCCTGAGTGAGAGACGGGGTGATTGGGGTAGAAGAGTTACCTGTCGGCTGGCTAGCCAAAGTGAAAAACTGTCACTGGCCCCAACACGCAGTCATCTCTGAATGTGAGTAACACTTAATTTTTTTTTTTCCTCTCTTTTTTTTTTTTTTTTTTTGGGTTTTCCACTCCACCCTTGTGCCAAACAAGATTAAGTTAAGGAGTGTTAAAACATCAGAGAGCTAACTGAAAGTGCGGACCAATAATATTAAACACTTAAACCCTCTCCACCTTACTCTCCCACGGAAATATATATAAGTGCTGAGAATGCCTAAGAACCCAAGCACGGCTGCGGCTAATAAACTCTCAAAGTATGCCAGACAACCGGGTACCCCAACACTCCCCACAAGAGAGGAGAACTCCCCCCCGGTCACCCCCCCAGAAGCCGAACAAACTGGAGCCTCTATACAAAAAGTATTAGACGCCCTCGCAGCAAGCGAAGGGCGACTTGCCAATAAAATTGAGAAGGTCCAACAGGACCTGGATATAATGAAGCAAGCAGTACAGAGGGTCAAGGAAAGAGTTAAAGAGGTAGAGACCCGTACATCAACTTTGGAGGACCTGGTCTCTCCTATGACTGAGAAGATGGAAAATATGGCCACTCAGTTGAAACTAGTTAATTCTAAAATTACAGATCTGGAGGGGCGCTCCCGGAGAAATAATTTAAGAATAGTGGGCCTGCCCGAAAAAATTGAGGGAACAAACCCGGAACTTTTTCTGCAAAACTGGCTGATTAAAGTTTACGGCCAAGAAGCATTTTCAAGATTTTTCTCAGTTGAAAGAGCACATCGGGTACCCCTAAGAACACCCCCCCCTGGGGCACCAGCCCGTACATTTATAGCAAAGATGCTACATTACTCAGACCGAGACACAGTATTAAAACTAACTAGGGCTCAAGGCTCACTGACTTGGGATAACATAAAAATCTCAGTGTTCCCAGATTACGCTATAGGGGTACAGCGGGAAAGAGCACAGTTCTACGAAGTGAAAAAACGTTTGAGAGAACTGGAAATACAATACGCTATACTCTTTCCAGCCAAGCTTCGGGTGATTTGTGAAGGTGAAACTAAGTTTTTTCTGACGCCTAAAGAAGCAGCGGCCTGGCTGGACACCAAGTTCCCAGGCAAACGTCCAGTAAGGCCCAATTAACCTTGGACACTTCGGACTGCCGAATCTGTGGGTTAGGACAGAATACCCTCCTTTTTTTTTTTTTCTTTTTTTTTTTTTTTTTTATATATTTCTTTTTTTTTTTTTTTTCTCTCTCTTCTTCCTGTGTCACTTTTTTTCACTGGAAAGAAAATTTAAAATGGTGATATTTAAGGGAAAAAATGTTGTAATTAAGCATTGGTTAATGAACCACGGTGTTCATGACATGATGACTTATCATTTTTTTTTTGGACTGAAAGTATAAATGATGTTATGCAAATTAAATAATGTTATATGTTGGGTAGTAACAGTAAGGGAAGATAATTGCTATATATAATAGATAATAGGACACTGAGTGCTCATATAATAATTTGAATAACACTATAATGGAAATAGTAAGCGTGAACACTCAACTAAATAATGTGGTGATTAAACACTGGTAAATAGGAGGGTGTGTATAAAGGGATGAATTATTTAAGCACTGATTAATGAGATACGGTGTTCATAATAGGATGATTTATTAATTTTTGGAAATGAAAATATAAATGCTGGCACATAAATTAAATAAGGTAGCACCTGGGGTTGTAATAATAAGGGAAAACTATTGCTATATATAATAGGACACTGAGTGCTCATGAAAATGTATAAATAACACTGTGATGAGATTAGTAAATGTAGACACTTAGTTAAATTATGTTGTAATTAAACACAGGTCAACAGGAGAGGATGTTTTTAAAGGGATCTTATAGTTAGATTTGAACCCTAAAAGCAGTTGGAGAGATAGAATAATGCCAGATATGGGACAGCAGCAGTAAGGGAGGATAAACCCCTGTGAAAAGTTTAAATCAAACGCCACAAGTAGGCGGGATATAAATTACTATCTGAGGTACTAAATGTATGATTGGGAGTTATAATGTTGACAAATAAGTGGGATAGAGGGGAGGAGAAAGGGAAGGAGGGAAAAGAAGGAAAAACACTATGTACATAGGTACTCTGAAATCAGGCTGCTGCCAAACGGCGTAAGGATTTAACTGCAATTTAGGATTAAGAGTGGAGAACAGGTGTTTTATTTATTTATTTACCTTTTTTTTTTTCTTCTGTCCTTCCTGTCTGGTGGGGAAGGGGGGGGGAGGGAGGTGAAAGGAGGGATAAATAAATATACTCCCTAAAGTCGAGGGTTTAGTCACTGGGGATTTTATACCGAAAGGGTTTTTTCGGAGCAGGAGAGAGCTCCTGGCTCGTAGCCATTAGATAGATTGCCCTAGACCGATGTGTATTGTTAGACCGAGCAATAGAGTAGGGAACCGGAGGTGGAAGGAGGGAGGGGCTACGAAGCATGTCAGGGAGAGAAAAGATATAGGGCATGCAGGGTGGGGGGAAGGGGGGAAGGGAAAGGGGGAGAAAATCAGGTTAACAAGGTCAAATTTAGATATAACACTCTGCTTAGTATGTTTTTACTCTCTGTTTTTTTGGTGTGGGGGGGAAGAGAAGGACGCTTACTCCTGACCAATGGTTAACATGAAATATAGCTTCCTCACATGGAATGTGAGGGGGATTAATGATAAAATAAAAAGATCCCTAATTTTGCGCCAGATTCGACAATATACGGCCGACATAATATGTCTTCAGGAGACTCACTTGGTGGGAGGTAAAGTCATGGCTCTTAAAAAACCCTGGATAGGATGGGCTTACCATTCCACTTTTACCAATACATCCAGAGGTACTTCGATTTTGATCCGAAGAGGAATCCCCTTTACACCAATAAATATTCAAACTGACCCAAATGGAAGATATATATTCATAAAGTGTAAATTGGGTCCGTTGGAATGTCTAATCATGACAGTATATATCCCTCCTCCCTTCAACTTCGAGATACTGAAAAAAGCCGCTGAGTTTATGGCACTGTTCCCAAGAACCCCGGTACTGATGTTAGGGGACTTTAATAATATCTTGGACCCCATACTAGATAAGGAAGGAAGTGGTAGAAATCGGGGAAATGGGTTTGCAAACATGGTAAGAGATATGGGATTAGTTGATGCTTGGAGAACAAGATTCCCAGGGGAACAGAAATATTCATGCTTCTCTAGTACACATAACACCTTTTCTAGAATCGATATGGCACTTGTCACTAGAGACTGGATGCCAAGGATACGCACGGTGCATTATCTCACTAGGGGCATATCAGACCACTCCCCGTTAGAACTAAGTGTGGACCTAGGGGAGGAGAAGGGATTCTCTCTATGGAAATTAAACGCCAAATGGCTTACTCATTTTAAAGTAGACGAAAATCTTGAACCCCAGTGGCATGACTTTTTTAAACTTAACCAGGGCTCAGCATCGGCAGAGGTCATCTGGGATACATTTAAAGCAACTCTCAGGGGCTCATTAATAAAGGAAATAGCTAAACTAAAAGCAACTCACAAAAAGGAGGAACAGAGACTAGAGGTAAACTGTGTGAGGTTAGAACAACAATACATACAAGTGAAAACCCAAGAAAATAAGGAGAATTGGATTAAAGCCCAAGAGGGATGGCGTAAACACCTACAAGACAAAATAATGTATAGAGAGCTATTCGCGGGACACGCCAGATATATGGAAGGAGACAGGCCTGGGAGTTTCCTAGCAGGGCTGGTAAAAGCAGACCGTGCTACGAATACTGTAACAGAGATCAGGGACGATGCAGGTGGGGCACTTACACACACACCAGAAATAGCCAATAGATTCAGGCAATTCTATAAAGAACTTTACACGTCTCAGCAAAGTAATACCCCGGAGGAAATCCATGGATACCTTAGGGGTATAGTTCACCCAGTACTAACAGAAGAATCCAGAATCATGTTAGATGCCCCAATTACCCTAGAGGAAATAGAAGAGGCAATAAGAGACACCCCCGGAGGTAAGGCCCCTGGAATGGATGGCATCCCACAGGAAATGTACAAGAGACACAGTAAGTTCTTCTCACTGAAGCTCCTGGAATTGATCCCGGAGCTCTACGCGAGAGGAACCATATCTGCATCCATGACAGAGGCTTTAATTATAGTAATCCCCAAAAAAGATAAAGACCCAAGCTTGGCCGAATCATATCGTCCAATCTCGCTGTTAACTAATGATATCAAAATCCTGGCCAAAATATTGGCCAAAAGATTAAATAATGTTATCAGCGAGATAATCCACCCGGATCAATCCGGTTTTATACCGGGAAGATCAACCACTACTAATTTAAGAAAACTCTACTGCCACCTCCAAACTCCACAGTTTAATAGCCACAACCCAGCGGTAATTGCTTTAGACGCCGCTAAGGCTTTTGATTCCATAGAGTGGGATTTTCTTTGGCAAGCACTGGAATGGATAGGGATAGGCCCAGTTTTTATTAATTGGATTAAAATGTTGTACAGAGCCCCGGTGGCAAGGGTATCTGTCAACGGTTACATCACCTCAAGATTTGAGATCGGCAGAGGAACAAGACAGGGATGCCCCTTGTCACCGGGACTATTTGCAATTGCAATTGAACCTCTGGTATGCATAGTGAGAGGCAGTCCAGAGGTTGAAGGGCTGAGAATAGGGCAACGGGAAGACCGCATCGCACTCTATGCGGATGATATATTATTATTTATCAATAATCACTACAGGGTGTTGCCAATAGTCTTAGATATAATCAATGAATATGGAGATTTTGCTGGTCTTAAGATAAACTGGGCTAAGTCTTGTGTCCTCCCCCTAAGTGATAACCCCCCTCCCGAACAGATAACAACTACCCCGCTGAAATGGGTCGATAAATTCCAGTATTTGGGAATATGGGTCTCGCGAAGGATAGAAAGCTTTGAAATACTCAATGTAACACCACAAATTGAATATGTTAAAACGAGGGTGAAGACATGGAGTAAGTTACCCTTGACAATGACAGGACGTGTCAATTTGGTCAAGATGATCATCCAACCAAAAATAGCGTATATTTTGGGTCACACCCCGCAATATCTCCCTCGGAGAATATTTTTATTATTAGAAGGCCTTATATCATCCTTAGTATGGGGGGGCAAGAGAGCCCGTATTAAGAAAAATAACTTAATGAAGCGAAAGGGAGAAGGAGGACTGGCCCTTCCAGATTTTTGGTTATGTTACCTGTCCGCCCACCTGACCCATTTAAAAAAATGGATCCAGAAAGGGGGTGAATATGAGCTGATATACGAACTAGTAGAGATGGTCTCTCCGGGTCATACCCCTTTACAATTGCTCCTAAGTGGCAATTTAAAACGCGCCTGGCCACCAATGATAGTCCAGGGAATTAGGGTATGGAGGCATGTAGAAAAATTGCTTGAGACTCAAGGATTAGACCCGGAAATGCCGCTGCACAACGCTCCCCCCCTGAGGGAATTAAAAGAATTACAAATGGAAAGAACTTGGGCGCAAAAGGGCATAAAGGAGATTGGACAGTTATATGAGGGAGATGAGTTACGATCATTTCAAGCATTAAAATCAGATTACTCACTCCCCAATTCCCACTTATTTCGCTACATTCAACTAAGACATGGCCTAGAGAAACAATTTCAAGGACAGAAACCAGATATAAGCGAGTCTCAAACAAAAAAACTAATAAAGAGAATTCCCGCAAGACATGAAATTGCTTTTTGTTATAAAGAACTAATTAATAATAAGCAGAAGGAGGGACTGGGAGGCATAAAGAGTAGATGGGAAGAGGATTTGGGACCCATCACAAGGGAGGAGTGGGGCAAAGCCCTGAATAATGTAAAAACTGCCACAAACCAAATACGCTTCCAACAGATTCAGTTATTTCTAATATATAGGACCTACATGACGCCGGAACGGCTGCATAAATTTGGAGGCAGAAATAACACCAACTGCCCCAAATGCCAGGACCCCTCCGGAACTTTCCTGCACTTGTTGTGGACATGCCCAAGTGTTGCTAAGTTCTGGGAGGGGGTTATAAATATATTGGTAATGAAGGGAATCCCCCGTGGGTGCTGTACACCTAGAGCATGTATATTAACCATAGAAGAAGGGGGATTGCTGAGCAAACCGGTGAGACAGTTTTTTAATAATTTATGTATGTTGGCCAAGGTGTGCATCGCACAGAAGTGGATGGCACAAGAAGGGCCAGAAATAGCCTATTGGAAAGTTTTAGTCCAAGAAACTAAAACACACGAGAAATATTTATACCTCATTAGGGGAATGGAGAGTAAATATCATCAAATATGGAACAGATGGAGTGATGAGAGCTAAAATAGACAGAATTTTGATAAGACCGATGTTAACCTGGGGAGTTCTGGGGGGGGTGGGAGGATAGGAAGGGGGGAGGTTTGAAGGGAAGAGAAAGGGAAGGGGGGGGGGAAATAAAAATAAAAAAGATGGGAAATAGGAAGAAAAACGAAAATTAAGATCTGTAATATTTGCATATTATACGTGAATTGGGGGTTTGGTGCTGTGGTGCGCTATCCACCCTCGGCTGGGACATCGGAGGGAGGTATGAACAGGAAACTGAACTAGGAAGCCAAGTGGATTAACTACATAAGCACATTAAAACCAGACAGGTATATAAAGAGCAGAAACACACTATAATAGCAAAATAATTAAGGATTTAAATGCGACATTGCACTTTAAAAATGAAAAATAACAATACCCCTATGGTAAAAACAGTAATCACCTTAAGTTAAACATGGAACAAATATAGGCAAGGATAAATCAGGCCGACGGGGGCTGGGACACCGCAGCACCAGGGGAAATGGAGATGTTGATTTCAAGAAAAATGAGAAATATGTAAATAACACCAACACTGCATTGTGTAAATTGAATATGTAAAAGGATTTTAATGAAAAATTTACAAATAAAGAATGAATTAAAAAAAAAAAAAAAAAAAAAAAAAAAGGAAAGCTTTAAATACAAATAAAGAACAATGCTTATTTACAAAAATTACACAGTGTGAAAATGGTTACAGATTATATTTGGGAAACTAGTGACCCGCCCCGGCTTCGCAGGGGATGCGGTACACTTAGACAGGGTCCATGGTGACCTATGTCAACATAGACACCCTAAAAACATTAAAAACTCAAGTCAACCTTTTACCATGTTGACCTTTTGTCTGTCGACCTTTTCACCATGTCGACCTTTTTCATGTTGACATTTAGACCCTGTCAACCTTTTGACCCTGTCGACCTTGTGACTGTCGACCATTAGTCGTCGACCATATGATTGTCTATCATGAGTCAGTCTATGTTTTATACTATAACCTCCCCACATAGATGATGTTACGACCAAGTCTATGACGACTGACTGACTTGATAAATAACTTAGGGCAAATCCAGATATTTTTTTTCATTCATACATACTGTATAACTGTACATAATATCCCCTGTATGCCCTGCTCACATTAGTCTCCTTTATAATAAGGTAGAATTTAAGCACAACTGCTTTAATTAGTTAAGTACCTAATTTCTCATAAGCCCTAAATCCCATGTATCTCAAAGTTCACTCGACCAGCATATAGCCTTCATACATGTTTCTATGATTTTGGGAACCAAAAGTTGGGTACTTGTTTAGTTTCACGGCGCCAGTGTCTCAGCCGCAGCAGCGTCTGTGTCCCCTTGCGGGGCTCGCTTCGCTCGCCCACTCTACGGGCTCGGTGGCTCGCTACGCTCGGCACGCTATCTAAAATCAACTCCATGCCAACGTGGATAGTGGGGGTATGAACTATTCACGTTGGCATGGACTTTATTTTAGAAAGTTTGCCGAGCGCCGAACCCAGAAGTAGCGGGCGGCCATGCTGCCACCGTGAAACTAAACAAGAACCAAAAGTTGGATTGATATCAAGATATCAAGGGGTAGGGCGCTTTGGTATGAGTGGCCTTTGCTATGAGCAGCAGTTGAAAAAAGGGATAGTCACTCCCAATTATGAACAAACAAATACAGGAAGGTAGGTAACTGCGCTAGATGTATGGCAATGTATGGTATTAAAAAACGAATTTAATTTTACATAAATGATAACATATTGACAGGACAATACACATAAAAAATCAATCAATAAAAAGATGTTTAAAATGTCAATGGTGTAGTAAATAGGTACAGTGACCTTTGTTTGGATAGTCACCCGCTTAGCCACCAGTACTGGAGAAGTCTGTCCAAGTTGTGCAAATATGATATGGATGCCAGAATCCTTGCGGAATTGAAGTTCCTCCCTTTACTTAGAATTGAAGCCGGGTCCTTAGGAGTTGGCGTTCCTCCAGAAGATCTCTTAGCCACAGCAAGTGCTCTATCCAAATGTCAAAATTGAGGGTGCAAGTTCCTACGCATTTCACCACTAAATGCGGCTTTTTGAAAAAGCTGCATTTAGCAGTGAAACTTGTAGGAACTTGCACCCTCAATTTTAACATTTGAATAGAGCACCCACTGCATCAAACAACTGCCATACTACTATCCAGCGGCTACTACCCTCGGTAACATTGCACCAGAGGCGCCTTCCCACATTCACTTGCCGTGGCTAAGAGATCTTCTGGCATCCATATAATATTTGCACAACTTGGACGGACTTCCCCAGTACTGGTGGCTAAGCGGGTGACTATCCAAACAAAGGTCATTGTACCTATTTACTACACCATTGATATTTTAATGTCATTGATTGATTTTTATTGATTGATCTTTTATGTGTATTGTCCTGTCAATATGTTATCATTTATGTAAAATTAAATTTGTTTTTTAATACCATATATTGTCATACATCTATCGCAGTTACCTACCTTCCTGTATTTGAAGAACCAAAAGTTGTTATAGAAATATTGGGGTTTAGTCTAGATGAATCGCTCCACTGCGTGTTTGCACCAGGGATCGATTTTTAGAGACTGCGTATGCGTATAAATTGCTATGTGCATGTGCCACCTCTTTGTTGTGCGAGTGGGTACAGTGAATTGATTATTCTCTCATTTTGCCATGTCCTGTGCAACTCTGTCACTCTAAATGTCTTTATTCCTCCATATGTGCATAATGTTTACATACAGATGGAGCCATCCTCATCTAGCCCTTTAATAGGATTATGTGAGTAATAGGATTAAGGAGCCCATACACGGTCCGTTGTGTATGGCTCCGTTCTGTAATATGCGATGCGCGCTCCCGCTCATCACATAGTATGGTACAAAAAGTATGTTCTGCACATACTTTTTGTATTAGGTACACATCGGATCGGATCGCAGTGCATGCACACTGCATGCACTAGGGATGTGATCCAATCCGATGTGTACTGTTTAAGCACACAACGGATCCTATTAACGGACTGTGTATGGGGGGCATTACTCTGCTAATCCCATACTGAATTGTTCTATGTATTGTATTGCAGCTGAGAACAAAAGACCTTGGCTCACCAAGGTCACCATGGCTATCCAGAGAAGGCTAGCTGGGGAGGGCACCATCTATAAGAAAAATACCAAGAAGTAACAAAACAATTTAGCTGACTGCACTGTTAAATTTGATCTGTGACATTTTATAACTGTGCGAATGAGTCTGAATCTAAGATGCAGAGACCATGGATTATTTTCATGCAAAGTTCTTGTGTGCTTTATCTGCAACTTTGTACGTGTTTAAATCTGAAACTAGCATCTCTATTACACTTTAAGCGGTGTTTTGCTGCATTTGTGACGTGATTATGAAACAAATATGAAAGAAAAAGAACATTGTTACTGTAATAGGGATAGGGTACCCCTGTAGGGTCCAGCTGCTTCCAAGCACACCAGTACCCATTATGGTGAAGCGCTGAGCCTCACAACAAACTTCAGACTTTCCAATATGACATTGGCAAATAGTAGTGTCATTAGATTTGTTCAACTTTTTCTGATCAACCAAAAGTCTTTTTGCTTGAGCTTCATGACATTGGTGTATCATTTCTTTTGAATAATGTAAGTTACGATGGCAAGTCTGTGTTATAGATCAAACAAGCATCTCTCTGACTATCTCAATTCTGGGCACTGTCTTCAAAAACACAGACATTGCCATTGCTGCTTAAGAAGAATATATGAGAATTGCTGAGAGGAATGTCTGTGCTTTTACAATAGATATTTAGAAGGAAGTGACATAGAAGTAGTTTCAAAGAGCTGGAGAGAGCATCAGCCATTTCATATTTAGAAGCGGTTGATGGGTAACTTGATAGATGAAAGATGAAGCAGCCAAAGAACAATACCTATCTATTTTGTTGACATGTCAAACATCTTGTTGTTTCCAGACATGTATAAATGGTTATCAGAATATATGCTCCTTCTAGTAAACATTGCCACTTGGAAAATAGTGTCTTGATATCTAATCCTACTTTATTTCCAAAACTAGAACTGTATTTTGAAGGTAGGAATTTTTGGGATAAAAGGGCACAGGATCAAAGGATCAATTTGCCCAAAACTTTCAGGAACAGGACAGTTTATATATTCATATCAGATCAATTAATTTCCAAAATGAATAACTGATGGGGACCCAGATTTAAAGTATGAAGATGGATTCTGAGAATTTTTTTTATTTAATCAAGGCCTCTCAGGATGCAGGTGGTCACTATAATGTGTTGTTCTTGTGCATGTCAAATTCAATGTGTCAATGTTTCTGTATATACAGTAGACTGTGGCCTGATTCACACCTGATCACTTGGCTGCAAATCTTCAAAGCCCAGCGATCAGGTAAATGTTGCCCCGCCACAAGGGGGAAAACCATTCGCAAACACTCAGCATCAAATATTTCCCCCCTGTTTGCATCTGAAGACTCAGGGAGATATTCAATCTCCGGCGAGCACCTCCCATCGGGGAGATGCCCGCCGGGCCCTATTCAATGCTGTCTTCCCCGACAGCATTGAGCAGGGTATCTCGGCAGAACGAGCCCGACATCACTAGCTGTCGGGCTCGTTCTGCAGAGAACAGCCGGGAAGTGACGAGCTGCCGGCTGCAGCTCGCCTCTTTCCGGCCGCAACTCGCGGCCACACCCCCTTTTCGCTCCCCGGCAGGCGGGACATTGAATCCCACCTGCGTGTTCTCGGTTGAGAACGGGACTCGGTCGAGAACGGGACTGGGTCACGGCGTTCGAGCATGCTCGACTGCCGTGACCCTGACATTGAATACCCCCTAAGTCTATACTTATCCGGCACTGCGACGGCCATGGGGAGAATGAGGTTCAGTAGCAGGGCAATGCCTGCATTTTCTGGGGTGCCACCCACAAATGCCCGCCAACTGTCACTCAATCTGTTGTCATGGACGGCTTGCACATGAGCACTGCAGACCATGTGCATGCTCAGTCATCCGATTATCGCCATGGCTGTAAATCTGCAGCCCTATGGGCTTAGATAAACAGATGCTGTTTTTCTTCACCAGACAAACCACTACAGTATTTACAGATCCAAGACCAGTGGTTTTTGGTAAGACTGAACTATATGAATTCCTTCAGCTTTGAGTAAAATATACACTCCATATGTGTACAGTATTTTATGTATTATCGGTAGATTATTGTTCTGAGAAAGAAACTAGGACAACATCTGGTGTGACTATATCAGTTCTTATCACTGTCAAGGGGTATACACACACTTTTATTTTGACAGGTTTTCGATTCGATTTCACTTATAGAAGCAGAATCAAATCCAATCGATCAACATTTGATTCGATGCGTGATCCTGTGCAGGCAAGGAAATATCACATTTGATCCAGTAAATGGAATGTGTACACAGTACATTGAATGCAGATCGATATCAAAATCGATATTGAATGCAAAAGTGCAGATCGAATGTGAAATCGAATGGAAAACAAAGGTCAAATCTAAACGGGGAGGAATTGGGGAAATCGAAAGCACATCAAACCGAAATCTAATTAAATTGAAAGTAAATTGGTGCATTTGTACACACCTTCAAGATCTAAACCCCTATTATTATAATTGATCACATTAGCCACCACTTTAAGGAATGATTTATACTACTGGGATCAAGCTGGGGTAAATCTGTTTATGTAAAAATACACAAATTTGTTCTGCACAAAACAAACAAAAACAAGTTTAAAGCAAACTTAGCATACAGTATGCTAATGATGTACAATGGAGGTGACATGAGATGCCTAAGCATTAGCATATGGGGGTAAATAGCTATTCTTACATGTAGGTTTTTAGTGCTTATTTATATTATACATATTTTTCCAACTCAGCATAGATCCTTTGTTTTCTTTATCGGGGCCATTTTGACAATTAATTATATTACTTTCTAACATCAGCTTTCCATGCTTGAGATTTTCTTTCACCTTGAAAATTACCACATAATTGTGGTGATTCTGGTTGATTCGGTAAGCAGCTTACCGAGTGCCAGAGATTCCGCCTTCTGCCAATCTGAACATCCACCCCCCCACCACCCATGTTTCCCCTCTTTAACATGCATGATGTGTAACGAAGACACATCCCCTTGCATGTTCCGCTAGCAGTAGAAATCATTCGGTGGTCGGCGGCCAGCAAATTATTTCTACTGCCTTGGCAAATAAAAGTCAGTCTGAATTAACTTTTATTTGCGGACACCTGGATGAAGACAGGGTAGGCGGCTGACATCATGTAGTGTCAGCCGCCCACCCCCAGCATGCATGAGCTCATCTGCGTACCCAGTACAGTGTTCTCATGGGGATGCCCATAAAACAGTGGGTGTTTTCATGGGCGATCCCCTTCCCAGCGAGTGTGCAACTCATCGCAGTCAGTCACAGTCGGGGTTTGTGCATAAGAAGAAATGCGCAAACCCTGACCATCAGGGCAGGAGCCAAATTCGGATTGCTACAAATGATCCAGAATAGGCCCCAATGATTGTACTGTAGTATGAAAATCTCCAAACTTTTTTTTTTAAATAGTGCTTGCCTGCTTCCTTCCGACATAGTTCGGAATGGACACTGTCTAAGTGTACTGCGTCCTCTCGCATGGCTCGCTGCACTACGAGAGCGGTGCCTTGCTGCACTCGGCAAGCCATAGTGGCTGGTAGGGCACGAAATACCGCTTGTCGGCTCCATGTTTAAACAAACTCATGTCGACCTTTTCCATGTTGACAATTTGACCACATTGACCATTTGACCCTGTCCACCTTTTGACTATTGACCAATAGTGGTCAACCTTATGACTGTCGACCTAGAGTCAATCTAGCATGAGTCCAGATACCTGATTCCAGAACATTGTAATTTTAAAACATTATGTGAAAAAGCTCATGCATGCAATGTGTCGGAAATTAATGATTTCAGTTTTTGGAAGATCATTGTTGTATCTCTTCATTATAAATATTGGAACCCAAAGGGACTTAATACATAACTGATTTTAACATTGTTATCTGCAAGGCTAAATTGATAAAATGGACTAGGGAACTACAGTATAAGCTATTCTAGGGTGTTTTTCTGTCAATTAAAAATACATGCCTTATGTGTTTGAATAAAAAAATGTATGACAGTTGACATTTAAAGTGAAGTCAAATGCTGAGAAAAGAAATACCATTAATATATACAATAATGGTGAAGCTCAGGAAAAAGTGCCCTCCTATCCTTAGGCCTTTCTATATAAGATCAATTAGAACATTTTAATTGGTAAGAGAAGATTTCTGTTTTCTGAAAAATCAATCATATTTTACAGTATAATACTGTACATATACTGTATATAATCAATTAAATGTAATTCATTTAAGCTGTTATTCAACATGATACATTTTTGGTGAATGGTTTTGGCTGTGGAGGGCGCATGTAAGTGGATGTGTAAGTGTATTTGATCAGATGTTCACCAGGGCGGCAGGCGCGGCGTTTACCTGTTTGCTAAGCATCGAATATAAGCATGCGTGGAATGCAGGCCTAGGATTATGTGAAATATCCATGCATGTACTGCAACCTGTCTACTAGCTATATAATACATATGCAAAATAATGGATCAAATTTTAAATAAAATAATTAAAATGAAAACAGTTTTAAATGATCATATTATTATTTACAGCAGCTTCCTATAAATATGTATCTGTATGTTTGTACATTAGCTAAAAAATGTGTATACACACAAAGAACAATGATGAACATACGTCAAATTATTATTTGTTTCTTATGTTTTCAGCAAAATGATTTTGCTTAATAAGGTGATAACGGTAATTGCGTTTTTTTATTTTAGCTAATACAGTAAAGGGACAGCAGCTTCATGATGGAGGTAGCAGTGATCATTTACTGATGGGAAGAGTTTAATGGATCGGGGCATTCCTTATGTAATGAGGCCAAGGGGTAAATGTAATGAAGAGTGAGTTGTCAAAACTGCAGACTTCTGAGATTTCAACATTACATTTCCCTTTAGGCATATGAATGTGACATGAAATCCACCCACTTGTAAAAAGAAATGGAATGTTGCATAAAAAGATATTTCATTATAGTTGAAGGGATGACGGCTTTGTTGTTGGATACATGAATGCATGACAGGCCCAATTTCCCTCTACTATCATCACTAATTTAAGGCATAAATTAAGCTTTAACAAATTAACATTGTAGAAGAAAAACTAAAATAATTCAAAAGGTACAGTATGTAGTGATTAGGGTGGCCAATCCCGGGATCGGCGGGATCCCAGGATTTGGCCCCCAAAACACCGGGATTTCAATCCCGGGATTTCGGGATTAGACTGCGCATGCCCGACTTCCCCTGAACCCGGCAGCGAGGCCCTGCGCAGCGAGACAAGGTCATAGGTCACACTGCGCAGGCCGCACAGACAGCCAAGACGTGCTGCTGGCTGGCTCCCGGAGACCCCGCCTACCCACCTGGCTCACAGACAACTCTCTCCTCTCTCCCCCACCTGGCTTCCTGCCTGCTCCTGCCTACCCATCCTGCTCCTTGCTCCCTGAGACCTTTCCCGGCTCCCCGCCAATCCCGGGAATCCCGGGATTGAGCATTTTTCAATCCCGAATCCCGAGATGGAAAAATGCCTAAAGGGGCTAAAGTGATGTTTTTACATTTGACCGCATGCCGATTCAGGCCCGCTCGTAGAGGGATGAATTTGTCCCCATCCCCAATTGTCGGGGGTTTGAGCATTCGTGAATATGCACAAGTGCGGTAGGCATGAGATGGAAGCAGGGCAGTGCCCAGCGTTTTATGTGTGTACCACTGCAAATGCAGGTGTGTCGATGCTTGCTTGGGGTGGGCGGCTGACATCACATGATGTCACTGCCTGCCCGAATTCGGCGCATAGCAGGCGCTGAAAAAGTCAGTCCAGGCTGACATTTCTTACTGAGAAATCATTCGAGGGTGAATGATCATCAAATGATTTCTCTCCAGTGCATGTGAGCGGATGTGTATGCAAATGCATCCAGTCGCATGCTAGGGAACGGATTCAGTTGGTGGGAGGGCCAAACGTTTGGTGGGGCGGAGGGCGGCATTTATCTGCTTGCTGGGCTAAGAATGGACACAGTCTAGCGAATAGGTATGAATTAGACCCACAGTCCTTCAGAAATTTCCAAAATGGCAGTCACAATCCTTTTTTTCCTCTGCGTGTGCAAGATGGTTAAATACTGCCACCTATCGACTAAACTAAATAAATGACCCTTATTGAGGTTAGCAAGTTATCTGTACTGTATATTTTTTTCAGAAAAATTACATATTAATTTTATTCAATGCAAAGATTTTACTGCATTTCGTGGGCCAGGGACCTTATTTGATTAATAACAGAGAAAGGATTCTAAAAATGTCTGTCCATTGAAACATCATAATCAAGACACATTGCCCAAGATTTAATGACATCCGAGTCCTCGGGGTGCACTTTTAAATCTGAAAATATCAGATGGGAATAAATTTGTTCAAACATTAACTACAGATTGCAATTTAAGGAACATTTTGTAAAGTTTTGCATTCATTTGATTGCAAATCATAAGCTTAGTATTATGTAATGGATTTATGTCTAAGTGTTTAACATTTCATAAAGATTAATGAATATGTTTAGCTTTAAGCATCCTTTATGTGGGATGGTTAAAGTGTGTATTTACAATGTGTAGGATTTAATGCCCGCCATAAATAGGAAAAAAAATGCTTGTAAAGTAAAAATAGACAAAAGGGATTATTTAGGTGATCAATTACCAATGGCGTATATAAGGGAATATTGTTAAAGAGCCATATGGAGATTAATTACTGTAGCCAAAGATGTTTCATGGGGATGTGGTCAATATGCTGGCGGTCGGAATCCCAACGGTCGAAATACAGATGCCAGAATCCCGACCGCACTGTACTCGTGGGTCAAGGACCGTCAGTGACCACAGTAAGTCTCCCTGATTTTGCATTGACACTATGACCATAGAATTGATTTACCATCAATGTATCACACTAGCATCAGGACTATGATTGCGCAGATCCCCAAAACCTAATGTACTGAGTGCAAAACTGAATATAAATAATATTTTATCTCTCTACTCGTTGTACAGTACCATACACTTAACTTTTCTATCAGGGGGGTGCTATGGGTACAACTGTCCTGGGCTCGAACTCTCTGACAGAGGGTAGGGTCCGGGCAGCAGCCGCCAGCACCCCCATTCACTGCAGCCGGCCCTCGCCCACGGGTCAGCTGGCCGCCGCCCTCCCCACTTCACAACAGCGGGCCGCGGGTCCTCCGCTGTCTGCTGCACATACACAGCCATTGGGGTTTAGTCTAGATGAATCGCTCCACTGCGTGTTTGCACCAGGGATCGATTTTTAGAGAATGCGTATGCGTATAAATTGCTATGTGCATGTGCCGCCTCTTTGTGCGAGTGGGTACAGTGAATTGATAATTCTCTCATTTTGCCATGTCCTGTGCAACTCTGTCACTCTAAATGTCTTTATTCCTCCAAATGTGCATAATGTTTACATACAGATGGAGCCATCCTCATCTAGCCCTTTAATAGGATTATGTGAGTAATAGGATTACTCTGCTAATCCCATACTGTATTGTTCTATGTATTGTATTGCAGCTGAGAACAATAGGCCTTGGCTCACCAAGGTCACCATGGCTATCCAGAGAAGGCTAGCTGGGGAGGGCACATCTATAAGAAAAATACCAAGAAGTAACAAAACAATTTAGCTGACTGCACTGTTAAATTTGATCTGTGACATTTTATAACTGTGCGAATGAGTCTGAATCTAAGATGCAGAGACCATGGCTTATTTTCATGCAAAGTTCTTGTGTGCTTTATCTGCAACTTTGTACGTGTTTAAATCTGAAACTAGCATCTCTATTACACTTTAAGCGGTGTTTTACTGCATCTGTGACGTGATTATGAAACAAATATGAAAGAAAAAGAACATTGTTACTGTAATAGGGATAGGGTACCCCTGTAGGGTCCAGCTGCTTCCAAGCACACCAGTACCCATTATGGTGAAGCGCTGAGCCTCACAACAAACTTCAGACTTTCCATTATGACATTGGCAAATAGTAGTGTCATTGGATTTGTTCAACTTTTTCTGATCAACCAAAAGTCTTTTTGCTTGAGCTTCATGACATTGGTGTTTAATTTATATTGAATAATGTAAGTTACGATGGCAAGTCTGTGTTATAGATCAAACAAGCATCTCTCTGACTATCTCAATTCTGGGCACTGTCTTCAAAAACACGGACATTGCCATTGCCGCTTAAGAAGAATATATGACAATTGCTAAGAGGAATGTCTGTGCTTTTACAATAGATATTTAGAAGGAAGTGACATGCAGTAGAAGTAGTTTCAAAGAGCTGGAGAGAGCATCAGCCATTTCATATTTAGAAGCGGTTGATGGGTAACTTGATAGATGAAAGATGAAGCAGCCAAAGAACAATACCTATCTATTTTGTTGACATGTCAAACATCTTGTTGTTTCCAGACATGTATAAATGGTTATCAAAATATATGCTCCTTCTAGTAAACATTGCCACTTGGAAAATAGTGTCTTGATATCTAATCCTACTTTATTTCCAAAACTAGAACTGTATTTTGAAGGTAGGAATTTTTGGGATAAAAGGGCACAGGATCAAAGGATCAATTTGCCCAAAACTTTCAGGAACAGGACAGTTTATATATTCATATCAGATCAATCAATTTCCAAAATGAATAACTGATGGGGACCCAGATGTAAAGTATGAAGATGGATTCTGAGAATTTTTTTTATTTAATCAAGGCCTCTCAGGATGCAGGTGGTCAGTATAATGTGTTGTTCTTGTGCATGTCAAATTCAATGTGTCAATGTTTCTGTATATACAGTAGACTGTGGCCTGATTCACACCTGATCACTTGGCTGCAAATCTTCAAAGCCCAGCGATCAGGTAAATGTTGCCCCTCCACAAGGGGGAAAACCATTCGCAAACACTCAGCATCAAATATTTCCCCCCTGTTTGCATCTGAAGACTAAGTCTATACTTATCCGGCACTGCGACGGCCATGAGGAGAATGAGGTTCAATAGCAGGGAAATGCCTGCATTTTCTGGGGTGCTCCCAGAAAACGCAAGCATGCCACCCACAAATGCCCGCCAACTGTCACTCAATCTGTTGTCATGGACGGCTTGCACATGGGCACTGCAGACCATGTGCATGCGCAGTCATCCGATTATCGCCATGGCTGTAAATCTGCAGCACTAGGGGCTTAGATAAACAGATGCTGTTTTTCTTCACCAGACAAACCACTATTTACAGATCCAAGACCAGTGTTTTTTGGTAAGACTGAACTATATGAATTCCTTCGGCTTTGAGTAAAATATACACTCCATACGTGTACAGTATTTTATGTATTATCGGTAGATTATTGTTCTGAGAAAGAAACTAGGACAACATCTGGTGTGACTATATCAGTTCTCATCACTGTCAAGGGGTATACACACACTTTGATTTTGATAGATTTTCGATTCGATTTCACTTATAGAAGCAGAATCAAATCCAATCGAATGGTTTTTAAGACACTTTCGATCAACATTTGATTCGATGTGTGATCCTGTGCAGGCAAGGAAATATCAAATTTGATCCAGTAAATGGAATGTGTACACAGTACATTGAATGCAGATATCAAAATCGATATTGAATGCAAAAGTGCAGATCGAATGTGAAATCGAATGGAAAGCAAAGGTCAAATCTAAACGGGGAGGAACTGGGGAAATCGAAAGCACATCGAACCGAAATCTAATTGAATTGAAAGTAAATTGGTGCATTTGTACACACCTTCAAGATCTAAACCCCTATTATTATAATTGAGCACATTAGCCACCACTTTAAGGAATGATTTATACTACTGGGATCAAGCTGGGGTAAATCTGTTTATGTAAAAATACACAAATTTGTTCTGCACAAAACAAACAAAAACAAGTTTAAAGCAAACTTAGCATACAGTATGCTAATGATGTACAATGGAGGTGACATGAGATGCCTAAGCATTAGCATATGGGGGTAAATAGCTATTCTTACATGTAGGTTTTTAGTGCTTATTTATATTATACATATTTTTCCAACTCAGCATAGATCCTTTGTTTTCTTTATCGGGGCCATTTTGACAATTAATTATATTACTTTCTAACATCAGCTTTCCATGCTTGAGATTTTCTTTCACCTTGAAAATTACCACATAATTGTGGTGATTCTGGTTGATTCGGTAAGCAGCTTACCGAGTGCCAGAGATTCCGCCTTCCGCCAATCTGAACATCCACCCCCCCACCACCCATGTTTCCCCTCTTTAACATGCATGATGTGTAACGAAGACACATCCCCTTGCATGTTCCGCTAGCAGTAGAAATCATTCGGTGGTCGGCGGCCAGCAAATTATTTCTACTGCCTTGGCAAATAAAAGTCAGTCTGAATTAACTTTTATTTGCGGACACCTGGATGAAGACAGGGTAGGCGGCTGACATCATGTAGTGTCAGCCGCCCACCCCCAGCATGCATGAGCTCATCTGCGTACCCAGTACAGTGTTCTCATGGGGATGCCCATAAAACAGTGGGTGTTTTCATGGGCGATCCCCTTCCCAGCGAGTGTGCAACTCATCGCAGTCAGTCACAGTCGGGGTTTGTGCATAAGAAGAAATGCGCAAACCCTGACCATCAGGGCAGGAGCCAAATTCGGATTGCTACAAATGATCCAGAATAGGCCCCAATGATTGTACTGTAGTATGAAAATCTCCAAACTTTTTTTTTTAAATAGTGCTTGCCTGCTTCCTTCCGACATAGTTCGGAATGGACACTGTCTAAGTGTACTGCGTCCTCTCGCATGGCTCGCTGCACTACGAGAGCGGTGCCTTGCTGCACTCGGCAAGCCATAGTGGCTGGTAGGGCACGAAATACCGCTTGTCGGCACATGTCGGCTCCATGTTTAAACAAACTCATGTCGACCTTTTCCATGTTGACAATTTGACCACATTGACCATTTGACCCTGTCCACCTTTTGACTATTGACCAATAGTGGTCAACCTTATGACTGTCGACCTAGAGTCAATCTAGCATGAGTCCAGATACCTGATTCCAGAACATTGTAATTTTACAACATTATGTGAAAAAGCTCATGCATGCAATGTGTCGGAAATTAATGATTTCAGTTTTTGGAAGATCATTGTTGTATCTCTTCATTATAAATATTGGAACCCAAAGGGACTTAATACATAACTGATTTTAACATTGTTATCTGCAAGGCTAAATTGATAAAATGGACTAGGGAACTACAGTATAAGCTATTCTAGGGTGTTTTTCTGTCAATTAAAAATACATGCCTTATGTGTTTGAATAAAAAAATGTATGTCAGTTGACATTTAAAGTGAAGTCAAATGCTGAGAAAAGAAATACCATTAATATATACAATAATGGTGAAGCTCAGGAAAAAGTGCCCTCCTATCCTTAGGCCTTTCTATATAAGATCAATTAGAACATTTTAATTGGTAAGAGAAGATTTCTGTTTTCTGAAAAATCAATCATATTTTACAGTATAATACTGTACATATACTGTATATAATCAATTAAATGTAATTCATTTAAGCTGTTATTCAACATGATACATTTTTGGTGAATGGTTTTGGCTGTGGGAATAGGAAAAAACACTAATGTACAGTAAGAGACCGATGAAAAAAAGAGCTCTTTGTTGCATGTAAAAATCACTGGACATGAAGGATGAAAAGGCTTCTTATTCATACAAGTATTATTTATAAACCTTATGGGTAGACATTTTATGTATTTTTTTTATCTTGATACATTGCTGACTATATGACAGTGTTACATTATCTTCTTTACATTGAAAGAACAGCCAGATAATCTAGAACAGCGGTTCTCAAACTGTGGGTCCTGACCCCAAAGTGGGTCCCGACCACCTCAGCATGGGGTCACAACTCCATGTTGCTGGCCATCAGACTAATGTGTTTGTTGAGGGGGGACAGGGGATAACTCATTAAGTAAACACCCTCTGCTTCCATCTTCTATCCCCTACCCCCTTTTCCATTCCCTCATTACCCACTGCCTCCCTGTCACAATAGCGGTCACTTTATTTCACTGACCACACATTTGTGGCAGCCATTCTGTGGTAACTTGCTAGGGTCCTGTAATAATATTTATTGTCTGACGGGGTCCCAGAGCAAATAGTTTGAGAACCGCTGATCTAGAACATATGATTTTATAAGAATCCAATAATAATCCTATTGTAAATGTAGTCGCATATACTACAGCTTCATGACAGAAGGACTGCATTACAGTTGGGAGATATCTAAAATGATGACATGCTAGAACACTGCATTACAGATATATTAATGTAGTTATGTCAGTTGAGAAAGGATGTCTGCCTACTCAGACCACTGTTAGACCCTGGAGATCTTACCTTACAGTAACTGCTGGAAATAGGTGAACATGGTTAAGGTCAACAAGGTTGGAAAGTTGACACAAGGTCGACATGAGTTTTCCACATTTTTTGTCCCTATGGTCGACATCAAAGTGTACCGTGTCCCCTTGCATGGCTCGATGCACTCGTCTTGCTTTGGGCACGGTGTCTCACTTCCTTCAGCACAACATTCTAGTCTCCCTCCACGCCGTAGTGGATGGTAGGGCATGAAATACTGACTGTCGGCACATGTCAGATCAAACAAACGTGAAAAACTCACCTTTTAACTCTCGACTTAGCCACTGTTGGCCTAAAGCTCGTGTTGACCTTCCAGTCCCATCGACCTTGGCCATGTCGACCTATTTCATGAGTTGACCTAAGCCATGTCAACCTTCATCCGTCATCCCAATGCAAGTCGACCTAATATGTGTTGACCTAACGACCGTATACCGTTAGGAGATGGTGCTCTTGTCATTAGCTAACATTATTACTACATTTGCCTTTGTGTATCTTGTGGCTAAAGGTTTTCAATACTGGGTGTTGCTCCAAAGTGAATGTGCATACGGATGGGTCTCTGAGGTTGCTTAATTTTCCAAGGAAAGGTCATGTCCCTTACAATATCGACACCAACTGAAAAAGGTTGAGGCTCAGTCTCAGGGCAGATGTACTAAGCCTTGTAAAGTTATACAATGGAGAGTGATAAACCACCAGCCAATCAGAATATAACTGTAATTTTTTTCAAACATAGCCTGTAATGTGGCAGTTAGGAGCTGGTTGGCTGGTTATGTATCACTCTCTTATCATTTTTCAAGCTTAGTACATCTGGCCCTGAAGCTGAAAAAAGACTCCAGAAGAGGGATTAGAACACTAATATAAACTCCATAGAAATGGAACTCTGAGTTCCTGAAGGAAAAGGTAGCAGTTGTAAGAACTGGACAAGCATGAATGATCTTATTTCTTTCACAAGTGATACAGGATGCCACACATTGTTGTGCTGTGTGGTGAATTATTGACCATTAATAATGCTGAATAACAAATTTCAGAGATTTACAGACATCTAGGTAACATTTTGAAGTACTTGTGTATTATCACAGCGCCCGATGTTACATAAATGGCATACGATATCATATACGATATCGCATATGACTTGGGGCCGACTTGCGGCCGACTTGTGGCCGATTTGCTGCAATTTCCTGCCTATCCAAGTCACCCCGAAGTGTAGCGAGCGCAGCGAGCACCGCGAGGGGACGCGGTACACGTCCTCCTGACCTGTTCATACCCCCACTATCCACGTCGGCATGGAGTTGATTTTAGAAAGCGCGGCGAGCGCAGTGAGCCCCGTGAGGGGATGCGGAAAAGGATCCCGAAGCGTGGCGAGCGCAGCAAGCCCCACGAGGGGTCGCGGAATACACGTCAAGTAATCAGTGTTCCCTCGCGGTCCTCGCTGCACTCGCCACGCTTTGGGATCATTTTACACGGTCGCTCACCACGCTTCGGGCTCGGTGGCTCGCTGCGCTCACCACGCTTTCTAAAATCAACTCCACGCTGACATAGATAGTGGGGGTATGAACAGGTCGGGAGGACGCGTACCACGTGCGCTTGCCGTGCTTTGGGCTGAATTGGATACTGGGGGTCTATGCAAGGATGGAATAGCATGCAAATCGGCAGAAAATCCCAGAAAATTGGCAGCAAATCGGCCGCTAAATTGCATCCGATTTTTGCATGCGATTTGCGCCGTGATAATACACAAGTACCCATTTTGAAAACAACATTATAAATGTCATCATGATATCTATTGACAATGTGACAAAAAAGAAATCCTAGGGCAACTCTTTAAAATTTCAGGGAATAGGCTGATTCTAATATTTTTCTATTATTAGCACAGTAAATGCAAAGTTTACAACAACAAAAAAAATTGTCTTGACATTTAGCCATGGCATTACAGTGGATGTTATCCACTTATCTCTGGCATAACATGTTGTATTCCATCATGGGTCAAGAGCATTTAGGTAACTTGGTTGAAATAGCTTTGACTAAAGCAGTATCATGGGAATCACTGAGGGCTAAAGCAAATATTTCAAAAAATGATTTAGGAAACCTAGAAAAAAATCCTCACATTCAAATATAGGACATCTCAGGTAAAGAGGATGAGTATCATTCCCATATTTATACAATCTGTGAGATATGTAGATGTATAGGTTATAATAAATAGCTCAGGGTATTGAGTTATAAATATACAGTATTGACAGGGCTCACTCCTGATCGTCCTCGGCATACACAGATGGGGCTCAGGTTAAAAGAAAAATTGAACAGCAGGACCTAAAATGTACTGTACTGAGGAGATAAGATCCAGAGAGGAGTCATCTAGTTGTTAGCTTATTCCTTCATTATTTATGCTTAGTATTGTCCAGCAGTTAGGCTGCAAAATAATCTGGATTCAGATGACACCTGTAAATGAAGGCTTTCTGACATGCAAAATGGCCACCACACTTCTGTCCTGCCTCTCTTCTGACAAGAAGCTCCTCCCATCCTGCTATCTGGGATGTCATTTTTTTTTGTATTCTTATATGCTTCTAACCAACTATGCGGGGGTTACTGTAATGCTTAATACTTACAACATACAATTGTTATATGTCTATTGTATTTATTCATGGTAGCTCTGTTATGTTACTTTATTCAGTTTTGCTGTGCTGAATAAACTTTGTAGCATTGTGTAAACAATAGATAATAATAATAATAATAATAATAATAATAATTCATATCTCCACATCTGAAATAAAAAGGATACAGCAAGTTACTAACTTCTCCTGGGACTCGCTGTGCAGGAACTGCACTGCTGCAACCGGGAGTATATGCAGCAGATCCCTGCTGCATAATCGCATAAAATCCCTGCAGCAGCAGGACCGTCATTCCATGTCAGAGAAGATACGTGATGTCATATGGTGATACCTTTGTGCAGTGGTGTAACTAGAAATATATATCCTTCCTGTGACTCCATCACAATTATCCCTCATATCACAGTTATCCCCCTGTGCCCCCATCACAAATATCCATCATCACCATTGAACATACAACATACAGAGGAGTTTCAGATCTGACATTGATAGGAGTCAGAGTTCCAGGACTTCCTGATGCCAAAGGTGGTAATGACAGGCAGGCTCCATGTCTAGAGCAGGTGTCTGGACACAGCACAGCAGGGAAGTTCATGTGCGTCTTTCAGCACTCAGCTCACTCAGACTGTGGCAGACTTTATAATCAATCTAAGCCAGGGTTGACGACTTTTTCTGTCTCCTCTCCGGGAGAAGCCCGAAGAGGAGACTTCCAGCTGCAGTTCGATGTTAAATACCCAAATTCACAGATCTCCGTGGAGGGGGCGGGGCTAAAATGATGCTATTTTAGCTCCGCCCCCTCCTCTGAGACCCGCGGATTGATGCATTTCAATCCAAAGGTATGGGGGAAGACGTCGCAATCGGGGGGTGGCGTGGGGGTCCCCCGGAATCCGGGAGGGTTGCCCACCTTTCCGGGGGGCCGGGAGGAGGACCCGATTTTCGGGATCCTCCCGGTAATTCCGGGAGGGTCGGCAACCCTGATCTAAGCCTCACTGTAAGGTGCTTTACTGTGAGGAGTTAGATTGATTGTAAACCCTCCCCAGTTTCTATGAAAGTGAAGTGTGGTAATGTGAGAGGAGACGAGTGAGATCTTCATGAAGCTTGTGCCCCTGCAATGTCACAGACAGGAGCAGGCTGCGGCAGCCCCGTAGTGACAGCGCACCTTATCTCTTCAAGGGAGCAGAACAAGGAGAGTACCTCTCTGCTTTGCATACTTTGCTGAGCAGCTAGCGCTGACTCTGGGTGCTCTGCATTCTGATTCTCCTGCTGGCTGTGGGGCCCTAGTTAAGCCACTGCCTATGTGCTACCAATGAGAACTTCAGGTATATGAAAGTCACTCAGAATGACAAGTCATGTACTTCACCAATACAGGATATGGATAAGAAAATTTTCTAAATTCCAGAAGTTGTAAACAAATAGAATATCTGAAAAATATGTAATAATTATTGCAAAATAGATTATTGTCTCCAGAAAAATATTGTGTTTTTCCAGTTGAGTGCTTTGTCCTTAAGGACAAATGAGTTGCATATGTTAAGAGACTTATTCACTTGATCACCCATTTGACCCTGTGTTTAGCATTTCCTGTGGATTGGCTGACCTTTTCATAGTTTTAGCCTGCACACCTAGAGAACTGACTTCTTCTGTTACTGCAATGGGATAATGCGTATGGTTTCCTGCCAAGTGGAAATTTTCATTTCAGGGCATGATGCTCATAAAGTATACTGTATATGCATAATCAGCAACTTTGCAAGATACTACATTATTTATCAAAACAAAACAAAATAAAAGGGAAAAAAATGACATTAGATTAATGTACTACAGCTTTTTAGAAAAAAAAAGATCTCGCTTCAGTGCTGGCACATTGCATTAACTCATTTACTAGTAGGTGTCCGTCTGACCTATTTATTTATTTACTTATTTATTAACAGTTTCTTATATAGCGCATACATATTTTGCAGCGCTTTACAGAGTATAGTTGAACACTCACATCAGTCCATGCCCCAGTGGAGCTTACAATCTATATTCCCTACCACATGTACACGTGTACATGTGGTAGGGAACCAGTATACACACTTACCAGTGTATTTTTGGAGTGTGGAAGGAAAACGGAGTACCTGGAGGAAACCTACGCAAGCACAGGGTGAATATACAAACTCCGCACAGTTAGGGCCATGGTGGGAATCAAACCCATGACCTAAGCGCTGTGAGGAAGTAATGCTAACCATTACACCATCCTATGCTCAGTGCGACTGTGTAATATTCTTAAAAAGTTGGTTTGAAGGTGTTTACTATTGTTTTTGTACTCATAATAGTTTAATGTTATTGATAATTCTTTAAGTAATTAGATTTAGAGGTGTAATATAAAAAAAGCATTAAACCATGGGTTTTAATCCCCTATTTTGACATGAGACAATTGTACTGTACCCCGAACATCCATTTGAATTCTAGTACCAGGCACACTTTGCAGTAATTGATTATAGGAAGTGCCAATTGCCATGAGATACATTTACTTCTGCGTACAATCTAGTAGTGCCACACAGTAGCAAGTAATGTAGAGCAATGTTTCCCAAACTCCCTTCTCAAAGACCTCCAAACAGTGCACATTTTTGAGATCATGAGTCATGAGCACAGGTGTACCCAATACTCACTGACACATTTTAAAAGATCCACAGGTGAAGATAATTATTTCACTTGTGTTTCTTTGATGAGACCTAGAAAACATGCAACGTTGGGGGTCCTTGAGGACGTAGTCTGAGAACCATTGATGTTGATAAGAATAGGGAGAAAAATTCCTCTACCTTTCATCTACCTCTGCAATTAAAACGGTCATTAAACCTGTCTGGGGAATTTAGCTTGGCAGCAGCAGCACACATATGGGGTTGACGTTTAAAAAAAAAAAAATGGGCAAGTGGAAAAGTTTCCCAAAACACATATTTGATAACCGCATCATTGAAGCTGGATGTTTGCTATGTAGTACTTATCCACTGGTCCATTTCTCCACTCCTTTAACTGCTTGATAAATTAACCATATGGTATGGCATGTAAGAAGGGCCTTGTATTTGCAATGCCTCACACACTTGGCTTTGGGCCTAATTCAACACATGAAAAAGTTTGACATGCATTATGTCGACATTGACAAAAGGTTGACACAAGCAAAAGGTTGACATGTTAACGGTAGACACATGTAAAGTTTGACATGAGTTTTTCATGATTTTTTTTTTATCAGACTTACTTCTCCATTCATGCCGGCAAAGAGTGAGATTATAATAGTGTGCCATGTGTAGCGAAGCATCGAGCATGAAGCATGGCCAGGAAAATGAGCCATGTGAGGGGAAAAGTTCCTCTAACTGAGGGTATATGTCAACATACTGTAGATACCAAAACCGGTGAAAAACATGTTGTCCTTTTCCAGATTCGACCTTTTCGATGTGCTGATTTTTCTTGTGTCAACATTTTGTCAATGTTAAACTACTGCTTGTCACCTTTTTGCTGTGTCATCATGGGTTCAATTACCACCCTGTCCCTAACTGTGCAGAGTTTGTATATTCTCCCTTGGTCTCCTCCGGGTGCTCCGGTTTCCTCCCACAATCCAAAAATATACTGGTAGGTTAATTGGCTCCCAACAAATTTAATCCTACAATTAATGTGTGTGTGTGAATGTGGTAGGGAATATACTGTAGATTGTAAGCTCCACTGGGGCAGGCACCAATATAAATGTTCAAATATTCTCTGTGAAGTGCTGCGCAATATATGTGCGCTATATTAAAAAACTGGTAATAAATAAATGAACAGTATTTAATTGTGTACAGATTGTGAGCAAACTCAAAATCAGGCCCTGTGTTTCTGTGTGCAGTACTGTACTTGAAACTGAAGCAGTCAGTTGATTTCAGACTAGGAGGAGCCCACTTTAAATATTGTGTCATCAAGCTACATAGTATACCTGATAACATAAAGTTACAAACAAAAATAAATTAGCTTGGCCTTAGAATTATTGTACAGTTATTTAGGTCTCAAAGGTCCAGTGATAAACAGGGAATCTTGATGAGCATATGAAGCCAACGATTTTGCAAGTTATGAATTTAGGATGCTCCTGCTCCACCATATCATATAGTACTTACCATCTCCAACAAACTGTAGAAGAGCTAAATCAATAGGCCGCTTCCATGGAGAACCTTTTTGTAGAGCAATTCCATAGCCTGTTGTGGCAAAGATATAGCCACTTCCTATTGTCACAAGCTTGCAGCCCTCATCTCTTCCAGCCATATAATTCAGCACAGCTGCATCATAGATGAAAGCATCCAACTTTCTGGAAAGAAACACAGTTTACCAACAGCATGAAAAAAATGATCTATAATAATAATAATAATAATAAGTATAAAGTATAGAAATTTTATCCCATTAGGACTCAAATCGATTTACATATGGAAACAAACAGAAGGTACAAAATAAAGAATTTTGATGTTCCCAGGGTGGATCCCTGGCGTTTCATGGGCGTGGCCACAAAAACGGTGGTGCACCCATAGAACGCTGGGAGTGAATGGCCGTACACATTCATTTGCTGCCCTGCACAGGGGAATGTAGGGCTGGGGGTTTGAGTTTGGTGGGGCAGCAGGTGGCATTAACCTGCTCACTGAGCTCTGAACACAAGTAGCCTAGTGAGCAGGGCTGAATGGGCCCCTAAAAAATGGTATCAGGAGTTGGGAATGATAGAGTGGCTGTTCATCATATACACAGGAATGAGTCATTTGCTAAATAGGCTGCTTAGTTTATTGATATTCATATGAGGTGGGGTTTGAAAATGACATTAATAGACCTTTAAAATGGATTGTCTTGCAAGAATTGGTACAGTAGGAGCAAGTTTCATCTTTGCTCCTTTGGTCATGGCTAGCCATGGCTATTCTATTGTTCTCAGCTGCAATACAATACGTATTGCAGCTGAGAACAATAGAATAGCCATGGCTAGCCATGGCTAGCCATGGCTAGCTATGGCCAAAGGAGCAAAGATGAAACTTGCTCCTACTGTATATGTAGTTCTTATTAATATCAGATATTATAAAGGTGGTTGTTCCAGATATTTTATCCTTTATGGGGGTATGGAAGAGTTTAGTTTATGCCTAGGTATCTAAATTGTGGACAACACTATTCCAAAATACATACCCATAAAATCACACTCCTATATATAATGTACTGTATTTATCACATTGTGAATTTATACGTAAACTCCAGCTTAACTCAATAATAAAACCAACTGAAATTTACATTAATTTTCAGTTATTGCTACTGTAACCAAAATCTTTTATACATCTAGCAGTTTGCTTTTCACCTTTCCAGGTTATTCACTGGAATAATACATTGCTTACATTTTTACTTACATTTCTTACATTGCTTACATTTCTATATAAACAAAAAAATGGAAATATTCCAAAAATCTTAACTACAGTGAACAGCTACTGTGCTTATCTATGTAAAGTACACATAGAAAACCATACATTTTAGACAAGACACCAGTGCCAAAATAATATACGATTCAGTATTTATACTTGAGACGTTATCAGTAGAAATGAATTAGACAGGATAGGAAATACAAACATACACTAGAATCTGAATAAGAATGAATACCTAATGTTATATAGATTATTAGGCTCTATAGGAAAAGCATTAGCATTCATGTAGGCTTAGATTCTGAACATAATGGTTACCAATGACATACTGTTGCTGTTAGAATCTGAACATGATGGTCACCAAAAACAGAGTATCTGTTATGGTTAGATGCTGAACATGATGGGCACCAAAGAGAGACTATCTGTTGTGGTTAGATGCTGAACATGTTGGGCACCAAAGAGAGACTATCTGTTGTGGTTAGATGCTGAACATGATGGGCACCAAAGAGAGACAATCTGTTGTGGTTAGATGCTGAACATGTTGGGCACCAAAGAGAGACTATCTGTTGTGGTTAGATGCTGAACATGATGGACACCAATGACTTACTGTTGTTGTTGTTGTTGTTGTTGTTGTTTGATGCTAAACATGTGACCAATGACTGACTATTGTCAATAAATGCTGACCAAGACGATCATAAATGACTTACTTTGGTCATTAGATGCTGAACGTGATGGTCACCAATGACTTACTGTTGATATTAAATGCTCCACATGATGGATTCAATAAGTTAGTGTTATTGTTAGATGCTGAACATTATGGCCACCAATGACTTACTTTCATTAATTTATTGTGCTAATATTTTTGTGAATCAACTACACAACTCAGCTTTATTGTTTGAAACAAGTGTATGTTGTTCAGAATGAATCATATAAGGAAAACTTGCAAGGGGAATTGCATGGAGTTTGTTCATTGGTTAAATAGGTCATATAATGTCTTAATGTTACCTACCTGGCTGTAGCAGTGACCAGTGGCGCCGCTGATGGCTGCCTAGGCGCTGTGCAACTAATGTCTTAATGTAATGTATGTAATGCCCTCCCCCCTTCATTCCTTATTGATGCTGCACTGTAAATCCACAAAAAATTCCTAGTGTGCGCAAGCATACATGGCCAATAAAGTTGATTCTATTCTATTCTATTCTATTTTATTCTATAAAACATATTCTATAATTCTACATACTGTACTGTAATGGTGACATTTTTTGAGCACCGACTGAGAAAGTGACACCTTTGCTTTCTGATAGTTCAATGTACACAAAACTTTATTTCATGCACAAAATTATATTAAAAAAAGTATATAATTACCTTCATGCTTTGTAATTAGGGTGTATGTGAAACATAAATGAATGTTGTGTTTAGACTTGACTCCCATCCCCAAGATATCTTTTTATGGTACACAAATATTTCAGAGTACAAAAATATCCAAAATACTTCTGGTCCCAAGCATTTTGGATATGGTAGGCTCAACCTGTGTTCTCTTTTGACTTTCAACTTCTTTGTGCTTTATCTCCTTTTGCATCTTATTACTTTTATGTTTAAGTTTATGTTGTTTAGGCCTTACGAATATATATCTAGTGGAAACCAGAACATAATGGTTCATGAGACTCAATGTATCCACTTCCCTCCTTTGTGTAAGTTGCTATATAATTGAATGATATCTCCACATCATGTCTAGTAAATTTCATTATGTAAGGGTCACTAGTTAATGGATTAGGGGTTTTATTAAATGTAGTATTTAACAATTTGAATTGTATTTTATTTGAATTTATTTTGTAATTAAAATTAGCAGCATCATTTGCCACTTTGCGACTTTTAGTATGTGCCTTTCATGCTCTATATAATTTTATATATATATATATATATATATATATATATATATATATATATATATATATATATATACATACTGTATAAACAATTCACAATGATCAATTTATGAGAACACTTTAGATAGAAGCACAAACTGAGGAATGGCAAGAACTCTGAAGTGTAAGGCAAAAAACTTTAGAAAATGGGAGATCAAAGGTCTGCATGGTCTACTGCATAAGCTCTGTGTTTAGCAGTTTGGTAATAAGCAAAAAGATATAGAAGATAAACATCTTTGGTCAGTGTCAGGAAGGGCAAGGAGCGCACAGAAAGCAAGGCAGAAACAGTAAAGTAGAAGTGACAGAGCTATTTGAGATAATGTCAGTAACTTAAAGAGAAGCTTGAACTTGGAAAGAATAAATTCAATTTCGTTAACTGACTCAAGAAAGATTGATGCACTATGGTTCAGATTCATGGATATCAAGGGAAGCAAGTTTAATTAAATAATAGAGCATAAAAGCACCAAAATGCTGTTGTTATGTAACACAAAAAATGAAGTAGTGTAACACTGTTTGCTTACTGTTTGCTTACTGTAAGTACACATCCAAATGGGGTACATATGGGGGAAGGGTTTCAACAACTGTGATCACAGTTTGAAACAAGAAAACTTTCAGGAATATGAGATGAAAGGATTGCAAGTGGAATGTTCTTATCTGTTCTATCTCACAGATTTCCTCATAAACTATTTTTTTTAGTTAGAAGTTTCCTTAAAGAGCCAAATGACTATGTTAAATAAATAATTTCCCCTTCCCTTGTATTTGAAGGCTGCCTAGCCATAGATCCATTGTCTTGCTAGAGTTTATTATCTTGCCATAGAACAGGTTGGATACATGTTTACAGTGTACCTGTAGGTTTGAAATGTAAATTAATAATAATACAGAATAAGTAGAAGTCTAATTGGAAAGTATTCAATGCATGTGCCATAGTTAGAAAATGCAGAGATAATGCTGTGAGTCTCCTTCTCTGATTCATGAATGCCTTCAGCATTATTTAAATTAGCTGTTGAAGTGGGGACAAGTCCCAGTAACGTTGATCTCTTTGATGTCACATGATAGAAACATAGAATTGTTGACAGCTAAGAATCACTTGGCCTATCAAGTCTGCCCTAAAAACACATACAAGTGTGATACCACACCAAATCGGATAATTTGCATAAGTACTTTCCCATGTTACAAAGGCCTTTAGGAGTGTTTTTTAATAAAAAATATCCCCTTATATGTACATATTGTGGAGCTGTTCTTCTGCAGAACACAAGCTGTGTGAGGTGCTGGACCCTGCATGCAGCCTGACCGCAGCGCATGCATTGAAGACTCCGGGGCTTGCTCCCCAGCACAGCAGCCATGTTGTGAGGAGAACTGGAACAAGTGGATAGGGAGGTGGTGTGCCAGTTACCAGGAGTTGGCTGAGCTGAGGAACCAGATTCCCAGTGACCGGAGCTGCTGAGGAAGTGAGCATCTCCCAACGAAAGTGTTACCATGCAGCCTCTGGCTTCTACCTGCTGAGGTGAAGTACTGATTGACAAGGGTCAGTGGAAGAGGTGGCCACCTTGGTATTGTGTGGCTAGCGATAGAGAAAGGTGATGCAGGCACTTCTTTCACCAGGGATGGCCACTATCTTGACAGAAAGCTAGGGGGTGCTGCAGCTTACCCTGTTATGGTGGAGTGTGAGGTATCCTTCACTTAGTGATTGGTGGCAATGGGTGGTGGGAAAAACCACCCAGTCAGTAATGCCCTAATACCTCAAACAGCTAAAACTGTTTCATT
The DNA here is from genome assembly GCF_055691185.1 of Crinia signifera. Classification (NCBI taxonomy): domain Eukaryota; kingdom Metazoa; phylum Chordata; class Amphibia; order Anura; family Myobatrachidae; genus Crinia; species Crinia signifera. Next base: position 78,103,816 of record NC_139223.1, on the reverse strand, counting down.
ATAACATATAGCCCTATATTTCCACATAAAAGCCATTTACTCCTTCAAAGGGGTGTAAATTCATCCCAGTTGCACTGAGGCAAGTTGAAGTTTGGTGCCCATACAAACACACAACTTTCATAGATTTATAGATATCGCTCTCTGCCAGTCTACAGGGACAGTGAATTGACATGGCTCCAGCTATGATGTGATTCAGCCGGTGGGTTCCATCTAACAGTCCAGTAGCGGCAGGTGCACCATTGCAAGCTGCAGCACAGGGCTCCTAGAAAAGAGCCGGTTGACAAAGTATGCAACAGCTCTGTGGGAAGAGCAGCACTCCTACTTGGGGTTCCTTCTGTTAATCACTCAGGTGCTGATGTACATGTACTTCAGGGCTTTGGTACCTGGAGGCAGGAGACGCCATTGCCTCTGGGAATTATGCTCCTAATCCTTCAGTTAAAACCAAGTATCTGGGAGACAGTCAACACACTGCATACTTATTTTACATTTCTGCAGAAAAGCTAGGACTGAACAGTGTAAAGGATAGATAACTTGGACAAAGCTCTAAAGTGAAAAATGTTGACCAACTGTGAGTTGAAAACAGCAATATATTTCAAAGCAAAGCAAGGAGATGTGTTACTGTATAATTTATAGCCAGTTTATCCCAGAAAAGCATATGCATTTTTATGTGAGGCTCTGCTATTAGAAAACAGTGATAACACAGTACAGAGCAAAAGGGATAAAATTTGAGTACTCCAATGAGGACTACGTAACAGGTGTTAATATATGGGGCCCCAAAACTGTAATGATTGGTATCTTCATTTGCAGTTACAGTATATACTACTAATTTAACCTTTAAATTGTTTTGGACCAATAGGTGTTGAGTTTTATGCAATTCATTGTTTAATATTTTTTGATTGTGATAGTATCTGTGCTGAGACTTCTTAACGGGAGAGTTCCAGTTGAATGAATATCATGCCTTTGTATGGAGTCAGCATTATTAATGTAAGATTGTAATGTTCTGTGTGTATATTATGGACTGTGGTGTTCAATGAAAAGGTTGTCACAACACTCGAAAAAGCATAGTTCTTTATTACATATGAGACATATGAGTTTCCCATACTTACTGATACGCAGAAACTTACTACCGGTATGTTACTTATTTGAGTATTATACAAGCACACTCTTGTGAACCAATTAACACATTGAGCTTACTGAGCATGCTCTTGCAAGTACAGTACATGCTCAGAATATAGCAAACTACTGTACATGTAGAGAGTGGGGAGTTTAAAGTGTATGAGGGGTCACACCAAGGCATATGCCCCCTTTATTGTTTAGGAAGTTTTTTTAATTTTACCTAAACAACACGCCCAATCCAAAGTAGGATTACCAGAGAGACAGTAGAGGTCAGCATCAGCAAAAGGATCTATGGAGGAGGAGAGGACTGCAACAGCACTGTTGGTGGCATCGGAGATGGAGCACTGAGGGACTGGTTCAAGAGGAGCAGAAGAGGAGCTGCAGCATGTACAAAGGTGCCATTAATGCACAGTTTTGCTCTGGATCAACCCCTGTATGCAGACATATAAAAAGCTGAATATCATAAATGATACACAGCTCTATTGGGATGTGGTTTAGATTTTTGACAACCATAATGTTGGTGATGAAACCAAGGATATGGATAGGTTGAACACAGCATGTCCACTTGCTAATAATGCAATTTAAAGTATTCAGATTTCAGGGCACGAATAGGCTTTGACCTGCATTCACATGAGGATGCCCAGCGTTTTTCGGGGTGCACCCACCGCTTTTCTGGGCATGCCCTATGAACGCTGGGCTTTCCCATGCTCCAGCCCACTATCCACCCCCTTCCCATCCCCATCTGGGCAAAACCCTCGGCGAGTATGAATCTCGTCGCATAGCAGGTCTGCGCATGTGTATTTTTGCCCATACATATGCACCGATTTTGCAGGAGACCGAGCGTGTCTGAATCAGACCTAATGTTCCCGTTTGACTGTTACATACAGAAAATATAATGTATTGTATGTCTCATTGTGTGTTGTTGTGCAGATATTTATTATGCAATTGCGTACAAATATGTTACATACTCAGGGCCGGTGCTACCACTAGGCAGCTTCAGGCAGCTGCCTAGGGCGCATGCCGCTAGAGGGCGCACTTGAGCTAACACTTTTCTCCTAGCAGGGTTTTTTTTTTTAAAATATGTCTCCGCGGATTCCGGGAGGTAGACGGCGGGGGCGAAAATGAGCATCAGCTCATCAATCAGGCAGCAGCTGCCAGCCCATCCCTCACCCCTCACTAGCGTCAGCTTGCCCGCGGGCAGCGCCCCTGCAGAAACACCATGATATCCTGACCCAGGACAACAGCACATGAGCTATTGGCAGCAGCGGGGAGCAGCAACCCCCGCCCCTACACCGACAGTAAGATGCAGAGCGGAACTAGGAGCTCTCTGCTCTGGTGCCTTGCGCTGCTCAGCCCCTGTCCCGTCCGGCGCACGGAGGCAGAAATAACAGTCAAGCAGCACCTCTATGGTGTCAGGACATCGGCACCAGGAAACATCCGCAAGGTAGCGGGTAAGTATAAAACTGAATAGCTGGGGTGGGGGAGGCATGGAGCGTAGATCCGGGGAGGGGAGCTTAAGCAGAGAATTATAGCGGAGAGCCAGGGATGATGAGGGGGAGGGGGGGGGCATGGAGCAGAGGGTGTGTGGGGGCATAGGCGCGGGGAATGCGGCAGGAGGCTTTTGCTAGAAGGCATTCCCTGTGGCTGGTTCTTATTTTTGTACCAGGGGCGGATCTACAGCATTAGGTGGAGGGGGGATTTAGTTATCCTAATTCCCCCTCTTTTTCACCCACCACACCACACCACACCACAGAAGCCTACCCATAACCCTCTCTACTGTGCCATTATACTCTCCTGCAGCCTAACCTCCCCTGTGCCTAATCCTAACCTCCCCTCCCTCAGCCTAACCTGCACACTATGGGGGTAATTCAGACCTGCTCGCTAGGCTGCACATATTCTCAGCCTAGTGAGCAGTTTAACACTGTCCCTTCACCTGACTGACCGGGAAAGTGGGTAGTTGGCGGGGTTTTTATTTTATTTTTATTTTATTTATTTATTTATTTTTGGGGGGGGGGGGGGGGCGGTAGGCAGAAGTTTTGCCTAGGGTGCCAAGAACCCTTGCACCGGCCCTGTACATACTAATATGTTATTGGAACAAACTGCATCTGTGGCTTGGAACCTGAAACCTTCATTCCCATTGGAAAGTCACATGACTTACAGTATGGACAAATATTATGAGCTGTAAGATCTGTTATTTACTGCTGTAGCTCTACAATGTTAGATTAAAATATTTACTGCCACAAATAACTGATTACTTACCAAAAATATTTAGCATAATAGCACAGATCCACATTACGTTGTTATGTATTGTATTATGCATTCATTGTAATAGCAAGAGGTAATGTATATTGATCAAACTCTCCTCTGGAGTTCAAGAGAACATATTAGTTTCAAACTGTGATAAGGGGTTTTTGCTGTAAATGATTCTAGCTAAAGAGACTGCAGTGCTGATATGAGGGCACTGTGCCAAAGTCCTACTGCAATGTAATACAGTATGTTAGCAATTAGCTAGTCTGCACAGATCTGTATGAATAATACATTTTAATCTGTAACATGTTATTAAATGTCTTTAAATATGCCATCTTTCCACTGGTGTAAATGTAGCTTTCTTGGCTGTATAACAACTGGATTCCTTTGAAAAATTGTTAGGAGCGATGCAGTGTATACAGCAGTAAACATGTATTTCAGACACCCCTACACAAAACTGAGATATGCAATATAGAAGATTAGGTGCCCTATCCAGCAGAGCCTATAGAGGAGTTATGAGACCATGCCAAACAAATGGTCATATGCTGGGATTACTGTATACTGTAATTATTATTACCCTTTATTTACAATGTAATAACATACAGATATGTCCTCATACATTGTTGCTGCAGCCAGGGCTGGAAGATCAGTATTGGTGGCAGTGTGCAAGGGCGCTGACAGTTGGTTGGGCCCTGGTAAAATGGTGGGAGTGGGGCTACTGGTGGGGGCAGGGTCTCTGGGAAGCGGCGTGGCCACAACCCTCGGGGGGGGGGGGGGGGGGACGACAGGTAGAGAGATAACAGACTGCCACTGCCTTGGTCTCTCTCCCAGCTCAGCACACAGCACAGAGCAGCGTGTGCTGAGCTGGGGAGAGAGTCTGTGCTGCGGTGGCAGCCTGTCATCTCTCTCCCCACTGCCTGGCTCCCTGCAAGGCGGAAGGGAGGGAGCGGGACCCGGACCCCTCTCGGCACCACTGTCATGGTGGGGTTGCAGGGAGGGGGGCAGTAGGTTAAAAATTGTCTAGAGTGTTGAGAAGCCTTAAGCCGTGTACACACGGTGAGATATTGGCTAATGGCCAATTATTGCTAAGCAATTTTTGACTAAATGCACTGAAGATTTTATCTAAGCGATTTTGTCTAATGTCTAATTTGTTTATGTGATAGTATGTGATTTATCCAAAATTGCCTTGCCTGCACAGTCTATCTATGCTAGGCAATGCTTACTTAGTAGAACCGTGCATCAGTATCTTAAGCTGGAGAAACACAGTGAGATTTTGGTGATTTTGACTATCTAGACAAAATCTCCTGCCAAAATCTTACCATGTGTACATTAGAAAGGCCTGGATGCAGAGCCGAATTTCCCATTAGGCACGTGAGGCACCGGCCTAGGGGCGGCACATGTTTGGGGGCGGCACTTGGATGCCTGTGATAGTACTGTCAGCCCAAAATGTACCAATAACTGCAAAATATCCACTGTACTGTACTATATTCCATCTTAAATAGAGTGTAAATGGATAGGACATGCAGATACTGCCCCTATAAACTGTCCTACTTAGTAAACATTATTGTTGTGCCTAGGGGCGCCCTCCTCCCTAAATCCGCCCCTGCCTGGATGCAGTCACCCCAAGCAACCACTCATTCCATGCAAGGTACAGCAAGACTCTGCAAGTGCTGGGTGGCATCATCACATCTTTTACCTGCACTATGAGTGCAGCAGCCACAGCTTTTTTCCATGCAAGTTCCATTGTGCTTCATATACAGATTCAGTTGCTCACAGATGGGGTAAATTTGCTAAGATGATAGAAGATGGGATGTTGCATTGGGCAACCAATCAGATTCTATTATCTTATATTATCTTCCAGAAGGTGCTCAATAAATAAGAAGTAGATTCTGATTGGTTGCCCGTAGCAACATCCCATCTGAAATAGAATTATCATCTTAAACTGGTCATACACCACTGCAATGTATTGCGGCAATGCATGGCAATCTGATCCCCTGCAAGCCGCCCGGGTGAATAGCATGCGACCCCTGTTCCCCGTCGCCGGGAGGCAGGTCCAACCTCCGACTTAGGTCTAATGTGTGTACCTAGGTCCATCTTAGGTCCGGCTTGTCATTTATATGCAATTTTGGCCGATTTCTCAGCCCGATTAGTCGAAAATGGTTGAAATCGGCACAAATTGCTGTAGTGTGTGGGGGCCTTTAGTAAATGTACCCCTTATGGGTTAGATTAAGAAGATGAGAGTTCTACTGAAGATTGAATATTGCCCTTAGCAACCATTCAGATTCTGTCTATTATCTTCAAGAAGGTGCTAAATAAATAAGATGTAAAATCTGTTGCTATGGGCAACATCAGCATATTCTCCTGGTCCGCCATAGTTGCAGACTGCTGCCACTAAGTCCTGGCATCTCGCTCCCGCCAGGCAACTTTGCTACTCAAATGACCTTATTTAAGATATGTAAGGTAGATTGCACTGAACACTAAAAGGGTCTATGTTCTTCTTATTGCAATATTCCTGAGAGGGATCCAATCTGATACATGCCCATAGGTGAATCTAGGGAGTGGTCCGGGGGTGCCCCGAACCACCCATTAGACCGCCGGCCGCCGCAATTTAAAGAAATTACAGCCGGGCAGAAAAGGGCTGTACTCTGCCTGGCTGTATAATCACTGGCTAACTAATGCATTGAAAACAAGCAGTTCGTCTCTGTCCCCGATACCCATGGACCGCGAGCCAATAGGAGCTCGCGGTCCGGCAGCCAATCAGGATCGGCCACCAATACCACTAATGCTGCTCCTGATTAGCTGCCGGCCGCGAGTTCTTGGCTTGCGGGAGTATTAAATGAAAAAAGATAGCGATGGGGACAGAGCCAGTGGCGGGCTGGGGCAGGGTGCAACATCATGCTCCCCGGGCCAGTATGTACTTGGCCTGGCCAGGGCCACCACCTTAACTAGGGAGGAGCTGGGCTCTGAGAGACATGGATGCTGAAAGCTGCTGCAGCAGCAGCTGCAGACTGAGTTTCCCTACCTATTTTGTGGTTCCGTGCCCCCGGCCGCCTGTAATAGCTGTGACCCCTGCGGCCCTCAACTCAGCCGTCTACTTGTGTGGCTGGATGTGCTGTGCGGCGTGTGCCCCTTCTAGGGTCTTCTGTTTCAAGTCCTGCCTGACCTATCTGCTCCTTCTCCTTGTTCTGCATTGCTGCGGAGAGGGTTTTTTTTCTTCCTGGACTGGTGCAACAAGCATGTAACACCCCACCCCCCACCCCCCTTCCCCCAGCAATTAGCATATAAATCCCCCCCTGGGCAATGAGAATGTAATTCCCCATGGCAACAAGAATGAGACCCCTGGCAAGAAGCATGCAACCCCTGTCAACGAGCAATATACCTCTGATAATGAGCATGTAGGTATGTTAAAGTTATGTGATATAATATGTAATAGGCATTATTGTGTGTAGTATTATGTTTAATGGGCATTATGGTGTGTGACATTATGTGTAATTGGAATAACGGTGTGTTGCATTATGTTTAATTGGAATTACGGTGTTGGTATTATGTTTAATTGGCATTACAGTGTTGGCATTATGTGTAATGGGCATTACAGTGTGTGGCATTATGTTTAATTGGCATTACGGTGTGTGGCATTATGTGTAATTGTCATTACGGCATGTGTCTTTTTTGTAATGGGTATTATGGAGTTTGCTAAAATGTGTAATGGGCATTACGGTGTGTGGTATAATGTGTAATACCACGCCCCTTTTTGTGATGACAAGCCTCGTTTCCATAAGGCCATGCCCCTTTTTCCCCACACGGCTTCGCCGCGCAAAGGTCCACCCTTCTTCATTGTCTGGATCTGGGACCACCCATTACCATATTTCTAGATTCGACCTATGTACATCCCAGTGCCCCTTCGGAGGACCCATCATGTAACCAGTGCCAGATGAAGGTCTAAATGGGCCTGGAGCTGAAAATGATCAAGGGCCTATCATGCGCAAAAATAGTGGTTGTGACCAGCACCTAATAATGTGGGAGAAGTGACCAGTGTTCTGTTTGGGTGGTCTGCTCATGGGTGTGTCTCTATTTGTGTAAATGATGCTACATAAGTGCTTCTTACCTACATGCTCATTGCCAGGGGTTCCATGCTCGTTGCCATGTGGGATTACATGCTCATTGACAATGGGGAATACATGCTCATGGTAACTGGGGGGACAGCTGCCGCCGGGCAGAATTGACAGCCATTGACAGCCTGGCAGAGAGCAGGGGGTTGTATTCAGAGCACTGCAGGTCCCAGCTAATTGAAATAATACTTCTTTCACACCATAAAATCTCTAGAACCAATGAACCCATATGGACCAGTCTGGTATCAGATTGAAGGCCCAGCAATTTGGGTTCGAATTTTGTCAACATTGATCTTCTGTAATGCAAAAGGGGGGACTGGCAGCCATTGGAACCGGGTGTGGGGGGGTCGGATTTAGTGGGTCCAATGTTATATTATGGGGAAAATGTTTAAGCTTTGCCTGGCGGTATCTCCGGTTCCCCGGGGGCTAGCGATGCGGGGCTGGTCTCGTTGAAAAGCCCTAGCCCTCAGCTACAAAATGGGCCTATTTGGAGAGTGGGCCTGGAGCTGTAGCTCCATCAGGCCCATTAAATAACAAGAAGGTGACTAGTGCTCAGGCTATAACTTGATAACGGAGATGATATCTAGTGTGGTACAGCTTGCGTGTAACGCAGGGTTATAAATAACAACAGTGTGCCAGTATAATGAAAGCAAAGGTGTTTATTGTCATTTAGTACAAAATTACATCCAATGGTGGGGGGTGGGGGTGGTGAGGGATGGGAGCCCTCTAAAGGAGGGGTGTGGGGGGCTGGTGGTGGCTGCAAGAGCCAGAGTCCAGAGTCTTACAGGAAAAAGTAAAAGTCACACAAGCACACTCCGTTTCACCTCCTGCGGTGAACACAGTCTGTGTGCTGGGTGGAGATGGATGCTGTGGAGATATTAGTGCACAGAGAAATCGTTTGGCTGTAGATGGTAGGTCACAATCTTATCATAGGGTCATGATAAGTGTCCAGGTGTCGCTCAGGTTAAAGAGCGTCCTCTCTGCTGGCCAAGTGGTGCACCTAACACTTACCTGATACCGCTGATGTCCTCAATCCTTCCGTCCCTCACCGCTTCGCTGCTGAGTGGACTGTATCCTGCTGGTGTCTGCACAGAACATGTTAGAAACATAAAAAGGGGATATGAACAACACAGTGTGTCCTCACACTTCAAAGACATACACAACTGTGACCCCAAAGGACTGAAATTTACAGCTATTGAGGCCCCCAAAAGAAATTGGAGGGGAGGGGACTTCACGGCTACCCTGGATAAAAGAGAGATATTCTGGATCTACCAACTCAATACTCTCAAACCCAATGGCTTAAACATAGACTTCAACCTAGGTGCAATATCCAAATAAATGCCACTCCAGATTAAAAAAAAAAAAAAAAATACCCCACATGACATATGGTGACCAGCATTTGAGATGATTGGCTCCTCCCGGTACATACACAAGCAAGGGTAAAAACAGTAAACATGATTATACTCAAGTGAACAAAAACGCCCATAATTTCCCCACCAGCCCCCATGTTCACTTTCAAGCAGTATCCCCATTTCCAGCCCATTACGTCATCAACACACACATAAGGTCGACACACACCATGTCGACCACTTCCTGAACTTGCGATTCCATGTAGAGCCACTAGACTGCCACACATCATGCAGCATCTGACTCTCAGCGTACTAACATGGGCACAAGGTCTACATAATATATGTCGACCATTTCCATAAGCCAGCACACCTGAAAGCACTTAATGAATCTGATTGTATACAGATTACTGGTGCATCCACACACCTGATGCTCTGCAGTCATATGCACCAATGAACTCCGCTCATCAGCACTTCTCATCATATGCACCAATGAACTCTGCTCATCAGCACTTGTCATCAGATGGACAGCAACAACACCCAATGGACGCCCGCCTCCAAGGGGCGTATCCCACGAACAAACCCTCATAAAAACACTTCAGCAAAGCAGCTTACTTATCCTTGAAAAAGACCCCAGCGGGGTTGAAACGCGTTGGACAGCACCTCATACACAGCCATCTACAACAAGCCTCCTCCCCTCTGGGAGTGCAGCCCGAGTTACTCCAGAGATCAGGAACACCCGGCGAACGCAAGCCAGCGGGACCCGGAAGTGCTTCTGTCTCTGTTGAAGCGACGCGGTTACTCACTGGTGATCTGCACGGCTGTGCAGACACCAGCAGGATACAGTCCACTCAGCAGCGAAGCGGCGAGGGACGGAAGGATTGAGGACATCAGCGGTATCAGGTAAGTGTTAGGTGCACCGCTTGGCCAGCAGAGAGGACGCTCTTTAACCTGAGCGACACCTGGACACTTATCATGACCCTATGATAAGACTGTGACCTACCATCTACAGCCAAACGATTTCTCTGTGCACTAATATCTCCACAGCATCCATCTCCACCCAGCACACAGACTGTGTTCACCGCAGGAGGTGAAACGGAGTGTGCTTGTGTGACTTTTACTTTTTCCTGTAAGACTCTGGACTCTGGCTCTTGCAGCCACCACCAGCCCCCCACACCCCTCCTTTAGAGGGCTCCCATCCCTCACCACCCCCACCCCCCACCATTGGATGTCATTTTTTACTAAATGACAATAAACACCTTTGCTTTCATTATACTGGCACACTGTTGTTATTTATAACCCTGCTTTACACGCAAGCTGTACCACACTAGATATCATCTCCGTTATCAAGTTATAACCTGAGCGCTAGTCACCTTCTTGTTATTTAACTTACCCTGGGTTTGGACAAACCAGACTTAGCAGCCGGCAACCGAGGTAGAGCGCCCACTCTCACTCTCCTGTTCCATCAGGCCCATTGTTAATCCAGCCCTGCATGTAACGCATGTGCAGAAGGACTCTTGGGCCATAAACTCTGATATCCTGCATTGCAAAGCATCTACTGGAAGAGCTGTCTGTTGTACTTATAATCCCAATTATAGGTACATACCGGCTTTGAAAACTCTGCTATGCACCCAGTAAGAGGCCTGATGTAATGCATACAAAATGTGTAGTACATATAGTACAATCCAAAATGCTATGAAATGTGTAAGGCTACAAACAAATGAGTTAAAACATAGGTAAAAATGCCTCTGTGCTTATTTATGCATTTAATATGAATCCCAATCTGATATGCATTTGTGGCAAAATATTAGGATGTTTCTATTTCAATCCAAATGCAAGTGGAAATGCATACAGTGTAAACACGTCTTAACACTCCTTTTATTGCTTTTGAGTGTGTTCCAGTGAAGATAAACATACATTATCGACTGCTTTGTGTTGTTGCAGATGCACAGAAATGGGACAAAATGCATTGAATTAAATAAGCAATGATTTTTATTTTTATACTATTTACCACCCCTGGCCTAAAATATATTAAAAAATAAATACTTTTGGTACTTGTTTCCTAGCACGGCCACACCGATTTACATCGGGGTGGTCGTGTCGGAAAAATCGCGTCGATCGCATCGCATGCGATTTGGTCGCATGCGATGCGATCGACGCGACCGACCCGATTTTTTAATTGAATGAAATGTAAATCGGGTCCCTGGGACCCGATTTTACATTGGATTCAATGTCAAATATTCCCTACCCCCCCAAATGTAACGGCGTCAACCCCACCCCACGATAGACGCCAACCCGAAGCGTGGCGAGCGCAGCGAGCCCGCGAGGGGCGGCGGTGCGCGTCCTCCGACCTTTTCATTCCCCTACTATCCACGTCGGCGTGGAGTTGAGAATAGAATAGTGTGGCGAGCGCAGCGAGCCACCGAGCCCGAAGCGTGGCGAGCGCAGCGAGCCCCGCGAGGGGCCGCGTATACCTGTGAAGTTATACGCGTCCGCTCGCCACGCTTCGCGCTCAGTGGCTCGCTGCGCTCGCCACACTATTCTATTCTCAACTCCACGCCGACGTGGATAGTAGGGGAATGAAAAGGTCGGAGGACGCGCACCGCCGACCCTCGCGGGCTCGCTGCGCTCGCCACGCTTGGGTTGGCGTCTATCGTGGGGTGACGACGGGGAATGTGAAATGGGTCATATTGGCCCATTTCACATTTTTTCACAATTTCAATGTTAAAAAATATTTTAACATTGAAGCCTATGGAAAAATCGGGGGCATCGCGTTGGGACCAATGTTAATGGTCCCGACCGACGCGATGCCCCCGATATTTTACCTTTTCCGACACGATTTCAATGTTAAAATATTTTTTAACATTGAAGCCTATGTAAAAATCGGGAGCATCGCGTCGGTCGCATCGGGACCATTGTTACTGGTCCCGACCGACGCGATGCCCCCGATTATAGTGCCTTTGCCGGCAAAATGGACCTGATTTCAAAGGAAATCGGGTCCATCGTGTGGATCGTGTACCTTAACTTAAAGGTACACGATCCACAAGATTGTGGCCGTGCTAGGAAACAAGTACCATACTTTTAAATATATCATTGTAATGTTTATTGCAGAGTAATTGTAAGATGAACAGGCTCCTCTATACAGTCAGAAATGATGTCTTCCATTCTATCAGATATAGTGGAGAGAGATACCGGTCCCAGCGCAGCATTATGGACCTTTCTACATCTGAGGAGGACTGGGATCTTGGGGACTTAGGCTGGCATGAGTATCCGGACCTCTACCACTAATGTCACCATTGCATTTTCCATCTGCACCAGTACCGGTCCTTTTCTGTATTGTGGATAAGGTCCCTTGACCTTTTTTACCTTTTAGAACTGATTTCATGTTTTTGTTTTATGTACATTGGAGTACCTGTCAATAAATTGCTCCTTTTTATGAATACTTGCATGGAGTAAGAGATACCATGATGCACTTACAAACTCCTATATAACAGTGAGTTGTGCTACGCATTATTCTCTGCCTTAAAGGGAAAAATATACCTTTATTTACAGGGTACTACTGGCCACATTGTGAGTTGTGTTATGATTTCTCCCCATAAAAAAGATACCTTGATGTGTTTTCTTCCATTCTGTTTGATGTGAGTTTTGGTACGACTTCTATCAAATATTCAAAGGTGGAGGATACCTATACGAACACCCTCTATATAGGACTTTTCAGCACGGGGACCTTATATGATACCATCATCTATTGAAAATACTAGTCTATATTATTGTTTTAGGTCTCTTATGTTCCCTTATGACATCATGATAATATCCATGAACTGATATCGAGTTTCATCAGGACCTCCACACCCGTTGTCCAAGGGAAGTAATTTTTTTTTTTTTTTTTATTAGGGCTTATCACTTTTTCCACCTATGAATTTTATTTCCATTGACTCGATCCTGAGTGTTGGTGTCCCTTTTAGGTGTTGAGATTGTCTGGGTGATTCACTATATTTGTATTGTTCATAAAAAAGGGGGCATGAGCAAGCAAATTTAGATAAGAAATGGGGGAAAGAGAAGGGTACGAATCTTTTACTTTGAATGATATGTGAAGTGGGTCCCTCTGCTGGTGCCATATAGTGCATGTGGAGAGCCCAGTGGCCCTGGCGCATATGCTGGATGTGCCCAATATACCCGGTTTCCTCGAGAAAGTCTAGACCCCCTCGGAGCTAGTGGGAAAATGTTCTGTCTGTGTGTTTTTATATTTTGCTATCTTAAGATTATTATTAAAAGTTAATTTTTATTCGTTAGAGTCTAAGCAGGTGCACCACACCAGGACATACTTTTTTCTTCTTTGCTAGTGGAAAATGTAATAGCATTGCTGGGTTTTTCTGAGAGTCTGATCGATGTTTATCAAAACTGCCGATGCCTGCAGGTCTCAGGCTATTACATTTAGCCCTAGGTGTCTTTTAGCAGTTGCCAGATATCTGATGTTGGCCTGGGTACAAGTAATCCAGTTTTAGACTGGATAAGTCTTTGGAAAACTGTAGTGACAGCATATGTGGCATATTTACTTCTCAATAATGGGACAGCATAAGCCTGCAGCATTTGTCATACCATTTCCTTTCACTTGTTATCTATTTGGAACATAGTGAAGGGCTTGATTCAGTTTGGATATGATAGCATATGTCATCCTTAAGAAATGAAAATGTGGGAGGAGGTATATATATATATATATATATATATATATATATATATATATATATATATATCTACCCAATGTCTGCATACTAACTCCTGCCTGCATGTGTGATTGCTAAAAACTGTGATTGCAGTTTAGAGAACTATCGTGACCATCAGTTGAAATGGTCCCCTGCCACTGCAGCCTGAGCATGGTTAATCTTACTCAGACTTGCAGCCGCAAGGCAGAGGCAATCTCTGTTTTGTGCTCCAATCACAGGATTCGTCCTGTGCACATGCAGAAACCACCATCGGGCATAATGTTGGTTGAATCGCTTGAGCAATCCAACCTGAATTAGTCCCATTATGCGGGAGAAACAGGGGTGTCACTTACAAAACTACAGATTCCGTGTGTGTGCCTAAGGCACGCAGCAGAAAAAGGGGTTGTGGCTTCACATCGCAAGCCCCATTTTTAGGCACTCTGGGATCCGGTAGATACAGGCCCGGTAGATAAAGGATACTCCTTTGACTACAGTGCCGGCTCCGACACTGTGATAGGAGCCGGGGGAATACAGTATGTCAGATATGTGAAATGGTCAGATATTAATAATTACAGATTCTAATAACTATAAATGTACCTGATTGTATTAAAATTTACTGGAATATGCCGTAGCAATGGCTATAATAGATATAGAGTTCAGTTAAGCCATCGCCCCGCTAGAATGAAATCACACCTTCCGAATCAATGCGCACGCTTTGCGAATGGATATGTTTGGCTATATATCCATTCGCAGCCATGTGAAAATGTCTAAAACCCATCATAACAGGCTCACTATCAAATTATGTATATGCTGGCCACAATTCACCGCAGGCACATGGCATGTGAATAGAAATAATTGCAGGACTTCATTGCAGGCTTCGTACATGCATACTATGGGCAGTACACATGCGCAGTGTATTGAAAATTGCCTGCTGTGCAAATTTGCAGCTGTGTGATCAGATCTTAAGGTGGCAAATAGCAGCTTCCAAACCTTCAGCTCTGGGGTGGGTTTGTTATACCCCTTTCACACCAGAAAATGCAGGGACTTACCCGGGAAAATGGTCCCTGGATCAAGCAGGGACATTCCCGGGTTTGCTAATTTCATACCACCTTTGTCCCTGCATTTTCTGGTGTAAGGGGGCAGTGGGGTCCGGGCGGCGGGGTCCGGGCGGCGGATTCTGGGCAGTGGGGTCCAGACTGCGGAGATTCAAGCAACGGGCGCTTCTAGCGCTATTTGCCAGGTAGCGGGATGGGAAGCACTGTCCGGCCAGTCTTTTCAATATTTTTTAAATCCAGCCCTACTGCTTGGCAAAGTAGTGTTAGAAGCGTGTTAGAAGCGCCAAGCCGCCGCTGCCCGGATCCCCGCTGTCTGGACCCCGCTGCTGATAGTACCCACTGCCCGCTGCCCAGACCCTGCTGTCCGCTTTCCGCACCCGAGTAAGTTCCTTTCACATCAGCCAGTAACCCTGGAGCAGCGCTGCTAGATAGCAGGGTTGAAATCCTGGCAAATTTTCCCGGGAATTTGGCCCGGGAACTTGCACACCAGCGCTAATCGTGGATTGTTCTCGGGGCCAACCCACGAATTTTGGCTGGTGTGAAATGGGTATTACTAAAACCATTTACTACAGTAGGTGATGTAGCTTTAAGAGATTTAAATTCTGCATACTGTACTGCATGTACAGTATTAAGATAGACAATGATAAGTTAAATGTATCTTTTTGTTTTAGAAGGTAATTATACATGCAAATTCATTACCATTATATAAGGGAGGCGATTAAAGCAAAAACAATTGTGATTGGTACCTGACAAAACCATTACACATTTACAAAAATAATAACTATAAAATATTTACACTGTTGCTATTGCTTTGTAGTTTTCTGTTTGTGTTTTAGTAAATGTATGAATGAGATTCATGACTTTTTAAATTCATATAATTATTTGAAAATATTGCTTCAAAGTAGTCAACGTTTTATTTTTTTACTTTCCAACACAAGAAAGAGAATGGTGTATGAAGAACATTTGAATAGAAACAGAAAGCTAATGACTAATTTAAGAAGCCAGCTCAAAACCTATGGAGTATAAAACAATTAACTTTTATGGATATTTAAATTAACTTTTTCCCCTAAGGAAGCTGAGTTCAGCAGAACAAAAGGTATGATTTCATATTTTACCATCTGCAAAGTAATTCAGGAAAGAAAAGAAAATATATTTAAAAAATTCAGGGCTTTGAGCAAAACTGCTGATAGTACTCTACGATTTTAGCAATTAAAACACTAACCGATCAAATCAAAACAATGGAATTAATAAAGTGTATCAAGATAAAAACATTTTTATATACATTGAAATGAAATAAATACTAATATAAAGTAACATTATTATTATTATTATTAATAATAATAATAGTAGTAATAATAATAATAATAATTATTATTATTATTATTATTATTATTATTATTATTATTATTATTATTACTTTTAGAATATATTTAAACTCCCTTTGCCCTATTTGCTAATCTATAATGCTGCTTTGCAGCAGTATTTCCTCTATAGTCAATATACACTGTAGTTAATCCTAGGGGTGTAACTTCAGTAGATATTTGTAGGCCCCGCCCCCAAGGCAAAAATGTACACCCCCTGCATCTATGGCAGCTACACGATGGTGTAAATAGATGTTTAATTAAATTAATTTTATTTATTCATAATTGAATGCACAATTGGTCACATGCACTTATTTTTCATTTATATTTTGCCAAATTCCACCGACATCACAGTTGTCATTACAAATATGCTAATATGAGGTTTCGGTACTTGTGAGTTATCTGGGCGTCCGATTTTTTGATTGTATGCCTTAAGTTAAGGCATACAATCAGATGCGATGCGATGCGATATCGCATCGCATCGCATCGCATGCGATCATCGGATGCGATGACCCGATTTTTCCATAGGAATCAATGTTAAAATGATTCCTATGGAAAAAGGGGTCCTTTTCATACCCCTACTATCCAAGTGGGCATGGAGTTGGATATAAACCTGTGGCGAGCGTAGCGAGCCACCGAGCCCGAAGCGTGGCGAGCGAAGCGAGCCCCGCGAGAGGACGGTATTCCGTGTCCCCTCGCGGGGCTCGCTACGCTCGCCACGCTTCGGGCTCGGTGGCTCGCTACGCTCGCCACAGGTTTATATCCAACTCCATGCCCACTTGGATAGTAGGGGTATGAAAAGGACCCTTTTTCCCATTGAATTCCATGTTAAAATGGACTCAGTCCATTTTAACATTGATTCCTATGGAAAAATCGGGTCATCGCATCGCATCGCATCGCATCGCATCCGATGGTCGCATGCGATGCGATGCGATGTCCCGATCCGACCCGATTTACAAATCGGACGCCCGGATAACTCACAAGTACCGAGGTTTCTGTAACATTCTCAAAGCAACAGCCATAACGGCACAGGAAATTAGCATTGTTGACTTGAAGTGCAAGGCTCCATTTTGTGCAAAACTTTATATGTGTGGAGTTTATGTGTTCTCTCTTTAGGGTATATGTACTAAGCTTTGGAGTGAGATAAAGTGGACAGAGATATAGTACCAATCAACCAGCTCCTAAAGGTGCCCATACATCTATATGATATGGCCCTTTTTCACAAAAATTCAACCCATCTATCCAATAAATAATGTGCCATATCATATGTTTTTTTAACTCTGGATCCTATCCGATGTACGGTCCCGTGCACATCGAATTAAATCCTGAGGTCGCCATGGCTGCCACAAGGATTTGTCAGATGCTTTGACAGTAAATGGTATTACATGATACATTGGGTGACATTTAATAGGAGTCGATTTGTGTTTTTTTGCGATATTTTCGCATTAAAAACGTTGATTTCGCATTTTTCCACCAAAACGCACATTTAATAGGGTGCGCAATGGCCCGTTTTTCGCAATTTTTTTGGCGCTAAATCACACTTTCTAAAAGTGCATAAAAAAATCGCACTTAATTCGCATCCAGATGTTTTCGCACAGAAAAGTATACAAATCGCTTATTTAATGGCATGCGCAAACGGAAATCGCACTTTTTTGGTCTATATAAATCGCACTTTTTTCAGACCAGGGTCTGATGTGCGAATTGGTCAGAGACAGGCACAGATCATTGTGATCTGTGCATGTTTCTGGTGTAAAAATAGAGTAAAAAAAAAACAAAACGTAAAAAAAACGTAAAAAAAACAGCGTGATGTCCCCCCTCCTGAGCATGACCAGCCCCGGGCTCAAAGATCCGGTCCTGGTTTCATAAAATCACAGGGCAAAACAAATAGGGTTCCCCTGGATTTTATAAAACCAGCACCAGGCTCAAGGGCCGGTCCTGGTTCCCAAAATATGGGAGACAAAATGACTAGGAGTCCCCCGTATTTCAAGAACCAGCACCGGGCCCAACCAGCCATCAGGGTAATGCCACAGCCGGGGGGAGACTTTGTATACAAGTCACCCCGGCCAAAGCATTCATCCCCCTGACCGGTCAGCATGGGCAGTGGTCCTGGGGGAGTGGGGATCCCCCAATAGAAGGGGTCCCCCCCTCCAGAACTTACATGTCCATGCTGAAGCCCGGGGCTGTCCTTGATGCCCCTGGGCGGTGGGCATCGAGCTGATATTTGGTGTAAAAAATTGATGATAAACTTTTGTCTTATACCGTGGAACTATGAGTCCCAGCAAGCCTCCCCCGCATGCTGGGACTTGGAGAACCACAAGTCCCAGCATGCGGGCATTAAAGGGCCTGCTGGCACTTGTAGTTCCACAGTAAAATAAATAGTTAAATAAACACACACTGACACCCATTAAAAATAAAACTTTAATGCATTCAAAGCCCATACATACTGATACTTACCTATCTTGAGCCCGTCGGTAGGTCCCAGGGTCCGGTTCCGGTGCCTTGGTTCCGGGGCTGGTCCGGGGCTCCAGGGCTGAAGAGTCCTGGATCCGAAAAAATCCATGGGGGACCTGTGGAAGGAAATCCTACTCACCCAATTCCTCTGGCGAAGATCCCCTCATCTTCTCCGTCTCAGCAGTCTCCGCTGTAGTCAGCCGCCGGTACCCATCGGATTTTGAGAGGTGCAAAGATGTTTCATATTCCGCGCCTCTCATCCGAATGATTCTATTGGAGACGGAGAAGATGAGGGGATCGTCGCCCTGGAGCCCCGGACCAGCCCCGGAACCAAGGCACCGGACCCTGGGACCTACCGACGGGTTCAAGATAGGTAAGTATCAGTATGTATGGGCTTTGGATGTATTAAAGTTTTATTTTTAATGGGTGTCAGAGTGTGTTTATTTAACTATTTATTTTACTGTGTAACTGTGCCAGCGGGCCCTTTAATGCCCTGCATGCTGGGACTTGTGGTTCTCCAAGTCCCAGCATGCGGGGGGGGAGGCTTGCTGGGACTCATAGTTCCACGGTATAAGACAATAGTTTATCATCTATTTTTTACACCAAATATCAGCTCGATGCCCACCGCCCAGGGGCATCGAGGACAGCCCCGGGCTTCAGCATGGGCAGGTAAGTTCTGGAGGGGGGGACCCAATGTTCCCTCTAATTTTACGAAGGCTGTGTGCGGCTAAAGATTTTGGCTATGCAACTTTGGAATGAAACTTACATTTTTGTGCGTCACTTATATTTAACTGGAAAATGACGTTCAGCATTTGTGTTAACTTTACTTCAAAATGATATTAAACATTTAAACATTCAAACACAGCACACAATGTAGTTAATGGGTGAAACACACATTAATTGAGTCCACAACTGCAAAAAGGGACCACTGCTGCTTTGTGCGCTCAGTTGTAATGTCTGTGCGCACGTTCGTCAAGGTGTGTGCGCGCGCACGTGCGCACAGCTTAGAGGGAACACTGGGGGGACCCCTTCTTTGGGGGGTCCCCACTCCCCCAGGACCACTGCCCATGCTGACCGTTCAGGGGGATAAATGCTTTGGCCGGGGGGACTTGTATAAAAAGTCTGGCTGTGGCATTACCCTGCTGGCTGGTTGGGCCCAGTGCTGGTTCTTGAAATACGGGGGACCCCTAGTCATTTTGTCTCCCTTATTTTGGGAACCAGGAACGGCCCTTGAACCTGGTGCTGGTTTTATAACATCCAGGGGAACCCTATTTGTTTTGCCCCGTGATTTTATGAAACCCAGACCGGATCTTTGAGCCCGGGGCTGGTTATGCTCAGGAGGGGGGACCCCACACTGGTTTTTTTACGTTTTTTTTTTACTGAAAATGCGCACAGTTCCATGACTTAAAATCGCCACAAATCGCACCATATCGCACTTTTTAGCCACTTATTCGCATCCCATTAAATATGCTATTTACACATGAAAAATGCGAAAAAAAAGTGCGATTTGCTATATGGAGCGATTTTAAAAAGTGCAAAAAACTCTCATTCTATTAAATGTCACGCATTGTATACAAAGTAACAGCATAGGATGTATTGTACAGATGGAGCTCCTCTCAGCCAGCTCAGGGAATCACTAGATTCCCTGAGCTGGTGCAGGCAGGTGGAAAGGCACTCCATCTGCTGTGGACGTGCAAGCGTTTCATACACACTCAAGTCCCCATCAGCGCGGTGCAGTACGGCAGTGGGGAGAAGTTTCCCTGCCCATCTCTGCTTCAGGGAGATGGGCAGGGAGAGGGTGGATCCAGTGGGGGCTGCAGGGAGGTGCAGGGGTCCAGAGGGAGAGGGCTCTGATGGAACATGGCATGCGAGCGTCTCGTGCGCGCGCTCCCCCTTCCATCGGCTGGTGGCAGATGACGATTCTATCGCCAGCAGCAGCTCCGATGGGAGCTGCTCCATCTGTATATGCTGGCAAGCCCGACAGCTCCACAGCAGGCAGTAGCTTAGGTATTGCATGTAAGGCTGCATGCAGTACATTGGCTTAGTGTATAGGGGCTTAACTGCCATGCAATATGTTTGAAAAATGACAGAAGCTGGTTGATGGTACTCCATCCACATTATCTCTCTCCAAGGCTTTGTACATAGACCTCTTTGTGTGAGTTTCTCCAGGTACATGAAAAAGTCCACATCAGTTTTGGGGATTTTTTCCATTTGTTATCATTTTTTATACTTTACCATCCTTGTGTGGGATGCTGACTGGGAATGGTAAAGTGTGCTTAGTGCAGCGGTAGCATAACGAGGCACCTGGCTTGAAGCCCGTGAGCCATGCAACAGGACCCAGTACATTAATTGGGGGTCGACATGCTCAGGTATTGACAATGACACCACGAAAAGTGAAAAACTCATGTTGACCTTTTTTCAGGTGTCAACTTTTCTGTCAACTTATTTTCTTGTGTTGACCTTCCAATGTCGACCTTGTGCATGTCAACCTAGACATCGTCACGCTAATATACCACACCCTTATGATACATGTACACTGCAAGCATTTTAAACTATAAGCTATTGAGGGATGTGCTGATGAGAAAAACATTTCTGGTAAGAACGTTATAATATAATGGTGCAAAATAAATCATAGTTGTGCAGAAGGCTTTCAGATTAGTATTACTGCTTTTATTATGCACTATTTTGCATTAGTGTTTCATCTGGCACCACCATCACAGCACTAGCAAACAGAATAAGCAATGAGGTTCCTGTACTTATACTACCTTTTGACACTTCTAGAGGCCAAACTGATGCAATAGAACAGTGGTTCCCAACCCTGGTCCTCAAGTACCCCCAACAGTGCACGTTTTCTAGTTCACCCAGCAGGTGCACTCATTATTCAGGCACATTTGAAAAGATCCACAGGTGGAGCTAATTATAGCACTTGTGATTCTGTGTGGAGACCTGGAAAATGTGCACTGTTGGGGGTACTCGAGGACCAGGGTTGGGAACCACTGCACTAGAACATGATGATTGCGCTACAATGAGGAGGCATCATAGGCGTGCGCACAGGGGGTGCCGGGGGTGCACAGGCACCTCCTAATGACAGACACCCCCGCACGATTGCAGCAGTTGAATAGCTTTTTTTTTTGCCGGGAGTGAAGCAGCGCAGGCTACAGTACAGACTATATAGTGAGGACCCTGACTGCCTGTAGGGGGAGCTGAACTGCTGAAGTGCTCAGCTCCTCTCAGGCATTACTGAGAAGCGCTGGCCGAGTGGCTGGGTGAGGACTTCCGGGTGTTTAAAAAGTGCTGCAGGAGGGGACCAGGTATTCTGCTAATTGGGAGGTGCTGGAACAGGGGGGTTTGTATGTTTTATGAGCAGTCTATGAGTTTGTTTTAGAGGGGGAGGGGGAAGGTAGAAAACGTGATTATATTGTTTTTTAATGATGCTGGCTGCTTTTTATTGTTTTGTCAAAAAGGTGTGTGTGTGTGTGTGTGTGTGTGTGCATCAGCTTTTTGTATGTATACTGTGTGTGTGCATAGTGGGGCTGTGTATGTGGGTGTGTGTGGGGGGCTCTGTGTATAGTACAGTACATTGTATGTACATGCTGTGCCTGTATGTATACTATGTGTGTATATGTGTGGGCTGTGTATATGTATACTGTATGTGTGTGTGTGCATAGTGGGACTGTGTATGTGTGTGTGTGTGTGTGTGGGGGGGGGGGGGCTCTGTGTATACTACAGTACATTGTATGTGCATGCTGTGCCTGTATGTATACAATGTGTTCATATGTGTGGGCTGTGTATATGTATAGTGTGTGTGTGTGTGGGGGGGGCTCTGTGTATACTACAGTACATTGTATGTGCATGCTGTGCCTGTATGTATACTATGTGTTCATATGTGTGGGCTGTGTATATGTATAGTGTGTGTGTGTGTGTGTGTGTGTGTGTGTGTGCATAGAGGGGCTGTGTGTATATATTGTGTAATCATACATATATAAATAGCCACACTGACCCAGCACTCCAATCAAACGCCAAACAATGCCTCGGTGACCGCTCACATGCACATGGGCAAGAAATAGACAATGATGTCCTGGAGGGAGAGGCGGGAGCGGCACTCTGCAGGACTTTCAGGCAAGATAAGTATCACATAACCAAAGCTGTGTATATGTATACTATGCGTGTGTAGAGGGGGGCTCTGTATGTGTATACTATGTGTGTGTGCGCGTGTTGGCTGAGTGTATGTATACTGTGTGTGTGTGTGTGTCGGCTGTGTGTATGTATCCTGTCATACTTGCTTACAGTCCCAGAATGGATGGGAGGCTCATAAAAATTTGGTACTATTCCTGGTTCCTGGCCTTCCGGAAGAGTAGTATGCTTTGTTGGAAACATGTTATGATGTTATTTCAGTATTAAAATGTGTGTGTGTGTGTGTGTGTGTGTGTATGAACAGAAGCCCCCTCCCGAGAATCCTACATTTGCTCTTGGGTATTAGGTGTACAAGTGTCCTGGGCCCTGCCACTCTGAAGAGAAGGGAGGGCACGGGCCGCTGTACCTGAAACACCGCATGCCGCAGCCACCTTCCCTTTTGAGCCGCTGGCCGGATGCTGCCTGCCGCTGACAAGTAAAGTAGCTTCAGTGTGCGGCGTGCAGCATCTGGCCAGCGGCTCAAAAGGGAAGGTGGCTGCGGCTTCGGTGGGCATCTGACAAGAAGAGCGTCCAGCGCTACCCGGACGTGTGGATTCCGGGAGCGCTGGCGTGCAGTGAGCACCCCCAGCAATGAGCATGAAACTTCCCCTGTCAATGAGGATATAACCACCCCCTTCCCAGGGAGCATGAAACCCATGGTAAGGAGCATGTGACTCTTGGCAATTAGCATTTCACACCCCTTCCCCCACATGGCATAATCTGAGGCGTAATGTGAAATGGCCATCACGGTGTGAGGCATAGAGTGTAAGGTGCATCATGTTGTAAGGCGTAACATGTAATGGGCATCACAGTGTGAGGCGCAACTTGTAATGAGAATTAAGCTGTTTGTCATAACATATAATGGGCATTATGCAATCTGGTATACTATGTAATGGCTGTGTTATGTGTATTATGCATTACTGTATGAAATTGGCGCGCACTGTCCCTATTGCCCCTATTTCACTAACATTTTTCAAGCCTTGTGTAATGGGCATTACGTTGTGTGGAATGGGCATTACTGTGTGTGGCATGTGTGATGGGCATTATTGTGTGTGGCATTATGTCTAATGGGAATTGCAGTGTGTTGCATTATGAGTAATAATAGGCGATGATGGACACGCCCAGTAGGCGGTGATGGACACGCCCCTCTAATAGTGCACCCCCTAAATAAATGGGCTGCGCACACCTATGGGAGGCATATAGTAGCTCCAGAAAAGCTTTGGATATTGTCCTCACACATCTTTCCTCAATAAGCCATGCAGTGTTAGTGAACTGACAGGTCCCATGCAAACTTTTAGTGTTGGACATTTTTTTTACACACACAAGCAGCCTCTGCTTAGGGGTTTGCACCTGGCCATTTTTTTGGGGCTTTGATTTTGGATCTGGATCTGTTTCATGTTCTGGATCAGGATTGGTTTTGCCAAAACCACCCTTACGGTTTTTGGTTTTGGATCTGTATTTATTTTTTTAAATAAAATCATAAGAACAGCTAATAATTAGAGATGAGCGGGTCCAGATCCCCGAGATCCGACAGATCCGAATATCGGGGATCCGGGCCAGATCCGAGCCGGCTCGGGAGTTCCCGCCTGAATTCCGGACCAATAACGAGGCCGAACGTCATCATCGCGCTGTCGGATTCTCGCGGGAGCGGGATCTTATAAAAGACTCACGCGCGCCCCGCCATCTTCACTCCAATCTTGGAGAGGGAAGAGGGTGGTTGGCAAGCTCTGTGTGCTCCGTGCTGTGCTCTGTGCCATGTGCTCCGTGCTGTGCTGTGCTCCGTGACCTGCCCTGTGCCCTCACTGCCCTGTGCTGTGCTCCGTGCCATGTGCTCCGTGCTGTGCTGTGCTCCGTGACCTGCCCTGTGCCCTCACTGCCCTGTGCTGTGCTCCGTGACCTGCCCTGTGCCCTCACTGCCCTGTGCTGTGCTCCGTGACCTGCCCTGTGCCCTCACTGCCCTGTGCTGTGCTCTGTGACCTGCCCTGTGCCCTCACTGCCCTGTGCTGTGCTCCGTGACCTGCCCTGTGCCCTCTGCCCTGTGCTGTGCTGTGCTCCGTGACCTGCCCTGTGCCCTCACTGCCCTGTGTTGTAGACTTGAGAGTCAGTGACTGTTTATAGGCCTGAGCCCTGTAGTGTGATTTAACTAACTAGGTGCTGCAGTGCTCACATGCAGGGGCTGCAGTGTCCACTGTCCAGGGGCTGTCCTGTGGCCCGTGCCCTGTGTGATTTATTTAGCCCTAAGCCCTGTGTTGTGATTTATTTAGCCCTGAACCCTGTGTTTTTTGTGATTTAACTAACTAACTCAGTGCTGCAGTGCTCACACGCAGGGGCTGCAGTGCTGCAGAGTAGTACACTGTGGGGGTTATTCTAGTTCACTCAGAAAGGCACAATCACTCTCTAATGGATAAAACCATGTGTACTGCAGGTGGGGCTGATGTAACATTTGCAGAGAGAGTTAGATTTGGGTGGGGTTTGTACTTCAAACTGATATCTATATTGCAGTGTAAAAATAAAGCAGACAGTATTTACCCTGCACATAAACATTAAAACACCCAAATCTAACTCTCTTTGCACATGTTACATCAGCCCCACCTGCAGTGCATATGGTTTTGTCCATTAGAGAGTGATTGTGCCTTTCCTAGTGAACTAGAATAACCCCCTGTGTACAGGGGCTGCAGTAATACAAGGGGCTGTGTCCAGTGTGACGGCCTATATCTTATCCATTGTCCAGTGTCACGAGTCACTCACGACATATATCCTGT
Source organism: Crinia signifera (assembly GCF_055691185.1). Classification (NCBI taxonomy): domain Eukaryota; kingdom Metazoa; phylum Chordata; class Amphibia; order Anura; family Myobatrachidae; genus Crinia; species Crinia signifera. The sequence goes on along the minus strand of NC_139223.1, from coordinate 78,078,493 downwards.
GTGACGACATATATCCTGTGTCCAGTGTGACGACATATATCCTGTGTCCAGTGTGACGACATATATCCAGTGTCCAGTGTGACAACAATATATCCTGTGTCCAGTGTCACAAGTCACAACATATATCCTGTGTCCGGTGTGACATGTAATGTGTGCCGGCATATATCCTGTGTCCAGCGTGACATATATCCAGTGTCCAGTGTGACGACATATATCCTGTGTCCAGTGTGACGACATATATCCTGTGTCCAGTGTGACGACATATATCCAGTGGCCAGTGTGACATCTAACCATTGTGTGACGGCATATATCCAGTGTCCAGCGTGACATATATCCATTGTCCAGTATACAGGAGCTGTGTCCAGGGGCGGTGTCCAGAGGCTGTGTCCAGTGTGACGGCTGTGTCCATTGTCCAGGGGCTGTGTCCAGTGTGACGGCTGTGTCCAGTGTACAGGAGCTGTGTCCAGAGGCTGTGTCCATTGTCCAGGGGCTGTGTCCAGGGTGACAGGCTGTGTCCAGTGTCCAGGGGCAGTGTCCAGTGTTCAAGGGGCTGTGTCTAGTGTGACAGGCTGTGTCCAGTGTAAAGTAAGAAAAATAAATAAAAGTAATAAATAAAATAAAAACACATTTTTGGAGGATGATGGAGGAGGAAATAGTGGGAGTGCTGAAGCTGCTACCACCAGTCATGACAAGGCCGATACCTCTTTGTATTTGCTGTTTGGGGCATTTCTCTTTTTTTGGGATCGTTTATTAAACTGCCACCCTGTCTGCCCCTGCAGTGCCGCTCTGCCAGGTTGGAAGTGTAAGGTCCACATGTATGTGATGCCGACCGCTGTCGCTTAGCTTAGTCATCCAGCTACCTCGGTATACCCTTTTGGCCCAACTACAGTAAATGAAAACAATTTTGTAAGCTGTGAAGTGATCAAAATTGACTAGAAATGAGTGGAAACTAATGTTATTGAGGTCAATAATACTTTAGGGGCAAAAACAGGCCCAAATTCTGTTATTTTAGACATTTTTAGCATTTTTTCATAAAAATCCAGATCCAAAACCAAAACCAAAACCCACAAGGGTGGTTTTGCCAAAATCTCTACTAATAATAACAGAATTGGCAGGTGTGTTTGTTCCTGCAGTATTATAGACCTCAATAACATTATTTTCCACTCATTTACAGTCTATTTTGAACTCCTCACAGCTCACAAGATTGTTTTTAGGACAAAAGGTTGCACCGAGGTAGATGGATGACTATTCCAAGTGACAGAAGTGAGCACATCTAGGCGTGGCACTGCGGTGGCAGACAGGATTAGTTTTATAAACTATGGCCCCCAAAAAATACACATAGAGCACATAGGCCCTTATTCTGATTGAGTCGGATGGCTCTGAGTGGGGACAGACAGCCGATGGTTATGTTTGCGCATGTGCAGAGGCGTATCTGCGCATGTGTGAATGCCTCAAACGTACGAACACGGCATGAGGTCCGTGCAGATAATTATCGTACGGAACCATCCGAGCAGAGGGTGGAGAGGGTTGTGAAGGGCTGTTTGGGCTCATTACCATATGCGTATGCCCCACGTTTCATGGGTGTTCCCATGAAAACGCTGGGCGTATGTATGGTAATGCGGCCGTCATGCACTTGTGGGGGGCGGACAGCTGAGATAGCCAGTCGTCTGCTGCCCACCCATATACCTGCTTTCATATGGAAAAATGTCTGAGTGGTATAATAAAGAAAAGAGGTGCAAGATGGAATTGTCTTTGGGCCGTCCAACCCACCCTTATGTTGCATAAACAGGACATGCACACTTTAACAAACCAATCATTTCCGCAAAAGGGACTGCCACACTTGTGGCTGAATTGATTTGTTGGTTTGGGACCCCACAAAACAAGCAGTCAATGACCTCTCCCTTTATAGACTGACTCTATATAGGCAATATGTCTTCATCCTCTGATTCCTCACCCCATCAGTGTGTGGAATTATACAACACACTTGGCAGCACCCCTGGAATTATACAGTACACTTTGCAGCACCCCTGGAATTATACAGCACAATTAGCAGCACCCATGGAATTATAGGAAACATGTGGCAGCACTTCTGGAATGAAGATGGGGACAATGGAGTGATGACGTTAAGCCTCGCTTCGGATCCGGAAATTGGAGAAGATCGAGTCTTCATCAAGCCAGCCTCGGGTCAGGTAAGTTTGGGTGGTTCGGTTCTCCAGAAAGCGAACCAGCTCATCTCTAACTAAAATTATATGTGCATGTTTAAATTCTGTGTGAATGTTGTTGTTTTTTTAGTTCAAACTAAAACTAACTATCTCTCAAAAATACTGATAGTACATGCATGATTACATACCAGATAACAGAAATGTGCTCTAATTAATACAGCATAGTCCTGGAAATGCATTATAATGTAACATATGCGTAATAATTAAGCACAGGAGAGTGATCGAGTCTACAGTATATGAACCACATTAATGTATTCTACATATTATAGAGTATCCCTGTATTGGCCAACTGTTTTGTTAGTGTCTAAAATGCATTGAGAACTGCATTAGTTCTAGTAGACGTGAAGCATGCCACTGTAAAAACAACAAAAATATCACCCTATCTAAGCATCTTCCACTGCAATTACTTATTTTAGGCTAGTAAATGAAAGCAGGACTATAATGCCATTCCAGTCGCAGCTAGGAACTGTGTTCATTATGTTCAAACCTGCAGTCAACAAGAGGAGGGAATAGGTATGTGTCATGACTGTCAACTTTGATTGGCAAAAGGATGAATCTTGATGTCGTAGTTTTGTTTTGCAAACTAAGTTTGGTTCACCAATTGTCCTGCATCACCAGGTGAGTGACCCTCTAGTAGAGTACTAAGGTAATATTCCAGAGCACAAAATGGAATCTGAAACCCAGAGTATCAGCTGGGTCCACTGGAGATCTAACCTGTACCTCTCTAGGCCTGTATGACCTTATCAGGAAGCACATCCCTTTAGAGGAATTGGGAAGGTAGGTACTATATAAAATAATAAAGATAAACTTTCACATAAAGTTGCTAACAAATTAAACTCTGTACATGTACATGAGAGATAAAATTAAATGACATTATTGATTTGATGCCGAATGATGCAACAAGTCACAAAACACCAGTTTCAGGATAAATAATGATATGTAAAACAATAGTTTATTAAAGACAAGTACACTCTCCTTTAATACTTCGTTCAATACAAAAAAAGGTGGTGGTACTATAAAAAAAAGCTACTGATACCTAGACCTCTGAAGGTCCTGTGTTAAGGTCAGTGTCTCCCTGGACTTTAACTTATCTGGAATGGACTGTCCTGGTGATACTGTACAAGTATAAGAACGCTTCCATAATAAAAGGGCCATAATCAATATGGTTGAATACCATTGTAAAAATAGCACTGCTCTTTTTACTAAGTGATGATGAATGCTTTGAGTGCCAAGTGAATTTGTCAAAATTGGTGTGAAAATTGCCAAGCAAATATTTTTATTAGTGGTGGGCAACAATTAAATTTTTTAATCGCGATTAATTGCATGAAATTTTTGCGATTAACTGCGATTAATCGCACTGATAGGCACATAAGCGCTGCTTACCGAAAATCTTGTTGCCAAGGGTTCCGTGCTCGTTGCCAAGTGGGATTACATGCGTGTTGCCAAGGGGGATTGCATGCATGTTGCCATAGTGGGTTCCCTGCTTGTTACTTGCTTGTTGCCAGGGAGGTTTACTTGCTCATTGCCAGCGGGGTTTACTTGCTCATTGCCAGGGGGGAGGGTTCTTGCTCATTGCTAGGTGGGGGGTTTCTTGCTCGTTGCCAGGGGGTGTTTTATTGCTCGTTGCCAGGGGGGGTTTCTTGCTCCATGCCAGGGGGGGTTTCTTGCTCCATGCCAGGGGGGTTAACTTGCCCTCCATGATAGGGGTTGCATATCCACAGTGCTCCCGGAATCTGCACTTCCGGGTAGTGCTGTGTGTGCACTCTGAACTTCCCTGACAGACGCTAGAGGTAAAGGAGCACCTCTAGCGCCTGTCTCCTACACAGCGGTGGCCATATTTGGAGGGTCGCTCTGCACCCGTGCGGCGCAGCCCCATCTCCCATTCATTTCCCTTGCCAGCCATCCCCGTTTTACTGTTCCCTGCTGCCACATCACCCCCCCCCCCCTGTGCACCCGCATTAAATATTTTAATCGCAGTTAATGTGCCGGTGCGTTAATGCGATATTAACGTGTTAATGTGCCCAGCACTAATTTTTATTCATCATAATGACCTGTACTGTTTACCTTATACAGAAAATATCATCTTTTTTTACACATTTTTTATTTGAATTTATATAACAAATGTGAGTGACCATGCCATTTTAAGCATATATTTTGCATATCTATCACAGAGATCTTGGCATTTCTAGCAGATGTTTTTTTGCATCTCTCACAGAGATGTTAGCACTCAAAGGGTTAAACTATTCTGTATGCTTAGGTCACCAGCAGATACTTACAATTGAGTAATCCTGTACAGCACAGTACCTCTACTCTTTCTCACATAATACATATATTCAGTGCTCCCCCTTTACTATACACAGTACAAAATATGGAAAATTGCAGTGAGCACACCAACTTATTATTACATAGAAAAGCCAACACATTAGCTAAAGATGACTGTAAGTTATTAAAAGCTGTGTCGTGACTACATTCAGTCAGGGTCTTCTCTCTGACCTGAATACTCATGAATTGCAAAGAGTATAAAAGAAAGATATTAACAATTTCCGCACCATCCAGTCTGCATAAAGTAAATCTAAAATATGAGTGAGAACTCATCTATATGTATATACTGAGTACAGGATAGTTCACTTGTTATTTACCAGAAAGCTACAGGAAAATAACCATCACTCTCCAGTGCCTTTTCTTGACTAGTTTTAGCAACAACACATGAGTCCATTTGATATCCAGCTCTAACATATGTCTGCCCTCTTCTCCAGTAGGGCTCCATGGGGTTAAAAAAACCTGCAAAACCCGAACTGAATAAGCAGCCTGTGTGTATACTCACAGATGACATTCTCCGCTAATGAGAGGAAATCCCAGTGATGTCAGTAACTAGGACTCCTCTCACCCAATCAGGGAGCCCTAATAGAGAAGAGGACAGACCTGCGTTGGGGGATGGGGGAGGTGAGTATGTATGCTTGCGTGCATGAATGTATGCATGTACCTCTACTTTTGGGGTATCAGTGTGTATTTATTGGTCAAGCTGTAGAACAGTGATGGCTAACCTTGTCACTCCAGCTGTGGTTGAACTACACATCTCAGCATGCAGTGCATCCGTTTCAGCATGGCTAAATAGTAAAACTGTAGCAGGGCATGCTGGGAAGTGTAGTTAAACAACAGCTGGAGCGTCAAGGTTAGCCAGCACTGCTGTAGAACTATCCAAGTTTCAGGATAGTGAGATGTTTATTACCTGTAGAGCATTTCTGTATTTGAAGATTGTTTTACATTGGGATAAAAGTTATTGTAACAAATTGGTCCCCATTAAATATATAAAATACAGCAAATTTGTATCATTATTGTTTATTTACAATATACTTCAACTAGCTGCAAATACAGTGCAGTAAATAGAAGATATGTTCAAAATGGAACTCGGTATTTTTCATTATTTTTACCATGAGAACCTCAGAAAAAATGTTCCTTTAAGTTTTGACCTTTTTTTTTTTGCAGCATTTTGTAATTTTGTCAGGATACAGCGGCTCTGTTCTATAAAACATTGACAGGTTTGAAAAATATTGGTACTTTAATGCGGTAGAGCAGAAAACTCAGTATGAGCCAAACGACTTAAATTTACCACTACAGAAGGCATTTTGTTGAATTGGCAGCACATTTAATATTTGCAATGCCTCACCTCATCTTGATTTAGATAAAAATGTCAAGCTGAGAAATATTGCAAATCATAATTAGTATATTTTGGAGATTTTTAGCAGAAATACAGTCACATGAATTGTATGATATTATTGGGCAATGTATTGCCATATTACCCGTCATCTTATAAATGCAAATTAGCATTTGGTAAACTTATATGTATGCCACTATGCTCGGAGTATGCTTGTAACCAACTTGTACTTCATTTGTTAATGTATAACTATATACTGTGTGCTGTATCTCAAGGTCATCCAAGCATACTCCTCTTGCTATCTAACCTCTTACCCTTTCCGTCATTCACAACAGTGGCAAACGTAGGATTTTTAGAGGGGAGTTTTCAAATGTAATCCAAAATCTCCCACTCTGCAGCACAATGGAGTAAGTACTGGAGTCTGGGGGGAGTGGTAACAGCCCTGAAAATTTGACTTTTTATACACTGGATACAGCATGGATTAATATTTAACAGCACAGATCGTCTATAGTATAGGCCAGCGTTCGCCAACCCGTCGCTCGCGAGCGAGGGGTAGCTCGCCGGGTGTTTTAGAGTAGCTCAATGACCTCCTGCCGCGCAGCGAGTCCTTGCTTGGCGGCAGGAGGTCAGGAAGTGAGTTAATGCCGCGTCTCTGTACCTGGCGGCGGCGGCAGTGACCTCCTGCCGCGCAGCGGGTCCTTGCTTGGCGGCAGGAGGTCAGGAAGTAAGTTAATGCCGCATTTCTGGACCTGGCGGCGGCAGTGACCTCCTGCCGCGTAGCGCTTCCTCTCCTGACGTCCCCAACATGCCGCACTTATCGACGCCCCCACAGCCTCTGCTTAACTCTGTTAGGTAATTTTTTTTTTTTAAACTGTGTGTGCGCAACTGTTTACTGCTTAATGGGCATCATGTGTATGACATATGTTTAATGAGTCATTAAACATATGCCACACAAATAATGCCCATTTAACATATGCCCCACACCTTGATACTCATTAATTAATAATCATCAAGGTGTGTGGGGCATATGCCACACACATGATGCCACACACTTGATGCTCATTAATAATGAGCTTCACGCTGTGGGTCATTTGTATAATGGGCATCATGTGTGTGGCATATGCCCCAGATACCTTGATGATTATTAATTAATGAGCATCAAGGTGTGGGGCATATGTGTAATGGGCATCATTTGTGTGGCATATGTGTAATGAGCATCACGGTGTGGCATATGTATAATGGAGCATCATGGTGGGGCATATGATTAATGGAGCATCACGGTGGGGCATATGATTAATGGAGCATCACGGTGGGGCATATGATTAATGGAGCATCACAGTGGGGCATATGTATAATGGAGCATCACGGTGTGGCATATGTATAATGGAGCATCACGGTGGGGCATATGTATAATGGGCATCACGGTGTGGCATATGATTAATGGAGCATCACGGTGTGGCATATGTATAATGGAGCATCACGGTGTGGGGCATATGATTAATGGAGCATCACGGTGTGGCATATGTATAATGGAGCATCACGGTGTGGCATATGTATAATGGAGCATCACGGTGTGGGGCATATGATTAATGGAGCATCACGGTGTGGCATATGTATAATGGAGCATCACGGTGTGGCATATGTATAATGGAGCATCACGGTGTGTGGCATATGTATAATGGAGCATCACTGTGTGGCATATGTATAATGGAGCATCACGGTGGGGCATATGTATAATGGAGCATCACGGTGTGTGGCATATGTATAATGGAGCATCACGGTGTGGGGCATTTGTATAACGGAGTATCACGTTGTTGGGCATATGTATAATGGGCATTGTGTGTGTGGCATATGTATAATGGAGCATCACGGTGCGGGGCATATTTATAATGGGTATCACGGACTGCACTGTTAAGGGGATATGTGTATCACACCCCCATTTTCCATGGCCGCACCCCATGTGGCTACAGCTCTTAGAGAGCTGACCATGCCCCCATAGCGGAAAAAATGGGGGATGTAGCCTCGCAGGAGTTCCACGGTAGTAGCTGAACCCTCTAATTTTTGGCGCGTGCCTTCGGCACGCGCAGATGTCTCTTCACCTCTATCTACAGTGTTGGGAGGTATGTTTGTGACATATTGGACATTGCAGTGTGTGCCATATTATGTCTGGGGCATTGCAGTGTGTTTTTTTTTATATTATGCAGATTTTTTAACATTTTTTACTTTAGTAGCTCTTCGGGCGGTTTATTTTGTCGCGAGTAGCTCCCGACCCAAAAAAGGTTGGAGACCACTGGTATAGGCTGTTTCAAACAATTAAATATGAAAAGTGGTCAGGCGAAGGTTAAAACTTAATCATAATCAATACACAACATACTGTATTAGACCCAGTACTGCAAGCTCTAAGCTCACAATCTCCCACTTCATGGTAGGACTCCTGTCTCTTCCTCCTGGCAGCTACTCTCTGGTCCAGGCTCAAATCCACAAAAACAGTAAATGTGGTAGATGAAGCTGGTACACTAGGCATATGCAGCAGCTCTATTGATCATATTATATACCATTGCGATTGTTGTCATACTTTAAGACACTTGCCAAAAGGAGGGGGTTTCCAGGCAACAGAAATCCCCCTGCATTTGCCTATGGCTTCATTCTGTACTCTGCGGCAGGCCATGGTGTTTCCATTTTGTGACAGCTATATTATAAGTAGTTGATCAATTATATTATTCTGAAGGGTTTAATTATAACTAATTCTGCATCCTTCTCATCTACCAATGAGGAGTTTTCAGAAAGATGGGACAATATATTAAGAACGTGTTCCATTTCCCTAATGGAACTTATCATTTCTGATACAAAAAGAGAATTAGAATTATTCGAAGAAGAGATAAATGAATATAAATAAATTGTATACCGATTTTCTGACACTAATGAATATAAGAAATTAGAACAGAGAATATAACTTAATTTAAAAAAAAATCAGAAAAAGCCATCATTGATAGAAAAATCAGGAAATTTAACAGAGACAGAATACAAACTAAAAAATATGACAATGATTGTGAGGAGGAGGAGGAATACAAGGAACTTCCTTCTGTGGAGGAAATCAATCCTCCATTACCTAAAAAAGCATGGGTACCCTCTCATTTAAGACATCATTTTAGATCAAAGGAGTAGATCAAGAGATAGATATAGGGGGAAATATGAGAAATATGATAATAAGTGGGAACAACAACGCCATTCTCAATATCGAAACTATAGACCTCGACTACATAAGCATTATACTGAATATGATTACAGAGACAGAATGGACAACGACTGTATAGAGGCATAGATCACAGGAGGATACGTAGAGATGATCCTCTTGAGCGGTATCCTGGAGAAAATCGATACAATATTTTAAATGGTATTAAAAACTCCCCTTTTCATATAAGACACCAGAACAATTTAAGATTTAAAAAAATGAGGACATAGGGCAGGAAATAATACAAAAACAAAAAATATAGAAAGAGATTAAAAGATATGGTGGGAACAATTGACAATCATACAGTAGGATGGAATCAACAATAATAGATCCACCATCCACAGAAATACAGGATGGAAGAGTTAACATTTTTAACCTCAGTTCTCACATCCTAGCAAAAGAGGAAATTTCACTTTTGGAGAAAGGGCTAAAGTATGCTCCATCAAAGTCTATAGATAAATTTGAGATCTTTACCGACGTACAAAAATATGTAAGGAAATTGAGCCTAAAAATATATTTCATGATGAAAGATGACAGAGGATATCTCCTCTGACCACTATCGTGAAACCACTTTTAAACCAAAATCTATTTTTAATCCCACTTTTGCTAGAGGTCCATTTATAGTCTTTTATGAAGTTGGTTTTAGATGATATAGAAAAAATTAGCGCTAAAATTAAGAATATTAATTTAACATTTAAAAAAAGACAGGCCTTAAAAAGTCTTAGAGAAAATCCTGACCTTGTCATTAAGCCCACGGACAAGGGTGGAGGTATAGTGATAATGTCCAAGGAGAATTATGAGAAAGAAATAAACCGCAAATTAAATGATGGGGGGACTTACCAAGAACTTAAAACGGTACTTGTGTATTATCTGGGCTCCCGATTTTTTCATTGCATGCCACTACTTAAGGCAAGCAATGTAATGAAATGCAATGCAATGCAATGCGATTTTTCATTGTAAAGACCTGATTTTTAATTGTATAGTCAACCATAACCCCACTATCCAACTACGCATTACACAAGTACCATTAAAACTAATCCTATGGATAAAAATATTAAAAGATCTGTCAACTCTTATAGAAAAATATCAAGAACTACAAATCATAGGGGATAATGAGTCATCTTTCCTATGTAATGAGGAACCATCTATTCCAGTTATCTATGTATTACCCAAAATACATAAAGACCCGATCAATCCCCCAGGCAGACCGATTGTGTCTGGTATAAACTCCATAACAGCCAACCTTTCAGCCTACATAGATCATTATCTCCAACCTCTGGTTCTCAAGAATCAATCCCATCTAAAAGATACTAGAAATTTTATTACTTCTTTAAAACGGACAATGTGGGAGCCTGGGATACTCCTGGTAACCGCAGATGTCAGTTCTTTGTACACTGTTATTAAACACCAAAAAGGTTAAAAAGCCACCCATATTTTTTTAAGAAATAGTAATTTGTCTGAAGGTTTACAGATTTTTATCATTGAGGGTGTGGATTTTATATTAAATAATAACAATTTTTTATTTAATGGGGCTTTTTATTTACAGAAGGTGGGCACAGCCATGGGCACCAGGTTCGCTCCCAGTTATGCTAATTTATTCATGGGACAATGGAAATTAGACCATATATGAAATAACAACCAATATGGAGCGAACCTGGTGTCCTGGCTTAGATATATAGATGATATTTTTTTTTTATTTGGAGAGGAGGAGAAGACATTTTAAAGGAATTTTATATATATTTGAACACAAACTATTTTAATATTCACCTTACGTTTATGACCAGTTCAATTTAGGTCAATTATCTGGATCTAATGGTTTATATAAAAGACAATCATATTTATACCAAAAGCTTTTCAAAACCAAACGATTCTGGAGCATACATTCATGCCAATAGTTGTCATCATCCAAATTGGCTTGAGGCCATACCGGGGGGACAATTCAGACGTATTAGGCATAACTGCACTGAAATCTTAACGTATTTGGAACAAGCCGAAAATATGCAAAACAAGTTCACGGCATCCAAATACGAATTAGAAAACATCAAGGAAATTAAGGATGAAGTAGCGCTTCTGTTACAGGACAAACTTTTACAACCAAAGAAACGATCATCAAACGATAATACCCCACATGAATGGGCTTTTATAACTACTTTTAACAGCCAATACAGAATAATTGAAAATACTTTTAAGAAATATTGGAAATTGAAAAAGATCCCGTGATTGGAGATTTCTTGCCCAATAAGCCGAAGTGTATTTATAAAAGATCACCAAATTTAGGCACTACCCTTGTCCATAGTGCACTCCCACCTAACAAACCAATGGGAACCATTAAATCGAAAGTTTTTTTTTTATATGTGGGTCCTGGTTAGGATGTAAGAGGTGAATATAAATGGAAAAGATTTTAAAATATTTGATTTCATGACATGCAGCACTAAAAATGTTGTGTATGGGATATAATGCAATTGTGAACTATGGTATGTAGGCCGTACCTCTAGACCATTTAAAACATGCCTTAGTGAGCATTCAAGAAATATTTAAAAGGGTCTAAGCACCCATGCTCTCTCGTATCATATGTGTAAATGCCACCAAATGTCCATATCTGGTATTAAAAGATTTTTTTGCCTAAAAGTGGTGAAGGATCACTGGTGAAAGAATGATATAGCCACCACACTTGCTAAGGAAGAAATTAGGTTAATTTATGAACTGGGGACATTACAACCCAAAGGCCTGAATCTTGATTTCGAGATTAAGTGGTTCTTGTAGGGCAGGGGTGGCCAAACCTGTCCTCAAGATCTACCAACGGTGCATGTTTTCCAGGCAACCTGTGGATCTATAGTAGGAATGAATGCAGCATGTTTTAAAGTGTGACAGTTAGTAATGACTGCAGCTGTGCGGCAGCTAGGTAACCTGGAAAATGTGGACCGTTGGTAGATCTCGAGGACCGGTTTGGCCACCCCTGCTGTAGGGAAAACCATTTATATCACTTACAATACATAGTAATCCCCAATTGCATTCATTCCTCACCTCATTGGACCTTCTTCCCTGTTATTTGTTATATTATATTTTCTTAAATCATTTTTATTTTGTTCAATTTTATTTGAAATGTCTTTCTTTTATGCTATTTTACTCTCTAGTTACCTTTTATTGTATGTACATATCCACACCCCATAAGAACCCAAAACGCAGCAGCATCATTGTCATCTATTTATTTATTTATTCATTCATTCATTATTTACTACTTTGTATTTATGGATTTTTTTAAACTTTATAAACGAGAAATTGCACCTATGTGTTCCCATGGTAACTATACAAACAATATGGATGCCTCATATTATCCGAGTAACAGGATATCAGAGATACAGAAAATTTAGGAACCAAGGGAAATGTAGTCCAGCTGCGTGATAAGTCACGGCACCGGAAGTGATGTCATTGTATACCATCTACAGCTGAGGATTCTGGGAGATGTAGTCCTATCACGTCCGCCCCACTGTAGGCAATTTTGACAATTAAGCAGGTTATTTAAACAGCGTATAAGCACTGAGGATATACAACACTCCAGTCTTGATAAAGAACCCGGAATAGGGTTTGAAACGCGTTGGAGACCAGGGACGGAGCAGCTGAAGGAGAGCGACATTGGTGTCCACAAAACGGACTTGATGGGAACTGCAGGACCTAGCACCAAGTATACAATGAGGCGCAAGAATACTTAGAAATACAACAAGATGTGGTCTTCCTTTTGCTGTAAGTGATCTTTTTCAATGGAATTTTGGGTCCGAACCGTTTTTTCATTTGCCAGTATTGATCCCAGAAAATAAAACAATAAAGAATATTTTAACAACGTGTATAGTGTCTATTACAAATATTTCTTTAAAATATAAGCGGTGTGTGCGTACCAAACTCACGTTTGTATAGGCTGGTGTAAAACTTATCAAGGTATCTTTCTTGGTGGTGTTCAAGAAGCAGAAGATTTTTTGCTTGAAGCAAACAATGATTCTTCCAAGTTGTGCTCAAGAAGAAAGGAGACAAGACAACACAAGTGCAATGTGTAGATCTGTTATATATCTATAAGGTGTGTCTAAATGCTTGTGAGGAGCTGAATTAGCGTACCTCACTCACCAATAAGTGATGGGAAAAACATATATAAAGGTTTCTTTTATGGAAAAAATGGGCGTACCCCAACTCACGATATTCAAGTTGTTATTCAAGCATATAGAGGTATCTTTATATCTCCTCATGTTTTTGCAGGAAGCAGGAGATTATTTTGCTTGAAGCAGAACGTGATTCTGGCGAGTTGTGCTCGGACGGGAAAGAAAAGTGCAATATGTAGATCTGCTGTATGTATATATCGGACGTGCAGATATTATGTGAGGAGCTGAATTAGCGTACCTCACTCACCAGTAAGTGATGAAAAAAACATGTATAAAGGTTTCTTTTATGGAAAAAATGGGCGTACCCCAACTCACGATAATCAAGGTGTTTTTCAAGCGCATAGGGGTGTCTTTTTTGTCTCCTCAGGATATTGTACAGATGTCCCTCGATTGATCTCGGAAAGAAGTTTTGATATACCAAGAATCAGGATTTATCACAACTGGCCAATCTTGGTTTTAAGACAAGAAAACGTTCATATGGGGCGGGCGTACCAAACTCACACTTTGTGTGTTGGGCCGTCCACTCATAAAGGTTTCTTTGAATTCACCAGGGTATAGAGCTGATGGGTGCTGTCACCATATGTTGTCCAGGGAACATATAAAGAGAAAATATATCCCCAATGTAGACACAGCCACAATAAATGTAGGTCTAGATTAAACCAAGGGTACGTAGCGTAAGGTTTCCACCTAATTTGATATCACTAAAAGATATTCCTGCAACAGCTAAACTAACTGAAGGCTGGTTTCTATTTGTTGATGGAGGCTGCAGTTTGGATCTACTTATATAATATATAATAATAGGTACTCTTTACCTAGAAGGGCGCCCGTCGCGGGCATCGAGGGTACATTTATGTATGGCCGCGACCGACGCGATGCCCGCGATTTCCCATTGAAACCAATGTTAAACTTTGAAATCGTGTCGGTCGCGTCGCGGCCGTCCATAAATGTACCCGCGATGCCCGCGACGCGATGCTCCCGATTTCCCATAGGAATCAATGTTAAAAGGCGCGATGGACCCGATTTTACTGTTAAATGCCTCAATCCACCCGATTTGGCCATAGGAATCAATGTTAAATGGGCCACAGAGCCCATTAACCCTTAAATGTCCCCCCAAATTTTTAACGCCACCCCACGATCCACGCGAACCCGAAGCGTGGCGAGCGCAGCGAGGCCGCGAGGGGCGGCGGTACGCGTCCTCCGACCTTTTCATGCCCTACTATCCACTAGGGCGTGGTGTGAAAATATAAAAGTGTGGCGAGCCCGAAGCGTGGCGAGCGCAGCGAGCCCCGCGAGGGGCCGCGGATACCTTCACAGGTAGACGCGTCCCCTCGCGGGCTTCACAGGTGTCCGTGGCGAGGTGGACACCTGTGAAGCCCGCGAGGGGACGCGTCTACCTGTGAAGGTATCCGCGTCCCCTCGCCACGCTTCGGGCTCGGTGGCTCGCTGCGCTCGCCACACTATTATATTCTCACACCACGCCCTAGTGGATAGTAGGGCATGAAAAGGTCGGAGGACGCGTACCGCCGCCCCTCGCGGCCTCGCTGCGCTCGCCACGCTTCGGGTTCGCGTGGATCGTGGGGTGGCGTTAAACATTTGGGGGGACATTTATGGGTTAATTTGGCCTATTTGGCCCCAAATCGGGTCCATTGAGGCATTTAACAGTAAAATCGCGGTCAATCAGCCGTTTTAACATTGTTCCCTATGGGAAAATCGCGGTGATCGCGGTCATCGCGGTCATCGCGGCCATCCCGATTTACCCGCGATGACCGCGATCACCGCGATTTTTACCCACGACGCCCGCGATTTCAATCGCTGGCGCCGTTCTAGGTAAAGAGTACCTAATAATATATAATAATCTCTGAAAAGCTAATCTCTTCAGAGCTTGGTCGCGTAAGCCTACAGCACCTGGCAATAGCCAGTGTAGCCCATGGATTACAAAACTACTAGAAAGGTAACTTCTGATCCCTCTTTGTCAGCTTCCGGCATCTAGGAAGTACATACAGTACAAATACCACCCATTGGTGCCCCTTTGTAGGTAAAGCTGCCTTCGGGACAGCAGGTCCTGACACATGCTACTAAAGTAGGTTGGTTTGGAAGTAAAGTCTCCAGGATAGCATCTTCCTGGAATCTCTGTCCCAGTAAGCAATCATTGTAAATAACTGAATAACCCACAGCTAAGCAATGCTAAATGGCTTGTTATTTATTGATAAAAGTAATACGCCTGATCATTAATAACTAGCCCCCTAAGTACTTTATAGGAGTCAAGACCTCTTGGTAATTATTTGATTGCTTTTCTGAGCAAATGGTGCTTGAAAAGAGTTTTGGAGGGAGGATGGGAAATAAATATGGAAGGGTAGAGTCTTTCAAACATCCACAGCATGCTTTATTCAATCATAATTGCTGTGACAGCTGTCATTTGCTTATGAATTAGGTAAGTCAAGGTCCCTGATTTGTTTGCTTTTACGATGCTAAAGACTTTTCAGAAACCGCAGAGAATACAAATCAGTGGTTTAAGAAAGATGTATTCAACATCTATGAAATAAGAACATTCAAGTTATGTACGCAGGGACACAAAAGCCCTAGAGAGCATTTTCTATGCAGCTTTTCTTGAATCACCTGTGCAGGAAATATTGAAGAAATACACCTGTTTGTATTTATGAAAGCTAAAAGTTTAACCCATCACAAGTGCACATCATTTTCTAAACACCGCTATAAAATGACATAATATGAGTATAGGTACAGCACATTTTCCTGTGCTACACAGTCATCACACAACGCAGCCAGTATCCCAGAGATCATCATACAGAAACATGAAAGCAGAGAAAATAATAATAGGCTCGAAAATAGGTCAAGTGATGACTCACCCAGTCTTTAAGTTGACCTGTGCTTCCTGCACCCCTTTCTGATTAAATTTTACCATGTACTGATGCATTTCAGGATAGTTGTTTCTAATGTTTCTTTCAGTGCTTCCATTAGGGACTGTACCAAATCGAAATGGGGGGGAATATTCATATGACCGTTGAAACTAAAAAGACAGGAAATATAGTAATTAGAGAATTTCTTATGCATGCTTACTAACATGAAATATAGACAAACACACTGTATAATATTATAATATTGAGCTATTACTGTAAAATTTGATGTTACTCATGATACAGTATTTCATTCTGTAGAACACAATACATTTTCATTTTTATATGGACATATGTTAAGCAGTTTAATAATTTAATGGTATACAGTGTTTAACATGGTTGAAAGCAGTCAAGAGGAAATAAAATAATTGGTTCAAATATAATAGGAATGAGCTCTGTCTGGAAAGTATGTATCTGTATGAGCATTGTCAACAGAAACGGGTCAGAACCAGCGTGTGGTCAGAATTACCAGTAGAAGCCAAAGTTACAGTATACAGGTATAAAGTTACACTTATAGCCAAATACAAATACAAATGTATACGACTGGTTATAACATTGGAAAATAAAAAAAAATTAGGTGAATATGGAACATTAGTAAATTTGCCGTATTCACGATCCACATTTTCCCTGAAATATTGTTTTCGGCTTCTTAGTAAATTTCCCCTTTATGTCCATACAAGCAACCACCAGTAACTCCAGAGAATCTGGTCCAGAATCTGGTCTCTTTTATGACTGTGTTGTAAAGTGGCTTCATACATTGGGCCTAATTTATTCTGTATCATTAGAATACAAATGGTCCAGGGTTTCTGGAAGTGGGTAACGTAAGAGTCTGATGCTCACTGGGTTAACCTTGTGCTGTTTACTCCTGAGTCTGCTGTCTTGGACATATATCTGAAAGAGCAGACACTTATTTGGGGCAGCAAAAATTGTAATAAGTGCTGCAGCAAAATAAACAAAAACACATATTCACCCAACGCCCATCAAATGTCAATTATACAGAGAGAAACTTCATTTTACATTTTGCATGGATGTATTCATTGTTTAACAAAAGAAAGCTGTATTAAAACCTTATCTACCTCAACCTAAATGCTGGACGTTCCCCTGCTGCCACCCCCTGCCCTCCCCCTTCTCTCCCTTACCAGAATGAATGGCTCAGCCTGTGTGAAACGAGCCAATATTCGCGCATGCGCAGACCCTGGACATGGGAGAAGGGGCCGAATTTGAACCCATAAGAAAGAGTCTGAATTGGCCCCTATTATATTACCTGATGGGTGAGCATCAGAAACCTTTCTTTCTCTTCTTCTACTTTTACTTGTGAAAATGATCTGCGCTCATGCTTTAATATTGTACATGTCCTATATCCTTCTGACTTCTGCTTTTATTTTCTGACTTCTGCTCATATTTTCTACATGATGTCTTTGGAAATGCAATGCACTATGGATTGTTTATTGTATATTATTTAATGTTGTAATGTTTGACCTATACATACTACATATGCCTTGCTACCTTGTTTTACTTTAATAGAATAAAATGTTATTAAAATGCAACAGAAGGCATCTTTAGGATATAAACATCTCCTATTAGCATTTGAAAGATCCAAGTAGGGAGGCCAATCCCGGGATCGGGATCGGCGGGATCCCGGGATTTTGGCCTAAAAAAGGCGGGATTTCAATCCCGGGATTGAGCCTTCCAATCCCGGGATTGCGGGATTAGTGCCCGATAGTAATATACCGGCAGACAGCAGTGTGGCTGATAGGAACAGTGAGTGTGCTGTAGCGGCATCATGGCTGTGGCCGGGCTGCGCAGCGTGACCCCTGACATCACGTCACGCTGCACAGCCCGGCCGCCGTCATACCACTATAGCACACTGTTCTGTACTAGGTTGCCTGGCCACACACCTGCCCGCTGTGCAGCTCATCCTCCCTGGCTGCCCGCTGTGCAGCTCGCCCTACCTGGCCGCCCGCTGTGCAGCTCGTCCAACCTGGACGCCCGCTGTGCAGCTCGTCCAACCTGGCCGCCTGCTTGCTGGAGATGTTCCTGCTACTGCCTGTCACCACCTCAATGTAAGTGACAGTGCAGTGCAGGCAGGGGGATAGTGGTTTGGGATTATTCTGCCTATAATTGATTTACGGTGTGGGCAGTTTGGGGGGGATGGGGACAGCTGTGGTTTTTTTTTTTGTATCAGGGAGGCCAATCCCGGGATCCCGGGAATCCCGGGATTGAGCATTTTTCAATCCCGAATCCCGGGATTGAAAAAATGCCCCGGGATTGGCAACCCTAGATCCAAGTGCTGCATCTGAAGATGCTTACCCAGATGACCATTGCGATCAATGGTCATGATTCATGATGTTTTCATGCACCGGCCAGCCTGAATAAGCTGAAGTTTCCACAGGCTGGCCATAGGATCCAGACAGCCAGGTAGTCTACATCCATTAACACTGGTACTGAAATCATCACGCCTTAAAAAAAGGGATGACACATCCCTGTTTTGGATTAAAGTGCTTGGTGCCGCTCTTGATCCACCCCCCAAATGCTGCAGCATGTTAATCATACTATGGCTGATGGGGCTGCGAGCAATGGACCTTATTCTGATTGACTTGTAAGGCTGCAAAATTCGCAGCCTTGTGAGTCCATTAGACAATTAGACACGCCACCCACTGTCCACAGTGCTGGCCGCCCCCCCCCCCCCCCCCCCCCTCACACATGTGACCCCCTGCATGCCTGCGAATGAATGATTTAAATAATCATCCATTCGCAGGCGGGGAGAAATCAGTTGGTGGTCGGCGACCAATTTAATTGGTGAATCTGCAATCAGCCAATCAGGTTCAGGAGCTAATGTAGTGCTTGCAATCATCATCATCAATGTCACCTCAGGCACTCGTAACTGATATTGCTCTAAAAGGGATAGATATGCAAGTATACAGCATTGGGGCAACACTTTTTTCATAACCATAAAGAAAATGCAATGACACAGACAAAGAATCCCATACTGATTGCTTGTGATTGGTTAGTGGATAAGGGAAGGAATAGTTAATTCAGGTCACAGTCATTAGATAGGAAGACTATTTCATGCAGTTGCATCTGCTAAAACAGAAGACCTTGCAACTTAATAATGACAAAGATTATATTATTTTCTATGAACAAGGCATATCAATTAGAGGTATTCAATGAACCCTTTGAGTGCCAAGTGAATTTGTCAAAATAGGTGTTAAATTTGCCAAGCAAAAATTTTTATTCATCATAATAACCTGTAATTACCTTATATAGGAAATATAATCTTTTTTTAAACAACATTTTTTTATTTGACTTTAAGAGGGATTTTCAATGTTGGGTCACGGCTGTCGGGCTGTCCCGACAGCCGTGACCCTGTCCCGTTCTCGGTCTGCTCGACCGAGATTTTGCAGGCGGGATTCAATGTCCCACCTGCCGTGGGTCGAAAAGGGGGTGTGACCGTGAGAAGTGGCTGGGAATCAGCGAGCTGTGTCCAGGAGCTTATCAATTCCCGGGCCTGTTTCTGCTGAGGTTCCCTGTTCAATGCTTTTGAGAAAGACAGCATTGAATAGAGCCCAACGGGGGAGATGGCTGTGGGAGATTAAATACCCCCCTATATAACAAATGTGAGCGACGCTGGGGTTTTTAGCAGATATTTTGCCCCTCTTTCACAGAGATGTTGGCACTCAAAGGGTTAAACGTTAAATATTTTATGCATATTATACACTTTTTGTACTAGACCTCAACAAATGTATTACTGTATATCTAAAATAAGATAGTTGTCCTATTGGGAGAGGACAGCAGGGAATTTCAGAACCAGGACTAAGTAGTTGGAATACAGTGCAGTACATTGTTTATTTTAAATGTGTGTTTGTTTTGTTTGTTGCTATTGTTATGTGATTGGCTTGGACCGGAAACCTGAACACAACTGCATACAAAACAGCTTATCTGTTGACAGACACATACCTTTTTGTCACTAAGTCCAGTCACTTGATCAACAAATTCCTCTTGGATCATAAATGCAGCCAGGTTGGCAGTGTAACTTGCCAAAAAGATCACAGCGAAGAAAGCCCAAATTGATACAATAATTTTACTTGTTGTGCCTTTTGGATTTTGTACAGGCACTGAGTTGTTGAAGACCAAACCCCAGAGAAGCCAGACAGCCTTGCCAATGGTGAAAGAAGGTCCATGTGGTTCTGATAAAAAAAGTAACATTTAAATGGTGCTGTACATTAGAATACAATACTATCTGAAATGTAACAGTACTAGCTTAAATGTAATTGAATCATATAAAATATCCAATTTTCTTGTAATAATAATAACAACAACAGTTTTTGCTGTTTGCACCTCTTATTACCATTATAGTATAATAATGCTGTTACAGTATATTGGATAATATGGGCACAGTTAATCTGAGTCATACATAATACAACCACATATCCGGTGTGAATGTGAATGTGCACATGTTCTAATGTATACACATTACTCTTACCACACTCTTTATCAGTAAGTGCATCGGTCACCATTATCATTGACGCCTACATATACCTTATACTCAGGGCTGTATTTGCCACTAGCCCATGAGGCACGGGCCTATGGGTGGCATAAATTAAGGGTGGCGGGCTCCGGGTCTCTACGGGCAGCCGCATCGGATGGCTGAGAGGGCAGCAGCCCACAACTCACTCCAAATCAAGATGGTTTTCTTTCATCTGCTTGCATGTTGCCCCCTAGTTACAACCCAAAAATACTCATTCAATGGCCACAGGGAAATGGAAAGCTATGTATGGCTCTGTATGGTGGTAATGTTCGTATAGATGCATATGCATTTAGAAATATATATGCATTAAGTAAAATCACTAGATGCTTCCACATTCAAAGATGTAGACTACTCAAAATCAAGTCCCATGGTGGGTGTTGGAGGGCCATAATGTTTATTTGCTCATAGGGGCCAGGAGGTTGCATAGGGGTCAGGAGAATGCAGTGGAGCACATTTGGGCATTCAACTTTACCAAAGTGGAACATTTTAAAACAAACATATTACAGACAGAAAAGTAAAATTGTAGAACAAAATCCTTATCTCAGGATTTCAAATACTGCAATAAGTTTTACAGAGTCCAGGTAAATGGAGATATTTATTTTAGGAGACTTTGGATTTATCGTATTCAGCCACACCCATAAGAACAGAATATTATTCACCATCCGTTAATATGTTACTTTTTTCAAAATACATTGCATGTGTTTTCGATAGCAGGTTTCCTATGAGACTAAGGAAATATACTTTGACTCATCTCGTTTCACTAGGCAATGTAACCAGGGCAGGTGTAAGGCTTCTCAGCACCCTAGGCAAAACTTCAATCTATTTCCCCCCCAATACTGTCACCAATACCCAATGTTAAACCCCTTAGGCATACCTGCCTAACATTCCGGAATGGCGGTAGACTTCCAAATGTTAGGTGGTCCTCCCAGTCCTCGTGAAGGTGGGCAAGGCCCCTGAATTCCCTGGAGGCCTCCCCTTGAAACCCACAACAGAATGCAAGGAGGAGGGGGCAGAAAAGAAGGGAAGTATGCCTCAAGGGAAACTATGGAGGTGAGGTCTTAGAAGTTCCACAGCAGACAGCTGCATTAAGTACAACAAGGATGCTCATAGACATCTTTGATTTTTTGATACACGGACTCAATGGCGCCCCCCCAGGTCCCAGCGCCCTAGGCAGCTGCATAAAGCTGCCTAATGGTAGAGCCGGCCCTGCTTGTAACAAAGACATGTCTAATGCAATCACTTTAGTTCCTGTTTCAGAGCTCAAAGTGCTTAAGGGCATGCATGTATAATACATGTATGCATGCATTCCTAACTCTTAAGTCTACTGCAGCATTAACCACCAACCCTAATCCTTAATCCTAACACCCTAATATAAATACTGATGCCTATACATAAATGGCAGTAGTGTGTACTCAGCATTGATAATTTGTGACTTCATGGAGCAATAGAGAAGCTTGGTGACAGCACATTCTCCTCCTCTGATTTTACTGTACAAGGAGTGTCTACATGTACTGCATATACAGTAAATAATTAATTGTGTCTTTGTAGACCAATAGGAATGCTTGGTAAAGGCAAACCCAACTCCTCCGATTCTCCTTTACAAGGTAACTCTGCATGTACTGCATATAAGGAGTACATTGGGACTACATGGACCAATAGGAATGCTTGGTTAAGGTACCCTGACAGCCTCTGATTCTTCTGTACAAAGTACCCCCTGCATATGAGGAATGTATTGTAACTGCTTGGACCAATAAGAATGCTTGGTGTAGACACTCTACTGCCTCTGATTCTGTATGAGCTGCATATAAGGAATACATAGCAGCATATAATGGAACCTTTAATACTATTGTTTTTTTTTTTTTACAATGACCAACAAATCAGGTTAAGATCACATGGCATAAACGCTGCATATCGGGCCTGATTCAGGTTCACTCCTAATGGACCGAATTCAGGCCAGTGACTGATGTTATGGATCTGTGCATGCGTATGGGCAAAAATACGCATGTGCAGACCTGCTGTGCGAATGTCTTCAGTGAGTACTACACTCGCCCCCGGCCAGCGGAGGGAAGGGGCAGAGAGCAGACTGGGGCAGGAGAACGGCCCATGTCGTCAGTGCCTGCCCTTTTTTCTATAACCTCTGGCCCAGATAAAAGTCGGTGACCATCAAATTACTTTTCACTTGTGCGACCGCATGCGAGGGGATGTGTAAGCGTACACATCCCCTTGCATGCAAATGCGGAGATTCGCACGGTTGGGAGGAGGGGGGCGGGGCGCTTTAGGGCGGTCGGGTTGCGTGCAGCATTTACATGCTCGCTAGGCAGCAAAAATACGCTGCTTACTTAGCGAGTCAACCGAATAAGGCCTATAGTTTGTCCATGGTGATGACACTTGGGATTTAACAAAGTTTCTGAATAAGAAA
This sequence comes from Crinia signifera, assembly GCF_055691185.1. Classification (NCBI taxonomy): domain Eukaryota; kingdom Metazoa; phylum Chordata; class Amphibia; order Anura; family Myobatrachidae; genus Crinia; species Crinia signifera. The sequence continues at coordinate 78,055,377 of NC_139223.1, read as the reverse complement.
CATTTCCTTATTTAGAAACATATCTGTAGTCTTTATTAACCAAAAAGAATTATAAATTCTATGTGCCTGGGGATGCCGGCTAATCATGGACGTTAGTTTGTCAAAAAATGTCGCTAAAAGTTAGCATATAATAAATTTTTAATAAAGACATCACTGTTAAAGATCACAAAAGATATGTTATCATACACATCATAGAGAAAAATGTGAAGCACATAGGGCCTTATTCTGGTTGGCGCGGCCGGGCCGTACGCGTACTTCCCGGGATTTTTTATGATCTGCGCATGCGTACATTCGCCAATGCGCAGGCGCGACCACTCACCAACGCTTACGGACGGGTCTCTACGTGCGAAAAAACCTGTACGCGAGTGTACGGTATAGGGGCGTGTTGAGGGGAGCGGCCGAAATAATGAGGGAAAATTGGCGTAAATATGGGCGTACACGGGGGTGTGCACCAAAAATGAGCGGTGCTACTACTGCACGATCGACTAAGGCACCGTTCATTTCGGACACAAAACAGGCGGCCGCCAACCGCCATCTCAAACCACCCCTACAGATACCGCATGCCAGCGTGCGCCTGAGTTTGCTAATTAACGCTGATTCCTACTCAAACACATACACCTGAATGTAATAAGCAATGCTGCAGTCTATTAAGTCCAAACCATGATTTCACTACCTGCAAGCCACACACAGCACTCAAACACATTGGAAGCTTATCTTTCTATACTTCTCGACATTTAAAGGTTTGTTTAATTTAAGGTAAGAATCTTTTGAAGACCTGCTTATATATGCTAAGGTAGCTATTTGCTAAACAGTTAGACACATTCACTACGTGCTTTCATAGACTTTACACAGTAGCACACTCAATCTACACAAGTCGACATGTGTCAACGTGTTCACTCTAATACAAACATAGGTTTTGTATTTAGGATACAATAACATAAACCACATCTAACACCCACAAAGGATGTTTCAGCAATGTTTGAAGCCCATGACCACTCTTTTGCACACAATCTTTGTATAGTACCCAAAATACAGAACTCTACCACTATCTCATCTGCTATGAATTGGATTTGACTACACTCTGGATGTAAGATGCCACCAATCACATTATTGCACTCACATCTCTCTAACAAAGGATTCCTACATCTGCTTATGATACTGTCAAATCATATATATGTAAAAACTTATACATGTTTGTTCACAAGCAATTTTATCATGTTTGGCCCATTCACACATCTTTTTTTAGGGAGGACACATATGCATTCCTACACAAATTTACCTTTTCACCCTTGTTTGTCTGCCTCACCCACTCCATGAGGAAAGCATTGTTCTGGACCTGCTTTTACCTACTACTGTAGGAGCTACCTCACCTGCACACAAACTGCTTTCTCACCTATTAAGTTGCTCTGCACATGTGCTGACACAAACTAATTAGCAGGGAAAAGTTGGATAGGAACATGGGAATGGCCATGGAGAGGGTTACACATGGGAAACTTCGACCACACTTCAACAAATGTTCAAAAATACCCTGGTCAGTAAGTACACATAAATCTAGTATTTGTTTCACACAAGAAATTACACATACAACAATTTTGATTTAATTGGTAAAAGAAATTTATTTGCTGTTCAGCATCACAGCTTAAAGTGTGAACACTTTAATGTCAGAAATCAAATAAACAAATCAAATAGACACAAAAATAAAAAAACAGCCAGAACAAGAGGTTGCATATCTCCAAACATGTGTTACCCTGCAAATGCAATGGTGAAAGAAATGGGGACACCAGAATACATACTGCAACAACCAGGGTGAATACTAAGCAAGATACACACCACCAAAAATTTATCCTGCATTTGTAGAGGTCAAAATAAGAACTTTAATGCCCATGGTACGCAAATGGATAGATGGCCAACTCAGGAAGTGGATGTCCAGTGCAATTTAAACATTTGGGGTCCAACCACAGAGGAAGTGAACCAGGTCTCATTATTTGGGCCCTTTTCTCCCCCTTTTAGATGGGGCCTTGGGGACAGGGGCCTTTGGGTCAGATGGCTTGCGGCGTCTTCCCCTAGTGGACACAGGAGGGTCAGCAGAGGTGGAAGGTTGGGGAGCAGCTTGGGGTGGGGCAGCAGATGGGGGATTGTCCCTTAGGGACCTGGCGGTGGGCAGCAGCTCCGCAAGAATGACATTCAGGCGGATGAGGTGTTGGCCAATGTTTTGCATGCCAGCCGCCAGAGTGTCATTAATGCGGTTGAAGGCCTCACACTGCTGCCTGTTTGTGGCCTTCCAATCCTCAAAAAATTCCCCAATCTGCTGCTGACGGAGCGCAGCATCCACCCCTTGCTGCTCGATCCTCTCCAGCGTCACCATCATGCTCTCTTCCCATGTCTCCTGTGGCTGGGGCTGGGGGTGTCTTCTTGGTGGAGGCTGGACCACTCGCTCCACCTGTGGCTCTGCAGAGGAAGATGCTGCCGGTACATCCTGGGTTTCTGCTTCTGCTAGGATAATAATTGAAAACAATGTCACCATCACATACGCACTAAAAAATCTCTTTCAAAATACAATGCATTACTGTGACTTACCATCAAAAGCAGCATCAAAGACCTCCGCCGGGAGCTCACTGTCCATATTGGAGATCCCCCTGACCTCGGCCACATCAATGACGTCCAAGGCGTCCTGCTCCAGGGGGGTATACTCCAAATGATCGGGCATAGGACCTCTCCCGGTGGACATGCTGTGGTTGTACCGGTCAGTCATCTTCCTCTTCATTGCCGTTTTGAAGTCAGTCCACCTACAAGTTTAAAAATACAAATATCACCATGAGATATGTGCACCACTGTGCTACGTGTAGGGTTACCACCTAGTCCCTTTAATTCCGGACACATGTTACTTACACAGGTTCTGTGGCAGTTTAAAATTAGGTGAAGTGGAGTCTTGAAGTCAGCCAGCCACAGAACCTGTGTAATTAATATGTGTCCGGAATTAAAGGGACTAGGTGGTACCCCTAGCTACGTGACATTTCCTAGTGTGGGTGATCTTATGTTTTTTAGCCATATGTGTCCCACACACACATTCATGTCTCCATTACGAGGCATTTCAGTGTCTCATCACATTCATTAGGCCACTAAATGCACATACATACATCACTATGCAGAAATGACATCATCCATGGCCAAATTATGCACCTCCACCTGTTGTGAAACTACACATTCCACCATAGCTTGACAATGTGGTTATTATGGAGTAATTTAACTATGGGATGGCATACTGGGATGTGTAGTTTCTCACCAGCTACATGTGCACAGTTTGCTCATTCTTGTTTCAGTAGCATCATATGGAACATGTTACAACAACTCTTTCAAAAACACACTTTCTCTTGTCCCATCACATACTTCACATGAGCAGAACTGTGCCCATAACCTCACATCACACCAATGGTGCATGTTTCATATATCAATGTGGGTTATTAGACATGGTTGTGTTCACATGTGACATTGAAGTGTAGCACTATCTACAAACACACCTTTCTATTATTCTCAAAACATACATGTAACATATGTAAACACATATGACATTATCAGGGGGACAAACACCAGGGCTATTTTTCAGCAGGCTCCAGCAGCAACTGAGGCCCTTATTCTAGGTCACTCTTTCTGAGCACATATTTCTTAGATGGTCAAAACCATGTGCACTGCAGGTGAGGCAGGTGTAAAACCCCACCCAAATCTGATTATCTCTGCACAAGTAACACCTGCCTCACCTGCAGTGCACATGGTTTTGTCCATCTAAGAAATATTTTGTCTGAGTGAACTAGAATAAGGGCCTCAGTTCCTGCTGGAGCCTGCTGAAAAATAGCCCTGACAAACACACTAACCTTTTCTTCACCGCTAGCCAATCTCTGACCACTGGTGACACCTGGTTCACTTCCTCTGTGATCTTGTCCCAAAGCTTTCTCCTTGCACTGGCACCCGGCTTCCTGGTTGCCAATTCTATCCATTCGCGTGCCCTGGGCACTAAGATTCTTAATTCGGCCTCTACAAATGCAGGGTTTCTCTTTCTGGTGGTGGCATCCTGCTCAGTCCTCACCCTCGATGTTGCAGCCTGTTTTCTGGTGGCCCCAGTTCTCTCACCATGCACCTGCTGGGTCACACCTGTTTGGAGAGATGCAACCTCTTGTTCTGGCTGGTTGCTTGGCCCTTGTGGAGCTGGTGGAGGTTGAACAGGGCCTGTTAGTGAGGGGCCCGCTTGGTCTGGCAGGCTACCTCTCTCTTGAGCCTTCCTTCTCCGCTCCTGTTCCCTCTTCTGTAACGCTTGAAGCAGGGATTCTGCTTGTGCTCTCTGCAGAGCGTCCTCAGCTGCGGAATCGTCAGAACTAGACATGTTTGCAGCAATTCTGGCCTGCATCTGACTGAATATTTATATGTTAATCTCCCGCCATGAACAAGGGGGCGTATATTTTTTTCCGCAATGGACTTGCTAATTTACGCCGATATTTCCCGCCGATAATTGCCGCTTAAATTATGCAGGTCTCCACGCACCTGATCAATCACCTGTATATGCACATACACAGGTTGTGGAGCATTGTGTTCTGCATCGTGAAATGTGTGCACCTGTCATTCCAATGATGAGTGTTGTCAGCTGGTATCTGTTGGAGTTCGTGTATGCTTTGTGAGTCACATTTCAAAACATCACGTTATAATGCTTTCCTTACATATGTAATGAGTCTGAAATTGTCATACACCAACATGTTGCATTGTGCCCCTTTAAGCAGCGTATTTATAAGTAGACGCTTGCGTGTATTATATTTCGCACACTGTATATACAGTACGTCTCTCCATGGAAAACGGTGTATTGTGCCCCCCTTTAAGCAGCGTATTTATAAGTAGACGCTTGCGCGTATTATATTTCGCACACTGTATATATACAGTACGTCTCTCCATGGAAAACGGTGTATTGTGCCCCCCTTTAAGCAGCGTATTTATAAGTAGACGCTTGCGTGTATTATATTTCGCACACTGTATATATACAGTACGTCTCTCCATGGAAAACGGTGTATTGTGCCCCCCTTTAAGCAGCGTATTTATAAGTAGACGCTTGCGTGTATTATATTTCGCACACTGTATATATACAGTACGTCTCTCCATGGAAAACGGTGTATTGTGCCCCCCTTTAAGCAGCGTATTTATAAGTAGACGCTTGCGTGTATTATATTTCGCACACTGTATATATACAGTACGTCTCTCCATGGAAAACGGTGTATTGTGCCCCCCTTTAAGCAGCGTATTTATAAGTAGACGCTTGCGTGTATTATTTTTCGCACACTGTATATACAGTTCCTCTCTATACATTGAATGCATGCTGTTGGTTTTGGTCTGTGTATATCGGAACGGTCCGCGTAAGTTTCTATTCGCATCCAGTTTGTTAATGTAAGAAGGATTAATAAAGTTAATACCAAACAAACAATTTTTTAGACCAATCAGCAAGCACCAAAGTGATATATGTACCTGCAATTATTAACTGCGCCATTGGCACTATGACTTCAACCAGGGCTAGGCCGTTTTCGACCCAGGAGCTGTTGGCCTTGGTTGAGGTCATGGACCGTCACCTGGGGCCCAGGGGCCCATATGTCAGCAATATGGACAAGCGGCGGGCGTATACTGCTGCCCGCCGCCTAATATACTCGACGACCGGCGTCCGCAGAAGCCTGGGGCAAGTTGAGCGGCGCTGGTCTGACTTGCGCCGGCGGCAGCCAGTGTTGCTCTGCACACTTCGCCGCCATATTGCCCGATGTAAGTTTTTATTACTAGTATGTCTGCGTTTTTTTGCAAATGTTTTCTGTACTTTTTATAAATATGTTCCTGAGTATGTGGGTGTATATGGGGTGTATAGGGGGTGTATATGGGTGTATATGGGGTGTATAGGGGGTGTATAGGGGGTGTATATGGGTGTATATGGGGTGTATATGGGGTGTATAGGGGGTGTATAGGGGTGTATAGGGGGTGTATATGGGGTGTATAGGGGGTGTATAGGGGGTGTATAGGGGGTGTATATGGGTGTATATGGGGTGTATATGGGGTGTATAGGGGGTGTATAGGGGGTGTATATGGGTGTATAGGGGGTGTATAGGGGGTGTATAGGGGGTGTATAGGGGGTGTATAGGGGGTGTATAGGGGGTGTATAGGGGGAGTATATGGGGTGTATAGGGGGTGTATATGGGGTGTATATGGGGTGTATAGGGGGGGGGGGGGTTAAGTAGTTGCTCAGTTTTTGGGTGTAGCATATCAATTAGTTTGCATGATAAATGTCTGAAATATAACAGCAATGATAATTTGGAAGGTTATGAGCATGACTAATGTGAATTTTTCTTTCCCCCTTTTTTATGCAACCCAATCTTCGATTTCTATGTCATCAACATGAACATTTCAGCACGGGCAAGGGCACGCATGGAAGCCCGGGAGCAGGCAGCCCGGGACCAGGCCGCCCAGGAGCAGGCAGCCCTGGAGCAGCCAGACGAGGAGGAGGAAGAGGAGAAGGAGGAAGAGGAGGAGGAAGAAGAGGAGGAGGAAGAGGAGAAGGAGGAAGAGGAGGAGGAAGAGGAGGAGGAGGAAGAGGAGGCCGAGACAATGGCTCAAGCTGGGGCCCACACAATTTCCCCATCCCCTTCCCCCACCCCCTCCCCAACCATGTCATAACCCTTAAATAGCACAGCCTAATTGTGAGGTTAGAGGACAGTCCCCCAAAACCAAACTACCAATTGGGTCTCAGCATACATACATTCAAGAAGGAGTAATTTAATTAATGTTATTTACTATGTACAGTATGTGTGTGTTAACATATTATTTTTTAGTACTGTGTTTACAGCAGACCCATCTTCAATGTAGTTTCAAAATGTATGTGGCCTTCACACATAACTCTGAACTTTTTATTATGTACAAATACAACAAACATTTGTGTATGTTATATATTAATTTTTTGTTTTATCCCTTCATTACAGACACTGAACAGCAGCAGGAGGAGGTGGCAGCCCTGATGCGGGAGATCGTCCTGACTCTCCTGTATCTCCAAATACTTTTTGGCCTACTGGAGGCCCGCATTTAATTTATTTTTATCCCCCCCCCCCCTTATTGTTTTTGTTAGAAATAAAAGTTTCTATTGTGTTCTAAATTGCCTGTGTTTTTAATAATAAATATGTTAGAGGGCTTGTAAGGGTAGGTACATACAGATGTGTAATGTAATTTATATTTGTCATTTGAGGTGAGGGGTAATGATTGATGTGTGAATGTGTGTGTTTTTGAGTAAAATAACACATAGTGAAAATGTTCGATTAAAACATTTATTTATTTATTTATTAGCAGTTTCTTATATAGCGCACACAGATTCCGCAGCGCTTTACACAGAGAATATTTGACCATTCACATCAGTCCCTGCCCCAGTGGAGCTTACAATCTATATTCCCTACCACATTTACATGCACACACAGACATTCTAGGGTTAATTTTTTGGGAGCCAATTAACCTACCTGTATATTTTTGGATTGTGGGAGGAAACCGGAGAACCCGGAGGAAACCCACGCAAGTACGGGGAGAATATACAAACTCCGCACAGTTAGGGCCATGGTGGGTATTGAACCCATGACCTCAGTGCTGTGAGGCAGTAATGCTAACCATTACACCATCCGTACACATAACATCAGGGTAGGTATACATGTTACACATTTTGGACAAACTAATTATGGACATAATTTAGTACATATACAGAAACACCAACATAACTTGATTTAAAAGTAACAGCAATATGGGGACACATAGATAGTGATTAAAATGCCACATTAGAACATAACAAATATACATGTAATGAGGGTTAAAATTTAGTTTTATTAGGATCTTTATTAAGGTAGACAATTGAGTTAATAGAAAACAATAATTGAATAACAAATAGATTAATTAATCAATTGTCAGAATTGTAGTTGAAAGGCAAGATTTGCAGGTCCATATATGTGAAGGGTATGCCAGCGTACACGGACGTACGCTCACTCTCACGAGCGGTGACATAAGCTGAGTTTTCCATTGAAAACAATAGGGACCCGTCCGTGCAAGCTGCCGTACGCTCAGATCTCCGCAAGAAGACGGTGGGAAGACGGACGAAAGACGTCCGCGTACGTTGCCGTACGCTCAGTTGTACGCCAGTTGTCGGAGTGTAAGGGCTGGGCCGGCCGCGTACGCTCAGTTGTACGCCACTCCCCTTCTACGTTGTTACTGCCCGTACGTAAGCGGCTGATTTGTGGGTGGACTTAACCCCAATGGCCGCGTACGGCTAGCGTACGTTAATAGTGAACGTACGCACGTTTGGCCGCACCGATCAGAATAAGGCCCATAATGTGGTACAATTTCGTGTATACTATTGGATATAATTAATATCATACAGAACTTGCCTACTTTTGAAAACTAGTTTCAGGGACATTATATATGGTAATAGGATTTTGCACAGCGCCCCCTTGAGGGGGCGTGTCATGCTCCTCCCAAAGGTCGTGTCTAGTTCCAAATATGGAGATATTGTGAAAAAAGATTGTGAACGTGAAACCTAGACATGGACCTTTTGACTGTTGACCTAGCCCATGTCGACCTAATGCTTGAGTGAACCTAATGACAAGTCGACCTAAGCCCATGTCAACCTTTCCATGTGTTGACATTAGCTCATGTTGACCTTCAGTGGTCAACCCAATGCATGTCGACCTTAAGGCCTCCCACACACTAGAATGATTTTTTGTGCCGATTGTCCGATTTCTGACCGATCGTCCGATATATCGGCCGATTTTTGGCACTAATCGGCCGATTATTGCCGATTATCTGTAAAAATCAGCCGATATATCAGACAATTGGTCGGAAATCAGACAATCGGACAAAAAATCGTTCTAGTGTGTGGGGGCCTTTACTGCTGTTGACCCTATGACTCATAACCAGGGTCCTCATGAAAAAGGTTGACAAGGGGTTTTCATGTTTATTGGGTGTCTATGTCAAATTAAGTAGACATGGACAATGTATATGTGTACTCCGTCCCCTCGCATGGCCCACTTCGCTCGCCATGCTTCGGGCACGGTGCCTTGCTGTGCTCGGCACACTATTATATTCACTCTATTCCCACTTGGATAGTAAAGTATGAAAAACACCTTTTTTAAAACAAAAATATGAAAAACTCAGGTGGACCTTTTTCATGTCGACCTTTTCATGTCGACCTTTTCCATGTCAGCCTTTCCATGTTGACATAATGATTGTGTCGACCTAATGACCATGTAATACACGTCAACCTACAGTATTTCCTGTGTAGCTCTTGTGACTGTCGACCTATAGTGGTCAATCTAATGATTGTTGACCTAATGCTTGTAGACCAAGTGAGCGCATTCCATGAAAACCTAACATACAGTAGTACTCACTATTACCTACAGTATTAAGTTGATTGAGCACAAACAGATGCATAGTTACAGGTACTGTTAGCACATTTACGTGCAACCGATTTATAATGGCTTTTATCTTGCACTTTTGGGGCCTTATTCTGGTTGGTGCGGCCGGCCCGTACGCGTACGTTCCGGGTTTTTTAATGATCTGCGCATGCGTACCATCTCCAATGCGCAGGCGCGAACACTCCACAACGCTTACGGACGGGTCTCTCCGTGCGAAAAAACCTGTACGCGAGAGTACGGGCATTGGGGGCGGCATAGGGGCGTGATGAGGGGAGCGGCCGAAATAATGAGGGAAAATGGGCGTAAATATGGGCGTACACGGGGGTGTGCACCAAAAATGAACGGTGCTACTACCGCACGATCGGCTAAAGCACCGTTCATTTCGGACACAAAACAGGCGGCCGCCAACCGCCACCTCAGACCACCCCTACAGATACCGCATGCCAGCGTGCGCCTGGGTTTGCTAATTTACGCTGATTACTACTCAAACACATACACCTGAATGTAATAAGCAATGCTGCAGTCTATTAAGTCCAAACCATGATTTCACTACCTGCAAGCCACACACAGCACTCAAACACATTGGAAGCTTATCTTTCTATACTTCTCTACATTTAAAGGTTTGTTTAATTTAAGGTAAGAATCTTTTTAAGACCTGCTTATATATGCTAAGGTAGGTATTTGTTAAACAGTTATACACATTCACTACGTGCTTTCATAGACTTTACACAGTAGCACACTCACTCTACACAAGTCGACATGTGTCAACGTGTTCACTCTAATACAAACATAGGTTTTGTATTTATGATACAATAACATAAACACATCTAACACCTACAAAGAATGTTTCAGCAATGTTTTAAGCCCATGCCCACTTTTTTGCACACAATCTTCAATTGAGTTAATAGAAAACAATAATTGAATAACAATTAGAATAATTAATTAATTGTCAGAATTATAGTTGAAAGGCAAGATTAGCAGGTCCATATATGTGAATATGTGAGCGTGCACGGACGTACGCTCACTCTCACGAGCGGTGACATAAGCTGAGTTTTCCATTGAAAACAATAGGGACCTGTCCGTACAAGCTGGCGTACGCTCAGATAGCCGCAAGAAGTCGGCGGGAAGATGGACGAGAGACGTCCGTAAACGGTGGCGTACGCTCTGTTGTACGCCAGTTGTCGGAGTCTAAGGGGTGAGCCGTCGGTGTACGTTGGCGTACACTCAATTGTACGCCACTCCCCTTTGACGTTGTTTCTGGCCGTACGTATGCGGCTGATTTGTGGGTGGACTTAACCTCAACGGCCGCGTACGGAGAGCGTACGCTAATATGGAATGTACGCACGTTTGGCCGCTCCGATCAGAATAACCTTGGTCACTTGCAGTATCAGTGGTGAATCAGGGGCGATCATGCTCAGCTACAATGCAGTAAGGATGTGCAGATGCAAGTTATGCCCCGTACACACAATTCAATTTGGTCTATTTCTCTATTCGATTTTGCTTATATAAGCAAAATCGAATCGAATTGGAATTGAATGGACATCAAACATTTTTCAGTCACATTCGATGCCGAATCAATCCCAATGCGCAGCTCCGCGACATCTGAATAAAAAAATAGACTGTGAAGGCAAGACTATATAGTACAGATTTGTACTATATAGTCCAAATTGAAGGCATTTTGATTGCCATTCGATTCGATCATGATTTTTTAAAATGTCAATATTTGTATTTGTCCGCACGTTATAGTGTTTATGTATCTTGAGAAATTCAAAATACAGAATGTAAAATTTATAAAAACACATGTGCAGGCTCAGAATGCTAAACACTAATTCTAAATCAGGACCACCATGTGCAATTAAGAGAATTACAGTACAACTTCATTCATTGTGTGAGACTCCTGTGCACCCTACGCACCTGCCAAAAGTTGCCTAATGGTAGACCCGGACCTGTCCCAATCTTGTTATTGAAACCATTTTCCAAAGTTCATCGTTGAAAAGAGTACCAGATTTATTTAGTTTTTGTCAGCAATAGGAGGGAGGGACCCACAGTTCTAAACTCGCCAGTGCAGGATCTTTAATGCTATAGTTGGTTGATTTTTGTCAGAACGGGTAATGCCCTTTTTTAAGGACTTTTTTGTTTATTAGTAAAATAAACCTTGCATGTATCCGGCCAACCCAGTCCTACTATGATCACCCTATTACTGGGGTAATGTTCCATCACTTTTTAAACTGCAATGAAAGGTGCACCCTCTAACTGCATATGATGGAGAATAACAGATCCCTATTGATTACTATATTGCTTTACACCATATATCCTATATGAGGGGTGTAGTTTTAATTTTTTAATTAATTACTGCACTTTAAATACTCTTGGTCATGTGAAGTTCATACTGCCACTTAGTTCTATGGGTGGGGTGAATTAGTTTTGTTATTGTTGTGAGACCAGGTACAAATGCTGCAATTCTACAGTCCTTAGGTACTATACCAGATATAAAAGATTTTCCAAAATTTAATGTAGAGATTTTGCTACCTCCTCGCTTAATTCCATGAGAACCCTAGGATATAGCTCATCTAGACCTGGTGATTTATTTGTTTTCATTTTGCAAAGCCTCTTGAGTATCTCCTCTGAAGTGAATTTTATATTTACTTCTAGCTGGCTTATATCTTTTGTGGTGCCTGTAGATTCTACTGACTGCATTTCCCTAGTAAAAAACAGATGAGAAACATGTATTTAACAATTTTGCTTTATCGTTATCCTCAATAATACTATTTCTGTTAGCATTCATTAAGGGACCTACAGTATGTTTTCTTTTACTAACCGTTTGTTATTTATGTATTTAAAAAAACTTTTTGGGAAGGGATTTGTTTTGCTTTCCATGGCTATTAGCTTTTCAGTTGTCCTTTTAGCTGCTTCTGATTACCCTTTTACAATTTTTTTTTTACCTCTTTATAATGTGTGAATGCCTCCTCATCCTCGTTTGCCTTGTATAATTTAAGTGCTCTCTTCTTATTGTTTATTGCTTTCCTTACTTTCGTGTTCAGTCATGATGGGTTTGTCCTGCTAATATTACCCATATTTCCTTTTTGTATACATTTAAATGGGTTTATGTGTCTTAAACATGACTACCAGCTATGTTATCACAAGTAAAACAAATTCTTGTTACTGTTGAAAGAAGGTAATTAAAAAAAAAAACTAAGTTGATTCTGTTAAGTAAAGCTTCTTAGGCTAGCAAGGTACTTCTAGTGGAAAAAAAATATTGAACTTTATCATTTTTAATTAATGTCATTGGGGAACAAAAACCTTTTTTTCTTGCTAAGGATTAAAGATTGGTTTGCGAGTACTTGAAGGTATTATTTTCCCACTAGATCTTTTCTATAGCTGAATTGGCTCCTGTTTTCAAATTAATGAAAAAATTATAAAATTCAATTATTTTGTTCATTTGAAGTCCCTTACTAGTCTAGGCCACTTTCTTTAAAATAATCGAGTTTTGCATTTATTTATTTTTTGGTACTTGTTTCCTAGCACAGCGCCCATCGTATTGTATACCATAAGACTACATATGGTATGCGATGCAATGCTGCGCGATGTTGTACAATAAAAAATTGTATTGCATTGTATGCCATACAATGGCATACAGTGCGATGAAATACGATTTTTTATTGTACAACCACCCAGATGGGTCCTTACCATGTTAAATGCACCCCCCCCCCCCCACTATCAATGCCAACCCGAAGCGTGGCGAGCGCATCGAGCCCGCGAGGGGCGGCAGGACGCGTCCTCCGACCTTTTCATACCCCCACTATCCACGTCGGCGTGGATTTGAATTTATATGGTGTGGCGAGCACAGCGAGCCACCGATCCCGAAGCACTGCGAGCGCACGCGAAATACATGTAAAGTAATACACGTCCCCTCGTGGGGCTCGTCACGCTTCAGGCACGGTGGCTCGCTGTGCTCGCCACACTATCTAAAATCGACGTGGATAGTGGGGGTATGAAAAGGTCAGAGGACGCGTACTGCCGCCGCTCGCCACGCTTCGGGTTTGCGTTGATAGTGGGGGTGGCGTGGGGGTGCATTTAACATTGTAAGCACCCATTACGGTGCTTATACAATAAAATATCGTATTGGGGCTGCTTTTAACATTGTAAGTGACCTTTAGGGTGCTTATACAATAAAAAATCGCATCGCATGCATCGTATGCGGCATGCAATGTGATGTGATGGCATAAGATGAAAAAATTGGTCGCCATGCTAGGAAACAAGTACCTTTTTTTCTTACAACTACCTTATTTTTTTCTTACAACTACCTTATTTTTTTTTCCTTAGAACTACCTCCTCTTCCCCCCCCCCCCCAAGGGTGCAGGTGGAGGGGGAAGAGGAGGATAGGAGGAGAGAGAGGACTACTTTGTCCATTCTCTTTACCTGCTGCCTCGTGTCCTGACCATCCCTGCCATGGCTTACTTCTTGCCTCAGGTCTCCTTACCTGCACCTCATGTCACCTGTCTGTATCCCCCTCCCTCTAGATTGTAAGCTCCTTGGAGCAGGGCCCTCCTCCCTCCTGTTCTCACAGCACTCTTCTTGTATTTCAACTACAGCTCTCTTACTCATCTACAATCTATACCTGCATCTATTCTCACTCACTTCCTTATATCTCAGCTGTATTGTGTACTAAGAATTGTGCTTTAATTGTGTTATGACTAGTTCTGTGTACCCTGTACTGTTCTTTTGTGTTCTATATGTACAGTACTGGCTGGTGCAATCACCATGTGGCGCCGCTGATTGGCTGCCTGGGTGCTGCACAGCTCAGTAATGATTTGTTCCCCATGTCTGTGTCCCTCATTAGAGTACATCTAGTATATATATCAGTACTGTTACTGGCTACCTAGCTGGCTGTGCAATCACCATGTGGCGCCGATGATTGGCTGCCTGGGTGCTGCACTGCTCAGTAATTATATGTTCCCTATGTCTGTGTCCCTCATTAGAGTACATCTACTGTATATATATATATCAGTACTGTTACTGGCTGTGCAATCACCATGTGGAGCCGCTGAATGGCTGCCTGGGTACTGCACAGCTCGGTAAATATGTTCCCCATGTTCGTGTCCCTTATTAGAATGCGTCATATCTGTATGTGTGATGTACATCTGTACTGCCATTGTTGCCTGTTCCTTGTACTGATAACCCTTTGTATTGCAGTATGTGCATTGTTATTTTTAATGTCTGTAAAGCGCCTTGAGTCCTGTTGGAGAAAGTGCGCTATATAAATAAAACTTACTTACTTAGGTACTCTTTACCTAGAAGGGCGCCCGTCGCGGGCATCGCGGGTACATTTATGTATGGCCGCGACGCGACCGACGCGATGCCCGCGATTTCCCATTGAAACCAATGTTAAACATGGAAATCGTGTCGGTCGCGTCGCGGCCGGCCATAAATGTACCCGCGATGCCCGCGACGCGATGCTCCCGATTTCCCATAGGAATCAATGTTAAAAGGCGCGATGGACCCGATGTTAAATGGCTCAATCCACCCGATTTGGCCATAGGAATCAATGTTAAATGGGCCACAGAGCCCATTAACCCTTAAATGTCCCCCCAAATTTTTAACGCCACCCCACGATCCACGCCAACCCGAAGCGTGGCGAGCGCAGCGAGCCCGCGAGGGGCGGCGGTACGCGTCCTCCGACCTTTTCATGCCCTACTATCCACTAGGGCGTGGTGTGAGAATATAATAGTGTGGCGAGCGCAGCGAGCCACCGAGCCCGAAGCGTGGCGAGCGCAGCGAGCCCCGCGAGGGGACGCGGATACCTTCACAGATATGCGCGTCCCCTCGCGGGCTTCACAGGTGTCCGTGGCGAGGCGGACACCTGTGAAGCCCGCGAGGGGACGCGTCTACCTGTGAAGGTAGCCGCTGCGCTCGCCACGCTTCGGGCTCGGTGGCTCGCTGCGCTCGCCACACTATTATATTCTCACACCATGCCCTAGTGGATAGTAGGGCATGAAAAGGTCGGAGGACGCGTACCGCCGCCCCTCGTGGGCTCGCTGCGCTCGCCACGCTTCGGGTTGGCGTGGATCGTGGGGTGGCGTTAAAAATTTGGGGGGACATTTAAGGGTTAATTTGGCCTATTTGGCCCCAAATCGGGTCCATTGAGGCATTTAACAGTAAAATCGCGGTCAATCTGCCGTTTTAACATTGTTCCCTATGGGAAAATCGCGGTGATCGCGGGCATCGCGGCCATCCCGATTTACCCGCGATGCCCGCGATTTTTACCCCCGACGACCGCGATTTCAATCGCTGGCGCCCTTCTAGGTAAAGAGTACCCTTACTTACTTAAGAATTTGTTTTATTGGGGATAACGTATCTGTTATTAATGTTTGAGACACATATCACTTTCATATCTCCTCACTAATGCCAGGAGGAGACATATGCATATCTCAAAAACTAGAGCCAATTGAAAAATAGTCTTGATCAGGAGCACCACACTAATCTAAATTGACTCTTAAATCTCTGCCAACAGTTTGAGTGTTCCCCAGTGTAATTTGCCAATTGGTAAATCAACAGAAATAAATTAATCAAACCAATAGTACTTTATATAGTGAAGCCTGGTATACATTGCATTACTTTAGAAGGTGAATGTTAGAAACATTGAGTCTAATTCAGACCTGATCGCAGGGCAAATTAATTCTTAAAATGGGCAAAACCATGTGCACTGCAGGTGGGGCTGATGAAACATGTGCAGAGAGAGGTAAATTTAGGTGGGGTGTGTTAAACTGAAATCTAAATTGCAGTATAAAAATAAAGCAGCCAGTATTTACACTGCACAGAAACAAAATACTGTAACTCACCCAAATCTAACTCTCTCTGCACATGTTACATCAGCCCCACCTGCAGTGCAGCATGGTTGTGTCCATTTTGAAAACAAACAGTCGTGCAATTAGGTCTGAAATCGACCCAGTATACTGCTGGATTTATGAAAAAAACATTTTCTATGAAATGTGAAGTATTTTAATTAGCTGCACCTAGTGCCTGCTAGACAGATAATAATGGAGCACAAACTGACAGATGAATCCTACTTGGCTGTGTGTCAAAGAAAGAGGCAACTACTCAAAACCTGTCATAAATTACAATTCAGATTCAGTGCCTTCCAGGAGCACAAAATGAACTTGACCAGCATTACATAAATAAATCGATTTACTGTATTACTAAACTCCACAAACAAGGGATGACATTTAAGATAATGGCAGCCTCATTGACCCCTTGTCAAATAATACCTTAATGAGAGGGAAACATTTAGTTACTTGAGAACAAAAAAAAAAGTTAAAGTACATTACATGAGGTTTTAGCCAGCAACTAGCAGAGAAGCCAGTCCATACTTTGAGCATAATTCATACATTAATACATCATGCAGAGCATTTGGTGAGGTAATATTACATACTATGGTGCCAAAAATGGTTGAACAAAGTCTCAAACTGTTTGTTTAAGCTTTAGCTAAAAATATTTGGGCATTTTATTTGTTCAATTCACAGGGTACCAGTCGAATTTGACCCTTCCAAGTTGTATCAGTCATTTAAGTCACTGAGGGCCTTATTCTAGTTCACTCTTTCTGACAAAATCCTTCTTAGATGGACAAAACCATGTGCACTGCAGGTGGGTCAGATGTTACTTGTGCAGAGAGAATTAGATTTGTTTGGGGTTTTACTTCAAAGTGAGATCTATATTGCAGTGTAAAAATAAAGCAACCGGTATTTACCCTGCACAGAAACAAAATAACTCACCCAAATCTAATTCTCTCTGCACATTTTACATCTGCCCCCCTGCAGTGCATATGGTTTTGTCCATCCAAGAAGGATTTTGTTAGAAAGAGTGAACTAGAATAAGGCCCTGAGGGCGAGATGTACTAAGCCTTAAAAAGTGATAAAATGGAGAGTGATAAACAACCAACCTATCAGCTCCTACCTGTAATTTTTCAAACACAGACTGTGACATGGCAGTTACGAGCTGATTGGCTGGTGGTTTATCACTCTCCATTTTATCACTTTTCAAATTTAGAACATCTGGCCCTCATTGAGCAGCATGTAGCAAAAGCTATTTTTTCTCCATGTAGCCCTTTTCCCGCACTTTACAAGTATAAACGGGGTAATTCAGACCTGCTCCCTTGGCTGAGGAAAGGGATGTAGCTACTGAGTAGCTATATGGGCGCTGGCAAAGGGTGTTTTGTAAAGCAGCTACCGATGGGACTGAGTAGGTCCCAATAATATTCTGAAAAAAAAAAAAGAAGGAAGGTATCGCTGAAACCAATGAGGAATTGTTAAATAAAAAATGTATATTTAATGGTACACATACAATAATACATTCATATAATAAAAAATGATAATAAAGGTAAAAACATGTACACTCTGCCCTTGGAGCCAACTGACAAAGGATTTTTTTTGGGGGGTGGATCCGCTCCTATTTATGCCGCCCACAAGAAAGGACCAATCTGATCACAGAGAATTGTGTGCTTCCAAAGATGAATTGAGGTAGGTATAGTTACCGGTGTGGTTCACGAAAAAGTTCCTCTGGGAGAGCTTTATATCCTTTAGGATTGCATGTCAGCTGTGTTATCCCTTGTTGTAGAGGTATAATGGAAGAAGTCCACTGTGAGACTGGATGTTGTAAATACACGGTCCACTGGTGGAGGCGGCTGGTTGGATCCCAAAGATGCGGATGCGTTGGGTGGCAGTTAGGGGCAGGTGAATGGAGCAGCTGCTGATGCGTTTTGTTGTCACCAAAAGACAGCTTTTTCAAAGGAAAATTCCCCCAAAAAATTCCTTTGCCAGTTGGCTCCAAGGGCAGAGTGTACATGTTTTTACCTTTATTATAATTTTTTATTATATGAATTTAGGTACTTGTTTCCTAGCACAGCGCCTATCGCATCGCATACCACAAGGCATACGATGGTATGTGATGCGATGTGATGTTACGTGATGGCAGCCGATGTTATACAATTTTAAATTGTATACCATTGCATTGTATGCCATTGTATGCCATATACAATGGTATACGATTAAAAATTGTATAAGCACCCTAATGGGTGTTTCCAATGTTAAATGTGCCCCCTAAAAGATAATTAATTGTATAAGCACCATAATGGGTGCTTAAAATGTTAAAAGCACCCCCACGCCACCCCGACTATCAACAGCAACTCGAAGTGTGGCAAGCGCAGCGAGGGACGGCGGTACGCGTCCTCCGACCTTTTCATACTCCAAACATCCACGTCGGCGTGGAGAGCGCAGTGAGCCCCGCGAGGGGACGCGTAATACATGTAAAGTAATATGCGTCCCCTCGCGGGGCTCGCTGTGCTCGCCACACTTCGGGCTCGGTGGATCGCTGCGCTCGCCACACTATATATAATCAACTCCACGCCGACGTGGATAGTGGGGGTATAAAAAGGTCGGAAGACGCATAACACCGCCGCTCGCCACACTTCGGCTTGGTGTTGATAGTGGGGGTGGCGTGGGGGTGCATTTAACATTGTAACCACCCATTAGGGTGCTTATACAATTAAAAATCGTATAGGGGCTTATACAATTTAAAATCGGATTGCATTGCATGCGGGCATATGGCATGGGATACGATTCGATGTCATACAACTTAATATCGTGGGCGCCGTGCTAGGAAACAAGTACCTGAATTTATTATTGTTTGTGTACCATTAAATATACATTTTTTATTTAACAATTCCTCATTGGTTTCAGCGCTACCTTCCTTCTTTTTTCTGCTCCCTAGGCTGCTTATATTTTCCGCCTGGTAGGTAAACTGCCCTGCCGAAAGTATGCCCCCCCTACCGAATGAATCCCTGTGACGCGATGCGAGTGGATTTGTACACGTACACGTCTGCTCGCATGCGGAGGCACAGAGGAAAATAATTTGATGGCTGCTCACCATTGAATGATTTTTCACCCCTTCGCAGATAAAAGTAAGCTGATACTTTTATTCTGCATGGTGATTGGTGAATTATGGGTGGGTGTTGACTTCATGTGACATCAGCCACTTGCCCTGAGCAGGCATGGGCACACCTGCATTCGCAGGGGTACATCCAGCGTTTCTATGGGTGAGTCTTCTGTTTTTGTGGGCACACCCATAAAACCCTGGGTATACCCCTGAGAATGCCTCCTGCTTGTTCATCATTATGTGAACGCCTCGGCAAGTATATCACCCAATGAAGGCGTTCGGTTCGGGGGTGTGCACACGTGCATGAGCAACTGTGTGCATGCGCACTTCACCATCATTGGGGACAGAGCCGAATTCGGACCTGTGTGAACAGGTCTGAACCAGCCCAAAAATACCATTTATGTGCAATGCAGCACAACAGTGCAGCACAAAATGGCCGTGACTAAGACTCGGAGCACTTCACTATGATGTAGTAACAATTATCTCAATTACATCTTTTCTCTTCTGTGCAGAACTTGGTTTCATCAATCTCATTTTAGATATCACATAATTAATCCCCAAAGATGACACAGACACTAGTCACCATATTTGTTGCTTGTTTCAATTGGACACACTTGACTTGCACACCTAAGCTACACGATGAGCATCGACCTGCCACCATAGACTACCGCATATTTGACACCTAGTGATGGAATCTTAGCTCATATACTATAACAATATACTACAACGGTCACATGACCATATTGCTGATTGTTCCACTACATGTCTGAGTTCACTGGTTCATGTGAGTTTGAAAATCAATGTGGAATTATTTTCCTTGCCAGTGATAGTTTCTGCTACAGGGGTTGCTACATGTTCTCCTGGATTGCTTCTATATACTGCTTTATTAACTTCACTTTGGCTTTAAATTCTTTAACTACAATTGTATACAGCATAACTACAATTGTATGCTGACCTTTTAAATTGTTTATGGATTTTTCTGTCTTACTCATATTTCGGATTGTTGGCCTTCAATTAAATTTCCATTTCTAGCAGAAATGTTACATACTTGAAAATCTGTTGGTACTTGTGTAATATCACAGCGCCCGGCTGCGCTACATTTTCAGAGTAGGCTAAGCTACATTGTCATCATAGCCCAATGGCTACCTAGCATAATCAGCATAGCGCGCCTGCCAACGGCTGCCTAGCATAGTCAGCATAGTGCCCCTGCCAGCTCTCCCCAGGGGGCAGCTTGTGCCCGGGAGTCCTTCTACCCCCCACACAGCCTCCAGCACGGGCAGGGAGGCTTCCATCTCCCTGCCTGCTGCTGTTCCCCACCCCCCCTGTGGCATGCAAATTTATACCAAGTTTCGTGTACTTTAGTACTGAGAAAGGATCGGCGTGCGAATTTATACCAAGTTTTGTGTACTTATTCCCAATAAGCAGAAGGGTTAACAGGAAATTATACCTGGTGTATTTAAGTGTGCTTAAGTACTTAGCTCTAAGAAAGGATACCGTTTTTCCCTTATTGTCCATCGATTTGGGATTACCGATTTCAAAAACCCCACTATTCACGCCAGCCCGAAGCATGGCGAGAGCAGTGAGCGCAGCGAGCCCCACAAGGGGATGTGTTCCGCATCCTCCCAACCTGTTCATACCCCCACTATCCACATCGGCGTGGAGATGATTTTATAAAGTGTGGCGAGCGCAGCGAGCCACTGAGCCCGAAGCGTGGTGAGCGCAGCGAACCCCGCGAGGGGACGCGGATTACTTTACATGTTTTCCGCATCGCCACACGGCGCTCGCTGCACTCGCCACGCTTCGGGCTCGGTAGCTTGCTCTGCTCACCACACTATAAAATCAGCTTTGGGCTGGCGTGGATAGTGGGGTAGCCACGCTTCGGGCTCAGTGGCTCGCTGCGCTCACGACACTCTATATAATCAACTCCACGCCGACGTGGATAGTGGGCGTATGAAAAGGTCAGAGGACGCGTTCCGTTGCCGCTCGCCACGCTTCAGGGTGGCGTGGATAATGGGGGGTGACGCAATAAAGTGCCAAAGGTGCTTACAATTGTAAGCACCCATCACATGGCATACTATGCACCCATCACATCTCATGCTTATACAATCAAATATCGCATCGCATTGCATCGCATTTGGTGGCATGCGATTAGGGAAGCCAATCCCGGGGCATTTTTTCAATCCCGGGATTCGGGATTGAAAAATGCCCAATCTCGGGATTCCCGGGATCCCGGGATTGGCATCCCTAGTGTCACAGCTGGGATGACAGCACAGCTAAAACAGCTTGAAAAGGCGGAAAGAGACCTGACAGCACCTTCCCCCCCTTCCCCTCTCCTTCACTACCTCTGCTTCCTTTAATGCTGCCATCTCTCCTCCGTGTGGGGGTGTAGCTATGAGATAATTAGGATACTCATGACCCAGGCTGGACCCATGACCCAGGCTGGCCACAGACCTTCAGCAATGAGCGGCACAGGGCAGAATCCAGAACATATCATTGAAGCCCTGGCCGCCCACTATTTACTTACATTTTGCAGAGTGGGCGGCCGGGCTGGTGCAGGGTGCTGTAGGGAGCCAGGTTGGGAGGGTCGCTGGTCGGGCGCCGGGAGCCTGGAAGGCTGGGCGGATGGGCGGGCTGTGCACTGCGCAGCGTGACCTCGTCACGCTGCGTGCAGCGCTACCTTTCCGGGTACGGGAGAAGCCGGGCAGCGTCTGAGCGAGTGCTCAGACGCTGCCCGGAATTAGACTGCGCATGCGCAGTCTAATCCCGAAATCCCGGGATTGGAAACTCCAATCCCGGGATTGAAATCCCAGCGTTTTGGGGGCCAAATCCCGGGATCCCGCCGATCCCGATCCCGGGATTGGCCACCCTACATGCGATGCTATGCGATATTTGATTGTATAAGCACTCCTGGGCACTTATCATGAACATTGAATCGCATCGCACAGCACTATACACGGTACGCGATGCGATTCGATTTCACTACACAGAATAGCCCACTAAGCAAATTGAGCAGTGGGCGCCATTCTAGGAAACAAGTACCCTCTATTCTTTATCAGCGCCCCTCACCTCTGATATCTTGATATCATGCCCTTGCCAGGAAACCAGAATACCCAGAGGAAACCCACGCAGTACAGTGAGAATATATAAACTCTGCACAGTTAGAGCCATGGTTGGAAACAACCCCATGACCTCAGTTCTGTGAGGCAATAACGTTAAGGCCGGTTTCACACACTCTGGCTTCTGCCAGACGGTGAAATCCTGCACGGCCAGGGAGCCGTGCTGCACACATTAGTTGTGAATGGACACTATTGTGTCCATTCACACGGGACGGCCACGGCCCGGCCGCACGGCTGCAGCCGGATCCCGCCACTGCTGTGTGCAGCACGGCTCCCTGGCCGTGCGGGATTTCACCGTCCGGCAGGAGCCGGAGTGTGTGAAACTGGCCTTACCATTACACAGTCCAATCTTATGGTGTTTGAAGAACAAAGGAACTTACAGAAAGTATGGAACCCTTGATGCTGAACTGCAATATTAACTGTATTGATCATAGTGCTTTTTATTTGCTTAATACACACAGACTGTTATTGCGGGTGACAATTGCCTTCTGTTTTGTAGTGTGTTCACATATGGCATTAAAATTGCCATGCATTGGTATCAATTATACTATGGGTAAAACCATGCGTAGACAGATTTCTATTTATATTACAGTATGTTTTTATTTCATTTTTAATACTGTGCTGTTATGATTCCCTAGAAAGAGGAACATTGATTTTTTTAATAAAATGTTAATGTTCTTTATTTAATGACTTTTTGTCTAAGTTTATGTACAGTATGCACCCTTTATTCTACTATAACAACAATTTAAAAGAACACACTCATACTACGGGATATGGTCATTAGGTCGACAAGCATTGGGTAAACACCATTAGATCGACATGCAGAAAGGACGACCTGTGTTTATGTCGACAGGTCATTAGATTGACACAAGCAATAGGTTCACAATCAAAAGTTCAACATGGGTTTTTTCATTGTTTTTTGTGCCAACATATGCCAACAGGCGGTATTGCATGTTCTACCATCCACCAGGGCATGGTGGGAGAATAAAAACTTTGCCCGATGAATGGCGAGCGCCGCGAGCCATGCGAGGGGACGCAGTGCTTTGTTTCAGTATCCATGTCAACTGTGTCCACATTCGGGTAAAAAAAACTGTGAAAAACCCCATGTCGACTTTTTGGTTGTTGATCTTGCCCATGTTGACCTAATGCATGTGTCGACCTACTGACGGTAAGTTCTACTGCACAAAAATAATAACTGTGAATATTAGAAATATCTTAAAGCTTTACATAGAACTGTGGTTCCCAAACTGGGTGATGCTCTCAGTAATGTACAAATATCAGCTTTATACATAAGCCATTTAATTTGTTATGAATCCAACTTGTAATTAGGAAAGAAAAGAAAAAAAGCTCCACAAAGTTAAACCTCGAATAACTCATCCTGGCTCCTCCACACATCTGTCTTCTCATTCCGGTTTGTGCCACACTGCAGATGGAGTCTGCATGCTGTATTTTACAGACAGCATTGTTTTAACAGAGCTGTATTCCTGTTTGCTCCAGACCAGTTTGACCTACGAAATTGTGGTCAAGGATCTCTGCTATCGCCATCAACCCAGCACATGCGAGGACTACATTATAATCATTTTTAATTATATTAAACAATAAGTATTAAGACATATATGTGTATGTTACACTTTATTCAGTGAGACCCACTGCTGTTCAAGAATTTATATAGTATTGTTTTAACAGTTGTAGGAAATGTGATTTTCTTTAGGTTGCATGCACTTTGAATGGCATGATATCCCAGGGGGTATAAGTCAGTACATCTAGACTAAATCGCAAATTGATTAACCCATTGTGGCTCTCCTTTGAAAAATGTCCACACATTTGGGGGAAATTTTATAAGATGGCAGTTCTATTTGACATGGGATGTTGCTATGGGCAACAAATCAGAATCTACTTCTTATTTATTTAGCATCTTCTAGAAGACAATAGATAGTATCTCATTGGCTGCCCGTAACAACATCCCATTTGAAATAGAACTATCATCGTAATTTTTATCTAATCTTAAATTTCCCCTATTTATATTCAAAAGTAGTTAAAAGCTCAGCAACTCATTTTGAATGAAGAAGCATATCAAATAACTCTTCAGAATGGAAATTTAGAAGGTATATAATGGGCAGGGCATAGGCTGGAGATCATGGCCCATCTCATAATAGCAAGAACAGAAGACCCTGGTAAGCAACAGTTTGCCTTCGGGCTCTGCTCGCACTATATTGTATATTAGAATTCAATGAAAACAAGAGAGAACCCAGCTGCAAGTGAGCAACGTTAGCTAAGCTTTCATTAAATTTGCCCCTCCCAGAAAATGTTCAGTCTCCCTCTTCTCTGCTCATTGTCAGGGGGTTGATAGGGGATTTTCACCCTTCTCCAGCCACCTCCAAAATGCCCCTCCCGAAATGGCCACCGCCTCTAGCATCCTTAATAACTCTCACTAAGCATCTCTAAGCCCTCATAGGGTGTGCCTGGGCTATTGCATTGCCACAGGCCTCATACATCATTTACACTGCCAAGAACCTGCCAGCTGACTATTGGCCTCAGATCACAATTATCAGTGAACTCCACTATAGGTTTGAACACTGTTATCTATGCATATCAAGCATGGCCGCCCTATTATATCATTGCTAATTACCTCTACCAAGGAATAAATGGAGTTACAGTGTTACTAATATATACCAACAGCACAACTGCTTGCACCTAAATCATACTTCCTACTAACAACACAGACATATAGGAAAGTATTGTGCTCATTTGACCCTTGCCGGGACACCAGTACAAGGTACCTTTTACTTTCAGAACAGGAATTACCATTGTTAAAGTCGAGTTGCACACACGCCATTTTAGGATAGTATGGCCGCCATCTTGGTTCGCAGAGTTGTGCAAATAAAGTATTATACCCGAGTCTGTGTAGCAAAGTGGACCATAAGCGCAGCCATACTAATACACATAAATTCATAATACCAAACTTACACCAAATATAATATAGTCTATTAAAGGTTTAGTGCACCACACATAGGTTAATCACAATTATGTCTGTATAATGTTTATTATCGTTATGTTCCGTTTCTCATGCGCAGCACTCCGGTTGTAGCAAAAACCATAGGTCCGAGAGTTACGGACAAAATCCATATTCTATGTACTATTTCTGCTAAACTGTGTGAGACAAAGGAAATCAAGTTATAACCGGTTCTTGTTGCTTTTTACGACCCCAACGACGATGCCAACACACAAAGGACACTGGAGTACACTCCCCCTGCACCAATCCTATTCAAGTGTAATTCTTTGCCCCAATCACTGAGGACTGGACATTCGAACCCTTGACCAATTACAACGGCCTTTGACCCCCCTTCTTGGACCCTATAAAATAGCTATCCCTGAGCTGGCTCGGTCACTTCGGCACTGCATCTATCCCTTCACCATTGACCGGGCTAAAGTTCTATTTGAACATAGCGAGCTCCGACCGAACTGCGCTGTGCATATCTGATGAGATGGTAAATGGTTGCATTCCTTGTGCTTTCTTATATTGTTTATTGGCTGATTGTATTCTGTACTTGTTTTCTTTCCCCTAGTAGTATTTGACTTGTATTAGTATTGTTAAGGGAACTGTATCACGTGTTATCCTGTATTTCTTCTTTCTGTAACCCCCTTTTGTCTGCTAGGGACTAAATACACTATTTGGAGAATCTATCTCCTCCCTTTGTTATATCCTTGTCTCGAGTCTCATTCGCATCTGGCGATAAAGGTTTATTATTATTTATTTATTTATTAACAGTTTCTTATATAGCGCAGCATATTCCGTTGCGCTTTACAATAGCAGACAGTGATACAACAAAACAGGGTATTTACAGACAGTCAAAATGTAGGAGGGCCCTGCTCGCAAGCTTACAATCTATAGGGAAATTACGGACATTGTCCTAAAAGGGTATTCGCAGTTAAGGGATTAAGTACTGCGAAGGGATATCCTATTACTGGTACTGATCCAGTGTGTACAACACACGGAAAAGGTCCGCTACGCTTTGTTCGCACGTAGCTAGGGATAAAGGGTACGCAAGTTACGGAAAGAGTACGTAAACTGCGCATTTCACTTATTGTCCTTCTGGTTATATTAATATCAGCATTAACACCATACTGTGTTTTTTAAAGGCCTGCTTGGACAAACATATAAGCTTTTTAGATTTTATACTTCTTTGACTGCATGAGCATAATTAACTATTAACAAGTAAACCAGTTATTAAATCATGTATCTTGATCTGACCATGGGAAGCCAGACTTCATTTTATAGTATTGTTGTTTATTTGCATATATTTCTATTTTTTCTTATTACAGATGGAGCGAGGCTCATCTTTGGCCGGCGCTCGCCAGATCCCTTGCACTGGTGAGCGCCGGCGATAGAGACTGGGACGCGCGTGCATCTCACACGCACGTGCGTCCCAGTTTCCCGTCGGTGGGGGGACGGGAACCGTCTCCGCTTCAGGGACCCGGGGTGTCCGTCGGCGAGGCGGCGGGGACCCAGGGGGAGCCCCGTTGTAAGGGGACGCGCGCGCACCTCATGTGTGCGCGTCCCCTTATGGCGGCTGGCGGGGATTTGCGGCTGGTGAATCTTCCGCCATCCCCTGCAAAGATGGGCCTCGCTCCATCTGTATGTCTACTATTGTGTATTGTGTATGTTTTTTATTGAAAAATAATTAGAAACAAATATTTTTTAAACCTGTGCTTCCTCAACTAATAAGCAATATTTGATAGTAAACTAATTGTATTGGAGAATAGTGATTTGTGGAGTATTGCATAAAAACTCATGCTGAAAAATAATTGAAACTTGAATAATATCTGTTACATTGACCAGTGAAATCATCCAGTATGGTTTAAATACAATAGTATTGGGGAGACATAGGGGGATATTCAATCTGCGCCGCAATTTCCACTGGTGAAAATAGCGGCACTCATTTATTCAATGTTGCCGTTACTGAGAGCATTGAAGGCAGTCAGATCCAATTTTTTTTTTTTTTAAGTTGGATGTTTTGTCGGAAATGACAGTGGATTGTTGAATTTGCAGTAAATTTTGCTGATCCACAGACTTTCCGAGACTCGACAGTTGGAACATTGCCTGCTAATGTTAGGCTCCCCTGCCCTGTGTGGCCACGTCGCCATGACAACCGGGAGGCAAGCTGAACACAGGCTGGAGGCGTGGCATGCTCAGCAGCAGCAGGGGGCCGGCCTGGCACTCTGCTTCTGGTATAAACATCCTGTGCGGGCGTCAGCCACTTGCTACTGAATCTTAGTCAGATAGTCAGTGAACCTGTTCCTGAGAAATACCAGTTAGTTAGAACTGTATTGTATTTTGTATTGTTTGCTAGTTTACTGCCAAATAGGTCTTGGAATAACGTGTTCTATCCGTCTGATCCAGACCTAGCAGTAAACGGGACTCGGCCATTTGATTTGCTGGGGTCCCTGTTCCACACTGTGGATACAGTAACTCTGGCCACACATCAGACCAACTCTCCTCCAACCATCCAACCAGTTGCTTGGATGGAATAAAAATATAGTACTGGATGTGAGCAAAGGACAGAAATGTGCTCACAAACCCAGGAAAATGGACAAAAACATTCAGTAAAATTGTTTAAATCAAACAGGTTCAACTACTGTGGCTGATCGACCGTTTTTGTCCTTTCCCAGATTTTGGAAGCAAATTTCTGAAGTAAATATTACATTTGCCCCCATCCAGTACCATATTTTTATTCCATCCAAGCAACTAGTTGGATGGTTGGAGGAAAGTTGGTCTGATGTGTGGCCAGCATTAGTCTGCAGCTGTGCTCCCAGACCTGCCTTGTCCTTCCTCATTGTGTAGTGCTTCCAGGTGACAGCTTAGTGGCAGTAAGCTGAACCAGTGTACTGCAAGTGAGGTTAGGCCTGTGGCTACACTCCTACGGTCCTTATTCCCATCTATGACCTAGGAGCTGCTAGCCTTATTTGCTTGTAACCCTCCGGGGTTCAGTGGTTGCCCTTAGCATCCGCACTTTAATTGCTGTTGAAGCATAACATCTTGCTCAACTGTTTCTGCTTTATTACATCTGAGCATATACTCCACGCTAGTTAGACATTCTGTCTGTAGAGCCCTCAGCTCCCTAGTCTCTGTTTGTGTCTGTTGGTTAACCCACTACCTTCTGAGTAGGTAGTGTGTACTTCCCAGTTTGTGTTATATTGTTACTTACTCACTATCTGTTTATGCACTGTACCCTATCTGTGTGAGTGAATCGTCCCCTATTGCTCCTTGTGTGTATCGTCTGTACCCCTTTCATGGTGTACACCATATTTGAGCATAGGAGTGCAACATAGGAGTGCAACAGCTAATAATAGGTGAGTCTCTGGCTACTGTTGAGTTTAGCTAGCTCAGGCTTGTACTGGCATTCGGACTTGCAGTACTCATGTTTTGCTATGTGGACTACCAGCTTTCTGTCTGCTAGGCATTTCTTGGGGGTTTGCCACGTTACTGCAGGGAAGGGTAGGTGGCGATACCCTAAAGAAGCCTATGGGCTTATTTTTACAGCCTCCACCGCAAATTCGCCACCTCCGCCGACCCCCTCTCCCTCCCTCCGGCTTACCTTGCTGCAGGTCCTCCTGTTCCCCCGAAGGTAAACCCCTCCTCCCCCTAGCAAGGCATCCAGACGTCCTTCCGACTGCAGGGGAGAGGAGGAGGTGCCAGGGACATCCACACTGAGCTGTCCTGTCATGAGGGGAGCAGGAGGTGGCAGGGAGGTGACGGAGACCCCATTGCAGGTATCTTGGGGGCCTCTGTCACCGCACCGCGATGCCAGCGATATGCTCTGGCATCGTGGCGATGTATATTAATACATCCCACCCAGGGGCTGGCTGGCAACTTTTAGCCTGGGGGGCAATTCCAGAGCACTGGCCCATAAGTAACAGAGCATCATTAAAAAGAGGATTTTCGTTTTGCTAGATGTCAACAGTCCCTAACAGCAGGGCGGCCGTGTCATTAATAAGTTATGCTGCAGTGACAGCCCCCCTGTAAGGCTTGTTGTGCATGCTGTGTATGCTCAGCCGTCACTCGATGAGCGGAGCACAACAGCCGCACATAAGCAAGGTTCACGGACTATGATATGTTGATGAATCACATGACCAGAAGCGGCTGCATCAGGACAATACACTGGACCAACAGGGCCCATTTTAGTATTTAAGGCAGCCCCAGCCTAATTTGTTGGGTAAGCAAATACCGATTTTGGTGCCGCTCACTGTTGATATTGTGGGTGGAGCAACAATGCGGCAACACAGGAGTAGACCCCCTTATACTTTCTAGTACTAGTGCCACATGGATTTAAATAAAACACACATTATGCCATGCAAAATGAGCCAAACTTCCTGTTATGCCACACAGTATGGGCCTAACTTCCCAATATGCCACACAGTATGGGCCTAACTTCCCATTATGCCACACAGTATGGGCCTAAATTCCCAATATGTTACACAGTATAGGCCTAACTTCCCGTTATGCCACACAGTATGGGCCTAACTTCTCAATATGCCACACAGTATGGGCCTAACTTCCCATTATGCCACACAGTATGGGCCTAACTTCCCAATATGCCACACAGTATGGGCCTAACTTCCCGTTATGCCACACAGTATGGGCCTAACTTCCCAATATGTCACACAGTATGAGCCTAACTTATATGCCATACAGTATGGGCCTAACTTCCCAATATGCCACAGAGCATGGGCCTAACTTCCCAATATGCCACACAGCATGAGCCTAACTTCCCATTATGCAACACAGTATGAGCCTAACTTATATGCCACACAGTATGGGCCTAACTTCCCAATATGCCACACAGTATGGGCCTAACTTCCCAATATGCCACACAGTATGGGCCTAACTTCCCGTTATGCCACACAGTATGGGCCTAACTTCCCAATATGCCACACAGTGTGGGCCTAACTTCCCAATATGCCACACAGTATGAGCCTTACAGTGGGGGACCAGGGACAAGTGACAGAGGGGACGTAGGGGAGGCAGAGTGACAGCGGGGAGGAGAATGGGGGACAGAGTGCAGAGGCCGTTTGTAGGCTGAAGCATTACTTATTTTTCAAGCCTACAAAAGCCAAAGCGGTGGCGGGAGGGATGGAGGAGAGCCGGGTTTTCCAGCGGGGATGCAGCGCCAGGAGGATACCCGGCGGGCATGCAGCAGCGTGAGGAGAAAGGGGTCAGGCGACCCAGTGGGGATCCAGCGGCAGCATGAGGAGAGGCGAGCCACCCGGCAGGGGCACACTGCTTAACTCCCCCCAGCCAGATCTCTGAGCAGGTGACCGGACAGTGCCAGCCTGCTCCCGACGGCGACACCTGCGGAGGTGGAGCAGCCCCATGCCAGCAGCAGACAAAGCTGCTATGGAAAATCAGTCCCCGAGCGCGGCTGTCGGCAGCCACAGATACAGCAAGGATGAGGAGAGGAGACTGCCTGGAGCGCATTCAATCTAGGGTTCCATCTTCCATGATTACAAGCCAATTAGAGCTTACAGTCCGGCAGCCAATCAGGAACCACCACTAGAGGTCCAGCAAACCTGATTGGCTGCAGGACTGCAAGGTCCAAATAGCTTGCGGCGAGTGC
Organism: Crinia signifera; assembly: GCF_055691185.1. Classification (NCBI taxonomy): domain Eukaryota; kingdom Metazoa; phylum Chordata; class Amphibia; order Anura; family Myobatrachidae; genus Crinia; species Crinia signifera. Next base: position 78,024,267 of record NC_139223.1, on the reverse strand, counting down.
CTGTGCTCCTTTCAAACCCTGCCAGCGCTGTTTGAAATATCGGCGGCTTCCCCTTCATTGTGGCGCCTTACATGTTTGGGCCGGCCCTGCACGCACTAATCAATAAAGCAGCCCGGGGGGCACATGGCACCCTGCCCCCCGGCCCAGCCCGCCACTGATACCACCCCAAAGGCTTGTTTAAGCTGCTTATATCTTGCTACAATCATAGATTTCATTTTCACTAAGTTATTTGCACTTGCATTTCCTCTTTAAAATATATTAAGCAATAAGTGTGTTCACTGGTATTTAGGGTACTGAATCCTCTCTCAGGATTCACCCACCACTACTAAAATCTACTATCATATTGATGTCCACCAGGTTTCCATGAATCCAGCCAACTTTTAAGTATATCAATCTGATAGTGCTGTCAGTAATTATGGTCACTGGCACTCATTGCAAATTAAACAGCTTAATTGCCATCAGCAAGGGTGAATTCAGAAGCCGGTCAATGGACATTCCCTTTGCTGCAATCTATAGTCACAGTTTTTAATATTTAAATGATCATTTCACACAGATATAGGGAATGAGTGCATTACGGAGTTCAGGTTATGAGTCTGTGAAAGAACTGTGTAAGATGTTAATAAGATTTGATTAAAAAAATGTTTTCTTAATGCTTACAGTTTAAATGGTTAAACACTTGGGGGGGAATTTACTGAGAAGGGAGTTCTATTTCACATATCAGAAACTATTATTACTTTTATCTTCTAGAAGGTGTTAAATAAATAAAACGTAGATTCTGATTGGTTGCCGTAGCAACTTGCCATGTGAAATAGAACTCTCATCTTAGTAAATTTCCCCCTTAGTCTCTATGAAAGTAATTGGAAAGAAAATAAGAAAAACACAATGCCACTTATACCAATGGTGAACTGAAATTGATGTTTGAAAGTATCAAGTTTCAAAACGTGATACAATGAAGAGTGATAAACAGCCTGCCAATCAGCTCCTAACTGCTGTGTTACAGGCTGTGTTTGAAAAATGACAGGTAGGAGCTGATTGGCTGGTTATTTATCACTATCCACTTTTAGAGCTTGATACATCTGGCCCAAAGTCTCACAGGTTTATCATTTACTATTTCCATGCAGCAGACTGTTCCTGGGGCTACACCTCTTGGTTAATTTTCACAATGACAAAGGTAATTGATGAGAGCGGGGGTGTATATAGCATAGATTGATAAAGGACTCTTTATAAATTAACCAATGGACAGGTTTTATCTATTTTCTGATCCAGCCTGTACTTTTGGGATTGAAGCATGTATCTTAAATAAAATAATAAACTTAAACTCACTTTCTTGCTTGCACTGAGCTTCAATGAAGCCATTCCATTCTGGTAATAATGGTAATATTACCGGAATGGTAATAATAAAAAAAATCCATTCTGGTAATACTTCTATAAACTTCCAGTCAGCCTATGAAGTATTGCATACAATAATATAAATCATAGGAACATGCATTCTCGGTACTTGTGTAGTTTCACGGCGCCAGCATGGCGCCGTGCTACTTCCGGTGTACGCTCGCCACGAAATATGTCCAAAAAAGTAACTTAACTCCATGCCAACATGGATAGTTCATACCTCCACTATCCATGTTGGCATGGAGTTGATTGTAAATAGCGTGGCGAGCGTAGCGAGCCACCGAGCCCGCAGCGTGGGCGAGCGAAGCTGGCGCCGTGAAACTACACAAGTACCGCATTCTCTTGTTACGCTTCTGTCAAGAGACTCCATAATACAGAAGTCCTAAAACTAGAAATCTAACCTGAAACCGTCAGTCTAAAGAAATATGACTGTGGAAGCTGAACCATTTCTGCCAATATTCATGGGTTAAAATTCTATTCGGCTATGGGACAGAATAGTTATTTGCCTAGTAAACATTCCTACCCAATCTACAGTAACTGAAAAGTTCATCTGTGCAGTCATATAGTACTTTCTTGTTACTTTTAAGACTAGGTCATTTATTTCATAATTGTTTCTTATGTCATGAACACATCAAATTCTGACATTTTGGTTGAAATTTAATTGGATGAGAGATTCAGAAAGTGAGAGATTTGGTAAGAAATCTAAATTTTTTTTAAAGAGGCAATCATTTACACTGTTTGATTTTGCAGTGTAAATGATTGCCGCTATAAAAAAAATTGAGATTTCTCACCAAATCTCTCACTTTCTGAATCTCATCCTATTAAATGTCACCCTATATGTTTCCTGGAATTCTTTTTCTTGAAAACAAACTAAATGGACTTAAATGATAGTACACATGAGCACATTTCTATGCCCTTTGCTCATTTTAGGTTATTTCCACCGTAAATGGAAGCCAGTGCTCTAGGGATCATTGATCCCTATGAGGGCGCACAGCCTGTGCATACATTCTATTTCACACTATTACATAACGCAGGACGTGCCCTTTTCTGCTACACCATCATTGTAAAGGCAACATGTCATAGAGCTGCTCTATAAGCTTGTTTCTCTTCTATAAAAACTCTAGGAATACACTTTGTCATAAAATAATTTTCAAAATGTACACATATAAGGGACATTCATTTATATATGTTTAACCTGTGTATGTTGTGAGAGGAATCAGATCAATCCTTTATTATGAAAACAAATAAAACATGTATCTGTGAGCATTGGCATAAGTCCGTCCCAGTTGTCCGGAGGCAAAATAAATATTGGTGCCCCCAAAATAGCTCAATCAGTAAGGTGTCTGCCTTCAGTAAGACAGGTTATGGGTTCTAATATAGGACATGATCAGCCACAGATGTGATATCGATGACTTTCAGGGGAGGAGAGGTGCCCCCTTGGGAACAGGAGCCTGGAGGCAGATGAATCCATTGCCTCCCAGAGTTGCGCCTTTGTCTGTGAGGTGTAACATAGACATTACTGGCCGATACAGACCTGTTCGTACAGGTGCTCAGTGTTACAAAATCCTTTCTGTATTCGTCCCTGCCTCCGATGGTGGGGGTCTACGCATGCGTGAAAATGTGCATGTGCAAACCCCTGCAGCGAGTGCCTTCGGCACATTTTACATTTCCCAGGGCGTTCGCTGCCAGACTGACAGGCAGGGGGACGATTCAGGGTGGGTACCCAGCGTTTCATGGGTGTAACAACAAAAACAGTGGTCAGACCCCACCACATGACGTTAGTGCCTGCCCTGAATTAATCGGAAAGTGTACATCTGAAAAGTAATTCTGAGATTTCCAAACCATGGGAAGATATACACCAGGACTTATTTCAGATCGGATCTCCTTGGGTGATCCAGACCAAATTTAGGTTTGAATTTGAATTTCTGGAGAACTGCACATTTCTATACGTTACTTATCCTGGTTCCCATAAATTGATTATAACCACATTTCTTTTATTTATGGTTTTCTCAACCACAATATCAATGTTTTAGTTCAAGCTTCTGTCTTCTAGAGAGTAAATTGGACAGCTTAGAGAGCATAATTGCCAACAAAATTTCTGTCGGCAAAATGCTATGGCTAAAAAACTGCTAAAATCTTGCATTTTAAACCATGTCTATTCCCACATATTGTGTGATTTTAATGACCAAAGATATGACTAGCGGTTAGTAAATAGCAAGAAAACTAACCAACATAACACAAAACATTGGCGATTGATCATTCAGAAGGGGATGAATTCAACCCAATTCCGATGTTGGGGGATCTGTGCATGCGCAAGTGTGTATTTGCGCATGTGCAGACTGCAGCAATGAACGGCTTTAGTGAGTTACCCACTTGCCGAGCTGTTTGTTGCGGTGAGGGAGGGCCAGGGGACGACGGGGGCAAAAACGAGGCTTGCTCACAGTACATAACTGCTCTCCCTGTCTTAGGCGTACATCGTAGAATTAAAAGTCAGTTTCAGAAACCATTGAGCAAACACATCTACTCAATGGTACTGAGGGGATTTGGTGGGGTGACTGTTTGGCGGCTGGCCTTTCAGCACTCGTTAAGTAGTTAGTTTTGCTGCTTATTGAGCCAACCCAAATAACCATTAAAGTGTTTTCTTAAAGGTAACCAGAGTGATTATTGTTAAAAATATAAAATCTCCTCACATATTCATGGACTTGCACTTTTAAAAAACTCTCAAGAATGCTATAAATAATACGAGTTACAATTCAAAGACAACATTAAACATATTTACAGTAGTACAAAAGTAAAACACAGAACAGTAACATACACTACAAAAACATTGACTGAAACAATAGTTTAAGAGAACATTCCAAGCAGAACAAGGAATAAATGGCTACTTGAAATTACTTGGGAAGATGAAGCACAATGATTTCAAGTGGTTTAAAACACACAGAGCACAAATTGTTTAACAATTTAGTTACTTTTAAGTCTTCTCTGGTACATCGAACTCGGAAAGCAATTTAAACCCGATGAGACAGTCAATGGGGACAGGAAGCAAAACAGTATAATGAGCCATAGAAACATTGTGTACATGTTTAAATATGAGACAGTGAAAATCTTACCTTTCCCTTGTGCTAAGTTCCTGTTATATCCTACCGGACTAAAGTACTCAAATATAAACACAGCCATTGCGGACACAATGAGAAGCATCACAAACATCATCACCCAGACAGAAGCACTAAACGGCTCTGCAGCAAGATGGGAACAGAGGAGAAAAACAGACACAATTTATTAAACTGAGCTAGAAAATGTGGATTCAAATCAAATTATTTATACAGCTGAGATTCTGAATGCCTAGAGATCATAGACAAACATAGGTGTCATCAGTATATCATATGGCAGAAACCGGTGACTTATTTAACATCATAAAATCTAATACTATACACCTTGACTTAAAGTGACTCTAGTATAATAATCCACAGCACCATCACCTTTAGACTAATTTGTGTGTTTTTTTCTTCTCACTAAACTGACATTATCACCACACCACACATTCCAAAATGCTACCCACAACTCCTTCCAGCAATCGCAGTTTCTCAGCTTATCCAATAAGAGGGAAGCATAGTAGCAGTAATTGGAAATGGGGTGTAATCTTTCCACTGTACATACAGTATGTTAGAATATTTCAGGCATAATGCTATAAATTGCAAACAATTTTATTAAGAAAACCCTAAATTAGATATTGCACCAAGCATCCTACTGTAGGTAGCATATAAAGATATAATATATATTAAGGAGGACATATTAATGAAATACAATGGCTTATGGTGAAAATGCTGCATTCAAACTCATTCTTTTTTTTTTTTTTTAAATCAATGAAGAAATTAAGGTACTTCTGGGTAATATCTGGGCGCCCGATTTTTTCATTGTATTGCATTGCATCGCATCGCACTACTTAAGGCATGCAATGCAATGCAATGTGATTTTTCATTGTAAAGACCAGATTTTTAATTGTATAGTCACCCATGCGTAGCTGGATAGTGGGGGGATGAAATCACCCATGGCTGACTATACAATTAAAAATCGGTTCTTTACAATGAAAAATCACATTGCATTGCATTGCATCGCATTGCATGCCTTAAGTAGTGGCATGCAATGAAAAAATCGGGTGCCCAGATAATACAGAAGTACCGAAATTAAACTATTCCCTTCAGCATATATTAAAACGAGGTCCTTAATATACAGTATTACAAATGTTTCAAAATGAAATGTTCAGGACCAGAAGAGGAGAAACAAAGATCTAGAATCTTGATCCACAAGAGCCAATCATAGGTTTGCTTTCATTATTGAGAGTGACATGAAACAGACAAAAGCAAATAACTGGTCACAGCAGGATAAACATGTAAAGGTTGTCCATCCTTCCCAGTGATATCAGACCAAACTTACCTAAAAAAGCAGATGGAGAAACGGTGCCATTGCTACGTGATACCATAACACTAATTCCAGTTTCGACAAATGGAACTGAAAAATCAACAACCTCCGAACGCTCTTCATTGATTGTGAGTGAACCCACTGCCATAACTGCTCGCTTATAAACCACCTGGTCCATTAATGAAAATGGTGGAAAACAGAAAGCACAAACGTGTCAGGTGCAATTCTCAGACATAAAACACATAAAACGTATTTTAACAAGTTCTTACTAAGGAGCTCTTTTACCTAACTGAACTTACTTCACCAATCATTCCATTCCAAACGTTATTGATTTTTTTGCCATGCTTCCCATTGGTTACGAGGTAAAGATCGTATGTGAATTTCACAGTCTTTGAAAGCTTCTTCAAGATATCTATGCAGAATCCTTTACAGCACTTTTTCACATATGTCCCTTCAGTTGTTGAATTACTGTAAAAAAACAGAAACATTCAGTATAACTTACTGTAGATCAAACTAAGCCTTCATTTCTTGTACCAAGTCTGACATAAACCAAAATGTTCTGCTCTATGTGGATGAGATGTGATAAATTGCAGAGAGATAAAGGGGCTGATTCAGGATCATCCATTGCAATCCCAATTTGTCCTTCGCCCCGATGGTCGGGTTTGGCGCATGTGCATTCCCATTTCTGTGCATGTGCAAACCCTCAGCGAGTTACACACTCGTCGTGCCGTTCACTGCAGGGAGGGAGGGCCGGGGACATGTAGGGGGCGGGTAGCAGGGAAATGCCCAGCGTTTTATGTGCGTCTCCATAAAAACACTGGACGTTCCCCTGTAGAAGCAGGTGTGGTGATGCTTGCTTGTGCTAGTGGCTGACATCAGCGCCTGCCCTGTCTTCGTCGAGGAGAGATGGCAATAAAAGTCAGAATATACTGACTTTTAGATTTTTATTATCGAAAGGGAGAGAAATCATTCAATGATCAGTGACCATCAAATGATTTTCTCCTCTTCGGGCCGCATACGAAGGAATGTGCTCGCTTACACATCCCCTCACATGGTACCAAAGGGATTCAGCTTCGGGGGGCTGACGATCGATTGGGCGGCGGGCGGCATTTAGTGAGCCAACCTGATTCTGGCCCAAAGTACCAACTATTTAGCTCCTAACTGCCAAGTTACAGGCTGTATTATAAAATGACAGCTAGAAGCTGATTGGCTGGTACTTTATCTCACATCAATTTATCATTCTTCAAGGCTTAATACATCTGCCTTACAGTTTTAGGTTAATCTGAAAAAAAAATATATATATATATATATAAATATATATATATATATATATATATATATATATATATATATATATATATATATATTTCCCTGGGTTGACCGCACTCTCACTTATGGAATGGAGTATTAGTGGGGTGCGCATAGAGGGTACTGGAAACCATGTTGGCGTTCCTGCACCATGCTGATCTGCGTTTGATTTATTGATGTAAATATATGACCACTTCTGCCTATGCTCCTTGATAAAGGTCCAGATGTAGGACCGAAACGTCGGGGCTTACAAATGTTGGCATAAGCTGTTGATGTCCTCATACGAATTAAAGACCACTTTGAAACTTTATCAGAACATGTCTTTTTGATAGTGTGGCGAGTGCACATTCCCAGATGGGAGAACTCCACTATATATATATATATATATATATATATATATATATATATATATATATATATATATATATATATAGAGGAGTAGGCAAAGAAGCAGACAGCGGCACTCTGGGAATTTTCAAAAACGTATATTAGTGCAAAAATAACATACCAACGTTTCGGGGCATAAGGTACCCCTTTGTCCAGGTGAACCTGGACAAAGGGGTACCTTATGCCCCGAAACGTTGGTATGCTATTTTTGCACTAATATACGTTTTTGAAAATTCCCAGAGTGCCGCTGTCTGCTTCTTTGCCTACTCCTGCACAACTGTTCCAGAAGGCACCTGGGTCCCTGACCAGCTGGGGGAGTGCCAGGTCAACACACACCTTGATATATATATATATATATATATATATATATATATATATATATATATATATATATATATATATAGCAATTGACTTAGTAAATAATGGATTGGCAACTATATTTCAAGCAACCGTAGAATAGTTTTAATTGGCACGTCTGAAAGATGCTACAGCCAATATGTTATTGGCAGATTTAAAATTAGGCTTAACTATTTTAGAAATAAAAGAGCAATCTTTTTAATCATTCAGTTACAGATAGAAATCATTATTAAGCCTAGATTGGTTAATTTACCTACATAAACTTGGTCTGTGCATTGGTCTTGCCAGATCTTTGATTCTACCATATAACTTTATAACTTCTTTGACCATATACTTTAGTTGAGTGTGTATGTACTGTATTACATAGTTTCTAAATAAAAACACATCTTCTATTATAATATTTGGACCACTTCAGATGGAGCGCCTCTCATACAGCCCCGGGAATCACCAGAATGCCCCCGCTGACTATCGCCAGTTGAGAGACGCTCCAACCGACTGGAACGCACTATTGTCTCACATGCATGCACGTCTCAGTCACTTGTCAGAGGGGAGCAGAAACCCTGCCCATCTCCACTTCAGGGAGACAGGCAGGGTTGGTGTGTGTGTGTGTGTGGGGGGGTGCGGGGAGGCGACAGGGACCGGCAGGAGCCAGCAGGGAGGCGGCTGAGAGCTCAGTCGGAACGGGGCATGAAAGTGTATCGTGGGCACACACTCCCTTCCAGCGGTTGGTGGAGGCTTCTGTACTTGATTAGTTTAAACCTCAGTTGCTGTTTGGTTGACATCTCACATCATTGGAGTGATTGCCATAATGTGACCTATCTAGTTGTCTCCTAAACTCATAGATTCTCCGTAATTGCACTTAAAGGAGCAAGAGAGATCTCAGAGGAACTGCGCAAAATCTCCTAGGAATGGTAAAAAAAACCCTTCAGATTCATGACAATACTGTATCTCAAGCTGTAAGCAAACAGCTCATTTTGATAACTGTTTACAGCAGGCATGGCCAAACTATGGCCCTCCAGCTGGTGTGAAAGTCCCATCATGCCTTGCCACAGTTATGCTATTAGGAAATGCTAAAACTATGGCAACGCATGGTGGGATGTGTAGTTTCATAACAGCTGGAGGGCCACAGTTTGGACATACCTGGTGTACAGTATCGGAATAATTATTATTGATTTCATTCATTCTTCTTAGAATATCTGAATTTAACCATCTCTGCCCAAATGAAGTAGAAAAATATGCTCCTTTTGTAGCCGGCCCCATATTGCCATGATGTTTCCTGTATAAACCCAGTAAAGCGGATATTTATTTATTATTTATTTATTAACAGTTTCTTATATAGCGCATACATATTCTGCAGCACTTTACAGAGAATATTTGAACATTCACATCAGTCCCTGCCCTAGTGGAGCTTACAATCTATATTCCCTACCATATGTCCACAGACATTATTGGGTTAATTTTGTTGGAAGCCAATTAACCTACCTGTATATTTTTGGATTGTGGGAGCAAACCGGAGTACCCGGAGTAAACCCACGCAAGCACTGGGAGAATATACAAACTCTGCACAGTTGGAGCCATGGTGGGAATCGAACCCATGACCTCAGTGCTGTGAGGCAGTAATGCTTACCATTACACCATCCTTGGCCTGCAGCCTGCATCCCCTCCCTGGCAGCCTGCAATGACACGGGGGCGGTAGTGGTGCGGGGAAGGGACCGCTTTCCGGGCTCCACCGCTCCGGTGCCATGCTCCCATGCTGGAAGCTGTCACTGGTGACGTCAACCAAGAGTGACCAATGGGCGGCCGCGGCCATATTACAACTGGTCAAAGCCGCAGCCATATTTACTGTGGGCTGAACAGCGGCGACCCAGGGGGGAAAGTGGCGGCCCGGCCACGGGGGATAATTGGACAAATCTGGACCGGCCCACCGGGAAATGGCAGGTCAATCCACCTCTGAATAGACCCAGTTGCTACATAAGATGAGTTAATAAGTAATTTGCTGAATTTCATTAACTGGGAAAATTGATTGATAAATACGAATATACAGCAGGTAGAGGTCTCACATCACAGCCAGCAGAAAGACTGAAACATAGGTCATAATAGAAACATTACAGCTTTGGTAAAAGTGGCATATACTGTATAGCAGAACTGCAACCAACCACCAATATGACATCTAAACACCCATTCAAATATAATTGGGATTTACATTGAGAACTATTCGTTACCATAGAACTACAGATGGAGAACCTCTCATTCAGTGCCAGCTTTCGCCAGACTCCCGGTGCTGGCGAGAGCCGGCAGAGAGGCATTCCATCGCACGTGCGTCCCTGTCAATCAGTGGTGGAGAGCAGAATCCCTGCCCATCTCCACTTCAGGGAGATGGGCAGGGTAAAGCGGAGACGGACAGGGTGGGGTGGGGGTGCGGGGGGCAGGGGCAGAGGGCAGACGGAAGGCAGCGGTGGGCTCAGATGGAATGGGGCATACAATTGTCTTGTGCGTTTACACCCCTTTCCATCTGATGATGGGTCACGGCGGTTGGCAAGCATGACAGGCGTCCATCTGTATAACATGAACATTTGTGAATGGTTCTACCAGTTAACACATATATTAATCCTTTGAGGGCCAACGTTGCTGTGGAATATGATTCACTTTAGGTTTTGCTGGCAAATGATCTGAAGTCAATTAATTAGAGTTTAGTTAAATATTGTAGCAAAATAAAATCAGTCGCTGTGAGCGGCGCTGCCATATTTAGCGGATATTTTGCACATCTCTCACAGCAACGTTGGCACTCAAATGGTTAATGCTAATAGTGCTTTTCATTTATCTCAGCCTTATGTTCTTAACATACATTCCATATATATTTGATACTGTATACTAAATAAATCAGAAATTTCATTTAGCAATGACATTAGAAATTGAATTCTAACAGCAAAACATCCATTCTTTATGATTATTGTGTCTTTTCTTGTTTTTAATTCGACTTACTTTATCCTGATGTATTTTCGACATGGCACAGTATTCCTTACACATGTTCCGGTCAGGTAGTCCATGTTCTCAACAATAACAAATGGCGCCTCTTCCAGTGTAACAATGCTGAGGTGGTTGTCGTCAGGTTCGAAGTCAAGAGCTCCTGTGATCCTGGGCCATACAGGATATTTCGCTTCCAGGCTCTTGTTCTCATATTTTGCCACCTGTTACAAGGAATATAAATGCATCCATAATTAATTGTGTGTTAGCAATTTACCATATTGGACAAACCATGGGCACTGTTATATATACACAAACATACAGTATAACATGTTGTGTGATCTTGATTTCCAACACATGGCTATCATATTAACCCCTTGAGTGGTGGGTTTTGCTGGAGTAGGGCAAACCTACCAGAGCAGGTTTGTCCTGCCCCAGCAAAACCCACCACAGAATGTAGGCCCTGCCACTGCCCCAGCTGCTGCTGCCCTATCTGCCAGTCACAGCAGTGATCACAAGCGGCAGGCTTGGGGTTGTTTGCGGTGGCTCGGGAGGTTTTGGGCGCCTGAACTCCTGAACACTCCCGAGTCCCCCTGAGCCGCCCCAAACATCCCCAAGCGGCAGGGGAGCTCCGGCGCACTATCGCCAGAGTGGAAGTGATGGGGGGCGGGGGGGAATTTTTGACAGGAGGGGAGGAGATGGGGGGGCCCTAGAGGTGGTGTGCCAGTGGTGCACAGCTGGAGGCACCACTGGTGCTTACCTACTGCATAGTGGATTGCCTGGAAATTTTCTGGGACAGCGAACTGCGGCAGCGCAGCTGAGCATGGAAAATTTCTGGGCGTACCACTCAAGTGGTTAAAGAAAACTGTAAAAAAAATCTTGACTAGTGACTAATTAAACAAAATACTGTAAGGCCTATGCACACTAGAAGATAAAATGAAAGATATCATTCAGAAAGGGCTTTCTGAAAGATATCTTTCACAATATCATCTATTGTGTACACTCAATATCATTAACAATGTGCACTCTTGCCGGGTGTTAATGATGATTGATATCTACCGGACATGCAGATAAATTTGGCAATATAGCAGGTCCCGGTGTTGTCAATGAATAATATTGCTGACCCCATCAGCTAGTGTGTATGGGACTTAAGACATCAAATAATAAAAAGTCGTCCAACACGGTAGACATGATGATAAAATAATTAGTTCTTATAATCAAGATACTGTGATACATGCTGAATATTATAACAATTACATGAATTAATTAATAAATAAATAACAAAGTGTCCAATAGTTCACGTGGATCTCTTGTTTTGGGCTAAATATATCAATGCTTGAAGTGAGATAACGCAGCAGCCAATCAGCTCCTAACTGCCATGTTAATGGCTGTGTTTGAAAATTGTCATGAGGTAATTGCTTGGGACATTATCTCTCAAAGATGTATCTTTGTTTTAACTTTGATAAATCTCCCCCTTGTCCTTTCTCAAGATCACTTATCCTCCTAACATATTGCCCATCAGGGGGCATTTAACGTTAAAATGTTTTCTGGATCACAAGTTATTATATAACTGTAAAAATGTATATTTTTTTTTATTTTCTTTGAAAACAGCATTAATGTGATATCAAACTGCTTTATTCAAGTGAAAGAGCTTAATGATCAGATTTCACAACACTTGTCTGTCAGACGGATTTACTTGGGCTCAATTAAACAGCTTGTTATACTCATTAAATGGAGAAGTGTCAGTACCTAAAGTGAAGTACATTAAGAAAACTCTTATGGCCTTTTCAAACTCATTTAATAAGGTGGATGTGCTGTTCTTATTCACCACACAACCATCTCAGGAAGGACAACTCCCTGAACAATCTACTGTACTATACCACACACACAGCTGGTTGGGGAATGCTGTCACAGAACGCCAAAAATCATCGCCGGCAGGTGTGTATTCCCGATATGTCTGAAAACAATACCCTGCTGCAAAGCCAGTGGGCATCTGTCTGTGTGTACCCTTGCTGCAGGGACCTCCACTGTCTCCATCATCTCAGCTGGACAAATGACCGACACGTTGGCCAGGTTTGTACCCAGCAGTAGACACAGTTCAACAATGAACTAGAAAAATTATCACTGTTCAAATGAACAGAATACTCCAGTTACTCTGTTCATTTGAATAGAGACTCTTATTCTGGTTCACTCGCAAAGGCAAATTCCTTATCAAACGGACAAAACCATGTGCACTGCAGGTGGGGCAGATGGAAATCTAAATCTCTCTGCACGTTACATCTGCCCCCCTGCAGTGCACATGGTTTTGTCCATTTGAGAAAGAATTTGCCTTTGCGAGTGAACAAAAATAAGGGTCAGAATACCCCAGTTGTTCTGTTTAATAACTGGGGTATTCAATGTTGTCCGTATTGAAAGCTCCAGACATACCTATTAAATGCAGCCGTGTTTGGCCAGCTTTTAGGCCGATGCAGGTTCGACTTTGTTTAAATCTGCATCCACAGAAAGTAGTTGAAAAACACATTTTTACTAAAACACGTGGATCGGCGAGTAATTTGTCGATACGCATGTCTTGCGACCGTGGTGATTTTTCTGACGGTGTAACAATCAGCACCTCTATTGAATTGGACAAAAAAACGGTGAAAAGTGCAAATTTTCTGACTGTCAGGAAATACGTCACAGATTATACACCCTCAGAAAGAGAAATGATCATAACATTTCATAGCATTTATAGGTCCCTACTACACATGTAAATATAATGTTCTATAAATAAACACCACGTTTATAAGTCCTTACTACACATGTAAAATGGATATTCTATAAATATCATTGCAAAAAAAATGACATTCAATTATTGTCTAGTACAAACATCACGAGGATCATGTTGCAGCAATAATTCCAATATTTATTTGCATTTACTACATGCTAATGTTTTTTTTGCTAGTCCCTTTCATTGAAGCTCCAAGGAGTTCATTCTGTTAGGAGCACTGAAAATAGAGTTGTCAACCTCAAAATGGTTGTGTGGCTTTGTCTGAAGATTGCTAGATGTAGATCCAGTCAAACCTGCATTTTTTTTTTCAGACTCGCGTCAACGTTTACTTGATATGTCTATCGCTGTAATTTTAGTAGATTGACGCAGAGATTCTATCACTGGCTGTGGAATAAAAGAGACACTGACATATTCATTGCTAAGACTACAGTGTGTTTATGTTGTACTGCCACTCAGCTCATTCTGCAATGTAATGAAGAAAATTTAAATAAAAACAAACTGGTATCTTACTCTGGAATCAGAAGTTCCTAGATATTTTGACTGACTTAAGATAACCAAGCATAAGCAGCATTTGAAAATCACTTATATTCATAATTGCCTACTTTTGAAAACCAGTTTCAGGAAGAGTATAGTTGGTAATAGAATTTTGCAAAGCACCCCATTGAGGGGGCGTGTCATGCTCCACCCATAGGGCGTGTCTAGTTCCATATATATGGAGAGACTGTGAAAAGAGATTGTGAACGTGGCACCTAGAAGCGTGGGTGTGTACTGCTACATTTGAGAGGAATCTTGTAAAATTACTTATATCCAAAATGTAGATGAGCCCCAAAGCAGTCAGTAAGAGCTTCACAGGTATACGCGTCCCCTCGCGGGGCTCGCTGCGCTCGCCATGCTTCGGGCTCGGTGGCTCGCTGTGCTCGCCACACTATTCTTTTCTCAACTCCACGCCGACGTGGATAGTAGGGGAATGAAAAGGTCGGAGGACGCTTCGGGTTGGCGTCTATCGTGGGGTGGGGTGTACGCCGTTAAATTTGGGGGGGGGGTTGGGAATATTTTACATTGAATCCAATGTAAAATCGGGTCCCAGGGACCCGATTTACATTTCATTCAATCAAAAAATCGGGTCCAAAATCGGTCGGTCGCGTCGATCGCATCGCATGCGACCAAATCACATGCGATGCGATCGACCCGATTTTTCCGACACGACCACCCCGATGTAAATCGGTGTGGCCGTGCTAGGAAACAAGTACCGTCTGCTTTTTAACTACTACAAAGTAAAGCTGAATATTCAAAACTGGCAAGTTTTAAAATGATTTTTACTTTATTGTATGGTAACATAGGTACTTCTCTAAACTATTTTATTTTGTTTTGCTGCCTATTGATTTCAGAGAGATTAGTAGGCTAAGGGAGAGTACATCTAGAGAGTTCTGTAAGTGAATTGCACTGAGGTAGAGTAATAACAAGATGCATTGTAGTTTTGGCTGTACAATGTTTATTTGTGTAAAACATTTCTTCACTGTGTATGTGTGAAAAGAGTATATGCATATATATATATATATATATATATATAGGGTTTTGGAGAATCAGGCGGCACTCTCGGTTTTGATAAACAAAGTGAAGCAAATTTATTGCTTCACTTTGTTTATCAAAACCGAGAGTGCCGCCTGATTCTCCAAAACCCTGCATTGGGACCTACGGGTCCACAATGGAAGGCACCGGGTCAGCAATTATTTGGACCTGCGTCTGGGAGTGCCGGCCATCACACAAGCATATATATATATATATATATATATATATATATATATATATATATATATATATATATATATATATATATATATATATATATATATATATGTGTGTGTATGTATGAAGATGTGGTGCATTTTATGGTTATAAGAGGAGGGGTGGTGCATTTTATAGTTATAAGAGGAGGGAGAATGTGGAGCTATAAAAGTTCACGTAGTAATAACTCAGGTACAACAGGATGCAGGTGAAGAGTTACCTGTTGCATTGATGATGATGATGACGACAACAACAACAACCAGCAACATAGTTGCTTCATTGGTGATTGACCTTTCAATTTAATACTTAACTCTTTCATGTGACTGTTATAGTCTATAAAGTTGTGGCCCTCTATTGCACTTCAATGATATTTTGTTTTGTAGTGAATAATATTTTTTTTTATATATATATAAATAAATGAACCGATTTTTGCATTTATTTTGATTGAATTTCTATCTTTTATCAGGTAAATGTGACATTGTCTGTTATTAACAGCCAATGGTGGGCTGAGCTGGGGGGAAGGGGGCATACAACTCCTGGGTCATACCAGAAATCAGAGGTTTGGGCTGGCAAATCTCTATATCTGTACTACCTCATTCCCTCTGTGCCCAGCTTTTAGCTCCTTATATACTAAAAGCAGCAATGTGCTTGTTATTGCCCACTGTGAAGAGGACACTGTGCTCATCGCTTATGGAGGCATTGGCATCAAGAGCCAAGCAAGTGACTAGAAGATAGGTGTCATGTATGATCCTGTGTGTAGAAAAAGCTGGGCGGTCTGATCCAGGTCTTGCTCCTGGAGCATCAGATATTGCTAAGTTAGATAAGGAACATCCTCAAGTTGATGAAATCACTCTGCAGGACTAGCGTGGGCAGTCTCCCTTGCCCTGGTGATGTAAAGCATAAGCAGAAACAGGGTGTAACTCTCAGAGTCAATGGGGGTGCTAGCCTTCAGGCTCCAAGCCCTGAAGGGGCACCTTCACCTGTGTGGGCTGAAGTTTGACCACTGCTCTTCTAACAGAGCTCTGCAACGCACCGGCTGTTGCTGCATATTGGAATAAATTGGCTCTATCCCAGGAGCGCTGCTAACATCTGCAATAGGGGACAGGACAACTCCTGCCTAGTACCCTTCAGCTTGTGCTGGACTGTGAGATGGGACTCACTGGTGAATGCTGACACAAACATTCACACTATTGCTGGAGGGGACACCAAACTCCAGCTTGCCTTCGGGCCACTGGAATGAGCTTACATGCCTGAGCAGAAATCAGTGCCATCAGAGAAACACCCTACTAAGGTAAAAACCTAAGCTTATTGGAACATGACAGAAGACAAACAACCTACATACAGTAGTGTTGTTTTGTATTGTTTGGATAAATATTTATTTGTGTTATCTGGACTGTTTTTTACAAATATTTTTGTCACCATCGAATTATTTCTTGAGGCCACGCAAATAAAAAATTACTTTTTTTCCTGGTCTGGCCAGACATTGGACATTTAGAACTGCTCTTGGTGACTAAAAATCTCCGGATACTATCACCATAGAGAGTTCCATATTGTCTAGAATTTACAGCCAACTGTTGGACAGCCATAAATGTGTTTTCATCTACATGTGTGATTTTAAATGTTGAATAGCACTGGCCAGTGCAACCTAAGTGTATAATAAATTCTTAAATTTCTTTTTACATACATTGTTTCCAGCGTGTTTATACACGCAAATATAAGTCAGTGGAGACAGGGACGATGGATGACCTTGTGTGGCGTCAACCACCTACCCCCGGCACCTGCATCATGCCATCATTTGTGTGGTAACATCCAGTGTTTACATGAGAACGCCCATGAAATGCTGGCCGTTCCCATGCCCTATAGCCACCGCCCTCACCCCCCACTGTTCGAGCACCACGCCAACAGTGCAGATCGGAAAGCGCACTCGCACAGATGGCCTGCACATGCGCATACATCAGTTTGCAATCTGCAGCCAGAGTGTGCATATATGTGTGCATGGGGGGGGGAGAATCCACAGACTAGGGGGTAAATTAACTCTAAAACTTCTCTGAAAAGTAGGGATGCTTCCCATAGCAACCAATCAGTAATTTTCTACTTTGGAACAAAGAAATTATAGCACCAATATGACTGGTTTTATTGGGCAACATTTCCACTTTTAATTTTTAGTTGCTTTATTATATTTACCCTACTGTAAGTGTGAGTGTACAGGGGAGGAAGCGCTCTGTAGTCCAAGGGTGTAAGTGTAGGGGAGACATATATCTTCTACATGTAAGTGTGAGTGTACAGGGGAGGAAGCACTCTGTAGTCCAAGGGTGTAAGTGTAGGGGAGACATATATCTTCTACATGTAAGTGTGAGTGTACAGGAGAGGAAGCACTCTGTAGTCCAAGGGTGTAAGTGTAGGGGAGACATCTCTCTTCTACATGTAAGTGTGAGTGTACAGGGGAGGAAGCACTCTGTAGTCCAAGGGTGTAAGTGTAGGGGAGACATATATCTTCTACATGTAAGTGTGAGTGTACAGGGGAGGAAGCACTCTGTAGTCCAAGGGTGTAAGTGTAGGGGAGACATATATCTTCTACATGTAAGTGTGAGTGTACAGGAGAGGAAGCACTCTGTAGTCCAAGGGTGTAAGTGTAGGGGAGACATCTCTCTTCTACATGTAAGTGTGAGTGTACAGGGGAGGAAGCACTCTGTAGTACAAGGGTGTAAGTGTAGGTGAGAAATCTATCTTCTACATGTAAGTGTGAGTGTACAGGGAAGGAAACACTCTGTAGTCCAAGGGTGTAAGTGTAGGGGAGAAATCTATATTTTACATATAAGTGTGAGTGTACAGGGGAGGAAACACTCTGTAGTCCAAGGGTGTAAGTGTAGGGGAGAAATCTATCTTCTACAAGTAAATGTGAGTGTACAGGGGAGGAAGCACTCTGTAGTCCAAGGGTGTAAGTGTAAGGGAGAAATCTATCTTCTATATGTAAGTGTGAGTGTACAGGGGAGGAAGCACTCTGTAGTCCAAGGGTGTAAGTGTAGGGGAGAAATCTATCTTCTATATGTAAGTGTGAGTGTACAGGGGAGGAAGCACTCTGTACTCCAAGGGTGTAAGTGTAAGGGAGAAATATATCGGTACTCTTTACCTAGAACGGCGACCATCGCGACCATCGTATGCACTAAAAAACGGGTGCGATGCGATGCCCACGATGGCCGCGATTTCCCATAGGGATCAATGTTAAAAGTCAGATTGGACGCGATTTTAGTGTTCAATGCCTCAATGCCCGCGATTTTTCCATAGGAAACAATGTTAAATGGGCCACAGAGCCCAAATAGTCACCCTAAAGTCTGAAATGGCCCCCACAATTGTTAACGCCACCCCACGATCAACGTCAACCCGAAGCGTGGCGAGCGCAGCGAGCCCGCGAGGGGCGGCGGTACGCGTCCTCCGACCTTTTCATACCCCCACTATCCACATCGGCGTGGAGTTGAGAATAGAATAGTGTGGCGAGCGCAGCAAGCCACGAGCCCGAAGCGTGGCGAGCGGACGCGGATACCTTCACAGGTAAACGCGTCCCTTCGCTGCGCTCGCCACGCTTCGGGCTCGGTGGCTCGCTGCGCTCGCCACACTATTCTATTCTCAACTCCACGCCGACGTGGATAGTGGGGGTATGAAAAGGTCGGAGGACGCGTACCGCCGCCCCTCGCGGGCTCGCTGCGCTCGCCACGCTTCGGGTTCACGTTGATCGTGGGGTGGCGTTAAAAATTGTGGGGGCCATTTAAGACTTCAGGGGGACTATTAGGGCTCTGTGGCCCATTTAACATTGTTTCCTATATAAAAATCGCGGCCATTGAGGCATTTAACACTAAAATCGCGTCCAATCTGACTTTTAACATTGATCCCTATGGGAAAATCGCGGGCATCGCGTCGCACCCGTTTTTTTTATGTGCATACGATGCCCACGATTTTTTACCCCCGACGCTTGCGATGATAATCGCGGGCGCCGTTCTAGGTAAAGAGTACCAATATATCTTCTATATGTAAGAGTGCGGGAGGAGGAGCAGTCTGCGTTCCGAGCTGAGAATACACCTATACTGTACTTACCAAAATGGATTGAAGTGTGACAAGCATGTGGGTGGTTTGATAACAAAAGAATCAATACATTATTGACTGCTTTTCTACAGACTTGAAGGTCACTGTTTCCAACATGAGCGCATCAAAAAATATCTTAATTGTTAAGAATATAAAAGCCGTGAGTGTGTTGTTTTGTAGAGAGTCCTCCTTACAGTATAAACAGTTTATTCCCAGCTTGATGGAGGTTATGTTTTAACGGCTTTGTTTCCCAGTAAATAAAAAACAATATCATTACTAATCCAGAAAATGTGCATGCTCGATTATTAATGGTTCACTCAGCTACATTTATTTTCTTAAAGATTATGGGCCTAATTCATCATGGGTTGCTAATGTGAGAATTTGCAATGGACTGTGAGGAGAAAGCTGCCGCTTAGACATAAAGAGATAATGCTCCTTTCATAATTGCAAGAGAATTGCAAATGGATCGCTAATCACCGTCCATTCGCCAATTCATACACAATTCTCAAACCATCCATGATTTTTTGCTGTCTGTGCAACCGTGAGCAGTAAATATACACAGACTGTCACTATATCATCTTGGAACACTGACTAACAGCTTCCTGGATGTCACATGATCAATGGCTAGTCTATACCACACAGAGCCTGGCAGTGGTGGAACAGGGGTGGGGGGTGGGGGGTGAGAGACCACCCTGTAATTTTTGGGCATTTATTTTAAAACTGCTGCAACAGGAAAGACCTAAACTAGGAGCTGGGTCCCTCTTCTCTGTAGCAGCTGGGCTAATTTAATCAGATGGCAGACATTTCTATATAAAAAGTTAAGGGCCCAATGTTTTAAGCCTTAATAATTAATAAAGTAGAGATATAAAGAGTGAAAAAGTACCCGCCAATCAGCTCCTAACTGTCACATTATAGGCTCTATTTATAAAAGGACAGTTAGAGTGCCTGGTACTTTATCACTCTTAATCACACTATACTTTATCACTTGTTATGGCTCAGTACATTTGACCTTAAGAGCCAGATGCATGAAGCTTTAAAAGTGATAAAATGGAGAGTGATAAACAACCAGCCATTTTGTCCCTAACTGTCATTTGTCAAACCCCTCCTGTAACATGGCAGTTCGGAGCTGATTGGCTGTTTTTTTTTTATCACACTCCACTTTATCACTTTTTGAAGCTTGATTTTAAAGTTTCAAATACATTTTGGGTTGCAAGGTAACTGTATAATATAACGAAAGAAAGACTAAACTGGACTAATATGAATTCCTGAGAGACAATGTGGGCACACTTCAACATCATTCTTCCATTTGCCAACTTTAGTAAATGATACGTAAACCTGTGTTAATTAACAAATGCAACATACAGCAAAACATATACATGTACAGAATGATTAGTAAATGCACAGTTTCAGAATGGGGTCACTGCCCTACTTTACCCTACGACTATCACCAGAATATACATTACTATTTCAGATGTGTGTTATGTAAAGCAATTTAGTGGCTTGTCAGTTTTCATTCACTTTTAAGCATAGTTTCCACATGTGAGAAAATCATGCAGCAAAGCCCTTTAACTGCTTGTTTTCAAGTGGCAAGTCGCCGTGATTTCTAATCCTGGATAATACCGAAACTTGGAGATTTATTTGTAGAACAACCAAGTTATTATATAAGAGCCTGAGTTTTTGCTGCATGAACACTGCCATCTGCTGAGCAATTATTGAAAGACAGCTGTATAATATGACATTAGGATGCAGACATAAAGGAATTGCAAAACACTGATAGGCCATACTGTATATGTAAATATGGAAAACAGTAAATTGGACAGGATATACCTATCTACCTATTAATCTTTCAGTCATGGAGGAAGGGCTCTCCCCATTCAGGTAGAATGTGGCTATGTTTAAAAATGCATCCTTTATAATTAAAGGCTTACACTGATCCTTATCTCTATGTTTTGCACACTGATTGGGGGAGCGACCGCTACACTGTGTTGAGATTTCAGGCACCCCCACTGTATGCATGCTGCTCCACTCTGGGTGCAGGGGCTTGTTGCTGGAAGATTGGACACATCTTCTGGATTACTGAGAGAGGCAATCTATTTTCCGGGATAGTAGGAAAGTATGCAAAGAATGTTCCAGGTGTGTGACTGGCACTGTCTATTCAGGTGCAAAGAGTGGATCTGAGAAGTTGCTAGTAAGTGTCTTTTTATAAACGATAGGTCCTGTGGAACCAGCATATCCTCTAAGATCTGCTGTGAACGAAGATGCTACATTGAGACGATTTGCTTCCACTTCCCTTAGATCTTATAAAATTAATATAATAACCATTTTATTGCATCATGGCATCTGAAGTGAAGGGCAATGCTTTGTTTGCTATTTTATGTCCATTTTGTTTGACATACTTTTCATGTAGACAATTTCATTTCCTTGCACCTAAATGTGCCAATCGCTGTCACTGGGCCTCAATAACAAGGTTAAAACGAATTAAGGGAAAAGACCATGGGGTAAATGTAATAGGGTTTGAGATGTTGGATGTTGGTTTTACACTTACAGCCACTCTTGGACGAAATTCCGGGCCTCTGGCAACTCAGACTATTATATTTACCCCCACAAGAGAGAATTTTGGTAAAGATTGATTATACCAATTCTGACATAGCACACAAGCAAGACAAACTGGGGCAGATGCATTAAGCTTGGAGAAGAGATAAACTGGAGACAAAGTAAAGATAAAGTGGAAGGAAATAACGCTCCAGCCAAACAACTCTCAACTGTCATATTTCAAACACAGCTGATTGGTTGGTGCGTTATCCCCTTCCACTTCATCTCCACTTTATCCAGTGGTGTATTCAGGGGGGGGCACCTGGGCACGTGCCCCCCCTGTCATTTAATTTTGTAGATGAGGACTAGGGCTTTCCAACGAGCCCAGCCCCATGTCTCTAGCCCCCCGGGAACCGGAGATATTGCCTGGCAAAGCTGTAACGTTTTCTCCCCGTAGGATAATATGGGACCCGTCAATTCCGACCCCCACCTGGTTCCGACGGCTACCAGTTCCCCCCCTGGCATTACAAAAACATGTGGCTGATCTTATTCGATTCCAAATCGCTGGGCCTTCAATATGATACCAGGATAGTCCATATCGGTTAATAGGTTCCAGAGATATTGCGTGTAAACCGAATTTGTTATTTTTGAAATGTAATTTCATGGCTGTTCATGTTCTTTGAGGGCAGATTACTCTGGAACCAAACATTCCAGTTTCACTGGACCAACATCATTCAAAGCCCACTCAAAAGTTCTTCAATATGATACTTCATGTAAATGGGTCAGTTCGTTCCAAAGATATAGCCGGTTAAATTAGATAACTGGTTAAAGGCGGGGAGGGGTGGTTTTCTCTCCCCCTCACACCAGAAAATGCAGGGACTAGGCTGGTGTAATGCATTTTCTGGTGTGAAAGGGGTATTATTTCAAATAGCCAGGACCTGCAGTGCTCTGATTACAGCCAGGCTCTGCCACTGTCAGTGGCTATCACTTCTGCCTGGCGGCGGCTGTCCCCCATTTACTGCAAGCATGTATTCCCCCTTGACAATGAGCATGTAATCCCACATGGCAACGAGCATGGAACCTCTGGCAATGAGCATGGAACCCATGGCAATGAGCATGTAGATAAGCAGCACTTATGTAGCATAATTTTTAATAGCCATTATCGTGTTTGGCATAATACATAATGGACATAATGGCGTGTAACTTAACGTGTAATGGACATTATGTTGTAAATGTTAAATGCGCACCTTTGGTGGACAATGTCCCTGTTTATGAAGCGTATTGTGAATTTTGGCTTAATCTTTGTGGCATTATGTGAATTCTGGCTCAATCCATGTGGCATTATGTGAATTTTGGGCCTGATTCAAATCCATATGGTAATGGGGCAGCCCGGCGCCCCCCGCCCATCTCCGGGCGCCCCCCGCCCGGAGATGGGCGGGGGGCACCGGGCTGCCCCATTACCATATGGGAACGGCCAGCATTCCATGGGCGTTCCCATGAGAACGCTGGGCGTTTTCATGGTAATGAGGCAGTGATGCAGGTGTGGGGGGCGGGTAGCTGACATCACCGGATGTCAGCTTCCCACCTATATCCACGCCAGCGTGCACGCAAATGTAAGTAACTGAAAAGTCACTTATATATGCGTGCACGCTAAACATCATTCGATGGTCGGTGACCATCAAAAGATGTGGGCGGTTACCCTTGCCATGCGAATGGATGTTTATGCAAAACATCCATTCGCAGCTGTTCGGGCGAAGCCGCACTTTGAGGGGGCGGCGGTCGTTCGCCAGAGGGGTTTGGTGGACTCGCAAGGCTGCGAATTCGCAGCCTTGCGAATCAACCTGAATAAACCCCTTTGGCTCAATCCATGTGGCATTATGTGAATTTTGTCTCAATCCGTGTGGCATTATGTGAATTTTGGCTCAATCCGTGTGGCATTATGTGAATTTTGTCTCAATCCGTGTGGCATTATGTGAATTTTGTCTCAATCCGTGTGGCATTATGTGAATTTTGGCTCAATCCATGTGGCATTTTATGAATTTGGCTCAATCCGTGTGGCATTATGTGAATTTTTACACAATCCATGTGGCATTATGTGAATTTTGGCTCAATCCTTGTGTTATTATGTAAATTTTGGCTCAATCTCTGTGGCATTATGTGAATTTTGACACAATCCATGTGGCATTATTTGAATTTTGGCTAAATCCATGTGGCATTATGTGAATTTTGGCTCATTCTGTTTGGCATCATGTGTAAGGGGCAAGTATAATGGGGTCTAGGATTTTGTTGCGTAATGTGTAGAAGTTGTATATGGTGTTGTACACTACACTCAAGGACACGCCCCCTGTTGAGTGGCCACACCCCCTTTTCCAGAGCACGCCTTCGGCGCACGCACAACTACATCCTTCACTTTTGTTGCCATGGCGTACTTTAAATGTCAGGGCCTATTTTTAATCCCATTCCCACCCTCTCTCTGCCGCTCTCTTAGCATGTACACTGGCACCACTAACACCACCCCTCTTCCACCTAAACCCTCTTTTATCATGGTGCCCCCCCTGTCATTTTATCCTGGATCCGCCCCTGACTTTATCTCTAGTTTATCTATTCACCAGGCTTAATACATCTGCCCCATAGGTTGCTGAGCAGCAGAGATTTATAAAGCTCCCTAGAAGGAATTATGGGGCAGATGTATTAAGCCTTAAAAAGAGATAAATACAAGGGTGATAAAGAGTGATAAATGCCCAGCTAATCAGCTTCTAACTGCCATTTTTTAAAACACAGCCTAAAATGTGATAGTTAGTAGCTAATTTGCTGGACATTCATCACTCTTTATCACCCTCCTGTTTATCTTTTTTTAAGGCTTAATACATCTGAACCTGTGTAACTTAATGTTGACTTTTGCTAAATACAAATTATAAGCACTGGTGTATCTAGTTTTCTGTACCAATACAAAATATAGTTAGAGACGCTGCTTGTCACTTTGGGGGCGTGAGATATGGCGATAAGTTTTTTTGTTGATCTGTGGGAAGTGGATGGGCTAAATGATGCAAACAATTTAATGTGTACCCCTTGCTCAGAAACCTGTAGAAATGCTATGCACTGTATTCCAGGTGGCAGTGAATGCAGTATCCATGTTGCAAATGTACAGTATATTGTAAAATTGTTCTGCTCAGTCCCAGCATAGTGGTACTTCAAGAAACATTAATGCCAGTATGCCTGGAACTTAGCTGCTGGCTCCTGTAGTCCCACTGTGCAGAAAATATGGCAGCCGATGTTATACTATTTTAAATTGTATACCATTGAATTGTATGCCATTGTATTCTATATACAATGGTATACGATTTAAAATTGTATAAGCACCCTAATGGGTGTTTTCAATGTTAAATGTGCCCCCTATAAGATAAATAATTGTATAAGCACTGTAATGGGTGCTTACAATGTAAAAAGCACCCATTAGAGGGGACGCGGAATACATGTAAAGTAATACGCGTCCCCTCGCGGGGTGCGCTGCGCTTGCCACGCTTTTGGCTCGGTGGCTCGCTGCACTCGCCACACTATATAGCATCTGCTCCACGCCGACGTGGATAGTGGGGGTATGAAAAGGTCGGAGGACGCGTACCGCTGCCCCTTGGGGGCTCGCTTTGCTCGCCACGCTTCGGGTTGGCGTTGATAGTGGGGGTGGCGTGGGGGTGCATTTAACATTGTAAGCACCCATTAGGGTGCTTATACAATTAAAAATCGTATAGGGTGCTTATACAATTTAAAATCGCATCGCATGCGATGCAATGCCGTACGACTGAATATCGTGGGCGCCGTGCTAGGAAACAAGTACCTTAAAAAATGAGAGTACTCTCATGCTGGTTATTTACTGTAGTCCTCTAAATAAAATAAGTTTTTTTTTTTTTTAAAATCCACCAACCTATAAATAGGTCCTCTTTGGATGAAGTAGTCCATAATAAATTCATAAAACAAAAAAGACCAGAGCCCACACAGATGGTACCTTACCTTCTATACGGTACATTAAAAAATAAGTTAATTCTAAGTCACCTGCACTAGGAAAGTGCTGATTGGATGAGAGCAGGGGAACAGGATCTGCGATGCTGGCAGGAGGCATCTTTTTATTCAGACTTCTCCATTAGCATTATTTCAAATTGCATGTGTCCATTTATGAATCACCCCATTGCCACCCTTTGCAATGCTACTGAAGGTGAAAAAAATATTTTTGATGGGGCTTGGACACAGCTCTCCCCAGAATTGGCCACAGTCCACCAGTACCTGGGTCCGTGTCAGCTTTCAATGTCCCTGAACCCGACCTGCTATTTAGAGTGGCTTCCAGATATTTTCCGGCCTCGTTTTCATCCCAATTCACCCCTGTACACTAACGTAAAGCTCGTTTTGCGAGTGTACAATTCCTATAGTCATCTAAAATATTATAAAACAAGTGGTTCCTAAACTGGGTACCGTAGGGAACTTGCAGGGATATCACTGGTTGGTGGTCCAGGACCAAATCAAATTATCTATGGTCCATGTGATAGGCAATCCAGTGATAGTGGCCGCCAATTACAGAACATGTATATAATTTAGCAGAATTTCTCAATAATAAACTTTTGCCCAGGGATGCTGTAAAAAGAACTCTGATACTCAAGGGTGCCTTGATTAAAACATATTTGGGATCCAATGCCTTAAACCATAACAATGTATCTACTTGGTTCTATAAAACAATACTGTATATCAAATAACACTTATTTTAAAGCTCCAGCAATGCAAGGCATACAAGTAATATTGTTAGGCATTGCCAAGACAGCAAGATTTGAGGTGCATCAAAATAAAAAATACTTTATTTTGGGGGGAAGGCATAATACTTTTTTTGCCTCAAATCCGCTGGGGGGTGAACCAGATGGTTTCCCACTATTGATGAAGCACAAATAATGATCCCTACACCAAGATGCTGGAACACAGAGCTCAGCTCCACCCCAGCACTCCCATGAAGCTCCGCCCAAGGCTCTAATTGGCCCACAGCCTTATTGTAATATTTTATGTTGTGATTTAATAAATGTAGAATCATTTAAGGTTGCTTTGTTAGCTAACACCACTTTACATTAGCCATCCCCCCTCTGGGAAAAGACAAGGTTGGATAAATAGCCTCCCTTACTTTGTTGCAATGGTCCTGCACACACAAGGCTGTATTCAATGCGGGGGAGAGCGGCCAGCGAGAGTTTAACAGCGGGGATCGCCGGCCGCTCACCGTATTGAATGTTCCAGGGGAATCCTCTCTGTCACAGGACAGCGTGGATTCCCCCAAACAGTGAGGCTTGCGGCTAATGCAGGGAGCCCGCTGCATTTAGCTGCGAGTCTCACTGTTTATGCTGCGGCATACGCAGATTCCCTCTCGCTCCAAAAATGGAGCGAGGGGGAATCAGCGTAAGCAGGAGGGTCAGTTGAATACTGACAGGGCGAGCTGTGACAGCGAGCAGGCAGCACTGCTCGCTGTCACAGCTCGCACCCAGCATACACACCCCACAGTGTCATGGCTGAGTCTGTACCTGGATTTACAACCAGATAACTATATTGTTATGTCTACACCAAAACACAATCTGCATCCTTTCAAATGTGCCATGCTTATGTTTATTGCTCAGTGATTGGGAAGACAGTTATTGTGATGTATTACAACTATGCCCAATAAAAATGTAGTTAACGTTGTTAGAAAAGCTTTACTTTGTCCATTATGTTATAAGCAGAAATTAGAGAGACATAACAATCCTCTCTATGAACCTTTCAGTATGGTCCAATTACTGATATCATTCATTCTAAAAGGTGTATGCACGGTGCAATGTACTTTCTATTCAATCCCGATTCGATCCCGATTGAATCAGGATCGAATCATGCTGCGCCATGTTCACATTCGATCTAGACTATATAGTACAGATCTGTCCTAGTCTTGCCTGCACGGCATATTTTACTATTTCTATGCCACATGGCCGTGCATCAGGATCCAATTGAAAATAAATGTGTTCAATTTCCATTCGATTTTATTTCGAGTTTGCTTATATAAGCAAAATCGAAGGAAAAATAAAGAAAATCAAACCGTGTGTACGCCCTATAACGAAAAGGTTGGGGTGTTGACGAAATATGCAATTATAAGGGTCACAATCTACCTACACTAAAAACAGTACTCAGGGCCTGATTCAGAGCTGGTTGCATTTTTGCTAAATTTGCAGGCCCATCGCTATAGTGCGAGTGCTTCTCTACACAGCACTCACATGACGTAGCTGCGCAGTCCAGTGCAGGACGACCATGTTTAGCCTGTAGTGGCTGCGTGTAATGTCATACCTGCCTTCTACAGGCTACTCCCAAAAAAAGCTGCATCCCTCTCTCACAAAGCCATGTCTCTGCCACCTTCACATCATCACTGCGATTGCAATTTAAGTGTTTGTACACATTAACTGGCACAAGTGCGCATTCGAGCATGTTCAAAAATTCGGTACTTATGTAGTATCTGGGCTGCCGATTTCTAAATCGGGTCGGATCGGGAGATCGCATCGCATCGCATGCGACCATGCGATTCGATGCGATGCGATGCGATGCGATGACCCGATTTTTCCATAGGAATCAATGTTAAAATGGACTGAGTCCATTTTAACATGGAATTCAATGGGAAAAATGGGTCCTTTTCATACCCCTACTATCCAAGTGGGCATGGAGTTGGATATAAACCTGTGGCGAGCGTAGCGAGCCACCGAGCCCGAAGCGTGGCGAGCGAAGCGAGCCCCGCGAGGGGACGAATACTGTCCCCTCGCGGGGCTCGCTTCGCTCGCCACGCTTCGGGCTCGGTGGCTCGCTACGCTCGCCACAGGTTTATATCCAACTCCATGCCCACTTGGATAGTAGGGGTATGAAAAGGACCCATTTTTCCATAGGAATCATTTTAACATTGATTCCTATGGAAAAATCGGGTCATCGCATCCGATATCGCATCCGATATCGGATGCGATGCGATGCGATATCGCATCGCATCGCATCTGATTGTATGCCTTAACTTAAGGCATACAATCAAAAAATCGGCAGCCCAGATACTACATAAGTACCAAAAATTCTAGTCTTGCGTACAGGTCTAAATAAAGCATTCTAATTGGTTGGTGTGGCTCAATGTTAGGCATGTGATTTGTAAAACATGTTTAGCTGCTGAGAACAATGGTATACAATGGTATACCTGAGTTTGACACTGAAGACAGTAGTACTGCAGCCAGGGGCGCCGATTTCCGTTTTTTTAGGTGGGTGCTCCGAACCCCCGCCAAAAAAACAGCGGGGTCCGGGAGCAGCAGCAGCACCGCAGCGAGGTCCGGGAGCAGCAGCAGCGCTGCAGCGGGGTCCCAGCAGCAGCGGATATGCTGTCAGCAACAGGGTCCCTGCGGAAGATGGGAACTAGCAGCGGTATTAACTATAGTACCGCTACTAGTTCCCATCTGCTTCAGGGACCCCCGCTGATGACAGCATATCTGCTGCTGGGACCCCGCTGCCATGGCCCGTGCCGAGGATGCTCCTCACCTTCCGTGGGTGCTCATGCCCCAGAGCACCCATGGTTTCGGTGCCAATGACTGCAGTAATGTATTTTTTTGAAATTGTAAAAAATGGATGACATTTATAAACTGTAAAAACAGCACATTGCTAAATCAAAACATATGGCTTACAAGGCAATACCTCCACCTTGAAAGAAAAAAATTATGTAAATTATATTCCAAGGATTAAATGCAAGATTTCCAGGGGAATTACTTGCACGTATCATGGTGGTATAGAGTAGAGAATATGAATTATGGTTTAATTAACTTAGAGCTGTATAAGCATGGTGCTATAGAAGAGTCCTTAACTTTATGATTGGCTACTGATCGTTTGCTAGCTTCCTTGTGCTATTGTTTACATGTTTACATACGGTATTAGTAAATGTTGTTATGCTTGCGAAGAGTGGCGTAATAAAACGCAAGCAAAATATGCTGCTTACAAGGTAAGTGAGACATAGGACCAATTCTGGTCCACACGCGAAGCTGCGGATATAACGCCATCCGCATGAACTCCCACCACCCCTTGATGAGTTCCCCTGGACGGCTGCAAATGGCATACACATCCATTCACAGCCTTGGGTGCAGGGCTAAGTGCACTTAAAACTAAGACAGTTTCTGGTGTCTTAGATATGCGTGCTCCCTGTACGGGAAGTTGGCGGGCAGCTGACAGCCACTGATGTCACATGCCCACCCCCGCAACCGTGTCTCGGCTGCATTAGCATGGAAACGACCATTGTTTTCATGAGAACACCCATGAAACGCTGGACGTTCCCATCAGCACAGCCTGTTTCCTCCACCCCACACCCCTGCCCACACTGCTAGGTGCGAACTGGATAGCAGTTCGCCATGCCCACTCGCACCCAGCATCTGTACATGAGCATAAATGCGCATGCACAGATGCAAAACTTCGATCCCCCGTGTGAACATGCAGGGGAGCGATGTAACCAGAATAAGGCTCATAGAGACATACAAAGGCAAGAATGGTCTACAGATATGGTACACACATACTAAGGTGAGGGGTCCAGGGACACATATGAAGAGATAGAGAAATTACCCTAAAAATTAAAATAATGACAGCAAGTGTAGAGAACAGTCAACACTGGCAATCTGCACTCTTCTATTCTGCTCAATGCATGCATCAGCGTCACTTACCCAAGTCAAGATGCCCAAGATGCATCATCAAACAGGGTGTGTGTGGCATAGCTTCATTTCCTGACCCCCTGTCACAAACTGAAGGATGGCACTACCAACTCTGGAATTGACTCGACCTGACACATGGGCTTGGAGTCTAACCGTGCTGGGGGTTTTCTTCCAGTGACCCCTCCAAGCAGGATTTGGGCTTCAGCGGCACCCGACACATACTGTAGGTCGCGGCCCCCTGGTCAGGTTTCCTGTGTGAGTTGGAAGTAGCCGCGGGAATATGGGAGAGTGGTCGTCTAGCCGGATCAGCAACAATCGAACACATTTGGTACCAAAGGACGGAGCAATCGGAGAGTCAACGTTCATGGCCATGTTAATAGACAAGGAAGTAAAGTGGAGGTACAGAATGGGTTAAACGTAAGAGTGGTCAGGAACAAGCACAAGTCAGCAACACTAATACACCAAATGACACTAGGAACGCTAGAGTAGGCAATGTGAACCTATTGCCTGCCAGAGACTTCCTTTCATATTTGCAGGGTGACTATATCACATCCTGCATGGCCCTTTAAATCCCTAACAGTGCAGTGCACGCCCCTAGAGAAGCGTGCGCCCGCCAACCCGAATGCCGCATGCCTGTTAGCTCCCCTCACCGGCACTGCAGGGAGATTCCTGCAGACGTCAGAGAAAGACGCCACCCAGCCCGCCGCTGCCCAGAGCTCTGGAGCATCTGTTCTTTGCCGCCGGGTAGGGAACATGCCGCCCGCACCCCCAGCGCTGCCGCCAGCACACTCCACACCCCCGAACCCAGTAGCAGAGAGACTCCAGTGGTTCGGAAGGTTGTGACACCCCGTTTTTGTCACTCCAGGAGTCCTGGACCTGAGGGCTGCCTCTGGTGATTGTATTGTCTCCAATGCCGGTTCCTGATCCAGGTGCTGCATGAATAGTTATAGTGCAGCACTACGCTCCTGTCACTTAGCAGGACCTGGCATGTTGTTACCCAGGTGTGGGCCGCACCCTGTAGTGGTTAGAGAAAGCTGAATGTAAACACCTGCTTTTCATTGTTATATTGCAACAGTCTGCATGTCAAAAATAAAAATTTAATTAACTCACCCCCACTTGTGAAGGGGGAGAGTTGCCTTTGTTTTTGTGTATTTTGCATTGAAACTTGCTTCTATCGCAGCCCGAGCCACATATAGCCAAACCTATATGCAACCGCATGTAAATCGCAGGTTATTGGATTGACAAAGAAGAGTCAGATTGAGAAGCAGGTGCTTAATACTGTACACAATCTACACTGTTCCCACTTATGAATAAAGCATTTGCAAAGATGCTGCTGTCCCACATAGTGCTTGGGGGCTGGGGCTGCACTACATACTATGTAGATGTGCTAGATGTGCACTGATTTCTCTATGGTTGGCACTAGGCCACACGTACAGTCAGGGCCGGTGCAAGGCACCGGAGCTCCCCAGGCGAGTCGGGCTGGGGGCGCCCCGGTGCCGGGGGGGGGGGGGGGGGTGGGTGGGTGGTGTGTGTGAGGTGTGGGGTGGTACCTGTCCTACCGGCGCTGTCTATTTCAATCTGGCGGCGGAGGCAGCGGGGGTCCCTGCAGTCTATTAAAAATCACGAGCGCTATCCGCCGGGCTATGCGGAAGCGCTTCTAGTGTGAAAACTCTGGCAGCACGGCGCACGCTGATCTCAGCCAATCAGCGTGCTGCCAGAGTTTTCACACTAGAAGCGCTTCCGCATAGCCCGGCGGATAGCGCTCGTGATTTTTAATAGACTGCAGGGACCCCCGCTGCCTCCGCCGCCAGATTGAAATAGACAGCGCCGGTAGGACAGGTACCCGGGCGGCATTTTCCGCCCTCCAGTGGCCGGCGCCCTAGGCAAATGCCTAGGTTTGCCTAGTGGTGGCGCCGGCCCTGCGTACAGTAGATTTCCTTAATAAGCTGTATAGTAGAAGCACACACTGACTCCGGACGTCTTCACCACTGTTCTACTTTATTAGAATCCAAATGGGCTTCCTTTCCCTGAATGCCGGGCCCCACCATGACTCCTGCCACGGCAGGACCCGGTAGCCAATCAGGAAGTGCTACAGCAGCAGCGCTCCCTTGAGTGGCTGAGCTCACCTGACCTGTCAGTCAAGCCGAAACTCTGTTTCTATTTAGAAGGGGTAGGGAATCTATGCTCTAAATAGGTATGGGAACTTTGTGGTTTCCTAAACCACAAAGGTTAATTAGGTCAGACCACACACTTGAAAGTTACAGTTACATAGCAGTGAGGCTGAATAAAGACTTGTGTCAATCTAGTTCAAGCTATGTTTATAATAGTTTATCCCTTGTTATATAGTATGTTCTGATATTTTAAAGACAGATTATGTTACTTATTCGTACCCATGGATGTTTTTAACCAATAAATGTTTATCCAACCTTATTTTAAACGTATTTATAGTGCCTGCCGACACCACTTCTCCAGGAAGAGAGTTCCAAAGTTTGACTGCTCTGACTGAAAATAATGTTTTTCTTCTAGATGAACAAAATCTTTTTTCGTCTAATCTAAACTCGTGCCCTCACATCCTAGATTCCTTTCTAGCAGAAAAAAGGGTGTTTGACAGTTCCTTATATTGGCCCCTAATATATTTGTACATGTTGAGCATGTCCCCCCTTAAATGTCTCTTCTCTAGTGTAAATAGTCCCAAATTGCTTAATCTTTCCTCGTAGCTTAATTTCTCCATTCCCCTAATAAGCTTTGTTGCTCTTCTTTGGATTTTTTCTAATTCTATGATGTCCTTTTTATAGTGAGGGGCCCAGAATTGTACTCCATATTCGAGGTGCGGTCTAACCAATGATTTGTACAGAGGCATAATTACTTTTGAGTCCCTAGTTTCCATGCCCCTTTTAATACATGCTAGAGTTTTGTTGGCCTTTTTTGCTGCTATATTACATTGAGCACTACACCCCAGTTTGTTGTCTATTTGGACTACTAGATCCTTTTCGAGTACTGAATTACCCAATTCATCCCTGCTTAGGTTATAACTAGCACATTGTCTCCAAAGGTGCATGACCTTGCATTTGTCCACATTGAACCTCATCTTCCATTTTTTTTTTTTTTTTTTTGTTTATTGAGTATATAAATCAGGGCTGGATAATTGCGGCCCTCCAGATGTTGATGAACTACACATCCCAGCAGGCCTTGCATCAGTTTCAGCATGGCCACATAGCAAAACTAATGCAAATGGGATGTGTAGTTCATCAACATCTGGAGGGCCGCAATTGCCCAGCCCTGATATAAATGGTACAATAAATTAACATTATCAATTAGCATCTTCCACTTTTTTGCCTCTACAATACAATGTATCCTTCTACAATAGAATGCTGCACTGTGGTTCCAACATGTAAACTTCTTTTTTTTCCTAACCAGATTTACCCCTCCCTGTTGGCACCTGAATGACTTTACCTCTGATTGAGCAGCTTGCCAATAAAAGTGTTGTTCTTTTACAGAGTGCTCTGAAGTTTTTAGAATCTTTCAAAGAAATACATCTACGAAGCAAAAAAAAAAATCATACACAAAGATTCATTAACCCTTTGAGTGCCAAGGGAATTTGTCAAAATAGGTGTGAAAGTTGCCAAGAAAACCGTTTTATTAACCCTTGAGTACCAGCATTGCTGCAAGAGATCCTCGAAATATCCGTTAAAAATGCCAGCGCCCCTAACAGTTCTTTTTTTGGGTGCAATATTTATGTAAACTTCAGTTTACTGACTTGGCTGTATCTGTATTTATTTATACTAAAAGAACAGTTGCTGTGAGCGACGCTGGCATTTTTTGCGGATATTTTGAGGATCGCTAACAGCAACGCTGGTACTCAAAGGGTTAAAATATCAGCATCTTCTTAAAAAAATTGTGACTAGTTGAAAGGCAAAGGTTTACTAGTCACTAAAGCAATCAACCTTTTTCTTTCCCAAAGTAGCGGGTGTTTTTATTCCGACAGTCTATAGAAGCATGTCAGTCTTCTTATATCTCATTCTCTTTCTTTTTTTCGCTATTCAATTTCAAAGTAATGTTAGCCTTAGGACACTAAACTGTTTCAAGATCATATACTTGGCTCTACGCAGTTCAATAATGTGTGACCTCCTGGGATTTTTTTTGTTTTTAGAAAAAAAAACAAGTAACAGCCACAAACTCAGACGTGAAAATATCCCAGTGGGACCAACGTACATGAGTATGTAATTCCAGCTAGTGGAATCTTTTAGTATCTTCCTTATGACATGTATGAGCTGACATTCTCCCACTTTTTTCTGCAATTATGTCTTCTGTGGTTATGAAATGTTTATGACAGTGGCAAGATCGACAACCGCTTACAGAGCTCTAGAAAGAAAAGACCATTGTAGACCCTGAAATGTGGTGATAAGAAATTAATGAATTGCTTCCATTATAGATTTCCTGTACTATGCATATGTCATTCCTTTGTACAAACCATTATCTTGACAATGGCTGTGAACATGCCGCACAGTAGCTTTCATTTTAATACTCACAATTCTTTTTTTTAAATAAAAGACCTATTTTTATTTTCAGTATCAAGTAATTAGAAGGGATCAATTACTAAGAGTGTAAGTGAATAAATACAGAAATAAGGGTACTTGGAGATGTCGTTTTCCTGCTTTTATGAAAGTGGCTCCTAGTTTATGTGGAAGGATTTGCCGGGCGTAGTGTTTGCTGAACATGAGGAGACTAATGGAGATGACTAACATTAGGAGACATGTTGATATGGGAAACCAATCAGAATCTACTTCTTGTTTATTTAGCACCTTCTAGAAGGTACTGTAATGGACAGTATCTGATTGGTTGCCCATTGCAACATCTCATCTGAAATAGAAATCCCATTTTAGTAAATTTCCCCCTTTGGGTTGATCAGAGGTTACACTTGGCCCGAGATGTAATGGCAGCCGATTTTGGTGCCATTTTGTGAAATGTCTTATTTTTTACATCAAAGCGTACCTTCCTGCATAACATAGTACAGAGGACATTCTCCCTGCCTGCTGCCTCATGTCCTGGCCTTCCCTGCCATGCTCAATTCCCTACTGTAGGCCTCCTTGGCTGCAACTCATCTCACCTGTCTGTCTCCCCTCCCTCTAGACTGTAAGCTCCTTGGAGCAGGGCCCTTTTCCCTCCTGTTCTCACAGTCCTCTTCTCTAGCACATCAATTACAGCTCTCTTACCAAACTACCATCTATACCCGTATCTCTTCTCACTTGTGTTCATTCATCTCTACCACTGACAACCTGCCCCTGGTAGAATGAGGACAACTCCTTTGATTCTCTACATCTCAGCTGTGTTGTGTACTAAGAATTGTGCTGCTCATTGTTACCTGTGCTCTGTTTTTGTTCTTCAATTACTGTTATGTTTAATGATGTGCCCTATGTAGCACTGCGATCCACTTGTGCCGCTTTATAAAGAAAATTTAATAATAATAATACACTAAAATCTGACATTTTACAGTCAGGCAATGTAATTGTGACTGAGTTCACTAAAAGTAGGAAGCCTTCAGCTTTGAATATGATCTGCTTGTACAATGTCGGATCCAGATGTATTCACCGTGTAAAACATGCAACTCAGTCGATGTAATGGGTGCGGTGTTAGCAAGTATTACACAAAACAGCTCTATAAAGTCAGCCATAAATAGAGCTGGTTTGTTTGGGTGGGAAGTATTCGGGAATGTTTGAAACCAATTATTAACACATAATTACAGCAAATTTGTAACAAATAAACATGGTAATAATTATTTCTAACCTAAAAACGAAAAATATACTTTAATCTGTAAAAATAGCTCATGTACTGTACATGTTATTTTTTTGTTTTTTTTTTCCAAATTCAATGCATCTTATGCACATAACTACAACTGTATCTGCATAGTAAATGTTCTGCTACAGTGTTTCACAGACAAAAAGTAAAACATTACTTAGAATGCACATATACAGTAGTCGCATAAATGTTTATTTGATAGAAATGTGCTGTAATTGTGTGCTTTTAACTGATTTTGAACATTATAACTTACCCAAATAAACCACCTCTACTTATGTTCGACTTTATAGAGTGTTTGTGGGAGACTTGATAACTCGACTTACATTGCATCCTGACCTGCAACTGTTATACTATACGTCCCATTTCAGTTGGTCTTAAAAAAAACAAAAGTCAAAAATGCAAATCACAATGCAGTCAGAAGTTAAACATGCAGGCCATTACATTGACCAAGTTCTACAACCAAGTCAAACATTCTAAGTTCTGATTTTGAATGACTTTTGCCCAGCCACTAAAACTGACTTTCATTTATAGGCGAATCTAATGGGTGGTCCGGGGGTGCACCAGACCACCCATTAAACCGCCGGCCACCGCACACACAATTTAAAGAAATGACAGCTGGGAAGAAAGAGCTGTGCACTGCCCAGCTGTATAGTCTAAGCAAAGCAGCAGGTCTGTCGATATCTTCAATTCTCCCGCTGGACAGTGAGCCAATGGGAGCTTGTGGTCCGGCAACCAATCAGGAGCGGCCACCAATACCACCAATGCCACTCCTAAATGGCTGCCGGACCTTAAGCTTCTACTGACTCGAAGTCCAGCGGGAGAATTGAAGATATCGACGGACCTGCTGCTTTGCCCCCCCCCCCCCCCCTTGGCAACGAGCAATTTCACCAAAAGCCAGGACACTGTCTTACGAGGTGCTTAGACCAACACTCTTCAGCCCCCGTTGAGCTGGAGCCTGGAGGACATGAGGCAGCTGTGGCAGAAAGTCTGTAAGAAGCCCTTGTGAGGTGAGAGGAGCTGTGCTGTGCTGAGAGAGAACAAGGGTAATGTGCTAAAAGGGAACAAGAGCAAAGTGCATTGCTGAAAGGGGACAATGGTGGTGCGCCAAGATGGGACAAAGATGCTGTGCTGAGAGAGGACAAAGGTGTGCTGAGAGGGGGAAGAGTTGCTGAGTAGGGTGCTGTGAGGGGAGAGGGGGGGCTGTATTGAGAGGGGTGCTGTGCACTTACTAACAGTCTGTTACATACTAAAGTCACAAGAACACTAGTAGCGATTACTGCTGTCCCTGTGAGGTACATTCCATCATATTTGAGGAACCCTTTTATATTTGTGTTAGACCCCTTCTGGGAATCTGGCACTGCACATGTGCACAGTGTCAGCTTATGAAGCCAGTGGAGAGAGATCATAAAATCCTGTGAGAGGGGCTCATAAATCTATATTCACATACTAAAATATGTTGCCCATTTTGCAAGTACATAAAAGAGACAATAAGAACAATCCTGATGTCAGTTCACTAATTTTTTATTTTAGACATAAATGTAGCCGTGTTTTAAGAGAAAAATCAAAATATGGAAATCAGTAAAGGTGATGATCTTAAAGGAGTCCTACAGGTTGGTCTTAAAAGTTATATGTTATTTAAAGGGTATTGAGAAAGCTACAATTAGTCTCAGATATATTTTAATCAGGGCCGGTGCTAGGGTGTTCGGCGCCCCCCCTGCAAACTATAAATTTGCACCCTCCTACAAATGGGAGAGGCAGTGTGCAACCCTGAGGAGAAGCAGTGGGTAACACTCAATAGATGACAGGCAAAAATCATAATGGGGAGGGTCAATGGGTGACAACCAATAGTTGATGACACTGGGGAGAGACAGTAAGTGACATGGAGAGGGAGAAAGGAAGGAGTGGGTGATATGGAGAAGCAAAGTGTGACGGGGAGAGATAGAACACATTCACATGCCACTCATATCACACTACAGGCCTCCACATGACACTCAGACCATACTACAGGCCCCCACATGCCACTCAGACCACACTACAGGCCTCTACATGCCACTCAGACCACACTACAGGCCTCCACATGCCACTCAAACCTCACTACAGGTCTCCACATGCCACTCAGATCTCACTACAGGCCTCCATATGTCACACTACAGACCTCCACATGCCACTCAGACCACACTACAGACCTCCACATGCCACTCAGACCACACTACAGGCTTCCACATGCCACTCAGACCACACTACAGGCCTCCACAGAGCAAAGGGGAGGGGGGGCCCGAGGTACAGATGGCATAGGGAGAAGTGGGAAGTATCATGATACGCATATAGAGGCTCAGTTGTAGAACATACAAAAAATGTGCAGACTATAGGAGAGTGAGCAGAGGTATGGCAAATATGACTGCATCGAAGGTAGGTAGGTAGAAGCAGAGGCACAACTGGGGAACTTGTTCTGACTCTGCACTCTAGCACAGGAAGCAGGGGGAGGAGCAGAACGGAGGATCTGTAGAAAAGGATCTGGGGACGGGACAACATGTGGAGGAGTGAATGAAGATAGAGAGAAACCTGCTGAGCTACTGGGACTGGAGATTTAGGGGGTATGGGTAAAAACCAGACCAGGACAAGACCCCCGCACCGCCGGACCAGACATCATCTGCAGTCCGGAGCTTGTCGCGTCCTGTCCGTGGGGCTGCCTGTGACACCTGTCACCAGGGAGTGGAGGAGGGGAGAATAAAGCCTCCCTGTATGGTCCGGGCATGTTGCAAAAACCGGACTGTCCAGACCACATGGGGAGGCTGTAATCTCCCATTCCCCTTGTCCCTGATGATAGCTATCACAGGGACCACCTCGGACAAGACACCCCCAGACAGGACACCCCACAGACCAGACACTACAAGCTCCAGACTGCAAATTTCGATGTCCAGTCTGGCGGTCTAGGGGTTTAGTCCGGCTCCGGTTTTCACATAGTCCTGTAATGCTCCTGTGACTCCAGAGTGGGGAAGGGACACATCCTGGCAGAAAGGACAGAGAGCACTGAGGATAACAGGTTACGATCAGCAGCTGCAGCGGCGTACCTGTTTTTATCACTGTACTCCCACTCATTACACCTACCACCTGCTTCTGCAGTCAGTCCATCCTATTTTAGCCTCTGGCTCACTGTAAAACAACTAACCTCACCTCAAGTAACACTGTCTGCCTCTGAGGGGACAAAACAGCCCGGGATCCCTCCTTCACTGCTTTAGCTTGCCGCAGACTGTCAGCTGTTTCACAAGCACAACAAGCACCAGGGAGAGCGCCTGTCCAGGCCGACGCCTACCTGCATTGCAGGCTCTGCTTAGTGGGTAGCGCCGGCCCTGATTTTAATATTATTATCTTTTGCATAGACCTCTAGTACAATTAATAATGAATCATGGGGTAAAACTTAATAGGATGAGAGAATCCGAAAGTGAGCGATTTAGTAAGAAATCTCCAGGTTTTTTAAAATGGCAATCATTTACACTGCAAAATCAAACTGGTTTTGCAGTGTAAATGATTGTCATTTTAAAAAAAACTGGAGATTTCTTGACAAATCTCTCACTTTCTGATTCTTTCACCCAATGGGGGAAATTTACTAAAGGAAATTTGTAAAAAATAGGTGTATTTGTATTTAGAAATACACTTATTTTTGACATTTACTATCCCGAAAATACGGCAATTCGTATTCGTATTGATAGCACATCAGTACGACTACGAATTGCCATATTTTCGGGATAGTAAATGTCAAAAATAAGTTTTTTTCTGGATACAAATACACCAATTTTTTTACAAATTTCCTTTAGTAAATTTCCCCCATTGTGTTTGTTTATTAATCATCAGTATTATTATTTCAAGTTTGGTAGCTTTTGCATCGCAAGTCAAGATCACTCTGCATGAATTCTAGGCTTCTTTTTTTATTTTTATTTAAATTTTGTTAGGTGAAAAACAATTCAGAATCTTGTCTTTGGCAAATGGTAATGAGATACAGCCTAGAGCACATTCCCCACTTCTTGAGATAGAATCTGACTTGTATCACCAAGTGCCAATGTGGGTAAATTGTTTGATCCTTTAACTACAGCTGTAACCCCACCAGTACGTCTGTAACAGTTACAACAGTGGAAATGATATGATCCTATTGTGGTTTTCCTGAATGGTAGCATTCTCCCAGCATGAAATCTTTCTCCAGTCCTCAGCCTCTGTAATCTCCAGATACTGATGGACCCATGACCAACAAGACTACAGTACCTTAACTCACCTTCGAAGAGGAGCAAGGTTTTCCCATACCAGAACATACAGTAGTAGTGCTGGTAGTATCCTATAACGATATCTAATGCCTTTGAGATTTATATGCATGTTGTGCACTAGCCCAATAATAGACATGAGAATGTACAGTAAACTGTCCTTTTACATAATTATGGATTAGAAGGTCAGAATACTATAAAATTGACTAGACATGCTGGAAGCAGTTAAAAATAGTGGTTGGCCCACTAATATACAGCTCAAAACTGCA
This sequence comes from Crinia signifera, assembly GCF_055691185.1. Taxonomy (NCBI): domain Eukaryota; kingdom Metazoa; phylum Chordata; class Amphibia; order Anura; family Myobatrachidae; genus Crinia; species Crinia signifera. The sequence goes on along the minus strand of NC_139223.1, from coordinate 77,983,268 downwards.
TTCCGTATCTCTTGTATCTCCTGTCTCTCGTCCAGCAGATTCTATCAGAGGACTCTAAAAGCAACATGGAAGGAATGTTATAGTCACCATATGTAAGCAAATGGAAATATATGCAAATTGCTGCACAAATCCTTTTCATGATAAACATACAAGTGATCAGATATAATAGGGTATAATTTGAAATCTCACCCAGAATACACCTAAAAATAGTGAAAAATTGAACAGAGGTTTCCCTAGACCAGGGCTGGGCAACACCGGCCCTCTAGATGTTAATGAACTGCACATCCCAGGATGCTTTGCATTAGTTTTGCTATGTGGCCATGCTGAAACTGATGCAAGGCATCCTGGGATGTGTAGTTCATTAACATCTGGAGGGCCGGTGTTGCCCAGCCCTGCCCTAGATGGTAGCATAGCTTGTGGCAGCTCCAGAGTTGGGGGGCTGCAGGGCACTCCAAAATTCAAATAGGGAAGATAGTCCAACTGCCACTACAATTGCTGTACGGTTCTCACTGGCAGTTGGTGTGGCTTTCCTATTTTGTATTTTTGACTGCGCTTGCAGCCCCACCTCTGGAAACACTACTTAGAACCGCTAAAGCAATGATCTCACCAGGGTTCGAATCTCCAATAAGGGTTCAAGTAAAGAAAGAAAACAAAACAGCTATGATCCTAAAGTCTATAAATACTGACATTACAAGCCTTTTGTGATGCTGATTGGAAATCAGATGAGGATGATAGGTGTTCACCACAGTGTGGACAGCACCCTTCCTTTTTATATGACTGTTTATATGCTTTTTGTCCTTGGCCGAGACAAACCAGAAGCCCGGTCTGCTTCTGCAGCTGTGGTCAAGAATATAACTATACATATAAAAGTCCTCAACAATATGACCACATTTGCTCGTAAGTCATAAAATGTAACACTCTCGGTCACTTAGTTATGTTTTGTATATATGTACAATATATTGTAATAACTTCTATAATGGATGCTTAATCGTACCTTTTCCCATTCTCTCTCCATGTTCAGCAGTATAACCACCAATTTTGGATTTGCTTGATAACCATCTTCTGTAAAGGACAAATCTTTTCCATCCCAAGTCACATTTATCATAAATCTGCCAAAAGATAACAAATGTAAACTGTCAATAAGCTATAGCAATAAACAGGCAACTTAAACAAATCCTAAAAATCCTGAACACACATCAGCCTACTGATGGAAATCTGGAGCCTAGACATTTATTATAAAGGAACACACATCAATACAGGGAAAAGGAGACACTGACATGAGACTTTCCACCTTGAACTATTTACTGAACGGTTGATTGTGCCTATGACTTCTTTTGATCCCCTGGTGTGTCCAGAACAGAAGAAATACAATGTTAATTTCTTAAGCACTATAGACAGAGCAACCATAGGATGGTTGCATTTTTTAAACTACAGAAGTACCTCTTTAGACCTAATTCAGTATCATTGTATTGACAAAGCTTTAGAAGAGGAAGCAGGGTGACTATATAAGATAGCCAAGCAGTACAAGATGCAAAGCATTACTGGAGACCACTTGGTCTGCAAATGATCAAATTTCCCCAAGCAACCACCAGATGTGCAATAGTCTTTCCATCTGCCCTGCTGTTGATAGATTGCAAGCTTGCTGGAAGCAGTGAGTGCAGCGGTAAGCAGTAATCTAACTGTTCAGTCCTGGCAAGAAATTACATTGAAATAAAAAATATTAGATGCTTGAGAGGTCTTTAAACAGTACTTATTGATCCACCCTTGTGTATATACAGGGTATGTACAGGATTAATATAAAATAAATCAATGCTTTTAACATTTTATTTAAACCAAAATACTTACTGTAAATGGATTTGCATTTTGCAGTATATATATATTTTTGGGCACGCCCAAGAAACACTAGGCATCCCCATTCACCAGCCCCCTGTCATCCCCCTGCGACTGTGATAGTCACTGAAATTGTGGGCCTGTGCATGCGTATATTTTCCGATATGCACAGTGCTACATCCTTTGCCCCTGCAGCAAATTCGCTGTGTGCTGACTGATGTTGAATCAGGCCCTAAGTCACAAATGTTCTATGTGTGAGCATATACAGTATATGCGTGTACAGATAGAGCCATCCTCATCTAGCCCTCTAATAGGATTAGGTGAGCCAGAGCTGTTGGACTTAATCCTATGCTTATCCCCTGCTGTATTGTTCTATGTATTGTATTGAGAACAATAGGCCTTGGTGAGCCATGACTCGCCATGGCTATCCAGAGATGGCTAGTTGAAGAAGGCTCCATCTGTATCCAGTATATATACTTCCATTGGGATAATCACTGATAATTGCACCTGGAGATGCTTCTTATAAGATGGCATCCAGCCCACCTTCAATTCATCAACTGTTCCTAGCTCCATGGTAAATAATTAGCATTTCTGTTTTGTTATGTAAAATTATGAATAAACTTATGTGTTAGGAACTTAAATACACTATCTTGCACAAAAAAAACCACCAAACTGTTTTTTAATGTTATCATGATTCTCAGTCAGTAGGGAGATTTATGTATGCACAAGAAGCGGCTAAGTGCCTTTAAGCAATAATAGCTCAGTCATTCATATGGCATTCTGGAAGTGTGTGTTGTACTCTAATAGAAATTGGTATGTAGAGGGATATTGCTTTGGAGGAAGGCTCAAAGAGCAGAGCTCCCTTGATCTGAGGGATGGAAGTAAAAAAGTTGAGCCAGTGGCAGACTAGTCTGGATATAAGAATAACGGAATATTGCAAAGAAAGAGAATCTTCAGATTTTTTCTTAGGTAAAACTAACAGGAACTGACATTTGCCAGGAGATTGGTTCAAGCAAGTATTAGAACTACTCAAAGCCTGAAAAGCGCTTAATGGCATTGAACAGAGGTTTCTGAAGTCTAAATAAGGCTACTTTTGAATCCTAGCAAATATCCATACATGAAGACAAACTTATCAGTTTAAACACCCAGAAAATGATGCAATTGGGAGAATAATGCATTTCTTAGGGCTGTAATCATCTAATGAAATATGTAGAAAGGCCTAAGAAATCACGTGAACTGGAAGAATAAATTATAATAAATGATTTGCAAGTATATGAAGATAACTTGGTAAAGAGCACTGTTTGATTGGATTAGATAGATAGATAGTTAGCATCACATAAATGGTTTGTGTGGCTCTTCTGGAACTTACATTTATATAGTCTATTTTCAAGAACAAAACTATTGAAAATACAGTTCTCCCGGCACGGTAGCACTGATAAGCATTTTAGCTGGTACAGAGGCCGTAGGGTTTACTCATCAAGAACTGTGTTTCTGCACTGTTGGTTTAGTAATGAAATCGCCACACCTTTGATCACATTATACTTATTAATTGGGCAATTTATCATTGTGAATGCCCACCGTGGAGCTTCTGAGAAGCTGCTGTATTTGCATGTCTTATCACTATGGGGTCTATTGACTAATCCATGAAGAGAGATAAAGCGGACAGAGTACCAACCAGCCAGTTCCTGTAATTTTACAAATACTGCCGGTGATAACATGGGGCTCCAGTGTGTTTGAATAAAATCACGTTAACATTAGCAATAGGGATATAGCAATAGGGACCCCCAATATACAGAGAAGCCTTGATGACAGCTTAGGGTCTTGAATCATACATTTGCACATATATATGTAACCAAAATCTCTGAATTCTATTATCATGAGTATCCATGCACTCATTATATCCCGCATTGATTATTACAATAGTCTCCTAACTGGTAAATGCTGCTGCTAGGCTGACCTTCCTTGCAAGACGCTCATCGTCTGCTGATACGCTCTGCCAGTCCCTCCATTGGTTGCCTGTATCTTACCGTATTCAATATAAAACACTTCTACTAGCATATAAAGTTATTAACCATACTGCACCAGCATATATTTCTCTTTACTTCTCACAAAATATCTCCCATCTCGACCACTCTGCTCTGCACATGATCTGCGTCTCTCTTCTGCACGGATCACTAGCTCCCATTCACTATTACAGGACTTTCATCGGGCTGCTCCCATCCTATGGAATGCCCTTCCACGCACAATAAGACTCTCCGCTAGCCTCCAAACTTCCAAGTGTTCCCTGAAAACTCACCTCTTCAGGCAAGCCTATCATATTTAAGTTCTACATGCATAACCCTCTGAGGCACTTATGTATTATATAGCTTCCCTTCTGGACTTGGTGGGACAGCTATGCTATTACTGATGCCTGTCCTTGTGTTTCCTCCTATATCCCTATAGATTGTAAGCTTGCAGCAGGGCTCTCCTACCTCCAAGTCTGTCTGTTGTTACCCAGTTTGTTTTATCACTGTCTACTATTGTAAAGCACAATGGAATCTGCTGCGCTATATAAGAAACTGTAAATAAATAAATACATAAATTATCATGTAGTGTTGAAGACTGATTAATAATGCCATTAAGTATGCTAAAGGGAAATAATGTATATTTTTTTCTTACCCAGTATTACCCCTCCCCTTCATGCACCTGAGTGGTATTACTAAACTAATTGAGCGTTTGCCACTATATATATATTTGTATTTGTTAAGCAACATACTTGATCGCAGGGCCAGACATACTAAGCTTCAAAAGTTAAACAAATTAAGAGTGTTAAAGTACCAGACAGTCAACTCTTAAATGCCATGTTACAGGCTATGTTTAAAAAAAAAAACAGGAGCTGATTGGTTGGTGGATTGTAAAAAAATTAGTGACAAGCCTCTGAAACTATTTTAAATGTCACTATTACCTATTAAGATATTTTTCATTATCACTGTGGCCTAAAAGTACTGTAATGCCCACATATCCGTCCGGTCAGCATTTAAGCTAAATATCTGCGGCAGGTTACTGAGCTGAGAACCAACACACCCTCCTCTAGAGAAGGATTCATAGTTGTCATTGTGCAATGAAGTGTGACTACATTTGATCATGTCTCATTATTATGTATGGCCTACATATATGTCCTCTAGAAAATAAAACAGTATTGTAGTTTTGATCTCACCAATGTCCTACATAATGGCATCACCAGCTCACTATCATCTGCTACCAATGTCTATTCCTATACACATATGCACTAAGCCTTTGGGATAAATAAAGTGGTCAGTGATAAAGTACCAGCCAACTAGCTCCTAACTGTCATTGTTCAAACACAGTCTGTGGCAAAGCAGTTTGGGGCTGGTTGGCTAATACTTTATCTCTGTGCACTTTATCTCTCTCCAAGGCTTAGTACATAGACCCCATTATATATGTATGACCGTCTTCATTACTTTGTTACCTGGATAGTCTACTGTTAATTCTCCTGAAACAGTGAGTCATAGACAGTGGGGTGATGCCAAGGTACCCACTCCTGCTCAGTATAAGGATAGTGATAGTGCACTGCAATATTGAGCGCAGAACCTGGCTCCTTTCCCTGTGTAGAAGGTCAGGACCGCAGTTAAGTCACTCTCAGGGGGCAGCCTGCATCTACCGAACCTCGCAGTGATCAAAATGCGGGTATAGGCCCTGAGGCCATTCCTCAACCTGAAAGGTCATTAACCCTTTACCCTGAGCGCAAATTCGCCAAGTGGACCTTCCATCCCGCTTATCCAACATGGTATGGACACCAATGGACTTAGGGGGTTATTCAGGTTGATTCGCAAGGCTGCGAATTCGCAGCCTTGCTAGTCCACCAAACCCCGCCCAGCGAACGGCCTAATTCAGTATGAGCTGTAGTTTTTGTAGTTTTTGCCCTGCAAAGTGCCTGCAAAATTTAGCTATGAAGCCAGGCATAGGCCAGCCATGTTTAGGGTTCCAGCGGCTGAGTTTTATATCACGCAACTGCTGAGGCCTATGCCAAACACCCCCTTCCCCTCCCCCACACACACATCCCTGACAAACCTGTGTTGTCTGGATCGCACCCCAAAAACAATTGCTGCCACTCCAAAAGGTCAGTCGCCACCTCATGTTGCCCCTCATCTTCATCGCACCCCCCGTCCCCACTTAAACTATGGTCGCAATGTGACCAAAGTTTAAATGCTTGCACATGCACACTGGCAGGGCTTTCAGGAATCAGGTTCTATGCATTTACAAACCAAAGTGCAAGATTTGGAATCTTTTACAATACAACACTCTGATTGCAAGGCTACAGTGTCTTTGTGGTTTGCAGGAAGCAGGTCAGATAATGGAGCATCAGGAATACTGTTACAGAAATACAAAAAAATATATATTTATGTTCCTATTTTGTGAGAATCACCATCTACGGTAGATTGGCAGGTAAAAAATGGTTGTTGCAGCTCCAATGGGGAGGGTATGAATTGTTACATTGTGCTCTATGAAACTGTACTGCTAAAGGAGGGGCAGTGGAATTGTGTTAAGCTGGGTAGACACTAAGCAATTTGCTCTCCAGACTGACATATTGCATACATTGCTCAGTGTGTATGTCCAATATTTTCCCTTCTGTGGTCACATGCGGCCACGTCAGAATTTACTGTAAGCTTATAATGTAAGCTTTAACGAGCAGGGCCCTCTCTCCTCATTTGCTTTTCTTAGAATATATCTCTGCCACAGTTATAATTGCATCAGTGTCCGCTGCTGCAACTGTCTTTTTTATTTACCATGTATTTGTCCTAATTTTCATTTGTACTGTAAATCACTATTTTTCTATGTATTGTCAGGTGCTGCGGAACCCTTCTGGCGCCGTATAAATAAACAACAATAATAATAATAATAATAAATTTGATGTGCTTTACAGTACTCCAAGCACAGATGTTATTTTACACAGATGAGAGAATGGTTTCATACAATAGGCAAGTATTGCATTGGGTGGGATGTGTTCATATATTGTGGGGAAATGTGCTAATGGGGGAAGATATAGGGGTGAAATGTGTTGATACAGAGGGGAGAGTGGTATGTGCTAATGCAGTAGTGTGGATGATTATGTTTTGACAATGTGCTTTAATCCGATTGGCTGCAAGCACTCCTACTGCTGGGAATCAATATGACCTCACTACAGTATGCTCCCAATAGCTCATTAACATGTAAATTACTGCTTTTGTTTTCTCTCGCTTCAGTTTTGTGGCCTATTATATCAGCCATCATTGAATTTAGTGCACATGTTTAGCATACATTGGTATAGATTTTTCATGATAACACATAGCTGCTACGTGCAAAAGCTCAGCGGCTGTGCGGTTACCGTTCACCTCTGAATCAAACCCTAAATGAATTGGCAGGCCGTACTTGCACAAATGTTGTTTCAACCCACAAAATATCTGCTTCTACTGCATTTAGTCGATGGTACACTTAACCCTTTGAGTGCCAACAAGAGAGATGTTCAAAATATCCACTAAAATGACCTGTGTCACTCACATTTGTTGTATAAATTCAAATAAAAACTGTAGTGTAATAAAAAAGGTTATATTTTCTACATCCGGTAAACATTAAAGGTCATTATGATGGATACAAAAGTTATTGGCAATTTTTACACCTATTTTGACAAATTAACTTGGCACTCAAACGGTAAATATTGTATAATCAGAACACACTGTAGCTATTGTCTTAATTTATCACTACTGTAGAATTGATTTTCTAAGAACACCGTCTTACAATTATGAAGAAGGGATAACTGATGCACCCAAATGAACTGAGCATGAAATATGTAATTTCGTAAACTCTTTCTAGAAGCAATATAGTCACAGCAGTAGCATCTGTTATTCCTTACGGAAGAGAATTGCTTCAAAGTAAGCATTATTTTACCCAAAGGGCAGGACCATCAACTTACATTTAAATTTAGAAGAACTTTAATAACATTTGTTTAGTTCTTGCATCTCTCCAGCTGTTTGATAAAATTACCTAGCGCTCATGGACACAAGAAGCAGAGATGGAACTGACTTCAGGCAGCAACATTTCAAATGTTTGTTTAAGATAAAACTGATGGGTGGCCAAATGAGGAACATATTTTTTTAAAATGTTCCCCTTATTGTATATACCAACAGCATCTGAAATTTGCATGCTACAAAAATAAAGATAATGAAACACTGTATATCATTTGTTACACGTTAGGACTTGCTTGAGTTTCTTTTTTGCTATTAAATAAAGTATTAAAGTTGCAATTGCAGATAGATAAATCGTTATTTTTTTCTAAATAAGTTTATTATAACATCAATGTAAATCTATAACTGGGTGCCCTGGGAGTGCAATTGCCTCTGAAAAGAAATGGGAATGTTTATTCTATCCTTTCCGACAGTGACGGAAATGGGACCCCATGCAGAGATTATAGCAACTTTACTTTATAGAAAGATTACAGAAGGAAGGGCACAGTGCGTACCAGTTCCAGAAATCATTAATTAAACATGACTATTTACAATCATTTTTAGGTAAATTCCATCTTCACCACAAAACTAGTATTATGCATAGTTATACCAGTTGAGAAGATAATCGCAACTGCACCCACTCTGTCAGCACCCCATTGCTAGTATGCCATTACCAGTAAGATTACTGTGGACATATCTTGTATATCCCCTCTATACAGTGCAGAAATTTTTTTCTTCACTTTCTTATCCTTCCTGACCCCACGGCAACATTTCTGTGTGACTGCTGTATATCCTACAGCCTACCAAGAACCTCTGCAATCCGGATGGACCATTATTCCGGTATATAATTAGGTAGGGTACTTGTTTCCTAGCACGGCCACCCCGATTTACATCGGGGTGGTCGTGTTGGAAAAATCGGGTCGATCGCATCGCATGCGATTTGGTCGCATGCGATGCGATCGACGCGACCGACCCGATTTTTTGATTGAATGAAATGTAAATCGGGTCCCTGGGACCCAATTTTACATTGGATTCAATGTAAAATATTCCCAACCCCCCCCCAAATTTAACGGCGTAAAACCCACCCCACGATAGACGCAAACCCGAAGCGTGGCGAGCGCAGCGAGCCCGCGAGGGGCGGCGGTGCGCGTCCTCCGACCTTTTCATTCCCCTACTATCCACGTCGGCGTGGAGTTGAGAATAGAATAGTGTGGCGAGCGCAGCGAGCCACCGAGCCCGAAGCGTGGCGAGCGCATCGAGCCCTGCGAGGGGACGCGTATACCTGTGAAGTTATACGCGTCCCCTCGCGGGGCTCGCTGCGCTCGCCACGCTTCGGGCTCGGTGGCTCGCTGCGCTCGCCACACTATTCTATTCTCAACTCCTCGCCGACGTGGATAGTAGGAGAATGAAAAGGTCGGAGGACGCGCACCGCCGCCCCTCGCGGGCTCGCTGCGCTCGCCACGCTTCGGGTTGGCGTCTATCGTGGGGTGACGACGGGGACATCTATAATGTAAAATGGGTCATATTGGCCCATTTCACATTTTTCACATTTTCTCACGATTTCAATGTTAAAAAATATTTTAACATTGAAGCCTATGGAAAAATCGGGGGCATCGCGTCGGGACCAATGTTAATGGTCCCGACCGACGCGATGCCCCCGATATTTTACCTTTCCCGACACGATTTCAATGTTAAAATATTTTTTAACATTGAAGCCTATGGAAAAATCGGGGGCATCGCGTCGGTCGCGTCGGGACCAATGTTAATGGTCCCGACCGACGCGATGCCCCCGATATTGTGTCTTAGCAGGGCAAATGGACCTGATTTCAAAGGAAATCGGGTCCATCGTGTGGATCGTGTACCTTAACTTAAAGGTACACGATCCATAAGATTGTGGCCGTGCTAGGAAACAAGTACCTTAGGTAGCACCTATTTATGTGTATTAATATGCCTATTTTTCTTTTCAATTTCAAAAGAAATAAAGTACAATATGTAAATAATAACAAATATAAAGATGTCATCCTGTTGTGTTGTGAGGGGCAACGCATTAATGTATTGGTACCCCAAATGGGTTCTACTGGAGAAGGGGACCGATGCTTTGTGGTAACATACTGTAGGTGAGTATTGAATGAATGGGCTCCGTGTGTAATAAACTTCTACTATTGCCCTGCATGCCGCATTCTGGAGGGGGACCCTTTCTTTGGGGTCTCCAATTCCCCAGGACCACTGCCCATGATGACCGGTGAGGGGGTGAATACTTTGAATAAAAAGTTTTCCCCTGGCTGTGGCATTACCCTGCTGGCTGGTTGGGCCCGGTGCTGGTTCGTGACTTCTTACCAAATTTATCACTTTCTGAATCTATCATCCTATTAAATCTCACCTTATGGCGTTTATTCAGATCTGATCGCAGTACAAATTTGTTGGGAAAATGGGCAAAAACCATGTGCACTGCAGGTGAGGCAGATGTAACATGTGCAGATAGAGTTAGATTTGTGTGAGTTATTTTGTTTCTGTGCAGGATAAATACTATCTGCATTATTTTTGCACTGCAATTTAGATTTCAGTTTAAACACCCACCACCTAAATTTAACTCTCTCTGCACATGTTACATCTGCCCCACCTGCAGTGCACATGGTTTTGCCCATTTTCCAAACAAATTTGTACTGCAATCAGATCTGAATAAGGGCCTATGTTTCTGAACAGTAAAATTAAGATGGCATGTCCTCTATTGGAACTTGGACTTATAAAGGAAAGGGAAAATTAAAATTCAGTGGAGAAGTTGTTTATAAGCTTCATTTTTTAGCACAGCCTGTAAATTGACAGCTAGAAGCTGATTGGTTGAAACTTATCTCTCTCCACTGTATCTTTAAGATTTGATAAATCTCCCTCTTTGTTTATTTTTTTATTTTTATTGTTATAAAGGTTATAAAAGGACACTGCAGCTGGGACTAGAAAATATACAATAATAGGACAACAATGAGCACTTCCATACAATATACCCGGCTTCGTAGGGTAATTTATGAGTAGAAAATTCTGTGGCGCTCCACAATACTTCTTTATACTGTATGTGCGGGTCATTCTTCTTATCCTGTAGAGTTAACAAGGGTGAACAATATTTCATGGTGTTTAGATAAACTCCCATAAAACCAATTTGTTCCCAGTTGTGTGAATCTGCATATGCTTCAAAAAATGAGAAAGGTGGAAACAGGAAACTATCACACCTTCGAACACTTTAGGACAACCCCATTAACCCTTTGAGGGTTAACTGATTTACACTCAATCCTTCAACGCTGATTTTTTTTTTTTTTTTACATTAGCTTTATTTGTGTATGCATTTGTGTAACCTGCATGCATTATCAAACACTGTAGCGCAGGGGTGGCCAAACCTGTCCTCAAGATCTACCAACGGTGCATGTTTTCCAGGCATCCTGTGGATCTATAGTAGGAATAAATGCAGCATGTTTGAAAATGTGACAGTTAGTATTGACTGCAGCTGTGCAGCAGCTAGGAGATGTGGACCGTTGGTAGATCTCGAGGACCAGTTTGGCCACCCCTGCTCTAGCGTATATGACCTATTCTACTGCAACAAGGTCCTTTATATTTTTCCTCTTACCATTTTACCCTAGTTACTCCCTAGCAGAGGACATTACTCTATGCAGTGAGCACCTGTACAGAGCAATACTATTGAGATAGTGAATATGCCTTCAGTTCCAAGCATTCATGATGTTTTGTGCTCATTATTTATAATGTATAGTGAATGTGACCTGACCATTGACAGAATCCCTTTTAAATAGGCTGCATCCTACAAAAATAACTACATCTTATGTTCTATGTTTTCTGACACCAGAGAATAGTGTGTGTATAATGCATAGCACCTACTGTGTCTCTCCTCCCATTTCAGTACAATCTGTTTCTCCTTCTTTCAGGATCTGCCTGCCAGTAACATCATTAGCATCCAGACACTCCATAAAACTGCGTATTCAGGCAGGTGCATGTCAGAGCTGTCAGCTGATGAAAACGTGCCATATAATGCAGTCGTTTGCCCAATACATTACAATTACTGATTTTCATTTTTTCACCATAAAATCCCTTTAATAACCATTACTGGTATTTCAACTGGTATTTCAACACTGAACATAGATAGTCAAAGCACTGTGAATATTATTTGATACATTGTTGGACACAGGCAAAAACAGAAACTACTATACCTAGGATTAGTATTGATTTACAACAACTGTGCTTACAGGGGAAACAGAATATTTTAACGGAATTAAAAATGTAACCATCAACAACATTTTAAATTGTTATAGTTTGAATATCTTTTAAATACAGGTTGATAATCCCTTATCCAAAATGCTCGGGACCAGGAGAATTTTGGATAATGGATTAATCCGTATTTCAGGATATTTTAATATTTCAATGTATTTTGAAGTATCTTGCATTTATGCTGTATAAACACATCAAACAGATGAAATACACACAAATATATTTTATTTGTTCAAAAAACAAGGTTTCAAAACATGAAACAAAGTTTGTGTACTATCTCCGGCACTGACTGTTAATGCCAAGCAATCATTGTCTTGCACATATTTAGTGGCAGTTACATATCATGTCCCCAGTAGTGCTGTTACAGATGTCCCCAGTAGTGCCAGTTACATATCATGTCCTCAGTAGTGCTGTTACAGATGTCCCCAGTAGTGCTGTTACAGATGTCCCCAGTAGTGGCAGTTACATATCATGCCCTCAGTAGTGCTGTTACAGATGTCCCCAGTAGTGCCAGTTACATATCATGTCCTCAGTAGTGCTGTTACAGATGTCCCCAGTAGTGCTGATACAAATGTCCCCAGTAGTGCCAGTTACATATCATGTCCCCAGTAGTGCTGTTACAGATGTCCCCAATAGTGGCAGTTACATATCATGCCCTCAGTAGTGCTGTTACAGATGTCCCCAGTAGTGCCAGTTACATACCATGTCCCCAGTAGTGCTGTTACAGATGTCCCCAGTAGTGCCAGTTACATATCATGTCCCCAGTAGTGCTGTTACAGATGTCCCCAGTAGTGCCAGTTACATATCATGTCCTCAGTAGTGCTGTTACAGATGTCCCCAGTAAGTTTTTAGCAAACAATTTTTTTTTTCACTTTCTGGAATGTATGGTTTTCAGAATGATTTGGATAATGGACTATGTGCAGTACAGGTTGAGTATCCCTTATCCGAATGATAAGGGATACTCAACCTGTACTGCACATAGTATATGCATTGTCCTGAAATATTACATGTTGCAGTATCTTCATATGTTAAATATGCATGACCTGCTCTAGCAGTGCTGGAATGTGTCATGAAGGGCAGAGTGGGGGGAGGGGGGAATGCAGTGGGAGGGTCCCATGTTTGGGGGTGTGGTCAGTCTCCAGACGGTGTGTGGCTGCAGTTAGCAATTAGAGTGTGCATAGTCTGGACTACTTGTATATATAATTATAGTAAATACTGGTAGTGTACCATGACAATGTTCCAGATCAATAAAAGCAATTCAAGGGGAGGACCCCCCCCCCCCCCCAGGCAGTGGGGCCCACAGGGGATTTTCTCTTTCTCTGCACCCCAATGGGCCAGTCCAACCACTGTGCTCTAGCACAATCTATAGGAGTGATCATATAATAGATGTTCATCAAATTTTGCTTTTCCCATTACTAATTCCGGGGTTATAGGCAAGGCATTAAATATTGCAATGGGATTGTTCCAGCATTTTTTGGCTGAAAGGTGATGCTGACAATTGTAGTTCCACAAGTCCTAGTAAGCCCTGATAACTATGCAATTGATTGAACTTGGTTGTTGCTCAAACTTCAGCATGTCCAAATGGTCAATGAATGGTAATCAATAACTGTCAAGACTTCCTGGTACTTGTGTGATATAATAGCATTATACTGAACTCAGCATTTTACCATCTGCAATGCATTTCTAGGGACTTCCTGCACTACTGAAATGCAGTCAAACAATTCTCAAATCAAAAAATCTAAAATAACTTTATTACAGCAAGGTATAAGAAAATATACACTTATGTTAATACAATAACATAAAAATGTGGTCATGTTTATGCCAAATGACAGGAGCAAATACACTGGGTCCAATTCAGACTTGCCTGCTAGCACCTGCACAGAAGAGAAACCGTTTGATGGTTATTTACCATTGAATGATTTCTCCTCTTTTAGCAGATAAGAAGCCAAGGATTTATTTTTCTGCTACTTGTTCTGCGAATTGGGGCCAGGCACTGACGTCATGTGATCTATATTGCAGTGTAAAATAAAGCAGCCAGTATTTATGCACAGAAACAATAAAACACTAATCGAACTCTCTGCACATTTTACATCAGCCCCACCTGCACTGCACATGGTTTTGTCTATTAGAGAGTGACTGTGCCTTTGCAAATGAGTTATGATAACCCCCAGTGTGTAGATAAGTCACAAGTTAATGCTGGTTCTAGCAGCGTGTACTCCAGGGACATTCAAATTGTTTCCTTTCGGTATTAGGAAATGTACTTTAAGCAGAAGGCCACAAGATGTTTCTGTCACAAGTTACCTCCTACAAAATGGTAAGCCCTAGGTCAGCCCAAAGTCCCCACTTACAGTATGTGCCAGCCCAGACCCTCCCACACTTGTGTGCTCGCCCTGAACCTCCTTATACTGTATATCAACCCAGAGACCCTATGTACCAGTTCATACCCCCTACACTTACAGTGTGTGCCAGCCTAGAGACCCCATTAGATCAGAGCCCTTTATGTTCCAGCCAGAGCCCCCTATTGTGCCAGCCCAAAGCCATCCTCATATGCCAACTCAAAGCCTCTATTTGAGTTTCAGCCCAGAGCCCTCTTATTTACCCATCTAGAGCACCCCTTTGCGTGCCAGCCCAGATAATGTGCAGTTGTAGAGGGGGCTAGATTGTGCGGATGCACAAATCATTTACTACCAGTCCAGAAAGGGGTTTCAGGCGCTCCAATGGAGTTCTAGACCCTTTGAGGGCCCAGACTCTAGCAGCGGGTGGGCTGTATTTGACTGCCAATGACCTAGAGGTATGTTCATGTAAATAATGACACTACAGATACCCAGGGCCAGTGCAAACACTGTCTGTGCCCCAGGCAATCCCCCCCGTGCCGACTGCCCCCTCCGATAACCCTCTCCCCTCTGGAGGGGGGGGGGGGTGGGAATTCAGTGGGCACTACACGCGCTCCGGGAGGGGTGCAGACAATACTGCGGCACGGGGGGGGGGGGTGCTTGATTTCCTCTGATGACCTGCGCGGGGGGGGGGAATGCGGGTGATACTGTGGCGGTCGCCTGCACCCCTGTGTCCAGGGGGGATGCAGTTGCTTAATTCCTGCTGATGACCAGTGGGGGGGGGGGTGCAGTGTTGATTCACGGGCGGGAACTGGGCGGGAGGGGTGCTCACTGACTCACCTGCTTCCCGCTCCCTGCTTTCTATGCTACCAGTCCTCGGCGGCTCAGTACCGCCCTCCAGTGGCCGGCACCCTAGGCAAATGCCTAAAGCTGCCTAATGGTGGTGCCGGCCCTGCAGTTAGCATCAGGATGATATATTTTATGGCACCATTCAGATGCTGGAATCTCCCCAGGTATTCATGTTATCCTTATAGAGAACATAACACAGTAAATCAATACTTTTAATAATTAAAGTGCCAAATAAGTTCCTCTTTATATGAATCTGTGTTATAGTATATAGACCTACAAGTACTGTAGGTCTACATATTCTAGGTAATATAATTATTGATATATTTGAAAGCTATTACAGAGGAACAATAACTTGTTTAATTCCTGACTAAAGTGTGTGAAACAAAAGTAGTTGTAAAACCGATTAAACGATCACAAGGAATATATTACCATATAAACATTTGCTACAAATAAAACTGTTGGATTATACTGAATGATTTTTATGTCCCACTGTTAGAAATAAGTAGATTTTAATCTAAGAGTAATTGAATTTGCTTTCTTTCGCTAGTGCTCCAGAAACAAAATATCAGCTTTCTGAGAATTGTATTTTTCTGGTACTGTTAATTTACAATGTTATTGATTTGAGGATTCCTGCTCTGTTAAGATCTGTGCAGCTGAATAACACTTGCCCAGTGCTTATATAACAATATATTCTTTGTGATATGTTTTTTTTTTTAGGCAATATCTGTCTTCCTTATTGCCAAGTTTTAGGGATATCCATTCTGGAGTCCAGATTAAATCAACCAGGTTAAATCAAATTGACAAATCCATAAAACCTGCACTTTAATATACACCGGCCTACTTTTTGTGACCGACTGTATAGTAACAGAATGCTTAGTACTGTATCTACAACATCATTTCTTTAGGGTCCATCTTCTATTAAGAATCTGTCCCTGTTTCAGCTTCTCAACAACAGTCACATGAGTTTTCATTTCTGTTTACACAGTTTCTGTTTTCCAATAATACAGTATATTTTGTAAATTCATATTTTTGTAAAGCATTGTGACTTTCTTTGTCTTATAATTCCTAATTGAATAAGTTCTGTCTTTGTGTTCTTAACCCATGTTCCGTGCTGGCTACCATTGTTGATAAATTAGACATTTAAAAAAGATATCTCTGAATAAGGGCCTGGTTACGCTATGGTTGGTATTGCACAGTGCACGGAAGTGGCCATGGAACACTGTCCACCAAATATTCTGTAAGAAAAAAACACCTCCCATCAGCATCTGTGATCCAAGTGGATCTTAAGGTGCAGCAATAGATCACCATCATGACCGGTGGCTGTCCTCGTTCAGTGGACATAAACCAAAACTTATTCAGACTGGCAGTCAGTAACTCTCTATCGGGTACACAAAGTTTGAATCAGGCCCTACTTTTTTAGTGTATTTTGCGATAGGTCAGCGAATAGCTGAAGACCTCGATCATGTGTCAGCTGTGGAATAACATCAGTGGTTGCAGATTGGGTAGGTGGCATTGAGAATCAGGGAATTTTTTGGTAACTCCTAGACAGAAGATGGCTTGTTTTTATTAGCACCCACACAACACATATGTTCAACACAGTGATAGTGTGTACACATGGTTAGATGCTGCTTCCGATGTTCCCGATATAGGGAACATCGGAAGCCAAAGCCCGATGCACTGCCGATGCTCGCTCCAGGCAACACTATATAGTGCAAATCTGCACTATATAGTGTAAATTGTGCCCCTCTGGCATGCCGTGAGATGCGAGTCCCGATGCGATCTGATCGGGTCGGGACTCGCACCTCACGGCTGTATCTGCCGTGTGTACCAGGGGCAAATGCAGGATTTTCAGAAGGGGGTTTCCAGAGAGGGGCGGAGCAAAGCACAGAGATGGGCACTTAAGTGAACCAGTATATGCCAGGTCAGTTAAAGTATTATAGATAGACCAAATGTATATAAATAGTTTTATATAGTGGAGCCCCTACCTATCCTCCAGTGGTAGGGGTGGGGGGTGCTATGAGCGGAAGCTTAGATGTCCCGCTGGTGGTAGGGGGTACTATATCAACCACTCAGCATGTAGGGCCTGGATCAGTAATTTCCACTAATTACCTCTTTACTGTACAGATGGTGGGAGATGATGTTGGAGAAGGGAGCATTGGGCTGAATGAAGGGGCCCTGATACATAACTTCCAGGGTGGTAGAGGATGTTTAATATGCAGAGGAGGGGTGTATAGTGGAGTGGGCTTATTATTCATAATTTTCTGGCGGGAGGACAGCTTGCTTGAATGCAGATATCTCCAGTTCCCGGAACTAGATTTCTTCGCTTCTAATGGAATTAAGAACTAGAGAATCCCACCTACCAAATGGTATTTGGTATCAGAGTTCAGGAGGCAGAGCAATCTGCCAACGAGAATATAAAACTACATACCAGGTGTGTGGAGCTGGAGCAGTAACCAGTTGCTGATAGGCTGATATCTCTAGTTCTGGGAACAATAGAGACAAGCTACTAGTGACGCTTAAAAGGGGAGAGTCCCATCTTTTGGAATATATCCTCAGAAAAACTCTATGTCAGACAGAACCTGAAATATCTGACTGGGAAGAGCAATTAACAGGCTTGGATGGGGACGACTGATTTGAAGTCAGATATCTCCGGTTCCCCAGGTCCGATTTTTTAAATTCTTGTACCCGTGGAAAGAGGGGACCCTTAGCTTTCAATCTTAGATTCCTGGGGGGGGGGGGTTTCTGGGTACTCAGAAACCCCCCATGTGTGCGCTACTGTGTACACACCTTAAGAATAATGCAAATAATATACATTGATTTTAATTAAACTGCCAAGGTAAAACCTTTGAGATATTAAGTATGATATATAATAGGAGTCATGCAGTATACAGTATCTATTATCTTGCACTTGTAATTCTGAAATAGCTTTATGTCCATTTAAGAGAGGGTTATATAAACATGGGTATGGGTCATAGGGTCAACAAAATTAAGGTTGACAGTCAATAGGTCGACCACTATTGTTTGACAGGCAAAATGTTGACACATTGAGATGGTCAACATGCATTAGATCAACATGAAAAATGTCAACATTATTTATTCACATTTTGCATGTCTATGTTGGCATTGTTCGACATGGACACCGTATAAGTGTAGCGCATCCCCTTACATAGCTTGCTGTGTTCTTGTTGTTCACCATGCTTTGGGCACAGTGCCTTGCTGCGTTGCCACACTAATATATTCCCCCTCTATGTTCACTGGCATGGTAAAGTATAAACAAGTTACCGTATTTAAAAATAAAAAAACTCAGTTTCCATTATGTATTGCCATTATGGTGTTTGTCATAATACATAATGGAAATTATGGTGTGTGGCTTAACATGTCATGGGCATTATGGTGTAAATTTTTAATGCACGCCTTTGGCGAGCAATGTTCCTGTTTGAGAAGCATATTGTGAATTTTGGCTCAATCTTTTTGGTATAGTGTGTATTTTGGCTCAATCCATGTGGCAAAATGTGAATTTTGCCTTAATCTGTGTGGCATAATGTGAATTTTGACTCAGTCAGTGTGAATTTTGGCTCATTCCATGTGGCATAATGTGTAAGAGGCAAGTACAGTATTAAGGGGGTTACTATTGTGTTGCATGATTTGTATAAGGGGTATATGGTGTGGTAAACTGACCACATAAAAGGTGATAAAATGTTGTCTACCAAGTGTTGGCTTTCAGTATTTTTTATGACTGGAGTGCCGCCTCACCCCGGGGAAACTGTTCCAAATTTTCCCGGCGGTATCTCCGGTTCTTGGGGGGCTAGTGACGAGGGGCTGGGCTCGTTGGAAAGCCGCAGTCCTCATCTACAAAATGGGCATCGGAAAGTGTTGTTAATCTGGCCCTGGGGGGGGCATATCAGTGCACGTAAGCAGTGATCTCTGCTGCTTACCGAGCCAACGTAAGTTAGATCCTAAGTTCAGCAACTCGGGTTCTGCTTCACAATTGTAGGATCTATGTGTTTGTCCTGCTGAAAGAAGCAAAGGTATTGAAAGGCATAGCATTTTAGATTACTACTATTTGCTTGAGTTATCCCACTGTCAGCTGGAGGACTTGAATGAATATGTATTAACTGTGATATACTGCTATTGGTCTTTAAGTGCATTTTTATTATTTACCATTATTTGCCTTCCTGACAGCACCATCCAGATATATGTGATATCCAATAACACAAGCGCTGCAGTGAAGTCTTTCAAATCTCCTGAAATAGGAATACTACATTTCTGAATTTTTCAAGGTAGATGTATAAAACTAATGACTTTATATTGGATTAACACTGTTGTGTTTCCTCTTTCTTAATTTTCTATTTGTCTCTAGAAATTAGTAATTGTGTAATTGTGCAATGCAATCAAGTCTGAATTAGGCCTGTTATTATCCTCATCAATGTAACAATGTATCTCATAATCTAGAATCCACTTTATATGTAGAAATGGTAACAGGTTCAGAAATAAGAGACTTGTACGCATGTTTCTTTAATTTGATAATAATTATAAAACTGTTCTTAAATAAGGACTTGGCTCCAAGTAGATGCTAATCAGTTTAAGTTTATAATAACTCTTGATAAAGCATAGAGCAAATATCTTAAAGTACAATGCTCGCTCCCTCTCTGTAGTGGCCCTATTGAAAAGTGAACAATCACAGTACTGAGTGATCCCCATGAAGGGGGGTGGCAACATCAATAAACAGTTGAGAGCTGTTCCATTTGTGGTCAGGGACACTGTTGTTTATAGTCTGTCTCAGGAGACCAACATGTGAGTAGTGTTCCAATATGGAATCTACACAGTATTTATTTATTACCAGTTTTGTATATACTGTAGCACACACATATTCCGTAGCGCTTTTCAGAGAATATTTGAACATTCACATCAGTCCCTGCCCCAGTGGATCTTACAATCTATATTCCTTACCACATGTACATGCACACACATTTATTCTAGGGTTATTTTGTTGGGAGCCAATTGACCTACAGATGTAGCGGGATTCATCTTTGCAGGGGATGGCGATGGCCATCCCCTGCCCCGCCGCCATCTGTATGCTGGAAGGGGAAGGAAAACCTATTTTTATTAATATAAGCTAAGGTTTTTTAGGGCTGAATATGCCCAATATACCTATATTGATCACCTCTTAATTCTACACCTGTTATGTACTTGGACTTAGAATTGTAATTACACTATAGTATTTCAATATTGACATTCTCACCCACTGATTCTACTCAGTAACAGGCAGTCTGGGAATGTGACTATTCTATCTGTTCATTATGCAGAATATGTTTACTGAATGATGAAAGAGTAACTCAAAGTATTATTATCACCATTGTTTCTTTTTCTTTCCTATTGAAACATACATTACTTTACATTACAAGAACACATCAAAATGAGAATACGGAACCCTTTATTATCATTTATATTTGCTGTTAAAAAAGGATATTCAAGTATATTGGCTTTCTAGAATAAGACAGTGAAACAAGCGTCTGTTACAGTTTTCACCTTTAAACTATGATAGGCTATCTGTCCTGTTAAATATTCCTTCTCAGTGTAGACATGAGCTTATTATAAAGCAGAACGTGACAACTCCAGTAAGTAAGCTGCAGTTGTCACAAATGTTTCCCATTAACTTTCACAAATAATTCCTGTCACCACTGTAATACAGAGCTCTGAATACAGCCGTTTACAATCTGAATAGAAAACAATGGAAAGCCATCTGGCAAAGTAGAAAGAAAACATAAATATACCAACGTCTGAAACAATATTCAGATCAACACAGGCAATCTTGCACATTTCTCTAGGCTCCAGCCAGAAGTAAAAACATCCTGTCTAAAACCCCATACACACACACTATATGATGTTGGCCACGTCCGTTAAACAATATCGTCCAGTGACGTCAGCAGGACCCGTTCACCATTCAGGTCATTGGCTACATAGCCAAAGTGACCTGCATGTTCACAGCAGTCGAGAAGGCTCATTAACGACACCTGGGAATGCGCATTGTTAATGATATTGAGTGCAAATACAAGAAGATAGTGTAAAAGAGATCGCTCAGAAAGCCCTTTCTAAACAATATATGTTAATATATCCTCTAGATTGTGTGGGGCTTAAGAATACTCTATGGGCCTGATTGTGGTTGACTAAGTAAGCTGCGAAGATCGCAGCTTACCAAGTCCCAGATTGCCCACCCTACTGGAAACCCCCCCTGCACTGCCGTATCCCCTCGCAACATGTGAGGGGATGTGTTACAAAAACACATCCCCTCAAATGTGCTCACAGCAGGAGAAATCACTTGACGGCTGGCAACCATCAAATGATTTCTCCCGGGCTCTGGGATGAAGACAGGGAAGGCGGGTGAAGTTATGTGATGTCAGTCGCCCACCCCTAGTACACCATCACCACCTCATCATTTACATGGGAACGCCCAGCGTTTGCATGGGGCGCCCATAAAACACTGGGCGTTCCCATGTCGGAGCGCTGCCCCAGTCCGCTCCTGACGTGCCCCAGCCCCCCCCCCCCGTGCGAGTGACAGTGCAGGTTTGCGCCATTGTATCCTGCTCTAGCACTTTATTGGAGAACTATCCATCTCACACCCACTTCCATCCAAAGACCTTGGAATTCCAGAGGACCCCATACCCGGACCAGTTTTTGTTGTTACATCATCTTGGATCTCCCAAAACTGGCAGCCAAACACATCTGGTAACAGCCGTACCTTAAGGACTCCCCCTTTTTCCACCCATTGGATTAGGGAATCCTCCACTGGGAAATCTCCAGGACTCTCAAAACTCATTCCTGTAAGGTTATCCATAATATAATGGTAACTTTACACCGTGGTGTTGATTTGGATCAAAAATATTCCTTTTTTTTCCCCCCAACATTGATTGCTAGCTGGAAATATCCCCTTTTTTTAACACAATTTTATGATATTTTTCATTGTGAGAATTCTCATACGCAATGTACTGTATATCAATTGTATTATATCTTTTTTTAATATTGTAATAAATTTATTCAGCAAAAACCCGAGCACTGTATCACAATTCCTATATTTCAGGTTGGCAAAGTGCCTGCACATGCGCATATGATAATATGCGTATGCACTTACGCAGGGCAGAAACATCGGTCCCCCATGCGAATATGTGGGGGACTGATCAAATCAGAATGAGGGCCTATATTTTATATACAGTATACAGTGGGGCACAAAAGTATTTGGACAGCCACCAATTGTGCAAGTTGACCCACTTAAAAAGATGAGAGAGGTCTCTAATTTCCATCATAGGTACACTTCAACTGTGAGAGGCAGAATGTGGAAAACAGGAAATCACATTGTATGATTTTTAAACAATTCATTTGTATATTCTCTTGGAAAACAAATATTTGTACCCCTACCAACCAGCAAGATTTCTGGCTCTCACAGACCTGCTACTTCTTCTTAAAGAAGCTCTTCTATCCTCCACTCAATACCTGTATTAACCCCTTCATGACAGAGCCAGTTTGTGCCTTCATGACAGAGCCCTTTTTTTCAAATCTGACATGTCTCACTTAAGTGGGGATAACTTTTTTTTGCTTTTACTTATCCCAGTGATTTTGAGATTGTTTTCTCGTGACACATTGTACTTCAAGTTAGTGGTAAATTTTGGTCGATACAGTCTGTGTTTTTTTGTGAAAAATACCAAAATATCGTGAAAAAATGGAAAATTTAGCAATATGCAAAATGTCACATTTTCTGCTTGTGAGACAAATAATCATACCACTCAAAATAGTTAATAACTAACAAAGACCATATGTCTACTTTATGTTGCAATCATTATTTCAACCTCCTTTTCATTTTTTTGGACACTAGGAGGCTTCAGATATGACTAGCAAATTCTCAAATTTTCAAGAAAATTTCAAACACTGATTTTTTTAGGGACCATTTCAGTTCTGATGTGACTTTGAGGGACTTGTATGTGAGACACCCCCATAAATGATGCCATTTCAAAAACTGCACCCCTCACAGTATTCAAAACAGCATTTTGGAAGTTTGTTAACCCTTTAGGTGTTTCACAGGAATTAAAACAAAGTGTAGGTGAAATTTCAAAATTTCTTTTTTTTTGCAGAGTTTCAATTTTAATACATTTTTCTAACGAATACAGTAGATTTTACTAGAGAAATGTGACTAAAAATCGATTCCCCCAATTCTTTTGTTTTCAAAAATATCCTATATGTGGCCCTAGTGTGCACGTTGACCAAACCACAGGCTTCATAATAGAAGGAGCACCTACTTGATTTTGGAGCCTCCTTTTTATGAGATTTTTTTTTAGGCACCATGTAGGTTTCTAGGCACCATAAGTGCTAAAAGTTAGGAACCTCCCCCACAAGTCACCCCATTTTGCAATCTACACCCCTCAGGGAATTCATCTAGGGGTATAGTGTACATTTCAAACCCCCAGGGGTTTCACCAATTTTGGTACAACTGGGATGTGAAAATGGAAAATTACATTTTTTTACACAAACATGCAGTTCTGGCTCAAAATTTTTCATTTTCACAAGGAATGAAGGAGACAAAGCACCCCAAAATATGTGCCCCAATTTCTCCCGAGTACGGCAATGCCTCACATGTGACCAAAAAATACCAGTTGGGCGCATGGCAGGACTCAGAAGGGAAGGAGTGATTTTTGGATTTGGCAGCACAGATTTTGGTGGAATGAATGGTGGGTGCCATGTTGCATTAGCAAGACTCCCAAAGCACCAATACAGTGGAACCCCCCCACAAGTCACCCCATTTTGCAAAGTACACCCCTCAGGGAATTCATCTAGGGGTATAGTGTACATTTCAAACCCCCAGGGGTTTCACCAATTTTGATACAACTGGGCAGTGAAAATGAAAAATTAAATTTTTTTACACAAAAATGCAGTTCTGGCTCAAAATTTTTCATTTTCACAAGGAATGAAGGAGACAAAGCACCCCAAAATCTGTGCCCCAATTTCTCCCGAGTACGGCAATGCCTCACATGTGACCAAAAAATACCAGTTGGGCGCATGGCAGGACTCAGAAGGGAAGGAGTGATTTTTGGATTTGGCAGCACAGATTTTGGTGGAATGAATGGTGGGTGCCATGTTGCATTAGCAAGACTTCCAAAGCACCAATACAGTGGAACCCCCCCACAAGTCACCCCATTTTGCAAAGTACACCCCTCAGGGAATTCATCTAGGGGTATAGTGTACATTTCAAACCCCCAGGGGTTTCACCAATTTTGATACAACTGGGCAGTGAAAATGAAAAATTACATTTTTTTACACAAAAATGTACTTCTGGCTCAAAATTTTTCATTTTCACAAGGAATGAAGGAGACAAAGCACCCCAAAATCTGTGCCCCCATTTCTCCAGAGTACGGCAATGCCTCACATGTGACCAAAAAATACCAGTTGGGTGCATGGCAGGACTCAGAAGGGAAGGAGTGATTTTTGGATTTTGGAGCACAGATTTTGGTGGAATGAATGGTGGGTGCTATGTTGCATTACCAATACAGTGGAACCCCCCCACAAGTGACCCCATTTTGCAAACTACACTCCTCAGGGAATTCATCTAGGGGTATAGTGTACATTTCAAACCCCCAGGGGTTTCACCAATTTTGATACAACTGGGCATTGAAAATGAAAAATTACATTTTTTTACACAAAAATTCAGTTCTGGCTCAAAATTTTTCATTTTCACAAGGAATGAAGGAGACAAAGCACCCCAAAATCTGTGCCCCCATTTCTCCAGAGTACGGCAATGCCTCACATGTGACCAAAAAATACCAGTTGGGTGCATGGCAGGACTCAGAAGGGAAGGAGTGATTTTTGGATTTTGGAGCACAGATTTTGGTGGAATGAATGGTGGGTGCTATGTTGCATTACCAATACAGTGGAACCCCCCCACAAGTGACCCCATTTTGCAAACTACACTCCTCAGGGAATTCATCTAGGGGTATAGTGTACATTTCAAACCCCCAGGGGTTTCACCAATTTTGATACAACTGGGCATTGAAAATGAAAAATTACATTTTTTTACACAAAAATGCAGTTCTGGCTCAAAATTTTTCATTTTCACAAGGAATGAAGGAGACAAAGCACCCCAAAATCTGTGCCCCCATTTCTCCAGAGTACGGCAATGCCTCACATGTGACCAAAAAATACCAGTTGGGTGCATGGCAGGACTCAGAAGGGAAGGAGTGATTTTTGGATTTTGGAGCACAGATTTTGGTGGAATGAATGGTGGGTGCTATGTTGCATTACCAATACAGTGGAACCCCCCCACAAGTGACCCCATTTTGCAAACTACACTCCTCAGGGAATTCATCTAGGGGTATAGTGTACATTTCAAACCCCCAGGGGTTTCACCAATTTTGATACAACTGGGCATTGAAAATGAAAAATTACATTTTTTTACACAAAAATGCAGTTCTGGCTCAAAATTTTTCATTTTCACAAGGAATGAAGGAGACAAAGCACCCCAAAATCTGTGCCCCCATTTCTCCAGAGTACGGCAATGCCTCACATGTGACCAAAAAATACCAGTTGGGTGCATGGCAGGACTCAGAAGGGAAGGAGTGATTTTTGGATTTTGGAGCACAGATTTTGGTGGAATGAATGGTGGGTGCTATGTTGCATTACCAATACAGTAGAACCCCCCACAAGTGACCCCATTTTGCAAACTACACTCCTCAGGGAATTCATCTAGGGGTATAGTGTACATTTCAAACCCCCAGGGGTTTCACCAATTTTGATACAACTGGGCATTGAAAATGAAAAATTACATTTTTTTACACAAAAATGCAGTTCTGGCTCAAAATTTTTCATTTTCACAAGGAATGAAGGAGACAAAGCACCCCAAAATCTGTGCCCCCATTTCTCCAGAGTACGGCAATGCCTCACATGTGACCAAAAAATACCAGTTGGGTGCATGGCAGGACTCAGAAGGGAAGGAGTGATTTTTGGATTTTGGAGCACAGATTTTGGTGGAATGAATGGTGGGTGCTATGTTGCATTACCAATACAGTGGAACCCCCCCCACAAGTGACCCCATTTTGCAAACTACACTCCTCAGGGAATTCATCTAGGGGTATAGTGTACATTTCAAACCCCCAGGGGTTTCACCAATTTTGATACAACTGGGCATTGAAAATGAAAAATTAAATTTTTTTAAACAAAAATGCAGTTCTGGCTCAAAATTTTTCATTTTCACAAGGAATGAAGGAGACAAAGCACCCCAAAATCTGTGCCCCCATTTCTCCAGAGTACGGCAATGCCTCACATGTGACCAAAAAATACCAGTTGGGTGCATGGCAGGACTCAGAAGGGAAGGAGTGATTTTTGGATTTTGCAGCTCAGATTCTGGTGGAATGAATAGTGGGTGCTATGTGGCATTAGCAAGACCCCCGAAGCACGGTGAAATGATGAACCTAATAATCCATAGATGTGTGGTATATTTTGAAACACTCCTTTATACATAGGCCGGGTTTGTCGGGGCAAGTTTCACAGTGGAAAATAGTTTCCTTTCTTATTCCCTTTTTATAGCAAACTTTGCACCTTTTTTGTGTCCTGCCCTTTCTTGCAGTGGAGGGAATTTCGTTGGGAAAATGCTGCCCTGGTACAATACGGGGGCCAGTACTAGAAGTACTGGGGCCCTCTGCCTGCTGGTTCCCAAATATTAGGCCCTTTATGACTTCCTCTTGAAAGTGCATAAATGTCCCCCTCTGGCCGGTAGAACGGAATAGCACGTAAGCGTTATACAGTGCCATCTGGATGATATACACGGCCAGCTTCTTGTACCAGATATTTGTTTTCCGCAGGGCACTGTACGGCTTCAGTACCTGATCTGAAAGATCCACTCCGCCCATGTACTTATTGTAATCTAGGATACAATTTGGTTTTGAGGTGTGGGTACTGGTACCTCGTACAGGGATGGAGGTGGTACTGTCTCCATGAATTGTTGTCAGTATAAGGACATCCCTCTTGTCCTTATATTTGACCAACAACATATTTTCGGTGCATATTCCCCTGCTTTCACCCCTTCTCATTACTTGGGCAATGTGCGTTTTTGGGAGGCCTCTTTGGTTCTTACGCACAGTACCGCAAGCTGCTGTACCTCTTGAACCAAGGGCCTTAAACAGGGGGATGCTGGTGTAAAAGTTATCCACATAGAGGTGACAACCCTTATCCAGGAAGGGGTGCATTAAATCCCAGACAATTTTTCCACTAACACCTACGAGGGAGGGGGGGCATTCTGGCGGTTCAATTCTTGAATCCTTCCCTTCATATACCCTAAACTTGTGGGTGTACCCTGTGGTGCTTTCACACAGCTTATACATTTTTATGCCATACCTTGCCCTCTTACTGGGAAGGTACTGGCGGAATTTAACCCTTCCTTTAAAATGTATAAGGGACTCGTCGATGCTAATACATTTATCAGGGATGTATAGCTCTGCAAATTTGGCACTGAAATGATCAATGACCGGCCTGACTTTGAATAGCCTGTCAAAGGTGGGATCATCTCTGGGTGGGCACTATGCATTATCGGTGTAATGTATAAATTTATGGATTGCCTCAAAACGAGTCCGAGTCATGGCCATACGGTAAAATGGGGTGCTGTACAGAACATCTGTACTCCAATATTGCCTAATTTGTGGCTTTTTTACTATGCCCATATGAAACACCAGACCCCAAAACGTCATCATCTCTACTGCATCTACAGGGGTCCACCTAGCAAATGATGACGTGGGGTTTTGAGCAATAAACTGCTGGGCATATAAATTAGTTTGGTCCACCATTAAATTTATAAAATCATCAGAGAAAAATAATTTGAAAAAGTCAATTTCTCTGAGACCTGTGGAATCAAATTGGATTCCTGGGATGGCCAAAAACTCAGGAACCTGGGGCTCAAAATTGTCTGGTGGTGGGGTCCATACGAGATCAATTATTGGGGGGGGGTCTCAGCTGCTCTACGGGGGCGTCTTTGAGGGGGTCCCTCATCACCAGAGGAGGAAGAGGAGCTTAAGACGAATCCTTCAAATTCCCCGCTTGCCTCACTGGCTGTGTCAGAATCAGAAGCAAGCATGGCATATGCCTCCTCCACTGAATACATTCTTCTGGATGACTGGGATGACATTTGGGATGACATTTGGGATGACATTTTTATTTTTGTGTTACTGGTAGTGAAATGTTTCAACACGTGTATAGTGTAGGGGGGGGTACAAACTTTATTTCAACCCGGGGGGTATGTAGTGTGTAGTGTGTATGTAGTGCAGAAAAAATAAATACTTTATACAAAAAAAAAAAAATTGAAGGGGTTAAAAAAAAAAAAATTGAAGGGGTTAAAAAAAAAAAATTGAAGGGGTTAAAAAAACAAAAAAAAGGTCCTGCGCCAAAAATTGAGCACAGATGTTGGTCAGTAACGTCCGTCACTGAACAGCGCTCAAAGGCAACAGGAATTTGATAAAAAAAAAAAAAAATAGATCAACCCTGTGCCGAAAAAGCTGATCAGTGATGTACGTCACTGATCAGCGCACAGTGGCCACAGGACACCCACAAAATTACAGTGTGTGTAAAAAAAAAATTAAAAAAAGACCACACAGCACCCACAAAAAAAACAAAAGGTGATCAGTGATGCGACACTGATTACCAGTGAGGGGCAGCAGGTGCACAACCTTTGGTGCAACTGGCAGCAACTGACAGGTATATATAAAAAAAAAAAACCTCTGCGCCCCCAAAAAGTTGCTGATCACCTCAGATATAGTGACAAAAGGCGGGGGTAGCAGACACAAAATATACACTCTCTATCACTCTCTGTCACTATCTCTCTCTATCTCTCTATCTCTCACTATCTCTCACTATCTATCACTATCTATCACTATCTATCACACTGCAGCAGCAGCACTGACAGTTATATGTATAAAAAAAAACCTGCACCCCCAAAAAGGGGGGGTAACAGACACAAAATATACACTCTCTATCACTCTATGGGCCTTATTCTGCTTGGAGCGTCCGGGCCGTACGCGTACGTCCCGGGGTTTTTCACGATCTGCGCATGTGCAAATACGCTAATGCGCCGGCGCGAACACTCCACAACGCTTACGGCCGGTGTCTCAACGTGCGAAAAAACCTGTACGCGAGCGTACGGGTAATGGGGCGGCATAGGGGCGTGTTGATGGGAGCGGCCGAAATAATGAGGGAAAATGGGCGTAAATATGGGCGTACACGGGGGTGTGCACCAGAAATGAGCGGTGCTACTACCGCACGATCGACTAAGGCACCGTTCGTTTCGGACACCAAACAGGCGGCCGCCAACCGACAGCTAAAACCACTCCTACAGATACCGCTTGCCAGCGTGCGCCTGAGTTGGCTAATTAACGCTGATTAGTACTTAAACATATACACCTGAATGTAATAAGCAATGCTGCAGTCTATTAACTCCAAACCATGATTTCACTGCCTGCAAGCCACACATGCAGCACGCAAACACATTGGAAGCTTATGTTTCTATACTTCTCCACATTTAAAGGTTTGTTTAATTTAAGGTAAGAATCTTTTTATACGCTAAGGTAGGTATTTGATAAACAGACACATTCACTACCTGCTTTCATAGACTTTACGCAGTAGCACACTCAATCTACACAAG
This sequence comes from Crinia signifera, assembly GCF_055691185.1. NCBI lineage: Eukaryota > Metazoa > Chordata > Amphibia > Anura > Myobatrachidae > Crinia > Crinia signifera. Next base: position 77,953,344 of record NC_139223.1, on the reverse strand, counting down.
TCGACATGTGTCAACGTGTTCACTCTAATACTAACATAGGTTTTGTATTTAGGATACAATAACATAAACCACATCTAACACCTACAAAGGATGTTTCTGCAATGTTTGAAGCACATGACCACTATTTTCAACACAATCTTTGTATAGTACCCCAAATTATGACCTGTACCACTATCTCATCTGCTATGATTTGGATTTCACTACACTCTGGATGTAAGATGCCACCAATCACATTATTGCACTCTCATCTCTCTAACAAAGGATTCCTACATCTGCTTATGACACTGTCAAATCATATATATTTTAAAAGTTATGCATGTTTGTTCACAAGCTAATTTATCATGTTTGGCCCATTCACACATCTTTTTTTAGGGAGGACACATATGAATTCCTACACAAATGTACCTTTTCACCCTTGTTTGTCTGCCTCACCCACTCCATGAGGAAAGCATTGTTCTGGACCTGCTTTTACCTACTACTGTAGGAGCTACCTCACCTGCACACAAACTGCTTTCTCACCTATTAAGTTGCTCTGCACATGTGCTGACACAAACTAATTAGCAGGGAAAAGTTGGATAGGAACATGGGAATGGCCATGGAGAGGGTTACACATGGGAAACTTCCACCACACTTCAACAAATGTTCAAAAATACCCTGGTCAGTAAGTACACATAAATCTAGTATTTGTTTCACACAAGAAATGACACATACCACAATTTAGATTTAATTTGTAAAATAAATTTATTTGCTGTTCAGCATCACAGCTTGACACTTTAATGTGAGAAATAAAAAAAAACAAATAAAATAGACACACAAATAATAAAACAGCCAGAACAAGAGGTTGCATATCTCCAAACATGTGTTACCCTGCAAATGCAATGGTGAAAGAAATGGGGACACCAGAATACGTACTGCAACAACCAGGGTGAATACTAAGCAAGATACACACCACCAAAAAAAATATCCTGCATTTGTAGAGGTCAAAATACGAACTTTCATGCCCATGGCACGCAAATGGATCGATGGGCAACTCAGGAAGCGGATGTCCAGTGCAATTTAAACCTTTGGCCTCCAACCACAGAGGAAGTGAACCAGGTCTCATTTGGGCCCTTTTTTGCCCCTTTTAGATGGGGCCTTGGGGACAGGGGCCTTTGGGTCAGCTGGCTTTCGGCGTCTTCCCCTAGTCGCCACAGGAGGGTCAGCCGAGGTGGAAGGTTGGGGAGCAGCTTGGGGTGGGGCAGCAGATGGGGGATTGTCCCTTAGGGACCTGGCGGTGGACAGCTGCTCCGCAATAAGTTCATTCTAGCGGCTGAGGTGTTGGCCAATGCTTAGCATGCCAGCCGCCAGAGTTTCATTAATGCGGTTCAACGCCTCAACCTGCAGCTGGTTTGTGGCCTTCCACTCCGCCAGAAAATCCGCCACCTGCTGCTGACGGATCGCAGCATCCACCCCTTGCTGCTCGATCCTGTCCAGCGTCACCAACAGGCTCTCACTCAATGTCTCCTGTGGCTGGGGCTGGGGGCGACGTCTTGCTGGAGGCTGGACCACCTGCTCCACCTGTGGCTCTGCAGAGGAAGATGCTGCCGGTACATCCTGACTTTCTGCTTCTGCTAGGATAAGAATTGAAAACAATGTCACCATCACATACGCAATAAAAAATATCTTTCTAAATACAATGCATTACTGTGACTTACCATCAAAAGCAGCAGCAAAGACCTCCACCGGGAGCTCACTGTCCATATTGGAGATCCCCCTGATCTCCCCCACATCGATGACGTCACAGGAGTCCAGCTCCAGGGGGGTATACTCCAAATGGTCAGGCATAGGACCGCTCCCGGTGGACATGCTGTGGTTGTACCGGTCAGTCATCTTCCTCTTCAGGGCACTTTTGAAGTCAGTCCACCTACAAGTTTAAAAATACAAATATCACCATGAGATATGTGCACCACTGTGCTACGTGTAGGGTTACCACCTAGTCCCTTTAATTCTGGACACATGTTACTTACACAGGTTCTGTGGCAGTTTAAAATTAGGTGAAGTGGAGTCTTGAAGTCAGCCAGCCACAGAACCTGTGTAATTAATATGTGTCCGGAATTAAAGGGACTAGGTGGTACCCCTAGCTACGTGACATTTCCTAGTGTGGGTGATCTTTTGTGCCATGTGTGGCCAAATATTTCTTTGATGGACAAAACCATGTGCACTGCAGGTGAGGCAGGTGTAAAACCCCACCCAAATCTGATTATCTCTGCACAAGTAACACCTGCCTCACCTGCAGTGCACATGGTTTTGTCCATCTAAGAAATATTTGGCCAGAAAGAGTGAACTAGAATAAGGGCCTCAGTTCCTGCTGGAGACTGCTGAACAAATTGCCCTGACAAACACACTAACCTTTTCTTCACCGCGTCCCAAGTTCTGACCACTGGTGACACCTGGTTCACTTCCTCTGTGATCTTGTCCCAAAGGTTTCTCCTTGCACTGGCACCTGGCTTCCTGGTTGCCAATTCAATCCATTCGCGTGCCCTGGGCACGAGAATTCGCATTTCTACAAATGCAGGGTTTCTCCTTCTGGTGGTGGTATCCTGCTCAGTCATCACCCTAGATGTTGCAGCACGTTTTCTGGTGGCCCCAGCTCTCTCACCATGCACCTGCTGGGTCACACCTGTTTGGAGAGATGCAACCTCTTGTTCTGGCTGGCTGCTTGGCCCTTGTGGAGCTGGTGGAGGTTCACCAGGGCCTGTTACTGAGGGGCCCGCTTGATCTTGCAGGCGACTCCTCTCTTGGGCCCTCCTTCTCCGCTCCTCTTCCCTCTTCTGTAATGCTTGAAGCATGGATTCGGCTTGTGCTCTCTGCAGAGCGTCCTCTGCTGCTGAATCGTCAGAGTCAGACATGTTTGCAGCAATTGTGGGCTGCATCTGACTGAATATTTATATGTTAATCTCCCGCCACGAACAAGGGGGCGTATATTTTTCCCCGCAAGGTAGATGCAAATTTACGCCGATATTTCCCGCCGATAATTGCCGCTTAAATTACGCAGGTCTCAATGCACCTGATCAATCACCCGTATATGTATCTACACAGGTTGTGGAGCATTGTGGGCTACATCGTGAAATGTGTGCACCTGTCATTCCAATGATGAGTGTTGTCAGCTGGTATCTGTTGGAGTTCGTGTATGCTTTGTGAGTCACATTTCAAAACATCACGTTATAATGCTTTCCTTACATATGTAATGTGTATGAAATTGTCATACAGCAACATGTTGCATTGTGGCCCTTTAGGCAGCGTAGTTCTAAGTAGAGGGTTGCGTGTATTATTTTCCGCCTACTGTATATACAGTACTTCTCTTCATGGCAATTGGTGTATTGAGCCCCCTTTAAGCAGCGTAGTTAGGAGTAGACGGGGTGCGTGTATTATTTTCCGCACACTGTAAATACAGTACTTCTCTCTTCATTGAATGCATGCTGTTGGTTGTGGTGTGTATATCGGAACGGTCCGCGTAAGTTTCTATTCGCATCCAGTTTGTTAATATAAGAGGGATTAATAAAGTTAATACCAAACAAACAATTTTTTCGACCAATCAGCAAGCACCAAAAGTGATATATGTACCTGCAATTAATAACTGCGCCATTGCCAATATGACTTCTACAAGAGCCAGGCCCTTTTCTACATCTGAGCTTTTGGCCCTGGTGGAAGTGATGGATCGTCACCTGGGGCCCAGGGGCCCATATGTATCTAATGCGGACAAGCGGCGGGCGTATAATGCTGCCCGCCGCCTGATATTTTCCACAACCGGCGTCCGCAGAAGCCTGGGCCAGGTTGAGCGGCGCTGGTCCGACCTGCGCCGGCGGCAGCCGGTTCTACTCAGCAGCCTTCGCCGCCATATTGCCCGATGTAAGTTTTGATTACTAGTATGTCAGCGTTTTTTAGCAATGTTTGGTGTACTTTTTATAAATATGTTCCTGAGTATGGGGGTGTATATGGGGTGTATAGGGGGTGTATAGGGGGTGTATATGGGGGGTATATGGGGGTGTATATGGGTGTATAGGGGGTGTATATGGGGTGTATAGGGGGTGTATATGGGGGTGTATAGGGGGGGTTTAAGTAGTTGATCAGTTTTTGGGTGTAGGATATCAAATAGTTTGCATGATAAATGTCTGAAATTTCACAGCAATGATAATTTTGAAGGTTATGAGCATGACTAATGTGAATTTTTCTTTCCCCCTTTTTTATGAAACCCAATCTTCGATTTCTATGCCATCAACATGAACATTTCAGCACGGGCAAGGGCACGCATTGAAGCCCGGGAGCAGGCAGCCCGGGACCAGGCAGCCCGGGACCAGGCAGCCGAGGAGGAGGAGGAAGAGGAGGAGGAAGAAGAGGAAGAGGAAGAGGAGGAGGAGGAAGAGGAGGAGGAGGAGGAGGAGAAGAAAGAGGAGGAGGAAGAGGAGGAGGAGGAAGAGGAGGAGGAGGAAGAGGAGGAGGAGGAAGAAGAGGAGGAGGAAGAAGAGGAGACCCAGGGTGCAGTTTTCACCCACACAATTTCCCCATCCCCCACCCCCTCCACAACCCCCACCCCCTCCACAACCCCCACCCCCTCCACAACCCCCCCCCCTCCACAACCCACACCCCTCCACAACCCACACCCCCTCCACAACCCCCACCCCCCCTCCCCACCCCATTTCCAACCCCCCTACACCTCTCCACCACCCACCCCCAAACCTCTCCACTCCCCAGTAACACCCAGTACCTCGGGCCAAAGACCAGGACCATCCTCCTTGCTCCTGCCTTCCCCAACCACTCCACAGCCAACCAGCGGCGCCCAGGATGGCTCAAGTAGCCGTAAGTAAATAATGTGTCTAATGTTGACCTACACATTTCTACACATAAACAATCACAACAACCACATATGTGTATCCAACATCAACATTAGTTGCAACATATCACTGCAGGGCGACCATGAGGTGTGTCCTGTCCTTCTCCAGGAACAAGGGTCCCCTTGGTGGTTTTTTTGAGTGTGGCCATGCCTCACCCCTTGAATAATTGACATAACAGTACATCCAATGAGATATCCGACATTAGTGGTGTGGTAGTTATGTGGCTCCAGGTGTTGGGTAACTCCAGTTCCCAGCATGATGTGCAACACAGGGCCAGATTATAATGGAGGCGCAAGGGGTCAGTGCCCCTGGGACCCCCTCTAGCTAGGGGCCCCCTGTGGTTGTCATTTTTTTTTTTAAAAAAGACAATGTTTAAGTTATGTTATGTTTTTTTTTTTTTGCTAAATGTTTTGTGCATGGGTGGGGTAGTGCTGCAGCTTCACCTATCTGCCAATGTGACAATGATTTATGGTGCTGAGCATCGGGAGGCAAGGCACACTGATTGCACAAGTGTGCAGTGCATTTCTGGGAGTTGACTAAGTCCCATGACACTTTGCACCAGAGGACAGAGGCTGAGAAGTTTGTGCTGAGCTCTGATTGGTGGAGCTCATTACATACTTCTCAGGTCCATGGAGAACAGCAGCAGCAGCTTAGTCATAGGAGGGTTTTTAATCAGAGGCAGCACTAGGACTGTGAGGTCTCCTCCAGAGTAAGGGGCAGAGGGACAAACACAGGCTTTTCATGTGGTGTGTGTATATATATATATATATATATATATATATATATATATATATATATATATATATATATATATATATATATATATATATGGTGTCTATTATTATTCCGAGTGCCGCCAACCCCCTGTCTATATATATATATATATATATATATATATATATATATATATATATATATATATATATATATATATATCCCCTGCAGGTAACCATTGACCAAGTTTATTCTGCCTTTACTCTATGTTTTGACAGTATAATATTCGGCCATGCAGTGTGCGGCCAGTAATGACAAGTGCAAGGGGGCCCCCCGCTCTAAAGTACCCCGGGCCCCCCAAAGGCTTAATCTGCCACTGGTGCAACTTAAATGTAGAGATTGTTTTGGTAATAGTGTGTGAGGCCATGCGGATGCATGCTTTACAAACATAGCTGTAGGCCTATAATTTGTACAGCAATGTCCTAAATTTAAAATAGTAAGGAGTGCTTAAGCCACAACAATGTCATAACCCTTAAATAGCACAGGCTAATTGTGAGGTTAGAGGACAGTCCCCCAAAAACAAAGTACCAATTGGGATACAGCATACATTCATTGATGAAGGAGTAATTGAATTAATGTTATTTACTATGTACAGTATGTGTGTGTTAACATATTTTTTTTTAGTACTGTATTTACAGCAGACCCATCTTCAATGTAGTTTAAAAATGTATGTGCCCTTCACACATAACTCACAACTTTTTATTATGTACAAATACAACAAACATTTGTGTATGTTATATATTAATTTTTTTTTTTATCCCTTCACTACAGACACTGAACAGCAGCAGGAGGAGGTGGCAGCCCTTATTCGGGAGATCTTCCTGACCCTTTTTTATTTGCAACTTCTTTTTGGCCTACTGGAGGCCCGCATTTAATTTTTTTTTATCCCCCCCCCCCCTTATTATGTTTGTAATAAATAAAAGTTTATATTGTATTATAAATTGCCTGTGTTTTTAATAATAAATATGTTAGAGGGCTTGTAAGGGTAGGTACATACAGATGTGTAATGTAAGTTATATTAGTAATTTGAGGTGAGGGGTAATGATTGATGTGTAAATGTGTGTGTTTTTGAGTAAAATAACACATAGTGAAAATGCATGAATGTTTAATGTTTTTCGATTAAAACATCACACATAACATCAGGGTAGGTATACATGTTACACATTTTGGACAAACTAATTATGGACATAATTTAGTACATATACAGAAACACCAACATAACTTGATTTAAAAGTAACAGCAATATGGGGACACATAGATAGTGATTAAAATGCCACATTAGAACATAACAAATATACATGTAATGTGGTTTAAAATGTAGTTTTATTAGGTCTTTATTAAGGTAGACAATTGAGTTAATAGAAAACAATAAGTGAATAACAAATAGATTAATTAATCAATTGTCAGATTAGTAGTTGAGAGGCAAGATTTGCAGGTCCATATATGTGAAGGGTATGCCAGCGTGCACGGACGTACGCTCACTCTCACGAGCGGTGACATAAGCTGAGTTTTCCATTGAAAACAATAGGGACCCGTCCGTGCAAGCTGGCGTACGCTCAGATCGCCGCAAGAAGGCGGTGGGGAGACGGAGGAAAGACGGCCGTAGACGGCGCCGTACGCTCAGTCGTACGCCAGTTGTCGGAGTGTAAGGGCTGGGCCGGCCGCGTACGTTGCCGTACGCTCATTTGTACACCACTCCCCTTCTACGTTATTTCTGCCCGTACGCAAGCGGCTGATTTGTGGGTGGACTTAACCCTAACGGCCGCGTACGGCTAGCGTGCGGTAATTGTGAACGTACACACGTTTGGCCGCTCCGATCAGAATAAGGCCCTATGTCACTATCTCTCTCTATCTCTCACTATCTATCACTATCTATCACTATGACACTGCAGCAGCAGCACTGACAGTTATATATATAAAAAAAAAACCTGCACCCCCAAAAAGGGGGGGTAGCAGACACAAATCTCTCTATCTCTCACTATCTATCACTATCTATCACTATCTATCACTATCTCTCACTATCTATCACTATCTATCACTATGACACTGCAGCAGCAGCAGTGACAGTTATTTATATATAAAAAAAACCTGCACCCCCAAAAAGGGGGGGTAGCAGACACACAATATAGCTTTCTCTGTCACTATCTCTCTATCTCTCTCTATCTCTCTCTCTCTATCTCTCTATCTCTCTATCACACTGCAGCAGCAGCAGGAAGTCTCAGGAAGTCAGATCCAGGAAGCGTCCAGCACGCTACAAGCAATGATCAAGTGATCAGGTAAGGTATTTGCAAGGATCAGGTAAGTATTAGCAAGGATCAGGTCAGTATCACGGCAGATAGGCACGGTGACCGCTCTGCACGCTATTCCAGACCGGAATGGCGTCTGCAGCGCAGTCACCGTTAGTTTAAATGTCGCGCCTTGGCTGTGATTGGTCCGTGGGTCCCACGGACCAATCACAGCCTTGGGGGCAGGTGGGGTGAGGGTGGGGTGAGGTGTCATCGTCACCGATGACCCCCTCATGCCCCCTGACGCCCGGCGGTGATTGACACCTGTGTTACCAAGCGTCTGATTCGCTGGTAACACAGGAAAACGCTGTGAATGGCTGTTCACTCTGAACAGCCAATCACAGCGATCGCCGACGGGGGGGCGACATCGCAGCCCCCCCTGGGCATGCAGGGACATGTCTGCTGTCAGGGACAGCAGACATCGTCCCTCTGTCACTGCGTCTCGAGACGCAGTGACAGTTTAAAGTCATGACGTATATATACGTCATGTGTCGGGAAGTACTTCCCGGCCATGACGTATATATACGTCAAATGTCGTGAAGGGGTTAATTGTGCCTGTTTGAACTGGTTATCTGTATAAAAGACACCTGTCCATGCCCTCCAACAGTCAGACTACAACCTCTCCACCATTGCCAAGAGCATTGCCAAGAATAAAGAAGAATGGTCCTTCCCTTTTGGATCTTGTCTTCACCTGTTTCAGGCTAATGTCATATGTATAAATGTGGACATAGTAAATAATAATTGAAAGGAATATAGCGCAATACAGTATGTAATGTATTCTTTATCACAATAACATTTAAATGGTGGCACATAAAATAAAGTTCAACTTCAACAAGAATCCCAATCTCTGCCTTTAGTTTTATTATTCTGTGTTTTGTTTACCTCCTTTCAATTATATGCCTAAAAAAGTTTTGCCTCCTTTGCCCACTGACTGGACCATTTTCTCCACAGCTTGTGTCTTTGCACATCTGATTAAATTCTTAGCCTACTTCTGTCTAACAAGATACATCTACCAGTCTTCAATGTTTTGTGTCTGCTTATATTTCCTAAAAGCCATCCTTTTTGCTTTCACTATAGTTGCTACTTCTTTCACAAACCACAATTACTTCCATTTCCTTGTGTTTTTCCTAACCCTTTTGATACAAGTTATGTCACCTATAGTATAGCACTTTTTAATTTGTCCCACCTCTCCTGCACTTCTTCCGAGTTCCTCTACCCTGCCAATATATGGTTAACACTTTTTCCATCCCAATAAAATCAGCCTTTTTTAAAATCTAACACCTTTGCTTTTGTTTGGGATGAGGCGGTCTATGTCTTTTTTCTGAACCACTCTGGATCCTAGGTTTTTTTAGGTCACATATTATGTCTCAGTTTGTAAGTATTAAGTCTAATATTGCATATTTGCGAGTGGGTTCCAACACCAATTGTTGGAGGGATACTCCCTTGTCCCGTGATTCTATGGTCACCCAATTATTGGGTACAGCAGACTATTGAATAACAACCTGATAAACAGCACTTTCAGGACTACTCATTTGTGTTTAATAGGATAGGGGAGATTTTATCATTGCGGTAGGAGAGCATTGCCACTGGGGACCATGGTGGATGTGCAGGGTAATGTTAAATAGGGTTACATGGAAACAATGAATAGACATCCCTTGCCATTCTTCCACTAAAATGTTTAAATATGTCTTTAGAAAATATGTTTTTTACTTAACAAATGAACAAAAAACTTTCAAGTGGTGAACAGCTTCCAATACTTTCCTTATCGCCGCTTTTTCACTATCCTATTATTTAGTTACCACTTAATGGGGTCTCAGGATGAATTCCATGCACTCTTTCATGTACTTTAAATTGTAGGCACGCTGCAGCTTTGGCGCAATGCCTTCCACCATAGGCCCCATTTACTTATACATGCTGGAAAGGAAAATGGGTAAAAATACTTGACGGCTTAAATGGCTCTTTAAATTGTTTGTAATAGAAGCCAAGCTTTTCAGGCATGCTCCTTTACAAATACAACTGTCATTGATTCAGCTTCATTCTGAAGTTTTAAAAGCCATGCTCACATTTGAGAATACAATGGTGAGGACTAACCATTACATTATCCAGTCTTTTTATTTTATTTTTAGAAATTTGTTAGCTGCAGAAAAGTATACTAACGGGATAGAATCACAAGCACACTCTTACATAAATGTGTATTATTTTTGCAATAGAAAGACTACATGAAGCTTCATTTGCAGTGCAATAACCATAACTTAGTTTGTTTCTATAATTGTTTTGTACCTTTTGATAAATGTTTTTGTATTTATGACTTTAATAAACACTTGTGTATATTTTGCCGGATAACATCTATTTAAAATAAAATGCAATTAACAGTTGTATGCAGCAAATCTACTGTTTATGGTTTAGTAATTTAATCAGAGCACTAAGGTATTATGAGTTGGAATCTTTCTAGGAAGAATAAGTCTCAGTGTGACTGCACATCTCTGAGTGTTTTAGTTGGTGACAATAACAACTGAGTACAGCAAGCAGTGCAATCCACATTGATATGGTGGTGCTGCTGCTGCTGATGCTGATGATGAAAATGATGGTTATCTCAGTGGGTGTATAAACAGGTTTGTTAGTATGTTTAATTATTGGGTGGTTGTTACAGTAAGGTTGTGTTTTACTTAACTGTTTTTAAGCTTCTTTGTAATATTATTGGTTTTAAATAAACGTACATGCCCGTTTAAAAGAAAAGTTTTTTTAGTCCTGCAATTTGAATACTACTACTACTACTACTACTACTACTACTACTACTACTACTACTACTACTACTATTACACCTAATACAAATACTATTACTACTTATGATAATAATAATATTATCATCATCATAAAGTGACTAAAGTATGCAAATAATATATAAGTACAGCTGGAGCCGCTCTCATTCAGTGGGAATCTGGCGGTCAGTTCACCGCTGGAAGGGAATGCACACGCACGAGACGCTCGTGCGTCCCCTTCCAACGGAGCTCCCCGTAGGTCCTCACTGCCACCTCATCGCTGCCTGCTGGTCCCCACCACCTCCCCGCACCCCCCACCCCCTAACCTTGCCCATGTCCCTGAAGCAGAGACGGGCAGGGTTCGCGTCCCCTGTCGCTTGAAAGCTGGGATGCGCGTGCATGTGAGACGGTAGCACATCCCAGTCAGATGGAGCACCCTCTCCATCGGTGATCACCTGCAGTGGCATTCTGCCGAGCTCCGGCGCTGGCTGAGAGGCACTCCAACTGTAAGTATGTGTGTGTGTGTGTGAGTGTCTGGTATTCACATGCATACAGCATATACAGATGCGTCCTTGTAGATCTTTGCCTACAATGCATTAGCATCGCAGGGTGAAACTTAAGGTAACATAAAGTAGCAGTGGAATTGCAGAAAAGCATTGGAATTGTGTTTGTGTGCAGGTACAGTATATAGGCCCAAGTTTAATTACCAGATACTGTAAGGGTTTTGGATTATGGATGAAGAGTGACAGAGGGCTCCATCTGTTAGATCTAGACCAAGGCTTTAGGGCCTTCGCATCGGAGAAGGCAAACCCCTGCTTTCACCTGCATGGTTGTGCAGAGAAAGATACCATTACTGTCTGAAGTGAGCGGCGTATTGATATGTTGTTTTAGTGAGTTGGAAAGAGAGGGAAACTTCTATCTACTCAGAGATGGATAGGCTAGCATTTATTTACGGTTTTTCATTTTACTTTTGCTGCAAATAAAAATAGTTTCATGCACAGATGAACTGCCTGGGCATAACTGCTCTGTGGTGTAGGAAGGATAGTGGATTCTGGTGGGCAAGGCGTCTGATGTTGAATATCAGCCAAATGAAAGGGCCAGGAAGTCAACACAACTGTTATGAGAGCACAGTTGTATACATGAGCTAAGTAAAGAAGCGACCTGACTAAGCCAACCACTATGATGAGTCATTCTTATGTTAACAATTCTTTGGTGAGTGTGTGTGTTTGTGTGTGAAATTGATAATATCAAAAGGTAATAAAGCATCTTTTAATTTTACCGATATCCTATTTGTGGCTAATTTGTAATTGAACTGACACCTTTAGCTAAAGGAGAGGGAAATATTGAATACAGTTAGTACTACTGGTATATACCTACTAAGATTATATTAACATTTTTCACTCTTTTTCATTCTTTTCTGAAAAACAATTGATAGACAGGCAGACAGATAGACAGACAGATAGATAACAGTGTAGTAATTCTAACCATTCAAAGCTTGTGCAAGGGAAAGTAATGTATGTACTAAATAATTAATCTATAAAGGACAATGATGTCACAGTGGCAGCATCCAGGGACCATCCAGTGTGTTTAGTTGTTGCCAACTACCTCAGTGTATTCCTGAAAAAGGGAAGATTTTCAGGTAGGGTAGGAGGGAATGTGATAGGAAGAGTGGGAGGGATTTATGTAAGCGTGGGTAGTGAAAGAAGCATTTTACCACTGAAGTTGCATGCCTGGAAGCATTTTACCACTGAAGTTGCATGCCTGGAAGCATTTTACCACTGAAGTTGCATGCCTGGAAGCATTTTACCACTGAAGTTGCATGCCTGGAAGCATTTTACCACTGAAGTTGCATGCCTGGAAGCATTTTGCCACTGAAGTTGCAGGCCTGGAAGCATTTTGCCACTGAAGTTGCATGCCTGGAAATCTTCCAAGGCCAGCCGACTGATAGCACTGGCCACCCTGGAAGATTTCCGAGCTACGTTACTTCTGAATTCCCTGGGGACCACCAGTGCTGAGTGCAGGGTGCCAGAGAATTAGCATAATCCATTACAATGTTAAGTCGAACCCCGAGACTCCTATTGACCAGGGACTGGCTGTGTAATGGTTTATGTGGCACCTGGGAATCAGCACTGATGCTGGTGATGCCCCTCTGCAGCCCCCCCTGCACTATCCACAATCTAAAAACACACTTTTGAAAGGTGTGTATGGAGAGAGGGGGAGTATGGAAAGGAGCATTACTGATAGAACGTTGTAAAGAAGGGGGAGGGGTGTGAGGGAGGTAGTGATGGGATTTACTAATACAGGGATAGAAAGTGTGAAGGAGAAAACTAGAGTTGAAGTGCTAGAGAATGGATGGATGGATGGGCAGATGGACAGATGGGCAGGCAGATGGGCAAATAGACAGTATGGATGTGCGGGCAGGTGAACGCTGGACAGACAGATGGACAGATGAATGGATGGGCGGACAGATGGTCAGGCAGGTGGTTGGCAGATGGACAGATGGCTAGACAGATGGATGGATGGACATATGGACAGATGGATGGACAGGTGGATCCCAAAAAGAAATGTCTGATTATGAACTAGATGATCATGTAAAAAAATAAATAAAAAATAAACATTAACCAGAATAAAAATGTTAGAGTAACATTTCTTGCTAGAAAATTGTCAGCTGCATCTGCTGCTTTCTCACCATGTAATGTAAGCCTAACGTAAATGTTATATGGATATAATAAAGGATGGGAACACCTTCTAATATAGAACTATTTAGTCACAGCAGGGACCATGTTACAGGGTTCTTCACATTCCAGAGCTTGATAAACAGCCCCTATAGGTTTTTATGGGGGACGTCTTTTATGGTTAAAAATGAGGGGACTGCAAAGTAGACATCACAAATATCTGCTGCAGTCTCTATAGATGCATCCAGGGGATACATAATATGTTAAGTACCTCAAAGATTGATAAAGAGGACACTTAATTGAGTAAATTTACTAAGATGGGAGTGAAGATGGGATGTTGCTATGGGCAACCAATAACATTCTATCTATTATCTTCAAGAAGGTGCTAAATAAATAAGTAGAATCGGATTGGTTGCTATGGGTAACATCCCATCTCCAATAGAAGTCCCATCTTAGTAAATTTACACTTTTTCATTTTATTGCAAAATCCAGAAACAGAATCGGTAAACAAAATGTTCAGATTTTTATAGTAAATACTGTATGTCTCCCTCTTTGTGCAACAGTTTCTCTGGGAGCAAAGGCTTTCAACAACAAAGCATTGAATATCTCTATACGCTTTACACTACATGGGCCTTAAATGCATTTGATACTGTAGGATAGTATTTTGTCAGCACAGCACTGCCATCCTTAAAACACAGCCGACTCCTCTGCAAACAGAGCTCATTTAGATTCATATTACTTGTTTGCTTGGAGCCTGGCAACATCGTAGTCAGTGTTTAAATTACAATACTGGCTGATAGAGATATCCAAGTGAGATATTTTCTGTACTGGTTCACCCCTGGGATCAGCAGTACTGTGTTTCACAGTCGCAACTGCACTCGGAACACAAGACTCAGCATCAAGTTCTACTTCCCTAGTCTCCCATTGTCTAGCCAGTGGTGGCTGTCAAACACAGTGCTGCCTATCCCTGGGGACATCATATTGTTTTGATAGACATCACAACTCTAGTTGTTATGAAAAGTGACTTATTCCATGGTGGACCCCCTTCACCTTGTGCTCCCCTGGATATTGCCAGTGAGTCTAGCCACCCTATAAGTTACATAATTGGGAAGAGTGATAGGATGAATAAGGAGCTGAGGAGGAGAGTAACATAAGAAGTGAGAAGTTAGAATGATGCAGGGTGGCCCCAAGGAAGGGGTAGCCCACGGTAACTTACTACACAGTGTAGGAGCTAGGTGCAGTGGGAGGAGAGCCCTGGAGGAGGGCGGAAAAGGACTTTGGGAGGGGGCAGTGAAGCAGCCAGGAAGGGTTAAAGGTTACTAAATTCTGATCGTGGTAAACATAGATGGAAGATGCACTGCATCCTGTGACCCAGTACATTGATGAATATCTCTTAAATGTTGGGAGGGGGGTGAGCTGCCCTTTCAACCTCCTCATCATACCATCGACTATTCATATAAAGTAAAAGATGACTGTATATGATGTGGGCTACACAAAGTAGAATTTGTATGAAATTAACATATAATAATTATGTTTAATAATTAATTTAATGTCTTACTCGTGAAGTGTGTGAGTTGGCATCTCATTCCGCTCATTTTGACCGTAACAACTTGTCTTGGCTTCAGGAATTACCGAATAGGTCTCCAACATGGCTGATGCAGCTGTGGTAATAATTCCAAGGCCATCCCTCACTCGAGCCTCCAAGCCATAGTCCCAATCGTCATAAGAAACAGAAACTAATCCACAAGGAAATTCAAATGGTATTATTTCTGTGTTACCTGTTACCAGGTTGGGAACAATCCAGATGTAACCATATCCCATTAGGCCTAAAGAACGAGCTTCTGCAAAAATATGAATTGCTTCATCCTTTGAACAATAAAGGAGTATAACAGAAGAATGGATTTTCTTCAGCTGATTGAGTGTTTGTGCATCAGTATATGATGCTTCCAGAGTAATTACATTCTGCACTTCCCAGTCCACAAAACTATTGTCCACAGTGGTTTTTATGAAACTTATAAAGTCTCGATATCCTGGAAAAGTGCTTGTTATAATAGAAAATACATGCCAGTCATATTCCTCCATGATCCTTAGCATGACAATGGCTTGCTGTTTGATGGAAGCTCCAAACTGGAAGAAGGTTGACATTGCATCCTGTAAAATAAATTGAAAAAATATGTTAATTATCAGAAAATAAATGAGTATACATAATAGTAACTTTGTATTGTATTGTAATAGATGTGCTAGATCTGTTGGAATAAAAATGTTTAATACACTTATCAATATTTTCTCTTCTTATTTAATAAACTTTTTTTAATCTCTGTTTTTATTATTTAAAAAAATCAATGTAATACACATACAAACTGAAGTGTGTAGTACTGCAATAGAAGGAGTTGTCTATTATTGGAATATTGAAGACTTGCCCAGCATGTATGGACAGCAATGATTGCTAACATCGCTGGGGGGGAGTCGCTCAGTGCATACACACTGAGTGGCTGTCCCCCTGCCTGGTGCCGTCAGCGGGGAGAGGACAGCTTTGCATAGCGCAACGCTATGCAAATCCTTCCTCAAGGTATTACCAGCAGATGAACGGCTTTCCTGGTGATGATGCGGGAGGGCGCAGCACCGCTCACCGCCCGGGCATACACACTGGGCGGCTTTGAGCTGAAAGCCACTCGAACATGCTGTTTTGAGCAGCTTTCAGCTCAAAGTCACCCAGAGTGTATGGGCCTTAACACTGAGTTACGAAATCTATAGTACCTGTCTACTTGTATTTTGACTGGTAAAATATAGCAATGGATCAGAAATTAGAGAAAAGGCATTTCATCTATAACTCAGACCAGTATGTTGTGAAAATCTCTTCAGCTGTTCTCAAATCATGGCAAATAGCCAGATTTGGCATGGATAATGCAACTAAGTCACGTTATTTGTCTATTGTGCTCAATATATTACTCAATTTGTATCTTGTTCGCACTGCTTTCGTGACAAATTACAGGTACTGTACCTGGAGCAGTTGGAGACAAGGAGAGAAGGCAGGGAATAGGGAGCATGAATTACAGGCTACCACATAGAAGACAGCCCGGTTGCACTATGAGCAGCGTAGCCAAGCATGGTATATGGAGCCCTGCGTGGGGAGGAATGAGTGTTACATAGGCGAAGCTCCTCATTGTCAGCTGTTCCTATTGGTATCCACAATCTAAGCTGCCCTATCATTGTCTACAGCTCCATCTGTACAGGAATAATTAAAGTTGATGAATAATTAAAGTTGACTATGGGCAATAAGTTTAGATAGAAGCCATATTTATTATATTAAGGTGTTAAATATGTTAGATTTTTTTTAGAATTTCCTCTTTCTTTCTTCTTTCGCCTGTATGAGCCCTGTTTGTAGTCACTTAAATAGAACCATGCCGGTCCTGTTGGGTAAGTTGTTGTAACAATCATGTGGTTTTAAAAAAAAAAAAATTCTAACCATTTAATCATTTTTACACACTGAGACATACTGCACAGATCTAGCTGCTCACAGGCACAGAAGGACTTTAGAATTTCGGCACAAATACGGCTGAAAACGTACACTATTGAACACAATTGAACACTATTAAACTCAATTACATACGGAAAACACAATTCTATCAATTGTGATTCTTAGCAAATGTGAATGTTTGATCTTGAAAAACTCACATATCCTTTTGATACCAATTATGTTTACATACAGAACAAACGCAATTGTTAGAAAATTTACCCCTAGATGTTTGAGGACACTGTAAAGTTTCCCTGCAAACCTCCCATAGCTTGTAAGTCACTTCCAGTAAGTATTTGTTCTAAGGGTGCATACACACTGTACAATTTTTTTGACCAATTTGGTTGAAAGACATTTTCATTGAACCCAGTGTCCTGGACTAAAGATGTTGACGAAAGATATTGACGACAGACGAAAGAAGAAAGATCTAGCTATAGTTTATAGGCTCTTTTTGAAAGATATTCAAATTGAGCTGCATGCACAGTTGACGAACAATCTTGATGAACATCTGGCGGGTATGCGCATCATCATTCATCGTTTGTTTGTTGACAATATCTTTTGTCAACATCTTTCGTCCAGGACACTGGGTTCAATGGAAATGTCTTTCAACCAAATTGGTCAAAAAAATTGTACAGTGTGTATGCACCTTAAGCAAATTTCAAAGTGGAAAAGGTCTGTTAAATGTAACTGCTATTACTCACTCTTATTCTACACTTCCCATAGAAATGTTTCAAGTTTTCAAGACACAGTCCCATTCTAGCAGAGGCAGATTTAGACCTAACGGATACCAGTTTGGGGCACTACTCAAACAGTAGTATTGGATATCACATTAATGTGCTATATTATGTTAGCACATGTAAAATTGATTGTTCTTTTGTGTCATAACGTACCTAGAAAGGTTCACTAATCTCTACATCAGAAGTATTGGACATTGTCCAAAGCAATCACCTATAAAGTTAAATGGTGTACAGTAATTGAACAATTCAATTACAGTTTAGAAGAGCATTATCCAACAAAGGATTTCTAAGACTTTAGCAATGAAAATCCTCTATCAACATGCCCTAGGTGTGTCCTTTGCAGTAAACCAGCAAATGTTTTCCTGAAAGAGGAGAAATAAAGTAATTTGTGCGGCTTCATCAGCCAGTCCTCTGAAAGTACGCTAAATTGTGATAGATTTATGGTGTCTGGACACAAACGTCCAAAGTCATAACTCTGTAAGATGCAAAAGTCAATTAGACTCATTTTAATTTGAATTGGTTTCAAGCATTTTAAATCACTCTGCTGACTATGTATGCAATCACTTTGAGTGTTTGGCCTTCATGTATATGATGACAGACACATTAAATAGAAATGTATTCCTGTATTCCTTAAAAACAATTACATTTCATATATTTTTCATTTATTTCGGTTTTTCCATTTTTCCACAACCTGAAAGTGAGTTTATTATTGCCAGAGAAATAGTTGTCTAGTTGGTGCTATTTTAGTTCTTCACAGCCAATGCACGTTATCATGCACACTGTAAAATGGCATTGCTCAACATATCGTCACAAGGAAAATCATAATTATTACTAAATGTCTGCAATTTAAAGTGCCCTTTAAGAGTTATGAAAGCAATGGTACTAATGTTCAGAAGACATTGTGCCCAGAATGGACAAAGGAAAAAATGGGGTAAAAAAAAAAGGGTACTTATATGTTAGTTGGGCGCCCACTAAGCTATTCACTTAGTTTTACGCGTCCCCTCGCGGGGCTCACTACGCTCGCCATGCTTCGGGCTCGGTGGCTCGATGCACTCACCACACTATATAAAATAAAATCCATGCCGACATGGCTGCCCGGCCATATTATCGCCCCCCCCCCCCCCCCACCGCCCGCTGCCCGGCCATATTCCCCGACCCCCCCTGCTACACAAATCCCCTTGCAAGGGGATGTGTATTGTAACACATCCCTTCGCATGGGGCCGCAGCTAGGAGAAACCATTCAATGGTCGCTCACAATCGAATAATTTTTCCAGCTTTTGGTCTGAAAAGTAAGTCTATGCTTATGTTTCAGATGGCCACTGTCTTCCGAATTCGTGATAGGCACTGACGTCATGTGATGTCAGCCATCCATCCCAAGCAGGCATCAGCCAGCATTTTTATGGGGATACATAAAATGCTGAGCATTCCTCAGGTTCCGCCCCATTCCACCCGCCCCCATTAAGCCCGTTCTGGAGCAAACGGCTCGGCGAGTGTGGAGTTTGTGTATTCATGCACATCAGGAACATCAGGGACAAAATTTGATCCAAACAAACAGGTCTGAATCGGCTCATTGGTCTGTACCACAAAAACATCAAATTCAGGAAGCTTCAGACATAACCGTCTCCTCTACTAAAAGATGGCCCATATAATAATAGGTATGCTTGCTGAGCGAGAAACACTTTACTGAATTATTCTAAATACCTCAGTGCCAGAGGGGTAGGCAATGCCACCTAATTAGGGTATTACATACATTATTTATAACGGTCAGTCTTTGTGGAACATGCCATATGAAGACGTTAAAGTGCTGCTCGTTAATTTCACAGTGTAGAGCTAATGCAATATCACGCATGGCTTATTTTAGCAGGAATATGAAAGCTGTATATTTGAAAGCAAGTAGTTTGACAAAGCATGGTCCCATATCCACAACTCCCTGCCAAGTTCTTTTATGTTTCTTCTAAATAATAAAGAGAAAGTCAGTCGCTACAATGCAGAACCAGAATGCGGCCACAATATTTGATTGTTTTTACCATATGGAATGTCCAATAACGCCACGCTCCACTAACCAATGCCTTTGAGAGAATGGTGTCAGACTGTGGAGCTAAGACAATGCTTTTCTTAAGGTATATGTCACAGTAGAAGACACCTAATAATGCCACCAGTGTACCTTATGTGTCTGGTAGATGATTAACTATAATCAGTTTTGCACTCCTACCTGTAAGGGGTATGGATCATTAGGTCACCGGTATTATGGTAGACAAGCATTAGGTCCATTAGGTCGACATGCATTTAGGTCAACATGAGTTATGGTCGACATGCAGGAAGGTCTACATGACTTTAGATCGACAGGGTCATTAGCGACATGGGTAAGGTCGACAGGGTCATTAGGTCAACATGGGGTTTTTTACTGTCTTTTGAGCAGAAATGTGCCGACAGGCGGTATTTCATGCCCTACCGTCCACTAGGGCGTACAGCTGAATGTTGAACAATTCTGATATTATTGTAAGATTTGGGGGGGGGGGGGGGGTTGACAAAGTTCTATTTCATTCTACTGTAGCACAACATAAAGTACTTTTTCTAAAATACTAGTGAAAAGCCTGTCAAAATGGCAGCTTCTGTAATACATTTTTACTTTGAGCTGTGACCGCTTCACTTTCACTTTGAGCTGTGACAGTTTTTAGCTTACAAACTCTCCACCCCAGCCCCAATCTGCTTCTACCTCAAATCTCTGTCTTCACAGTTCCCTTTCTTCACATCCAGCAAGTTTGAAACAGATCCGTATCATTGGAAAAAATGGCTTTCACTTTCTGTTATGACATCTTTTAGCACACAAAGGAGTAATTTTGTCTATTGAGTGGCCACTAGTGGTCAGTGGCGGTACTTCACCTCATTGCTATATATATATATATAGCAATCCAAGAATGAATGGCACTCAGGGGGCAGGTACAGCATACAATCAGAGGTTTATGGTGGTCAAGCTTTCGGGGTCTGACCCCCGTCTTCAGGACAATAACCTACATATATATATGTGTGTAATCAGTGATGCAGATTTTGGTGAGTTGCTTCTCAACACTTCAGTGTTATAAGGAGAATAAGTTGTGACTTATTACTGTACTAATATTACAAGTCCACTTTAGAGAACTGTGATCTACTGTCTATAAAATCACTTAACCGGTAGGCATTTGGTTTTACAAGGTCATGGGTCTCATCTGTTAACTATAATCACTTTAGAATTGAAAGGAGGTGGTATATTAGGTCATATGCTAGTAATTTAGTCCATTGATAAAAAAATGTAAAGTCAATTGTGATTGATTATTTTTATGTGCAAAGATAACTCCTGCTTTACTCAGTTACCGTATGTGAATCACTGGCACTGGATCCCGATCATGTAAGTATGAGAACTAAGGTAGGGCCTATGTAATAAATGCAATCAATTATAGTAAAATGTAACAAAAAATGTATATAATATAATAATGTAACTATTTCTGTTATTGTTTCTGTATTATATACAAGTTATATGGTTGGTAATGACCCACTAGTATATTTAGGGGGTATTCAATCTGTGCCAATATTGCCCAACAAGGGAAATATCAGCACCCACCTAGTCATTGCTGCCGTTAATTACAGCATTGAAGGCTCTAAGATATGACTTTTTAAAAAGTCAGATGGGTTAAATGGCCGATATTTTCGAATCGGTCGTTGTTTCACAATCTTTTTACCTGATCCAAGGACTTTCTCACACTCGACAACCAGAATTCCGTCTGTCGAGTTACTGTCGGATCAACCGAAAATGGTCCGGGATTCCGACTGCCGGTACTTTCAGACAGTTGGAATCGCTGATTGAATACCCCCCTAAGATGAAAATAGAGTCAGTCTTTTTTGTTCTCTATTTTGTTCCTCTTCATCTTTATTTTCTTCTTCTTGTGAAAGCTATGTTGTTCTACATCACATAGAATTATGAAGCAAGAAGGAAAATCAACTGCCTCATGCCAAAGTCACAGGGACTTATGCAGTACAGAAGGCATTTAATGTACATAAAGCACACATGAAAGTGTCCAAAAAATGGCAGAATTACTTGGGAATGTGAAACTGTACTGTACATACAGTATAGTCAGTAATATTTTTTCTGTAAAAATAGGTTCACGAACTCTGTCTGGGGGTGGCGCTATTTAAAAAAATTATATATTGATAAAAAATATATGTAATGTCTATCTATCTATCTATCTATCTATCTATCTATCTATCATAGAACGTACATTTTGGTTCAGGAACCCAGTTCAGGAAGTAAGTCCCTACTAGTTCCTGCTGAAGTAAGCACTGAGTATAGTATATTAAACAGTACAAAAATGTTATTGTACAAAGTTTAGCACTTTGTTGTAGAACTTGTAATGGAATCGGATATTTGGAGGCATACACAGACAGATGGCTAGGTAGAATTGCTAATCACAATTTCATGAACAGAATTCATGATGGCTCTTAGTAATTTTGTTACTAGTTTAGAAGCTACAGAAGGTTTCTAGTTTAGATTTCGGAACAGATGGTAACAGAGTAGTGACAGGGCAAGAAACTTGGAGTTCCAGAGAAGAGTCAGATAAGGTGAGAGTGCAGATGGAGTGGTTACTGTAACACAGACAGAGGAGGTCATTTGAGATGAACTTTAGCTGTCTCAACTACAGCAAGCAAATTAACATTTCCGTCTCTGGCGCATTGTCAGGAGACTTTCCAGTTTAAATTCTGCATGGTAAAAGTCATAGGTCTACGAAACATGCACGCATACCTTCTATTCTCTATATATTTGTGTAGTAGTCATAATAAACAAGTAGCTAGCATTGTAGGCTGTGGTATGTTTACAGTACTGTAGATAACATTGAGTAGTGTCTCTTTAATTAAACATTAAAGAAAACATTTGGATGTAATACTGCCGTTATAACTGGACCTGACAGTGTTTGGCAAACAGCATATATGCTCCTTGTGCAGAGAACCATCTGACTCCTACAATGGTATCATGATACCTACATGATACCTACAATGATACCTACAATGTACCCTGATACCTACAATGGTATCTGTACTATCATGGCCTGCAGCACTGCCCGCAGTAATAAATGTACTGGTATGCCTCCAGCTCCTTATATGCAGCTGTCCACCTATAGGATCGTCTCCCTCCAGCCCCCTCTCCCCCATATCCAACCACAGCATCTACTGTGAGAAATATCATGATATCTATCACAGCCCCGCAGTGCCCTGAACTGTGATAAGTTGTACTGTTGGGCGGGCACTGCGCAGCACCAAATCAGGATAGGACTAGAAGTCAGGGTTAGGTTGGATAGGATCAATAGAAGCAGCAGATTCAAGTCCAGGTTGGACAACAGCAGCGAGAGTTCCACAGATGCAGCACCGCTCCCATTGACAGACAGTGTACTCCCCAACCCCAGTATTACCTGCCCTCAGTCACTGATATTGGGGGGGGGGGGGGCGTTAGTGCTATACTATAAGTGTTATTTATATAAATATTTGCCAGAACAGCTGAAATTAAACTGCACAGACTGATAAATAGATCTATTGCATTAACCAACCAAATGTAGGGGGTTATTTTGGTTCACTCTTTCTGACAAATTCCTTCTTAGATGGACAAAACCATGTGCACTGCAGGGCGGCAGATGTAAAATGTGCAGAGAGAATTAGATTTGGGTGAGTTATTTTGTTTCTGTGCAGGGTAAATACTGGTTGCTTTATTTTTACACTGCAATATAGATCTCAATTTGAAGTAAAACCCCACCCAAATCTAACTCTCTCAGCACAAGTAACATCTGCCACACCTGCAGTGCACATGGTTTTGTCCATTTAAGAAGGAATTTGTCAGAAAGAGTGAACCAAAATAACCCCCTTAGTTACTTTAGTAACTGTACTTTGTAGGAGCAGAGATGCACAAAGAGCAAAATCGCTTTGTTGGGGCACTTTTTGTATAATGATAAGGTATTTATTAAAATGAACTTAAATTAGTGCTTCAATTAAAAGAAAGATGTCAATAAACAAAGCTCCTGTGTTTTTCAATAATAGAATAATACCCAGATTTCAACTATGAGGTGGGAGAATATGGGGGGATGCACTAACACCCACCTACCCCCCCCCCCCCCACACACACACACACACTTTGCTGCACATTGCCGGCTGCCACATCGATAATAATTGCATATGCATATAATTGCAAAGGATAGCTCTTGCATTAGGAGCTGCTCTTTGCGAAGCACCCAGCGAGGCGATAGCGGCTCCCCCTCCTCCTGTGGCTGTGCCCGGCCTTGTCTGCTTGCTGCAGGGAGTGGGACTCCGCTGGCTCCTCCTCCTCTTCCCTGGAGGTCACCGATAAAGGTTTTTTTTAACCACATCCTGCCCTATGTGCTTAGAAAGTGCAGTACTGGTTTTATTATGTTTGTGATATGTTTAACCTTTTCCTGAGCACTTCTTTATATTATTTTAATGTTTGATACAGCGATACTATAGACCATATATTGTGCTAGATATTAGTACTGTATTCCATACAGTATCCAGTATATAAAAAGACCAATGTTTAAATTAGTGTCCAGGGTCTTTACTCAGTTCTTTAATGCTCGCTCAGGCTCCTGCACTTGCTCCAAAGTTCTGCACAGTGGGTAATTGTGGACTGCATTTGGAAACCCCCCACTAGAAATCCTGCATTTGCCACTGGGCTGGGGTACTGATGTTATCTCTTGCATATATTGAAACCAGTGGCGTAACTATAAATTTAGCTCCCCCAGCCACAAAAAGTTTCTGGCACCCCCCTCACACACACAAAAAATTGCACATACCTATAGCATGCCCATTCCAAAAAAGAGTGTGCCCTCACTGTAAGTCCTGTGGCCTTGCCACCCACCATATTGCTCAGTAGACAATATGCCACACCATAATTTCTCTTATACATTATGCCCTACACCCTAATGTCCATTTCCCATTATACCACATACTGTAATGTCCATCACACTATAAACCACACACCATAATGCCCATAACATATTATGCCACATACTATAATGCCCATTACACATTGGCCGTTATTCAGATCTGATCGCAGTACAAATTTGTTCTTAAAATGGGCAAAACCATGTGCACTCTAGGTGGGTAAGATGTAACATGTGCAGAGAGAGTTAGATTTGGGTGGGGTGTGTTGAAACTGAAATCTAAATTGCAGTGTAAAAATAATGCAACCATATATACCCTGCACAGAAACAAAATAACTCACACAAATCTAACTCTCTCTGCACATGTGACTGCCCCACCTGCAGTTTACATGGTTTTGCCCATTTTGAGAACAAATCTGTACTGCAATCAGATCTGAATAAGGGCCAATATGCCACACTGAAATGCCTATTGCACACTATACCATACACCTTAATGCCAATTACAGAATTAATGTATATAGTTACAAAAGATACCTCTAAACATTTATAACATAAAAAAAGCATCAGTGATGCCATTTAATAGAGAATCAGTGACCCTGTATAACCGCAGCCACGCGATTGGGTCGGAATCAGGCCCTTAAAGCAGGAAGGTGCTCTGTGTGCTGTGTTGCAGCGCAGCCACTACATGCCCCAGTGGCACACAAACCACACAACATTTTTATTCAACATTTAAAAAACTTAACTAAACAGACCAGGACAATACAAAGCACAAAAGATGTCCCTCTTTCCCCTCTGTCCAGTGTCAATGTCAAGCGTGCGCTCCCCCAAAATTGTAAAACAAACCCCCTCCACACGGGATGCGGTCATTCGTCAGAATGCATTTAGGTCTACAGTCATTAGGTCGACCCCACTAGGTCGACTGGCAGGAAGGTCGACCTGACTTAAGGTCGACATGGGTCAAGGTCGACATGACTTAAGGTCGAATTTGCATAAAGGTCGACATGAGGAAGGTCGACTGGTCATAAGGTCGACATGGGTTTTTCACTGTTTTTTGAGCCGACATGTGCCGACAGGCGGTATTTCATGCCCTACCATCCACTAGGGCGTGGTGGGAGAATAAAATAGTGTGCCGAGCGCAGCGAGGCACCGTGCCCGAAGCATAGCGAGCGAAGCGAGCGATGCGAGGGTCCGATTCTCATTGCCAACTGTGTCCATGTCGACTGTGTCGACATTCGGATCAAAAAACAGTGAAAAACCCATGTCGACCTTATGACCAGTCGACCTTCCTCATGTCGACCTTTATGCAAATTCGACCTTAAGTCATGTCGACCTTGGCCCATGTCGACCTTAAGTCAGGTCGACCTTCCTGCCAGTCGACCTAGTGGGGTCGACCTAATGACTGTAGACCTAGAATCATTCTGACGAATGATCCCAACCCCTCCACACACACACACCTGTAACTGCCAGTATCAGTGGAGCTGCATCATCTTGAGGTATTCCGACGGCAGCTCCCAAGCTTCCCAAGCCTGGTTACTGGGAGGGGGACTGGGAGCTCCGGCCATGAGGTGTTGAGTCGCAAGCCAATCAGAGCTTGCAGTCCGGCAGCCAATCAGGAGCCCGCACTGCCTGATTGGCTGACGGACTGCAAGTTCCTGTGCCGCATTTTGAAAATACCCTAGTACCCTATCACTGCCTGTATGTTTGTCCGCCTCTTTAGCACTGTTCTCCACTGCATACACCAGGCCCACGTAATGGTAGTGCTGACCATGGCTACAGGGTCCGGTCTCTGCTGTTTAAACAGGTGACACCTCCCAGGACTGCCCGTCGGACCCGGTGCTCCCTACAGACTCCATCTGCGCTGCTCATCTAAGCCACTGCGGACCCATTGTTATGCCACTGACTGTAGCACTAAAATGTCTAGTTATGACACTGCTGAAATCTAAACTATTCCTTAGATTTTGCAATGACATCATTTTTATTTACTGTGTAAAATACTAAGATCTGTACTGTCCACCACTTCTTTATTATGATTGACAGCAGAGTCATCCATGGAGTGGTTTCAGGCACAAGATTTTATCAAATTCAGCAGTAAGTTTATAGCATGCATTTTATACTGTAGGCTGTGTTTGTAAAATTATAGTTAGGAGCTGATTGGTGGGTACTTTGGGCTGTGTGTGAAAACAGCCAAACAGACTGAATTGAACCTAAATATTTT
The DNA here is from genome assembly GCF_055691185.1 of Crinia signifera. Taxonomy (NCBI): domain Eukaryota; kingdom Metazoa; phylum Chordata; class Amphibia; order Anura; family Myobatrachidae; genus Crinia; species Crinia signifera. The sequence goes on along the minus strand of NC_139223.1, from coordinate 77,926,600 downwards.
TTTGAGAGCCTGAGCTAATATTTCTCTGATATTCACTATTACAGGACTTTCATCGGGCTGCTTCCACACTATGGAATGCCACGCCCAATAAGACTCTCCACTATCCTCCAAGCTTTCAAGCGTTCCCTGAAAACTCACCTCTTCAGGCAAGCCTATCATATTTAAGTTCTACACACATTACCCTCTGAGGCACTTATGTGTTATATAGCTTCCCTTCTGGACCTGCAACTTGGTGGGACTGCTATATGCTATTACTGCAGGATTGCCTACCAGACCCTCTCCTTCAGGGAGAAAATGCTCTGTTCCTGGACGTCCCTGGTAATGTATGATTGCCATCACCTGTGGTGAAACACCTTTCTTATCAATTACCTAGCTCACCACAGGTGATGGCAATCATACATTACCAGGGAAGTCCAGGAACAAAGCATTTTCTCCCTGAAGGAGAGGGTCAGGTAAGCAACCCTGTATTACTGGTGCTTGTGATTTCCTCCTATAGATTGTAAGCTTGCAGCAGGGCCCTCTCACCTCCAAGTCTGTCTGTTGTTAACCAGTTTGTTTTATCACTGTCTACAATTGTAAAGCGCAACGGAATCTGCTGCGCTAGATAAGAAACTGTAAATAAATAAATATATAAATATGAATAAAGTAAGGTGTGTACCCCAGCCTACTGGCTACCCTATGGCTACCCTATAGTTCCCTGACAACACCGAAGTATGAATGTAATGTTGAAATAACAAATAGTTAAAAAGATAAAAGCTACAGATTGTGAATAATCACAAAATAATGTAGAAACTGTCTGGATGGCCATCTGTGTGGAACAGAGCTATTGGTGGCATTATCTGTGCAATACTTTTCCTAGGACCTCTGGTTTGACTTCTCCAATGATGTGTGGAAAACTTAACATTCCCAGTCACTTGTTCTAGATCCAACAAGCAGATCAATCCTTCTACTAATGATATACAGTCTATTGTTGTTTAGGAAAATGGAATTTTGTACCAAGAGGTAGTAATCAGTTGATTAAAGTAAAGAAAACATCTTGATTGTAACATTTAAGTGTAGCAACACCAACTATATGCAACGCGTCAAGTTATTATTTAATAACACAAATGTAGGAACAATGCATATCTAAGTGACTGAATAAATTATGTAAATTAGTCTACAGCTGTGTCTAACCAGCAGTTAAGTGTTCTGCACGTGTTCAAGTAATTTTATCTAATAAAATTATTTAACTTTTATCATGTAAAAATACCCTTTTTATTTATATACAAACTGCAAAATAGTAGGAAATAAATTAGATGTATGGCATCACAGCAAACTGCTAAAACATTTATAAACATGTAAAAATAGAACCACCTTTCATTCTAATGCAGCTGCTGCTATAGACATATGTACAGTGAGTCATGAGTTTGCAGCTAACAAATGTTATTAAACTGCTGATTGTCTTAAATGTGGTTTAAATTGATTCTTCTACTACTTGTAAAGTGTAAGACAACATATTTTTCTTGCCCGTTCGATTTGCTTCTTCTGTGAAGATGTTTACAAGACTGGGCAAGTTTGGGTCTTCACAGGTCAACCAATCTCACCAGCCTAGTCATTATCTGCTGAAATGTCAGTCATTAATATCTCATGCTGTTACCAATCTAAATCGAGTAGCCTAGAATATAAGTTTGTCATTGTTTTGATATTTTTCACTTGCAAAAAATTGTCCATATTCCATAGAAGGAAAACATGCATCAACTTGTTTATGGCAAACTCTTGATTCATTATCAGCAATACATAGTGAAGAATGAAGGTACACGGTAAAATAACTATGTTCAAGCATGGATAGACAATTTTATATAGGCTAGATGTACTGTACCTGCATTATTGTACCCATTGCCTTGATAAAGCATTTACTGCAAAACACATGTGCAATTGCCCATATTTCCTACCCTTTCTTATATCCTATGGTCAGGTCTCCTCTGGTGCAATGTTTGCATTATTATGTATTTAGAAAGAGGAATCCTATCATATGTGAATTAATAATTATGAAGATCTTCTGAATATCAAAACTGATACTGTATTTGTTTTGTTGCTGTACAGATGGAGCCCCTCTTTTCCTTGGTCAGCGCTCGCCAGAACGTCCCCGCCTGCGAGCGCTGGCGGAGAGGGACTCTATCAGACTGGGAGGCGCATGCGTCTCAAACGCACGTGTGACTCAGACTCTCGGCGGCTGGCCGGGGGGACCCTGCCATCCCCGCTTCAGGGAGATGGGCAGGGTTAGGGGGGTGCGGGGAGGTGGGGGCAGGCATTGGTAACTGGCAGCAAGGACCATGGGGGAGCTCTGTCGGAACAGGGCGCACGTGCATCTCGTGCGTGCACCCCCTTCCGACGGCTGGCGAGGCTTGACGGCTGGCGATACAATCACTAGCCACTGCAAAGGTGAAACTCGCTCCATCTGTACATGTGAAAATAAGGGATCCAAAAAAGCAGACACTTCCTTTTCTATAGTCTCTGCAGTAAGTGGTCTATGCAGCAATGACCATTTACTGTATATTTGGGAAGCCAATATGTTATGATTATTAACATTATATATATATATATATATATATATATATATATATATATATATATATATATATATATATATATATAGCATGTTGGTGGATAATGGATACAGTTTTTTTGCAGAATACAAAGTTGGCATATCTATCTATCTATCTATCTATTTATCTATTTATCTATCTATCTATCAATCTATCTAGTTCCAAAAACGATATACAATATAAGGAACTATTGGGCAACCTTTTTACCATAAGGTTGGTGACTAGGACAGGAGAGGATATTTTTTACCCTCTGAATGAAGAGATTTTTTTACAGTCAGGGCGGTAATGGATTGGAACTCTCTGCCAAAGGAGGTGGTGTTGGCAGACACAATACATTTAACTAAAGGTTGGATAAATACTGTACAGTACCTAATGGATAACAACATTCAGGGTTATAAAAATCACGTTATGTGTTAGAAGGGAGAGCAGTGGGCAACAAAATGGGGACATAAACACTAATTTTCCTAAATTAGAAACAAAGTAAATTATCTCAGTTGGGGATATCACATCTAGATCTAACTTTCAAAAAACAGGATGAACTTGATAGACAAACGTCTTTATTCATCCTTACTTACTATGTTAGTATGTTACTATGTGGGTCCACACTCACTCCATGTCCATAAACTTGATAAGGTAGCAACACAAACAGCTCCAAACACAAATAATCAAATGGACGGCTCACTCTCCATACTTGAATAAAGATATAAAAGTTTATTTAAATACTAATTGCCAGCCCGTCAAAATTATGGAACAAAATATCAGTAATGTCAGCATCAGTGGCTGTGCGCCGTCAAACAGGGCAACACCTGAATTGCTCTGTCTGTGCCATCTAAATTCCCTCACTTTGCAAAATGCTTGAATTCCCCCCATAGACGTGAGGAGAAGTGTTAGCCTTTTATATATATAGAATGGTATAGTTAAGTTCATTGTAGATTTGATATCAAGATATCTGGGGGGAGGGCGCTTTAATATGAGTGTGCCTTGCTGTGAGCAGCAGTTAAGAAAAGGGATAGTCACTCCCAATTTTAGACAATAACTGAGCTTGATGTATGACAATGGGTACAGTATTACGAGAACTAATTTAAAATTACATAGATCATATATTTTGACAAGGACAATACACATAAAAATCAATGGTAAAAAATGTAATTAAAAAGTCAGTGTTAAAATAAATAGGTGCAATGACCTTTACTTAGATAGTCACCCGTTTATCCTCCAGTACTGGGGAAGTCCTTTCCAAATTGTATGGATGTGGAATAAACTTGCCAATATCCTTGCGGAATGGGGTTCCTCTCACTACTTTAGAATTGAAGCCGGGTCCTTGGGAGGTGGCGTTCCTCCAGAAGATCTCTGAGCCACGGCGAGTGATTGAGGGAAGATGCCCCTGGTGCAATGTTGCTGAGGATGTTAACCGCTGGATTTAATACACAAATTTAATACTTGGATACAGCACCTACAGCATTATATTACTGCCTACATATAATGCTGTGGGTGCTGTATCCAAGTATTAAATTTGTGGTGCAAGTGCCTCAGGTTATCATCCTCAGTAACATTGCACCAGAGGCATCTTCCCTCAATCACTCGCCGTGGCTCACAGATCTTCTGGAGGAACGCCACCTCCCAAGGACCCGGCTTCAATTCTAAAGTAGTGAGAGGAACCCCATTCCGCAAGGATATTAACAAGTTTATTCCACATCCATACAATTTGGAAAGGACTTCCCCAGTACTGGAGGATTAACGGGTGACTATCCAAGTAAAGGTCATTGAACCTATTTATTTTCCCACTGACTTTTTAATTACATTGTTTACCATTGATTTTTATGTGTATTGTCCTTGTCAAAATTTATGATCTATGTAATATTAAATTAGTTATTGTAATACTGTACCCATTGTCATACATCAAGCGCAGTTATCCACCTTCCTGCATATAGTTAAGTTTATCTATATTTTTGTCCCCATATGGATCTTGACAAAGGTCCATGTTGGGATTAAAACATTAATGAGCTGAACTATGCCTATATGTTATTAAACATATATATCTTCTTTTATTTATCTATCTATAAAACATAGAAATAAAAGCTAGTAATCTTATATTTTCAAAATATTATTTGCCTATTTCTATATTCGTGGGAAAACGTTGCTAGCTTAACACACACGATATATTGATCGATAAACATATATTCACACAATACCTGTAAGTGTTTTTATCCCATATTTTAAAGCAATCTAATTTCATTTTAATCATGTTTCTTGGCCTCCTCCAGGGCAGATCCAGGATTCCTTGACATGTGCACAGGGGAATAAATCAGGGACTCTTTGACAGATCTATCTGTTATGATAGGCATAACTGATTTAAGACCTCTGCCCTTTTCATGTGGGTCATGCCAGGACTCACTCTTAGAATACAACTTAAGAGCATTGATGCATACGCTGTAAGAGTTCAAATTGCATCATTATTCTGAATATTTCCTTCATCACATGCAGTACATACAGTATCTAACAGTCACTCATACATTTCTACTGAGTCTGATTGTTGAAAGCTTTCTGCTTGCTGTCTGAACAAGGCATGTTCTTTGTATGTATGTAGAATATGTACAATATGTATTGCTCTGCAGCAGTATAATGAAAAAAGCACAGAAGTTCCTGATAAATTGATGGGCTTTTTTTTCTACTGGCTCCACATTCTGAGCATCTCATCCATTTCAATCCACCTTTTCAGTGAACCTTTGGCCTCTCTCATAATTCTCCTTGCAGGCCCTTATTACTCTGCTTTTCTGCAGATCTTTGCAGAAAGTAAAGCTACAACAAGAGTTAGCTAGGAGTTTGTAGGACTGCAGAAAGGATACGAGACATGCATACGAAACAAGTTACACACTGATCGGCACGACAAAAAACAATTCTAGTCACTTACGTTAATGCAGCCACTATATACAAAATAAAGCTAGTTTAGATAACAATGTTCCACTACAGGGAAGACAGATGACAGATCAGACTCAAGATAAAAAGTTATAACAATTTATTTTTTCTAATAAAGAAAAAAGATGATGTTTATGTGAAGGGCTATGTTATTATTATTTTTATTTTTAATAGTAATTAATATTACATATATATATATATATATATATATATATATATATATATATATATATATATATATATATATATTCTACAGCACACCAACTCCTCCAATCCTTAACATCTTGTTATACACCCCCCCCCCCCCCCACACACACACACACACACACCTCTCATCCTTCCCATCCCTACTTTGGCACTGCACAGTACAAGTGCCAGTTCAGTTATGTGCTCCAGGGAGGGGGCTTGTTGGGTGTAAGTCACTTACCTGTAGCCCCAAAGATTGAGCCCGCTCCCAAGTGCTGCCCACTACCCTAATGGTTAGCGCATATTTGTGTATCTTTTCAGATCATGTGTGTACAGTAGACATTGACAGAGATGGCCCCAGGCATAATCAAATTAGGCAAATGCCTAGGTTATTTGTTATGCATGCATGCCAAGCCTAGGGCCAACTCAGCTTGCCTTGGGCAGCAGAAGTTTGGGTCACCTGACTAGGCTTGAGCCTGGTGCATTATAGTTTTTTTTAAAACTATCCAGGAAATCAATACAGTTATCTCTTCCCCACACACTTACAAAACACCTGGTCCAGATGGTTTCTCAGAAGAATATCTTAAAATATTACTTTAATAGAATTATTCTGCTATATTCATAGATATAATCCAGATTATCCTTCATTTAATGATGCCTTTATGACATTAATTCCTAAACCAAATGCAACCTCACTCAATTAGATTCCTATCGCTCCATCACTCCCTTGAATGCAGACCTTACAATTCTCTCAAAAGTGATGGCTATTGTGCTACAATCCCCCCCCCCCCCCCTGTATTATTTCTATTACTGTATTTCTCCATATACTGTAAGCTAGGTTTCGTCAGTGGCCATCTCTCAGTTAAGGACATTCATATAGCACTAGTGTCTGTTGTTACTGCAAACCTTAAACCTACTGCTTCTTGTTTGCTTTTCAGCTTAGATGCTCATAAAGCTTTTGATATCATGTCATGGCCTTTTCTTTTCAAAGGACTTTCTGCAAGAGCATTTGGAACTGACTTTATTAATTTGATAAAACATTTTTTTACAATACTACTAACACTTCTCTTCTGAATAACGACTCCAAAAGTGACCCTATAGTAATGACTCAAGGTACCAGACAAGGCTGCCCCCTAACTCCTCTTTTATTTAACCTTTCCCTGGATCCTTTACTTAGAATTATTGACTCTTGGTCTATTTTAAAATGTATCACTGTTGGGAATCTTGATATTAGAATAACTGCTTTCGGGGATGATGTGTTTGTCTATATTTCATATCCGAAAACATCCTCTCATCCTCTTAGATAAAATAAAAATATTGGATTAGGTGTCAGGTTTCTTGGTGAATTTTGAAAAATCAAGAGCTCTATATTTAAAGCATGGATTTACCCGACCACAATGGGCATCTAACTTACCCCTCTTATGGGCTAAAGTATATATAGTATTCTATCATTAGAAATTACACTTCCTAAAAACATTCATAATCTGTATACATACAACATTAAGGAAATTATAACTAAACTCACAAATGATCTACAGGAGCTGAGCCAACTTCGATTATCTTATTGTCAGGAGCCAGGTTTTATGGTTCAATCTGTTTTGTTTCTGTTTGGCTTTTGACTCACTGGTGGCCTCCAGTGGTAGGTCTGTTGCCATTACAGCCCTGTGTTCTTTGAGCTATTATTCACAGGCTGTGAGGTATTAGCTCGTTAATCAGGAGCAGCCTGGAGATTCACCAGCTGTTTCAATCACCTGAGGCCTTTATAAGCCATGCTCTCCTGGGGATCTGTGGCAGTGATAGCTTGCTGTTAGCTGCAGATATACTGCTCTCTGGTCCTAGGTCCTGCTCCTGTTCCATTCAGTCTGGATTCTGTCGGAGTCCTTCTCACTTCAGTCTGGGTCCTGTTTACAGTCTTGTCCTGTGTTGTCTGGGTCCAGTCAAGTGTCCTATCCTGCTGCAGTCTGGATCAAATATCATTGTCCCCTTGCTGTCCTAGTCCAGGGACCTCCAGCCGTGGTGCAGCCATTGTCCAGCTGCCGTCTCACTGCGGTCACTGTGCAGCCGTAGTCCAGCCGTTATCCAGCCGCCCGATTGCTGCGGTCAGTGTCCAGTCTTGGGCCGGTCACGTAAGTGCTCCAGTGGAGCCTGGTTCCTTATTCTTTATTCCTACGGGCAAGCGGCCCTTCCTCCTTAGTTATAATCATTATTATCCTGGTTCTGCTCTCCGTGGTTCGGAGAGGCCCACAACTGTGGGTTTACGTCTGTTTTGGGGTACCGTCACTTTAAGAGTACTATTTTTATGTTGGCGTGTGTTTGGTTTGGTGGCACCCTATTGTTGCTTTGTTCTGGTGTTTGCGACTCGGTCGCGCTGTCCCGTCCTTGGCCTGGTGCCGGTTAGTCAGGGGTTTTTTCAGGTAGGCCCGTTAGTTAGATCTGCCTTTTGAGATACCCCCTGGCGATCGCTCACCCCTTGTCACCACATAACACCTGGCTGCATCGGGGTCGGAGCAGGCTTAACCGGCTCCTTCGAACGCGGCGGCTACAGGCGAAGCCTAGCACTACCGCAGGGGTATTCCATCTGCCCGGGGGACTCAACAGAGTCAGTGTAGGGTTTTGCTGTGGCCATTCTAACCAGCGGTCCCGGCTACGGGCTCACGCCTGATCTCCAGCTCCCTGCCTCCTGCATCCTCACGTACTGTCTCCGGATTTCCACGGTGGGTAACCCCCAAGTCCGTAACATTATCACTGGCCATACCGATATATGCATGTGTTCACAGTAGTCATAGGTATACATGCATATATAAAATTTTGTTTCAAGGTGATTTGGGTGTTTTTGATTGGTTGCGGGACTTATAGATTTGTCCATATTAAGATTTTTTTTTCTTCCCGCATTTTGCCCGTTACAGGGTTTTGCTTTATTTAGCTTGCCCAGTTGGTCTTGTCTGTTTGTTTCATTGCTGTACTTAATCATGCAGGCCTTGCAAGCTTCCTTGATGGCCTTAAATACGGCCTTTACAGAATTAAAACCTGAGCGGGTTAAGGGTCTACAGCAGTCATTTCTGCAATTGCAAGATCTGTTAACCCAAATTTTCCTGGATCTGTCTGAGGTTTTTGGGGCTCAACCAGCTCCTAGGGAGACCCTGTCTAAGGGGGTAGTCAGTCAAACTTCAGATCAGGAGATTCAGAAGGGACATAGAAGTTTTTTAAGGCCAAGGCTCACACCAGAAGAGCGGCGACGGCGTAAAAACTTTAACCTATGTCTGTATTGTGGGGAATCAGGCCACTTTCTCCAGTATTGCGAATTGCGCAGACCTGGTGGTGGTACCGGGAAGGATTTTCCTCAATCCAAGTGGTATCAGGAGGTTACATCTATACCTGTCTCCTCTAAGCAGGAGGAACCTGACCACACCCCCCACATACGTAGCGCTCTGACTTACAACTGGGGTCCTAGGACTAGAGCGCCCCATGTTGTGGTACGGAATCAGACGGGAATGTGGAATTCATCCACAAAGATTCCAGACAGAAAGACGTTGGATGCTAGTCTTCCAGTCAGGGAGCTCAACGTTCTTTCAATGTTGGAGTTGCTAAGTCCTGTAGAGGAGTCTCAGGTTTTTCCCTCAAAAGGGGCTTCAAGTGGCATAATCCCAGAGGGGGTCCTTGAAACAGTCGCCCCTAAGAGGGTCTTGGGGAACTTAACCCCACATGGAGTTATGGAGGTCATTGCTCCTGATGAGGCCTTGGGAGGCATAACTCCGAAAAAAGAATCCCTGACATCAGTCTCAGCCGGGATTTCTAGTGACATCTTCCCCGATCTTGGGGTTCTCGGTGTTGCCTCTGAGGTTGTGGATCCAGGAGTCCCGGTCTCCTTAGGCGAGTCCGATGCCGGGGGCTCATCTAGCGGCAAGGGCGCTTGGGGCTCATTGAACGTTTGTGGTGCTCGAGGTCAGTCGAGCCAATTTGATGCCCAAGGCCCGCCGGGCGTGTCTGATGATACTCCTAACACTCCATACTTCGATGGAGATTTGGCCCAGCTCCGACCAATTGCTCAGCAATTCCTCGCTAAAATGGACTTCTCACATAATATGAAGATAACTCCTTCTTCTGCTGTCCGTTATCTCTTATCATGCTTTAGAGGAAGAGCTTTGGAGTGGGTTAAACCTCTCATAGAGGCTGACGATCCCATCCTAAGGGATCTTCCGGGTTTCCTAAAAACCGTGCGGAAAGTGTTCAGCCCAAAGGCCGTAGCCCCGAGTGGGGGCCCAAAGGCCGTAGCCCCGAGTGGGGGCCCAAAGGCCGTAGCCCCGAGTGGGGGCCCAAAGGCCGTAGCCCCGAGTGGGGGCCCAAAGGCCTGTTTCGCCCCAGAAGGTGGGCAAGTCTGTTTCGCCCCAGAAGGTGGGCAAGTCTGTTTCGCCCCAGAAGGTGGGCAAGTCTGTTTCGCCCCAGAAGGGGGGCAAGTCTGTTTCGCCCCTGAGGGGGACTCTGCCAGTCCGGTCCCTGAGGGGGACTCTGCCAGTCCGGTTCCTGAGGGGGACTCTGCCAGTCCGGTCCCTGAGGGGGGCTCAGTCCATCTAGCCTCAAGTGGTATCATAGAAGCTGTGTCCCGGGAAGGGGTGGCCATATCCTTGTCTGAGGTCCCAAAGACCACAGCCTCAGCGAGGCTCTTGAGGGCCGCAAACCCAGTGAGCATTTCTGTCTTGCCAGCTTCTCGGGAGGCTTCAGAAATCTTAGACCCAAAGGTTGTTGTTCCCATAGAGAATTCCAGTTCTGAGGTCCCAGAGGTGGATGTCCCTACGTCCATCATTTTTGATGGAGATCTTGCACATTTTATTGCCCTGGTTAAACACTATACTTCCCTTTTTGAATCAGGACCAGCTTCAGGGGTCACTTGGACTAATATTATATACCTCCTCATTTCTGCCTTTAGGGGTAGACCTCAGACATGGGCTTACAAGCTGATCAGGTGTTGTGACCCTTGCCTTCAGGATCTCTCCTCTTTTTGTGATGCGGTTATTAAGAAGTTCAGTCCCAAAAAGAAGGATGGGGTTCCACCAGCTCCTGGAAATGTGGTGCCCAGCATAAGCCAGGGGCTTAAGGACCTGGCTTCTGGAGACTCACAGTCTCTGTTTGTTCATTCTTCTGCCTCATCGCTTGGTCCGGAATCCAGGAGTTTAGCTATTGGTTTTGTCTCACTGACTCCTGACAAAAATTTTTTGGACACATCTGGTACCTGTAATTCTGGGTCTAGGGAATCCAATAAGAGTTCTGCCTATGGCCAATTAAGACATTCTTCCCTTTCTGAGATTCCATCTGTTAAAAAGACTCTCATGATCTCCTCAGATCGAGACTTCAACTCTGATTCTGATTTGGTAACCCATAGCGGTATCTTGGGAGAGGGTACCATCAGATCTGATAATGTGTGGGGTCTGAAGTTGTTTTTTCCTTCGAAGTCTAGGAAAAAGAGAAGAAAGAAACATTAATCTTTCTCCTGGATCATCATTTTTTTTTATTTTTTTTTCTGTTGTGCCCTGTGGTCACCCTCAGGAGGGCACTGTCAAAGCTGTGGTTACAGCTTGTGTTTGTTTTAGTTTTGCTTTTGCCCCTTCTTTCCAGGGTCCAGATGCTCATTATTTTTTGGAGGTCTGGATTTTGGGGTCTGTTGACCCCTCCTCAAGGGGGGGGGGGTACTGTCAGGAGCCAGGTTTTATGGTTCAATCTGTTTTGTTTCTGTTTGGCTTTTGACTCACTGGTGGCCTCCAGTGGTAGGTCTGTTGCCATTACAGCCCTGTGTTCTTTGAGCTATTATTCACAGGATGTGAGGTATTAGCTCGTTAATCAGGAGCAGCCTGGAGATTCACCAGCTGTTTCAATCACCTGAGGCCTTTATAAGCCATGCTCTCCTGGGGATCTGTGCCAGTGATAGCTTGCTGTTAGCTGCAGATATACTGCTCTCTGGTCCTAGGTCCTGCTCCTGTTCCATTCAGTCTGGATTCTGTTGGAGTCCTTCTCACTTCAGTCTGGGTCCTGTTTACAGTCTTGTCCTGTGTCGTCTGGGTCCAGTCAAGTGTCCTATCCTGCTGCAGTCTGGATCAAATATCATTGTCCCCTTGCTGTCCTAGTCCAGGGACCTCCAGCCGTGGTGCAGCCATTGTCCAGCTGCCGTCTCACTGCGGTCACTGTGCAGCCGTAGTCCAGCCGTTATCCAGCCGCCCGATTGCTGCGGTCAGTGTCCAGTCTTGGGCCGGTCACGTAAGTGCTCCAGTGGAGCCTGGTTCCTTATTCTTTATTCCTACGGGCAAGCGGCCCTTCCTCCTTAGTTATAATCATTATTATCCTGGTTCTGCTCTCCGTGGTTCGGAGAGGCCCACAACTGTGGGTTTACGTCTGTTTTGGGGTACCGTCACTTTACGAGTACTATTTTTATGTTGGCGTGTGTTTGGTTTGGTGGCACCCTATTGTTGCTTTGTTCTGGTGTTTGCGACTCAGTCGCGCTGTCCCGTCCTTGGCCTGGTGCCGGTTAGTCAGGTTTTTTTTCAGGTAGGCCCGTTAGTTAGATCTGCCTTTTGAGATACCCCCTGGCGATCGCTCACCCCTTGTCACCACATAACACCTGGCTGCATCGGGGTCGGAGCAGGCTTAACCGGCTCCTTCGAACGCGGCGGCTACAGGCGAAGCCTAGCACTACCGCAGGGGTATTCCATCTGCCCGGGGGACTCAACAGAGTCAGTGTAGGGTTTCGCTGTGGCCGTTCTAACCAGCGGTCCCGGCTACGGGCTCACGCCTGATCTCCAGCTCCCTGCCTCCTGCATCCTCACGTACTGTCTCCGGATTTCCACGGTGGGTAACCCCCAAGTCCGTAACACTTATTTGGGCAGAGCAAATTTGTTAACTATGATACACTTTCCCGAACTTTTATATCCTCTTCAGGTACTCCCAATTTGTCTGCGAAAAAGATACCTTATAATTTACACAATTATTTCATAATTTTATATAGAATAATAAACGGCCAAAAATTTGTATGATTATGTTGTGTCAACCAAAATGGAATGGGGACATCAATTTTCCAGATATTTCTATGTATAGCTATGCATCAATACTTTTACATTTCAAAGACTGGTTAATGTCCTACCATACCTATACCAATACCTCTTTAGAACAAGTTTTTTTAAATCGAACCTCATTGATAGCTTTCTTATATATGACCGATAGATAAATCCCACCAGATATATTGGACAATCCTCTGCTTTTGTCTACTAGAATAATATGGATGATATTAAAGCATAAATACAAATTATGCTCGCAATACTCAATAAATTTACCATTTATATTTCAATATGGTGAAGCATTGCAAACTCCTACATGGAAGCTACCACCAAATTGCCTGTGTTTGGAGCCTCAATTTTTTCATTTCTTCACGTCCAATACTATGTAAGCAAAATTCCAAACACCTCATTCCGGTGGGTGATTGGGACAACCTTCTGGATAATACATTGGTAACCCCCCTTCCCCCCTTATAGGGGTGCAACTCTCTAAAAATTGGAATAGCACAACTTCTCCCATCCCGGACAGTTGAATACCTTCTTATAGCTTCACTGAATAGTGATGATAGCTTTACTGAATAGTGATGATAGCTTTACTGAATGGTGATAGCCACATGTATTAACTCTTTCCTACCTTTGCTAATACACCCGGACCAGGCTGGGTTTGTCCCTGGCAGACAGGCCTCTGACAACACACGCAGAGTATTTGATTTGATAGATTATCTTCCACCCGACGAAGGCCTCCTCCTGCTATCTTTGGATGCGGAGAAGGCCTTTGATCGCCTAAGCTGGATGTACATGCGTGAGGTGCTCACCGGCTATTATCTCCATATTGTCGCAGTTTAATTCAAAACAGGATATCTACTTCTGGTATAGGTTCCTACAAGAATTTACACCCCCCACTAAATCTAATGCTCAGAGGAAATGGGAAGCTGAATTGGGCATGGAATTGACTGCACCACAATGAAGCAAAATATTTCTCTTATCGTATTCTATGTCCAAATGCTTAAACCATACCGAAATGCATATCAAAATTCTCCACCGACTCTATTTAACTCCTGACAGTTTGCACACATTTTGGCCCTCATGCTCCAAATTCTGTTGGCGCCTATGTGGAGAAGTGGGAAACATATTTCATGTGTTTTGGACATGCCCAGCACTGATCAAATATTGGTCCGATGTTTTTGATTTACTGTACTCAATAGTGTATTAGCTCTACAACTATCACCTTGCCCCTCCATAGAGCTACTGAATGTAATCCCTGACTCTATCTCTATCTATAAACGCTATGTTTTGGGCCATATATTAATCGCAGCTCGTGCAGCCCTAGCCCAAGTTTGGAAACAAGCTGCACTTCCCTTGATCCTGAAAGTGATCAATAAAACTCATTTAAACTTTATTATGGAAAAATAATTTATGCCCTATAATTGTTCACCATCTTCACCAATAGTAAAATTGGCTTACTGGCACACGTTTGTCACTGATGGTGAGGGAGCACAGCACTTTCCAGATATCTTTTGAGTGAGCCCTTTACAGTTTAGTCTAATTGAGAGAGGGATGCTGACTCTTAATCTGCTATTACTATCCCAAATGGTACTCAAGTTGCTTAAACTATGATATCCCTGTTAAGAACTTATGCATAACGCCTGATGTATTTAACTACTTTTTCATGTGTACTGATGGAACTTTTGTTTGTTTTTTATCCTGTGTTTTTTTGTCTCCCTATTTCTTTCTTCTGTACCCCATTTCTGTTCTAATACTCAATAAAAATGTATTGATGTTAAAAAGACCTTCTTAAAATATTGGAATACGCTATAATAACTTTTCCCATGGCAAAATTTGCAGAAATGTTCCTTAGTATATTTCACATATTCTATATAATGTATATAAATCCCCTTATAGAGGATTTGAAATGGGAATTTTGGATAGTCCCAACCAGGGCTATTTTTCTGCAGGCTCCAGCAGGAACTGAGGCCCTTATTCTAGTTCACTCTTTCTGACAAAATATTTCTTAGATGGACAAAACCATGTGCACTGCAGGTGAGGCAGGTGTAAAACCCCACCCAAATCTAATTATCTCTGCACAAGTAACACCTGCCTCACCTGCAGTGCTCATGGTTTTGTCCATCTAAGAAATATTTTGTCAGAAAGAGTGAACTAGAATAAGGGCCTCAGTTCCTGCTGGAGCCTGCAGAAAAATAGCCCTGGTCCCAACTGCCCCAAATGTAATCAAACCCCAGCAGACCTGTTTCATTGCCTTCGGTCTTGTCCTATTATTAATAGATTCTGGAGACAACATTTAGTTAATTATGCTCTTCTTATGCCAGAATGGGCATTGTATGGTTGGTTTATTATTTTAAAACTCTAATAATTTGGCCACTTAGGTGTGCGCTGTCTTTGTTTAAATTATAGGGGATGGAGGTGCCAATGCTCCTCCCGGCACAAAGCACCAAAATATCCAAGCTATGGCTCTGGGGATTAGGATTGCTATGGGTGAAGTGTGATGGATGCTGTGCTGGGAGAGGGGTGCCGGATCAGAGGTGGAACTAGCGGCATTGCTAGGGGATATCAGCCACAATCTTGCCTAGACCATCTAATTGGTTAGGGCTGGCTCTGGACATCGTTCATCTTTCAGTGAGGCAGAATGTACAATTAGTGGGTGCTGTGTGTGCAATAGATAATGCAGACTTCAATAAATATTAATATCTAAATTGAACATGAATTACAATAAAACAGACATGTTGAGCATGCTTACAGAATCCAATTGCTGAACTCAAGTATAGATAAATAAGTGTCCATGCTACTGGTCACATTTTAAATCGTATGTGCTCTAATTTATAACATAATCTTAGAGCTGTGCAGAGGTTGTAATAGATATAACTGTATATACAAAATCTCCTGCTCAATGGAATGGATCTTCCTGAAACTTTAGACACTACCAGATTAATAATAAGAAAATACAAAAAGAATTGTCAAATGACACAACAATCGTGAAGTGTAATGATCTTTTCAAAGACAACACTTAATAAATCAGGTGTTTAATGTCCTTCAAATAGCTTCATAAATTGTCTTTCGTTGTTGTCATGACAACCATTAAGACCTTTTCCTATTCTGCTGGATATGGCCACTAATGATAAATCACTATCATAACCTCAACAGTAGATTATGGTCTATTTGTGTTGTTTATTGCTGCTCTCTTTTCCCACTACCACACAAACATTGCTTTTCCTTTTAGTTTTTTCCCCAACATCAGATTTAGATAAATAGATGAATTAAAGAGTATTACATTGTTTTATCAAGTACACATCAATTCTTTCCTAATACTATAGTTCCAAAGATGTTGTTAACCTATTTTCTGTGATTTCCTGACTATAAAATGTCTTGTTATACGCTCCCAATATGTATTTATGACAACATTCATATCTGCATATGTTGGGGCTGATTCTTTGTTGGGCCACTTTGCACAGACTGAAATGATGAGTTTAGCATACATTGCAGATGCAGAGTACACATTTTGCATACCTCTGTCCTATTCTCATTTGGATGGATGGGTAATTCCATTAAATTGTACGAAATGGGAACTGTCTGTTGACAATAGGCCAGATGTATCAAGCTTCAAAAATTGATAAAGTGGAGAGTGAGAAACAGCCATCCAATCAGCTCCTAACTGCCAGGTTACAGGCTGGGTATGAAAAATGACAGGAAGGAGCTGATTGGCTGGTTGTTTATCACTCTCCAATGTATCACTTTTTGAAGCTTTATGTCACTGGCCTGATGAGATCACATGGAATGGCCCTGATGCGTGGAACTGTCATGCATGTGTTTTGGCAGTTTCATGGGTGTGTATCTAATTATCCATATGCAGTAGCATATACAGAACTTGGGGGCACCGTAGCGACATTTTGAAGGGGCAATGCTCCTAGAGACACCTCTCCACAGCATTTATTAATTGTTTCCCCATAATAGTGCCGTGGTTAATTTTCTGAACCATAATAGTGCCCTAGTTAATGTTATGCCCCATTGTAATTGTAATGCCCTAGTTTATTTAATGAACCATCATAGTTCCCTAGTTTGCATTATGTCCAGCTGTTGGGCTGCCAGTACACATTATACCACACAGTATCCCCAATTCATATTTTGACATACTGTACAGTGTCTCCATTTTAAAATTATGGAAAACTATTCTTATTAAGTAACATTATATTGTCTTCCACATTACAACATGTTGGTTTAGGAGCTTGTAACCACTTTTTATCCATTCTATTGGTGTGGACCGGAGGTAGGAACTGTAGAGTGTCTGGCACATAGACCAGTTTTTGTCTTGTCCGGACCAAGCATTTCTGTTTACACTGTCAGCCACCTCAGGAACTTGCCACGCTCCAGCACCATTTTTACCTTTTATTCTGTATTGTACTTGCATCAATAAATACATTTTTTTGGCACAAGATTCTGGAAAAGATACATTGATACGTGTCTACACCGCCATTACATCGTGAGTACGGGTACGCTACCCAATGAATTTAAAGATACCTTTATATGATTGACCATGTCTGATATTATGTAAGTGAGGTATGCACTGATTTCAAGCCTCACAAGCATAATATACATAAAAAAGAAAGATATAACGCCAGATACAAAACCAGTGGTCTTTTGATGGTCTTTTTCTTTATTCCCATATATATATCTGGAAAACATATTTGGAGTCTATTGGACAGAACCATCCTATCAGAAATAGAAAGAAATACACTCAAACTTAAAGGAAGGGAAGTATTAACATATTTTTCCGTCACGGTGGTGTCCCGATAAGGGTAGCGCTATACTGTGGTGTATCACCCCTCTTTTTTTCCGGATGCCAGGGGATACTTGCTCCGGGATGAGTCCTCAGGATGTATATAGGGCGGTAATAAGCGGCACTCTGAGGCTGTCGTAAGTGGTGAAGAAAAAGGAAATTTATTCCTTGTGCAGTTATGAAAACGTTTCGGAGCTCGGGGGCCCCGTCGTCGGTTCAGGGAAATGCTTTCCCTGATATATATATATAAATATATCAAGACCCAAAATCTCTAAAATTGCACCCACAATGATCCAACTGGTCGCTTATAACACTTAATCCCCTACTAGTGGGATTTTCTAAACAAATGTCCAATATGCATGCATTTCATTGTTTTGAAAAATCTGTAAATCACAACGAGTACAAAATCTTCTGTAAAAATCTTCTGTACCCATCTTATATCCATCTGTCCAAGTCCAATTTAGGACCTTAAATGATATTATTGTATTTTTCCTCCTTATGATAAACTGTTGTTTTCTTATGTAATGTTTTTAAAGAATTCAAATATTCATTGATACATTCTGTTCCTGTAGATTTATATAATAATTATACCCCTGATGAAGTCTCGCTGAGACGAAACGCGTCGGGTACTTGCTTCAAGATTAAAGGAACACCAGTTAATCAAGAACTGATGAGAAAAATGCTTTTATAAGTTGAATATTAATTTTTAATAAATGTTTTGATATGTCATACATCTTTGATTTCTTAAGGAGTTGAAAGAAAGGAAAATACCTAATTAATTCCGACACAAGGGCGCTAAAATAACACTATTGGGGTGGTATATATATAAATATATATATATATATATTCCCACCCCCAGTTCTGTAGAGATTAGCCTCCCTTCATTTATGTTACACATATAACTAATGTGGCTACTGAACTCTTTCACTTAAACAGAGCTGTTGATTATTAAACATTGTGACCTTTTTCCTGTCTGCTCACAGCAAATGAGTGCAGTGTACGCTGTACACCAGACTTTACCAAATGTACATGTTGTGACAGTGATCAAGAATCGGTGAGACACCTGCCTTTTAAATGCAGCTGCAAGATGCTTTAGCTGTGGGTAGCGCACCTGTGGCCAGCTGTCTTATATAAATAGACTGTAACACAGAGCAGAGAGGTGGGGACACCATATGTAAACTTTGGCATCAGAGTACCTTGTCACTAAATAATATTTGTATTTGGGCAGAAAATACACACAGGTTGGGACCATATTGGAGAAAAGTAACTAGGGTGTAGCAACAAATTTGCTATAATGTCAAGGAGGGACAATGGGCTAGATTCTCTAAGCTTCAAAAGTGATAAAATGGAGAGTGATAAACAGCCAGCCAATCAGATCCTACCTGCCATGCCACAAACTGTGTTTGAAAAATGTCATGCAGGAGCTGATTGGATGGCTGTTTATCCCTCTCCATGTTATCACTTTTGAAGCTTAATGAATCTGGCCATATGTCTGGAAAAAGTATTTATTGCAACAATGATGTGTGAAACAGCATCGTACCACTGCTGTCACTATGGAATCATTGATATCTAGTTTTCCATACTGGGCATGAGGAGGCTGTTGTAGAAGAGAGCTTCTACTGGTGATACACAGTGATAGCTTACTATAGTGGTAACACTTAATAATACCCCTTTTCCATCTGCAAGCCGGGTCGCACCCGCGATTTTGTACCCGGCTACAACCTGGGTGCAACCCAGCTTGCAAACCAATTCACACTAGAGTCCTCACCCGGCATAATGACGGGCGTGTGACATCAGCGGCAGTTGGGGTCGGGGAGGCGCTGGGAGAGCATCTCCCAGCTCCGGCTTTTGCACTGTAGTGAACGGGACCCGGGTCGCATCGACCCTGGTTACCCATTTACACTACACAGTGACCCAGGTTGAACCCGTGTTTAACCCTGGTCGCTACCTGGGTAGAAATGCCGGTTCTCACGACGTGGGTTATTTCTACAGGGAACGTTTCCACCTGCCTAAAATCCCGGGTTTTGGGCGCTCCCTCACGAAATATAATTTTAAAATAAAGCAGTGCGTAATGACATGACTACTATTAGCATTAGTATTTCTACGTTTTACATAGTGATTTTTATCTTACTAGAATTGCTATAAGTTTTAGCATTATAGCTCTCGGGAACAAGGAGGAAAATCATAAGCCACTGACTGACAACATAAATGAGATATTCTGATTGCCAATTATAAAGCTTCTCTGTGACCTTGCATGCTACAGTATGTCGCAAAACTGCAATCTTACGGTGACAGACATAAGTCGTTCAAGTTGTACTCTCAGAAATTGAATCTATTAGGAAAATCTAGTACACAGAAAAGGAAGTTGTCATTGAAATTGTACCGTAGACCTTGCCTCCAGGTGCCGCCAATGAAGTTTTGCACCTGAATGGAAACCTTACTAAACTCAGTCATCTGTACACCTAAATTCAAGGTGAAGTGATTGGGTAAGTAGAGGATAAACTGAGTTAATAATGATCTGCTGAATTTTCTTTGATTTTGATAAAAGTGACATTTGATAGACATATTATTGTTTTCATTGCACAGCGATACAAATAAAGGCAGGGAAGATGCATTGTAGTAGGTAGAGATTAGGATGAGTTAATAATTCAGCTATAACACAAGAAGACATATACAGTATGTGACCAGATAAATGTATTCACCTCGAGATGACAGATGTTATTGCATGCAGTTCACATGTATAAAGCCTCGTGCATAATAATTTCAAGAGTCTTTTATTTCAGCTAATTGTTTATTGCACATGTTAAAAGGTGACCAAACTGAGGGTCTTCAGCGAACATTGGTTTTATATTGTAGATTAGTGAAATGTTAAATCTGAAATATTGTGTTAAGATTTTGAAGAATTTATTCATATTCTTTCAAAAATAATTTCCTATGCTGATGCCAACTTTACAGAATTTATGTATTTTTGATAACTATGATATATATGTATGTATGTATGTATATGAAAGAAATTTATGAAATCACTAACACCCATTCTATGCTAGCATCATACAGATGTGTGCTCATGTACTGGATTTTTTATGTTCCATGTGACGCGATATACGTGTACCTGTCATGACTGCAATTCTCTGCAATGAATATTTTATTTTTCTTTAAATTTCCAACTCAGTTGCAACTTGGAAGTAGGGAAAAGCCCAGGGGTGTAGCAAGGGTGGAGCACGAGCTCTGGGTGCCGGAAGATAACAGGGCGCTGGAGCTGTGCTGGCACCGCCAGCTTGCCCGCTCCCTTGCCTGCTCCCCCGCCCGTTCCCGGCTCCCCGCTGTGTCCGGGAGACATGCTTCTATTTTCAATTCACGTCTCCCACTGTACCGCTAGCCAATAGGTGCTTGCGGTCCAGCAGCCAATCAATTGGTGGCTGCTGGACCGCGAGATCCTATTGGCTAGCGGTCCAGCAAGAGACTTGAATTGAAAATAGCTATGGGGAGCCGGGAGCGGGCTTCTGCAGAGTACTGTCCATATTACACAGCACAAGGCAGGATAGGAACCAGGAGAATAGAAGGAGACAAATAAGAAAGAAAAGAGTCAGAAATAATAGTAAATAGGCGATAACTCCCAGCTCTCCAAAGGAGCCATTTTAGTCCCCCTTGGCAACAAGCAATTTCTGTCCCCCTTGACATCAAGCAATTTCAGTCCCCGTTGTTATCGAGCATGAAGTCCCTTGGCATCGAGCATGAAGCCCCTGGCATTGTAGGTAAGTAACACTTATGTGTCAAACGTGTAATGGGCATTACGGTTTGTTATATAGTATGTAATGGGCATCATGTGTGGCCTTATGTGTAATAGGCATTACGGCATGTGGCATTATGTGTAATTGGTATTACAAAGTTCAATAAAATGTGCAATGGGCATTATGGTGTGTGGTATAATGTAAGGCTGTGCCTCCTTTTAACTGTGCGAGAACCTTGCCTACTACAAATCGTGTGTGTGTGTGGGGGGGGGGGGGGACATGCCCTTGCTCCCGGTGCTGTGGCTCCTAGCTACACCAATCGAAAAGCCACTCAGAGTGTTCCAAAGACTATAGACTGTATCTTTAACCATGCAGGATTACTATTGTTTTTACTATTCTTTATATAAACCCACACAGGATCTATAGTGCTCATTTACACCTTAAGGGTTAACGCTTCAACTCTGCCGATGAGGTGAAAGCTTCCGTTCGGTCCTGGTGTTGACAGCAACCACCAGTTTTCTTCTCCGACGGGTTTGCCCGACTCGTCAATTGTTGGTGCACAAGCGTGGAAAGGGATGAGGACTACATTGGAAAGTGAATAGGGCATTACATAGAGGATAAACTGAGTTATCATGTAGAAAAAAAATTGTTCAAATGCATTCACAAATTAAAAAACTTATAGCCATGGAGGCATTACTTTTCAGTCTATCTAGTGTTGGGAATAAAGTAAATGAGCTATGCAAATTACTGAACTGGGAGAAATAATGTATGGTCTATTTATGAACCAAAGTGATATGGATTTGTGTTATTATGCCAACATTTTAAATTTCATATTACACGCCGTAGTGGATGGTAGGGCATGAAATACCGCCTGTCGGCACATGTTGGTTCAAAAAACAGTGAAAAAACCCATGTCGACTTCGCACCTGTCGACCGAAAGGCATGTAGACTGTTTCACTTGTACATTCTATATGTCGTGATTTTGACCCTGTCAGGATTTTAAATGTCGTGATTTTGACCCTGTCGGGATTTTAAATGTCGGGATTTTGTCCATGTCGGGATTTTGTCCTTGTCGGTATTTTGACCCATTCGGGATTTTGACCCTGTCGGGATTTTGACCGTCGGGATTTTGACGGAGAATAAAATAGTGTGCCGAGCACAGCGAAGCGAGCGATGCGAGGGGCTGCGGTTCACTTGCAACTGTGTCCATGTCGACTGTGTCGACATTCGTGTAAAAAAACAGTGAAAAAACCCATGTCGACCTCGCACCTGTCGACCGAAAGGCATGTAGACTGTTTCACCTGTACATTCTATATGTCGAATTTTTGACCCTGTCAGGATTTTAAATGTTGGGATTTTGACCCTGTCGGGATTTTAAATGTCGGGATTTTGTCCATGTCGGAATTTTGTCCTTGTCGGTATTTTGACCCTGTCGGGATTTTGACCCTGTCGGGATTTTAACCGTTGGGATTTCATACCGAATCCATCATGAGTACTGCCACCTCCTTCTTCTGCAGCACCCGGTCAGGACTGCATTAGTTTCCGGATGCCACTTTGTGTGCTGTAGTGAGGGGGGATCGTAGCTACTACTGTGGAACTGGCAGACAGCTGCTGGAGGTGAGAGGGATTGAGGTGCTGGGCCCGCTATGTATGGGCAGGGGGGAAAGAGGGGGATATCTACAGTATATGGAGTGTGGGGAGGGAAGTGTTGGATCCCTGCTGGTGTGTGTGTGTGTGTGTAGTGGGGGTGTCAGATCCTGGCTGGTGTGTGTGGAGCAGGGGAGGAGGTGTCGGGTGCTGTGTACTGGGTGTGTGGGGATCCTCCCTGGCTGCAGCTAAGTTATCTCTCCTACCTCTGTTATGTATGTAAGAGATTTCAGTGTTCCAAACCCCAATATTTCTGTTGCCAGTGCATATATATATATATATATGTGCCTGGGTATTTCTATCTATCTATCTGTACAGTATATATATATATATATATATATATATATATATATATATATATATATATATGTATATATGTGTGTGTATTTGCAGCAGTGCCAAGCTGTGCTGTGTGCGTATATGGCAAAGTGCAGTGATGAACTCACTGACACAGAGCCGCTACATCACAGGTACAGTAGCACTGACGTTGACACCATTTCTTCTCTGTCCCCTTCCCTGCCCCCTATATTTTAGTTAGGAAGTCAGGGAGGCACAATGACTAGAATGGAGCCATTCTAAATTGTGGGACCATTTTAGGAGGAAGACCAATAGGGTACCCTACACCCTTCTATCATTCATTTCACAGTGTTCATGTATAAAGCTCAGCTATTCACAGATTTATGGCAGACATGTACGTACATATTAGAAGACACCGAGCTGTTCTGTAAGGTAATAAAGGCTGACATTGGCATAGAAAGTAAGCCAGGTATTTGGTTCAAGTTTTTCATTTTCTTAGTCCAAAAATAGAGCACTATTGCTGAAAAATTCTATGCCCAAGGCAAAAAACGCTGTCAGTGTAAGTGGAAACTGTTCTGTTTGTATAGAGCACAACACTGAAGTCTCCTAATACTGATTGCAACTTTTGGAAACATATTATGCATTATGTTAGTGAATGGAGCAATACCACTTTCTAGGTGTGTTCAGAGAGTGTTTATAGTATGCAAAGCAAAGACTGATACATTTATCATGCTGCTGTCTGTGTGTTCACACTGCTGTCAAATAAGAGTCCTGCACTGGTTCTTATATCCAACATCCTTCACAGGAATGACCGCAGAAGAGATCTTACACATTCTTATCTTATCTTGCAGTGCAATAGAAGATGTACTGTATTGCCAAATATGCTTTGCTTAATTATTACAATAAGAAACACAATGTACTAGACAATATTATTTACCCTTCTATTAAGGATCCCATTAAACACAGTGATAAATTGAAATTTAAACACTCATTTGTCATATTAAAGTTACTATTGTTTATGATTAAAGCACTTTGTAATGCTGGCTACCGCACATAAAGATGTTATCTGACTCCAAAAATGCTTAGCATGTCTCTAAGTATATCTGATCAGATACTTGGCCGTTCCAGTAAAAGCGATTAGAAAATATCCACTTTTTTATATGTGGTTTAATGCTGACCATGAGATCTGTGTACATTTAACACCCTCTAACAGGTCCAGTAAAAGGTTGAACTTCATTGACAATACTGTAAGTCTTCATTCAACTTAAACTACAATGTTACTATGTATGTTACACATACACATATATGGTCATATTGCTTATACAAGCCCTGTGAGTGCCACTTCTTCGAATGCTGATATATATATATATATATATATATATATATATTCACTCTGCAATATATATATATATATATATATATATATATATATATATATATATATATACAGTATATATATATATTGCCCCTGGCAAAGAGCAGGTAACTCCCTGGCAATGGGCATGTATTTCCCTGGATATGAGAATGAAACCACTGACTACTAGCATCTAACCCCTGGCAATGAGCATGAAACCCCAAGCAATGAACATGTAACTCGTGGCAACTAGCATGAAACCCCTGGCAACGAGCATGTAACTCTGCTCAATGAGCATGAAACCCCTGTCAAAGAGAATTTAGGTGAAAAAAAAATTAAATAAATTTAAAGGGGTAGGGGGGGCACCAGATTTTTATGCCAGGGGGCGCACAATTTCTAGTTAAGGCACTCTATATTAAAGAATGTTACTTGATCTAAGTGTTCTCTGTAAAAATGATTGTGTATTAATAAATACATTCTGAAGATTAATTATGGAAGCCGCAGAGCTGATGATATCTGGCTGCAGCAGGATATGAGGGATGCATTTCTTGCTCCAGCATTGATCTTCTGCAGTGCCCTTGTTAGTTCACTCTACAATACCTCAATAGGGAGGCAAGGGTTTTCACCCCAGACACATTAAATATGGTATAAGTGCAAAAAGTTTACGCTTTACTTGTATGAAGCATATGTTAAGGTGCATACACACAGTACAATTTTTTTGACCAATTTTGTTCATTTTGGCCCTATTGGTCAAAATATATTTCAGTGTGTATGCGACGAATGATGAATAATGATGCACATACCCGCCAGTTGTTCATCAAGGTTGTTCGTCAACTGTGCATGGAGCTCAATTTGGATATATTTCGTCTTTCATCAACATCTTTTGTCCAGGACACTGGGTTCAAGGGAAATTGGTAATCATTGTTTTTCAGTGTACACACTGAAAGATATTTTGACTAATAATGTTCAGAAGGGCCAAAATGAATGAAATTGTTCAAAAAAAATTTGAACAGTGTGGATGCACCTTAAGAGTGCATAAGCACATTCTTGCAAAATGTATTGCTAAGATGTAAAAATATATATGATTATATGTGGTTATTCATTTCTAAGTTATAACTTAAACACTATATAAATTGCTGTTAACTATAGAAATATATATGGCGATATGGCTGCTATAACCAATTATTACATCACCAAGGCAGGAAGTACTAAGCATCACTTCCATAATGCAGTACATGCTGCCACATACCATACTAATCACATATGTACTAATATATGTGGTTAGTATTGCAAAGTGTCGCACCCCACTGCAGTGGTGCCCCTGGTCACAACTTTTATTTCTCTTGATTGCAGCAAATGCTGCCTGCAGAACCCCTTTCATGTGACCAGCGCTGTGAGGGGTTAAACCAACCTGGCCAGCACTAGGAACCAGCAGCCACCCTCACCTGCAGTCCTGTGAGTGGAAGCCTGCCCAGGATGCAGGAAGGAGAGGTGAGAGGTTAGTCAGGCAGCATGACAGGAAGAGAGGAGAAAGCCCTGTGAATGAGAGATGAAGTGTGGAGTACCAGAGCCGAGTGTCAAAGAGAAAAGGAGTGTGCTGCCTGAAGACAGAGGGAAGGAGTGCAGCAGTCTGATTACAGCAGCATGCTGCAGGAGAAACACTGAGGCAAGTGTGAGGAGAAGCAAGAGAGAGAGGGAGCACACTGTAGTACACAGAGAGGAGACGGGGATCAAGGGAGCTGCCGCCCGGAGCAGGGAGAGGCACTACTGACCGGAGCCGGCAACAGCAGCAGAATTAAGGTACTGGGGCACCCTAGGCCCCAATCAGCCTGTACCCTTATTGCTTCAGCTCAGACCCTCCCAAGTCACCCCCAACTACAGGGACATTGTGTAGTCCCTTTGCCTTCCTGCACCACTGCTGGCCCATAAGGATTGCTTGTAAGGCACATCCGGTGCCCGGAGACAACCAGTACCCCTGCCTGCAGTGTATGGGACAGTACTTGTAGGCTCACTGGTAAGGCCAGTATTCCATTCTAGTTAACCCCTGTTAACCCCTTAGACCTGTTGCATGTACAACACAGGAGGTCACCCCAAAGGGGACCTGCCTGTCCCTCTATTTAGAGGACCATTTTACATCAGTGTGCACACTATTCTAGGGCCCTAACTTTACATGTGTGAGGACCCATCTATGTGGGACGGTTTTGTGGAGCCAGAGACTATTTGCCTAAGGCAGAGACTGCTATTTAGTATAGACTGGTTGAGTAGCGCCACCAGGTGAATACTGAAAGTTTTATTGATATTTGATTGTTACAGCACTGCAATATAATAATGCTATTTCAAATGCAAATGTTATTGTTCTGGTATATGAGTAATACAAGTCTTAACCTCTGAGGCCAATTGAGATAGAGAGGGTTTAAGTGATCACTGTTTTATTGCATGTTTCACCGTGATTGCCTGTCTGCTAAGAATTTGTTGTGTTACTTACAAATGTTTGTTGAGATATCGCGGCGACCAGTCAAAGTGTTAAAGTGTTAAAATAAATCATTGTCGCTGCTAACTGTAGTCGTGGTGTCTTTTGGGGGTCCTCCTTGGGTTGTGCCATTCCCTGCTACAGGTTCTCCAAGAAGAAGTGGTGAAGATACCTTAAGCCGTCAACACCAGAGTCAGGTATGCCATCGCACCACACCGTTACAGGGGCATTGTCACAAAAGCACAGCTGTCCTTTGCAATTAGTGGACTTCCAAGTTTCATCACCAAGAGGGTGCATGTTACGGGTGCTGGAAGAGATGCCATTGAAGCCCACTCAGGGACAATGCAGTAGGAAGCACATAGACTTCTATAGTGTCAAACCAGCAACAAAGCCAGGATTAGTATATACAGAAAATGCAGCCAAACCCTGAAAAATGGGAGAAGCGCTGCATGGTCCACACACACACACACACACACACACACACAAACAGACACACAAACCCTTATACTGTATACACCACCTTGGTGCTGCTAAATAATTGTTTTGTTAAGTAATTTGAGGAGGGCAGAACAGACAGTGTAAAAAGTATGAATAGGAGCTGCAGCCCCATTTTTCCTTTTGTCCCCCTGTCACTGGGCCTGCTTAGCTAAATGCAAGAAATATCTAATTTGTTCATCTCACAGTAGGCAGGATTCACTAATAGCCCCCGCTGTACCTCGCCGGCATTCGCATTGTTAATAATCGCATATGCATTAACATATGCGATTATTAACGCCAAGGCGAAGGCCGGCGATGTGCAGCGGGTCCCCCCCTCCCTGCCTGCACCCTTACCCGCTGTGTGGGTGCTCCGTTTCCTCCTCCCTGCATTTAGAAGAGGTGCAGGGAGGAGGAGATCACTGGTCCGGGCAGCACAGCAGGAGGCTGCCAGGACACAGGTGAGGGGGGTGCAGCGCTGATCGGCAGGGGGTGCGCGGGGCCGCGGGGGACGCGAAGGGAAGCCCATAGGCTTCCATGGGGTTACGCCATCTAGAACTGGCGTAACCCCCCGCAGTGAAGCCCCGGCGGTGGGGCTTTGCTGCATATGGAAATGCGGTAAAAACTCAGAAAACAGGGTTTTTACTGCATTTTCAGTTTGGTGAATCTCGCCCAGTGAATGGTAGTGACACGTAACAAATCTTTAAAAAAGCAAAAACTGACATTTCCACTCGATTGTGGCTAGATTATAAATAGATAACTAAAATACAAAACAATAGAATATATATTACCCATGGCCATTTAACATTGCATTTATTTATATACAATATATTGAGAATTTGATTAGAGAATTAGATGAATGCACTATGAGCGTAATTCAGACCTAATCGCAGTGCAAATTTATTCTCAAAATGGACAAAACCCGGCTGTACTGCAGGTGGGGCAGATGCAACATGTTGAAACTGAAATCTAAATTTCAGTGTAAAAATAAAGCAACCAGTATTTACCCTGCACAGAAACAATATAGCCCACCCAAACCTAACTCTGTACATGGTAAAGTACTTGATATCAGCATCAATTCATACAGTAAATTATAAATAACAAAAAATAGAGGACTTAGACAATTTCTGTTTTAAATTATTTTAAAATGTTCTAATCAATTCTAACCCCTTTCCAGACTGTGCTCTCACCAGTTAAGTTTGCGGGTTGTGCAATGATTTCACCAGTTTAGTTTATTGCTGTAAGTGCTGGAATTAAATTACTCTTTCAGGCAAGATTGCTGGCGAAAAGTCTGTTTCTGTTGATGGCTTACATTAAAACTGTGCCCTGGGCTGCTATTTCAGAGTAGCTACAGTGTTCTTAGTAACACGGAGCAAGGATCAGTGCGAAGAGAAATGTGAATTGTTTGCTGGGTTTCCACTTCAGCCATTGAAACCAGGCACACATAAACGTCTTCAGTTCACTTAAGTACTGCTTGTCCTCAAAGGAACTCCTGTATGGTGCTTTCAGATGTGCTCATGGGAGATCATGCAGCACTGTACAGTATATGCTCCTGCTTTTAAATTACTGGAGGGATAATTCTCACGTTTATCTACACTTTAATTTGCTGTTGATTTATGTAAAGGGGTACACAGGTTACTTTTTCATCATTTCAATTAAATTATTTTTTCCCCACAAATTGATTTAACCTTATATAGGAAATATAATCTTTTTTCATTTTAATTTATATAATTATATATTAGTAGATATTTTGAACATCGCTCACAGAGATGTTGGCACTCAAGGGTTAAACTGAATAATCTAACCATGATACTGTATAATTTTTGGGTACTTATATGTTAGTTGGGTGCCCACTAAGCTATTTGCTTAGTTTTCCGCATCCCCTCGCGGGGCTCGCTATGCTCGCCACGCTTCGGGCTCGGTGGCTCGCGGTTCGCCACCCTATAAAAAATCAACTCCATGCCGACATGGATAGCGGGGGTATGATCGTAGTAACTATAGTGGGCTCCCAACTAACATATAAGTACCAATTTTTGTTATTTATTATAACCAGTTATTTATAATAATAGTGCACACATATTCATCTTAGATTGCATGTTATAATCTGTTTGCAGCAGCTTAGTATATACAATCCTTAAGCAATGCAAATGCAGGAGGAGGTGTATACCACCACATGCCTGCATACCACCACCCTACCTGCATCAAAATGTGTTTGGGCATGATGTAGGTTGGATCAATTATGCATTCCAACCTGAATTAGCCCCAATGTTTGTTAGTTATCAGTCATAAATATTGCAGTACAATTGCTTTGGGTACTGGGTAATTAAAATGGTCAAACTTAAGGGGCCATACTGTACATCAGTGGAGTATCAGGGCAATTCTACCACTGATATTCGGGTGACCAACCTGCTGGAAATATTTTATTCGCCAATTCTGTGCAAAAATAATTTTTGCCTATTCTCCAAGGTATTGCTGATGATGCCGCCGATTGGCAATCAAAATGGATTGGTTTGGGGAGTTGCCCAGGAGATATATGGCCACATTTGATCATGGCTGACAACATACCAATAGCTACTGCACAGCAAAGGTAAAGAAATGGGAACTATTAAAATTTCTGCCAAAGTGCACATATGAGCCATGCAAACTATAGCCAAATAATCTTATGAGTACTTTCCCTGCCTATATAGATAAACATTGGCACAAGGGGTTAGAGAGGAATTTAAGTCAATGTACATACAGTAACAACCTTTTGTATTAGAATTGTTAAACAGGTGTATTCTTTTGTTTGTTTGTTTGTTTGGGGTTTTTTTTACACCCACTTTTGCAAATGGTTAAATAATAACATGCGCCATATAACCTGTATACATTTTAAGCATTTGATTTACTATTTTTTTCTTTGAATATTTTCATGTTGTCCAACACGATTTTAGAAAAGATGTGTGTTTAGAATGATGTCTACGTTATATGGCATTTTCAGGTCAGAGGAACCTCATTTCCATTTTCTTCAGTTAAAATTTTTTTTTTTCTTTTGCAGACTGGGATGAAAGTTTCTAGTTGTATAAATATGCAAATGAGACATACATTTTATGATAGTACCACTATAAGGATTAAATATCCCTCTGTGGATAGTAAAACATCACACTGTTTTAGCTGTGATTACATAAATGTTTCACATTTGATTATTATTATTACAGAAGTCAAATTTGACTCTATGCAAAACAAGCCGTTATGGAGTATATTCAGATTCTGCTTAGGTGTTGAGCACTGGGTCCCAGGAAATGTAACCATCACTGCATTGGAAAATATCAAATGCTGTTTTCAATTCTGTTTACTGCTCATGCATACAAACCTTATGGGGGGGACTTCAGTTAATAGTAGGACATTTTTAAAAACGCTGAGGTGCAGGTTTTTCCCACAGTTCCAGGATTTTCCTAATCAATTAGAAGAAAATTAAATGCAGTGATTTCTATAAAAATCACAGTGCCTTCTTTTCTCACATCTCCAGAGCCAGAGTTTTCCTAAAAATTTTATTTTTAAGAAACAGCATTTGGATTGTTCTGGAACCCTTGCAGGACCCCCCTTAAGGAGGTTGTGGATTGTATTGTCGACCCGACTTAGATCGACAGTCATTAGGTTAACACCATTGGGTCGACAGGCAACTAAGTCGACAGGGTTCTAGAAGGTCGACGGGTCTCTAGGTCGACATGGGACAATGTCGACATGGGTTTAAGTCAACAAATATGTTAGATCGAGATGGGTTAGGTCGACAGGTTTTTTCACTGTTTTTTTTTTTACCTGAATGCCGACACAGTCGACATGGGCACAGTTGGAAGTCAATCGCAGCCCCTCACATCGCTTGCTTCGCTCGCAATGCTTTGGGCACACTATTTTATTCTCTCACCACGCCCTAGTGGATGGTAGGGCATGAAGAACTGCCTGTCGGCACATGTCAGCTCAAAAAACTGTGAAAAAAAACATTTCGACCTCGCAACCTGTCGACCTAATCCAAGTCAACCTAACGCATTTATCAACCTAAATCCATGTCCACCTTGTCCCATGTCGACCTAGACACCTGTTGACCTTCATCCAAGTTGACCTTGAACTCTGTCGACCGTGTTGCCTATCGACCCAACGGTGTCAACCTAATGACTGTCTACCTAAGTCGGGTCGACAATACAACCGTATCCCCTTAAGGACTGATTAAGCAATTTGGAAGTTTCCATTTAACATTTAACAGCATTGGAATCGGGACTACTGCAGTAGTGGCAAGTCTAACGAATGTGTGTGAGTATGTGTGCGTGTAAGTGTGCATCGGACCCCCAGTGTATGTGTGTGTGACCTACCTCGAAGGCAGCAGCTGAGAGAGCTACATCTCCCAGCAACCCTCTCGCCCTATAGCACGCCCCTCCACAGTGCAAAGCTAAAGGCACCACTGGGTTCCGCAGAGAAGAATCTGAAAATTGAATCTTTTTTCCCATGCTCCGCAGTACTGAAACCCCTGTAGGCAATTTTGTAATTGGATATTGTGGGTAAGTGGAGCACACATATCTGTGGTAATCCATACCCCCATACATATTTATTGCAAATGTGTCTGGGTTGCTTTTTTTCTGCTGTGTGACACCCTTATAGTTTTATGAGGGCAGTACCTTATGTGTTATATTATATGGTGACATGTTCTTGGCAAGTTTACAATATCAGAAATTTCAGATGAAGCATAGAAGCATAGTAGTCACTATCCCTGGCGCATGGTGGTCAACTCATAAGTTAATGATCTCCTAGAAAGGGTTTGTCTGTATTCCTAAAATTTGTGCAGCATTTACTGTATATAAAATCCAAATGATGCATGCTGCAATTGGAATTATGTCACCATAACAATGCTTGCATGCAGTTGTATAGAACATGCATTATGCATGCGAACAAACTGAATGTAGTCAAGTAATAAGTTTATTTTACATATCTGTCTCTAATAAGCTGAAAGCAGCTGCGTGAGTCTATGGAATAGCTATGCCTTATTACCTCTTCATGTACAGCTATGTTTGCAGGGTTTTATGCAGCACCATACAACCAATTTTAGATTTCGCAATGCTCCTTGCTGAGATGGGAATATTACGCCGTTGTATAAGACTCCGATCTCTGATCATGGCTGTCAATAACCTCTGGCAATGTGCCGGTAAATGTTTCCACATAGCTTAATATTGTTTGTTCATTGTAATAACGCTACAGCATTTCTGCATTGTCACAGGGATTTTATTTGATTTCACAAAGTATTTTGACTGGACTTAATGTCTGATACCTAATGAGATCTAATAGTAAAAGGTATTACTTACTTCTGTTAATATCATCTGAGCATTAAATAGGTCTCACAATTTATTGTTATAATAGAACAAATTCACAAATGTCGACACATGAAAACATGAAAAGGACGACACAAGCCAAAGGTTGACAAAATAAATGGTCAACGCAGTAAAACATCTACATGAGTTTTTTTGGTGTCCATGTCGATATATGCTTGTGCTTTGAGCACACCGATATAATTTAAATATATGCCGACTAGGGTAACATCAAGTCAGTTTTAATTTAAAAAAAATCCTGAAATCCTCATGTCAACCATTTTCACGTCAACCTTTTTCATGTGTCGACCTATTGGGTGTCAGCGTTATTACTGTCGACTTATCAACTGGATCCAATTTATGTGCATGCAGAGCTGTGGCTCATCGTGGCCAGTCACAATTTCACCGCAATTCCCATATATTCATATTACGTTCCTCTGATCAGGACTCAATTTGTTTTTATTTATTATGAACTTGTTATTTTTATAGCACACATATTGCACAGCACTTGGAGAATATGTATACATTCAGATCAGTCCCTTCCCAATGGAGCTTACAGTGTATATTATCTACCATATGTGCACATACAGATGGAGTGCTTCTCATTCATACGTCCCCATCACTCCGCGGTGAGGAGTGGAATCCCTGCCTGTCTCCACTTCAGAGAGACAGGCAGGGTTAAGGGGGTGAGGGCAGCTGCGGCCACCGATGTGGGGAGTGGCAGGGAAGCGACGAGAGGCGGCAGTGGGCTCAGATGGAACGGGGTGCCCACTTTCTGATTCTCTCATTCTATTACAGTTCACCCTCTATGTTCATACAGTATAATTGCATGAGATACTGACCTATAATTATATGCAGATACAGTACAGTATGTCTGCTGTCCATATCATCAGTGCCTTAGCGCTGGTACAAATACATGCTGCTACTATTGATGATGATGATGATGACAAATTTCCCGCACTAGCTAGCCAATTCTGAGTGACAGATTGCAACTTGACCTCTGAAGCTGATAATGGCTTTCTTCAATAATCTTGCATTTCTTAGTACATTTGGGTTCATATATTGTAACTTTTGGTTCTACTGTATATGAAATATTACCTGTTGTACTATAGAGTATTTCAAAAAGAGGGGTGGAGGTGGCGCTTGCCCAATGGGAACTGGTGTATACACAAGCTACTGGTCTCAGGAAGTGGGTGGGCCACCCTCTATTGATTATTTACAATGACAAAGGGGGGGGGGGTTCTGAGGCCTGCACTCATTCTATATACTCATATACACTGAGCACAGGCAACAGACCCCCCCCCCCCCCCCCCCATTTTTCATTGTATTATAGAGTACTCTATGTTGTACTAATAGCATATGTGTTGACTGCTTTCAAAAGAAATGTCTAAAAACATTTATCATGCTTATGAGCTGGTTGAAAACTATTGTGTTTAGGTCAGGGCTGGGCAACACCGGCCCTCCAGATGTTAATG
The DNA here is from genome assembly GCF_055691185.1 of Crinia signifera. NCBI lineage: Eukaryota > Metazoa > Chordata > Amphibia > Anura > Myobatrachidae > Crinia > Crinia signifera. The sequence continues at coordinate 77,892,309 of NC_139223.1, read as the reverse complement.
AACTACACATCCCAGGATGCTTTGCATTAGTTTTGCTATGTGGCCATGCTGAAACTGATGCAAGGCATGCTGGGATGTGTAGTTCATCAACATCTGGAGGACCGGTTTTGCCCAGCCCTGATTTAGGTGTTAGTTTGCCTGATATAAGTCTGTAATACAAGCTACTGGTGCAAAGATAATTACATCTTCCCTTTTCAGTCCTGAAGCGGCTAAATTTTAATAAAGAGTGTATTTAAAAATATATTACAGATTAATATCTGTGCACTGCAGATCAACTCACTCCTGAAATGTGTGTGGTATGTAGAGCAATCTCCTTGTTTTATTGCTTATTTTGTAAAAAAGTATTATTATATCTTTTGATGTTGCTTCATAATATTCACATTAGTTTGAATACAGAGATTTCCCAGACTCAGTGGCTCCATTTAAACATAATAATAAATCATTTAAATGTACCATTATCTTTATGGCTGTTCCCTTAGTAGTTATTCTTATTAAAATAAGTCACATTAATCACACTTTTAGTTGTTGTCTTTGACCGCTGCTTGTTTATTTTGCCAATTGTGTTAGCTTTTTATTTAATTAGAATTTTATTTATGATCATCTGTCCCAGAAACGTAGTACAGCACTGGTCATTGATCAGCGAGATGGGCAGCAAATATTAAATTTTGTCAAAAATGATTCTAAAAACATCATTTACTGTACATGTTCTCTAATAGTGTTCATACTGTACACTCAGTGTATATAGATATACTGTACAGTATGTATGTGGGTGTATATATAAGTATAACAGCACATGTGGATGATAAGAGAGTGCCAATTACCATGGTATATATTGTGAAGAGCATTTAACCTTTAATTAATTGAGCACCCCCCCCATGTGGAGGCTTTATTTGCCTCTTATTGAAGCCCATTTTAGTGGATGTTATATATATTTTTATTTTCTACAGTATTATTTTTTTAATGGATGTTATCTTTCATGGTGTGATCAAGGACTTTCCATGTTTGTTAACAATGTCTATGACTGGAACTGGAAGTTCTATGATATTACCTTGTAAGTCTAGAATTTTGCTTTCATGTTATTTAAGGTTATTTTTTATTGTGCTTTTTATTTAACACATATTAGTATGCATGTAATACCATACAGATTAATAAAAAACTGCAGAGAATTCTTGATGAAGCTCTTTGGAGCGAGGCATAAATTGTGCAAATTAGCCTCATTGATGGTGACAGAGACCCAATCCTACTTGACCAGATACAGTTTAATAAGCTAGTTAGGACAGAACTCAAGAACATGCAGTTAGGGGCGGAATTAGGCGTCAGGCCATCCCTAGGCACTACATTTTTGGCCTTTTGGAATTGTTATCTGGCAAAACCCAAATTCAAATTGAGAAATACCAAACTGATTTGGTGTCATTTAGGATGAAAAAGCCTAACAAAGCTATAAAAACATAATATTCACATGTGGTTTTCAGGTGATGCACAAAACTATCAAGGCCAATGCTTTAGACATCTCTGAAGTTAGAATAGCTGACAAAAACTGTAGTCATCCAATACTCTGATGCCTATGACCGTGAGATTATGAGACAACTATCAGACAGCTTTACATATTTGAAGGTAACCATATACCTAGAATATAAAGAGAGATTGACAACTTGCCTTTCCTGGCAATGTCCAATCTATAAGACCAACACATGTCCCCAATCATCAATACTCTACCAAAGATTCATAAAACTTAGATCCCATAAAAGTAGACCCCATCTGGGGGAGAGGCATTTTATCAGCACAAGGATCTGTGCTCAACCCCTTGAGCCATGGGCTCAATCTAACACCATCTTATGCCAAAATGGACAGATATTAACCCCTTCCTGACAGAGCCAGTTTTTGCGTTCCTGACAGAGCCCTTTTTTTCAAATCTGACATGTATCACTTAAGTGGGGATAACTTTTTTTTGCTTTTACTTATCCCAGTGATTTTGAGATTGTTTTTTCGTGACACATTGTACTTCAAATTAGTGGTAAATTTGGGTCGATACAGTCTGTGTTTTTTTGTGAAAAATACCAAAATGTCGTAAAAAAATGGAAAATTTAGCAATTTGCAAAATGTTAAATTTTCTGCTTGTGAGACAAATAATCATACCACTCAAAATAGTTAATAACTAACATAGACCATATGTCTACTTTATGTTTCCATCATTATTTCAACTTCCTTTTAATTTTTTTGGACACTAGGAGGCTTACAATATGAATAGCAAATTCTCAATTTTTCAAGAAAATTTCAAACACTGATTTTTTTAGGGACCAGTTCAGTTCTGATGTGACTTTGAGGGACTTGTATGTGAGACACCCCCATAAATGATACCATTTCAAAAACTGCACCCCTCACAGTATTCAAAACAGCATTTTGGAAGTTTGTTAACCCTTTAGGTGTTTCACAGGAATTAAAACAAAGTGTAGGTGAAATTTCAAAATTTCATTTTTTTTGCAGATTTGCAATTTTAATACATTTTTCTAAGGAACACAGTACATTTTACTAGAGAAATGTGACTAAAAATTGATTCCCCCAATTCTTTTGTTTTCATAAATATCCTATATGTGGCCCTAGTGTGCACGTTGACCAAACCAAAGGCTTCATAATAGAAGGAGCACCTACTTGATTTTGGAGCCTCCTTTTTATGAGATTATTTTTTAGGCACCATGTAGGTTTCTAGGCACCATAAGATGCTAAAATTTAGGAACCCCCCCACAAGTGACCCCATTTTGCAAACTACACCCCTCAGGGAATTTATCTAGGGGTATAGTGTACATTTCAAACCCCCAGGGGTTTCACCAATTGTGGTACAACTGGGCAGTGAAAATGAAAAATTTATTTTTTTACACAAAAATGCAGTTCTGGCTCCAAATTTTTCATTTTCACAAGAAATGAAGGAGAAAAAGCACCTCAAAATCTGTGCCCCAATTTCTCCCGAGTACGGCAATGCCTCACATGTGACCAAAAAATACCATTTGGGTGCATGGCAGGACTCAGAAGGGAAGGAGTGATATTTGGATTTTGCAGCACAAATTCTGGTGGAATGATGGTGGGTGCTATGTCGCATTAGCAAGACCCCCAAAGCACCAATACAGTGGAACCCCCCCACAAGTGACCCCATTTTGCAAACTACACCCCTCAGGGAATTCATCTAGGGGTATAGTGTACATTTCAAACCCCCAGGGGTTTCACCAATTTTGATACAAGTGGGCAGTGAAAATGAAAAATTACATTTTTTTACACAAAAATGCAGTTCTGGCTCAAAATTTTTCATTTTCAGAAGGTATGAAGGAGAAAAAGCACCCCAAAATCTGTGCCCCAATTTCTCCCGAGTATGGCAATGCCTCATATGTGACCAAAAAATACCAGTTGGGTGCATGGCAGGACTCAGAAGGGAAGGAGTGATTTTTGGTGGTGGAATGTTGGTGGGTGCTATGTCGCATTAGCAAGACCCCCAAAGCACCAATACAGTGGAACCCCCCCACAAGTGACCCCATTTTGCAATCTACACCCCTCAGGGAATTCATCTAGGGGTATAGTGTACATTTCAAACCCCCAGGAGTTTCACCAATTTTGATACAACTGGGCAGTGAAAATGAAAAATTACATTTTTTTACACAAAAATGCAGTTCTGGCTCAAAATTTTTCATTTTCAGAAGGTATGAAGGAGAAAAAGCACCCCAAAATCTGTGCCCCAATTTCTCCCGAGTACGGCAATGCCTCACGTGTAACCAAAAAATACCATTTGGGTGCATGGCAGGACTCAGAAGGGAAGGAGTGATTTTTGGATTTTGCAGCTCAGATTCTGGTGGAATTTTGGTGGGTGCTATGTCGCATTAGCAAGACCCCCCAAGCACCAATACAGTGGAATCCCCCCACAAGTGACCCCATTTTGCAAACTACACCCCTCAGGGAATTCATCTAGGGGTATAGTGTACATTTCAAACCCCCAGGGGTTTCACCAATTTTGATACAACTGGGCTGTGCAAATGAAAAATTACATTTTTTACACAAAAATGCAGTTCTGGCTCAAAATTTTTCATTTTCACAAGGAATGAAGGAGACAAAGCACCACAAAATCTGTGCCCCAATTTCTCCCGAGTACGGCAATGCCTCACATGTGACCAAAAAATACCATTTGGGTGCATGGCAGGACTCAGAAGGGAAGGAGTGATTTTTGGATTTTGCAGCTCAGATTCTGGTGAAATTTTGGTGGGTGCTATGTTGCATTAGCAAGACCCCCCAAGCACCAATACAGTGGAACCCCCCCACAAGTGACCCCATTTTGCAAACTACACCCCTCAGGGAATTCATCTAGGGGTATAGTGTACATTTCAAACCCCCAGGGGTTTCACCAATTTTGATACAACTGGGCAGTGAAAATGAAAAATTACATTTTTTTACACAAAAATGCAGTTCTGGCTCAAAATTTTTCATTTTCAGAAGGTATGAAGGAGAAAAAGCACCCCAAAATCTGTGCCCCAATTTCTCCCGAGTACGGCAATGCCTCACATGTGACCAAAAAATACCATTTGGGTGCATGGCAGGACTCAGAAGGGAAGGAGTGATTTTTGGATTTTGCAGCTCAGATTCTGGTGGAATTTTGGTGGGTGCTATGTCGCATTAGCAAGACCCCCCAAGCACCAATACAGTGGAACCCCCCCACAAGTGACCCCATTTTGCAAACTACACCCCTCAGGGAATTCATCTAGGGGTATAGTGTACATTTCAAACCCCCAGGGGTTTCACCAATTTTGATACAACTGGGCTGTGCAAATGAAAAATTACATTTTTTACACAAAAATGCAGTTCTGGCTCAAAATTTTTCATTTTCACAAGGAATGAAGGAGACAAAGCACCCCAAAATCTGTGCCCCAATTTCTCCCGAGTACGGCAATGCCTCACATGTGACCAAAAAATACCATTTAAGTGCATGGCAGGACTCAGAAGGGAAGGAGTGATTTTTGGATTTTGCAGCTCAGATTCTGGTGGAATTTTGGTGGGTGCTATGTCGCATTAGCAAGACCCCCCAAGCACCAATACAGTGGAACCCCCCCACAAGTGACCCCATTTTGCAAACTACACCCCTCAGGGAATTCATCTAGGGGTATAGTGTACATTTCAAACCCCCAGGGGATTCACCAATTTTGATACAAGTGGGCAGTGAAAATGAAAAATTACTTTTTTTTTCACAAAAATGCAGTTCTGGCTCAAAATTTTTCATTTTCAGAAGGTATGAAGGAGAAAAAGCACCCCAAAATCTGTGCCCCAATTTCTCCCGAGTACGGCAATGCCTCACATGTGACCAAAAAATACCAGTTGGGTGCATGGCAGGACTCAGAAGGGAAGGAGTGATTTTTGGATTTTGCGGCTCAGATTCTGGTGGAATGAATGGTGGGTGCTATGTGGCATTAGCAAGACCCCCGAAGCACGGTGAAATGATGAACCTAATAATCCATAGATGTGTGGTATATTTTAAAACACTACTTTATACATAGGCCGGGTTTGTCGGGGCAAGTGTCACACTGGAAAATAGTTTGCTTTCTTATTCCCTTTTTATAGCAAACTTTGCACCTTTTTTGTGTCCTGCCCTTTTTTCCAGTGGAGGGGATTTCATCAGGAAAATGCTGCCCTGGTACAATACGGGGGCCAGTACTAGAAGTACTGGGGCCCTCTGCCTGCTGGTTCCCAAATATTAGGCCCTTTATGACTTCCTCTTGAAAGTGCATAAATGTCCCCCTCTGGCCGGTAGAACGGAATAGCACGTAAGCGTTATACAGTGCCATCTGGATGATATACACGGCCAGCTTCTTGTACCAGATTTTTGTTTTCCGCAGGGCACTGTACGGCTTCAGTACCTGATCTGAAAGATCCACTCCGCCCATGTACCTATTGTAATCCAGGATACAATTAGGTTTTGAGGTGTGGGTACTGGTACCTCGTACAGGGACGGAGGTGGTACTGTCTCCGTGAATTGTTGTCAGTATAAGGACATCCCTCTTGTCCTTATATTTGACCAACAACATATTTTCGGTGCATATTCCCCTGCTTTCACCCCTTCTCATTACTTGGGCAATGTGCATTTTTGGGAGGCCTCTTTGGTTCTTGCGCACAGTACCGCAAGCTGCTGTACCTCTTGAACCAAGGGCCTTAAACAGGGGGATGCTAGTGTAAAAGTTATCCACATAGAGGTGATAACCTTTATCCAGGAAGGGGTGCACTAAATCCCAGACAATTTTTCCACTAACACCTACGAGGGAGGGGGGGCATTCTGGCGGTTCAATTCTTGAATCCTTCCCTTCATATACCCTAAACCTGTGAGTGTACCCTGAGGTGCTTTCACACAGCTTATACATTTTTATGCCATACATTGCCCTCTTACTGGGAAGGTACTGGCGGAATTTAACCCTTCCTTTAAAATGTATAAGGGACTCGTCTATGCAAATGAATTTATCTGGGATGTACATGTCTTCAAATTTGGCACTGAAATGATCAATGACCGGCCTGACTTTGAATAGCCGGTCAAAGGTGGGATCATCTCTGGGTGGGCACTGTGCATTATCGTTGTAATGCAAAAATTTAAGGATCGTCTCAAATCGAGCCCGGGGCATGGCCATACGGTAAAATGGGGTGCTGTACAGAACATCTGTACTCCAATATTGCCTAATTTCTGGCTTTTTTACTATGCCCATATGAAACACCAGACCCCAAAACGTCATCATCTCTACTGCATCTACAGGGGTCCACCTAGCAAATGATGATGTGGGGTTTTGAGCAATAAACTGCTGGGCATATAAATTAGTTTGGTCCACCATTAAATTTATAAAATCATCAGAGAAAAATAATTTGAAAAAGTCAATTTCTCTGAGACCTGTGGAATCAAATTGGATTCCTGGCATGGCCAAAAACTCAGGAACCTGGGGCTCAAAATTGTCTGGTGGTGGGGTCCATACGAGATCAATTATTGGGGGGGGGTCTCAGCTGCTCTACGGGGGCGTCTTTGAGGGGGTCCCTCATCACCAGAGGAGGAAGAGGTGCTTAAGACGAATCCTTCAAATTCCCCGCTTGCCTCACTGGCTGTGTCAGAGTCAGAGGCAAGCATGGCATATGCCTCCTCCACTGAATACATTCTTCTGGATGACTGGGATGACATTTGGGATGACATTTGGGATGCCATTTTTATTTTTGTGTTACTGGTAGTGAAATGTTTCAACACGTGTATAGTGTAGGGGGGGGTACAAACTTTATTTCAACCCGGGGGGTATGTAGTGTGTAGTGTGTATGTAGTGCAGAAAAAAAAAATACTTTATACAAAAAAAAAAAAAAATTGAAGGGGTTAAAAAAAAAAAATTGAAGGGGTTAAAAAAAAAAAAATTGAAGGGGTTAAAAAAAAAAAAAAAAAGGTCCTGCGCCAAAAATTGAGCACAGATGTTGGTCAGTAACGTCCGTCACTGAACAGCGCTCAAAGGCAACAGGAATTTGATAAAAAAAAAAAAAAAAATAGATCAACCCTGTGCCGAAAAAGCTGATCAGTGATGTACGTCACTGATCAGCGCACAGTGGCCACAGGACACCCACAAAATCACAGTGTGTGTAAAAAAAAATTAAAAAAAGACCCCACAGCACCCACAAAAAAAAAAAGGTGATCAGTGATGCGACACTGATTACCAGTGAGGGGCAGCAGGTGCACAACCTTTGGTGCAACTGACAGTGCAACTGACAGCAACTGACAGGTATATATAAAAAAAAAAAAAAAACCTCTGCACCCCCAAAAAGTTGCTGATCACCTCAGATATAGTGATCAGCACAAAAGGCGGGGGCAGCAGACACAAAATTTAGCACTCTCTATCACTCTCTATCACTCTCTGTCACTATATCTCTCTATCTCTCTATCTCTCACTATCTATCACTCTATGACACTGCAGCAGCAGCAGTGACAGGTATATATATATATAAAAAAAAACCTGCGCCCCCAAAAAGTTGCTGATCAGTTAATTTATACTGATCAGCACAAAAGGGGGGGCAGCAGTCAGTTATATAAAAAATATATAGCACAATCTGTCACTATCTCTATCTCTCTCTCTCTATCTCTCTCTATCTCTCTATCTATAACTATCACACTGCAGCAGCACAAAATATAGCACTCTCTGTCACTAGGCCTCTCTATCTCTCTCTATCTCTCTCTCTCTATCTCTCTCTATCTCTCTCTCTCTATCTCTCTATCTATAACTATATCACACTGCAGCAGCACAAAATATAGCACTCTCTGACACTATCTCTCTCTATCTCTCTATCTCTCTCTATCTAACGCTATTACACTGCAGCAGCACAAGTTCACAGGACGTCACAAGTAACAGGATCCAGCATCCACTACAAGCAGGATCCAGGAAGCATCCAGCGCACTACAAGTGATGAAGCAGTGATCAGGCAAGGTATTTGCAAGGATCAGGTAAGTATTTGGCAAGGTTCAGGTCAGTATACTGCGGCAGCTAGGCACGGTGACCGCACTGCACGCAATTCCAGACCGGAATGGCGTCTGCAGTGCAGTCACCGTTAGTTTAAATCCCCCTCCTTGGCTGTGATTGGTCCGTCGGCCCGACGAACCAATCACGGCCTTTGGGGGCGGGCGGGGTGAGGTGGGGTGACACCAGTGTCACCCTTACACCCCGCGGTGATTGGTGCTGTACTTTACAGCACCAATCACCTCCGATCCCGTGTCACCGGCGAACGTTATTCGCCGGTGACACAGGAAAACGCTGTGAATGGCTGTTCACACTGAACAGCCAATCACAGCGATCGCCGACGGGGGGGCGGCATCGCAGCCCCCCCTGGGCATGCACGGACATGTCTGCTGTCAGGGACAGCAGACATGTTGAAACTGTCACCGCGTCTATAGACGCGGTGACAGTTACAAGCCATGACGTACATTTACGCCATGTGTCGGGAAGTACTTCCCGACCATGACGTAAATGTACGTCAATTGTCGGGAAGGGGTTAAAATTACTGCATTCTATGCAGACATTGGGGGGCATTCTAGTTCCATCGGTCACGTGTGTGTTTGCACGGGAGACCAATGGTAAGCCTCTCCGCGTATGCACATGTGCAGGGCTTCTGTGCGGGTGCCCTCGCCGACCTTCACAGTCGCCATGGCACTCCCAAGAGTGGGAAGTGGATGGAGGCACGACAGGGCAGTGGCGGTGGCGGCGAAGTGGCATGGGAATTTTAAACTGAAATCTAAATTGCAGTGTCAAAATAATGAAGCCAGTATTTACTCTGCACAGAAACAAAATATCTCACCCAATTCTAACTCTCACTGCACATGTTACATCTGCCCCACCCGCAGTTCACTTGGTTTTGTCCAGTAAAGAAGACGTTTGCTTTTGCAAACTAATCTGAATCAGGTCCTAAGTGCCTAGTGCACAGAATTCCCCTCTAAATGAGCCTCACCGCTACATGAGTCTCACATAAACGTGTTCTCCAACTACATAGCCATTATAACCTCCATATAATTTAAATGCACGTTTGTGTGGGATGGTATTGCAACAGCTGAAATCCCAACAATGGCATCCCAACATTCACAATCCCGTCCGGCCCCAGTGTAAATATTTTAACCCTTACCCTAGCCCTAAAACCCTAGCCCACCCCTCCGGCAGCATAACCCCAACTGCCCCCCACTCACCCATTCTTACCCTAACCATCCCCCTAGTGCCTGACCCTAAACCAAACCGTAATTTCGGGATGCAGCTGCCTGTGCATTTTGACAGTCTGGACTTCATCCTGACTCCATCCCATCTGTGTTTATGTATAATATTATAATTCTAAAAAATATACTTAGCATTTTACAGCAGCAAACAACTTCCTGTAACAGGGTCAGTTGTCAAATAGCACATTTTAGTCTGTAGCAAGGTCAAGGTGACCCACCTAAAATGACCTATTTTTGCTGGTAATGATCCACAAATTAAGATCCTTTCTGTTGTAATGTATGAGAGCAGATAGCATTAAAATCCATTATGTGGAAACAGTAATTACAGCCCTTTTACAAATTAAAAGACTTCACTAAGTTAAAAATTATTGTGTTCTTTAAAAAAAAAAATCTAATAAGAAGTTATACTGGTAATAATTGTAAATCATCCCAAAAGCGACATTTGTTTTGCAGACCAACATGTTCTTTGTTTTCCATTTCTTATTTTTAACAAAGTAAACATGATTTAACCTTTCATAATTTGGTTCATTAGTCAAGATCAATCAGTATCTAAAATATTGCTTTTGACAGAAAGTCATGCAACAGGAATATAAAAGGAAACATAATGATATATTTTATACACTATGTCAGCACAAATTCATGTTGTAGTTTTGCCATCACAGTAACAACACATTTGTTCAAGTGTGACACATAACATGTATTGATTCAATGTCAGCAATGAATTAAAAGAAGTTCAAGGTAATTAATTCTGAACATGTATGAACATAATTGCAAGTGAATGCTATCCCAAATAACTCTTGTTATTGCGACAAAAGAAACCTTCAAGCACATGAAGATGAAGAAAGGCTTCTTTAAATGTTCATTGAATATGACTGATGTCTGTAACTGGCTGACTTTGTACAACACGGGTTACTGATAGTGGTATAAATACAAATAATGTGACATAATAAAGAGGTTGCCACTTTATAAGCAAACCCTGCCTGGCCATTTCCTAGTAGTTCCGTTTATGGCTCCCCCACTGTTACCTGAAAATCACAGCCTGATTGAGCTTATTGCAAGTCTAGAACAGTAGATAGGTAGTGGCTACATCTGGATCATGGGCTACATCTGGGTGACTGAATGACCTGTGGTTTGGAGAAATACCACTGGGGCTTGTTATATCTAAGAGGGCTGGCATGTTTTTTTGCAGTCCTGACCATTGAGGAAACCAGCTTTGCAGGTCTCATTCTATGGATTCACTTGTATTGGCTGGTCAAGCATAGTGCTTGCAATGAAAAACTTGAGCGGAAGGGGTGGAGGAACCATGTACTCTTTATCACCAGCAATTCCAATACCAGTACAGTCAAAGTTCTTGTGCTGGCTCTGTTAACATATTTAATTATTTTCAGCAAACTCACTATACAAATGATGGAATTCTGGCAATATTGTACGTGTCTTTGTAAACCATCCCACAGTGTTGCAAAATTGGTCACACAGTAAAACTTACCACAATTTTCCTGTGATTTTTGATATCTTCAAATTGTTGTAGTCACAAACTTACAGACTATTACTCCACCCAGTGGTCATTTGAAGCATTGCTTGCAAAAACAGAGCACCTGCTTCTGGCTTGTTGGCATCCCAAATTCTGGGCAAGAGAGTTTGTGCATGCAACTTGGGGATTTCAGCATCAATGGGTATGCACTATAGAAAGAAATAGGTGACTACACATGTACCAGGATCAGGCATATGTACACAGATATAAGTGATGTTGGATAGATTGGACCACTCTTTCCGTGAAATGGACATTTCTGGGAGGAAACTGAAGGTGGCCATACATCTACAGATCGATTGTCAGATTGGGCTGGTTGGAACAAAAACCTGGTCATGGTTGAGTGACAGTTTTTGGCAGTTTTCCAGCATTTCAAAGCAAATGGTCAACTGTCATTTACTCTCAACCAATACCAGGATTTTGTTCCAACCAGCCAGATCTGACAATGGATATGCAGATGTATGGCAGCCTTTAGACAACTCATAGAACTGTTTCCTCTGGTTGAAGAGTCATAGGAGTGTTGTGGGCATGTAATCCAGCTTCAGCAACATGTGAACAGAGACCGGACACCTGTTTGTCTAGAAACTCATAGTGATGTTTGCAGCTGCAGATGGAATAACAGTAGACGGGGTGGTATACTGCATGCAGATGCATGGATGTTTAGAATATATGAGTGAATTCTAGCATTACTCTATTATAAGCTAATTAGTAGGCTGCCACGGCCATACTGCAAGGTGGGTGAAGATTCATCCATCTGTGTACCAGGCCCTTTATTATTACGCACTGCAGTTACTGAGAGTATAATGAAGAAAAAATATAAATTACATCAACTCTTTATATATGTGTTCATCCAGGTGAAGGCAAAGACAAACCTCAGAGACATCTGCCGGATTGGAATCACAGAAGAAAAAAATAATCTTTTCTGACCTTTCACATTGCAATAATTAATTTCCTAGATCAAATCTATACAGTAGATACTTTTTATAGCTGCATCTGGAAGCAATGCAGGGACCCAAGCAGAGAGAGTCCTCAGTGTCTGTGAGTGGAAAGTCAAGTAGGGGATGGAGTGGAACCTGGGGGGTGATTCTGGCTGAAGCACTCTCATGCAAATTCGCATGGGAGCGCAATGTTTCTACACATGTGCATGTGCTGTGTGCAAGTGGCCATGGCGAGCAGAGTGTACACAACAATGCCGGCACACGGGCAGGTCAGGGGATTCATCCATGGGAACGCCCAGCGAACGCCAAGTGACAAATTGTATGCACATAGATCCATTTGAGAAGTGGGGAGCACAGAATGAGAGGGGCACAAGAGGCTGCTATGACTGCATAGACTGCGACCTAGCTAGAAACATCACAATGGGAGGCCTGAGAGGGAATAGAGATACATCACAATGCTGTGTGACTGAGAGCACAGCTCCATGTGTCTGACAATAACCTATATTTTTCTGTGTTCAAGATCATCAACCATTCCTATGACCTGTATCATTATTTAGTAAAAATCATTCTCTTGCGAATCATTGTCCTACTGTGTGTTAATAAACTGTTCCCTGCAGTTATGGACATATAGACTTTTTAAGGATCATAACTAAAATATTACAAATGCTGGTCATCCCACTAATACAGTAACTATAGATCAAACTAAATATAATGAATATGTTCCATTTATAACATTCATAGATGTATTTAATGTATAATGTGGGGTTCCCATGGTTTCAGGGGAGCCCCACACCCTTCTCCCAGAGTATACTTACCCTGTGGCAGCATGCAGGCCCTCCTCCTCCCCAGCGCCATATTTTCAGGGACATCTTAGGGAAGATGGCATTACAGAAAGAAAGCAAACACTCTGGCATTGTGTCTGGGTCTATAGTGTGCCCATCCCCATCTTCAGATGGTGCCACAGAGGAGGAGGAATTCCCTTGGTGGAACAGGGTAAAGGGGCAATTGCACCAAGCTTCAAACGTTGATAAAGTGGAGAGTAATAAACAACCAGACTGTCAGCTCCTAACTGCCATGTTACAGGCTGGGTTTGAGAAATGACAGGTATGAGCTGATTGTGGATAGACTAGGATGGGGGCTGTTGCACAATGGCACACTCAAGCGTTAATAAACCATACAACCCAACTGTTCTGATTTTAATAGATAAATAAATAATAACACCCAACAGCTGCTTGACTGCTTGGTTGTCCAATTGTGATGTGAAATGGGAGGCATAACACATGCTCATGCCCACTTAGGCATATACAAGCAGACCCGCAATGGGTATTAATATGACCCTGATAACAGCTTTCTACATCCAGTACACAATGTTTGGCAAGACCAGCGCAATAGTGTATTGCAAAGTTGCAGTTAATGGAAACCCATTATTTGGCATGACTGCTTCTTTAGGAACAAAACGGAGACTGCTAGTTATTAGTTGAGCAGTCAGGACAATGATTTAAGGGACTGTTCCCAAATTTGCAGCTTCATACCATGTGGAGTAATGGTTTGCTTAAAAGATTGAGGAGTCATCTGCCCTTTATTTACATTGTGGATGGTTGTTGTGTCACTATGTTACTGTATTACAATGTGCTTCTCTTTGTAATAAAGATACATTGTATCTTCTCTTTTAGCCTTGCCTGTGTGATCTGTCAACCATAGAGACTGTGTTCATCCTGTTAGCTACAGCCTTAAGATTCCGGTCCCTAGCATTTTGGTTTTGCTGATATGTCTTTCGTATGATCAAAGAACTTTTAAGAAACATAACTGCTGATTTGAGCTGTATAAACCATTCCCGTGCACGTCTCTAAGCTATTTGACATTATTCCTTGCCATATGGCATATTTACTAATTAAACACTGTTATTATTTAGTTGTCCTATTTTTTTCTAGATCTCTTGTATAACACATTTTCTATCAATATGTTTCATGGCAGAATGTATTTGAATTGGAGAATAGTCTCTTCCCTGAGATACAGTAGAATGTATAACTGAAGGAGAATGATATGCTAAAGTTGTGTCAAGTGAACTGCATTTACCATAATGCCTTAGGATACTGCATAAGATGCAACTGTTTGGAAATGCATCATTTAAATAATTTAGTCACTGGCCACAGCTGGGGTCTGTACCTGTAACTGTATCTGACGCATCCAATAGATTTATGGTGATAAAGGAGGTTGCTGCTGGTATTATCTATCTTGTTTGATTAGTAGAATGTAAATTTCTGCACCAAATCTTGGCACGGAATCACATGGCTTTTGATATATTGTTGTGCATGTTGCATATTAATTTCTGACTTATTCTGTATTTAGCATATACTTATAGATATGGATGGTTACTTAAATATCCTGTTTCTGATGTTTGTCATAGTATGTTCAAGATTGAATGGAAAAACTGCATTGTGCTTAAAATACCATCTTACCTATTACAAACCAACTCACTCTCCCTAAGCCTTATAGAGTGAAATCAATCACACTGCTCTGTGATATGCGAATTGTGCACGCTCAGCAATGAACCTGAACTGCTTAGCAGAGCACAATTTTCTAGCATCAGTCACTGCTCTTGGGTTTAGAGCGGTATGGCACATACCTTTCTACAAAACTATCTATGCGCCAAGGACTCTGTGCCTTCTGCAAGCATTCAAGTCATTTTCCCTCTGCAATTTGTCTTGGTTCTTATGGAAGGTTTCTAATCTTATATTGCATGTGCTACTGACATCACAACCCTCTGCAAAAGAAATAAAACTGTATTGTCACCATGAAAATAAACCATGAAGACATTAGATGGAGGCTGGCTCATGACACTGGGGATATGAAAAAGCTACAAATGAAACAGTAAAGAGAAATGAGGCGATACAAATTCTGGTCTCTCTAGCTGCATGTTGGATCCGTTCCAAAGACTTTATATTTTTTCTAAAATGAAGGACAAGAATTAGTAATAATATCTAATAATTACAGGGAAGGCATTGAATAGAAAACTCTCTCTCTCTCTCTCTCTCTCTCTCTCTCTCTCTCTCTCTCTCTCTCAAAAGTCCTCACATGTTAGTTTAATAGGCAGTAGCAGCAAACTTCTGCAAAGTTTTTTTTCTTCCTGATTCCGGACTTACTTTCCAATTGTGAAGTGTCCATTTGTCTGCTTGTGTATTTGTCATGCCCTAACCAATCACGCATGTGCACTACAAGGCACCAGATCAGAATCTGGAACTTTATACCTTCATGGTTGCTGCAACAAGCAACCAGCAGTAGAACTCTCTATGGGGCACTGAGATCACTGGAACAACTTCTTGTCGGATATGAATGGTGTCAGTAAGAGATAATGATCTGCAGGCCAGTAGGTCTGGTATCATTGTTCTTGCACGGAGGTGTGAAAGAAGCCCAAATCTGTCACATTCCTGGGCATGGTGCATACAAGAAAAGCTTTAAAACTCTAGAAATTTGTGGCTGCATTTTACAGCTTGCTGCATCTTGGCCATAGAAATAGATTTTTACGTTAGATAGTCTAAATTTGACTTGGCCCATCTAGTCTGCTAAGTCTTCCCTATACACTGGATGCAATCACTTTAGGGTTATTTTTGTCTGGAGTCAATTTACCTACCACAAGGGTCTTCAACCCGTGGCCCACGGGCCATGAGTGGCCCGCCGAGTTGTTTTTACTGGCCCGCCAGTTAATGCCATTTAAATTTAAAAAAAAAGCTGTTTAAAAAAAAAAACCTTCTGCGCTAGTTCCTTAGCAGTGGGACGCGGCAAAGGTGGATGTGCTGGCTGGGGCAGGTGGGACTGCGTGCAGACATGCCCATTGTGTATTTCCTGACGCCAGCGCCGTTCATCCCAGTCACTCGGCGGCGGGGAGCGGAAACCCTGTATGTCTCCACTTCAGGGAGATGGGCAGGGTTATGGGGGTGCGGGGAGGCGGCGGAGAGCTCTGTCGGAATGAGGCACATCTCATATGCGCGTGCCCCCTTATGGCAGCTGGCAGGGGCTAAACAAGAGGCGCTCCAACTGTACAGTAATTTTGAATTCTAGGAGGTACCCGGAATACAGGGAGGATACCACACACAAACATGGGGGAGATCTACAAACTCAGGACTGGGAATCAAACTCATGGACTTTGCTCTGCTGTGAGACAGTAATGCTAAACATTACACTGGGATATGACCACTGACTTCCATGTTGCAGTTAGTTAATGTACAGTACATTATTTTTACATATAAAAAATATGTGTTTTCAGCAATGACATGATATAAAATATACTTTTCCCATGTGATATCATTTTTGCAAATATCTGATTGCCTTTTCTGTTGTACCAGTTACCAAATGAGACAGCTGCATTAGTTTTGAACTGTTAACATCTTCGTTTTACTAAGATATGTGGCAGTATTGTTGGTTGATATCGGGATTGCAGCGCTAGACTTTCTACAACATTAGTTACCATAAATGTGTGTAGTGCATTGGTTGCTAAGGGCAACATCCCATCTTCAATAGAACTCCCATCTTATTAATTTTACCCCAATATGTTGTACAGTATATCAAAACAAGGAAACATTTAAACAACACACTGAATACAGTGTTTTCTTTAAACATCTTTTGACAAATAAAAGCAACAAGGTACCTTAATTAACAAAACATGATGGGGGACATTTACCAAAATGGATTCGTAGAAAAAAGGTGTATTCGTAGGCAGAAATACACCTTTTTTTTACGAATTTGTATTTTCGGGATTTAAAATCCCAAAAATACAACAATTCGTAGTCCTAAAGATGGAACATTCGTATTTGTATTTACAAATACGAATGTCTACACCATCGATAGAATACGACAGAAATCACCATTCAAAAGAATGGTGGTTTCTGATTTACTAAGCAGCCGTACTGATAATACGGCTGCTTAGTGGTGTAAAACAGGCATGCAAATACGACAGGAAAATAGAACACCATTTTCATGTCGTATTTGCGTTTTAGCCTGCACGGATCAGTCAGATCCGTGCAGGCTTCGGTGTAAAAAAATAGAAAAATAAATAAATAAAAAAAAAAACCGGCGTGGGGTCCCCCCCACAGCCGAAACCAGCACCAGGCTGACAGAGCCTGGAGCCGGTAATTAAAAATCAGGGAACCCGACAAATAGGGGTTCCCCGATTTTTAACAACCAGCCCCAGGCTCCTGCTCTGGGGCTGGTTCCCAAAATACGGGGGACAAAATGACTAGGGGTCCCCCGTATTTTAAGAACCAGCCCCAGGCAAAACCAGCCAGCAGGGTAATGCCACAGCCGGGGGGAGACTTTTTATACAAGTCCCCCCGGCCAAAGCATTCATCCCTACCGACCAGTCAGCCTGGCCAGGGGCCCTGGGGGAGTGGGGACCCCCCCAATAAAGGGGTCCCCCCCCCTCCAGGACTTACCTGACCAGGCTGAAGCCTGGTGCTGTCCTCGATGCCCCTGGGCGGTGGGCATCGAGCTGATGGTATGGTGTAAAAAATAGAATAAAAACCATTGTCTTTTACTGGTGAACTATGAGTCCCAGCAAGCCTCCCCCGCAAGCTGGGACTTGGAGAACCACAAGTCCCAGCCTGCGGGGCATTAAAGGGCCCGCTGGGTCTTGTAGTGCCACAGTAAAAGAAAGAGTTAAATAAACACACTGACACACGTGAAAAATAAAAGTTTAATACATACATAACACATACATACTGATACTTACCTTTCTTGATCCCGTAGGTAGCCCTGGTCCTGATGTCCTGTGTCGTCCATGTCGGCTGTCTGCGTCGTCCTCCAGGTCCATGTCGACGGTCCGTGTCGTCCTCCAGGTCCATGGCGGTGTCCGGGTCCGAAGAAATCCATGTTGGAGCTGTGGAAGGAAATCCTACTCACCTGGTCCTGCGCTGAAGAAGTCTTCTCTTGATCCGACGTAGTCCAGGTAATCTTCATGCTGTCGCCGGTCCCCGCTGTCTGCGCTGTCTCTGCATCGCGCTGAGGAGAGATGCTGAAGTTTCATATTCGGCGCCTCTCCTCAGACTGAATTCTATTGGCCGCCTAGCGGGCCAATCAGGAGCCGAGAAAGTCGGCTCCTGATTGGCCCGCTAGGCGGCCAATAGAATTCAGTCTGAGGAGAGGCGCCGAATATGAAACTTCAGCATCTCTCCTCAGCGCGATGCAGAGACAGCGCAGACAGCGGGGACCGGCGACAGCATGAAGATTACCTGGACTACGTCGGATCAAGAGAAGACTTCTTCAGCGCAGGACCAGGTGAGTAGGATTTCCTTCCACAGCTCCAACATGGATTTCTTCGGACCCGGACACCGCCATGGACCTGGAGGACGACACGGACCGTCGACATGGACCTGGAGGACGACGCAGACAGCCGACATGGACGACACAGGACATCAGGACCAGGGCTACCTACGGGATCAAGAAAGGTAAGTATCAGTATGTATGTGTTATGTATGTATTAAACTTTTATTTTTCACGTGTGTCAGTGTGTTTATTTAACTCTTTCTTTTACTGTGGCACTACAAGACCCAGCGGGCCCTTTAATGCCCCGCAGGCTGGGACTTGTGGTTCTCCAAGTCCCAGCTTGCGGGGGAGGCTTGCTGGGACTCATAGATCACCAGTAAAAGACAATGTTTTTTATTCTATTTTTTACACCATACCATCAGCTCGATGCCCACCGCCCAGGGGCATCGAGGACAGCACCAGGCTTCAGCCTGGTCAGGTAAGTCCTGGAGGGGGGGGACCCCTTTATTGGGGGGGTCCCCACTCCCCCAGGGCCCCTGGCCAGGCTGACTGGTCGGTAGGGATGAATGCTTTGGCCGGGGGGACTTGTATAAAAAGTCTCCCCCCGGCTGTGGCATTACCCTGCTGGCTGGTTTTGCCTGGGGCTGGTTCTTAAAATACGGGGGACCCCTAGTCATTTTGTCCCCCGTATTTTGGGAACCAGCCCCAGAGCAGGAGCCTGGGGCTGGTTGTTAAAAATCGGGGAACCCCTATTTGTCGGGTTCCCTGATTTTTAATTACCGGCTCCAGGCTCTGTCAGCCTGGTGCTGGTTTCGGCTGTGGGGGGGACCCCACGCCGTTTTTTTTTTTATTTATTTATTTTTCTATTTTTTTTTACACATTGCAGCCTGCACGGATCTGACTGATCCGTGCAGACTGCTAGAAATAATTCGTATTAGCGGCCGTATATACGGCCGCTAATACGAATTCCTACGACATCGGTGGGTTACAAAGCAGTCGTATATGACTGCTTTGTAAATCCCCCTCCGGAACACGACTTTGCATACGACTTAAACAGTCGTATGCAGTCGTAGGGAAAATACCAATACGAAAAACTAGGTTTTTCATATTGGTAAATTTCCCCCGATATTCCGCAACATCTCTTTTACACAAAACAAAAATTGATTCCACATTCTTAATATTTATTTTATATGTTTTTCTGTATTAAAAAAGATTCCTTGACATATCTGAACCGATCACTTGCTGATGAGCGTTATTTTGGAAGTTTAACATCAGTGATGCAGTTTTGGGGGTTTCTGAGCTGTGCGGCTGTTCCAAACACAGAAAGATATATGAGCCCTGCTTCAAAATCACATTCCGCGCAGTGGGTAAATAAATTACTGCAAAACAATGGGAAGGGAATTGTATTTCACGTATTCTAGTTTTACAGCAGTTCCGACAGCAATAAAATAAAATATGATGGTGAAACTCAGTAAATGCACAGACGGATTTTTAGTTTGACATCTGAACACAGTAAATACTGCACTCTGCAGAGATAAAATAAGAAGAGCAAGCAACTTTATTCCACAAGATCTCACCACCATTTATCACATTTTATCTCAGGGAAACATACATGTAATCCATTTACTGGCAGCTGAAAAGCTCTTCTCCACCTTAATAACATCCATGGCTTCATTCAGGCCAGTTTCACAGCTAACAAAAGCTCTGTAATAATACATACCACTGCAGTAGCTCCATTATATACTGCTTTTGGGAATTAGCAAGGGTAATCGGATATACTCCAACCTAGAATATATTGCATGGGGATTTCAGGTCGCATCCTACTGTGATCAGCACCACTGGAGAGTGCATTTAAACAGACATTTTGGTTTTAAAACAGTCATTTAAACTGTAATAATAATAACATTGCTATGCAATACAGGTATGGCTGTTTTTAACCCTTTTGGAAGAAAAGCTACTGTATGTGACATACATTTAGAATTGCCTTCTGTGTTATGATGACAGGTGATGGGAATGGTGCATGCGCAGTACAAACCTCTGTACTGCGCATGCGGCCTGCTTCTATGGATTGCTTCGGCAACAGTCCCGCCACCTGTATAATACAGATGACAGGCTCTAGGACCAGTGTGTGTGCAGTACCGATGTAGGTGCTGCGCATGTGCAGCTTCCAGATTTTAGGGGCTTTCACTCAGCTGCCCATAGAGAGGCGAACCAGAGGGAGGGAACACCTCCCAATAGCACTGCCTTGGTGACTGGCAGGTCGGACTTCCAATAGAAAGTCACTGCCAGTCACAATGCAGCCAGTGCAGTCTCACAGACTTCATCTGGCTTCATTACAGGTACAGGCTTCATTGGCGGTAAAAAACGCTACTGGACATAACTTTAGCATCTACTTCACTGTCAATGTTGTTGTGATGCATGCCCCTGGCAGCTACCTCTTGGCCGGTCACTTTTTCATACCCCCACTATCCACGTCGGCGTGGAGTTGATGTAATATAGTGTGGCGAGTGCAGCGAGCCACCGAGCGCGAAGCATGGCGAGCAGACGCGGAATACATGTGAAGTAATCCAGCAAGACAGCAGGTACATGTTCACAGGTACATCAAGCAGGTAGAAGTGCTATATATATATATACTTAATTATACATAAGACTGCTCCCCCCCCCCACCTCAGAAAAGTGTGTGTGGTGGATTAGATCTGGGTGCTGGTCAGCTCTACTGCTTTACTGATGCCTAGTAGCACTATGAAGCATAAGCCCCAACACAGAGTTACAGGTGAGCGCTGGGTGCTGGTCAGGACACTGCAGCTCAGGACACGGCTCCTGCTTACCAGCCCCAGGAAGGCAGCCCACATGATGCAGCGACAGGTCATACAGCAGCGCAGCCCCCGCATGAGCTCCGCCTCCCACCTCCTGTCCCCATCACGCTGCAGGCACTTCGTCCGCCACTTCCCCAGTAAGGCTCCCATCCTCCTCCAGGCTCATTCTTTTCCCGTACAGCATGTTCTTCTCCTCCTCCCCGGGCTGCTTAAAGCTGCCTAATCAAAGCTCTAGCCCTGCATGTACAGTAGGGCCGACCACAATATGTTACTAATAACCCTCAGAGAGTTTGCATTTAGGGCCTGATTCAGATTCAGTATGGATCGCAAAAGCAAAATCTTTCTCTAATAGGCAAAACCACGTGCACTGCAGATGGCTCAAATGTAACGTGCAGAGAGAGTTAGATTTGATTGAGGTGTATTGCTAAAAATAAAGCAGCAGTATTTACCCTGCACAGAAACAAAAAAGCTCACCCAAATCTAACTCTCAGCACATGTTACATTTGCAGCACCTGCAGTGCACATGGTTTTGCCCATTAGAGAAAGGTTTTGATTTTGCGATCCATGCTGAATCAGGCCCAAAGTGTCTACAACAACACACTATGCAATGTGGATGATTTATTGTTACAACAAGAAACATCTGAGTTCGACAAGCATCCTGCACCTCTGGTGAAATGGGATTGTATTACACCCTGCCACTTAACTCAAAATGTCTGTGTGTGTGCAGCAGGAATAAAAACTCCAAACTAATTTAGATTGGGATGGTTGATAGGTGAGATTTAGCACAATACATGTGAAGCTAGTGGCTGACAGATATTCTATTGAATAGTTCTCAAACCCCATGTAAAGCAGTGACGTTTTTATGGCCGGTGAGCCGGGCAAGCCATGTAATCGCCAATCAGACAGTATTCCATGCAGTCTGACCATCTGCATGGAATACATGTTGAGAATTTTACACCCAAAATGTCAGACAAGACACTTGCATGTGGCCGAAAGGGAAAGAAATCATTTGATGGTCGCCGACCATCAAATGATTTCTCTCCTCTTCGGAAATAAAAGTCAGTATAAACTGAATTCTATTTCTGTCAGTATGTGCCAAGGAGGGGCCGGTGCTGATGTCATGTGACATCAGCTGCCCACCTCCAGCAGGCATCGGCACACCTGTGTTCCCATGGCCCAGCCCTGTTTTCCGCCCCCATTCGCCCCTCCCTCCCTGCAATGAACAGCCCAGTGAGTGTATAACTCTCTGAAACCATTGGGTGCTGGGGTCTGCAAAAACGCCCACACACAAACCCCCAACCATCCGAACGGGGACAAATTCAGCCCCATCCGATCATTATAGAATCATATATAGCTTTCTCTCTGCCCAGTGCTATGCAAAGCCATCCTCAAAGCCGCTCAACTGATGCGGGAGCCTGCAGCAGCGCTCACTGCTCATCACCGGAGCATACAAACTGGGCGGCTTTGAGCTTTAAGCCGCTCAAACATGCTGTTTTGAGAGGCTTTCAGCTCAAAGTCGCCCAGTGTGTATGGGCCTTAAAATGCACTACTTAGAATTTTATATAAGGGAAACTAATGTGTGGCATAATGTGTATAAATGGTACAAATGCCAGAAGTAACACAAATAATGTACTCTACTGTGTTTCGTAATGGCAATAAGAGAAACTGATATGTGGCCTAAAGTGAATCAGTGGCACTACATGCAAATAACATTGTGCTACTGTGTGGTGTATTTTAAAACACTTTCCTTGTGAGCACAGAACCCCATTTTTGTGGCGTTTGCCCCTAGCATGCGTTCTTTTATAAGGGATGGGAGGGCGCAAATCTAGAGCTTGCAGTGAGGCGCCGAACACCCTAGCACCAGCCCTGTCTACATCCAATTTGTAATATTTGGAATTTAGACTGTGATGTGTCAAGGCTGATTAGAATGTATTCTTATATCAATTTAGCAGTATTTGGCATCTATAAGTTACTGATTGGCTTTTAAGAAAGTTACTGGTGACTTTTATGTACATACTGATCAAGGTCCAGCTCACTTCAGTAATGATATTTAAGTATAAAAATCGTGGTCTAATACACAGCACATTCTGAAGACAATTCACAATGAAGATGAGCCAGAACATCAATATCACACAATTTTTTAAATATTAAACGCATCAATTAATAATTTCATGATTTTGATTTATACAGAAATGTATCTTTGTCATTTTTTTATACTCATTAATGTTTTCCTGGCAACTTCTAAACCTCAAGGAAATATCAATTCTCCTGTGCACAGAATTAAGATGTTCATGATATTTGATTAATTAGTGAGTTTTTTTTGAACATCAACACAAAAATTACTGATTTGATTGTGCTGGAACTTAATAATTACATTTTTTTCTGTTAGGTAATTAGGAATCTTTCATATGTCACTTAATTATATGCCATATGTGCAAAAGATTATGTACTCTGTAATTACATACACTTAGATATGTGTTTTTTATTATAAGCTACTACGCTGTAACAATAAAAATATACTAGATTGAAGGGCAAGTAGTCTTTTTCAACATTTTTTTTAACACCTCTAGCCAGGGGTGGATCCAGGAGAAAATGACAGGGGGGACACCAAGATAGGGGAGAGGGGGTGTTAGTGTTGCCAGTGTGCACGCTCAGAGAGTGGAGCAAGAGAGAGGAGGCGAGCATAGAGAGAGTGAGAATGGGATTAGAAATAGGCCCTGGCATTGAAAGTACACAGGCCCACCTTGGCATCTATAGTGAAGGATGTAGGGTACTTGTGTATGTTTACTTGGTTTCCGCTTTGTACAGTATATATTTGTCTTTCCAGCAGGAGATATTTTTCATATGCTTTTAATGGTAACTATGTCAATCTGTCAAAGATATGTCATCATGTAGTATAAAGAACACTTATTTACTAACATTTACCTTTACTTGCTGTATGTATGACTCCCCTAATTGGCAAGGTCCATCAAATGCTACATTATGATTTATTATGCTTTAAAATGAGCTTCGGTGGAACTGATATCATGCTTTTACCATTAAAAAGACATGTATAGGGAAGAAACTAAACACAAATGATCAAGTGTACAAATATATTATGAACAAAACTTCCAATAAAATATACATATTAGTGTGCTTGACCACTCTCTTGTGTCCAGGAGGCTATCAACAATTGCAAAGTTTTGTAAGATTGGGTAACCTTCCTGTCTACTTTCAAGTGCAATGGGAGGGATATGGTCAGTGATGATAATGTGATTCTTTAAAAAGTTTATCATATCCCTAAAATTTTTGCATAATGTCAATATTTACAGAATTGTCTGGGAGAACCTCTAGTGTCTTCCACTGCAGATACATTATGAGCATATGAAGGCAGTGGATTGGAGGCCAGATATAGGGGGGCTACACCCCCCCCCTCAGGTCACACGTCTATGGTATTATAGCTTGTTAGGAAGCTTTTTAAATCTTGCGCTGCCGCGGCCACGAGCCAATCGGAGCTTGCTCGTGGTCCGGCAGCCAATCAGGAATGGTGGCTGCTGGGCCGCAAGGGAGCTCCGATTGGAAGGCGGCCACGGCAGCATGAGATTTAAAGTAGCCGGGACACGGGACCTACTGTGGGGCTGCTGCAGTGTCCTGACACTGAATACAGCCGCGCAGCTTGACGCTCTCTGCCCGGCTATGTAATCTTTCCGGCGGCGGCAGCTGAAGTAAAAAAAAAGTGTTAGAAATGACACGTGCCCGGGTGCCCCCCCCCCTAATTCCACCCAAGTGGCTGCCGGACCACAAGTGAACCCTGATTGGCAGGTGGCCGTGGCGGCAGGAGATTTAAGGTAGCCAGGACATAGCCCCTACTGCGGTGTCCTGACACTGAATACAGCCGGGCAGCTCAACGTTCTCTGCCCGGCTGTGAATTATTTCCGGCGGCAACTAAAGTAAAAAAAAAACTGTGTCAGAAATAACAGGGAGGGGGTGGGGGGGGGGGCACTTGCTCGGGTGACTATCTAGCCTGGTGATAGCGATGCACAGGGCCACGCATCGCTATCGCTATGGGCCCTACACACACAGTTAATTTCTAAGCAATCTAGTCAGATCTAGTCAGATTACTTAGAAAATAGACAACATTTGTAGGCACCATAACTGTGCTAAGAGATACTGACTAATAAATCAGTATGTAAGCAGGAGAAACACTGAGAGATTTTGGCTAACCTTCTAGGATATTTTGACTACATAGTCAACATCTGTCAAAATCTCACTGTATGTACAGTACACCCCTTTACAAGTGTGGAATCTTGGCACTTTTTAGACAAATATCATAACATTTATAATGTAATTAAGGTGAGTGTAAAGCGATGTACACCCAATGAGATTTTGGCAGAAGATTTTGACTAGCTAGTCAAAATCTCGGAGAAAGGATAGCTAAAATCTCCCAGTTTTCCCTTGCTTTTTGGATATCACTGCTAAAAGATTCCAGCAAGATAACAGCTACTGTATAACAAATGCAGATTGATGCACTACTTTGTGGCGCCTTATAAATAAACGTACTACTACTACTTGTAAACTTGCTTTAAGAAAGATTACAAGGGCCGGGTGACATCAATGACAATTTAATTTATTGATATTGTTCAGTTTGCGCACACCATTGGCCCAATTCAGACTTAATCGCAAATACAAAAAGTGGGGCAAATGTGACGTGTAGAAAGAGTTAGATTTGGGTGTTATTTTGTTTCACCTCAGGGTAAATACTGGCTTTCTTATTTTTACATTGCCAGTTGGTTTTGAGTTTTAACACACCTTCCTCAAATCTAAATCTCTCTGCACATTTTACATCTGCCCCACCTACAGTGCACAAAGTTTTGTATATTTGAGAAAGATTTTGCTTTTGAGCCTTAATATAGTTTGTCATAACAGAGACATAACAGGATGTCCTTATGTTGACAAAAGTTGAGTGAGTGCATTAACTGCAGTAACTGTGAGCTTTGGAGAGCTGTATTTAAGCATCAATCCACCTATTTTGAGTTGTATCTTTTGTACCTACAGTATCATACACTACTTTAGACTCAAGTGCTCATTGTTGTTGATGAGTACTTGCAAACCTGGGGCCGCCTTGAGCTTGTGGGAACATGACCAATACTGGTGAGAGCATGACCAAATGGGGAATGGCAACACTACAATACCAGCTACAGGTGGTAGTGCACCATTAAAAAAGACAACAGTAATATACGAGGATCTTCTGCAATACCTTTTACAGAAGACAGGTGGGCATGAACCATTTAATACAGACAACTGCACATTCTTTTTCACTTACTGCACTCAAGTCTACTCAGACTTAGGAACAATGTAACACTTATAAGGTCCGAAGTCCAACTCAGAGGCAGATCCACCACATCCACTTTGGATGACCATGACCTCCCTCTTCTCATTGGTGCCCCTACTCCTCACCAGAGCCAATGTCTTAGCTGGCTCCACCTTCTCACCTGCTGAAACCCGGCTGTCACTGAGTGAGGCACTGGGGAGGATAAGGAAACCACACCTGCCTGAGGTAACCTTAGAGATGATTTGTGTGCTATTGCTCAAACCCCCCCCCCCCCCTTGTTGTGACACTGGTTCAACCAATCTGTGCATGACCAAAAGTGTCTCATGATTTTATATTATAGAACCCAGAAACATTCACTTTATCCTTCATGACTCTTTCCCCTATTGACCAGCTTCTATCCTCATGACTTGTCTTCTCATGGTTAAGTGGTATGTGTTGAATTTGGACAGTTCAATTGCACATACTCATTTACTGTAGGTTCCTACTATAGGCTTTAGGATGCCTGCACAGAGCATCCAAGAGACATCCCCAAGGCATTGCACTATATTTTATGGCACCTCTAGTTGCAGACTTGAAATCAGCTCATATAAGTTGCATTGTTTTTTTTTGTTTTTTTTTTCTATTGAGTATTTCAGACCCTTTAGCATGACTCCTTCCATCAGGTACAAAATGCTGATTGGCAAATTTCTTAAACCTGATGGATAAACAGGCCAGTGATAACCCACTAACAAATCAGTTTCTAACTACCATGTTACAGGCTGAGTTTGAAAAATGACAATTAAGAGCTGACTGGCTAGTGTATTATCACCTTACACTTTATCACTTCACCAGGCTGAACCCCTTTACTGGTCATCCCGGAAATTTTCTGGGCTCTGCACCAGTGCTAACACTGGCATTCCCGTAAGATTTCCGGGATTGCCACTGTCTTCCCCTCCTTGCGCCAGGCAGCGCTGCTGAGCTGAGCGAAGAGCTTCCTCCTGGCTTTGTGCGGCATGACCACATACAGCCGGTTCTCCAGGGGCAAGGCCAGGCAACGGCTGATCTGAAGCACAGCAGCGCTGCCCATCTCTGGGACACTCAGCTGTGTTTTTTTTAGGGAGCGCTCTCAAAAAAAACCCTGCCCTGTGGGGAGCGCTCCCTAGAAAAAAACCACCACTGAAGGGGTTAATACATCTGTTCCTGATCTTCCATGTTAATTTATGATTGCCATCACCTTGGATGGAACATCCTTCTTATCAATTAATACGTTCAACACAGGTGACGCAAATGTGAATTAAGAGGGAAGTCCAGGAACAGAGCATTTTGTAACTGAAGGAAGGGGGCTTGGATATTTTTCTTTGATTGAAGCATGTAGAACAGACAAAGCTACCAAAACTGCATTAGTGAACAAGCCACTGATGATGTGGTATTTGGATTCAAAGTGCATAAAATTGGATTTTTCCTAATTCCTTAATGGTGTTCATTTGCATTATATTGTTAACCTTTTCATTTAAATGGCATTTTTGTGCAACAGCAGAGGTACATAACTGATATCTATTCTAATAGTATTGGTCTTATGATGATATATTTATGGTATTTAGAAAATCATTATGTTATCATTGATTCTTCTCCATGGACACAAAAAGCCAATCTAGATTGTGGACGAACAGATAATCACTTTCATATGTAATAGGATAATGATAATAATTCATGTTTGTCAAACTATTACGTGCAAAGGAATAAAATATATGCTGAGTTATATAATAGTATTTGAAATAATAATAGATGGCTCGGCATGAGCTAAATGTCAAGTGGCTAGCATACTGTTATCTGTACCTGAGTAATGCACTACACTTCTGACAGAATATTACAGAACTAGCAATGTTTTGGTAAATCACTAAAGTATTAGCATCTAATGTTACTGCTAGTAATCAGGGGGTATGGATCAATGGGTAGACAGCAGGATGGTCAACAATCATTAAGTTGACACCATTAGGTCAACATACATTGAGTTCAACATGCATTAATGTAATAGGTTAGGTCGATCATGGTCATTAGGTCGACACAAACATTAGGTCGACATGGGGAAGGTCGACAGTCAAAAGGTCGACATGGTGTTTTTCACTTTTTTGTCCTGAATTTCGACACCGTCGGCATGGGCACTGAAACCTAGCATGTCGACCTTTTGACTGTCGACCTTCCCCATGTTGACCTAATGCTTGTTTTGATCTAATCACCCTGTCGACCAAACCCATGTTGACCTACAGTCATGTCGACCTTCCTGCATGTCGACCTAATGGTGTCAACCTAATGCTTGTCGACCATCCTGCTGTAGACCTAGTGACCATATCCTCATGTGTCATGTTAACAGTGCAATGGTGCAACCATAATATATATTTAAATGAGTTGACGAGACAATATTATTAGGATAACAGTGTGAAAATGATTGGAAAGCCAAACTGCGATACTGACTACTTAAGGTTATGTATTGGGTCTCTGTATCCTTTGATTTCACAGCTACTGTAAGTAGAAGCCACAACTATTTTACTTGGATTGCAAGCTTTAGTAGTGTAAACAGTAAGTAAGGTGCAAGGGGTACAATTAACTTCTTGAAAAAGTTGAGGGAAAACACCTTTTCTAAAGTAAAAATACAGTAACAGCCCTAAATCACATACCTCCCAATTTAAAAAGAGCCGGAGGAGGGACAGATGGATGCGCGCTGTTACTTTCGGGGTGTGGCCTAATTAAAGGGACGTGGCCTACACTCACGGCTCCCCCCATGAGGCCACGCCCCCCGTTTTGACATTATGGGGGCATGACCCAGAGGCTCTGTGAGCCTCTAGCCATGCCCCCAGCCCCCCGGCTGCGGGAATAGACGCTGTGCACATGCGCACAGCGTTTATTCCGCGCTGATCAGCAGCCGACAGGGGGACTCCCAACAGCCCCCCCTCACCGCGGGATGCTGCCGGCCGCGGGAGGGATGCGGGAATGTCCCCGAAAACCGGGACATTCCCGCGGTAATCGGGACTGTTGGGAGGTATGAAATCATGTTTGTACGAAATACTGAAGTTTACACCATTGAAGATTATCAGTACACAGCACAAGTGTCAAAATCCCACTGTGCACATGCCAAGATACTTTTGCAGTTTTGCTTTATAAAGGACCATTTGAGGGAGGTTAAGTGGAGTTGGAGCAAAACGCAAGCATGTCATGGCTGTTTTCTGGCTGTGTATCTGCCTTCAGCTGCCACCACGTACACAATGAAACATAATGCCAGCTTTGCTATCTTCACACCCAGTCTGTGTTACTATAGACTCACTTAGGGAGTCAAACAGGGCCGGATTAAGGTGTGTGGGGGCCCTGGACAAAAAGGTGTGTGCCCCCCCCCCCCTGCCGGATGGAGGCATCATCCCCCCCCCCTCCGCCGGACAGAGGTGTCATCTCCCCCCCCCTTCCCTGTACCTGGGCAGCGTGTGAGGGTGGGTGACCGGCAGTCAGGCAGCGAGATCTGGCAGCTGGGGTGAGGAAGGGTTCTGCACTGTGTCAAAAGCAGTCATCACAGCCAGGGTCGGGTAGCGCTGCGGCATATGTGGGGTGGTGGGTGTGGGGCCCCCCAGATCTGTGGGGGCCCCAGGGCAACCGCCCCTATCGCCCCGTGGCTATTCTGCCACTGGAGTAAAAGTTTCTCTTTATTGTATCTGTGCTGCATACAGTATGTGTACGCAGTTTCTGAGGACTTTGTCATGCCTCTGGTGGTCCTCTTAAATAGGCGACCGCTTTACTTGTGATGATTAGCAAGCCCGTAGCCTGAAAAACTTCAGCTGCGTAGGAATGTGCATACAGACATAAATTAGGCCCTTAGAATATTCCTTGCTACCTCCAATATCTTTTTATTGACAATAGAATGCAGACAAGGAAAACCTGGTGTTTGGTTGGATGTGTTTGTATTCTAAGAATAATACAAAAAGATATTTATTACTTATAAATATCATCTTTATATTATTCTAAATATTTTTATAGTCAAAACTCACCAAATTTGCAGTGCTAATATCTAATATACAAACTATCAGGTAGAGATCTGAGGTGAGGCATCTTTGAGCTCAGCCTCTCTTCTGTAGTAATCTGCCTAGAGCTGGGGGTTGGGTCGCACTGTGGCCAATAATACTGCAAAATACAGCACAAGTTGAGGCAGATAACAGATCGGCCTCACTGAGGACTCTGTAGCTGGACGCACTGTCAGGTGACCTATCCAAGAAGCACCAGGGACGTGCAGTCAGGGGAGGTAGTGCCCCACAATATAATAAAATAATACAAATAATATAATTATGACACATATTATATTATTGTTATATTATAATATAATATATTATTATATTATTGCTTTATATTAATCTATTTATTTTTACACCATCATTTGTTGCTTTACTGTTTTGGAGGCACCTAGAGCAGTGCCTCTGGCTGCTAATGTTAAGGTTCAAGAAAGAGGAGTGGCCAGGGGGCAGGGCCAAGCACCAGGCTACAAAATCCCATCTAAAAAAACTCTATAAGCGGCACCTATAGCGGTGCCTTTGTGACAGGGACATGCTTTGAATGCAAGCCCCTGTCAGTGAGGCAGCTGCCAGTAGAAGCAACCCAGCTGCACAGGGCAGAGTCCTTAACAATCCCACCCCCCCACACCTCCCCTCTCTCCTGGCGTGCACATGAAGAAACCTCCGCATCCCCCCCTGCCCCCTTCCTTACCCGGCGGCTGCATGCACACCCGCATCTCCCCCCTCCCCTGGTGGGAACATGATGAAACCTTCAAAACCTCCCCTTCCCCACCTGACGGGTGCACGGAACTCCGCACCCCAGCCCCCCTCCTTGCTTGTCTGCGATAGGCATCTCCCAAACCCGTGGGCACCTCTGCTGTGTGCACCAAGCATGGGGCCACAGGGGGCATCCAGCCGAAGAACCCAGGAGTTATGTCCGGAGCCTGAGATGGGACAAAGCTGGAGTCGGCATTGCAGTAGCCTGGGGGAATGCAAGTACCGGGTGCCTTATATCTCGAAGATGGATACCGGCTGCCAGTAAGTGTGAGCCGGGAATCAAGGGGGGGGGGGGCATCTGATGTGGGCAGAGGGGCTGAAGGGCAAATGCTCGCTGTTGGCACAGATCACTGCAGGGTGAAGGTGTCAGCCCTGCTGGAGCTGTCACTAACCCCACTGTTGTGCAGTTCAGGGAAGGAAAAATTGGTCTTCAAACTTGAGCACAGTGGCATAACTACCACAGGTGCAGGGGATGAGGCTGCTATGTCTTCCCTGATGTTTGTAGGACCCGCCGCTCCCCTGCACCAAGTCATGCTGCTGCTAGTGCCTCACCAGCCACTGACCTCACCGCACGTCACTGCCCAGCACACAACTAGTAGCAGCCAACATGGAGAATTAATGGGGTGAATCAAGTATATACTGCTGTACCTTCACATAATGCTCACATGAACCATTGGGTTCATATGTTGTGGGTGTAAATCTGTTTCTGATACTAGCACTAGCCTCCACAGCCACTGATCTAACTGCACATCACCAAACTTTGCATGTCATAATTCTTATATTGTAACATTTTTTACATCATATGTTTGTGCACATCTGTGTGTGTAAAATAAATATTTGATTGTAATTTGAGCAGGATACACAATTAGATGTTAATAATTCTTCCATAGGGTGAAGTGAAATTTAATGCAGTTCAAATAACATAGAAAGTCAATTTGTAAATCATATTTTTTAATTACCATAGCTTTATCTTCTCATTAGTAAAATTGCTTTGTGATTGTCAATTAACTGTCAGTATTGACTAAACACGTGCCTAAACATCTATGCAATTAAATGAACTACTAATTACATTAATTGAAAGAACTCTAGACTGTGAAATCATTTGAAAACAGCATGAGGAAATTAGAGTTTTTGGTGTAAACTTTGTTCATAACAAGTTATATATGATGTTGTTAATGTAGAACAGAGACTAATGTATATTTACTCATGCATTGCACTGGTGTGGTATAGGGTTCTGACAGTCGGGATCCCGACAGTCATTATCCCGACGTCGGGATTCCGACTGGCCGGACCCAGACAGCATGGTGAGCGCAACAAGGTCCCTCTATGGGGGTCGTGGACCCCCACAAGGGAGAATAGCAAGTGTCCGTCGGGACCCCGTGTGTCTGGGTTTTGACTGTCAGGATCCCGAAGTCAGGTAAATGACTGTCGGGATCCCGACTGTCGGGACCCCGTCCTGCACCCACATTGCACACTACTGAATCAGTAGTACAGTATATATTTCTGTGCTAATGTTTTGTAGACAAAGGAGAAGATTCAATGTGCTAGGTGTTTACCATATGGGTCAAGCTCCACGTTTATATTTACTCAATTATTCTGCAATTTCCCCTTGAGATACACCTGCATAGATCCCAGTGCCCAAGATCCATAGGTTACCCATGCATTAATCCCCAGAGGGTGCAATCAATGCAGAGGCTAGAAAAGAACATCTGCATTAAATGCACCCCCTTGAGCTTAACGTGTAGTGTAGGGACAAATTGTTGAATGGAAACATTGCAACATTGACTTTGATGGCAGATACTGTAAGAACCACTTGGTATAGAATTATAGGGGTACATTTACTAAAGAGTCTATAAATGAAAAGATTTGATGTTGCCCATATAAATAACTGGTAATATAAAAAGAAACCTCTCTCTGCAGCTTAACCCTAATCTCTCCCATTCCCCTCAAAACCTAACCCTAATTCTCCCATGCGGCACCTAACCCAAATGTAGACCTTCTGGCAAGGTCAACATTTCACTTGTTGATATTCTGAGAATGTCGTCATGTGTTCTTTTGCTTTTTTAACAATGTTGACATTGTAAATGCCGTCATTGTAGATTAACCCTATGAATACCAACATTGTCCTTTTCAACCTCTTGATTGCATCCCGTTGCTCACATTTACTTTTTTTTACCCCGTGTTAGAAACTCATTTCGCATTTTTTCTTGTATTGTATTTTAATCTTTCCAGTTTGAGCATTGAACAAGTTTGAATATCCATTGTCATCATTTCTGTGAAAATGAATGTCACATTCTGGAACAGATATATTAAGCCTTAACAAGATATAAATACCAGGGTGATAAAGAGAGATAAACGTCCAGCCAATCAGCTGCTAACTGCCGTGTTACAGGCTGTGTTTGAATAAAGTCAGTAAGGAGCTGATTGGCTGGACATTTATCTCTGTTTATCACCTTTGTATTTATCTCTTGTTAAGGCTTAATACATCTGCACCACTGTTACCACTTTCTTGTCCTCATTCCAAACTGTGGCTAACAATCACTGCTGCTAAATTGTATTTTAGATGATCTTTCTTCTCCACACTCTAGGCCATGGCATTCAATAGTGTCCTTAAAGTCCAGGAAAAGTCTATTTAGTTCATAAAGATGACCATAGTGATTCTCAAGTTTCTTTGTCATCTGAATTCCGGGCTTGCTTGTTCTCTAATGATGTACTGGACTAACATTTACAAAACCATTTGGCTTTGGGGGTGGTTTTCTTTACACTATTCATCATTCTAAATAAAACTGACAGTTAATAAATAATTTTGTCATTGTGAATTCCAAATACAAAATAAAATAATGGTATAAAGTAGAAGTTGTAATCTCTGAATAAAACAGTAACTAGTGCAGTCAGTCAGTTTAAACAAACACAAACACAGGCACTGAGCAATTAAGTAGATTGTGATAACATTTAAATAGTGTTAGTGACAAGCATCATGCCATGTAAATGTACAAATTGTAAAGATGAATATTACATCAGTGACAGACCAAAGGCAATGGCATTACCGGATGAGTGCAATACCAGTGATCATCCACCAGACGTCTCTTTTTAAAATCTCCACTGTGCATGTGTAAGATGTATACTGCAAAGCTTTAGTAAAAGAATCTCGATTGCGTGTGCATGAAGTGACTATCAAAATACTCTGTAGCACATGAACTACTTTACTACTACTGTACATAACTGTACTGTTCAGTAAGTTAGATAGACACTTTTATTACCTAAAGGCAATTGCATGGACATGTCTCATTACACAATTTTTTAACTGGATTAGGGGACAAGTGAGCGATTACTGAGCGTACCATTAATACTTTGCCAAGAATATGGCGGGCGTGCTTGTGAGGCGGTCCTGAAAAATTACCTACTATACAGTAAAGAGTAAAGTACAGTATGAAGCTACAGTACCTGTAGCATACTGTAGGTACAGTACAGTATAGGATCCACAGACAGTGGCGCCGGAACGGGGGGGCGAGGGGGCAGCTTGCCCCCCCCAAAATTACTGAGGCGCCAGTATGTCCGGCCCGCCCGCCTATATTACAGCCGCCCGCCCGCCTATATTAAAGAAGTATCATCCGCCCGGCCGCCTATATTTCATACCAGGCGCCGGGGATGGCTGCTGCTGCTGCCGCCGGGGAGATGTGCATAAGACGCGCCAGCCAATCACTGCCGGCGCATCCCCTCCACATACACTGTGATTGGCGGGCGCGTCTTCTACACATCTCCCCGGCGGCAGCAGCAGCAGCCATCCCCGGCGCCTGGTATGTAACATAGGAGGGCGGGCGGATGATAATACATAAGTAATATAGGGGCGGGCGGGCGGCTGATAATAAATCAGTTATATAGCCTGGCGGGCGGGTGGGCAGCTGATTTATCAGTAATATAGCCGGGCCGGTGGCAGGGAAGATGTGCGCCCGCCAATGCTGCTTCTCTCACCCTCCCTTCCCCAGTGACTGACACATCCAGGGGTTGTCATTTACCCCTGGATTCACACCCAAACAGGTTTATGTAATTATGTCTGATTATCATAATCAGACATAATCACATAAATCTGTTTGGGGGTGACACTGCCACTTTTTCCACTTTTTACGAGTAAATGACAACCCCTGGATTAATGTCCTGGTGTCTCTGGCCACATGTATATGCCGCTGCCCGGTGTATAATGCCCACGTGTATATGCCGCTGCCCTGTGTATAATGCCCATACGTAAATGCCGCTGCCTTGTGTATAATGCCCACGCATATATGCCGCTGCCCTGTGTATAATGCCCATGCATATATGCCGCTGCCAGTGTGTATAGTGCCCGGGGGTAACATATAGCAATTTAGGGGGCGCCAAAATGAGATTATATCTTGCCCCCCCCAACCTAAAAACGTTCCAGCGCCTCTGTCCACAGATATACAGTATGCTACAGCAGGAATGACATACTGTATAGTACAGTACAGTACGAGCAGGACAGACTCGAGCACAGAGAAGGTTAACAAAATAGCTACCGGCTGTCAGCCAAGGCTTCATGGGATCCCACAAATATTGAGATACAGTAGCAATTATATACAGTAGGTTTTACATGTGTAAGGGTACTGCTGTTCAACCTCCTTCTACTGAATGTGAAAGAGCGGAATACTGTGAAAACAACTCCAGAACGTCTAAGACATCTGAATGGGAGCATTGGCCGCTATCACCAAGTGTCATTGGCTAGTGGATAAGCGCGCTGCTCTGCATGTTGTAGGCCTGAGTTCGATTCATAAAGGGATTTTCTTAATGTTATTAACACATTTAGGTATGTTATATTTAATATAACTATAACAAAAAATCCTGATTTCCTATAAAGCTTTTCGTGCGTCTCCATGTGCTGAGCAGTGCTCATGCTTTTTCTACTATAATGTACTGTATACCATAGCGCCTTCCCTCAGCCACACTGACTGAGTGTTGTATTGGCATTTCCTTTGCATTTACGCCAACCTCCTTCTTTGTGCTAAGAACAGTTTATTGTAGCACAAATAGAGAATGGGACAATCAGTATATCTTAGACGCTAATGTATCTCATTTCTTTAGTGAAAGGCGATAGGCTGCATCAGAATGGGAGCACTAGCTGCTATTACCAACTGTCGTAGGCTAGTGGATAACAGCGCCACTCTGCATGTTGTAGGACTGATATTTTTTAATGTTATTAACACATTTAGGTAAGTTATATTTAATATACGGTAACTAGGCACACACATAACATTCTACTTTCCTGTAACCCTTTCCCTGCATCTCCATGCGCTGAGCAGTGCTTATACTTTCTCTACTATAATGTACTGTATACCGTAGCGCCTTCCCCCAGCCACACTGATTGAATTTAGCATTGGCCTTTACTTTGCATTCACGCTAACCTCCTTCTTTGTGCAAAGAGCAGTTTACTGTAGCACAAATAAAGAATGGGACACAGTGTATCGCAGATGCAAATGGATCCCATTTCTTTGTCCATTCGTGAAACATGAGTTCAGTGGCGGTTTATACCTATGGGCTGCAGGGCTGCAATCCCCGCCAGGTAAAATCCGCCACTGTAGTGAAGCCTGATGCAGTCTGTGAGACTGCACTGGCTTCACTGTGACTGGCATTGACTTCCTATTGGACGTCTGACCTGCCAGTCACCAAGGCAGTCCCATTGGGTGTTCCCTCCCTCCGGGATGCCTTGCTACGGGATGCCGTGCAAAAACGGCAATTGCACGTGTGCAGTAAGTATATTGGTACTGCGCACGTGCTGGTCCAGGTGCCTGTCATTTATATTGTACAGGCGCTGGGACCAAGATTCCTTCTATGGGCTGTTGCCGAAGAAACCCATAGAAGCTGGGCGCATGTGCAGTACTTATGTTTGTACTGCGCATGCGCCAGTTCCAGCGCCTGTTATCATAGGACAGGCGCCGAGGACTGTGAGGAGGCAGGAGAGTGGCAGAGGCGGTAGGCGATGCAGGTACCCCCACGGCCAGAGGCAGCCCCCCTCCCCAAGAAGGTAGGAGCCGCCACTGCATGAGTTGCAACAGCTTCTCAGACATTCCCAGTGTGGATTAGTGGTGAAGGTACTGTATTTAGCCTACCTCAACCCCCTCCTCCCATCCCCTTCCCTGGGAGACTTTTGACAGAGAATGCAATGGAAGATGCTGATTTAGTTGATCTGGCAGGGGGCAAGCGCTATACAGACACCATGGGTAATGTGTACTAAATGTTACACAGCACAGCATATGCTGTGGTTCCTGCGCATGGAGTTACACAAAAAGGTTTTTATGGAAACAGTTTTTTTATGTTTGTCTAGTTTTATTAAATATAATTTTCATAAATGTTTCAATTACAAAAATGATATCAAAATAAAATAAATAAATGACAGTATTCGAACACGGGTTTCCAGCATGTAGAACGACACAGTTATCCACTAGCCTATGTCACAGCTCATGAGTCTATGTAAAGTGTGAACCCATGTAGATTGGGCTGGAATGCCGTTCGCCGAGAATGAGACAGTCCTGGGTTTGGTGTTCACAAAATTCTGCATTGGCTATGTGAACTGCAGGCTGCAGGTATTATTTGCATAGGGGACCGGGACACTACACGGCCCATTTGCAGAAGCTTGTGCAGCAATGTTCACAGAAATGAGGCACACGAGCGTCTCATACAGTATGTACAGTATGAGTACAGTTCGAGGCACAGCAATGTTCATGGGAATGAGGCGCATGAGCGTCTCATATGTACTGTATAGTAAGCGTGCCCCACTCTTGGTTAATGGCCCGGTTCCATCAGTATATCAATCCACTGCTAGATTGGTGGAGCATTAGCCACCCAGTGGTGGCGATATGTATTGCATGGATATTGAATGGCATGCATTCATGCACTATGTCGCACCTGAGCACATAGAAAATTGGATCACCAAAAAATTGAGGGGTGAATTCTGCACAAATCTGACACTAATTTGTCAACCTCTAATGATCAATATCCTTAATAACCTTTGTTTATATGGTGCCACACGGGCTACCCAGCCTCTTGCAAAGTACAGAAACTGTATGAACAAATCAAGAAAAAAGTGACGTACGGTTCAAAACATTGAAGGAAGGGACAAGGTGTATAAAGATTGCTGCATCAGCAGTCATGATACCCAAAATAAGCAGCAGGGAAGCAGAACCCAAAGGTTCAGTGCAGTTGAAGGAAGGGAGGGAGATGATGATGGCAAAAATGAGGGAAGAAAGAAAACACGATATAAGAGGGCCCAGCTCATGAGAGATTATATTCTAAAAGAGAGGGGAAGACAGAGAGGAGTGATGCAGAGGGGAGAGGCAATCAGCAAGGAGTATGGAGCAGTGGGTTAGGATGAGAGCTGGAAGACTTTAATAAAGAAATAGGTCTTGAGAGTCCATATGAACTACCTTCTGCTATCAGTGTTTACAGTGACTGACACAGATATAGGTGAAAAGCGTGATCGGTGGGGGATTCTGGGAGCATCTTTTCCTGAAATCTTAGAGTGAAATCCAATTGTGGGCAAGGAGTACCAGTTGCCATGGCAGTAGCAACAGCAATACATCTCATGTCCCGCTCTCACACCAAATTTGGACAATTTTGTACATAGCCCTTTGTGAAATGCTCACAGGAGTGAAAACAATGCCTTCAAGTGGACCTCCCTTAGAATTCTGCCGCCTTATATACAGTTTTTTACTGAAGGATCTGAAGGATCAGTGGTGATTTTTTTTTCTTAGAACTAAAAAAGAAACGCACTTCAATAATATTACATTATATAACTCAGGACTAATAAGTCACTGCAGCAGCAGATTAACGTACAACATTCATAAGGTCTCATCTATAAAGCAATAGCTAATGAGTTTGACAGAATCAGCGCGAAGATCTTAATTAGTATCATAAGTGACTCTTCAACGGTAACCTGCTAATCCATCATAATTATATAAATATCCCCTAACCTCTATTAACTAATATCCTAGTTAAATCAGCATGGTTAGTCAATAGAGCAGATACTTGCTGTAAACTTCAGTTATCTATTCACGCTTCTCACATGCCAAAAAGCTTACGAAGTAACATCAGGCTAATTAACATTAAATCAGCTCTAATTGGATCTGATTCAACAGACTTGGCTCTAAGTAAAAACTTGTCTGAAGATTTAGTGAAGTGGAAATCTGGTCCTGACATAAGGGATTGAGAAACTATGCAGTACCCATTGTGGAGAAAAGGGGGATTTGTTAAGTAATTGGTCTCCGGAGAATTCTTCAAGATTCGTGTTTGATTTTTTATATATTTTTTTTATTTCCTTTTCATATAACACTTTACTGAGTGTAGATAGCAAAACCCACGTAATGTACAGTACCACAATGCAATTACTTTATTTTTTTCTCCAATGCAATTACTGCCAACATCAATGTGTTTTAATCCAGACTCCGAAGTTGAGTACAAAAAAACATAAAACCATTTTTAATAAGGATGGGTCTAGTGAAAGTGTCAATTTGTTACATACACACTCTCTGAGGAAGCAGCTGAGTCGTTTTGAGGTGGAGAAATGCGCAAGGAAACATTTCTGGTACCGGCTATTCTACTTCTAACCACCGGAGGTTGTTACTGCAGAAACGGATCCCCATTCCTCGCTCTATATTGAGTGCTAACCAAGCCAAGGAGCCGTCATACTAATTCAGGTGGCCACCTACGCACAATACAGTCAGTATTACTGCATCCACCGCAAAAGAAGTGGTAAATATAAGAACATTAATGTTTATACCATAACCATCATGATGTTTTTTCAATACTAATTAAGCAATATTCATATGGAATATTGTGTTGCCTAATCCACTAATCAAACTAATACAGTATCTGCAAGATTAATAAAAAATTATCATACTGAACTCACCGTAATAATTTTACTACCTACAGTGATCTCGTGATTTGTTAGCAAAATGTTTATATGTATGTCATAATTGTGTTAATTATTGTATCGATTATATTTACTTTTATTAAATATGTTTTTGTTTTAGTGTTTTTTCCCATAATAAGGAGTAAGGGTCCAGGAACAAAATGTAATCTGAATATGGCAAAGGTTAACGCTGTCAAGCTCTGAATATTTAATGTTTTTGGAGTTGAAACTTGGACTCCATACAATATTATGGAGACGGCATGCCCGATCGGGACATGAAAGGTAAGCAGTAGATATGCATCAGATCTCCTTTGTTACCTTTATAATGAACAGCCCTGATACTTAAGTTCTACAAAAGTAGGTGAAAATGTTAAGTGAATTGTCAGGAAGGGGGAGGATTTGGGGGTGATCGCACAAGACTCAAAAAATAGAGAGGACCCCTGTGTAACAATCTTAAATATATATTGGTAGGGGTGTGCTACCTCAGGACAAAAAATGTAGACATGTAGGGAAAGAGAAGAATGTCCTTTTATTAGGTGCACCTCAAAGAAAAAGATTTTAAAATATAACTTTTAATATTTTATTAGTAAAAGGCTGCGAAAATTTAAAACCATATAACAGACAAGGGTGGGTACATACACATATAAAAATGGGGTGGCAGGCGGGTGCTTGCTGACGATATAGGTTTATTCAAGCTCTGTGAGATAGCGGTGTGTGGGATTAGCACAATGTCACTGGTATGGCCCTGTTAGGGCGGAGAAGGGTATTATTCCGCCAGCAGGGTCTGAATGGGTAACTATCTCGTAAGTGACTCACTCTACTTTTTTACATACTGTGATGCGCTACATGGCATGTTATATATACCTGCTGCAAGTGCTGTATTAACGCTCACAGACAGTGCTGTAGCTATAATAACCAAAATTCAATCAGTGTGTCTACTCCGTAAAATATCGGAGAGACCTCGACACTGGTTGGGATGGTATATAAAGCCAGCAGGTATTAACAGAGGATGGTATTACTGGGGTTAGTTATACACCCAGTATGGACTGTGAGGGCATATTAGCCTCCAAACAGATACCACTCTGTGTAGATAGAGACCCAGTATAAGGTATCTCTACTGGTAGCACCTCAGTGGGTAGGAGCCCTAATAAGGGCTATAGAGTCACCACACCGCTAAGACATAAATCAAAATGCATTTATATGAAAAATAATAAATCAATCAGCTAAGCAAAGCCGCCTGCGCACCGCTAGCCGGCACGCGCTTCGCAGTTAAGCTTCCTCAGGGCCAGAAGGAAGCTTAACTGCGAAGCGCGTGCCGGCTAGCGGTGCGCAGGAGGCTTTGCTTAGCTGATTGATTTATTATTTTTCATATAAATGCATTTTGATTTATGTCTTAGCGGTGTGGTGACTCTATAGCCCTTATTAGGGCTCCTACCCACTGAGGTGCTACCAGTAGAGATACCTTATACTGGGTCTCTATCTACACAGAGTGGTATCTGTTTGGAGGCTAATATGCCCTCACAGTCCATACTGGGTGTATAACTAACCCCAGTAATACCATCCTCTGTTAATACCTGCTGGCTTTATATACCATCCCAACCAGTGTCGAGGTCTCTCCGATATTTTACGGAGTAGACACACTGATTGAATTTTGGTTATTATAGCTACAGCACTGTCTGTAAACGTTAATACAGCACTTGCAGCAGGTATATATAACATGCCATGTAGCGCATCACAGTATGTAAAAAAGTAGAGTGAGTCACTTACGAGATAGTTACCCATTCAGACCCTGCTGGCGGAATAATACCCTTCTCTGCCCTAACAGGGCCATACCAGTGACATTGTGCTAATCCCACACACCGCTATCTCACAGAGCTTGAATAAACCTATATCGTCAGCAAGCACCCGCCTGCCACCCCATTTTTATATGTGTATGTACCCACCCTTGTCTGTTATATGGTTTTAAATTTTCGCAGCCTTTTACTAATAAAATATTAAAAGTTATATTTTAAAATCTTTTTCTTTGAGGTGCACCTAATAAAAGGACATTCTTCTCTTTCCCTACATGTTAAGTGAATTGGTAAGCTCATTTGATCAGCATCTTGCTTTGTGACCAATTCATATTAGTCATTGGCTGTAGAGTCATAGCGGGGTATTCAATGCAGGGTCACAGCTGTTGGGCTGGCCTGACAGCCTAGACCCTGTCCTGTTCTCAGACGGCTCGACACTAATCTGGCAGGCGGGACATTGAATCCCGCCTGCCGAGCGCCGAGAAAGGGGCGTGGCTGCGAGAAGTGGCCAGAAATCAATGAGCTGCGGCCGGAAGCTCGACAATTCCGGACCGTTCTCAGCAGAACGTGCCTGACTGCTTGTAAAGTCAGGCACATTCTGCCGAGATCCCTGTTCATCGCTGTCGGGGAAGACAGCATTGAATAGGGCCCCTCCACTAATTCCCCTGTCGGGAAAGTAGCGGGAGATTGTAGGCATGTAGGAAATCAAAAGATCCAGAATGAACAAAGACCTAGAATTAACCATAATTAACGTTGTCAACTTTGAAATCAAGTTTTTAATGTGGGATTGTTGGAAAATGTTTATTTTAGTCTGCAATCAAGAATTGTGAAGGATCTACAAAATATACATCAGAATTTCATCACCAAATAATTATCTTGAACACAGGAACTAAGCAAGTACAGTATGTGACATCTCCTTTCTTTAAATGTGGTTGCTCAGAAATAGTCTGTAAACAATCATTAAAGTGTTTGCACACATAGCAGTTATACAGTTTTTTTTTATATTCACAAATCTCCCAAGAGATTAGATGATTGCAGCTGTTGGTTATTTTATGGTATACATGCAAAGAGTGAGATTTATGTTGGGTATTTCTGCATTTCATTACAACCAGATTAGCATTACACATTTAAATAAACATAGGACATATAATCTTTTTAAAATCCAAATTACATCAGGCCAGTTGTTAGCCAGTTCACTAATGCGATAAACACTAATTTCCCTGTAATATAGGGGTGTTTATTCATCTTTGTTGTGAAAAATGATAACAGAATTTGCTTATCAAGTATCATTTCACCAAATGGATTCCTATTTGCTGTTTGATTAGTCTATCCAGGATTTAAAGACGATTACGCTTGCATTAAGTCAAAAGAATGTAAGAAATACTATAGTGAAAATTAGACCAGTTTTGCTTGTCTAGCTTTTAATACACCTCTCCATAAGAAACTAGAGAGTTGAAGCAGCAGGGGTCTTTGGGGGTGGAACAAGTGGTCACGTTATTATGCCACAAATCACAGGTCCCCTGGGTGGGGGCAGGGCTAAACTGATAGGGATTTGTGTCCTTTTAGCCCTGCCCCTGCATATACTTATTGCTTCCCTAGGAAAAAGGTGGGATGTGGGAGGAATACCTGATATTTCAGGGATGTGAGAGACTACCCTAAAAAGTGGGAGTCTCCAGCAACTTTCGGGAGAGTAGGAAAAGTGCTTCTGGAATGATCTGCTACTGATATTACGTAGATTGATGTTATTTTGCCAAATTAAGGGACATCTGCCAGTGAAAAGTAATTAAATTTTTCCATTTTTCAGTAAAAAACAAAAAGCCAAACAAAACAGATATAGCAGATTATAATTGGTGTAGTGCATTATTGCCTGACAGCCCTGAGACCATAAATTCAATTCCTGAAAATGAAGTTTGTTTGGAGTTTGTATGTTCTCTTTGTGTTTGCATTATTCTGCCCTAGTTTCCTCCCACACTGCAGAAATATACCCATACAGTTTGTTACTTGGCAAGTTGGCACCTTGCAAAAATATTAACAGTGACTAATGTGTCAGTGTGTCCATGTGCTAGGGATTATAGATTTTAAGATCGACTGGGGACTGAAAAATTCTATGTAAAGCGCTATACAGTATAATATATATGCACTATATAAATAATTGATATATACCTACTGTTACTCTGCATACCCATTTTCCCTCTATTTTTCTGGGTTCATTTCATGAGGCAAATGTTACCAGTTTTCCAACTTTAAAAGATCTGAGGTAGTTTGCATTTGCTAAACCAAGTCTATTTGTTTAGAAATAACCAGA
This sequence comes from Crinia signifera, assembly GCF_055691185.1. Classification (NCBI taxonomy): domain Eukaryota; kingdom Metazoa; phylum Chordata; class Amphibia; order Anura; family Myobatrachidae; genus Crinia; species Crinia signifera. Next base: position 77,847,935 of record NC_139223.1, on the reverse strand, counting down.
CATAATGTATTTACTGCCATTAAATTTAGGTCAACACTTGCATTACACCATGGAAACAAGAAAGGCATTTGCTTGCTCTAGACAGATAAAGGCTACCTTTGCTGCTATAATTTACTTTAATTGATCATTTAGTAAAGTGATCTTTATTCCTTCCCCTTCCTTCCCACACATTTCAGTCCTACAGATTTGCAAATGTCACAGCAAAACACTGGAGGGTTGTGAGACGCTTCAGGAAAAAAACAGATTACTTTACCAGCAGCTGTGATCCGTTACACCTTTACTGAGCAGCCTGTTACGCCAAGGCTTTTAGGTCAAGTAATGCCAATAAGTCTGTTATTATTTCATTTACCTAGAAAGTACCAGAAAAATTATAGCTTCTCTTCATAAACAGAAACAGTTGATTATAACCTTTGAATATAAGTTGTATTGAGCAATCCTTGGGAAAGAAAACAAAGTATTATTGCAACTGTCCTACAGTACCTCTATGTCGGTTTGTTTCTACCCAGTTTGTTTAATCACTGTTATTTCCTATTGTAAAGCACAATGGAATATGCTGCACTATGTAAGAAACTGCAAATAAATAAATAAACTGTAGAACAGAATATGGGGGTTATTTTGGATCACTCGCAAATGCAAATTCCTCCTCCAGTGGGCAAAACCATGTGCAAAGCAGGTGGTGCAGATGTAACTTGTGCAGAGAGAATTAGATTTGGATGGAGTTTTACTTCAAAGTGAGATCTATATTGCAGTGTAAAAATAAAGCAGTCAGGGGGAAATTTACTAAGATGTGTATTCTACTTCACATTTGATGTTGCTATGGGCAACCATTTAGAATCTACTTCTTATTTATTAAGCACCCTCTAAAAGATAGTATCTGATTGGTTGCCCATAGGAACATCACATGTGAAGTAGAATTCACATCTTAGTAAATCCCCCCCTCAGTATTTACCCTGCACAGAAACAAAATACCTCACCCAAATCTAAATCTCTCTGCACATGTTACATCTGCCCCCTCTGCAGTGCACACGGTTTTGGCCATTTAAGAAGTTATTTGCCTTTGTGAGTGAACCAGAATAAGCCCTTATATTTCTTCTTCAGCTTGTTTTTTATACTTTGTATAAAATTCAATTTACATTCAGTCAACAGATTAGAGAACCCCCGATTAAGCCCTACATACTCTAGCTTTGCGGCACATCACGATTTCAGAGGAGGCAAAGGAATGCTATATTAACAAGACCCTGTGAGGAAGTGGATTGCTCCTTTGATTCACTTAATTTATATCAAGATCAGTACAGCACATTTTTTTTTGAAGATGTCCACTGCAAAACCTTTATGCTCCTGGCTAGCGGGAAGTATTTGAGGTAATTAGAGCTGACATAGTGCAATGCCTTTCAGCTGCTTATGCAGGTTTTCTTAGAACTTGATTTGTATAAGATACATATTGGTTATTATTAGAAGTAGAACTACAGTACATGGCCATGCCATGACTATATAACAGGAAAGGAGGATGTTAGGATCAGTTATATATAACCAATCCGTCTTGTTGAACCAAATTCATTATTCATATACTGTAGGTTATATATAAACAAGATGCGCATATTAGATTATCCTCTTTTCATGCTAGCATCACACACCGCACTTTTTGATTTTGATGCAGCTCAGCAGATCATGTATCACATACAGCTTCTTAATAAAGTAACACAGTCCTTTTGACCATTCTAATCATTCGGAAATATACTGTAAGAAAATCTGGTGAGCAAATAATCAGTTTGTTCTAGGATCAAACTGTAAATACCAAATAAATGGATCTGAATGTTAACTGTGGTTATTGGATACAGGAAGATCTTCACAGAACAGGGGGAGCCTGGTTCACATTAAGGAAAGGGAGACCATGTAGATGTTACCATACACTGTCATCATTCCATTTTCAGGGTTCAAAAGCTTTTTATGAATAACTAGTTACCAGCCGATCAAAATGACAGTACAACATAATAGAAATGTTAACGGTGGCGGTTGTGTCCTCCCAAATGGTGCAACACTTGAATTGTTCCGTTGGGTGCTATCTAGTGGTCAACAGCTTGCAAAACATTTTAATTTATCCAATAAAGACGAGGAGCATCAACTGCCTATTATTGTATAGGATACTCTTAATGGCCCTTGTTAGTCGATCAAATACAAGAGTCACAAGCAATACCATAGAAATGGACAATCCGCTAACTGACATAAGCCTACTTGGGCATCTAGACGGATGGGAAATCCAAAAGACAATGATAGAATTTGGTTGGGAGTCATCCTCACCATAGATCTCTTGGCCTGGAAACTAGCATACTCTAATAATTGAAAAAAAAAAAATTTGACCAATTTTGACAGTTTCCTCTCCGGGAGAAGCCTGGGGTGGAAAGCAGGTGGGTGGTACGGGCGGAAATGGACTAATTGCATCATTAGGACCTGCCACATAGTGTGAAAACTAATGCGTATTCACTTATTGGACAAGGCAATAGAATGGCCCCATCCGCTCCTCAGATTTCCTTATTATTCTCCTCATTCTGCTCACTTCTATAAGTATAAGAGATGGAAGAGGGGTGCCCACTCTCCCGGGTTGCACGGGGCTACCCAAAAAATGGAGTGTGTCATGCTGAAACCAGGAGAGCAGGCAAGTATGCCCAGAGGGCCACCCACTTCTTAAAAGCATTCAACAGTATTTTATTACTAATATACTTGTAAGTGTATCCAATTACATGTTACAATTGTTTTTGACAAAGGATGTACTAAACAGTAGGCATTTTAAAATATTTTTTACACTACTATATGTTTTGTTTTTTATTGGTATGTGTTTGGAAGTAAAATATACAATAATTCCAACATGCGCCCCTATGGCTTTTATTCATACAAATCAGCTTTTTTTCACTTATATGTTTCATCAGCATACCTAGCTACTGTATATGAGCTGAGCAAGCTCTGTTTCACCTGCTGCTGGTAAGCTGAACTCCCTATAATGTTATAATGTACAAGCGCTGGGAGTGAGAACGTAGTGGTCAATCTGATTTTTTCTATCTCTTACTAACATCTAGTGAGGCTAGTAATGTCTAATACAGAGGTTCTGGAAACCAGATTGTAAAGAGAAAGTCAAGTAACAAGTTTCTTACACAAGGGATATGATCAGTCAGTTTTGGAACTTGTGTGGTGCACCCAAGTGTAAAATTATAATTTGGGCGTCCTCCACTAACACAACGCAAGAAGTCATTGCAGGTCTGGGTAGCAATGGGTCCCTCAGTCCTCAGGGGCCCTGGTACAATGCAGTTACTGCACCAATGGTAATCCCACCTCTGTGACCAGTGACCATCTGACACAATGTGAAACATCAACTATCCATTGTTTAATTAATGATCCTTTCTTAGCTTTTATATATATATATATATATATATATATATATATATATATATATATTTATAAATAGCAATGTATTTCAGTATTTGGTGGATATTTACTAAGATGGGGTTTCACATGGGATTTTGCCAAGGGCAGCCAATTAGAATTAATTTCTTATTATTTAGCACATTCTAGAAGATGATATATAGGGGGAAATTTACTAAAATGTGTATTCTACTGTACTTCACTACTTTGCTATGGGCAACCAATCAGATCCTGTCTACTATCTTCTAGTGGGTGCTAAATAAATAAGAAGTAGAATCTGATTGGTTGCCCATAGCAACATCACATGGGAAGTAGAATACACATCTTCGTGAATTTCCCCCATAGTTTTTGATTGGTTGCCCATAGCAACATCACATGTGAAAAAGAACTCCCATCTTATTAAATAACATTTTTGCAATAGAGAAAACAACTCATTATTAAAGATTCTCCATTTTTAAAGGACAATAATAAAAAAACAGGTATACAGTATGAGCCTTTATTAATAAAGATCTTTCATTTCATGCAGATATTTTTAGCTGTAACCCAGCAACCTAGCTGAAATATTTACACAATGATTTCCATGATCTGTTTTGTAATTAGAAATGCATTATTAAGGAACCTTGGATACTGTACCTTCAGTTTCAATAGCGAGATAGCAATTATAAATCAGAGTATGGAAAACAATATATGTACTATTATTCACAAATGTATTAAATATTTATTTAGTAGTTTCAAACATAATATGGGAACATTTTACATTTCCAGTGTAGAAGAAACATTTTTTTTTTTTTTTTAAAGTTAAGGCTAAGTGGAAAAACGATAAAACATTTTTTGTGAAACATGGTCTGATCCTACATTCAAGAGGCAACAAAAACCCTTATTCCCTCACTGGTCGTCTAAACTGGAGAGCAAGCTGTAAGGTGGCAGATATTTTGTATGGGAGATTATTCATAATAGCAGCAGGAGCCCAGCCAGGAGGAGCGCCAGGACCGCAGACAAGTAGAACTGTGTGTCCCGGTTACAGAGGGGAAAGGCAGAGGGGGTGTTAACTTCTCTTGGGGGGCACCAAAAATTCCCAGCGGGAGGGGGGGGGGGCGCTATGATTGTAGTTACGCCACTGACTTCAAGATAGTTACCATATACAATATCTAAAGTTAGTGGTGGTTTGTATAACTAATATAGGGGCAGATGTATTAAGCCTGGCGAAGAGATAAACTGGAGATAAAGTGAAGATAAAGTGGAAGGAGATAACGCACCAGCCAATCAAACATTTTCCAACTGTCTAATTTTAAACACTGCTGATTGGCTGATGTATCTCCTTTCACTTTATCTCCAGTTTATCTCCAGTTTATCTCTTCGCCAGGCTTAATACATCTGCCCCATAGTCTAATAAAGTTGCTTTAAAAAGTAACAATGTAATAACCATCTTCTGTCTAGGCACATTTGCAACCAACTAAAATGATATAAAACCCGTTTTATAATATTGATGCATTTGCAGTATCAAAGCTTTAAAGTCCCAAATAATCCAAGTGATTTAAAACCTGTTATCATCAAGGTTTTTTTGTCTAGCCATGGTACTTTCTGACCCAATATCTATCTAATTCAACCCTAAGGATTTGTACGGTTATACAGAACCTTTATAGGGTAAACAATCTAAACAAAAAATTGAATGTGTTCTTATCCTTAAATCCTGGACATGGATGTACAGTAGCTATAGTGAGTGCAAGGAAATCTATTGCAATAGTGGCCCAGAGCATAGGGAGCCCCAGTGCCAGCTCACACGAGGAATGTGCAATACGTTTTCAGATGTGCAGTTCACAGATAGAGTGGACACAATCTGACTGGTTGGTTGTAAATTGTAATCTCTGACTAAATTGTCATATCAAGGCACAGAGCTGTATTTTGAGACCACTGCACAACAAAGACGTCAACATGTTCACGTCCTTCACAAATTTGTAATGGAGTTCAACAGCAGGAGTGTTTTAGGCTGCAAGCTGCTTTTGGGGAGGAAGCACCATCCCAAATCACTGTGTTTCAGTGGTTTGCAGAACTTTGCATCAGCTAGCTTGAGAGAGAAAGAGTCTCAGGGGACTTGGTGCTGCAACATGCTGGCAAGCTTAGATGGCATTTGCTTAAACTCTGCCTGGGAGATCATAGTCAGCAATAAATCCCAGATCTACAGTTTCAACCTTGAGACCATACATCAGTTGGCCCAGTAGACCCCAATTGGTGGTGCGCTCCCACAGAAGTTTCAACATGAGCACAGCATGGCCAAGCAGATGGTGGCTCTTTTTGTGACCAAGACTGATCCTGTTGCTCAGTGGCGTAACTATAAATTTTGCTCCCCCTGCCAAAAAACTTTCTGGTGCCCCCCCCCCCACCCCCCATAATGCACCTTACACTATATGCCTCTCACCATAGGACCCCTTTCACAATATGACACAATGTAACAACACATCTCACACACACACACACACACATATATATATATATAAATAAAACACAATGTGTGTGTGTGTGTGTGTGTGTGTGTGTGTGTGTGTGTGTGTGTGTGTGTGTGAATTGTGCACACACCAGCCATAATTTTTTTTCTGTTGGTCACTTTTAATGGCAGCCACCAGCCATGGATGGCATAGGCACACATGAGGATGAGGAGGTAGCAGATGTACAGATGAGGAAGGAAGATTGGGGAGAGGGGTGCCTAGAGGGACAAATAGAGATTGTGGCAGAGGTTAAGAAAGGAAAGAGGCATGGATATAGAAAGTACAAAAGACTATACGGTATATAGGGAAAATCTTGCATGCTCATCAACTTCTCCTCCACACACACACCCTGCCTATTCAATTTTCCTTCATGCCCCACTGGCAACGTTTAGCCTGTGGGGGCAAATTAAATCAAGTGGCCCAGCTTTTCTATGAGTGCAAGGACAAAATGCAGCAGCATTTCGGTACCACCTCTTCGCTAAGAGACCTGGGCAGCCTTTCTCACAACAAGCCATCTGTCCTCCCACCGCCAACAAACACACCTTTACTATGGACGGCTTTTGCTGCAGTCACATATAAGTGCAGGGCAGAGGCGTAACTACCTCCTTTGCGCCCCCCCGCCGAAAATTTTTGGAACCCCCATCCCCCTCCCCTTGGCGACCCCCCATGCCCGTACCTGCCCGGCCGCACTGCGGTCACGGTCCCGGTCCCAACTCTCTCCCGGCGCCGGCTCCTGCAGTGCTGATAACGAAAAGTGACTCTTAGAAAATGGCTGCCAAAACTGTCTGCAATATGGGGGCAGCCATTTTCTAAGTGTCAGTTTTCATAGCAGCAGGAGCCGGCGCCGGGAGAGAGTCGGGACACGGACACCGCAGATGCGACCAGGCAGGGGCAGACGGCAGCGGGTAACTATAGCCCCGCAGCCCCCCCGGCGCCCACACTTTCTGTGCGCCTCCCCGCCACGGCGGGGGCTGCGGAGCTATAGTTACGCCTCTGCTGTTGCTACTATACTACTCATGCAGCAGCACACTAACACTGAGGACTGATAAGCCAAACAGTGCCTGCGTCATTTCCAGGCACATGAATGCATTCCGGAACTAAGTCCACAACTGGCTCCTGTGAATGCATGGAATTTATTTTGAGTCACTGGACGATGCAGTGCCTGCTGCTTCAGACTTGTCAAGCTGCTTCACTGAGTGGTTTAAGTGTATGCAACTTTCATAGACTCTAGCGAATACCTTGAAAAAATGTATTGTTCACTTTGTAAATATATGAGATTTTAAGACTATGCAGAAAGGAATAATGTGCCTAAATTAAGAAGATCTCAACTCAAAGTGGACTTTCCTGTATTAGGAAGTATCCCATCAGATAGGAACTGGTAGGAAACCTGCCCTCTGTGTAGCATAATATGACATGTTGCACTGTGTGGCATAATGTGTAATGGCGGCACTACGATGTGGCTTTATATGAACTGGTAACACTGTTTGGTGTAATGTAATTTAGGGCATTTCTATGGAGCATAAAATGAATAAGGACACTCTTACTGTATGATGCATAATATGAATAGGGCAATGTTGTGGGACATAAAAACGAGCACTGTGGAGAGAGGTGTCTCTCTAGAAGCACCAGGGAGGGGTCTCTTAAATAGGTTGCTATGGAGTCCACAAAGTTCCATGGCATATATTTAAGGGCATCAGCAGCCATTTTCTGAGTGACACATTTTTTATGGCAGCAGGAGTCGGGAGAGCAGGGAGACAGAGAGCCGGAACGCAGTCTGATTCGCCCGCGGAAGGTCCCGGGCCAGATGCAGCGGCACTATGTGGAGGGGTAAGGGGGTTCGGGGGGTAATGTTGAGGTGGGGGGGGGGGCGCAAAGGATTTGTGGCAGGGGGGAGAATTTTTCATAGTTACGCCACTGAAGGGCATTAATGTCACTCGCGACATTCAACCATATATTTGGTGAACAGTAAAAGCTACATTTTGGGGGAAATTTACTAAAGGAAATTTGTACAAAAATAGGTGTATTTGTATTTTGAAATACACTTATTTTTGACATTTAGGGGGAAATTTACTAAAGGAAATGTGTAAAAAATAGGTGTAAAAATAGGTGTGTTTGTACCCAGAAATACACTTATTTTTGACATTTTCTATCCCAAAAATACAGCAATTCGTATTGCTGTGCTATCAATACGAATTGCCATATTTTCGGGATAGAAAATTTTAAAAATAAGTGTATTTCTGGATACAAATACACCTATTTTTTACAAATTTCCTTTAGTAAATCTCCCCCTTACTATCAAGAAAATACGGCAATTCGTATTCGTATTGATAGCACATCAAAACTAATACGAATTGCCGTATTTTCGGGATAGTAAAAGTAAAAAATAAGTGTATTTCTAAATACAAATACACCTATTTTTTTACAAATTTCCTTTAGTAAATTTCCCCCTTTATGTCAATTAAATCTCATTTCTAAAATGTCAAGCTAGAAAACAGCTGGATGTGAGGATCAGCTCATTCAAGCAACTATCTTGATGTGTAAATATCTGTATCATGAGAAATAAAGTTTCCCCTACTGTACAATAAAATAAGATCTTAGAACTTATCTGTGGCTTTTAATATCCATATATTTTACAGTAGGGGATTATATTGTTTTTTCTACCTTTAGTTCTCAGTGAATGTTATTTTGTCAGAATAATAAATATATTTCCAGCTTCTCTGCTACAAATGCTGAAAATCCTACATCACAATTACTGTATGCTACTTAGATATCACCCATAGCTCACCCTGAGGTGTTCCTAACATATACTGTATATCCCAGCTATCTGAATCTGACTGTTCTGCTTATCCAATGTGTGACTTGTCACAAAGAAATGTAAACCTCATACATAAAATAACTACTCGCATGCATCACATTCACTCACAAAATGGCATATTTATTAAAATTATTTTACTAAGAAAAATAGTTTTCACACCCTTTTAACATTATTTAAGTTTCACTCAAAATGTATGAAACAACTGCAATCACTTTAATTCACTTTTTGTTAAAGAAACTGATTGTATTTCCCATACTTATAATAGGTGGAATTTACTTGTTTTTTTTTTTTTTTTTTTTTTAATCAGACCCCCACAAGGATAAATACATTTGCCCCTTCAGGAATAAAAACAAACCCATTGGCCCATATGAATAAAACAATCACACTGGTCCCCACAGGTAAAAAATAAAATACATTGGCCCTCACGTGAAAACAAGAGACCAGTGAATAACAGTTGAACTGGTGGTTGTGGTCGTAAACTGGTGTGGACAGCTCTAGATCTGGGGGATTACTTTAACAGTAACAGCTCAATGCACACTAGTGTGCCACGGCACAGCACTTAAAAAATTCTAGTCTAGAAGCACTGGGGTGGGGTCCCTTTAATAGGTTGCTATTGCTTATATTTAACTGTATTAAGTGTATAAATGTCACTCGTGAAGATCAACCATATATTTGGTGAACAGTAAAAGCTACATGTTATGTCACTTAACTCATATTTCTAAAATGTCAAGCTAGAAAACAGCTGGATCAGCTCATTATAGCAACTACCTTGATGTGTAAATATCTGTATCATGAGAAATAAAGTTTCCCCTACTGTGAAATAAAATAAGATCTTAGAACGTACCTGTGGCTTCTAATATCCATATATTTTACTAAAGGATTAGATTGTTCTTCTACCTTTAGTTCTAAGTGGTTATTATTTTGTCAGGATAATAAATATATACTGTATATTCCAACAATCTGACTGCTCTGCTCCTCCAATGTGTGACTTGTCACACAGACATGTAACCCTCATAAGTATCATATTTATTAATATTATTTTTACTAAGAAAAGGGTTTTCACAGCCCTTTAACATTATTTAAGTTTCACTTAAACACTGTATATTAAAGAGCTTTTGGAGAAGTTTCTGTGTAAAACTACTGCAAACCCTTTATTTCACTTTTTGTTAAAGAAACAAACTGTGGAGGTTATTCCAGTTGACCTGTAAAGCTGTGACATTCGCAGCTTTGCCGGTTATCTAAATGCCGCAGCCGTATGACCCCCCCCCCCCCTGCACGGCAATTTTGGGGGTGAAATCATTCAATGTTTGCAGACCGTTGAATGATTTCTACAGTGCTCGCAGATCTAAGACACCACTCTGGTGACTTACTGTATCAGAAGCGGATGAGCAGCTGACATTCGCTGATGTCATTTGCCCACGCCCCACACCCGTGTCACCGGCGAATTTCCATGGGAATGGCCAGCATTTTTATGGGACCGCCCCCTGAAATGATGGGATTTCCCATGGGTGCGACCACGGGCCAACACCCCACGCCCACCCACCTTCACTGCTGTGTGTGAGCGGCCAGAGAATAATGAATTTGCCGTGGCCGTTCGCACAATGTGGCTGCACATGCGCAAAAATGTTTATTGGCATGCGCAGTAGCTAAGCATCGCTCCCCTGTGCGAACATGCAGAGGAGCAATCAAAATACAATAACCTCCTGTATTTCCCATACTTATAATAATAGGTGGAATGTAGGTGGAATGTAGGTGTAAAATACTGCAGATGTTCCCTTGATAATAATGCTGAGAGCTGTTGAGACACCGTACTCACAGGTTTCCTGCCTGTTGGCAAAGAAAGTTGTGCTGATATTAAGCCAGTGTGATCAGGTTGGTGTGATCACAGTGTTAAAAAATGATATATATATATATTTTGGTACTCTTTACCTAGAAGGGCGCCCGTCGCGGGCATCGCGGGTACATTTATGTCTGGCCGCGACGCGACCGACGCGATGCCCGCGATTTCCCATTGAAACCCATGTTAAACATGGAAATCGTGTCGGTCGCGTCGCGGCCGGCCATAAATGTACCCGCGATGCCCGCGACGCGATGCTCCCGATTTCCCATAGGAATCAATGTTAAAAGGCGCGATGGACCCGATTTTACTGTTAAATGGCTCAATGGACCCGATTTGGCCATAGAAATCAATGTTAAATGGGCCACAGAGCCCATTAACCCTTAAATGTCCCCCCCAATTTTTAACGCCACCCCACGATCCACGCGAACCCGAAGCGTGGCGAGCGCAGCGAGCCCGCGAGGGGCGGCGGTACGCGTCCTCCGACCTTTTCATGCCCTACTATCCAATAGGGCGTGGAGTGAGAATATAATAGTGTGGCGAGCGCAGCGAGCCACCGAGCCCGAAGCGTGGCGAGCGCAGCGTGCCCCGCGAGGGGACGCGGATACCTTCACAGGTAGACGCGTCCCCTCGCGGGCTTCACAGGTGTCGGTGTCGCCACGGACACCTGTGAAGCCCGCGAGGGGACGCGTATAACTGTGAAGGTATCCGCGTCCGCTCGCCACGCTTCGGGCTCGGTGGCTCGCTGCGCTCGCCACACTATTATATTCTCACTCCACGCCCTAGTGGATAGTAGGGCATGAAAAGGTCGGAGGACGCGTACCGCCGCCCCTCGCGGGCTCGCTGCGCTCGCCACGCTTCGGGTTCGCGTGGATCGTGGGGTGGCGTTAAAAATTGTGGGGGACATTTAAGGGTTAATGGGCTCTGTGGCTCATTTAACATTAATTTCTATGGCCAAATTGGGTCCATTGAGGCATTTAACAGTCAAATCGCGGTCAATCAGCCTTTTTAACATTGTTCCCTATGGGAAAATCGCGGTCATCGCGGGCATCGCGGCCATCCCGATTTACCCGCGATGCCCGCGATGACCGCGATGACCGCGATTTTTACCCCCGATGACCGCGATTTCAATCGCTGGCGCCCTTCTAGGTAAAGAGTACCTATATTTTATATATTTATACTTACCTATACACAGGGACTAGTGATCCATGCTCCAGTGACATCTGCCGGGTATTACATCTCTGTGATATGTGATGGAACTCAGCTGTAGTGGTGCAGGACCGGTCATTCATCGAGTTTTGAGCTAACCAGATCTGCAGGGACAGATTTCTCGCAAGCTCTGTCTGTGTATGCGATAATTGTTACACCTCTTTGATGTATTCAATTATTGCAGTGGGAATTGGGTTGGATTTCTAATATTCTATCCGCATCTAAAATGTGGACTGCAATAAATATGCCCTTTAGGGCCCTATTTATCATCACATAAATCCTGTATTTTCTAAACTTATGTCAAATTGTTATTTCAGAGTTAGGGAACCATTCATTAACTATGTAACACAAGAGATATCACTAATATATTTTCATTACTATTCTCCCCCGATAGTTTCTACAATATAGGAACATAAAAGTTTAGTATGGGTAAATAGAAATTGGGTCATTCATCATGTAACACTTGGTTCTACCCTGAATGTGTGTAAGCTACCTTAATACAGCAGTTTGCAGGAGAGATATTTTGTCAGTCTCAGCCACTTGAGTCAAACGCTCATTGATATTTCCATTGTGTGATGTAGAAATAAGCATGTCTGTGATATGTAAGATGGCCTCAGCAGGCCTGAATGGAAAGCCTATGTGAAGCATGACATCTATAAATCCTAGGTCAATAATTCATTTTGCAGGGGATTATATCTTTGTAATCCCTTTTTATTGTTATTTAAATTTCATTCAGGGGAGAGTAAGTTCTAAGTTATTAATATAATGTTATTTAAGTCAATATCTATTATAAAAGTTGAAAATTGGTCAATAAAATGCTATAAAATGCCGCTATGTATTGTATTAGTGTTTTTTAGGCATTTCAATATGTTTGTATATAACTGATTGCCTATTGTTCTCACAAATGGCCTGTTTCAGGGTTGTGCACTAGCAATTGCAATCACTTTATGTGCACAGAAATAAAGATGAATATCGGCCTGTGCCCACTAGGGACGCCACTTATGAAATTAGCAGTGGAACTGAACCCTGCTGTATTTCATACTTGAATACGACTGTTGCCAGATATTTGGACTGTATTTGGACTGCTGTTGCTTACCCATTATTATCGAGCTACTGGATACTTGTGCATCACATTTAGGGCCAGATGTATCAAGCTTCAAAAAGTGATATATTGGAGAGTGATAAACAATCTATAATATATATATATATATATTATTATTAATCCCATCCCCCCTGCAGTTACCTATTGACCAACTTTATACTGCCTTTACTCTGTGTTTTGACAGTATAATATTCGCCTGTGCAGTTTGCGGCCAGTAATGACAAGTGCAAGGGGGCCCCCTTGTCTAAAGTGCCCTGGGCCCCCCGAAGGCTTGATCCGGCCCTGTACACAGCTGCCACGGCCCTTCCCCTGAGCAGTCTGGAAATGCCTGCATTGTTTGGGCTACTCCCAGAAAACTCCACCCCCACAATGCCGCATACCCTCCTAGCTGCTGAATAGCGATTTCCGCACTTCTGTGCTGGCTTCTGAAACAGGCCCTATTTATGCTTTTGTTCATAAGTTGATTGACAGAAATCAGGCATTTGAGGCTGTAACCGGATGTTATCTGAGAATGTCAGGAAAAATGCAGGTGTGCCCAGGTGTTTTTGGGAAGGGTGTGTGTGACATCAGCCAGTTTCTATCGCACAGTTAGAGTAAGTTCTGTGTTACGCACAGACTGCACACACTTGAAAATTATTTTATGATGAGAGTTGTGAATGGGTTTGCACCTATTTGCCAATTGGCTTGATTTTTGCAAGCCGTTCACTGCCCTGCGCAGAACGAGTATTCACTCTGGTGGGACGGCAGCTATCT